>NC_132934.1:70439250-71908000 GCF_034638445.1 Ciconia boyciana
TGTGTGGGGTGGGAAGAAGTGCGAGGGAGGTGACCCTAGTCATTTGAAACTCCATTTCCTTGTCAGGATGGATGAAATTTCGCTTCTTCATCTATTTTAAAGAATTACAGCCTTGAAAGCTGAAGGCGGCAACAGACTTCCAGAATTTTGCCTATGTGTGTAGTGCTGAAAGAACCAGTGCTGTTAAAAGAGTGGTTATTTGGAAAGACGGGAAAGAGGTTCATAGAATTTCAAGAAAACCATGCTTTTGGTAGTGCACCAGGGTGCAGAAGCAGCATACTAAAAACTGCTGGTATGCTCCTGTGTGTTGTTTATTTTGGAAAATAAAATTTTAATGTTGTTTTCCCCCAAAGGCATAGATAAGCTATGCAAAGAAATGCTTCAGGCAATTTATGCCACATCTGTGACCCCACAGCTAATAAAGGAATGTAAGATGACTATGAGCTATACAGGTATAATCAGTTCACCAAATTACATCAGGGAATTTAAGGGATAGGTACTCTTCTAGTGCTCCAAGTGTGTAGTATACTGCCCAGGAGTGCATTATACCAAAAGAAGAAAAATTATTTCATGTGTCTTTGAACTGCTCTTAAAAATACCTAAAATACACCAACAGTGTAGTTGATCTAGGACTGCTCTAATCTGATCTTGAATGAGCTGGTTTTCCCTTTTCCATATATGCTATGTAAACAGTGACTCCATTTCCATTAGTCTCCTGGCTGACTAACTCCTCAGATCCGACACTAATACAGCCATTAAGCAGATCAGTAGGGTCTCAAGTTTAACATAAAGATCAGTATTTATACAGGCCTATTACTTCAGTCCAGAGTTGTTGGCACATTTACAAACAGCCATAGATTGAGACGTGCTGGTATCTTAGGGAAACAGAGAACAAAACAGCAGCAAGTTTACAGTATCTAGCTGTAAAGAAATCTGAAGCTATGTCCTTGATAAGCATAATACAGTATTGTTCACTGGATATAAGAGGTAGTCCCTTCTATAATTTGGATTGCTCCCTGTTAAAGTGCTTCCGAGTGCCCCTATGCCCGTTACACTTGCTACCTTTGGAGAAAACAGGCTGCCGGTGTATAGCATGGAGGGTCTCAGAGCTCATCTCTGTATAGACTACAGGGTGTAACCCTAAAGTTACTCAACATTTAGGCATTTCAGTAACTCACAAGACACACTGGAGAGAACACTAGCGGTATCCACACACTTCTCCATGTATTCAACATTGTGCTTAACTGCCTCTGTGTGTCCATATCTAAGCATTAGACTCCCACATAACTCCACTCCAGGGGACAAGGCAGTTCACTTTTAGCACAGAGCTATTTATTAGTTATACCACGTTATATTAACACCAGCTTATGTAAGTAAATTAACAGCAAGATAATGCCTAATCAAAATGGCCAACAAGATAGGTACCTTGCTATTAAATGCCATTTTCCCTGGAAAAATTTAAAGCAGTGTAGGCAACCTGTGAGAGAAGTTGACAACACTACAACAGCTACTTGCAGCAAGGCAGATGTGGATGTAAAACATCTGCAAACAAACTCAATCTATTATCTAAGGTGGGTTTGTTTTTCACTTAATAACTAAACATCACATACCAACCTGTGCCCACAACTATTTCAATCCTACCTCAGATCAGCCCAACAAGTTTTGAGTGTAATCTCCACAGACATACCAAGCTTCGAGGACAAATGACCACATGAAGTAAACAAGATCAGCTTTCCTTTCACAGAAAAGCAAAGACACTCTCTGGCTGGAGTGTCCAGGCAGGATGGCTCACTCTCTCAGCAGTCTTTCCTACAGACAGGATTTAGCACAGAGAAACTTCCAGCATGCTCCTCTTCTGGTTTCCTCCACTGAACACAAGAAGTTAAAATCCATTCATGGAAAATCAGCACACATGCATGAAAAGAAAGACTAGTCTGTCCCAACTAGGCTACACTCAACAGCATGAGACAATACTAAGCTGACCCTGACAGGATTAAACTGGAGGCCTGCCATGCCATTAGCTTTCCTCAGATCAGTATATTTGACTGCAGAAGATGTAGGATCATTTCTGGGGGAAATGCATCCATGTTTCCTTTTCTCTTCTTGGTTAGGGAAGTTGATTTGGCTGTTGATTAGGGAAGTGCATCAATCTACCCTGTTTAAAATCCTTATTTGAGGAGTGGGTCAAATTAAGAAATTGTGAGTCACAGAACCACAGAATAATTAAGGTTGGAAAGGACCTCTGTAGATTGCCTACTCTGATCCCACTGCTTAAAGCAGAGTCAGCTAGAATAGGTTACTCAGGACTGTGCCCAGTCGGGGTTTTGAGTATCTCCAAGGATGGAGTCACGAGGGACGCTTTAAACCTAACATAATACCCCTTGCAGCAGACAGACTTGCATATTTAACCTCCAGGCAGATTAATTTTTATGTAACCAAGCAATACAAGAGAGGATAGATGCTCAACTACCAGCACACATCACCCTAAAAGGTAAAGTCAAGAGAGCCAAAAGCAGCAAGTCACTTTTTCCCCCATATTCATGAAACTCATAAGCTCCTCAGATTTCCTCCTTACCTTGAAACGAAATGAAGTGTTTATTCCCAGACCTCATGGAACATTAAACAAAAAAAAGCTTAACCCATGAAGATAAAACATGAAACTACTCTCTAGTGGATGGGATTGTAGCTGTGAATCCCATTTCACGTTCTACTTTCTAAACAAAGGCAACACCTAGCCCAAGCGTTCAACTAAACTGCCTCCTCTCTCCTTGAAAATAGTTCTTCCTGGTCAAGTTGGGCGACACCTGAATTTGCAGTAAACAAGCTCTGGAAGAATCAGAAAAATAACACTGAAGAGGACCTCAAGAAATGATTATCACTTTGGTCCAGATGTTGACACAAAACATGCAAGTTTCTTATGAGCTGCAGTATGAAAGAAGTACTTAATGACATCAAAAAGGATATTCACACCTAATAGCAAAAAAAAAAAAAATCCATGCTATATTTTCCAAGGGTAGAGTGTAATTCCTGGCAGTGGGGCCACAGGGAATAGCTATTCAGCTGGCAACTGAACCACAAGGTTTTAAATAGATAGTTCAAAGCCAGAGATTATTCTCTTATCCTGTGCTGTCAGTGTTACAAGGCTGTGAGGAAATGTAATACTGATGTACAGAGAGGAAGAAAAAATGTTTCACTTTAAAATGAAATTATCTGCCTTTGCCTTTACAAAACCACATTTTGGATGACTTGGAACATGTCAGTACGATTTAAAACACTGGATACCTGTAGAATCCAGTCAAAGACCCATGGTTCAGTTTTACTGCAATCAAGAGGCTTTAGTTCTTGCAGGGCTGTCATTTTAATTTTTATATATGAAGAACTCACTCATTAAAATAAGGTTCACCTTTGGGATGAGAAGTTGTTTCCAATGTCGGTTCATGGTAGCTACTTACAAGTATTTGGGAAAACAAGTGATTTTACTAGGGAAAAAAAAAGGTCACTTATGGGGGAACACAGGTGAAGAAACAAGCAGAGCAGGCTGACCCTACAAACAGCTGATTTAGAAAAAAGCCTTGTTTAGTGGAAATCTATTACACAATAGATCTAACACACCCATGTTGGACTGGAGAACCTCTAGCAGGTCAGCCCTCTTATGCCCAGGGTCCTTCTTCCTTTCCTCATCCCCTAATAGTAGGGTCTGGCAACAGGATTTGAGAAGATTATCAGGTCAAAGCTGGAAGTATGTTCCAGCCAACAGTCTAAAAGTGAAGTTAATCACCTCAGCACCTTTAAAGGGGTAAGGCCTAGGAAAGATTGAGTGAGACTGCTTCCATTAACTGGCCTGAAATGAATCACAAGCCATGTAAGTGTCAAGTCTGATTGTATGGGCAAGCAAGTTCTGGGCAATGGTTATTTGAGGCCACAGATGCTGGTCAATACAGAACGTATTTCTTTACACTGTTCAACACAGATCATTTCAGCAGTCTCATCACAGGATTGAAGTCCTCCAGTTAGAGGTCTATATTAAAAAGAACTTTTGCTTTAAAAAAACAAAGATAATTTGTGTGTGTTTGTGTGTGTGTGTGTGTGTGTGTATGTATAGTTAGAAAACAACTATCTCCACTCAAATCCTCTGGCAACCAGGGAAAGCAGCACTAAGCCTTCTGCAGGGGAAAAAAACCACTTGGCTTAGTCTAGACGAATACCACAAGCACTTAAAAAGTGAAACCTTTTCTAATGTCAACAGTGCACAGGATCAGTCTCTCCCTTGTCACAGCAGTCAGCCCAGGTAGGGGTACTAGGCTAAATTCAGCTACCACATTACCATACACTGTCACGTTGCAGACTTGTTCATAAACTTATGAATTTATGCTGAAACTTGGAAGCAAATATCCCAAGCAACAATTTTTAGCCAAAGCTTGTGTTGCAGCACAACAAGTCTTCAGGCTAAAGAGGTCAGCTACTGCTTGTAGAAGCGTTCACTGAGTTTCTTCTGCATTTGATACATATATAGCCACCCTCCCCTTCGCATAAAAAGGAAAGTCAGTCCTACTACAGGGACCCAATTTTTAAAAACAAGCTTGTTCTCATTTAAAGAGAGAAATCTGCACATCTACAATCCTGAAGTTATCAAATATTTCAGATTTTATGTGAAGTTTTTTCTTTAGTGACCTGGCTCCTCAAGAAGTAAATAAAAAGCACATCTCAAAGAGACATAACAGGGCTCTGCAAATTATTAAACACATTCCTGCTCCTACAGGCCTTAAAATTCAACTCTTCAAGGCCCATTTCAACCACCAACCTTTGAATATGACATTAAGATTTCAGAAGGAATAGAAGTGCCAAATTTCAAAACTTGCTTCCTTACCATTGCTAAGTTGAAATAAATTAATTACTTCAATGCTTCTTTGAGCTCTCCAGTTCACTGTTTAATGAAATACAAAGGAGTGCAGATTTGTTTAGACTTTATTAAAAACACTAAAAAATTCATCCAAAGAGCTAAACATATCTTGGCATATCTAGTAATACTTTACAGATCATTATGACATGATGTTCAGTTTTGAGATAAGGTAACCAACAGGGTTTTAGTTGCTTTGAGGCTTGAATCTGCCACAAACAGAATGAGCAGGAAAAGCCACAGGGGTTTTTTCCCCCCCTTCTTTCTTTGTTTTTAGATCTTGCAATGAAGTAGAAACCCTCCTAGAGAGTGATTCCTTTCAGTACTATCTCTCTATTTCAGATTGCCAAGAACAGTACAGGGAACAGTTTCTAGGATGGGGACAGAGAAACCTTCCAAAATCAGCTGCTAGTTTTGTAAGTTTAAGGACACTCTTCTTGGACTATTTCAGTCACCAGTAATTGCACTGGAATGGCACTAGAGATTCCAGAGGGAAAGCTCTGTTATCCGTCACCAGCAAGTGAGCTACCCTGAACTCTGTAAATGTATCTCGGAATAATAAAATGCTATGCTTTTCCTACATTTATAGTACTGCAAGAACAGAACAAGGAATACAGTCTATTAAGCATTTTTAATGTCTTGATATGTTTTCACTCTAATTTTCAAAATTTATTCAGATCACTAAAGTGTACATTTCTTAAAACTGAACATTTAAAATGTAATGTCAATCAAACATGATGAAGAGAAAATTCAGTACCTGTACCCAAAACAGAAGTGCTAACAGACATTTCTTGCCTTTTAAAAGGCCAAAGACAACATGTTTGTTCATCAAAAACAGTTCCTGAATTTTACAACTTTCTCTTCCAGTCCTGTGGTTTCACTGGGTTTATTAAATCATATCACTCGGTATTAAGTACTTAATGATACTGCAGAAAGGAACAACGCCACTTCTGTGGTTGGAAACCTAGCCACACAACCTTCCTCTTAATGTACGATTAGAGGCAATAACTAACAGTAGATGCCATCCAGAATCTCCATGTACACAAATCCATGCTTTGTTTAAATCTGCTTATTCAGGATATCTATTTCATGCTACCACTGAAAGGTATTTGTTTCCCTTTCCCCCTGATTTTGGAATTAAGAATGAGTTTTAACTGAAGACCATACTACCTCTACCCTTCCCTAACCAAAGAAACAAGAACAGCCTCTTCAGTCAGGTCAGAGATTTGATCCGACTCACTACATGGCTGCACAACTATCACAAGAGAAAAGGTAGAGGAAAAGAAACACAAGGTTTGTGGTGAGATGGGACCCATCCCTTAGGCCATAGTGGAATCTTCAGCTGTTTTATGCAAATCATGAAGAGGCACCCTATGGATATTCTTACACCGTAGGGAAGAGGCTGTAAGAAATGCAATAATCTCCCTCATTTTTCAAAGTCAGTGAAAGTTGAAAAAAATAATTAAAAATCAACAAGGTCTTGTCAGAGGAAAATATTTATGTCAGTATTTAAAAAAAAATTCTGCAGTTCAAATCACCTCAGTATGACAACATGTCTGGAAAAAAGTTCTTTTTTTAAAAAAAAAAAAAAGTTGCAGTACCACTAAGTTTAACTAGAAGTTGCATAAGCAAAGCCAAGAACACCCAGCCTGCTTACTGTCAAACAAAGAATATAAATGATTTGTCTAGATCTTCCCACTAAGTTTAGGCCCTCTGGATGCTTTAAGGAAACGTCTCTTTAAAAATGCAGACACATTTCATCTTGCTTACCCCTTTAAGGAAGGTTCCAATTGCTCTTTTAATATGCCCGTATTTAACTTCAGTTTTAAAAACCTGTAGATTTATCACTGTCTTTTTCTTGTGCTCACAGCAGCTGCACACTAAGCAGAATTTCCTTCCAGCATCTTAATTCAACTTTTCAGGGATACAGCTAACTGGCTCCCAGAAAAATCTGGAGGAAGATCAATTAGGGCAATTCAAAGGGCTGCCATTAGGAACTGTGACAAAGCAGTAAAGAGAAGTTCATACCCACATCAGAAGTGCTGTGGAACAGAGTCAAACTGAATGTTTGTTCTATTATCAACTTGGCACACTCAAGGGAAGTTGTGGAAGTCTGCTGTTCAAGTCATTTAAAATTAGACTATTTAAAAAATAACAGGAGGAATAAGCCTTAGCTGTCTCGATTATGTTTCCTATAATTTTGCAAGAAAATTAGACAAATATCCACAGTTTTATTTTTGCGCAAGGGCAATAAGCTCGTGGGATGTAAATTACCATGTTTGATGCTTAAGGGTTTACACAGAACATCTGAACTGCAATATTGTCCACACTATCCATTAAAGTTCTCAGACCTCTAGAGTAGTTGGGTGCCTGACAAAATATATTTGTCGCACTTGAGTTCACAGGTCAGCACAAACACCTGAGACTTCCCCCGAGTGTCCCAAGACATTCCCCCTCAAGCCTTCACACACACAGCTATAGAGCATAACAGAAGAAAATCTTTATCCTGTTTCTTTGGTAATCTTGACACGGGGAACATACAGTATCTGTGCCAACTGATGGACGTGTTTTCATGCAGGATTTTCAGGAGAGGTAGAGGTAAGCACAGGGAAACAAACAAAAAAAAAAAAGAGAGCAAGCATACAAAGGAGGCTTACCTTCACAGCCCATCTCTGGTGGCATACATTACACTGGGTGAAAAGTTCTTGAATTGCTTTTCTAGGTTATAGTCAGAAATCTAGTAACTGCTTATGTTACTTTCTTGCAAGAGCTTGTGTCACCACCACCCTCTGATACAAAGAATATCTACTAGATACCAAAATAACAGCTTTTTAAACTTAAAAAAAAAAATCCAAGTACATACCATCAGACAAAATGTATTATAAAGGTGTCCACCTACCATGCATTCAAGTCAGAAGATGCTGAAATCAAGGCTGTATCATACCACCCATTATGATCTGGTCTAATTGCACTAGTACATCAAACAGGTCTCCTACCTCTGCCAACACTTCCATCACTCAAAACCAGGAACCACAATTCAATATAATCATGGCAAAAACCAGTAATTCTCATGCAATCACCACAAGTTTACCATAGTCACAGTTCTGTTTTTGTTTTTTAATTTTATTTTATTTCAAGTCTTCTTTTGGCAGCCGAATGTAGCAGTACGTGAAAATAACTGTCCTGCCCATACCTATCACTAAATCCCAAGAGCTGTCAAGCATTAATACATCTCACCTTAAGTCCATGAGACATGGCCACAGCTTTAGGCTCTGGCTCACGGTCTATTTTAAGTGTGATCATCTGATTCTCTGAGAATTCAGAGCAACACTTCACAAGCTTATATACTTTATTCATACTAGAGTTTCTCTCAACAAAAGAAAAAGTTGTGACCTACCAATACGGCTCTGAAAGGTCAAAAATATTATTTCCATAAATTACTTTTATTCAGCTTGAAAACCTATCTGATTTACCATCTTCAACTAGCAAGCTTCTCAAAGAGCAGAGCTCCAGAGCATGCCTACTCTCCTGGGGTATGTTTTGTTCATGAAAATGTAAACCATCTGTGATGTTCTGTCTTTCATGGGGTGAAGTTGTACCACAAAGCAGCTAAAGATAGCACAATGATTGTATGTTTGCAAGGAAGCAGCTAATTAAGCTTTGCCTAAGCAGGCAGAAAGCAACCACAGCTTGAACAACTACAATTCCTACAATAGTTTTTCATCTTTCTTTCCAGAGCCAAAACACATGGCCCTCCAGATCCTCTAAAGGGTTATGACTCAGCTAGACAACCCAGGTTAGACCCTATTGTTTCAAATCAGCAGGGATTTTCGTGTGGCATGATTAAATTTGAGTTACACAGGTAACAAGTGCACCCAAGATCCAGAAGGGAGATGTTTTAGAGAAACAGGAAGACAAGTTCAGTTGGAAACAAGCCTGCGGCCAGGAAAGCACATACTGTCCTCTCTATAAAATCTATTTACTCATCTTCAAAGCAGCAAGATGAGAGATTACTGAAAAAGTGCTGAACAAGATAAAGCAACAACAAGTAAATTCAATTAGTGTCATTTGGTTAGCGTTTGGCCTCAAGTCTCTACCCATTCCCAGTCCCTGTCTAATCGCCACATTTTGCCAGCTCGCCATCATTTTAAGGGAGAGCTACTGCAGCCTCCACAAAGCCTTCATTATGAAGAGGTCTGTTTGATTGCAACATAAAATTTGTCTGTTTCCAAGGACTTCTTGAATTCTCAACTGAGGCTGCCGTCACTTACGTGGTGCAGTAAAGCAAGCTGCTCCAGCATTTTTGCTCCCTTACTTCACTGTTCCTCTAGAACGAGAGCACATATCCCGCTGGCTAACCTCCTGCTTTTCAATTCTGCACTCCAGGGAAATTGATGCACTTCAATTATGCACACTTACGTCACCACCTACCAATCAAGGCAGGACAGACAGAGTTCAGTTCATCCATTACACTATGCGCTCTTTGGCAGATAATGAAAGAGGTGCAGGTGTAAAGCAGGAATCTATCATCTGTGATTTTAAAGGGCAAGGGTAGATCAAGAGAAACAGCATGCAAGTATAACAGAAGTGAACCACAAGACTCTTAGCTGAAGTTCTTAGAGCATATACAGACATTTTAGTGAAAACTGAATACTATCACTACTTTTTCCTCCCCATCACACACACAGGGTGGGGGGCAGACAGAACTCTGGTGATGTGGCAGTTGGTTTTCTCTTCTCTCCCTAGAGTAGATGATTTCATGTCAGGAGCATATGTTTCAGAGTATACATTGATTTCAGACAAAGAAAATATCCAGAACTGTCATAAACTTTAAAAAAAGGTTTTCTGACCACAGTGTGGCAAGACTAGGGTAGAAAGGGAGAAGAGGAAAAAGCAAATTTGTTTTGATACCTATTTTAAGTTCAGATCTCCAGGCAGAACAGCTTTTAGCATTGCTATCCTCAGCAAGAAGCTTCTGGGCCAGTTGCTTTCATTTGTTGTTTTTTCCCTAAGGAATAACTAGGTTTGCATGAATAGAGCTGTCTAGCTTGGCTTAGAGCATGCATGTAGGGGGAGGTGGAAAAAGAGATGAGTGTGCTGGAGGAGACAACAAGAAAATGACAGTGTAAATACTGTTTACAAATGCTGCACCACACTAAGACAACATCCTCAACTGCTCAGGCAAATTATTAAATTAAGCCCCAAACAACGGCAACAGAGGTAGAGAAAAGCGTGGCACCGCCTTCATCCTTCACTCCGAGGGCAGGCAGAAGGGCAAGGGCTTTCTACGCAAAGCTCCTAAGAGGACAAAAGAGAAAGTCTTTCATTTTCCCCAGGAATTAAGCACTTGGCTGCCAACTCCAGTGAAGGAAAGTCATCCTCAATCTCAGCACAGCAGAACAGCACCTCTGATGGACAGTATATACAAGTAAGGGCTAATCAGGCCTCTGAAAAAGCTTACTGGAACCAAAAAAGTGGCAATTAGGTACACAGAAAAAGGTGACTGGAAGTCAAAAGGAACTGAAGGACTGCCTATTCTGACCATGAAAGCACAGCTCTACTGGTGCCTAGCCTATGCAGAAACGTTATCATTATGGGTTTCTATTTTTATCTGGACAGTGAAAATGTAGATGATGTAGTTAGAAGCTTCTCACCGCTTTACTGACAAGTTTTTCTTATTTGAAGTTCAGGAAGGAATGTATAAACACTCCATTTATCAGCTGTACAAGCATGAGTGCTCAATGCCTGTTAGTCCCTGTATGACTACTTCATTTCTTTGGATTATCATTGACACCTGCTTAATTCTTTGACCCCAAGGTTATTTGCAAGTACCATTTATGGTGGTTTTGCAGAAACTCATGCCCTAAGAGCCTGACAAATTGCCAGCTCACTTCATTAAAAAACCTCCCGTGGTAACAGCTTTCTTCCACTGCTGACCAAGGCTGTGTTTGAACTGATGAACCTAAACTGAAGTGCTCCACATGTCAACTATCAGCTATGCCAACTCAGCCTGTAACCCGTGAATACAGGGAATTCTTAAAATGGAGCCTTCTCTAACTGTGGCAGCTGTTATTCCCCTAGAAAAACAGAAGAGCTAGTAAATATGCTTTTACAGTCATCTTTAAGCCTCTAGAATAGACTCTTTCTTCGTCTTGACACACCTTTCCTCCTCTTGAATATTCAGAATTTTCTATTACCCCAGCACATTTTAGAATACATTCCCTAATCCCCTTGTTGACTGACAACTTCTCTTAAGATTTTATCTGCACCCTCTTGGGATTATTTACACGGCCAAACTCTGGTCTTCAAATAGCTTGTAAAGTAAGGAATGAACAATACGGGCCGGGAGAAATGAATTCAGCATCAGCCAGACAGAAAAATTCTGACTCTGAGGGTTGGGCAAGCCTTGGAAAGAACTACAAAACTTCTTGTCATCATACTGCAGATCACCTGCCAAACAGTAACAAAAAAACCAACCAAACAAATAAAAAAAGACAAAAAAGACCACAAAAGACCACTTTCAGTCCCCGTTACCACCCTGAAATGCAAAGGAACAGACAACACCACAGAGCAGATAGCCTCCACCCTTGCTACAGCAACACAGTCTGCCAGTCAGCTATTTATCAAGACTCCACAGCCATGCGAACTGGAAAGTATACCTCTTCAGACTCGTTAACTTAATACTTCTGTTAGGTCTAAGGCAGCAGAATATTAGAAGTCCACTAACAGTAACTGCTTTCACTAGCCTTTTAATAATTTTTCCATAGAAGCATCTCTGTGATTGCTCCCTCACCATCTTCAAGCACAGGGATGCACAGCTGCCTCACTGTTCTGCCAATGTAACACCAAGAACACCCAAGCGTCAGACAGTTTGTGCACTCTGGTGTCCTCCAGGCTGAGCTTTTTGCCACAGTATCAGGTCACATGCTGAGCTCTACAAATGCATATAGTAAAGGCAGTCCTTTCCCTGGGAGCGCCAAACACAACAGGACCTGAATCCATGACCGGGTTCCCAGAGGTTACCACGACAAAAGCTTTCTCTTCTGCTGGTGCACCTTAAATACATAAAGATGGTAACCCTTGGGCGTTATAAAAAGGGGAAGCTACAATTAGCATCATCCTTCTGTATTAAAGCTCTTACGATGAATCATATTGCACAAGCACCTTTTTAACCGCTCTGATGAGAGGCCTCTCCAAGCAGTATTCAAGCATGGACCTGCTCTCTCCAAAGCTGCTGTGCTACAAACCTTGAATTCACTCTCTTCAGAGTTGATGTGTTACTCACCTTGACAGAACAAAACAAAATGAGGTAAAAAAGCAAGCCTTTCAAGTGTAATTTCTGAAGCCATTTAGACACTGAAAACAAAACTGTTTGATCAGAGTACAGAAACAAGCAGACAGGAATGGCTTGGTCCTGAAAAGATTCTGAAGGGAGAGGGAAAACACTCACAGCACGAAGAGATTTGTATCACTACTGCTGCCTCAAGGACCTAAAGATGACTAGCACATGAGTATGTCTCAATTTGTATCACCTTACGTGCCCTTTGGAACCATTCTTGACCCAGGAAAAAAAATGGCCTAAAGGGACAGGGGAGAAACTACCTGAATGTTTATGCTCTTTAAGAACAATAACATTAGTGTTGAAATACGTAACATGTAAACAGTTTACTAAGGGTCAGATTTTAAGTATTCCATCATTCAGCCAAAATTTCTTGTTTATAAACTATTACATGAATCCCAATCTTTAAAAAACCTGTCAGCCTCCTGCTGAAAATAAGCAAGATATCAGTCCTTGAATATCTCACAAGCAATAAGTATTTTTAGACTACAGGATACTAAGTGAAGGTTACAAGGAGAGCAATGTCATTTGCAAATAAGCTTTTTGGAGCACAAAACATGTGAATTTGGGTCTGTTGCTGTTCAAAACAAGTTATCTGGCACTTTTAGCCAAAGGCGTATTTTACACACACAAAGGTGCCGGTTTCTAGAAACAAAATACATCTGCCACTCTTGAGCATCAGTGATAGGCACTGAGCCTGCAGAATAAAAGACAGAGACAGAAGACAGACCCTCCCTCTACCCAGTGTGAAGTTCAGGACAATTGGGGTGCTTAGAAGAGAGAAAGGGAAAGGAAGCTATACATAGCGAGAGGGAGCAAAAGGAGGGATGGCTCCTTTTCGACGATAGACAGATACAGCCACAATTTCAATTCACGTAATGAGACCATGGAGATCATGTGAGCTCATCATACATATCATCCCTCAGCACAGACTGGTGGGGCAGGAGGCAGGTGGAATCAAATGGTTACACTGGACCTACCTATTGCTCTTCCACCAAACAGTCTATCAGGTGACCAGTGCCCTGCTTCCCACCGACGGCAGTACAAGTTATGAGCAAGTCAGTATCCAAATTATCAACTCTTGACATGTAATTCAACAGATGAGACTCAGATGTAAGGATTATGACTAGCCTTGTTGCATTATGGACAATCTGAGATTCAAGGAGTAAATATTGTTCTCCTCCAGCTTCCAAATTAAATTTCAGCAGAGTAAAAAAAAAAGACTGGCCTGCATACTCCACATTTTCACACCAGCAAGGAAGAACAGGTTAGTACAAGAGGCTCATGAAAATATCCTGACAAAAACTTCCCTGTACAAGTCATATTTCTGCGCTTGTTCTCTTCTCCCTGACAAAAGCTATTCCAAATAACTATTTTCACTTCACTGAAACTTCTTTTTGGGGGTAGGGGGGAAGCTATGAATATCAGAAGTACTTTTTATGGATAGGTGGATTTCCCATCCCCCCCATATATGCTCATTTTGCAGGTTATGAACCACATAAGCCTTTGGGTACTTCATATTCAAAAGCAGTTATTTGTTTATTTAAAGTTCCGGCCTTTTTTATTATTGTCATTGTTGCCCACACATACCCCTTACCCTGGCTACTTAGAGAGCTGAAGAGCAAATGCAGCAGCATTTCCAAGACTCAAGACCTTCCCAGATCAGAGTTCTTCATGCTTTATCACTCACTATGTCCCTCACATAAGCTTTTATGCAAGTTAAAACCAGCTGCATTATTCTTTTAAACAATTATTATTTAAGAATAAAGCATATTTGATGGTATGTCTTGAGAAAGGCATAACATTTGCAAGCAGTTTGCAGCCATTGTTCATTTGAGACAAATTAACTTCTTTCAGCATGTGATTGGATTCAGATTGCCATAGCAGCAGAGACAAAGACTCAGGCTGTCACTAATTGTTTTCTATATAAGCAGAAGCGGGAGTTATCACTTGAAGTCTAGCACCCAGCCAGCTGATCTAGCCCAGAATATGTCTAATGTATCACTAGCATAGCATTAAACCAGTGCTAGAGCTGAGGTTGGTACCTAGTCACCATGAAACTCCTGAAGGGAGGAACTAAGCTGAAAGGCAGCAGCTCTATCACATAACTTTAAGAAGCAGCTTAAGACTCTTCTCATCAATCAGGAGTATTTATATTTAAGGCTCAGCGTTTTCTTCAGTATGGTATCTCCATGCAATAGTAGATAAGTTCTAGATTAACAACATCAGAGTTGGAACCAAACATTTTAGTCTTACATATACTCTCAAACAACCCAAAGATTAACTAGTTTTAGCTTGGTTCTCTCCATTCTAGAACAGCCTGAAACCGTGACTACAGAAGGCCAAACTTCTAAACCATCTTAAAGTTTCAAAGTTAACACACTTAGCCAGAAAAGATTTACATTTTTTTATCAATTTCTTCAACAAGAGAGTTGACATGACTTACAAATCTTTGTACAGCAGTGGTGGCTACCAAGCTCTGCAGGATGGAAAGAGCACTGACAAATGTTAGAGTAATACAGCAAGAAAAACACATTATCCCATTTTCTGTTTTAACCTGCTTAAAAAGCCAACATTTTCACATACAATTTGAGCTCTTTGGCCACTGCTTGGCCAAAGAAATCAAGGAATTTCCAACAAAACAAAGCCTCCGGCCCCCACACTAGCACACGTTAAATATATCTCTCCGTTAACCTTCTGCTAGCCTGTGGGAATTGTGTGTTACTTTTATTTATTTATTCATTTAAACTAAGTCAAGGATCTGAACAAGGAACTTGCTTGACTAATGGCATTAAATGCCAAATGTATACCTCCCTGAACTAGACAGGAAAGGAAAAGCTAGATCTACAGCCACGCCCTAGATCAGTCTGAGCCCAGCTCCAACTGGGAAGGACAAAAGCCAGTGATCAGTAGACTTACCCAAGTTCTTCTAGATAATGAGATCTGTTGGTATGCAGCTGCCATGCGCCTAGCCTATCTTTTTTGGTGCTGCTATAAATAAGCTTCTTTGGACAGCACAGCTACCCTCCCCAGTTCTTCATGAACCAGCGCAACTCCCAAATCAGTTTCTGTCAATCAGGAAGCATCACAAGCACTTAGAAACCATTCAGTGAATATCCAGCAAACCTGTTGTCCTCCCACACAACATTCACGCTGTGCCCTGAACTTGAAAGAGTCCTTACAGCAGCGTTCCTGTATCCGGAAGGAAGGCTTTACAGTAAGTACTAAATAAACATGTGAGTGGGGGTACTGTTAAGAGGCTACTTCACCTGATAAAGTGGTAGAAATAACACTGATAACACCTTAATAGAATGATGAATCCCTGGCTTATCTTAACAGCCTAAGAGGAAGGGTGTAAAATAGTATAGTCTTTTCCATGTTTCTACCTGCTTTTAGACAAGGGGAGATGGGGGAAGCAATAACTCAGCCTCTTCCTGTGCTTAAGCACAGAAGTAATGAAAGAGAACCTCCCTTCACAAATGAACTAATTGCAATCTTCAAAGAACTGTTAGCTAAAGATTCAACCAGAGGAGGGATGTGACCAGAAGTTGCCTTAGCAATCAGTAAATAAGGTATTTGCAAACTTGCTTCATTATGTATTGAGTCGCTTAGGTAGTTTTATATCAAGAACATAGATAATTAGCAGATAGCAGGCCATTTCCAAGGGGAGACTTCAACTTCCATCCTATAAACCTCCATCAAGATTTTTGTATAACCATGGACTAACAGGCTCTTCTTAGGTAAGAAAATACTTCCAGTTAACAGTTGGTGAATGGACTTTACTGTTAATATTTCTTTAAGACCCCACTGCCTGTGCTATGCATCTGCTAAATCTGTTTGTGAAGTCTTATCAACAGAGACCAACCTCAGAGAGAACCACCTCTAGGTTTACTGTGTAAGTGAACAGAAGTCAAATATTAGTCTCCAAGTAAAGTGCAAAACCGTAAGTTTGTTGTCCTACTCCTGCACAAACAGAATTGTCATTCAAAAAGAAACTTCACTGTAGAGTCATCTCTGTGCCTATCCCACATCATCCTTACTTTGAAGACGTAACAATTAATTCCATCTAACAGGAAGGCTTATCAATAAAATATTTTGTTTTGCACAAAGCCACAAAAAGTGAGGGTTGCTGAAACAAAGCAAAGTCTAAGCCTCTGATCTGGGAGAGAATATTATCTTAAGATTCAAATGGAGACTGCTAGCACCAGTGCTGGAAAAATCAAGGGAAAAAAGAACATCAGCACACAGACTATGAGAGGCAGCAGTTAAAAGCAAGAGCTTAAAGCTCTCTCTACCTTCAACCTGAAAGTAACCCTGGAACCTCTGTGACCAGGAAGTGATTCAGGACCTAAGTTCAATGTGCAAGACAGGGCTAGAACTATCTCAACTCAAACAAACTACAGTGGAACTGCTCTCCTTCCTTCCTCCCTCCCTCTCTCCTCAGTAAGCCTTCCCTGTCTCCTGAACTGTGGGGAGGATGTGATTGTCAGTTCACTGGCAGCAATTGGCAGGATACCATCCCAACAACAGTCAGAGGAAATAGTGTAGAGAGATGCAACAGGCTGCATGTCTGAACATACCCCTAGCAGAGACAATTACTGCAAAACAGATCATCCAACTCTGCAGAAAACTCTTCATATTTTTACACTATCAAAATCCCACCAGGAAGTCCACAGTCCTCTCTACCTAGATGGATTGATTCATTTCTTTCGCCTAGGTATTATCAGCAGTATAGTTCACTAAATGCTTTTAACAAAGCAGTCTTCCCCCACAGAGTGGTGGAGGACAAGAGTATGCAGTTACTAGAGGGCAGGAAAACTAATTCCTGATCTTCTGCAGAAGACCTATTCAATGTCTAGTCTACATTGACAGGAAAGTTTCTCCTTAACAGTTTAGAGCAAGACATCCAAGACATCACGGAAAACAAGACAAGAGTGTAGCTGTGTAGGTAGCCTTTCCTGTTACGACCTTCAAAGTCTAAATGAAGTTCAGGTTGATTAAATTATCGCATACATAAATAACTTTGAGAGGCCAAACTCACCTAATGTAAGTCCTTTCCTAATTCAGAGTCCTGTTCTAAACAGGGCTATGAAAACACTCCCAAGACTAAGTATTTATTTCAGGGCCCAGAATTTTTTTCTAGAAATTGAGAAGTTTCTCAATTTTAAGTTACTTTCTAATAAACTAATCTGTCCAGAGTCCCAGGTTTTCAAGGATTCAAGCTTCCAATACAGTTGGAAGGAATTAGCTAATTCCTGGAATTAGCCTACTTATCTTTTGTAGCCATTTTTTTTTTTGCCTTTTTTTTCCTTTCCAATTTTCATAATAGCCCTGTAATTATAGGAAGAGTATCTCTCTGCAGTCTAAAGGTGGAATAAAGTATTTTAGATATTCATTAAGACAGGAATGAATGTTAAACTAATCAAGTTGCTGTCTTCACATTATTTTTAACCTTTTTTCAGCTGGACAACTGATTTTCCTGCATCCATGCTGGAGAAGGTTTCAGGAAACTCTTACTGCTTTTTAGGGAGCCCTTATCAGCAGGAGCACCCTCTTTGACTACCTTTGAGCAGCATTTACTCTCCTTTACCTGGTGAGCCTCTACCAATAGAATTACTGCCAATCTTTGTAAGAATTTATAGGTGAGTCAGGAACCCACATGCCAAATCACAAACATCACCAGCCACTGAAAGAATAGGCTAATTCCAAGTTCACTTCAAGCTTATCTTTGGATTCACCAACTTATTCCTTGAAAATAATCAGTCATGAGCAAAAAAATAAAAATAGCTTTACATATCAAATTACACTAATCACATTGGCACAGCTACTGAATGATGTGACAGATGGCTAGAGCTATGGACACAAAGGTATCTTAGTTTTACAAACCAATACCATGGTTTTGTAGTACTTCATTCTAAGGTAGTTACAATAAACAAAGTTTTTAATTAATTTTTCCAAAATGCACGTGTCTAACCATTTGTTTTGAGATTACCAGCTTTGTAGGCCTTTTTCAGAAAAGCCTAAAATATCTTCACATCTAAATCCCACCAAGCCTCACAATTTCAATCCTGTTTTCCTCAGGCCCCCTAGGAAGTCCCACAGGAAGTATGCTTCGCCTCAAAAAGGCAGCTGTTCCTGCTGGGCCTGTGCCGAATTCTAGAAAGGCTTCCTCAGAGACTGGGAGCACACCTAGAAGGAGCACAGAACATCACATCCGCAGTATTCAGGATGACACCAATACACCTGATCTGTGTGAGAACTTGTTCCAGCCACACAACCATCCACGTTGCCAGAAACCTTCTTCACAGTAAGAACAACAAAGTCGTAATTAAGGACATTTGCCACAAATCCCAAACGAAAACACACCCTCAGCCAAGTTGTCCCATTCTACATACTGCACATCTGCCTCAGTCCACGCCATCGACCTTCTTTTCTTTTTCCTATGGATGCCACTCCAGACCTTCTCACCAGGAGTATAAATTCACTTGAACAGTTAAATGGTGCCCTACTGAAGGGAAGAATACACATGCACAAACATGTTCTACGCACACAGAACTCTCCCCAGCCAGTCTGTAGCACTTCAACACAGGGACACAAAGATCTGGCTTTTCAAGAGCACTATCAGACCTGTAACAAAGTCCAGGGCAAGCTGACAGCAGCTGGCAATAGAGCCAAGCCCTCTCCTAAAAACATCGAGACTATAGTTATCTTCCTTGCACAGAGTGCTTTGCGCTCCTCCAAACATGGAGCTTTCTTAACATGAGAGGAAAAAGGCAAAGAGAGCAAGATGCAAAGCAGTTGTTTTGGTTTATGGGCTGTAGCCCAGTAAAGCAGATAGCCCTAGTACATAAGATAATACCACAAACATTAGAGCATTCCTTGGGAACAAAATGGGAAAAAGGTTTGTTACTTGCACAGTCAGTGAGATGCTGCATTTCTACACCTCACTGCGCACAACAAAAAGCAGTTGCGCCCTTCTCATCTAGGGGGATAGCTGCAGAGAATTAGGCACACGAAAGTTTTCTTGAGGATTCACTTATTCTGTCTCTGTCACATTCAAAACAATGCTTTTAATGCATGCTTGAGACTTATTTCTCCTATTTATCTTATTTGTAATAAGGCTTGTAAATAAGTTTTATTTAGACAGGATTATATCACGTTATTGCCGAGAGTAGTACTTAAACCCAGTTTTTAAAAGAGACTAGAATAGGGCATCTATGTCAGAACTGCGCTAATGTCAACAGGCCTGTCTTCAGCCAAGGGGCACAGTAACCTCACCAAGTCAAATGTGACTATTTGGTGCCTCTGCTTCTATTTCATAGGAGAACCAAACAGCACTGCAATAACTGCAGGTTTGTGAGATGAAGAGCTCTCCCCATCTGTAAAGTCTGAACTTCATAAGCAGAAGAGAACATGTTTCTACAAACCAGATCTCAATAACAGCGTGCAAGCAGCACCTTCAGAGAAGATCTCAGAACTGGCATGCATGCCCTAATACCGATTAAATTTCTTCAAATCCAGTGTGCTCTCTTGTTCTAGTAATGTTTATAAATGTCTTTTCAGCATAAGAGAAAACCAGCTATGCAACAGAAAAGCTGAACATGACACGTTGTCAAGCTGACAAAAATAAAACTGAAGTTTCACTCGCTCTGTTAGCACAGCATACACTTTAGTTGAAACCTGTAAGCAGTAGAGCATTTTCAAGGAAACAAGATATTCAAGATAAGTGCATTTCTTCAGTGTGCCAAAATGAATCTCCACTGCTTAACCATAACACAAGAAGTGAGCATAAGCCTGGAAAATAGTAAAGTAATTAAAGTTCAAACTGTAACTGTTGCTGCACATACGCATGTGCATACACACAAACACATGAAAAACAACTCAGAAGTCTTACTAATGCAAACTGCAAACACTGGATAGTGCTGCTCTAGACTTTATGCAACAATAGTAGGAAATGGAAGTATTTTGCCTTTTTCAATCAAAACATACAAAATGTGAACATGCTATGAACACTAAGCATCTTCCAAGCAGCCTCTCTTCCACAGAAAGACAGAGGAAATTTTCAATTGTGATGATAAAACTGCCTGTGCCAAAACTGTTTCACTAAGGACTAAGTGCAGCCCTCTCCTCTCACAGCCCAGATCTGAACTTCTGCTTCCCCCCATTACAGAACTGGCACTTACAGGAAAAGCACAAAGTAAATTATTCACTTCATGATAATCATTCGACAGAAAGGAAGCTGTCTAGCACTTAAATGATCACAGTGGGGCTTTTCCTTCCCATTAACTAACCTTAAGCATTCTCTCTGTATTTTCAAGTCTGACACTTCACTGGGGTCCAGAGCCTTGGATTTCTGATCATGAACCTTCTTTTTCTGCAGAATGTAGAGAATTGACAGCTCATTTTGGATACCAGAAGGAGAGAAGCACAAAGATGACACCTGCCCAGGGTCCCAAAACAGCTTCAATGGATCATCTGAATCCAGGTTTGTGAGGAAGGCCACTTGGAAAGATACAACTATCAGCGTAGTATAACAAAACTGATCCTCAAGATGAGTAGGGAAGGTACCTTTTGCCCACAGATTCCTGTTGCAGCACTGCCTGGGCTTAGAGACTTCTTGTATAACATTCCCATGTCAGAAAGTGCTCGGGACTACGACAGCAAAAGAACAAGAGCAGCAGATTCTTATTACAACTGCAATAGAGCAAAAGAGAATTGTGGAAAGGTGCCTTTCACTTGTCCTTAACCAGAGATCTAGAGTACATATGGAGGCTGAAGACATAGCTCAATCACAGAACAAATGCCTCTTAGGCCTCCAGTCAAGACACACAGTTCCAGCTTAGATTTGTGGCCTCTCTTCTAACTGCCATGGCGGGGATTTCTGTCTTCAGGGGAAAAGTTACAACAACACAGTTTATAGCAGCCAGGGCACACAATTTTATTAGTATTATTATTTTTTACCACTGCTGTTTACCAGCAAAGCAGTTTGAGTTGTGCTTTCACATCCAGCAAGTCAACCATTCAAAAAAAAAAACACTACTCAGAATCTGTTTGTGAAATGTATCTCAGATGAGACTGTGAAAGAACCAACCAGATCAGGAAAATGAGCAAGTCATTTGCTCATTTAAATGTTTTAAAGTCAGAACCAAGCCAAAAAAAGCCACCATGCACACTTCTTTTAGCTGGCAAACTACACATTCTCATTGTCCCTTATGCTACAAATTGTCCCTTATGCTCCTAAGTAAAATAAGAAAACATAGCGATCAGCCTAGGGCTTGTTTTGATTTCTTTTTATGCCTCATCACCAATGCCAATAGTGGTCTAGGAATCATTCACTATCATTCCACAAAACCAGAAGTGAGCACTTCTACTTATATAGGAGAACCTTTCCCTTTTAATTGAAAGTGTTAAAAACAGTAAAAAATCTGGAGTCTTTCAAAAGTACGATAAAAATACAAGACAAGTCAGGTTTACTAAAGTGAACAAGCTGTCATTAGAAGACAGAAGCCACAAAGCTGTTCTGCCTACTTCCCCTTCTAAAGGCAGTAGTACCAACTTCATTTTTTTTTTTTCTTGTAGTCTGATGTTTCATCCCTATTAATATGCTGAGCAGGAAGAGTTCTGCAAGTTTCTGTATGTTAGCCCTGGCAAACTGAGCTCCCTCTCTTCTTTTGGTTAACTTGAAGCACACGGAGAAAGGTCTCCAAGACGCTACGTAACAACTTGTGGAAGTCATTTCCATAAATTAATTTGCAAGCAAATAACTCAGCGTGACCAGAAAAAAAAAAAAAGGCACACACGAACAAACAGAGAAGAAAGCATCTGCAGTCATACTGGCCGATATTAAAAAAGTATACCCCAGGGCATAGTGATTTCAAGGGAGGACATCCACCCATTGGGAAACATCGTAACTAGATGCGGCACACACAGTCTCATACCAGAAGCAGAACACTACATATTGCAATATGAGGGCCAGGATCGCTCACTGCCTTGCAAAAAGGGTGAGCATGTGCACATTGATCCTCAAATATCAACTCAAATTCAGTTGAAGTCTGAAATTCCTGTTATTGGACTGCCTATTAATTCACTAGTTTCCACTGTATGAAACTGCTCAAGCATTGATCTTCCCTGCTTCCAGTTTCTTCATCTGTTGTAATAAGACACCTTAAGAAACCAGCAGGTACGACTGCTGCCAGAACTAGTATTGCACCAAAAACCACTATACTGCATATTTCAACTGAGGAGACCGGCAAATTTATATGGAGTTCAGGCACTGATTATGCATATAGCTAGCATCTTTTTTAAAAAAGCAGTAGTTGAGAGGTTTGCAAGGAAGGATACCAATATAGTCCATAATGGGCACTCAAGATCTCTGTGCATTACATTGACAAAGCCACTAAACAGAGTTACTAAAGACAGGAATGTTTCTTCCCTGGTTTCCTGAAAAAGAACAGTTCATTATACAAAAATTACAAAAGGGGCTAACTAATTAATAACTCGGGGCTGGCCCAAGGAATAGAAGGCTTCAGAGGTAGAGTTAGAAGTATAAACACCACAAACTTTCAGACAAGAATGACAGAATAGACACTGAAACAACAGTTTAAAAAAAAGATACTGTGAATGTTAAAAGCAAAACAGGCTGCCTCCACTAAGTCCTCTGAAAAGGCCAAACACCTTTTAAAAACAAGACTACCCAGGAAGAGACAACAAGAGAGCAAAACACTGTATTCCCATTTCTCAAATTATCAAGACTCCATAGTAAAATCATAGCATTTACCTGAGTCTGTGTTCCCTCCTGTGAACCAGCAGTCTTTCAACATTTAAATCAGAATGATAGTTGCACCAACAGAATTATTTCAGAACCAAATACTGAGGCTTTGCTACAACATAATTTTGTTAAAGGAACAGAAGTGGTTCATTGGAAACATCAGGTATGACAAATTTCAGAAACACTACAGGTGTCAAGGAGGGGCTTCAACAACACTGTAGCACATAAAACACACTATTAATTTCAGATGCATTCTTGTAACTAAACCCCAACTTTTAGCAAATCAGATTTTGTAATGTAACTATGGATCACCAATCTCTCAAAAAAAGCAAGCACAGGGGGAGGGGACACCTTTGTCACAGAACAGGGTCAATGCATACATCCCTAGAAATAACTCCCAACATGCAGTCCAATGAAACTGCCAACTTCACCACCAGCCACTCAAACACCATTCACTTTCCTGCCTATGGCATTACTAGGCTTGACTACTTGGGGATGTAAACAGTGTCACACAACAGTCGTTCCCATTCAAAAGTCACCAAAGACAGGAAGTAGGAGGTTTTTATCAAGATTTTCAGCAAGTGGTATTTATGCTTTCAAAAACCCCTAGGGTTCATGACTTGTTTGGGAAGGGAAGGTAGAAATTTTTATTTTGCTTTTTAATACTGTTCTGCAAGTATACATTTGTACACACCGTATGTGCCAAGTGGCACAGTTACAAGCTATCACAATTTTCCCAGGCCTGCATCTATTCACACCCACACTGGTATCTTGCAAATCCATACCCATATGCATATGTAAAAACAGATGTAGGGCTTCATTAGTATATGCATAAATATTCATTAGTTGCTATTCATGCCCACAAACACATATATCACATCTGCAAGATAGCAAAGAGTCCCTTCTTAATGTACTGATCCCAGGAACAGAAAAAGACCTAGATTCTTATCCTAGCTGTGTCTAAACTTATGAAGGTCAACTACAATACCATAACACTGCATTTCATTATCTCCCTTCAAAAACTGAGGGGACACAGACTTTTATCCCTTTTGCAAAATGGCTGAAACAGCTAGAGATGAAAGAACTTCAGTGTAACATTAGATCAATAGTATTTTCACCAGTTTAAAAGGTAACGCTACTTTCCTAGATAAGAACAGGCTACGGACACAAATCCTGCAATGCTGCAAATGCCTATCTAAACTAGAGAGCAAAGTACAGGAGAAAGACAGAAAAGCAACTATCAATATCATTCTCCTGCACACTCCACCCCGGCTCATATGCAAGCTCTGTGAAACAGGAAAGACAGCTGGGTGCTTCCTTTCCAGTTTTACTTCCTTTCAATTTCTCTTTTACGCTTTGTATAGCTGAGTAACATTCAGACCCGTCAAGGTTAGGACCTCCAACTTTTCACTAGCATTTATTTTAAGACTACACTGACTACAGCTGGTTTATACTCCTCCTTCACAGAGCAGGCAGGGCATCTTACTTCAAGTGTCTCTGCAGAGAGGTGAGAAACTCCATCCCTGAAAGTGGCTGCTCATCTTTAAGCGGTGAGACAAATCACCTCCTTTCATTCTTCAAGTACAGTGAAGGTTTAAGTCAATTCCACCCAACCACTTCACAAACAAGTCCTGATACACAGTCTGCCCCTACTTATTTTTACATGAAAGCACCATCCTGAGGCCACACTACAGTAAAAGGTGCCCTTCTGAATCAGTGCAAAGCCCTTTGAAAAAATCATAAAGAGGAGCTACATGGCTAGAAACATCTGTGTAACACAAATGGGTACCTGGAATGTCATGGAATATCAATCTGAAAACTAGCTTACCCACCCCCCCAAAAAAAAAAAAAAAGAAAAAAAAAGTTTTTCAGTGTTCCAACCATTTTACCAAGCTGCTCGTAATCGCTAATTAACAGGAAAATGCAGTCATTTCTTCAATTATTAGAAGCCTTGAGTTTTTCACGTATTCATTAGCAATTAAAAATGAGCAACTAGCATATATTTTGCTAGTACAAATATTATGAGGTCATGTACAGAAAGAGGTAATTTTTCTTTAGAACGCCAGTTGATATAGGCAGAAGAAGTGACCATGCTCACAAGTGCACAAGCACACCTGAAGAAGTTAGCTCACTGAGGGAAAGCAGTCAGCAGCTAACAGAACTACTACAATTCTCTCAGAAGTACTGCTCCATCCATCTCTCAGTTGGGGCCCTAGAAACAGAGCATGGTCAGAACACAAGCCTAGGAACCAAAACCCTACACCAGAAAAATAAGAATAATGGTTCAAAAGAAATAGTGATTTTATGGCACCTCATCTAACAACTAGCTGTATTTTCTCTTCTTGATTAACTTGCATCTGTTGCCTCTTTCTTTCATAGCAGCTATAGCCTTTTAACATTTCTCTTGAAAATGTTTCTCCCTCTTCTCCACAGGTACCAAGTATGTCCTCCCAAATACAAGACCATCAAGCAACAACTTTCCTTTGTCATTCACTGTGTTTCCTCCCATACCCCAAGAAGCACTGACAGTAGCCTCATCTTCTCTTTACCACCAAATCATTCCCACCTGACTAGTAATGCCATTACAACAGCAATGGGACTCCACAGTAAACCTAGCCAGGTTCACTATCTTTTATTCCAACAAGGCTATTTTTAAACCCAGATCAGTTTTCTGATCACTCTTTATGCACACCCAGACAGCTGTGCTGTGTGACAAGAGGAGGAGAAGAGGACACAGCACCCTAAGATAAAAAACCCAAGCAGCTGGAGGTAGGGGTACTGCCCAAGGCACTCCTAAAAATCCCCCCTTCGTAATTGTTTTCCTCTTGTATTTAGCTTTCATGATTGCTTCTATTGTTTTAGATCTGAAGAACCTGAAGGCCTTAAAGCCTGTCTATTTACTGAAAAGGAATGCACTTCACTGAACAATGTAGCTATAGGAAAGCTGTATCTAAAGTCTGTTTAGAGAACAATGAACAGTTGTCTTGATTTAGAATCTTCAGATCTGTAACTTTGCTACTATCAATATTTAAACCAAGAGATAAAAACACAACTCTCATAGCAAGCACTATATTCACTTTATCCCACTGGCTCTGCAGTAACAGAGCTTAGCTGAGGAAAGTCCTGGTTTTAATAATACCAGGGAAAGGAAAATCATTTTTATAAGTGAAAAGCACAAGTCAAGCAAGAAAGGAATTTTGTTTGTTTGTTTCTAGAGTTGCCTTTTTATTTAAGAAAACACAATGGAAAGCATAAAAATCTCAGAAGAATGAAGCAGACAACAGTGCCCTAAGGGAAAGGGAAGAAACACAGAGGCTGCACTCCAAGAGCAGGCAAGAATTATTGGACTGTAGATCGCTAAGTGGTGCAGAACCAAAGCCCCCCCCAACCCAGAAGTATGTATTTATGATTCTACATGGGCTGTCTTCTCAATAGTTGCCATGCTACAGTACGCCTGCTAAGCATCTATTTCATCCTGTCTGTGGGGCTTTTTAAAGTCAATTTAATACCAACTAAAAGAGATTCAGCACATCTTTCAAGAGCCTGGGGATAGCAGCATTTACAAGATCACATACCAAAGGTGACAAGTAGCAGCTATTACACTTCCAGTGACAAATCAAAATGGACCTCTGAACAGATATAGGACATTTAAACTGCTCCCCCCTAACAAAAGGGTCTGCCAGAAAATATTTTCCTAAATACCAGTCACGCATGGATTGTTTCACTGGAGCAGACTTTCAAGGTCACTCAGCCCCCAAAATCCTACTTTTTCCTCTAGCTGGTTTCTGTGGATCCTCAGATACAGGACCCTTAAAAGCTTTTTCTCTTTTCATAGCATCATATCCAAGCACTAGCGTCAAAGCCTGCTACGTTTCGCAGACTCTAGCATTAACCAATGCTTCGTCCTACATTTACCCAAATTCTCAGTAACAGCACAGCTATTTAATGTATTTCCCCACCAGTCCTGGAACAATGCATGCCACGTACCAGATGTTCACTCACCCAGGAGCTCACAGCGTGCCACCAAGGAGGAAAAAAGGTGGGCAACAGCTCTTAATTCTTCTGTGTATGGCTGAACAGCATTATCCCTCCTGTGTGCTGCATTCTGTATAGCCACTGCAGTGCTCAGAGCAAGCAGACTCGCAGGAGCAGCTGGAAAACAGCCTTGCATCTTCTAAGTGGAACATCCCAGATTGAGGGTGGTTCTTTCACAGCAAACTTACCATCTACAGCTTCCTTAGCCAGAGGGTGGGTCAGTGACAAGTGGCCATTGGAAGGTGGTAACTAGGGCAAGAGAGAGTAATAAAGCCAGAAAAATTGTGCGCACGTGTGCGTGTAGGAAGGGAAAAGAATAAGTGGAGCAAATAATGAGTGCAAGAATGGAGTGAGTATACAAAGAAAATTATTTACTGAACAGACTATTCGTGCTGCTGACCTCAGTTCATTCCTCTGCAAGTTTTAACTCCTTGCGGTCAGGACTTTGCCTGAGAGAGAAGGTCACAGCTCATTTCCACCACTAGCCTCCCATAACCATTCTAAGATATAACAACTAGATCCTGCAGGTGAGTACACACTCCAGCAATGGGCTGCTGCTCAGTTTCAGTGCTCTAATAAGTTGTCACAAATTAGAACATGCTTACTAAAAGCCTGGTCAGCCCATCATGTTTCTTCCTCCACAACTCTAAAGAAAAGCCCCTTTGAAGAAAAGCCCCAGAGTTGAAGGGGGTGGCTAGGGTTCATATCTCCACCATTTTTAAGACCTTCACAAAAAGGAGAATTTTTCTGCAGTACCTGAATATTATCAGGTTATAAAAAGTTAATGCCTGCCAAACATTCCTTTCCACAACAAGGACTGCTGTATGAAAGTTAATCTCACACCCATGACCTTGTTCTTACCACCTGAAGATTTTGCTGTCATAACTGAAACTCCATAGACACTGCATGCGTTTGCTGCATGTAACTGTGGCATAAACTCAAATATGTCACAGCAACTTGTATTTTGCACAACAGGAGCTATCCCATCAAATGGGAACACTAATATCTTTCGCACTTCTACTTGGAGAAACAGGAGAGTATAGTTTTTTATAACTAAAAAAATACATTTTATTTTTTAAGTCATTACTGCATTTGAGAACAGGATCACAGAATCGACTTGCTCTCAGATTCCCTGATACTTATTAAGGATATTGCCTCCATGTTGGAGCCTACACGATGAAGTAAGCAGCAAACCCTAGTAAAATTGTGCAATATGCGGTGTAACAACACTAAATGTCACAGTTGTATTACACAGCCTAGCATTTAATTTACAGCACTGAAAAAAACCTTCCAGCCTATACCACTGTAAAGAAACTTTTCTAAATACAAGCCAAAATGTCTGACTTTGTAGACAGGCTGAAGGCTCCTTCCATTCTTCTGTCAGGTGCCAGAGGACTCCATTCAGTCAAGTCATAGGAATTAAAACTGAGCATTTGCAATTGCCATTGTAGCAAATGAAGCACAATTCTAGTAAATAAGTCAACCTAGCTTAAGCTAAGACAGCTGTTGGAAGGACCACGCTCAGCTACCCACTCTTGTGAATCATTTCCTGAATTGCCATACTTAGTACAGCATTGTAAGGCAATTCATCCTCAAATCCAACAGAAGAAATTAACACTCATCTTAATTTACTGTGTTAGTCTCACAGCACTTTATTACCAGTCCATTTCAGAGTCTTCCCTTCAAGATCCACCTCTGTTGTGACACCAACAGGAAAAGGAACAACCGAGACCAGCTAGTGTGCAGCAGGCACCGGCCTGCTGGGCCAAGTCTGACCTATGCATCTTTAACCTACTCAGGCATCTTGTCCTTTCCTGTCTTTCTACTGCCCTCTTTCAGCTTTGTTGTACTTCATGTTTCTGAAATTCCTTTCTTTCTTAAGAGTCTAGGACCAAAGTACTACGCCTAATAGCTGAATTCACCAGCAGAGGTTGACTGTGAGAAAGCATATGCCTCTAAGTTATCATCATGGTTTGCATGAATGCATAATAAAGAATTCACCACCATTGTCCTCTACCATCAAAAAAGTCTTGACTGCCTGGGATGTCTTCCTGTATGCTGGTTGATCCCGATAGCTTTAGGAAACCTGTTAGCTTCTCTCACCCTTGGAGATCCAGACTTTTGATATTATAAACCTTGAGCTCATTGAGAGTTTGATGAAGCATAATAAAATAAGTGTAGTTTAACAGTAAAATGAACAACAAAGGGCCTTTTGTGATGGCTGAAGAGTACAGGAATAGAGCAGCAAAGGAATGAGGATCTGGAAAAAGACAACCCCTTATATTTGGAGGTGACATTTTGCAACATTTGATTAATCATCTGATTTATCAGTGACATGATATGATTTCAAATTAATACAATAACTTCATTAAGTGTAATTGTTGGACTGACACAACTCATCTGAAGACTTTAGATTAAGAAAGAAAATTATATAAAGTAGAACCACCACAATGCTGCAGGAGTACAACACAATAAGGAAATCTGACCTCTTGAATAACATTTTCCTTGAAATTTTCTGGCAGAGGGTAAACAGTAAAGTCCCCAGATTTTTGGCACAAAGAAGGAAGACTTACAAAACGCTTCTCCTCGAAAAAGTAAACTTATTTTGCTTGTGTAGTAGCACCTTATTGCTCCATGGGAGCTACAGTTCCAAGGTGACTATCTCAAGATGTAGCCCATCTTAAGATGGCAGAATTCATCACAGGCCAAAATAAGTCATCTTTTTCTAGCAGAGAATGAAGGATAGTGCACAGCAGTTCCTGAAATAAAACATTTATTTTTGACAATATTTCAGTTTGGGAATGTCCACAATTTAAACTAGAGTAGAGGAGTTTTCAGGAAGAAAATTGTGAAGTAAACAAGTAGTCTTCTAGAACACAGTTTCAGCAACACTTTCAGCTAGCCTTAGAGGAGACAAATACATTTTTTCAATCTACCCTTTTAGAGGATTACTAAACATTTTCATTCCTTCTATCCTAACACTGCAGCATTTTAGAAGACTGTTGCTTCAGTAACTATTTAAAAATAAACTCTCCAGAGAGCACATAGCACCAAAAACAAGCCTCTCCAGACTGATGAGACATCTAGACAATCGTCCACAAAAGGGCACATTAGCAGAAGAATTCTCCTGCAGAGGAAGCAAACATCTCAAGTGATACTCTCCAAGCAATTTAGCTGTTTTAGATCACAGTTGAGACTATACCATTTCTAAATTAACATTAACCGATTCCCCTCCAAGAAAATAAAGCAGCAAACTGCACAACTAATCCAGTCCACAAGACATGTCCTGGACGCATTCTATGTTCCTACTGGCTCTCCCTGCTAAGAACAGGCTTATGGCTATTGCTAACAAAATTCAGTAGTTTCTCCTCCGTGCGCCAAAGAAGGGTAAGACAGTAAACAGCCAAGAGGGGAAAAAAGAAAACGCCTGTAGGCAACATGAAACAGAAAAAGAGGGCAGTGGGTTAAAGGAAGGAAAACATGGAGGAGGACAAAACCAGAGGGAACAGTGAATAACGAACCTGAACTCTGCTCTCTGAAGGCACACAAAAAGCCAGTTTTCCAAAAAGCCAGTTTTCCAGTGGCACCATGCCCTGAGATGCAAGGATAAGATACCAGAAACACAGTCCACTGTTACTGGGATGCCAGACTCCCTCCCCAATGCTACTGAAGTTCAGTCTGACTGTGGCCAGAGAAAGGTTCGGCATCTTGGGAAGGCACTAGGTAGGAAGGGTACAAAAAGAGATAAGAGGGAAAAGTACAGTCAAAAACCAAACAAGCAGACCTGGAGGAGATTAGAGAGGGGCTGCATGTTGTACACACAGCATACTCAAAGATCTCCCTCCTGACCCAGAGGGAACATGGATCAGGAGACTCCTCCCTCCCCTCGTGGACCACACTGTGAATACGCTCATGACCACAACTTTATGAAGGATTATATCAGCAGACTGTGGAATTGGCTCAGCATACAAGCTGGCCACCTGGAATACCTTATCCTTCTTCTGATTTCAGAAAGTCCCATCGCTTACTGTCTCGGCAGGATATGAGACCAGGGAAATGGGAACAAGTGTGGTACGAGTGCAGAGAGCTGTCTGAGGCAGTTCAGAGTTCGGAAGCGAGTCCCCTCAATGTCCTGAAGCCTGACCATGAGCTCCACCGCTGAATGGAGCTAAAGATGAGGGAGGACGTGCCAGGGACACATCCCTGAATGCAAACTGGTTATTCCAAGACAAAGGTTCCAAGATGACATGAATATATACCTCTCACAGATACATACCTCCTCATAAGCCCAGAGAGTTCATATTTTGCAGCTTTAGAAGTATCCCACTGAATGATTTGAAGGTTGTTTCACATCCTGAAATAAATCCACTGTCAAACAATATTCTATTCAATATGCTGAACTCAAACTTCCCAGCATTTGCCATTCTAAGCATCAACAGAAAAATCGTATCTGCTTTCTTCCACTCTCATCTGCTTTATTTAAGAAAAAAAAAAATCTTAGAGCAGGGACTTCTTTACTATGTTTTAATACAATATTTGGCACAGCAGAGTCTTGGGTGGGTCTCCAGGCATGTGTAACGCAACAGGCATTATATGTAATGCAAAAGCAACAAGAAAAGTATAACGTACAACGATGGGCTCAGCTGCAGCCCATCTGCCTTTTCTCTCTGAGGGAACACTGAATACCATCACTGTGGAGAATTATTAGTGGAGATCTGCTACTGATGCTGTCACCTTCCACATAACTCCTCCATTTTCACATGTACAAACTCTTCTCTTTCTGAAGTACTGGAAGCAGACCAGCTATCACTGACACCCAGCCTTTTCCTATATTTCCTGGATGTGTAAGCAGTCCTGCTCTCCCTGGAAAGTCCACAGTATGTTTAGATTCTGTTTATAAGCAGCAAGACAAATGACACTTACAAGATCTAGAAGAAACTTGAAACACCAGGTGCAAGGCACTGGTCTCCCAAGGCTCACCAAGGAAACTATACACAAAGGCTAACTCCAAACCAGTCTGTCTTTACAATCAACACAGAAAGAGGCACAGCTCTACGAGAAATCTGAATGGGAGCCTCACTTAATTAGTGATTTCGCATGGCTAAGTGAACCATCAAAAGCATGCCACACTCCCCAAAACTGTTCACCCTTCCTGACACAGTCTAATCTGCCTTTTCTTTCTCAAACTGAGCAGAACTCCATTTATAGCAGATGGAGTACCATACACAATGTACACAGACTGTTATTAAAGAAATAACTTTCACTAGTCTTTTTTTGTAGGAGAAACATTCTTGGGTTTGACTGTTTAAAGCACGACTCCTAGGCAAAAACCTGCCTCCATCCCTCATTTCTGTGCAGATCACCACACAACAGAGGAGATGAGAAAGTCTACTGTCCTCCCCTTCGTTTCTTCAGTCACATAACCATGATGTTGCAAGTGTTGGAGGACACTTCTCAATACGAGATCCAGAGTAGTCTATTACATGGGCATCACTGGATGGATATCAATTGGTTTTGCGCTCTTTAACTGGGTTCGAGCCAAATTTAGTTTCTCTTTGCCTTGAGATTCATTTCTTTAATGGACCCTGAAAGAACATAAGCAAGTGTTAAATGGTACAAATTGCTACAGCTGCAGTATCTCACAAAAATGGAGCAAAGTTTATACTATCCTTTTCACAGGACCCAACAAGAGAAGCCCTTTCTAACCACTGTGTAAGCGTACACAGCATATTTAGAAAGACTAAGAGAAGGGCAAGAAGGGCCTCCCAACCATCCCATTAAACCAAGACAGTTCCACCAAGGCTATAAAGAGATATAAATGTTAGATAGGACTCACATGACCACAAGCACTTTTACTTGCATGGCAGAGATAACAAGATATGATCCCACAAAAACGCTGCTGTTCTGCCTACACTTTGACTTCCACTGAGAAGTCTCCCCACAGACTCAGGGCAAAGAGATCTTAATGATTTAAAGGGAGGTCACTATAAAAGTTATGCTATCCATTAAGTCACTTTAGTTCAAAAGTTACTTAGAAGAGTAGAAGATTATACCCCAAAAATTCCTCAGACACGCCATCCAAAGTTCATTCCAAAGCATCTTGCAGCCATGACGATAAAGGATATAACTAAATAAAAGCAGGGACATCTAGTTAAAGATGTCCCTGCTCTTGCAGGGGGGTTGGACTAGATGACCTGTAAAGGTCCTTTCCAATCCAAAGCATTCTAAGATTCTATGATAAGTAAAGCTTTGAAAGGAAGATATTTATTAAAAGTCTTCAACGCACTGAAATGTCCTCTTCCCTCAACCACACCAGCTCCCAGCAAGCCTTGCCTCACTTCAAAGTACTGCAGATTCAGGGGAATTCTTTCCAAACAGCAGGGCAGAAAGCAGTAATACAGAACAATTTTCCTGCTGGCCAAAGAGGAAGTTGATGCAATAAGTGGGTTATTCCACAGATTTTAATTAAGCTGTACAACTGGAATCCGAATGCAGGCAAACACAGCAAAAGACCGATAACATAAGATAAATATTCCTGGACTGATGTTGGAAACAGCACAGAAAAAAGAAAACTGCAAGATTTTACCTTTGTTTTGTATCCTACAATAACGTTTGAGATCACTAGTCTAAGCCAGAACTCTAATACATAACATACTACATAGGAGCAGAACAAGAAAACACACCTCTTGCACACAGAGATTCCAACTCAAGCAATGAGATGATTGCTGGACAAGCAGACCCAAAGAAAGAAGGGAACACAACAAAAAGGCAAAAACACTCATAAAGACAAGCAGTGGCCTACTCAGTCCACTGCCGGGCTGTTCTGGTTCAGTCAGCTCATGGCAGGGGAGGGCATTAAGAAGATGAGGTAGTTCCATAGATGTTTGTGGGACTCTTCTTCACGATGGGTGAAAAGCATCCATCTGCCACTCCTCTTTCAAGATGAACAAGGTAAAGAAAGACCACAACAAGGCTTTAGTGAATGCCTAAAAGTTAGCAGCATTAACAGGTGGGACTACATGTCAAATTCTCCACAGTATGCCACTCTAGATGAGTCGAAAAGGACCAAGAAGAAAATTAGCTTATGTCTGTAGTTGTAGGACCCTGCATAGGAATGATTTGCTAAACCACCACTTTCAGTAAAAGTGGTCATTGTTTTGAACAGTTGAGTGTCAAAAAGAAATTCAGACACAAAGTGAGGGCAGCCTAGACTAGTTTTAACCATGTGGCTAGACACAAAAGATCATATCTCAAAGACATTGTGGAGAAAGAATGAAAAAGGTTAACATATAACCCAGATAAAGATCTGGGGAGAAGGCAGAGATGACAGGCTGAGAGAGACAGGAATGTAGTAAAAAGGTTTTCCTCACAATTTCCATAGCTTTCTTCAGTGCCCCTTCTCAACAGTGAAATGCAGTTTCTCATGTTGTCTATTGCAAAAACAACAGTTGCAGAACAGTTGATCTCTATTGGAGCAATCAGGTTTCTGTCTTCAGCAAGAAGCTATGCTGCTACTGCACACCTTTAGCAGAAAAGTTATGAACTCTCCTTAGGAAGTGTGGGATGAAATAGGTTCCTCTCTCCTGAAACTGAAATAATTCTATTGTTAATTTACTGCTGTCTATGAAGAGCAAGAACTTGCATTTCCTTTCCTAGTCTCACTGAATACTTTTGAATTGAGTCAATTTCAATACCTCAGAAAAGAAAGAAAAACATCCTTCAGTTTCCTTTTGCTACCAAGCCAAATAATTGCTGCTTGATTAAACTTTAAAAGAAAAAGAGGGGGGTGGGGGTGGGGGGGTGTCAGAAGAGAGGCTGGCCACACAGGTGAGCAACCTTCCTTTCCTTAAATTGTTTCCCATGTCTGGGCACCGAATTTCTATCACAAGCCACTCCATACATAAGAGCATCACAGTGTCTCTTCAAATCAAGATACAATACAGGCAGGAGAACAAGAAGAGCTATGATCCATGTCAGTTTACTGTTTACACAAAGAAACCGAACACTCTTCGAGCCCTATCAGCTACCTATTCCCACTACATCAAAATTAGGAGGAGACTGCAGGCACAGACAACAAATAATTTGGTGACTAGGTGTCCCACTCAGCTGGAATCCAAATATTTTCATACCCTTCACAAACACAGTTTACATGCAGATCTCATTCCTCAGAGTACATTCTTGGGTTCTCCCAGATGCACTTTTCCCTTTCTCCCTCTCCCTTGTGCAATTACAACAGAACATGTCATTCAGCTGGGGGAGGGAGCGGGAGAAAAAGGAAGGAAAGGGTGGTGATTTGGTGTTCCTATACTAGTTTACCACTTGCTCTGTCTCCACTGTTTTGGGCTCCCTTCCTAGTAAATAAACAGTGCCTGCCTCTTGTATCTCATCACATCATTTCCAAATAGCAGCATGAACATGGGTCAGTATCATTGCTGCTTTATTTCCACCTATCAAATTACAAACAGCATCTCTGTAGCTGACATCTTAGTTACATCCTGCTAGTTGGCAAGGCTAAGGTCAGTTCTAGGCTTCAGTGCTGCTGGGAGACCTAAGAAAATGCAAGCCAGGCTACCCTGATGGAGCTCGCGTAAAAAGCCACTTCCTGGATTTACCAGTGGGAACTTGCCCCTCCTCCCCTTTTTAAATGAAAGGTGAGGTTATCGTTAGGATCTGCTACAGTAAAAGCATTCACCCAGGAAAACTCTCTCGGATCACATCTGCTCTAGGAATATCTCAGCAGTATTAGAACAGTCATACAGGATATTGGCAAAGCTGCATTTCACAGCCATATATTAGCAACAGACCACAGTGTTAAGAAAAGCCCTAAGAGCACACATGTGCTTTACTCGTATAACTGAATCTGTGCGAGGACCTTCCATACAACAGATCATACCCTAGATCAACAGCCACGCTGATGGCAGATTTTGGTGTAGCCCCAGCCTCAGCTGTAAATGAAAGGATTTTTCCACCCCAGGCTGTTAAGATGTAGATCAGCTGGCAGAGAACAGATTCCTAAACATCCAGGCTGGACGCTGCATGGCACAAACAAGTTTTGACCAATCTGTTACCACAGCTGCCTAAGCCTTCTCTACAGTAATAGCACAAAAGCCGTAACACCAAAGAAAGTCCACGTACAGGCTCTGCTGTTGCTCTCACAGGCAATTTCCTGTGACATAGTCAAAAGAGAGTGGAAGTTTTCGGTCTCTACCAAAGAAAGACAGCAGCAGCACAGTCAGTTCTCCCTCTCCCTTCACCTAGAGCTACCCTGAATACTACTCTAAGATTACATTGGCAAGACAGCCCTTGTGTTTGCAAAGGAGAAAAAAAAACCTAATCCATTCATGGGTTACTTAAGTGACTGAGAAGTCATTCTGAAATCCTTCAAGATGAGAGGAGCACATCCAACTAAGGCCAAATTCTGCTTCAGCTTTCTCCAAAAGCAACATGTCATCAGTTCTGCATTATCATGTGTACAACAGTAACTCAAGCTCTCTCATGGAAAAGTAACAGTGCTGTAGTCTTTATCAAAGGAGACCTGCACCTGCAAAATAACTAAGATTTCTCATGTGAGGCATGTTTGCAGGATATTTGAAACCCAGAGAGGCAAGAAAGCTTAGAATAAAATGTCATCCTGACCTCAAACAGCTGTGTTTAGGTTTACACCAGGAATATACAGTCACATACTATTTACAGATCCTTTCTTAACACACAGGATTAGTCAGGAACAGGAGTTGTATTCAGATTTATTGAAAATGAAATTCAGTTACATGTCATTAATAATCAGCATAACTATTACTTATTTTTTCTGCACCAATACTCAAAAATAACTGTTAAAAGAAAAATCTTTATGGTCGTGCTGTAACATTTCGGAGTTCCCCTGTCCATTAATTTAACAGCTAAAGGATTTCCAGCTTCACCAATTAGCTAGAGGGTGTACCTTCCAACTGTAATTTAAGATATGAATGAATACAAGTCTAGTATATCTAGTTATATCCATCTGTGTTCTTGGACACAAGTACTTTAGCAAGCTGCAAGCTAAACACAAACATATCTGTGTTCTTAACTGTAGCGCGACTTCTTCATTTTCAGCTGCAGATAAACATGTAGTGGACTTTTGGCTGGTTTAAAGGGACACTGCCAACTTCAATCTAACTCTAAATCTAGTTTAGTGCAAGTAAGATTTCACAGACTCAGTAGAAATATTCCCATGATTAAAGAAGTTAATTCCCATGCAGTGAGTTATTTTTACCAAACACGTCCCTGCAGTATGACCAACCCAAACACAAGTGCTGAAAATGTGACAATGAAAAATAAGTAGAATAAGCACATTCTCTAGAAGAAATGCAGAAAGAGGTATTAGCATAACTATTGGGAAAAGAAGTCTATTTCAAGTAAGTGCTTAGTTATACGCAGAAAATCTTGTTTACTGAGGTTTTTTAAGCTCAGTTAACTTGTAGCTTTCAAAGTCTGTAACTAGAATGGGCCCTAACAGATAGTCAGTTTCTGTACATCCAGATTGTCCAGCGAGAGACCATTTATTTGCTCAGCTTCTCCTAAGCCCCCTACACCAGTACCAACCCACTACATTTAAAGTGCAGAATAACTAAGAACCCTAATTTTAAGCCTTAAGCCTAACACTCAAAGAGATTTCCCACAGATTCTTCAGTTTGTTAACCTTTCAAAGCAGTACAACAGAATCAACAAAGGAAGTGGCAATTTTTGTAGTGCCAGACTCGAAAAGTATTCCTCCATCTCAACAAAAGTTATTGTCGATTGCTCCACAGCACTAACCTTAAATGGATGACTGCATGAGGTAAGAGATGACTTCTTCAGAATATGGAATGTAGCTGTTACAATGAATGCATAGGCAGGGTTTTATTATAAGAGAAGGAACCCTTTATTTAGAAGCAGTTACCCTTGTTAAGTATTCTAACATCCTAAACACACATCTTAGGACAACAGCCTGCAGAGATTAAGTCTGTATCGTAACAAAAAAAAAGCAGAAAGACAAAAGTATTAGAAAACTGGACATCCCTTGTACCTAGAATAACAACAAAGAGGCTAAAGGCTTAGGTCTGTGAAACAAACAGAAGTCTCTATGTAGTGAAGCCGGTATACGCAGTTTCTCTTGTGGGGGTATCATAAACTATCTGACGATGGAAGCACTAGGAGTACGTTATGATACTGTGGTAATCATGGCTGTGAAGTCTACCCGCGGTGTAACGCAACCCGCACAGCGGCTATCAGCGATAAAGCCGACGAGAAGGCGAAGCACGCCATCGAGGCACCCCGACGTGAACCCTGGCGGGGCAGAGCGCTGCCGCCCGCCCGGGAGGACGGGGCGCAGGCAGACCCCGCGCCGCAGGGCGTCCCCTCCGCAGGTAGCCTGCGCGCACCCCGTAGGGCCACCGCCGTCTCCTCCTCCTCCCAGCCCGGGACGAGGGGACGGAGGTACCCCGGTACCTTTCGCTGAGCCACCCCTCTCCGGCGAGGGAGCGCTCGGGGGTCCCCGGGGCGGACGCCCGGCCGCCACCGCCTCGTTCCTTCCCGGCGCCGAGCCGTGTAACCGGGTCAGGGAGGCGGCAAGAACCAGCCGCCCAGCTGCGCGCCGCCCCGGGGATCGGGTTTCGCGGCTGTGCCCTGCCGCCCTGTGCCAGCCCCAGCCGCCGCCGCTCCCCATGGGCCCGCGCGGACCCCGCCCCGGCCCGGCGTCGCGCAGAGACCCCCGCGCCGCTGCCGGCGCCCGGGGCGCCGCGCCAGGCCGCTCCCCGGGCGATGCCAAGAGATGAAGCGGATCCTCCACCGCCGCCACCAGAGACGCCTCCTCCCGCCCGCGCGGCCAGGCAGCGGCCATCCCACCTGCCGCGCCGCACCGCGCGGGAGCCCGCCCTCCTCCTCTCCCGGGGGGCGGCGGCTGAGGGACCCCACCGCCGCACTTGCCTTCACCTCATGCCGCTCCGGGGGCGGCGGTCTCAGGGCTGGCGCGGCCCGAGGTGCCTCTGCCGCGGGGGGCGCCGCGCTCCGCCCGTCAGGCTGCCGGCGCGGCGCGGCCCGACCCTGCCCGCCGCGGGAGGGGGCGGGTGAAGCGGCGGCGCGCGCACACCTTGGCAGCTACCGCTGCCGCTGCCTCGGCCCCGCCCCACCCCGCGCGCGGAGCGGTTGGCGGGGGCAGGAGGAGGAGCGCGTGCGGGCAAGCCCAGCCTCCCCCCCCCCCACACCTCCCGGTCCCTTAAAGCGATACGCGGGGTCAAGGGGAGGGCGGCGGGAAGCGGAGGCTCCAGCCGCCAGGCCCAGGGCGCTCTGAAAGGGGGAGAGAAGGGGAGGAGAGCGACAGCAATGGGAACACAACAGGTGCGGCGCGACGAACAATAAAAAGACACGGCCCCCCCCCACAGCCCCTTCACGTTCTCGGCTCCTTCCCCGCTCCCTGGCAATGGTACGCTCCTACCCCTCGAATCTCACAAACCGGGCAGCGATTGGCCGCCCTGGCGGGGTGGGGCGGGGCCAGGGCGCGCGCCAAACGCGGAGCGAAGATCAAAAAAGGGGCGGGGCGAAGCGGCAACCGTTTAAAGCGCCCCGGGCGGGGTTGCCGTGCGCGTGCGGGGCGGCGCGCGCGGGCGCGCGCTCTGTGGCCCGGGCGCGCGAAAGGCTGTTGGGGCGCGCGCCCCCGCCCGCCGCGGTCAGGGTTCTCGGGGCGGGTGCCGCCCCGGACCTTCCCCGTGCCCGCCCCTGTCGCACCTACCCGGGCGAGCGGGCCCGCCGCTGTTGCCCACCTCCTCGAAGGGGGGAAGCGAACGCTTCCCCTTCGAAGTAAACCTGCTGCCGACGCGACTCCCGCGGAGAACGGCCCCGCCGCCCCAGGCCACAGCCACCGCAGCCCTTCCAGGCGAGGCAAGAACAACGCGGGCCCTCTTGCAGGCCGGGCAGCTGGAACAATAGGTGCCGCCACACAAAGCGCTGCCTGTCAGCGAGGCTCCTGGCGCGGGCCCAGGTGTGCGCTTGGAAGATTTCCACGCACGCTTTGCACGTAAGTGTGAAACGCTGGTGAAGCCGAGCGCAGGAGAGATGGCATCTAAGAAACCTGCAGGAGAAAGCGAATCGGATCTAAAAATGGCTGGAGAGACGCTTACAAAATCATCATGAGAAAGGGCTAAATATATTGTTGGTTCGGGGTTGGCTGGGGAGAAGCTTGGAGCTGTGGTCATAGCAACTCCTCCTGTTTGGGTCCTGCTGCTTTCGGGAAAATAGTTCATTGCCTGTGTGCGCTGCGAAATGTACAAAATTACATCAGATGAATGCCTGCTCCCATTATCCTGTCTCCTGCTAACTGAGTCAACTTGGAAGACCCCAATATTGACTAATCCATCAGGTTATGCTGAGGCAATAGTATAGGTATCAGATGGACAGGGAAATGACAAACCCCTGTTCTTCAAGAAAGTACTGAGAGGAACATAGAAGTCTTTAGTGTGTGTGTATGCAGGCTTATATACATATATATGTATGCACATCTGTTTAATGTTTTTATTGCTCTCAGAAGCCACTGGTTCCTGGCTGAATGTTCTGCATCTGAACTAGCAGTCAAGAAGAGCACTGTCAGTTCAGCATATACATACACCCACATGTCTGTGTGCATATATATATATGTTTGTATACTGTTTATATATAAATGTTTCATTCTTATCTGTATACTTTAGTGTGTGTAAGTAGTGCACACATACATGCTGTCTTCGCCACGCTCAGCTGAGCTTGCCCTTGAATTCTTCAGCCAAGGGAGCCAGTCGATGTGCACCTGAATAGGGCAGGAATGCAAACCAATACAGAATCTCTGTAAATGACCCACGAATTAGGAACCCAGTACAAACCCAGGATGATAATATAATAGCAATGGTAACACAAAAAGTACACCAGTTTTCCTTTAAATAGGCCTTTCCAGCAGAGCTAATTCAAACATATTTCACACGCAGACCCACACAGTCCCAGTGTCCTACCAAAGCCATTGTCTTCCAACCCTAGCTTATGAGAAGTTTTGAGCTCTGTAGTCCATTAGAGATTTTGGCACGAAAAGCAGTCAGGTACTGCAATAACATCTGTCATAAAAACCAAAATAGATACTGTTCATAAGAGATGCATAAAATGAGCTCATGACACGGCTGAGGAAATTCTTACTACAGCATGGTGTGACAAATACCAGCCAGAAGTGCACAATTCCCATATCACTATCGATATCCCTGTCTGAGAACAGATGGAGGAAAGCCTTTAGCGGATCTAAACTTGGCTCAACCCACCCTGTTTACTGATGGAGTTTCCATGAGCACAAAAATTAGAGCTACTGGTTGCAATCACTTGAGAGCCACAGGCTGCTGATTCAGCTTACGTGTTGGAAAATCTGGCAAAGATGTCTGTCCTTACCTGAGCGGATGCACAAAGCATGCACATACAAGTACCGAAGGGCAGTAAGAGCTCCAGTCAATGGATATTTACACCTTTGAAGTCAATGAAGGTCACTGATGTAGTAGCTCTTTCTTTGCAGGGGAGGCAGCAGCCTGTATTACCTGTTGATAGCCAAAATATCAAGGCGTCCTCCTCTACAAAGATGCAGGTTGAAGATGTGTTAGATCATTGAAAAATGAAAGCAGATGGAGGAGAGGGTTTACGTATGGTAATATGGGAGACATTTTAAAATGCTCTCAAAGAAGCCAATGCGTACAGTGTGTCCACTGATTACTGGCTGAGCACTCTGCCTCTGAACAGTCAGGACAAGAGCTGTCAGTTTAACAGTAATCTTTGTAAAATGCTAATAAGGACCCGAACAATTCCCATTAGGGAATCGCAGAGCCACCTGCACTCTAACGTGAGGCTGCCTATGGCATCCACAGCAAGACTTGTACGTCTTGGCTTGGTATTTTGGAATCCAGCACCAGAGAGGCTTAGTCATATGACAGGGTTATTTGCATTATTATGCTGTCAGATTCCCAGAGGAGTTTTCACAATGCACTGTAAGAGGAAGGGTTTAAACAAGTAGAACTAAAGCAAAAACAAAGCACTATACTTCCTTTGCATGTCTCTCTTCACTGTGTGCATGTGCTGTTCACAGTGGGAGGAGGGTGGAAGGCAGTACCGTACAGAACTTCAGGCTAATAAAGCACACACACAAAAACAAGGGGCTGCAACATCTGTACAAAATGGGCTACTTTGTATAAGCAAGCTAAGACAGCTGAAATTCTGCATCACAGCCTAGTAGAAGGCTGATGTTCCAGGCTGGTGATATGCAAGGTAAGCCCATCGCTGTATCTTCCCTGAGGACTTTACAGAACTGCTGGTTTGCACTGGGCTAGGTAACAGTCACCCACTGGTAACAGCCCAGCGTTGATTCCCTGCAAATGAGTGCCTGCAAGCACTGTAAAACTGGGTGCCTGGCTCTGCAGAAGTGATTGCTAGTAAGCAGAGCAGCTGTTGAGGCAGCAGTCCCAAACCAGCCCAAGGAAAAATACTGTGGTTCAGGATTCAGCTCTTAAAAGGAGTTGAGCTGCTACTGCTCAAAATAAGGTCAGAGTATGGTACAGTGTCCCATTTTGAAATATCAATATACAAAAATAAGGCCTGACTTTTTTATATATTCTGTTTGTAGGAGAAATAATTGAAGGTTCATAAGGGCCAGGTGCTGCTCCCAGTTAGACAAGGAGTATAGCAAGGAAGGCAAGTTGGAGAATAAAATCCAATAAAGTTTTTTGTATCTCTATGATATCAAAGCTATTTTCACAGTAAAAACAGCCAAGGAATCTTGAATTCTCTTCTGACGACCTTCCAAGGCTCAGAACTTGCCAGGTGCATGACTGCTCCTGTGGGAATTTGTAATCTCTTTAAAAACCGAGAACAGCAAATTCCACTGGAAGCATACTGTCCCAGAGCAGAGTCCCCGCATCTGGAAGTAACAAGTGAAAACACAGCGAGTGGATTTTCAAACAAGGAGGCGATCACCGAATTACAGGGCTGGAAGGGATACTGAGAGGTCATCTAACTCTACCCCTGTGAAAGCATCTCTGTCCCATCTGGTTTACACCTTACAGATCTCCCCAGTGCTGCAGACACCACAGTCTATCCGGGCAAGATGTCCTTTTCTCATGATTCACTCTTTTTGCCTTTAGAAAGTTTTGCCTAATGATTAACCTGGATCTCTTTTACCATCATTTATATCTACTTCTCATCCCACCCAACACAGACAAAACATTTGCTCCTCCCACTCCTGCAACAGCTTTTTAGATGCATGAAGATTTATCATGTCACTTCTTATTGCATTCCCCAGACCTAAAACTCCATTTCTTCTTGCCTGTCCTCCTAGGTTATGTTGCGAGACCTCTGGTGATTCTCGATGTTCACCTTTGGTGGCTCTCTTCAGTCCATGTCTTTCCTGAACTTCCCTGTGCAGGAACAGCACACAGTGTGTTCCCAGTTGAGGCCTTACCAGTATGACGTAGAACGGAAGGAGCACTTGGTGTGTTCTGCAAACACCCGTCCTGTTTGTATGTCTTAGTATGACATTTACAGTGCCAGAGGATTTCTTTTGCTTTCCACATACATGGCAGTATTTGTAAAAGTCAAGGCCACAACATGAAACCAAAGTGCCACTGAAGCCTCTGAGATTTCCATTAACCAGAACTCTTATCTCCTGTATGCAAGTGTTTCTGCTAAAAGCCACTGCATTTAAATTGATACCTGCTGGAGGCAATTTAATTGGGGATTTCCTTGATGGATTATATCACCTTATTTTCTGATGCTTACATCTACTTGGATAGCTAGAGTAAATTTTTTTTATGTAAAAGTAATCTGTATACAAACCAGCAGCTAAATGCTTCCAAAAGAAAAAATGTTTCCAGAAGAAACTGAGGGACAGCAGAGAAAGTCTAGTCTACAGAGGTCTTAAAATTTGCTGTCTCCTGCATCAGCTGCAACTGTTAGCAGGAAGAGTTGTCCAGTTCTGGAGAAAACATGAAGAGCTGACTTCCTGAGCAATAACACAGGTGTTCAACTTGTGTTTGAAATACAAGGCAGAAGTCATCAACCACCAGCATTCTCCTGATGCAAGCGGTTATTCACTGCATAAGCAATTGAATAACTGTAGTATTTATAAAATGATCCTATTTAACCCCTTCTGCCACCCCTGAGCACACACGCACACACTAATCTGGAGTGATGTGTGCAGGGCTGGGAGCTGAGTTCCAAATCAATTGCTGGTGGTGTTTTATTACAAGAAAACAAATATAAGACTAATTCACTTGAAAAAACTACCTACTGGCTCACTAAGAAAAAGTAGAAACTTCTCTAGGTAAAAACTTCTCCAGTTCAACAGGGAAATAAAAAGCTGGCCCATCAGATCCAGTAAACATTGATCATGTAGAAAAATGTTTCTAACCCTTCAGGCTAAGAAAATAAGCTTTCAGATAGGAACTAATAAGGAAAGTTTCTCTGGGGCTACATGCAAATCTGCTGAGTGTTCAGTGTTGACTCAAGCATTTGGGAACATTTTAGGAATATGAGAGGCTCCGAGTCTGTGCATACACACTGTAGATAATTTCACTGCTCACAGATTTTCCAAGCAGTAAAATATAAAATTGTGGCCGGGTCTGCTGCTATGACTCAGGACTGTGGGCATATAAGAAGCTAATTAGAAACACACAACTTTCACTTCACTGTACTGTACATTTTTAAGTAGAGATAACCCAAAACAAAGGCTACACAAGGGGAGAAAACTCCCTCCCAAAACTGCACAGTATGCTAAGGGCTGGGAAGAGTAGCCCAGCTGAGTTTGACTTCACGCTTCCTTTAAGAACAACAACAGCTCGGGTGTGTAAAGAGGTGCAAGATCACCTAAAGCAGTAAGACAAGTGCTTTTCAATGAGCAAAATATAGATATGCAAGAAGATGACCATACCCAGCTGAAGTACTACTAGACTGTTGCCATACTATGCAATTAATATATTAAACAAACAATTAGAAGTACAGCATTTCCTTGTACTCAGCTAGTCCCTGAGAAGGACTAAAGGAACGGATTTAAATATACCTTGGTGAAATGTAATAGAGAGAAAGTCGTGCAAGGTCATCACTGAGACACATCATTGGTTCTTCACCTTATTTGTGCTATACAAATTCCGCACAAGAGCTGCCTGTGCAGGGCCCCCCCCCAGGACTGGTTTACTCCACGTAGCAAGCATTAAGGTCTAAAAGGCATGTTTACTATTTGGAGTTTGGATTAGGGGAGAGCCTGAGATATGTTTTGTATACTTGTTTTTAAAGCAACAGCTTGTTACTCGTTTAACCAAGTGTGTAGAGCAGCTCCCTTGTGGTGTTGTCTAGAAATAATCAACAGCCCTGCATCTCAAACAGGTCTGGAAGTTTTCTTCAAACTCTTAACTTACCCATGGTTAGGTTCTCTTTAGCAAAAGGTGGCCCTGGTTGAGAACCTTATTGCTTTACTAGTACTATTAGATTTGTCCTTTCACAAGCTATAAAAAGGACTCTACCTGTGTTCCATCCAAATTCATCACTGTTTAGAGAAGTATTAATAAAAAGGGGAAAGTAAATCCATGAAGTCACTTTATTGATCCTGAGAACGTGGAACTACTATTAATAAAACATGCTGATGTTGTTTTATGGATAGGTCAAAGGCCTGGTAAGGGTGCATTTGTCATTCTAATTTATGTGCAGTTTCATCAACAAAGTATTTGTTATTGCAGTATTGTATTTATTCATCTCCTGTTTTCCTCCCCCACAGCCAGAACATCTGCTAAACGTTTCTGAATCTAAGCTTGTTGGGATAGGGCCCATTACTTTTACATATTTATGAACTGTGTGGTACACTGGCATTCATTCAGCAAAGACTGCTTCCCAAGGCTCATGCGCGAATGACATAAACCAATATGGGTTTATGTGCAAGAGGTCCACATGTGCAGAGGTCACAGAGGGGGCTGGAAATCCGTTTACATCCAGAAGCACTTAAACTCCACTGCTGCAGAGGAACAGAACTATCTGCTAATACTTCAGTGATGCAGGAACACAAAAAAGGAAGAACAGGTATTTATGGTGTCCTGAGGAATTGTAATGAAGAGTAATGGCACAAAATTGAATAAAAAGAATTTGTATCTGACTCCAGAAACATCCTCTATCATAAAAATATTTTCAAGTCTGGTCAAACAGTCCAAAAAAGCAAAAGCTACTATGCATGTGTTAGTTATAACAGACTGGACAAAGCAGAACACAGGACTGATTCTGGCGCTGGAAAAATGAACAAATAATTCATTTCTGATTTTTGTTTTTCTTCTGTTGTAGCCAGCCTCTCATGCCAACACTCACACAGGCACAGCTTTATACTATTTACACACTGGAGGGAGTGTATTCTGCTGTTATTGTGCAGAGAATTTACACATGTGACTCCCATTACCACGAACAGAAGCTATGTTCATAAATTGCCCTTGTGTGCCTGGACTGAGCGGACCTGTCCCTATTTGCCTTTCCGGCTGGATTGCAAACAGTGCCTTTCCAAAGTCAAGGTTGTAAGATTTTCAAACCTCGTGAGAAAGAACGTAGCCCATCTCCTCTCAACTGTGAGAGCCATCCATGCTCCAAGGATCATTTGTCTGCCTAAATCCATGCCAGCAACAGAGCACAAGCACAATCACAGCCTAATAGTCTTAATGAGATTACAGCTAGAGATGCCCCAGTGCTGCCGTCTGGCCAAGGAACAGAACAAGCACCAAATTCATCTGGAGAAAAAAAATCTCCTTGGCTTTCATGTGAGCAGGCTGCAGGTTGATCAAGATTTCCGATCTATGGTGTACAAGATCCCTTAGATTTCTTTTTCCTTTTTTTTTTTTTTGCAATGCATTGTTATTTTTTACAAAGCAGCATATTTTTCTCATGGATCTCTAGATTTAGTTAATATTTTTCAAATGAGAATTTAAAACTGATGATCATACTGCTCCGTAGCACAATTACATTCATAGATGCCTATTGTTAGCCATGCTAGATTGATCTCACCCATGGTTTTTGTATGTTTGACTACTACCTGTCTGTATGCTTAACTACGATATCCATGTGCTGCGGTGGATCTTTGCCAATATAATCATTCTTTTTATCAGCAGTTTATCTGATGCATCTGCTTGTCTCACTGGAATGAAATTGCATGTAACTCTATCCTACATAGGGCAAATACTCTTTCTGCACCTGTTCCAAGCAGCATTTGGTTTATTTACTGCTTAAATTCTTAATCTCAACAAAAACAAGTAAGTTAGTGTGTATAACAAAGGCTGGAATAATGAATTAAATGAAAAAGCTGATCTTTGGATAGTACCATATCAGCTGGCTAGAGTACAAAACCTGGTATCAATGCGTTAAGGTACGGATTGCGCGGCGCTCACTGCAAACTGCAGATACTGCCCTGCAGATTTCATCGAGCTTGCTGCAAGAAACCTGCAGCTAATGGGTAAATCTGCAGCTCCTGCAAGACTTCATGCCTAGAAAAGAAAATCCAGTAGTAGTGCATTCATGGATTTTGCGTGAAGGCTATTTAGAAGAGCTAGCACAAAGAAAATTCCTCCCCTTAGAAAGAAGAAACCCCAGAATTTTATAGTCCATAACAAACAATAAACAACATTTTCAGCAGAAGGTATGAGAGGCCGGCTGGGGCAGTACTCACAGAGCAAGGCTGCATAAGTGACCTTCTTCTCACACAAGTCAGCTCCTCCCCGACAGGTGCTCATAGTTCATCCGCCTCTGCCCAGGCAGGCGTCTAAATTAGAGCCCCCTCGCCACTCATCGTGCCCTGCCTCCGCACAGGTTTCTCTTTGGAGAGCTCACACAAACAATCTTCTCTAGGCTTGCAAGGTAAAGCCAAAGTAAAAAGGAAATGGGACCTGGGATGCAAATCTCCTTCTGTACGTCTTTCCCAGAGCATCTCGCAGGGTCTCGTGGAGGCTGTGTGATGATGGGTCTGGCTGCCAATTCGTCACTGTTGCCGTGGTAACAGAGCAGTGGTCCCCTGTGGCTTGGTAAGGGAGCAGCAATGGGAGCACCGAATGTATGTATTGCCTCCTCCTTTGAGGATGCCTCTGACCTGGGTAATCCACCCATTTCTTTAAAAAAGGCTGTTTCATACAGAAAGTACTTCCCCGCCCAGCTTTGGCACACACACACTTCGGTTACTCCACTCATGGAGCTCTACAGCATCTGTAAATCTTGTTTGTATGGTATAGGAAAGCTGGCATAACCCCGAGAGAGCCACTCACTTCCTCTGGGAAATACCGTGTCATGTGAAAACAGGAAAAAATAAACCTTGTTCTGGTAAACATCTGAACATCAGCACATGCTCACCAGTATTTGGTGAGGTGCTTGGATGGAGCGATATAATTTTGTGTCTCTGAGCAGGTGAATGAGCAGTTGAGATATTTTTCTGCCAATGTGACTGAGTGCAAGTGTGTCTGTGAGGCCCTGTTACAGCTACAGAGAAGCTCACGGCAGGCAGAGTTCCTTTGTTCCTGTCCACTCAACTGAAAAGTCTTGGCATTATCCTTTCTGAGCCTTAATATTGCTGTTTTCTACTTGTTTAAGATATTTTTATTGTAACATTGACATAAATATTATTAGTAATGTTAGGCAGGACAGACCAAATCAGTGGAGACCTACAGACTCCAGGCTGTAGTTAGAGAAGAAGCCAGGACTGCAGAAGCAGGCGTTATTTTGGGGGACAATGAACAATTCAGGCTTGTTTTGGAAAGCAAATCCTTGGATAGTTAAATAATACCACTTGTTTACGAAACAGACTATTTATCTCATCTTCTTAATAAAATGTTGCTAACAGTTCTTTGTTGCTTTCCTTATTATTCTCTCTTAATGCCAAGTGCTTCTTTTAAGGTAATGGATTTCCTCTCTCAGGATGCCAGTAACAAATACGGCTCTGTGTGCACGTAGGTGGTACAGACAAAAACAAACACACAGAAGTAAAAACCACACATTTGTTTTCTTGACTAACTTTCCTATCCTCACTTCTAACTCAAGTTGTTTGAGCTTTCTCTGACAGTGCCTCATCACAACTTGCTGGGTAGGGACAGGCCTCCAGATGCCAAAATCCAAATATTAAAGATCCCATCACGACAGGGGTTTAAGTACCTTTTTGCCCCACTATAATCTGAAGCAGCAGAGGTGGGACTAGCTCAGAACAGCAGTATCAGCCAGAAGGGTTAAAAAGACTTGAACCAGGTTCAAAAAACTGTGAGTGGGCTAAAAAAACCTCAGACTTTAAAAACAATTCAAGTCATTTTACTCATCTTTGCGTCTGCCTTCAGACTCAGTTTTCCAGCTTTTCTCCAACTCTACAAGGATTGTAATTTAATTTGGTTTAGAGAAAAAGTTATGTTTCTCCCATGCTTACGTGATTCTAAAACATGGGACTTGGAGAATATCACCAAATGCAGTGATGGCCATGTCAATGCCACTGGCCTTGACACTGCAGAAGTATCTCTGCAAAGGAGGTAGGCCCATCTAGGACCAGGCTCAGGAAGCCTGAAGCCTTCAGATTAAAGACACTGGACTTTAACAGCATCCCCCCCATCTCCTTGCATGATGTCTTAGTGGCTTGTTCAAAATTACTTATAAGTACACCCAGACTTAAGAGCATCTGGTTCCACACAGACATGAGGTTACTAAAAATATGACGGCATGTTATAAAAATTAATGTTATCATGGGCATTTTATGTCTGCTTCTTCAGTAATCTTAAATGACAATGCAATAAGATCAGAAACTGAACTGCACACTTAATCTTACATAGGAAAAATGCTGATTGGTACATATAATTAAATATATCTGCTTTGCCCCCCCACCCCGATATTCTTACACTTGGCTTGGTGGAAAAGACTTGGTGCCTCTGGGTGTGACAGCAAGAAGCCATTCAAAATGAAGCTGTCCCCTGAAGAAGACAATCCCAAGAAGGAATATACTGGGCTAGCAGGGGGTATGAAAGCAGCAGAGGAATGTAGGGGAGAGGAGGTGGCTGGCCTTGGCCTGCAGCACTGAGAAGCCTTTTCCATTTGCAGCTTTATCTTCCTGCAGTCAGAGCGCTAGCTCGAGCTATTTAATGGGATCACGAGGGCTGCTGTACCATTACTTACGGAAGAGGGTATAAAAATGACAGCAGCTAATAAGCACCAATTTCTCATCAGTCGCCTCATCAGGCTAATTTCACAAACAGACAGTTTTGGAGCCTAAAGGGCTGGAAATGACTTTCTGGCTGCTGGATCCAGGCCAGCACAGAGCGAGTACATCCCTGTGCCTGGGCACTTCAGTCTCAACCACAAACAAAAAGAGAGCTACCCTAAATGTACGTCCAGAGGAGGACATAGATTTCATGAACTGATCTGGAAGGCTAAAGCCACAGCACATTCATTCTTCCTAACGATTAAGAAGCAACAGGAGCAGGAACGTGAATGTTCCTTTGTCCATAAATGTCTCGACCACATTCCTGGTTGTGAAGTTCCCTCACAGAGAAAGGCTTTGTCTGGAGCTGACGACTGAGGACAGCAAGAAAGCCTTAAAAAAAACCCCAAACTTGGTGGACCAGGGTGGAAACACACCTTTAATTGAGGAGTTAGTTCAGAGGAGGCGTTCATGCATCCGAGGGAGGAGGCTGGCTGATGCAAAGGGCAGAAAGTGGACAGAGATGCGTGTGTGGTCTGAGAACAGGATAAAGGCAGGGAGTGTGTGTTTATGCGTGTAGGAAGGGAGCGAATTGTTTGTAGTGGGAGTGCAGTCCGTGCATGTGAATTATGGATGTCAAAGCTGAAAAAGAGCTTGTTGGCCTTTTCACTTTTCCTTCTCTTAGCCACTGAAGATTTGAAAAGTTGAATCTTCCACTCATTGCACCAAAGGATCTAATGCAGTATATCTGCTCTAGTATCATCAGTCACTAATTAGGTAATTCTGACAAAAAAAAAAGTTACGAGATTGGTTCTTTCAAACACGGAGGTTAATTTTTGCTCTTAGTATCACTATCCACATTTTTTTAAACATGCATTTAATTTTTTTCACCATGATCTATAGCTAACCTTGCTAGAAAGTGTCTATGCTGTTTTTCTATTTTTAAAAGATGGGCCCACATTTGCTCAGTTTTTGCTTGAAATTCTCTGGTGCACTGCTGATAAAATTAACTCACAACGAGTTTTCAAGGCTATTAGAAAGTTATCACCACACTAAAATATGTTCTGTGGTAAATGATTTGGATATGGTAGCTTTTTTTGCAATATTTCCACACCTGATTTTCGTGGAGATCCTTGTTCCTGCTCGTCTATACTCCTATTAACTACTGCTATGGTCATGCCAGTTATTGATGGGTTTCTGGAAAGCTCAGCAACTCAGCAATTTTATAACTGCATTATAAATAATTCAATCAACTGTTCTTCCCCACATCTAGTTCTCATTTATTAATGGACATTCTTTCTAAGCAGTATTTTCTCATCTCTCATCACCATCCAATATATATACCTGGGGGAGGAATGTAATTAGTTTTGCAGTCCTTCTGCCAAAACTTCCACTGACTTCAGTCAGAGATTTGCCTGAAGAATGCCTGATTATAGCTTGTAGGAGTTGGTCCTATTTCTGGACACCAGGAACAGGCTGAAGTGAGTGCACACAGGTGGACAACGAGGTCCCACGGGTGTTTTAACCCACAGGCAGTTTAGGAGAAACATGAAAATGTGGGTTTACATGTACGAGAAGAGGAAGGTGAAGGACATGGGGGAAACCAGGCAAGGTGAAAGAGGATTCTATTATATAAGAGCAGAGAAAACTGAAGATTTTATATAATTAACTCATGTTAAACCCTGTTTGGTTGGGATTTTGTTTTGTTTTGTTTTAAACTTTTCAAATAACAGAAGAGTGGATTTTCTCTTTCCCCCCTTTTCTGTCATCAGACAGCTGTGCAAATATTTTAGCATGTGATTGTGGAAGCACAACACTGAAAACTTCTGAATTGTGCCAAGAGAAAAGTACAGGAAAACAAAAGGCAAAAGCCTGGGGTAGATCTAGCTGCCAGGATCTCCTGTCCCCAGGGGAACTAGACAGAGGAAAAGGGAGAGAAAAAAGGAGAAGTCTGATAGCTTTCATTGCTTACAGTGGCAGCATCCCAGGTCAGAAGGAAACACAGGCTTTTGTAATCTTTTTGAAGGAGGGTAGCAAAGGTATCTGAGCAATTAGCAGTTTATTAAATCACGGCTTTCTTGAAGGTTGTTGGCTTTATCTGCAGCACCAACTGCTTGTATTGTACCTGCCTAAGATACTGAGTGAGTTCTCAGGTTGCAGGTAAATTGAAGACTCGACTTACACAGGGCAGTAAGTCATTCTTTAAATTTAGGAAATCAGAGCTACATGCTTGGTCTGTGGTTATACTGGCCTGGCATGAAACAGGTCTTCTTGCAGCAGCTGAAGGGGTTCATCAGCAAAGCAGTGATTCAGGCCAGCTGACTAAAAACACATCTCTTCACAGGTTCTCTCAGGAGTTTATGCTACGCAAGTGTGGGCAGCAGGTGATAACACAAACCTAAATATACCACAGCCAGGAATCAAGTTGCACTGATTATCTGCCAAAGAATCCTATCTTCTTACTGCATGGGAATGAATTTATCCATAAAAAAATCATATTTCACTTGCAGCATTTGCAGTGTCTTTTGCCACACTCATTCAGCTATTCCTCTACATTGAATGACAGAACAGCTTCATCTTTCCCTCCTGCTTAAGTTAAAGCAATAGGTCATGCCGTAACCGTACCCTATCTCCCAGCAATGGCAAACGCAAAATTTTGCAACGGAATGCGTACCAATCCATCCTGCTGGTGAGAAGTCAAAGGAACAAGATTTCTTCCTGAAGCTGGTCATCATTCTGTGCCCTGAAACACAGAGCTGGTGATACTTCTCATTTTGGTAGGCCTATATAACTGCCAGAGTTACTCAAACAAACAAGAAACCTTTGGCTGTGCTGCATGTAATCTCCCATCCCAGGGAATTAAGCAGGTGGTTATTAAAAGTGCAATAGCACCCACACTGCGAGCACGTTTAAACCCTAAAGGAAGAAATTCTGCCTTCCATCAAAGACAGCAAAATCATTTAATGATTTCAGGAAGCCTTCCTACTCCAAACTTCCTCTAACCATTTTCATTCCACTTTCATTTAATTACCTGGATGATTAATTAAGGTTAATCAGCTAATGTTTTGCACAGTGCTTTGAATAAGTAAAGCACTGTATAAATCCTTGGCATGAATTGTTTATTAGGCTACTATTTATTTCACTGTTGTTGCTCTCTGGGCTCTTCCTATTCCTTTTCATATTCCCTTTCATAGGCAGAGGCCAGTGCTACCATGGCTATTATTTCTAGCCCAAGTTATGCAGTCAGCAACACTATCCTCCTGTGGCTGTTTCAAGAATATATAGCTTTTCTGGCATCATCACATGTACTTTTACAGAACCTGAGTTCGCAGTGAAGACCTTGCGGCCCGTTATCCACTTAACAGCATTTTCACCTCGCCCTCGGGCTCAGGCTCCAGCCTCGCTGCACCTATCCCTTGCCCACATCTGCACAGTGGTGAGAACAGACAGAGGCTCCCCTCGCTCAGGGTGACAGCAGCAACCAGGGGTGGTTGCAGCCCCTCCCAAAAGGCGATCGGTTTCTGGAAATATCTGCAATTCTGCCCTTCCTTTAAGAAGCCTAACCAGGGCTCTCTTGATGGTACAGGGGCTGAGCACAGACTACAGCAGAGTCCTGGTTAATGTGGCCTCTGAGAACAAAAAGGAAGCTTGTCTGTGACAGAAATCTCATCCTCCTAAAAAGGAGGCCACCTCCCAGCTTCTCCACAGTCTTGTATGACCCTGAGCATGCCATTTACCACTAGATGTACAAGCACTGATTTTGGGTGTCTCAAGTTGTGGTTGTTTTGAGAGACCAGAGACATGACTTTAAAAACCAGGACATATTCCTCCAATTGAAATCAGTGGGCTCCATAGTTATCATCTCTCCAGATCCTGTGAGGTACATGTACAAAATACTGGGTTTGCTTTGTTTTTCTTTAACTGTCAGCCACACAAATTCTGCTTTATAATTGAAAGTCCAGTCAAGTTCTTTCCTTCTTACTCATAAGTAACATTCAACAGGCCAAAACAGGCCACAGGGATGCCAAAAATATAACTCTTTGGAACTTGGTAAACAATTTTGTTGATACTGCTGAAAACAGAGCAGAATAATTTTCTCTTAGTGCGCTGGCTCTTCAGAGGTAATGGCAGCTTTTTTGTTTGAGTCACTGAAGTCAGCAAACCCAACGGTGAGCACAACCGGGGCAGGCTGAGCTGGTGACTCTCGTGATCCTTCTCTTATGTTCCAGTTTACTTTAATTCTTTCTAGGGTCTCCGAAGCAAAAGACCATCTCATGCTCAAAGACATCAAAGCAGCAAAGGACAAGTCCAGAAGTAAAGTCCCTGTAATGTTCCTTTCTTCCTTGCCTAGGTCACTGCTACACAAGCATAGGGCTATTTCTAAGCAGAAATGTCCATGCAGAGAAGGCAAAGAAGAAAGCACGGTAATCATTCTGCCCTCATAATCCCCCTTCCTTCTGTATCCTCACATTGTAAGCAGCTATGGGCATGGTTTTGGGGGGACTATGAAGCCTTGCTTTCTTCTAATCCTTCTTGTCTTGGCCCTTACTAACTCTGGAAGAAGACCGCTAACAGCACCGGTTGCCAGCCAGGGCAGCCATGCAAAGCATCCATTGCAAGTTCTCCAGATAAGTCCCACAGTGATGTCCAGGGGTTCGCCCAGCACAACTGCCAGTCACAGTCCCCAGTGCTGAGAAATGATGGGATTTGCAGTAAGTCAGCAATGAGGAGCAAGGAGCCAGAGAACAAAATGGAGGAAGAAAAGCAAAGGGAAACAAAGGGACAGGCAGAAAAGAAACATACAGAAAACACAAGAGAAATCAGAGCCACTTAATATGGTTTAACTCATTTGTGGCTGGCATCTCTGAATACCAGGAGAGCTAGTTAAAGCACCGGAAAGGTGACATACTTGTCCTGAGACCTGTATGCACATAAAGGCATTATACACGCAGTATGGAGAATTCAAATATAGGGGTTTAAGTCTATGTACTACTGTGTGTATGTGCATGTTACATGGTACCAACAGCTCTGACAGTAGAAAATCATGAGTCAGGCCTTGCATTATAACACGATAGGCTTAAAAACCTTAAGATTTTGAGCTTTAAAGAAAAAAAACAGGACTGTGAGCACTTTTTTGCTAAAATAGCGACAGTGACAGAAAAAGGTGAGGATGAACAGAAGTGGTTGCTGAAGTTTGTCTGTCTGCCACCCATTAACACCTGTGCTGGATAAGGTACACAAACCTGACGGTGTGTTCTCTGCTGCTGCAGAGGGTACTGCTTTATCTGAAGAAAACTGCAAAGGCAGATTTGCCCTAACTGTCCTGACTGATGGCCTTCTCTGATGGACATAAACAGCAAATGATAAATTTGGAACAGATTGCAGCAAAAGGCTGATGACATGCTGCCTGAGTGCCCAATATAGAATGTAAGGAACAGCCTTATGGAGAAGACTGGGCAGAAGGAAGAAAGAGTATATAAGGGTTTTGACTTTTTTCCACCGAATCAAGAAGGAAACAATATATGGGTCTTCCTTCTCTTTGGCTATAGTCACTCTGTGAGAGCAGGGGGATTGGTTTCTGTGGCTCATTAACCCAGGCGACTGCTGTTTCATGGAGATCAATGTATCATTTAATAGGGAAAGGCTTTTCAGCTCTGTGAGATTTTATCTGCTGATGGCTACCATGATATTTATAGACATATCCATCAGCATAACAGCAGGAAGCAATTCTCTAGGGGTCGAATTGGGTGGATTCCCCCCATTTAAAATCCATTATGGATGCAGCTTTCTGTATAGGATTAACCATTTAACTCACTGAATCCCGAACATCATCAGCTATTGTTCACAAGAACTGATGATCTCCATGGCTTAGTTGTGGGCTGGTTGACTTGTTTTCAGCCTCAATTATCTTTTCAAAGAATAAGGTCCTTTGTTAACCTCTGACTTGCTGAGCAATGTGTAAGCAGCCTATTAAGCAGCCTTCACAGTCCTCTTTTAACCCTATGATTTGGGCAGCTCTAGAGATTTAGTCCCATGATTGTCCTATTTCTGACCAGTCTGAATCTTCAACTCTCACATGAATAGCGAGACCAGAGAACCAGCTTTGATCACAGCAAGCTTAGGAAAATAAACAACAGTGGCATGGAAGATCAAGGCAGAAACAATGTGCATATTATGCAAAGTGTTTTAATGCGTTCAGCCTAACTTTTGGTAACGATTTACAGAGCATGCTTCCCTGCTAAGACTATTTTGAGAGTCATCTCCTTTAGGGGATTTAGCATGCACTGATTCTATCTCCTAAAATTGTCTGAGTATCTTTCTAGTATTGAATTTCTTCTGGTGAACACACCTTTTGGCATGAGACAGTCTTGCAAGGGGAGCTTAGAATAGACCAATTGTTCCGGCAGCTCACAGTGCATAGGGAATGTTAACTGCTGCTTAATTTGACACAGAAAGATGGATGCTGAGTCTTGGCATGGACAAGTGTTCTTGAATACAAATAACAAATTGGAGCTATTTAAGGTTTTGTTTCCAATCGCCAGAGCTATCATTGGTCATGTCTGTCCATCCACTGTCCCTTTCAAAGTTACCACGACAACCTCATCCCCCTATTTCTTTTAACCCCCTCTTGTTTACAGTGACCTCCACCCTCCTGACTTGGTTGCATTCCTGGTGCCAGCCTGACACACCAGTGTGCAGCTCTCTTCCTCTACTACCCTTCTAGTGCTGCCTCACAAATACACTTAATGAGAAACATGAGGGCAGATGCTATCTATCCCTGAGTGCAAAAATCAAGTTCCCAGTCTCTGGCAGAACCCACCCCATTTTCCATCATTGAATGTCTGGTCAAAATTCATACATTAATCTCATTCCCATTACTTTGCTCTTGAGTAATTTTATTTTGCTAGTGTATACAGCCGCAGTGTACTCTTGCTCCTTTGCTTTACACTAGTCCATTTATTTTCATCCAGATATCTCAGAACACTCCATAAATACAACTTAAACTAGAAAACTAATAAGTCTTCTGTCAGGTAGGAAAGGCAATGATGTTATCATCTCTGTTTTATGAAAAGAGAAGCTGATGTTCAGAGAGAGAAAAATTGTATAGGAAGAAATCTCTAGTCAATACACTCTACATCCAAGGCGACTTGGGATAATTTTAATGCTTGAAATTTACTTATCCAGGACACTTTTAATTTTCAGCTAAACCAAGACACTTGTGCAAGTCTATTAATTAGCAGAATTGTTTTAAAAAAATGACTACATTATATCATTCTTTAATCATCTTAGAAACACCTGGAGCAGCTTAAGAAGTCATCGTCAGGTGTCCCCCCCGCCAATGGCACTAATAGACCTTAAATGCCCTGGTCAGCCTCAGCAAGGACTCTCACCCTGCACCTCCTGCCCAGTGGTCCTGGGAATGTGGGCTCCATTTAAGCTCCATCTTGGGCGCCCAGGCCTGGCCTGAGCTACGCCGTAGCTGTGCAAGTCTGCAGTCCTCTCTCTATCTCCTGGGTGGACGTTGGACCTATGTCGTAGTCCTGCCTCCTGCTGCTCCTGACTGGACTCCCAGGATGGACCCTGAACCTAATTCATCACCTCGCCTTGTCTGGCACGGTTGGTGAAACCTGTTATCGGCACCCAACGCTGCCCACCCTGCTCAGGTCCTCTGGGTGTGACTGCACCCTGGTCAGGGAGGACATTGCCCCTGCCTGCCCTGGGCTCACCCTTGGCCCACAACTTGTCCTCTGCTCTTTCTCCTGCCTGACATCCTCATCCCCACCGCCAGGTTATTCTCATACTGGAAGTGCTGGAAAAGATCTCGTGAGCGCTTCAGTGCAAAGCCAGCAAGCTGCTTAGGTCCAAACCCTTTTCAGTGGTGGTTTAAAAGCAGCCAGTGACTTCGCAGCGAAGTGGCTGCCAAGCACTAACACAAGCCATTGTGTTACCGCTCTCCAGATGAGCCAGCGTTGATCCGGGGTGAGAGTAAGTTACTGTGGGAATGCCATGCTGAATTCCCCTGGTCACATCTGCTAAAGGATGACTGCAGTGGGAGACGGGAGAGTTACAGCTTAAAGTTCACTTTAATAACCCAAAAATATTTAAAATACAACTTGCTCGATCTATGGTAGAGTTCCAAAAGACATTAATTACAGTTTATTAGTTTTTCCGTAATGTTTCAAGCAAGTTCTTTCAGGCTGTCTATACTGAGTCATTTTTTGGAAATAAACATTTTGGATCTAACCCTAAATGAGAAATTATATCAGATTTGGTAATACAGGCTGCATTTTCAACTTCCTTCGTGAACAGGCATCTGGAACGAAAACGTGTCTAGAAAATTTTGGCCTGCCTGTTCAGCCTGCCCCGGCTCAGGCTGCTCTCAAAGTTGAAAACCTCACTGAGAGACAAGGGTTAGATTCCTCAAGGGCTGCCCTTCCCCCAGTGCCAAGAAGTAAACATGTAGGTCTGAGGCTACATAAACTGATTGGACACCTAATCCTACCTTTGTCTGCATCTGGTATTGCTGAGAAAGATGAGAAGGAGCAGCAAGTAAGGGAGGAACAGAGGGAAAGAGAACATCAGCTTGTCAGAGAAATGGGGGCCAATACACTGCTCAAGACATTAATTTTACACAAACTATAAGCATACCTCTCAAACCAATAAGACCCTAAAATAGATCACGGGTCTTCAAAAGGAGGGGAGAAATCCTCCCCAAAAGAGAGGTGCTGCACTTTCATTGACTACATAAAAAAGCTCAGAGGCAAATTAATTAAAAAAGCAATAGCTTCTTAATTACTGTATCAAGTTTGCAGGCAAAACAGCAAGCAGGGGAGTCCTGCCCGCTGCAGTCCTCCTGCCAGAGGGGCACATGGGGGTACGCTCACCGTGAACTGCAAGACACAAAGGTTGCATCAGCAAAGAACCCCTTCCCAGTGGGTCCTCTCCCAAGGCTCAGGTGCCGCTACCATGCAACTCTGCGGCATGGCTGGCTTTCCTAAAACAACCTCTCATCACAACTTCTGTGAGCATCGCAAGACCTGGACAGGTAAGAGCCAGGACCAGCAGCCTGAGATGCAAAAGAGTTTGTTAACTTCTGCAACATCTTCTGCGATTTCCAATTCAAGATGCAGAACACGCATCGCCTGTTTGTAGCGATAATTAACAGGAGATCGCGGTAAACGTGCATTCAAAATGAGGGACAGGTGTCTGACAAACACTGAAAAAAGAAGTACTGAGAAGTTAGGAAGCGAGATTAAAAATGGAAGGAAACATTTTCTCAAATCGCCTCATTTGCCTTATGGTACAAATACTTTCAGGATTCACGCTGTGAAGCACTTCTCCCAACCATGAGAGCATGTTTTCTCTAGAAAAAGAGGAAAGGTGGAGATTAATGGATGACAACTGATTTCAGCAGGTGGGGCTCTGAGAAGAGGCATTAACTATTAGAAGGGCTTGTGACTCTAAATCAGTGAGCAAAGAGATGCTGTGCTAGGCAAACAGGATTTAATTGACCTATAGCGATGACAGGCTTTAGTATTTTCTCACAGATAATAACTGGTTGCAGAAAAGAAGATGCCTTAGGCCTTTAACCAAATTGGTCACCTTAAAGCTATGAAATGCCCCACCCAGCACTAATTATTGCTATTATAACAGTAACAATGAAATCAAAAGTAACAGCTGTTATTCTTTGACTACTGCCTTGCCAAGGCTGGTATTTTGTTTGATATGGAGCAAAGGAAGAGGTTTAATCAACTTAAAATTGTGCTTTGTTTTGGAAAGCTTTTCCCATTATCTGAGTAAAACTCAAGTTTTGACAAGTTGTGAAAGCAACTCTGTATTTCCAGTTTCCAGCGTTTGCACCTTACACAGTGTTTTGTGCATCTGTGAGGAAGGTTAAACAGGGATTTGCTCATACTCTTGTGTTACGTGATACCCCACAGTTGGACTGTGGCTGTGACTACCCCTGTAGGTGCCTTTTCTGCCTTCTTCCGTCCTCGCCTGTTGTTTATCTGGGTTTTCATGTGGCCAAAATAAGAGGCAACTGCTTTTAAACACAGTAACTAGGAACATCAGCAGGTGGCCTCAAAATCAGGTGAGTTGCCTCTTACTAGTTCTATTTTTGAAACAACAAAATAGGTTTGATTCTGTGCCACCACGCTCGGTGAGATAAGAAAGCGGAGTATCACGATCGGCCATCTGTTCAACGCACAGCCGGAAAGCATTCACCTTCACCCAACCAAGGGCTCTGAGGACCGCCTGCCAGGAGCTGGGGGAGCCCTGAATCTGGGCTAATTGAAGGGATCTGCAGCCAGCTATCTTCATATTTAATAGGGATGTACTGCTGATGGGAATTACAAGCAAATTACAGATTCCAGCATGTCATCGTCTATCCAGACCCAAACAAAAGCACGTGGTGATAAGGACAGGGCACTGCATGCTGGGGCCTGTGCTCTCCATGGACCTCACTGCTTTATTAAAGAGTTGCTGATAAGCTACGATGTACTACAAAACTCTACATCTTTCCTAGAAACTATCCTTTCCTCAGTTGTGTTTATAATGCCTTTTATAATTTCCAGCTCTTCTGTTTGTTTTTATATGGGTGTAAGAGGGTTTCTTTCTCTTCAAATCAAATCATAGGGCCTCACTGTTTCTAGCTCAAAGTCTCCCTAATGCTGCTAATCTCATATTAACAGCCTACTGACACAGAAGAGACCACAGAAAAGACTGATTGCCAGCTCTCTGGCCCCGTGACCGTGTGCTGGTCAGATCTGGATTAATACTTGAGGCGATTTACCTCAGGAGGCCTTGTTACAGGTGCCTGTAACTCTAAACTCTCCTTGAACTGCCTGGCAGGAGAGGGAGGAGAACCTCTGAATCCACAGCTGATGCAGACACAAACAAGGCCCTGCTGAAACTCACTTTTCTTTTCCTATAGAAAATCAGGATGGCAGCAAAAAAATCCTTGATTTCAGATAAAAGGCAAGGAGCTGGGCATTCAAACATCCCACCCAGGACACAAAATCCACTGCGATGCTCCCTCTTACGACCTGTCACTGGCAGCAAGTTTGCTGACTTTAGCTTTTCTCGTTACTAGAAATGGTTATCCAGGAGCACAGGCAAACACCTTGATTTCCTCCAGCATTTGTGTAGCAGAATAGCCCTGCTGTGTAGGCTAATTCAGGTACAAGAGTGACTCTTTCAGCTTTAAAAACAGTTTAAGCTGTTCACATTTAAGGAAAGATGGAAAAACAGCATCATTCCTATTTGGCAACGAGCATCCATGTGACAGTTTGGTTCAGCAGCCCAAACAGCCTCAGGCTCCTCTCCAGGGCTGGGCTGCACCTCCTACATTCTCAGCACTGTGCCATGCGGACTCTGCTGCTCCATGACCCTACATAGTAGGAGGAGGGTGCTGGGATGACGGATCAGGCTGACCAGCTGCACTTGATGTCACCCAGCAGAAGAGAGTCCACGTGGTGCATCTGGGCTGCACGAGGAATATGCCCAACTGCCAGGAAGAGAAACCGAGGCAGGAACCGATGCTGCCCGCGACCAGGTCAACCTCCAAGGCTTTGCGTGTGCCCGGGTCTGGAGCTACACCATCCCTCGTCTCCACTAAGATGATTCTGTTTTGGAATGATTTCATTTTGCTTATTAACAAGTTGCCAATAAAATAGGTAATTGTTCCTGGCCTGAAGTTAAACAATCCTGTTACTGAGTTACTATTATTTGCAGGTCAGAGAGCTGCAAGGGGTTCGGCCTTCAAGGCACCACACTGTCCCCTCTAGGAAGAGGGGTGAAGTACAAAAACATTCTACCATACCTTACAGAGAAATTAATTTTACCTATAATTATTGTTATTACAAGGCTGCTTGTTCCACCTTGGCTTCTTAAACAACCACACTGCAACTCACGGAGATCTTTGGTTTAGAGCAACTCCTACCTCTCCCTGACCCTTCCCTGCCTCTAACATAATTGCACGAGTGTTGCAGCTTGCGTATCTTTCCACAGGCCTTTATTAATAAGGAGCATCTGTAAGGAAACAGGATCTGACTCACTCTGCAGCAGCTGTTCCTGCTGCTCATTTCCCCACCTGAAACAACAGTCCCTGTTTCAAAAGTCGCCTCCATCACTGCAGCAGTCAGCTCCAACATCACCAGTGTAGTGCAGTGCTGTGCCGTCCTGTCCTTCTAAGGGACAGAATATTCCTGGCTGCCGCCCACGGAAGAAATTCTTGAACACTATCTTTGCATATTGCAAACTTACCTTGTTTTTGTGCTGTCTTGCTCCTTTTCTGAGTCTCAGTGGGGAGTATCCAGCCAGTGCGAGTCTTTTTAAAAATTGACTCCTTATCCATATTTGGGAATGTGTGCTGGGCACTAGCTGGTACGAGGCATGTTCTTCCCACAGTGCACTTTGGGACTTGTAGTTCCCAAAAAGGAATGTTGTTTTTCAAATTGCAAGCACCAAGCAACAGAAACAGAAGTCTGAAACGCCTTTACCTCTGCCTTTGCTTAGCTGCTGGGCCCTTACTTTTACAATGTTTCTGTGCTGCATTTTTGCCTTAACCAGCCTGAATCCTCCAGGAACTTCTTCCACAGTTAACGGCACAGCGTGCAAACCCCTTGGATGCACTGCTACGCCACAGCTGCTGCTGCAGAGTGCTCCTGCTGCTACCGTGAGGGGCAGGTGCATGGTCCTGCCTCCTGGAAGCAGCTACTTATAAAGAGAGATTTATGATCGAGTTTTTAATCATACTCTCCACGCTTTCTTCCCTGTTCCCAACACTGAAATGGCAAAGAAACTCCCCTTTAAAAGACATTTCACTTTTTAACACGTTCTGCGTTAGCATATTGTATTTTTGTAATTAAATAATCATAGCAGGGGGTCAGCATTACAAAATAAATAAATTCTGCCTCTCCTGCAGAGATTAATTTTTGAAGAGTTTGCACTGGCTGCCATAATTACCTTGTAACCAAGACACCCTATTGTTTTTAAAAAACAACTGAAGAAGAATGTGAATCGTTGCCTGTAGCGTACTGATGGAGACGCTGTTGTTACGCCCGAACTCCAGTTCCTTTAACGGCGTAATCTGCTTAAAACCGTGGACACGGGATGTCTGAGGAGAAGGCCCCGGAGGAGGCCCGGAGAGGAGCACACCCACCATCCCGCCCAGGAGCCTGCGGGCCAGGCTGTCCTGCTGGAGCAGCGGGGGAGCGCTCTCCCTTTGCTACCCGCCCCCAACCTCTTCGCCTGCCGCCTGGCCGCGCTGAGGAGAGCCGCAGGACCGCAGCCGTGCGGCCTCACTCCTCCGCGGCCTCCTCCGCGGTGCGCTGCTCGTCAGGGACACGCTTGGGGCTGGGCTGACACCCGGCGGCCGCGGGGGGAACAGCAGCGGCCGCTGCGGGGCTGTGACCCGCCTGCTAACGAGGGCAGCCGAAGTGGAGAGCGTTGGCTTGGCCGTTTGCCCTTGGCAGCCACACGAGTGAGAAACCGAAGGGATTTTTGGCAGGGACCGGCACCGACCGCCGGTACGGCACGGCTGAAAGCGTCGTGATCCCACAGCCTGCGGCCGCAGCTTCTCGGAGGGCCCTCGCAGACCCCGCTTTTAACCACTAATCCTCGCAGAGTCAGCTCTGCCACCGCCCCGACTGCGGGCGGGACGGCCCCCCCCGGGAAGCCAGCGCGCCGAGGAGCCGCCGCTCCTGCGCCTCGCCCCGGCGGCCGTTGGTCCCCGCTCCCTCACGCCACCGCTAGACTACATGTCCCGCCAGCCCGCGGGGCGAGGAGAAGATGTCCGCCGCGGCCGCCCTTCCGCTGCCGGGAGGTGGCGGCGCGGGGGTTCCCTCACGGCCTTCCGGGGCCGTGGGGGGCCGCGCTGCTGCCGCTGCCTGCCCAAGCGGAGCCCGGCCCAGCCCCGGGGGGGGCGGTGGCGGCGCTGGAGCCGGAGCCAGAGCCGGGCAGGCGGCGGGCTGTGGGGCGCGGAGAAGGCGGCGGCGGCAGCAGCAGCCCTCCCGCCAGCCCTCCCGCCGCCGCCATGAGGAGCGAGCCTCTGTCCTGGCCCCCGGTCTCGGCCCAGGCGGCCTCGCTGCTGGAGGAGGCAGCGGACCTGCTGGTGCTGCATCGGGACTTCGCCGCCGCCGTGGAGAGGTGTGAGGCGGGCTGCAACAGCCTGGGCCCGGGGACCGGCCCCAGCCCCGGCCCTGAGAGGTGCGAGCGGGTGCCGGGCGTGCGGAGCGGGGACAGGGCGGCGCTGGGAGGTGGCTCGGTATCGCATCAGCGTCAGGCTGGCTTCTAACTGCAGGCCGTGTCTGCCCTGTTAGTGGTTTTATTTTTTTTAATAGAGGGCTTTTTGGGTTTAATAAACTGGGGTTTTTTTCCGGGGGGGGGGTTAGGAACCTCTTAGGTTCGAATATAAATATTATCTGCGTGAATGGCAGTAGCACCGATGGTCCTTGCTGTGGTTTTGCTTAGCTTTTTCTTAATTATCTAAATTAATGGAGGATGGCCAATGTTGCTAAAATGCGAGTTAGTAACCGTTTAAAACCCGGCTTGGCTTTGGCTGCTATTTGATAATGGTCTGTCTATATTTACATCTTTCATACAAAGGAATCCGTGCGTGTTTGAGGGAAGCGAGGTGTGCCTAGGAGCATTCCTCGCGTCCTTCGAGAGATACAGACTCAGTGCGTCTTCTCGGGGGGTTGAATTTGCCTTTTTATCGGGGGAGGAAAGGGAAAGGAGTGGAAGCAGCTGCCAGAGAACTGTAGAGTACCTAGGCTAGGCTGCAGCTCACTGGAAGGGATGCAAGGGGACACATGGTTGTAAGAAGCGCTTATTTAGGCGTCTCTTCATTACCAGTTCTGCAGAAGTGAAATGCTCCCTTTGTGTTGTGGGGATTCAGGCGCTGGCTGAGATGAACCGGTGGAGAGAAGTTCTGTCTTGGGTCCTACAGTATTACCATGTCCCCGAACATCTGCCTCCAAAAGTTCTGGAGCTGTGGTGAGTTTCTGTCTGTGGCTGTCAGATTCGTAGGGCTTGCATTAGTTATGTTTAATTGCAGGCCAGACTTGAATATTGTGTGATATTTTCACTTTGCGTGGTGTGAGGATGAAAGCGGAACCTGGGACAGGCCTGTTCTCGACCTGTGTGTGCTGGAGCATGCCTGCAGGCCAGCAGATTGCTTTACGGTGATAAAGGACAAAAGGGATGATGCTGAGAAAGTAACATCAGTGGCTGCACCTATTGTCTGCCTCAGAAATCTCTCTGTGTTTCAAGTGTAGACCCTGATGCTTGCCTTCATGATAGCTGCTTGTGGGTAGTAACTGTCAGTGATCTCAGCTTTTACAAAGAGTTAGCGTTTTCTAATATTTCTCTTGTGTTTCAGTATCCTGTTATACAGCAAAGTGAGAGAGCCCCAGGTGATGTTGGAGGTTGGCAGTAGCTGGCTGAGAGACCAAACCAATAAGAGCCTCCCTGAGTATGGTTCATTGCTGGAGCTCTATCTGTTGCATGTATTGCTTCCGCTTGGCCGGTTTGAAGGGGCAGAAGAGCTTGTACGCGGCTGTGAAGTTTTTGACAGCGAGCAGCAGCTAGCATTTCTCGGGACCATTTGTGAAAGTCGATGTCAGTGGACTCAACGGGAAGAGATGCACTCGGCTGCTGAAGACCAGCAAGACGCAGCAACAGAAACTGTTTTGGGTAGGCTTTCCCTCTGTTGTTTGTGCTCCTCTTCTTTTTTATAATTTTATTTCAAGTTAGTTGATCCCTTACTAACAAAGGGTAGCAAGTATTAGCTATGTATTAAGAATATTGTCATGACAAACCAGCCATGAGGAAGTCCAGTTGTGTATTGCAGCCACGAGGAAGTCCTGTTGTGTATCACAGAAGGAAACAGAAGACTTAGTGATCCATTTGCTGACAATTACAAAGCGTATTTAGTCTCTGCCAATGTCAAGAGATGAGAATTATTTTCCAGGTTCAAAAGCACTTCAGAATAAATGGGGGGGGAGGGGGTGTTGTGGGTTTTTTGGGGGGGTGGGGTGCGGTTTTTTTGGTTTGGGTTTTTTTTTAAGGTTTTGTTTTGGTTTGGTTTGGTTTTTTTGGTTGGTTTTTGGTTTTGTTTTTTTTTTTAAAGGTACAAAAGGGAAACTAAAAGTACCTAGCAGTCCTATAAGGATACATTTTGTTGGCTCTGTGTACTCTCTGCTTCAGCTCCATTTACAGTTGAGCCCATGTAGAACAATGCATGTCTGGCATTTAAAGTACTGCTGCTCCTCCAGAACTGTAAATCATTTGATGTTATCTCCCAGGAGAGAAGCTGGCACTACTGTGGTATAAGATCATATTATACTAAAGTAGATGCCTAAAAAAAAAGGTATAATGAATTGTAGTACAAAATTGTACTGTTTCTCTGTTCCTTATTATTAAAAAAAAACCCCAACCCAACTCTCATGCAATCAAACTAAGAACAGTCTTACTTTAGTATCTTAGTTTCTTATTATCTGTATCTATGTGATTACTTTTTTTTACTTTACTTTGCCCTAACAGCCTTTCTGTTTTTGTATTCTAGGTGCTCTGTCCCAAAAGCTCTTGACCATGTTGACATTGCTACGTAGAGCACTGAGGTCCATGTCAAGCCACTTCTATTTACTTCCTTACAAAAAGTTGCTCTTGGCTACTTTTCTGCTGTACCTGGTGGTGGTGAGATTAGACCCAGGTACAGTATTAAGATTTCCAATTTTTTAAATTCCATTATGGTTACAGAGAAGGAAATAATTGCTTTTAATAGATTTGGTCTGTGTAAATGTCTGTCTTTGGGAGACACAACAACTGGGTGACTAGGAACTTAATAGTAAGTTTGTTTCTAATATTTCCAGTTGCAATCCATGTAGAAAGATGTAGCTCTACAAAAGCTGGTTTTCTGAAAACAGTTATTCCATCCTCAGTGCTTTCCAACAGACAAGGTACAGACTGTGAGAGGCAGGCTGAGCTGTCCTAGACTCAGTCTCTGCCTCAGTCAACCTGAGGTGCTACAAGGTGAATGTCTCCTGGAAGAGCGATTGCCTGACAGGCTGTCCTGTCAGGAAAGCAGAGAGTTGCCCAGGGCAGCAATGTAGTCATGCATTTGATCTGCTTATGCTGGAGTTTCACTAGTGATGGCTGCTGCTGTTGCTGAAGAATGGGCTGGTCCCATAACATAATGGTGGCAGCTGGGGCATGGAGGGGATGGGTGTTTCCCCTTCTGCTGGGTGACAGGTGCTCCATAGCTGTCTGCAAATAGTCCATTGGAAAATACTGAAGGCGGCTTGCTAGGGGTGGGAGCAGTGCCTTGGGTGAAGGTCCAAGTACTGAGCCGAACAGAAGGAAGTTAAGACAACTAGGTTTCAATTAACTTTAGCTGGGATTAGTTCTTTCTTAATATGTTTAGCATATCTTAGTTTTACCTTTTATAATGAAAGGCTCTTTTGCTTTCTGTTTTGTTCTGCAGCTTCTCCCACATCACTGCCATTCATTTACAAACTGGTCCAGCTCTTCCGACAGGCTTGGGCAGCTGTATTTTCTCCAATCCATAGGCCTCCAATTCAAGACTAAGTGTCTTCCATCACAGAACGCGTTTTTTTTCTGCTGCTGTAAAAGCGTCAGCTTGTCTTGAGGATGTTATCAGGCTCTTCAAGGACTGTTGAAATCAGTGTCCTAATTGAGATGACCACCTGTGAACTCCTGTGTGGCGATACCTTTATTTCTTCAGACAAGGAATGGTGGTGTATGAATTTCATACACCAATACTTGGTGTATGAAACCACACCAAGTGTTCCTGCTATTTTGCTTGGCTCTACAGCACCATTCTGTCCAACACCAGGGTAAAGCCACTCCTTCCGTAATATACAACTGAATAAGAATCTTCCTTTTCAAATGCTTTGCTTTGGATGTAGCTCTTGCGTGAGGGTTGTGTAGCCAGTTATGAACTATGGAAGAAGGTTTCATCCTTGCAAATGCTGGGCCATTCTCTGAACAAGTGAAATAGTGTTTCTGGAGGCATGACTGTAAAATGCAACAGAGTGCTAATAATTAGGAGAACATTCTGTTTTGCCTGAAGACATCTGAAAAGCCCAGTTCCTGCAGCATGGGATTTAGGACAAGCATGTGGAAGAAAAACACTGGAGAAAGTGAAGCCTATTGCATTTTGAAGGCTGTGGTTTCTCTTGTGACTGATGCCTCCTTATACAGACGCTCTTTATTTTAGTCATATTTAAGCCAGAAAGCCAAGGTGGTGGGCCACAAAGACTATTGTGCTGCACCTGCTCTTCTTAAATACAAATTACAGCACTTTGTGCTTGCCTGATGCATAGCAGTTCTCAGGAGCATGTGGTGGTAGCAAGGAAATAGACTTATTTTTTTAAACTATATTCTATATTATTGTCTAGTTGAACAACTGAAGTTGTTGCATTGTTTTACTCTTTCCCTGCCTCTTGCTTTGTTTATGTACATGTCAAAAAGTCTCTGTATGTCTAGAATTGCCCCCCTGCCCCCAAAATCTAAAGTCCTGGGTTACATGGGAGCCATTTAGCGATGCTCTGTCATTCAGAACAAAAGTTTATTAATAGGTAGAAAGAGATACTTCTCTGAGATCCCAAAACCTTACCCAGATCCATGGCAAGAAAATTAATTATCTTTGCAGAAGATCCGTCACCAGTCCGACCCCATTTCCAACCACTTGGGGCAGAAAGTGGAGGTTTAGGGTAGAACATGCATTTCTTCTCCATCCATCCACCTATCATTGATTGACAAAGGGTAAATTCCAAAGGAGAGAGCACTGGCCTACTTAAATATTGCTTTTACTGGAGCAAACTGTTGTGTGCTGGAGAGGACAAGTTAAAGGCAAGGAGCCTTTGTGGCAAACAAGTAGCCCACCATCCCAGCATCTGTGCCAAAAGGATGCAGGCTGACTGATGTCAGCCCAAAATACAAAATGTTGAACAAAGCAGCCTTTTCGGTGGGCAAATTCTATCCAGCACACCAAACCTGTGAAAAGTAGCCAATATAGATCCCAGTGTGGTGTCTTAACAACAGTAGTCCCCTTCAGGTTGTTCCTTTGTCTCTAGCAATAGCCATACACTGAGGTGGTGGCTATTTCTGTTTTCTTCCCACAGATAGCAGCCTGTTGGTGCCTTCAGACTGTGTGCAACCTGTTGCTTTGCTATATATGGGGACATTTTGTAAACAGTCTGCATTTTCACTGCTAAAAATAGTTCTGTGTCTATTTCTTCTTGAATTATCCCAATAGAGAAATACTCAAATATCAGTGTCAGATAAACTGGGGCAGGTCATTCATGAATGCAGTAATGACCTTGCCTAGTTGTCTCAAGAGTAAAAACCAAAACAATCCCATATCCCTCCCCAAAGTTTTTGTGTCTGCTAGGACTTTACACCAGGATAAATAGCACATAATGCTTCACCATATTAAAAAGTTATTTTTTATATACTCTGTGCACATAGGGAAGAGCTGCTCTTAATATTGCTTAGACGGTTCTTGTAATCCAGCTATAAGTGTAGTTACAACTCTGCAACCAACAGTTTATGGGAAACCAGGCAGAATAAAACACAAGCTCTGTCTGGAGTTGAGCTCTTTCAAGAAATGACTAGGTTGTGCCTACTGGCACCCTACTTTGCAAGGCCTCACTTTAAGTCCTTTGTAAGCCAGTTAATGAAATAGCAAACTTCACTCTGAAGTCAGGCCAGGTTCTCACCAAATTGCCTGTTTGGTTAACAACCATTTTTTGCTCTAGTTTTCAATTAACATTTTTAGTTAGATGGGAGAGATGCAATTTTGGAGGTTGGAACCAGTGGTCTGCGTAGGCCATACATTATGTTTAGAGTGCTCTTAAATGTCTTAGCTGCTCATTTACCAGGACTTTAACATTCAGCTTGATTTTAGGTGTGGGTTGGTAATCTTCACTTTTTTTGAGTACTACTGATTTTGCATTTGAATTGTATTTAATTCATCATGAGAGGGCAAGAAGGCAGAAACAAGCTATCGGGGTTTTTTGCAATTAATACTAGAACTGCAATATTTAATTTTCACAATAAAGTGACTACTGATTTACCTCTTTGTAGAGTTGCTTATTTGTGCTGTCATTAAGTATATGAAAACTTTGCATTTAATGTATCGATACTCTACAGTTTTCAAATAATTTCCAGAAATGTTTCACTACATGTCCTCATTGTACAGGCATATTTGAATTAAGTAGAGGACTTGTTCATTGTGAATCTGACAAGATCTAATCAACTGATGATGTTGGTAGGGTATAAGTCTGCATTTTCATAGGAGTTCAGAGAGTGGTAATTACTTTCTGTGAAAGATCCAGCATATTTTTTTTAAATATGTGTGTGAGCCAGCACAGGCAGGATGCAGGAACAACCACAAAATCATGGTTGTTCCTGATTTGTATTCCACAAAATACAAAGAGTAAATTTATTTTCGTTGCCTTGCCAACCAAGGGATCCTCAAAGCAGCACCCAGGCAGAGGCACACAAGCGGGGACACAGGCACTGCGAAGCTTGGTCCATGCTAGAGGATCACTGAACCTGCTGGTTTTGCCTGTATTTCAGGAATTCGCGCAGGTGTAATTTACCACTGTGCTTTGATCTTTCCCACAGCAGGGCAGGAATCTCAAGCATGTTTGATAGGGTGCCGTCTATCACAGGCCTATTTTATCTAAACACAGATGTCCTACTTGTCCAACACACAAGGCCAAACAACAATTAGTATGATATATGTGTTTTTCGCAGCTGCAAGTCACTTGAACGTGTTCACAATCCTCCTCGCCAATCTTCCGTTATTTTCCCACAATATGTAAGTGTCTCTGTGTACCTTGGGATGGCCAAGACCAGTACTACCAAGAATAAAGTACCTGGTATTTATCTTTAGCTGTGGTTTTCTCTGCACTCATTATATCATGGAGGGAAAAGACATAGCCGTGGGCATCTTCCTGTTTAAGCCTTGTCAGGGAGAATGTGTGTGTGTTCCATGTGTATGTGAACTTTCTGCTAGTAACTCCAGATACAAGAGCAAATGATAGTTCTGCTTTTTTGTGTTGCCATCTTCTTGCTAGATGCAAATAACTTACATTGGCTCATACTGTAGGCAGCTGAAAAGCTGAAGAACAGTTGTCTGTAATCAGACAAACAGAGGTCACAAAGATAAGGAATGGCTGGCAGAAAGATGAGGTTTGGTGCCTTAGCACCAGGAGACAAGAAGATAATCCCATGTACCTTGTCCCCAGATGGTCAAATAGTCAAGTGGAATTCCTTGCAGTTCAACCTGTTCCCCAACTCATTTCAATCAGTGGAACTTAAGCAAGTTAACTCCATGTCCACCATTCATCTACAGTCGCCTTTGTCAGAAAGACACCATTTAAAAATGATGCTACCTTTTGAAAGTGTAAATTAAGAAATTCTGAAATGGTTAATAATATTTTAAAAGAGTTATCAGTAGCATATCCATGAGTTGTTACAGTTTTAAGGAAACAAACCAGTTATTTGTGAAGACACTCTGTATGTGTTAAAATTCTGGTTACTAATACCAGTTGTAATTGTTTTATTTTGTGTTTTGTTTTTTTTTTTAAACCAAGGTTTAGCTTGGCGAATTAACTGGGAAGACTTGCTTGAGAACGGACTTTAGGGCTGGGTCCTGTACGTGGGTGAAAGCAGGCTGCTGGTGTTACAGCTGAGCGGGGCTGGGTCCTGTACATGGGTGAAAGCAGGCTGCTGGTGTTACAGCTGAGCGGGTGGAATGGGACGGTTGCCTGGGAGAGATTATGACCTCTCCTGCCTACACTGTGACGCTGCAGGGCCCCTGCCAGCGAGATGTGGATGCCCTGCCACCTTGCACCAGGCTGCTTATACAACAGTAGAAACATCAGTAACCAAAGCTGCTGCTACCAATCAAGAAAGGAAGCACGCAGGAGAAACCATGGTAAGAAAAGAATCAGATTATTTTATGAGATAATGAGCAATGAGTTTGGCTTTCTGTTTCCCCCTACTCTGGTCAAGATATGAGTGAAGATGGGAAGGTTGAAGTGACTTTTTTTGCTTCATTTTGTGGGCAACAAATGCTACTCACAGTGTACAAACTATTGTATTAGCTTCTCAGTAAACAGAGTCCAGTATGTACAGCTACATTTGTATTAATAAATTTATTATAAGGGAAGTCATATGCAGAAAAAGAAGGATAGGGTTGGAACTTATTTTTCCTTTTTGGGTAGAAGCTACTTTGGATGTACTTTGAATACAGTACGTTTAACCCTTTATTAATGGCCTTTTCCTACTAGCTTGTGAGTATTAAAATTAAGAGCAAAGAAATGTGGACATTTCCCTAGATACTCCATAAGACTGGATGGGAATCATCTGCCAAAAGATTCATATTCAAATATACCATGTCCAACAAGAGTGTTTTTGAGAGAACCCTTTAAATTCACAGTACCTGGGAGTCTGCATAGCAATCTACAGAAGGAGACAGGCTTCTTTTTCCTTTAGCATATGATACTATATTATTTTGTGTTTCAGATTTCTGTTATTAAACTATGTGCATGACACAGTAATAAACACTTTAGAAACTGGTCATTGACTGAACAGCCATGATTACAGAAGTGTATGTATGAGAAGGATTTCTCAGGAGTTTAGTCTAACATGTAAAGAGTACCAAGTCCTCTTGAGTATCAAGTTAACGCTTCACATGTTAAATTGAATTAAAAGTACCCAGAGAATGGGCTGAAACAATCAGTGGTTGAAATTAATTAAGGTACTAAAGGCACTTTAATTCTAGTTCCTTTAATTTCTACAAACCTGTTTTCCACCTGTCCAACACACATGTTCAACAGAAGGTTGAGAGATCAGAACATACTTCATTCCCTTTGCTTTATCTATATACCAATAAGGCAGCATAGCTGTGTCTTGTCCTGGATAACTGGACTTGGCTCATATTCCTTAGCTGGAACCTACTGTTGTTTATTTTGTGTACCTATACACAGTTTTTCTATCTGTATGGGCTTATGTGCACTTACACGTAGATCCCATGTACTGTACACCATGTGTAGGCATGGCTGCAGATCTCTAGCTGTTGTGATTATTGTTTCTTTCTACACACAGCAAAATATTTTTCTTCCTATTTGTAAATGTCGGAATATTTTCCATTAATTCCAGTCTTGTGGAAAATTTTGTAATCATTTGATTGATTTGGGGTTTCAGGTAAGATCAGCTTATAGATTTTTAGGATATTCACTGGTTCTTCTCACCATTTCCCTTGTCGTCCCCTTTCAGCGTGAGTGCATCTCTGTTCACATTGGCCAAGCCGGAGTTCAAATTGGCAATGCATGTTGGGAACTCTTCTGTCTGGAGCATGGCATTCAGCCAAATGGCACCTTCATCGACCAGCCCAGCAATGATGACTCTTTTGCCACATTCTTCAGAGAGACAAGCTCTAGAAAATACGTGCCCCGGGCTATTATGGTGGACTTGGAGCAAACTGTAATAGGTCAGTATAGAACTAATCTTGGAAAATAGAAATGAATTAACTCTTCTGGTGCCAAAGTTCAGACCACTGAATAGCAGGACAATGCCCTTACCATTAGGGATGATCCCAACATGCAGGCAAAACGGACAGATTTTAAGTTTTTAATACCAGGTATTACTAAAACCTCTGTTATTCTCAACAAAAAGATGAAAACTGGACAGCATTTTGTCATGGGTGCTCTACTAATAATTAATAAAATCAGAAGTTTACTATTGTTTAAACTTCCACTGGTTATGAGTACAATTTAGCTTTCTTAAAGAAATTCCTTTCTGGTCTTTTTTTGTGGTGGTATTTTTCCTTTGCTAACTGATGGAAAATGCTTTCCTCACATTCAGATGTAAGAGGGGAGCATGAAGAATCAGACAACAGAAGTGCCCTGCCAGGGGAAACCACTGTTTTACTCTTGCAAATCTCTTTTTCGAGTCATTCCACTGAAGGTTCTGATGGATCTTCATCTGATCAGTATATAGAGCTGAAATTTTACCACAGCATGGCACAGCCCTCATTTGATAAATGAATTCATTTGTATAACACAGCAACTTACACTTGGAGCAGAGTCCACTTCTTTTTTTTCAAAACTGAGAACATCTCAGATGATACTCCTCACCTCTGTACTTTGTTTTTCAACATACAGATCTTCCATACCATTTTCTGCCAACATAAAATGCTCCATTTGTTTTGCAAACATTGTCAGCCTTTGTGAATTATCTCTTCCAAGCTTATGCTTTTTCTTTCTTGTTCAGATGAAGTGCGGACTGGCACCTATCGGCAGCTTTTCCATCCAGAACAGCTGATCACAGGAAAGGAAGATGCAGCAAATAATTATGCACGTGGCCACTACTCTGTTGGCAAAGACAAAATTGACATGGCATTAGATCGTATCCGCAAGCTGGTATGCACTATTACATTGGAAGCAAGACCTTAGGAGGGTGGGAAGGGAAATAAACACCACATACATTTTTTTTAAATGGCTCTTGTTTTGCTTTTATTATTGCCATTCACTCAGAACAGAGAAATGCAGGTCCCAGATGTCCCATCTTAGTTTTCATATGAATGGAAGACTTAAATGGAAAACCTCAAATATTGCTATAGCATTATTACTGTAAGAAAAAAAATCAGTATCACTCTATTGATACTCTTACCTGAGATTTACAAGGGGAAACAATGAGAATTTTCTGGGAAAACTGCTGACTTCTGTGCTGTGCACTGGGTGTGGGTGTTGCTGTCTTTATTTGAGGGTGTAATTTAAAGATATGTTCACTTATTCTTTCACTTTTCCTGTTGGCTTTCAGGCTGACGCCTGTTCTGGGCTGCAAGGATTCCTGATCTTCCACAGCTTTGGTGGAGGTACCGGCTCTGGCTTTACCTCCTTACTCATGGAACGCCTCTCCATTGAATATGGAAAGAAGTCCAAACTGGAGTTTGCCATCTACCCAGCCCCTCAGGTCTCCACCGCTGTGGTGGAGCCCTACAATTCCATCCTGACCACGCACACCACCCTGGAGCACTCGGACTGTGCCTTCATGGTGGATAATGAGGCCATCTATGATATCTGCCGCCAAAACCTGGACATCGAGTGCCCCACTTACACTAACCTCAACCGCCTCATCAGCCAGATCGTCTCCTCCATCACCACCTCGCTGCGCTTTGACGGTGCCCTCAACGTGGATCTGACGGAGTTCCAGACAAACCTGGTGCCCTACCCGCGCATCCACTTCCCCTTAGTGACCTACGCTCCCATCATCTCCTCTGACAGAGCATATCATGAGCAGCTCTCGGTGGCTGAAATCACCAGCTCCTGCTTTGAGCCCAACAACCAGATGGTGAAGTGTGACCCAAGACATGGGAAGTACATGGCCTGCTGCATGCTCTACCGTGGCGACGTAGTTCCCAAAGACGTTAATGTAGCAATTGCTGCCATCAAGACCAACAGGTCCCTCCAGTTTGTTGACTGGTGTCCAACAGGCTTCAAGGTGAGTAGGGCTGCCATGAACTTCTCTTTAAAGTTTAAAAGGCAAGTTCAGTCTAGTGGAAAACTTGTACTTAAAGTTTTATATCTTGCATGTTTCCCACTTCTGAGAAGAAGGAACATAAGAAAGATGCATGTGTATAAAATGTGCCCTTTCTCCTTTGGACATCCCATTGACATAGACTCCTAAATATTTAAACAAATGGAAGCATATACAGTATTTCTATATTCAGTAACAGGAGAATGTCAATGCTATAAGACTTTAAACTTAAAGAAATTGCATTTTAGAAGAAAGATCAAGGTAAGGCTTACACTCTGAAGACACTGAGACACTTGAGAGTGTCATTCATGAAATTTAAACAACCAAACCAACCAGACAAAAAACCACCAAAAGTTATCAATAATATATTATTGGCAAATGAAACATTTCTACAACATCTCTGCAAAGAGATTTTTTTTTCATTGTCCCCAATTTTTCCATTCATACTGACATATTTTTGTAAGTTTTTCTTCATTTAGAGTCCAGTTCTGGTTGGTCTCCCCCCCCCTTTTTTTTTTCTTGAGTGAGGGTAAAGAATTGACTTGTGCACAAAAAAGTAGCTTGAATGACATTAGACTTAACACTGCTGTGATTTGGGTTTTTCTCTACCTCTTTTCCTCCCCCCACTAATGGTTTTACAAGTTTCTTACCCTGTTTATTGTCTAATGTTGTCCCTTTTCTCATAACTCTTTTTATTCCTCCATCTTTTCTATTGTTATTTGCAGGTTGGGATCAACTATCAGCCTCCTACAGTTACACCAGGAGGAGACCTAGCCCAAGTTCAGCGAGCAGTCTGCATGCTGAGCAACACCACGGCCATTGCAGATGCCTGGGCAAGGCTTGACCACAAGTTTGATCTGATGTATGCCAAGAGAGCTTTTGTGCACTGGTATGTTAATGAAGGCATGGAGGAAGGAGAATTTGCAGAGGCCCGAGAAGACCTGTCTGCTCTGGAGAAGGACTATGAAGAAGTCGGAACTGACTCATTTGAAGAAGAAAATGAGGGAGAGGAATCTTAAAATTCACTCTGCCCTTTTCTGTGCATAAGATTGTCTCTATGTCTCTTTTTTTCATGTGGCTGCATTTCTGCTTGTCTCACACACAGCAAGTCCATTGCTGTCTTAGTAGACTATAAACAGGATGAGTTCTCCACTATGAGATCACAAGACAGTAAATGCAGGATATATGACCAGCTAATCATTAGTCACTTTGCCTCAGAGGGTGACAGGCTTCCTATCTTTTGCTAATATATCCTGAAAGGATCTCTGTCCTCTGTACTGTCATTTATTCAATACAAAGATACAGTCATGTAGCTGTAATATTATTTGAGGAACTCGTGCTTCAAAAGTCCCACATAATTGCTACGGACACTATGTAAGGAGAAGTTACCTACAGTGCTCAGTCTTTATTTTATACTAACTTGAAAAATAATGTTTGTAAAGCTGTAAGATGCAGTGAGAACTCTGTTGGTGCCAAGAACATACAGCTTGTCCTAGTGCCCTTGCTTCAACAGAATCCACAGTGCGGGGTGGTTAGAAGGTGTGATTTTGCCAGCTGCCATGAGTGGGGGCACAATTCAGGTACTCTTAGCTTCAGCAGGAGTTTAGAGCACACTATGCTTGTGCAGTGACTGTGTAACAATCCTAACTGGATTGGTCTGGACGCGCAAGTATGCTAACGGTTCTGTTGTAACTGCTAAAAGAACTTCATCTGTGACAAAGTTAAGGGCCTTGAAATGACCAGCTTGTGGCATGCAGGACAGAAGCATTACCAGCTCCATCAGACTTACTGAGATCACAATAAATCAGAAGCGTGACAAAAAATGTGTGTGATTGATAGGTATAGGTGGGATGTCTAAGAACACCAGCTGCGACTTCACAGCTTAAGTCTTCATAAGGTATATTTTTGTATATTCCCATTGTTTTAGGATTTTAGAACAATATATTAAGGCATGCAGGCAGGTGGCCAGCCATGGCCTGAGGTTAAACTGATGGGATAACAAGAGAAACTGTTGGATGTTGCAGATAATCGAACAGGAAAAGTGGCTGGCCAATCCTAACCTGTGTCTAAAGTAATGAGGTAATGGCAGCAAAAGCTACTGGGCATTACATATAGTGAAAGGAGAGTTTTGGGGACCCCTGCCTTGAGTGTAAGATCTCAACAGAAAGTGAAGGGGGTGTTGGCTTACTGGGGGTACTAACTAAAGCTGAAATTACCAAATAAAGGTGTAAAATTAGCAGAACAGGGCCAATGGTGAAAAAGTGGTGTGTGTATGTCTATTTAGGAGGGGGAGGAACCAAGAGAAAGGTAATAGAAGGTAATGAAAATGGTGTCCATTTGGGGGTACCTGTCGAGCAGCCCTGCCCTTGCCATGTGTGTCCGACTTGCTTATGAGCTCATGGTTATCTGGAAGGTTTCCCTTAACACTGATGAAGGGGAGACACCCTGGAGACCAAATATATACCACTGTTATTTTAATGCTGGATTTACTATTGATCTTTCATAAATTTCTTTTAAAAAAACCCCATGTTTTCACTGAAACATATACTTATGGCATACAACTCCAGCAGGGCTACTGAAATGCATTATGTTTTGCCCAAACTCTTGAGGAGTGTGTCCCTTTTCTGGTAGATCTGCTTGTATTAGGTTTGCTAAAAAGTCATAAAGAAAAGCTGGCACATCCAGAAACATCACTGATGTAGTTGGTCTTTTTATCTGCAAAATGAATGGCTGATCTTTACATTATAAAATATAGTTCTGAACTTGCTATATTAGGGGAGATAATTCTGCAAATCCAGATCTAATTCTATAATTTTTAACATATACAGAGAAATTTTGTATATGACAATTCTTACCAAAAAGGAGATAACTCTTTTGAAACTATCCCAACATGTACTTAATGTTTCTTTATTTAAAACTAATTTTAAAAATACATAGAACAGTTCTCTGTTTCAGGGATAATGCCTGAAAGCCAGTATTTTATCAATATAGCAGTTTTATGTGGGTACTGAAATACTAGACTTTGGGATTTCAGAAATACCTGAAATGAGATGCTGTCAATTCTCCCAGTAGGTGGCAACAGAATGGCAGAATGTAGTTCTACAGGGGACACAGGGAAACATTTATATCTTCATTCACCTAACATAAGAAGGTATTACAATGTGTGGGAAATGCAAAGACTTTCACACACCAAATTAAAAGCGAAAGAGGTTTCAAATTAAAAGCGAAAGAGGTTTTTGTATGATCACCAAAGAAATTAGGAGTGCACTGTGTTGTAAGATGGCACATTACTATTCTAAAATAATCCACGATTCTGCCACTATTGGTGAGTCCCTTAGGTAGCCAATCTGTAGGGAGTGATGTACACCTGGTAGAGGAGATCATAGAATCATAGACTCATTTAGGTTGGAAAAGACCTTTAAGATCATCAAGTCCAACCGTTAACCTAGCACTGCCAAGTCCACCACTAAACCATGTCCCTAAGCACCACATCTACACATCTGTTAAATGCCTCCAGCGGTGGTGACTCAACCACTTCCCTGGGCAGCCTGTTCCAATGCTTGACAACCCTTTCGGTGAAGAAATTTTTCCTAATATCCAATCTAAACTTCCCCTTGTGCAACTTTAGGCCATTTCCTCTTGTCCTATCGCTTGTTACTTGGGAGAAGAGACCCACACCCACCTCACTACAACCTCCTTTCAGGTAGATGTAAAGAGCAATAAGGTCTGCGCTCAGCCTCCTTTTCTCCAGACTCAACAACCCCAGTTCCCTCAGCTGCTCCTCGTAAGACTTCTGCTCTAGACCCTTCACCAGCTTCGTTGCCCTTCTCTGGACACGCTCCAGCACCTCAATGTCTTTCTTGTAGTGAGGGGCCCAAAACTGAACACAGTATTCGACGTGCGGCCTCACCCATGCCAAGTACAGGGGGACAATCTCTTCCCTAGTCCTGCTGGCCACACTATTCCTGATACAAGCCAGGATGCCATTGGCCTTCTTGGCCACCTGGGCACACTGCTGGCTCATACTCAGCCGGCTGTTGACCAATACCCCCAGGACCTTTTCGGCCAGGCAGCTTTCCAGCCACTCTTCTCCAAGCCTGTAGCGTTGCATGGGCTTGTTGTGACCCAAGCGCGGGACCCGGCACTTAGCCTTGTTGAACCTCATACAATTGGCCTCAGCCCATCGATCCATCTGTAGAGCCTTCCTACCCTCAAGCAGATCAACACCCCCACCCAACTTGGTGTTGTCTGCAAACTTACTGTGGGTGCACTCGATCCCCTTGTCCAGATCATTGATAAAGATATTAAACATAACTGGCCCCAATACTGAGCCCTGGGGAACACCGCTTGTGACTGGCTGCCAACTGGATTTAACTCCATTTACCACAACTCTTTGGGCCCGGCCATCCAGCCAGTTTTTTACCCAGTGAAGCAGACACCCGTCCAAGCCATGAGCAGCCAGTTTCTCCAGCTGAATGCTGTGGGAAATGGTGTCAAAGTCTAGGTAGACAACATGCACAGCCTCTCCCTCATGCACTAAGCGGATCACCTTGTCACAGAAGGAGATCAGGTTGGTCAAGCAGGACCTGCCTTTCATAAACCCATGCTGACTGGGCCTGATCACCTGGTTGTCCTGTACGTGCCGCGTGATGGCACTCAAGATGATCTGCTCCATAACCTTCCCTGGCACCAAGGTCAGACTGACAGGCCTGTAGTTCCCTGGATCCTCTTTCCGGCCCTTCTTGTAGATGGGCATCACATTTGCTGACCTCCAGTCAACTGGGACCTCCCCTGTTAGCCAGGACTGCTGGTAAAGGATTGAAAGTGGCTTGGTGAGCACTTCCGCCAGCTCCCTCAGTACCCTTGGGTGGATCCCATCTGGCCCCATAGACCTGTGTGTGTCTAAGTGGTGTAGCAGGTCGCTAACCATTTCCCCTTGGATTATGGGGGCTTCCTTCTGGTCCCCCTCCCTGCCTTCCAGCTCAGGGGGCTGGGTACCCAGAGAACAACTGGTCTTACTATTAAAGACTGAGGCAAAGAAGGCATTAAGTACCTCAGCCTTTTCCTCGTCCTTTGTCACTATGTTTCCCCCTGCATCCAATAAAGATAAAGAAGTTAACAGTCCTTCATTTGCCTGTTGACGTATTTTAATCTCTAGTCAGAACAGAACTCATAGATCACAGGACTTAGTGGTTCTCTTGGCCTAAGATCTGGTGGACAGTACTTCTAAGCTCTAGATTATTAAAAAATGCTATTTTCAGAGATGTGTCTATTTTTAAATACAGAAAAAGGGCTTAGGTTTTGTATGGCCATGTTAAGGGTTTTTTAAAAATCCCTCTAAGAGGCTGATTTTGATAGTATCATAAACAATTGGAGATAATAACTCACAACTCCTCTGTTCTGTTGTGTTGTTCTAGAGGGCACCTACGGCACAGCACCCAGTCCATGTGCACATGAGAAGCCCTCTGAGAATGTCTAGACCATCCCAGTTGCATGCAGGCTGCACATCACCCCAAGGAGCATGGGCTATTCACAAGCCCTCTGGCAGTACTGGCAAAGCAACTCTAGCACTCATGCCAAATTCACTTATTTGCACACCTCAGGACTCCATGGCAGAGCTTTTTATCATCAGCCCTATTTAGCTGTCGTCATCTACCAGTATCACAAGGTAAAAGCTGAAGTGGGCAGGCCTTGACGAGTGCTCTGGGCTATCAACCCTTCCCATGCAGGGCATGTCTCAAGCCTGTTCCATGCAGGACAGAGAGGCTGAGTGACTGCCCCTACAAACTCACCATCTGCCCACACAGGCTGAATGCCAGCATCGAGGAAGATGATTTTCTTTCCAAGAATCCCAGCCCAGGCCATATCTGTCTCATATCTCCATGGAGTAGAGCCTAGAGGCCAACTCTGGAGTCAACAAAACTCACCGGTATCTGGGAGCACAGTCCCACTGTGCTTTCAGATTACCCTCTAAATCTAGGCTGAGGGTTTTCTGCCTAAGCACTCTGCAACACAGGTGGACAGAACAACATAAGGAAACCTCATGAAAAACAGGATGCCCAAGACTTCCTCAGGGCTTTTACGTCTGTGTCCGACCAGCACATATTTCCAGCACTTGAGTTCATGGGCTATCTCAAGGCAGAGCAGGTCAAGCACTGTCTTTGGTGTAAAGCAGGTCTGCAAAGGCCTTTTTCTTAGCTATGTGTCTGGAGAAAGGTAAAAACAGTAACCTGGATCATCCCTAGGCTCTTCGAGCTCAATTGATTCTAGAAAGAAGGGACATAGCCATTGCACTCCCACCTGCCAGGGACACCGCTCAAGAGTCTGTCACTCCCTGCTCCCTGGAAGTTTTTGACTGGTGAGGCATGACCCAGACTCTGGGCCAGTTGAGTTTGAGTGGGGCGGAGAGAGGAATGGTTAACAATGACTCCCAGACGTGCTCTCACTGCCTGTTTCAGAAGAGAGCAGGAGGGCAACGGAAGAGCAGAGAAAATGCAGCAATGGACTCAGTTGCAAATAATTTAGTAATTCACAGAGCTCTTTCAGGTTTTGGAGCTGCCAGATCTGACATGTTGACTCAAGGAGTGCCTAAGAGGATTTGGGTGGTGGACTGCTCAAAGTATTTGCTGTGAGACTTTTTCCTGAGGTGATTCCCTGCACAGAGCTCCACATCTGGTGGAGCTGTGAGCTTTAACATTTCAGATTGTCTGTGACACTGGAGCTTGGCTGGGATGTTACTGGTTCCATTGGAAGAAGAACACTAGAACAACCTATTCCTCAGCCTCAAAGCAATGATCTCATGGTTTTCTGGAGAAGTGTGGGACTCAGCTTAAACAAAGCAGCAGACAGAAATTATCATGGGAATTCTTCCTCTGTAAAAAATATTTGCAGCTTTTCCTAGGCAAAATCAGAGAGTAGTGATTTGCAGGTTTATGTAAAGATCAGGAAAATGAAGACTATGCCAAAGTAAATGTGAGTTTATAAAAAACAGTATGGACTACTTCACACTGTTAAAATGTAGGCATTAGTTAAAGGAGATCCTTAGATGCTGGTTGCCAACAGTGGCAGAACAATCTATTCACATAATCATGTCAGAGTAGACTAACCTAAAATTTAGGAATTATGTATTTACATTTCTACTGATTAAACATCATAATAGACAGTATGTTTCTAAAGTCTGGTGATACATAATACTCAGATTCAAGCAATTAAGTGTGCCTTCCTCTTTACTAGCTAGGAGTTGCAAACATGAGGATTTCTCCACTGACAGAAACTGCTGCTTTCCAATGCTGAGCTAATGCAGAAGGAGCAAACAACGAAACGGTGGAGGCAACTGCCCTAATTTGGTGTGAGAGCATTTGTGTGATGCCTCCAGCTATTTCTTGCAATAAGCACTGCAATGAGAATCAAATTTCTTTCTGTGTTTGGACAGACGAGTTAGATTCTGTACTGAATACTGCCCCGTACTGCTGACGCTCCAGATGACTGTACACAGAAAGAGAAGCAATAAAAGTAAATTGAAACATTAATAGAGAGGCAGCTGGAGTAGGAACAGAACGAAGTCAGGCCAGCATTGAAGAGCCCTGGTAAAGCCCACTTCAGAATGGTTAATTATATTTACTTTCCAGTTCTCTATTTTTGGTTTTTCTTCTATCCTTCTCTTTTTAATTCATTTGCTTTCTTACAGCCTCTTGGTCTTCTCTATTGGAATTCAGGAGTGCTTTTCGTCTACACATGTACGTGCTGGCAGAATAGGTAATTGGGATGGTATGTGTCTTTTAGGCGATATATATGGATAATACTCAGGTGTTAGAAAGTATAGTGTACGGTGTGTTACATGGCTACACGCAGATTTAATAAGCACGCCAAACCAGGCAGGACTAAATTTGAAATCTGGGATCCATCTGAGCCCTGCCTGTCTGGATGAATTTGCATACGCGGGGTGGCGGGGAGGGCAGGAGGCAGTGATGCAGCGGGCAGAACTGCGGAGTCGGTGACCTATTCCCCACCACGCTGTGACACTGAAGCGGAGCAGCAGGTGCTGGGTGCTGGGCCCAGGCTGCCTCCCACCCTGCAGCCCAGAGCCGGGCTCCTGCAAAGACCTGCCACCGCTGATCCGAAAGGGAAGGAAACACCCCTGGAGACACCATGGTAAGGGGGGATGTGGGAACACCAGTCATACAGGGGGCGGGAGGACCATGGGTGAGGGGAGGCAGGGGGATCTGCTGTTATCAGTGGTTTGTGCCACAAAACTCTGATCTCACGCACCGATCACCATGTAAGAGGATGGGAAAGGAGTGTCAGAAAATCTCACTGGAGCTGTAAGGCATGCTGAACCAAAGTTTTCTTCAAAGGGTCTCTAATTAGTGGAACTGTAAAACAAATTAGATCTGGAGTCTTAGATTTCTAGTACTCTCTGTTGTGACTATATTTTCTCAACACAGGTTCATTTTCATATGAGATAATTTCTTTAGAAATAAAACAAAAAAGTTACTTACCTTTGTGTCTGTTTTAAATTAATTTAGCCCCACGGGCTGTACTGTTCATAGCTATACAGCGTATACATGTGTGTTTCTGGAGCGCATGAGTGTTTTTATATGTGTATGTGTTTAAGTAAGTAAAAAAGGCCCTTCATTTTTAAGATTTGGGGGTTTATTATAAATTTGTAGAAATCTCTGAAAACCTCTTAGAATATGAAAAATCCATTTCACCTTGTACCCCAATCTGTGTCTAGCACTGAGTGTTATTCTGGTGCAGAGAACTATGTTATTTTCTGCCAGTACAGCTGCAGGTCCACATTGAGAGCACCCATTTTGCAGGCAAGACACACACTTCCACAGGCTCCCCATGCCTTAAGGCAGACCTAGGGTAGTGAGTATGTTTCGGGAATAGCTGGGAATATCTGGAAGACTAAAGTAAATTCTTCCAGACTTTAGTAAATACTTAAGCCAGGTCGTATTCTGACAGTAAATACTTAAGCCAGGTTGTATTCTGGTTTTTTAATAGAATCAAAGCTGTCCCAGGTTTAGTTTCACAAAGAACCTGGTCCTTTCTACTGTCTCTTGGTAAATAAAAGGTCAGGTCTACAATTTGTAAGACAGGTCCTGGTACATTAGTGATAGGATGTGAAACATGAGTTTGGAGTAACCTCCACATTTAAATATCATGTAGAGATCAGTTTACCTGCCTGTGACTCTGAAGAAGGCCCACCCTCTTCCCTATTACAAGTCTGATACCTATTTTAAAGCTGTTTACCATGCAAAATTAGAAATCTCTTTGTTGTTGCCTTCTCTCCTTGTCAGAATATTTCCAAATTACTGCTGGGGTAGGAGAAGATGGGTGTTGAAAGCAGCAGTCATGGCAAGAGGCCTGGCTCAAAAGGCAGGGTTGAGATACTGTGTCAAACCAGCGCAGCTGAAAGATCAGTCTAAAAGGAAAGGAACCGGTTCTGCAGTCTTCAACTATAATCCTATACTAAGCTTTACAATATTAACTTTCTAAGGCAATATTCACTAGTTCCATCTGTGAAAAAACAGACCAATTCCTCTACTGATCTGAGGAACAGAGTGAAACAGGTCTTTAGGTTCCAGGTATTGCTTGACTTGTAATTGTAGTTTTGCTCTAAAAGATATTCTTTTTAAAAGTCACCTGTCCTCATTGCTGTGTTTAAAAGGAAAAAGCTTTTTTTTCTTCCTGCCAGGCTTACAGATTCACACTAGGTTTTAAAAGAAAAGCAGGAGCCTGTCCTGTGCAAAATCAGCATTAATTTAATTCTCTAGGCCCAAATATGCCTTCAGTGTCTCCTGAGTAATCCTCCAGATTGCAACTCCACTGCAACAACCGTCACTCAAATAACTCAGATACTTTTGCACAACTCAATTGAGAAAAACAGGGTTGTGCAAGTACACTTGAGAGCACGTTACACACACTGCTGCATATGCATTTGCAGACTCAGCAACTGACAAATGAGTACTGAATAGAAATAATATATGTAATTGAATGAAATATTTAAATTGGCTTTCCATATTCATTTGAACTTCTGAGGATGACTAACTGGGGCAGTGGTGACTTCTAAAATTCCACTTGCTTCTGAAAAAATATCTTTATTAGTTGTGTTTCTAACATGTAAATATATGTCAATTGTGAAGAAAACACTGCTCCAGAGACGCTACTGGTCACACATTCTGCCTGAGGATTTAGTTTTTGGGGAAGATGCATTTCACTTGCAGGTCACAGGATGATTTTGCAGGGTAAGCAGTTACAGAATTTAAAAAACAAAAAAAGTTAACTGGCCAAATCTGATATTAAGTCATTGGATATCTCTAAATGAGATATTACAAAATAAAAATGAGCAAGGACCATTCTCTGGCCTTGATGCCAGGTAGCATGGCCTGCTTCATATTTAGGCATCTGAATTCTCTTTCCCTCTCCAAAGCTAGGCGGTGGTCAGCGACCTGCTCCCTGGAAACCATTCTTGACAGTGAGTTGTATTCTGGATGGTGCCCAAGGATTGTCTGGAAAAGTATGAACTGTCATAAGCCAAAACTGTGCCAGAGAGTGTGCTAATTATCAGTCAGCACAGGCCATCACAGACCAGTGTTCAGTACTATGACCTGACTCTTTCTTACTTCCTAGTATAGACAGGGCCATTGAGATCACAAAGACGGATCTCAGAAGACTGTAATTACAATTGCTCCAAAGCAGAAACTGAAGCTGAAAAACTCCACGTGTCTGAAACCGCTCTCTCCTTAGAAAACTGCCTTACACCCAGTGTTGTAATTGTCTGGACTAACTCAGAAGCATCTGCTTTGTAATTCTGTTTCTGAACTTACGAAATCCAGCACCAGGTCCTTCATACTCCTGTACTCCAAGTGTAAAGGATTTTGGAGCAATTGGCACCTGCCTATTTTAGCCTGGTGTGACATACATTGTTTTCTTTTCATTGGCTACCTGGCTACCACAGGAACTATGCTCAAAATTATGCAGATAAACATACTGTATTGCAATGACACTGCCTGGATACGCAGTAGACCTGCAATGTAAAATTCATAGCTGCTCAGGAACTTGAAGGAACATTTGTTTCAACTGACAGAATCTGAAATAATTTCCTGAGGTGAATATTGCTTAAAGCAGTTCTTCCAAGTTTCCACTCTAGCCTGCTATCAGAGGGTAAAAGGATCAAAAGACATCACCTGTCTTGGGTTACATAAGGTTGAAGGATACCACATGGCTGTGTCAGGTTCCAGCCAGGAGTAAAAATAAACTAAACTGGGATGTGCTCCTCAGCAGAGCCAATCCATAGGAGGAAAGGGGGGTTTTGTGTAACTGAAATTACTTTTTTCCCTGCCTGTTTTCATGTACCCATATATTACAGCACAAAGATCTCAATTTTTTAAATAACTGTCCCAGTATCTGGTGTGTGTATGTACAGTCTCATTGTGGTGATGGTTGAACAACCAAATGAAATGCTGACAGCGGCACTTCACCATTTTTTGGAAAAGCCAAACACTGGGAAAAAGTAACCATGAGGAATAAGGAGGACCAATGCGCAGTGTTTTTTCTGACCCTGTCTCTGTTCTCTCCCCTTAGCGTGAGTGCATCTCTATTCATGTTGGCCAGGCTGGAGTTCAGATAGGAAATGCATGCTGGGAACTCTTCTGCCTGGAGCATGGCATTCAGCCAGATGGCACCTTCAAGGATCTGCATGATAAACTCAACTATGATGACTCTTTTACCACATTTTTCAATGAAACAGTCACTGGGAAGCATGTGCCACGAGCTGTAATGGTGGACTTGGAACCAACTGTAGTAGGTCAGTATAGAAATAAACCTGCAAAATGGAGAAGAGCTTACTCTTCCTAATATCACCATGGTGCGCCACCAGTCTCCATTGGTACAAAGCAGCACACCCTTTGGATCTTGGTCTACCACTAGATAGCATAAAATTGATTTTCTTGTGACACAGAATGCTAGATTCTGTCAAGACTCAGTTATCTCCATAGCTGTTACAAACATAGGAACAGCAGGATGCTCAGCAGTTTAATAGCTAGTACACATAGTTTGTATGACTTCTCTTTGCACAAACATTTAACTTTGTTTTGTTTATCGTGACATTTTTGCTATTTGAATTCTGCTTTTCTCTGATTCGGATCCAAAGTGGAAGCCTGACAGTCCCCCTCCAGGAATCGAAGGATTTCTAAAATTTGGGGACCTGGGGGAACCTAATTTTCTTCACACTTTTTTTCTGGTGATTTGTCCTCTTGTTGGTACAGGCTGTACTACTGACAAGTTCTTGAGAAGATAATTTCTGTGGCTGGATACAAGTCACACCATAAATCAATAGAATGCAACAATTTAAAAATGCTTAGGAAACAGTTTTCCCTTCTCTGTCAGCATCTGGGTTTTGCGGTCATGACCTCCAGTGACTGAAAGCTGGCATCAATGCCAGCAGCAAACAGAACTTGTTGGCGGTGGAGCATAGCCGTGCAGCTTCTCACAATTTCTCTTTCTTGTTCAGATGAAGTGCGGGCTGGCACCTTCCGGGAACTTTTTCATCCAGAACAGCTGATCACTGGAAAGGAAGATGCAGCTAATAACTATGCCCGTGGCCACTACACCATTGGCAAAGAAAGCATTGATATGGTGCTTGATCGTGTCCGTAAGCTGGTAAGCCCCAGTGGTTTTGAAACAGCAGATTGGGTTATGCAGAAGAAAGACATGCAGAACAGGTAGCTTGCTAACTACAGATGAGACCAATGGTTCAGAAAAGAGATTGCAAGACATACAGAGGCATCACTACCCGTCCAAGAGAGAGAAGCCCAGTAGTTCACTTCCCAGCTGTATGCCTTCAGATAGTCTTAAAAAGGGGTTCTGAATATATATGTAATTCTTCATTATTAACACAGCCCTGGAACACCAATACTGATATAGAAGGGTGGATTAGGCAGTTCTACGTTGCTGGTTTCAGCTAGACTAACTAAAAGAACTCTGAAGTTCAGAGAGAGGAGCTCCACAGATAAAAGTCCAATTTTTATGTCATAAATTGAGTCAGTGAAGGAAGCAAAGGATAGGATTATCACTAGCCCTTTCTCAAGAAAACCTGACATGAAAGCTATGCTCCTTATTGCTGATGACTGCTCTCATCTTCAGCTCAGAATAAGCTCATGTAGTAGATGAAGTCTCTTCATTCTTTTTCAGACCCAATTCCTTCACTTTCTCTTTTGCTTTCTAGACTGATGCATGTTCTGGGCTGCAAGGATTCCTGATCTTCCACAGCTTTGGTGGAGGTACTGGCTCTGGCTTCACCTCCTTACTCATGGAACGCCTCTCCGTGGACTATGGAAAGAAGTCCAAACTGGAGTTTGCCATCTACCCAGCCCCTCAGGTCTCCACCGCTGTGGTGGAGCCCTACAATTCCATCCTGACCACGCACACCACCCTGGAGCACTCGGACTGTGCCTTCATGGTGGATAATGAGGCCATCTATGATATCTGCCGCCGAAACCTGGACATCGAGCGCCCCACTTACACTAACCTCAACCGCCTCATCAGCCAGATCGTCTCCTCCATCACCACCTCGCTGCGCTTTGACGGTGCCCTCAACGTGGATCTGACGGAGTTCCAGACAAACCTGGTGCCCTACCCGCGCATCCACTTCCCCTTAGTGACCTACGCTCCCATCATCTCCTCTGACAGAGCATATCATGAGCAGCTCTCGGTGGCTGAAATCACCAGCTCCTGCTTTGAGCCCAACAACCAGATGGTGAAGTGTGACCCAAGACATGGGAAGTACATGGCCTGCTGCATGCTCTACCGTGGCGACGTAGTTCCCAAAGACGTCAATGTAGCAATTGCTGCCATCAAGACCAAGAGGACTATCCAGTTTGTTGACTGGTGTCCAACAGGCTTCAAGGTGAGTAGGGCTGCCATGAACTTCTCTTTAAAGTTTAAAAGGCAAGTTCAGTCTAGTGGAAAACTTGTACTTAAAGTTTTATATCTTGCATGTTTCCCACTTCTGAGAAGAAGGAACATAAGAAAGATGCATGTGTATAAAATGTGCCCTTTCTCCTTTGGACATCCCATTGACGCAGACTCCTAAATATTTACGTAAGTGGAAATCTGAAGTGTATATGAGTTAAAATCTAAAGAAGTATTCATTTCAGACCTGAATTTTGAAAAAGCCAGTGAGTGTTCCCTCTGAAGCATCATCTAAAACTAAGGAAATATTAAAAGCAATACAATTAATAAAGGAAATGCTGATATTAGGGAATCTGTCAGTTAACACCCTCATCCAGAGATATTATACAGCCTCTCCCCACTGGTTACATAGCAGTGTTGGGAAACATAATTTCAATAATAATACAGACATTAGCAGTGGAAAAACATTTGTCATACAAATAGCTGGTTTAAGAACGAAAACTTTTAACTGGGAACCAACTTTCTGTATTAGTTTCTACAGAGTATCTTGGTGACACTGTATGTTCAGTGTCGAGTAGCTGTCAAGAAAGCTACGAAGTTGCCAGTGTACATTAAACAGAAGAATAATACAGACATTAAAATGACCGTGTATCATACTGTTTATGACATTATTATTTTTTATGGCATTTGCCATCTGGTAGTTTTGATAGTGGCACCATTCAACCCCTGCATCTGTAACTTTACTCACTTTTTTTCAGCTCTTTGGCTGCTTTCTGCTCTTGCCTTTTTAAAACCTTCTCTCATATTTCTCTTTCCAGGTGGGGATCAACTATCAGCCTCCTACAGTAGTTCCTGGCGGAGACCTAGCCCAAGTTCAGCGAGCAGTCTGCATGCTGAGCAACACCACGGCCATTGCAGAGGCTTGGGCAAGGCTCGACCACAAGTTTGATCTGATGTATGCCAAGAGAGCTTTTGTGCACTGGTATGTGGGTGAAGGCATGGAGGAGGGAGAATTTGCAGAGGCCCGGGAGGACCTGGCTGCCCTGGAGAAAGACTATGAAGAAGTGGGAACTGACTCATTTGAAGAAGAAAATGATGGGGAGTAATTTTGAAATACACTTTGTTTCTAGTGAGCACAGAATTGTCTCTGTATCACTGTATTGCACATGTCTACCATTAGGTCACCTTTTTTGTATGTAACATACAGAAATTTAGGAGGGGTCATATAGAGACATCTTTTTTTCCATAAATCACAGGTAAATTGTCCTGTAAGATACGATCAGTTGTAGTAACACCCCACCATTCCCAGCAATGCAAAAAGACTTGCTCTTCTTCCTTGCACATTTAATGTAAGTCTCTTCAAGATCTAATACACATGCGAAAACCACTACAATTCAATATATGCAAGCTTATAATGGAGCACAGTGAATCAGTAGAGTTTTCAAAGTTTGAATTTGACATACCTTCACCTTTTGCTTGTTGGCATGTCAAAAAATAATGACCATGGAAAAATGGGTCCTCTGCTCTGTGCTTTATTATCCTCTCATTGACCTTCAGCTGACTGACCTAAAAGGGACATTTCACTCTTCTCTGAAACACCATTTCTGATAAAGCAAACACTTTCTTCAGAAATGTTAAAGCAGTGCACTTTTTCCAGATTTGGGGGATAAACATCTGTGTTGTGAAAACAAATATCCTTTTTGGTTGGGTACAACTGCAGCAGGCATAAGAATTTTTTTCTGTGTCTCTGTGAAACTGTTTAAATGAGAAAATTCTCTCCTTTTTAAAAAGAAAACTTTTTATTTTTGCATCATCCCTACTGAAAACATTTCAGTATTCCTTACTCTACCTGAATGGTTCTTCCTCTGCAAGAAGCAACCTCTGCTTTATCCAAGCAGACCACTGTGCCATCTGTGGTAATCTTTAGTGCACCATGTGCAAGTGAGTCTGCAATACAGGCATTTGAATGTTCACTCAAAGATAATTCCAAGTAGTGATCAAAGATCTCAGATTTATAGGATTCACATCTTGCTAGGCAATGACAATTTTTCTTGACTAGGAAACCCCTCAGTGACTTTTTATCTAGGTCTAGGTCCCTGATGGGATGCACCCATGAGTGCTGAGGCAGCTGGCAGATGTTATTGCAAGGCCACTCTTGACAATCTTTGATTGATCATGGGGACTGGGAGAAGTGCCCAAAGACTGGAGGAAAGCAAATGTCACTCCTATCTTCAAAAAGGGCAAGAAGGAGGACCCAGGGAACTACAGGCTGGTCAGCCTCACCTCAGTCCCTGGGAAGGTGGTGGAGCAGCTGGAAACCACTTCCAGGCACATGAACAAGAAGAAAATCATCAGGAGTACTCAGAAGGGATTCGCCAATGGGAAGTCATGCTTAACCAACTTGATAACCTTCTATGATGAAACAACTGGCCCAGTAGACAAGGGGAGAGCAGTGGATATTGTCTACCTAGACTTGAATAAGGCTTTCAACACTGTTTCCCATAAGATCCTCATAGAGAAGCTGTTGAAGTATGGGCTGGATGAGCAGACAGTGAGGTGGACTGAAAACTGGCTGAATGGCTGGGCCCAGAAGGGGGTGGTGATCAGTGGCACAAAGTCTAGTTGGAGGCCATTAACTACCAGCGTAGCCCAGGGTCAATACTGGATCCAGTCCTGTTCAACATCTTCATTAATGCTCTGGGTGATGGGGCAGAGTCTATCCTCAGCAAATCTGCAGATGACACAAAACTGGGAGGAGTGGCTGATACACCAGAGTCATGCTGCCATCCAGAGGGACCTCAGCTGGAGGCTGGAGAAATGGGCTGATGGAAACTTCATGAAGTTCAACAAGGGGAAGTGCAAAGTCCTGAACCTGGGGAGGAACAACCCGATACACCAATATATGCTGGGGGCCACCCAGCTGGAAAGCAGCTTTGCAAAAAAGGACCTGGGGGTCCTGGTGGACACCAAGTTGAACATGAGCCAGCAATGTGCCCTTGCTGCAAAGGCGGCGAATGGTATCCTGGGCTGCATTAGGCAAAGTAGATCACAGAATCATAGAATATCTCAAGTTGGAAGGGACCCATAACGATCAAGTCCAACTCTCTGCTCCTCTCAGGACTACCTAAAACTAAATCATATGACTAACAGCGTTGTCCAGACACTCGAACTCTGACAGGCTTAGCACTGTGACCACATCCCTGGAGAGCCTGTCGCAGTGACCAACCACCCTCTCAGTGAAGAACCTTTTCCTAATGTCCAATCTGAACTTCCTCTGACGCAGCTTCATTCCATTTCCTCATGTCCTATCACTGGTCACCAGAGAGAGGAGATCAGCACCTCCCCCTCTGCTGCCTCCCTTGAGGAAGCTGTAGACTGCGATGAGGTCACCTCTCAGCCTTCTCTTCTCCAAGCTGAGCAAACAAAGTGACTTCAGCCACTCCTCCTAAGTCTTGCCCTCGAGACCTTTCACCATCTTGGTCACCCTCCTCTGGACACACTCTAATAGTTTGATGTCCTTCTTATATTGAGATACCCAAAACTGCACACAGTACTCAAGGTGGGGCCGCACCAGTGCAGTGTAGAGTGGAACAATCACCTCCCTCGACTGGCTAGCTATGCTGTGCTTAGGGAGATTGAAGGAGGTGCTCCTTCCCCTCTGCTCAGCACTGGTGATGCCACACCTGGAGTACTATGTCCAGTTCTGGACTCCTCAGTACAAGAGAGCCATGGACATACTGGAAAGAGTCCAGCAAAGGGCCACAAATATTAATAAGGGACTGCAGCATCTCTCCCATGAGGAAAGGCTGAGAGAGCTGGGACTGTTCAGCCTGGAGAAGAGAAGGCTCAGGGGGATTTTATATATAAATACCTGAAAGGAAGGTGTAAAGAAGATGGAGCCAGGCTCTTTTCAGTGGTGCCCAGTGACAGGACAAGAGGCAATGGACACAAAACGAAACAGATGATGGTCTGTCTGAACATCAGGAAATGCTTTTCTACTGTGAGGGTGACTGAGCACTGCCACAAGTTGCTCAGGAAGGTGGTGGAGTCTCCCTCCTTGGAGATATTAAAAAACCATCTCGACATAGTCCTGGGCAACTGGGTCTAGGTGGCCCTGCCTAAGCAGGGGAGTTGGACCAGATGACCTCCAGAGGTCCCTTCCAACCTCAACCATTCTGTGATTCTGTGATCTTCTTCATGTAGAGATTTCTATTCCTGTTGGCAGTTACATTTCACAGTACAGTTTAGCCTCTCTCCACAATAAATCCATGTTAGCATAACCCTTGCCCCAGAAGGTGCACCCAAAGTGATCTGTGTTACATGATAAAGGTGAGGCAGTGAACATTCCTTCTCGTCATCATCACGGCTGCATTCATCCTCCCCCAAAGACATGAAGTCTTCTAGCCACTCCCCCAAAGGGCTGGCTCTTTAGTTCAAGGTGTAACAGGAACAAACAGTATGTTAATAATAAGAACACTTATGTCACTTAATGCCTTGTAGAGCATCTTTGCTGCAGGAATATTATAAAGGACTGCCACATTCAACTCCTAAATGCCCTCTATAACCACTAAACGTCTGTAAAATTGTCATGGTTTAACCCCAGCCAGCAACTAAGCCCCACACAGCTGCTCACTCACTCCCCCCCCCGGTGGGATGGGGGAGAGAATCGGAAGAGTAAAAGTGAGAAAACTCGTGGGTTGAGATAAAGACAGTCTAATAGGTAAAGCAAAAGCCGCGCACACAAGCAAAACAAAGCAAGGAATTCCTTCACTACTTCCCATTTGCAGGCAGGTGTTCAGCCATCTCCAGGAAAGCAGGGCTCCATCATGCATAATAGTTACTTGGGAAGACAAACACCATCACTCCAAATGTCCCCCCCTTCCTTCTTCTTTCCCCCAGCTTTATATGCTGAGCATGACATCATATGGTATGGAATATCCCTTTGGTCAGTTGGGGTCAGCTGTCCCAGCTGTGTCCCCTCCCAGCTTCTTGTGCACCCCCAGCCTACTCGCTGGTGGGGTGGGGTGAGGAGCAGAAAAAGCCTTGACTCTGTGTAAGCACTGCTCAGCAATAACTAAAACATCTCTGTATTATCAACACTGTCTTCAGCACAAATCCAAAACATAGCCCCATACTAGCTTCTGTGAAGAAAAATAACTCTATCGCAGCCAAAACCAGCACAATAATACAGGAAGGAGCTGGCAAGTCAGGGCTATGTTAAGCCGTGGTTTTCCTCCCCACACCTGTTTTTTCTGTAACATTCCTTGAATTTAGTAATTTAGGGAGACAACAGATGAAGGCTTTTGCATAGCGCATGTGAATTCAGTTTGTTAGCAGCTCACAGAAGGGGCTTTTCTGAGGGGCAAAGGGGTGCCCCAAAGACACCAGTGAGATTCTAGGGAGCAAAGAAAGGGAAGCCTGATGGCTTCTCTACAGAAGCCATGAGGAGCTCCGCACAGCCTGTGGAAGTGGGCAACACCTTGCCTCTCACTAACCCCTCATATCCTGCTAAACCAATCCTACAGGCAGAGAGAGAGAGGAAGGGTTTAGAGTTTGAACCTGACCCTGGGGACCATTTGGTGGTAGCTGCAAGGGAAGGATGTGGTGTCTCTGACCCAGCTGGAGTTCTTCCATAAAGGGTAGGCAGGTGTGCCTGCTAAATCACACAGGGACTCTCACTTCTGGGCTCTCAGAGACTCAATTTATTTCACACACATAGCAGGACTCCCTATGTCACCCGCACCATTTCCCAAGTCAGCAGAGCTCTCTGGGACAGCATCACTCACCTTTAAACTCTCCCACCTCCTCAAGTGGAGCAAAGCTGGGCTAGAGGCCAGCCTCTGACAAGCAAAGCTCCCTTTACAGGGTGCTGTGCCCCTCCGTTCCTCCTGCAGGCACCCAGGAACAAGATGAAGAGGAAAGCCTGGAAACCCAACGTGCACACTGGAGAAGTGGCCACCCACGCACTTCTGCTCATCTGGACGTAGGTGACTCGTTGAGGCCTGAAACCTCACAGCTCGGGTTGGCGCTGGAGTATTTGTTTACTGTTGTGCTGCCATTCGTGAATATCCCGCTGCACGCTGCGACCCACCATCAGACGGGAAACTTCAGTTTGCCACGTGGGTTAAGTTTCTAAGCAAGTTATTTATTTGGGGTTATTTTAAATGAGCTATTTCTCGCTCCTAGGTAGGCTACTGGAGGCCTTGACAAGAGTTTCACTTTTCTGTTGCTTTTGCAGCTAAACCCAACAAGCGCCAGGCCAAAGACATGCCTGCTTTTGAGAGGACACCGGCGACCACGCAAAGTCCAGGCAGAACAAACCCCCTGAGGTACTGCCTCCACTGAAGAAAAGGGGGTTTTTCTGCCGAGTTCAATTTCTGACCCCTCCTTTTAAAGCTCACTCTTGCCTCTACCCAGAAGAAACCAGACTGAACCAGGCCAAGGTGTCAGAGCGGGACAGGGAGGTGGCAGAGGGGACCGCTGCCTTCCCCCAGTGGGCGGCTGCCCCACCCCGGTGTCAGCGCAGTTCATCCCGTGTCTGTGGCCCCAGAGAGGAAGGGGCAGCCCCTGAGCAAAAGGGGGCTAGGGCAGCTCGGCCGCCTTTCTTCCACCCCGCCGGCCGCGCTGCCGTGAGGCGCCGCCCTCTCGCAGCGGCGGGCGGGGGAGGCGTGAGGCGGGGCGGCCGCCCCTGGCGGCGGGCCACGGCTGAGCCGAGTTTCACTTTCTGTCCCTGCGCTCTGCGGAGCGGGAAATGAAAACTACGCAGCGGGGTGGGCGCTGCTGCTCTCTGACGCGGCCGGCGAGAACATTGGTGAGGCAGCCCCACTCCGCCCGGCAGCACCGCTGCTGCAGCCGCTTCCCCGCTGACCTCCGCGCCCCCGCTTCCCCTGGCCCTGCTGGGTCGTAGCGGCTGGGCCGGCCCGCTAGACTGAGGTGCTCCTCTGCGCCTCAGGTGAGCTCCGGTGCGGGAAGACGTGGTGTCCGAGCCCCCCAGGGCCCGTCAGCAGGTGCGGTGTGAACGTGAGTACCTGCCGAGGCTCGAAGCGCTCCTGGTCCTGCGGGAATTGGTAAGAAACCTTTTTGCTGGTTTGTGAGATAGGATGAGCCAGAGCCACAGTGTGCCAGGAGAAAAAAAAAGAAAAAGGAGAGGGGAAAAAAGGGAGCCGAACAAACGTGTAGTTTGACAGCAAAGTGGGAAGTCTCGTTGCAGTCACGGCCAGAAGTGTGGAGGTGAAGGGCTTGAGTCCCTGTGGCAGCCCTTCGAGGAGCGTCTCGGGGTGGCCATCTCTTCCCCAGGGCTGCTGCCTCGCAGCCCACCTCCCGCCCCAGCACCATCCCCCCGGCCACCTGCTCCCCAAGATACCCATGAGGGGAAAGCAGCGGTGATGGCAGGGAAGAGGTGACAAAGGGCAGAGGCGGTGGCCCTCCTCAGGCAGAGGGGGGCTTTGGGGGCTGTGGTACTGGGGTATGAAGGGACCATGGGGGTTTGTAATGAGAGGCCAGTGTCTTGGGAGGGCAGATAGGCTGTGGAGCAGGACACAGGACTGGCTGAGGGAGGGCAAGTGAGAGGGCTAGCAGATTATGGGGTGGAGGGTACAAGGAGGGTATTGCTGCTACGTTTTCTCTGCCTAGCGCTAGCATGGTTGCTTGGTTTGGCCAAGCCACGTGTGTTGAGGGAGCAGTATTGAGTCCTACCCCTGACCTGCAAAGGAAACCGAGAAGCGACCCTGGTGCTCCAGTGAGAGAGAAGAAATCGGGGGCAAGAGGGGAGCCTGCTCCTCAATTCCTATGGTCACTCACCAGTTTTTTAAATACATTTATACAGGGAAAGGAAGGTCAAGTGCAAATCTTAGGAATGCTGTATTTCTGATAGCCAAAATGAGGCAGTTCTGTGCAAGGGTTGGGAACTTGTGTTTGTGTCCCTGCTCCCGCACCGGGGTTCCTGCTAGTAGTGCCTGGGTGCCTGGGGGAGAGTTTCATTGAACCAGAGACCTGAATCCTCCCATCTCTGTATCCCCCTGCACCTTCCTGCCCTAATATCTTTCTGCCCATTTTTCAAGTCACCCAAAGCATTTTAGCCCTGAGCTTGCTCTTTCATCCCACCCTTAATCCTACCTCTCCTGCCAAAAGCTGTGTCTTGCAAGTTCACCTCATCCCTGGTACATCCTATCTGCTCTTTATCTACCTCTGCTCTGCCTATCCCCCTCCTTTCTGTCTCCTTCGGCATCCCCACTGGCTGTGAGCATTACTTACTTTCTGGCTGATGTAATACCAACTAAACCCACTGGCTCTTGCTGTACAAGCAAAGATGGGCTCCCGCTCCACCTGGGCTTTCAGAAACCTGAATTCCTCATTAAATAATTTCCAGGGAAAGAGGCAGTGTGAGTTCAAACTCCATTTTGACAAGGAAGAAATTGAATCCAATTTCTCTTTTCCTGCGTAGTCATTCTGATCACTGGGTTTGGATATAAAAAGCAATATTCTTCAATCTGTCTTTGAATGTCTGAGTTTATTTTTTTTCCAAATAAAACTCCTCAGCAAATTCAACAGTATTTAGTGAATCTGAGTATATGATACTTTGAGTTCAAAAACAGTCTTCAAAAGTAAAGAATCAAAAGTACAGTTGGGAAAAAGTATCCTTAAGCTGAAAAATAATTTGGGGAAAAAAAATCCATTTCTAGTTTCCCTGCCTGATAAATTCTTCAGAAATTTTGATATTTAACATGATTAGGCACAGTTAACCTGAAAAATAACATGCTTTTAAAGCAAATATTTTATTTTTGTGAGAGGCAGAACCGGGATTTTTTGTTTATTTCCCTTTTCTTCATTCTTTCAGCACCTGGCCTCAGCTTTATTTTATGTGCTGTTTAATATTTGTAAAATAACAATTTATGACCATTTGTTCTGTGGTGGTTCCCCCCCCCTCGTGAATGCTTCCCTAAACATATCCTTTTTTTCCTGATTCTGCCTCCATCTTGGAGGTGGGCTTTTAAAAAGTTTCATTTTTGTGTAATTGCATTCGAACATTTGTCACATTGTTTTGCTTGTGTATTTTTACTTTGCTTTAGTTTGGTAAAGTCTTATAAGAGACTGTCAGAATAATGGTCTGTTCAATGGTCCCTTGAAAATCAAGGCATTATAATGGTTCTTTTGCTTAAACAGTTACTTTGCCTGTGATCACTTGAAGGAGCATAAAAAGAAACTGATATTTAGGTGCTTAAATGCCTTTAAAAATTACAGTTCAAAGTGCCACAGTAGACTAAAGCCGTGACTAACAATGCAGAGAGCTCAGTACAGAAAAAAAATGAAAGCTTATCAGCTCAAAAAGGCTAGAGGTGAAATTTGCCCTTTTGAATACTTGAGATACTTTGGGTGATAAAGCATTACTTTTACCAAACAGAGGAGTTTTGCAACATCTGCCATTTGGCCAATTTTAATCATACTATTTACCAGATCTTCTTGAACAGGGATATCTGGAGTTCCCTGGCTAGGTGGAGCTGTTCCTGTGGAACTGAAGGTTCATTTATTTATTTAGTCACAAAAGGAGGACAGGATGAGCAATTGCCATCAAGCTCCATGTCTGTTACCTTGCCAGTAGCCTGCACACCTACAATACCCATGTTAATTCAAATATACCAAATGCTATTGCAGTAATCTTACTAATGTTATTGATGTTCCAGATTTTTAATGATGAAAATATCAAATACAAAGACAAATCCTGTGTTTCTGGGTGCTTCCCCTCTTTCTGATCTTTCTGTGTCTTCCTGCAGTCCTTCTGTCTTTGTACAATACTGTTGATGGGACAAAGAAGTGGACGTCAAGAAACAAGTAAGAAACTAGAGCTGACACTAAGTGAGACCATGAAGGCAGAAGCAGAAGTACAAAATAGTAAAGAAGAAGCCAAAGAGGCAAAGGCCAAAGACCAGAGGCTAACATCAGTCTTTGGTGTGGCAGACTTAAAAAATGGTAATAATGTTTTGTCTGTTCTTCACACTCACATTTATTGTTTCTAGTGCCTGCTGTTCCATTCTGTCCTTAGGCTTCATTTTCTCCTAGTCTTTACCTCTTCACTGAGGAATATACAGACAATTGTCATTTTGCCCTGCCAAGTAACCATTTTGGTTTTTTGGGAAGGGATTACATGAGTATCTCAGAGCTTTTTCTCCTTTTAAGTCTTCAAATTGGCCATTGCAGCCAAAAGGTCTAGATGCTGGTCCTGTCTTTTTCCAAACACAGCCAGCATTGCTTCTGGATTTGTTAAACCATGGACTAGGTCCTAGTTATAGTTATTCTGCTGCATCACTAGATTGGCCTATCAAAAGCTGCCATTAGTATTTCAGGTGTACATACTGTTCTGTCCCAGCTATAGTCCACCCTTACCACCAACTGTATGCATTTCAGACTTGTTCTGAGTTTCCATTCCATGTCCTCTCTCCCTTTGGTGATGACTTCAGAAGAAAAACTAATTTCTGACCACGATTACTTGTATCCCTTTGGGGCACAGAATATGCTGTCTTTTTATGTACAGTGTGAACAGCTGTGACTTGCTTTTTCCACTTCTCTCAGGCTAGTTCCTTTCTTTGAAACTGAGACAAAGAATACCAGAGGTAGGCTAAAGGGGAAACTTAAAGCCTGTGTGGTGGACAGCTAGCATGTGATCCCACATGTAGCTCTTAATTTTGTTATTAGGCCTGGCTGTGTAAAAGGCTGAATAAAAATCCTCATACAAGCAGCCTTTGACTTCTGGGTTTTTTTTATTTTATGTTTAGATGTGTTATGAGGGGACTGAAAATAGAGGAACTGGGAGACATCTGAGTATCATAATCCAGGCTTACTTGGATTTTTCCTGTCAGTTGCTAAACAAAAATAAATGTTACCTGCTTGAGAAACATAACAATAGATTGAACACTTTCTCAGATCTGACCAAGATGCCAGGCCTATGCACTGAGTGGCTGAATATGTGCAAGAGGAGTTTGCCACTTTCAAATAATTTTCACTTTCTTTTCTTGTACCTATCTCCAGGTGTCATTTCCTCTTTTTCTGTGCCTACAGGAGCTATTGGACTGTACAACGTTGGACAGAGCTGCTGTCTGAACTCTCTGCTCCAAGTGTTCCTCATGAATATACACTTCACTGGGATACTTCGAAGGTACCACCTGTTCAAACTACCTGAGATACTTCCATTGTTGTTCTGTTGTCTCCACTCCTTTTTTATATGGGATGTACGTTTGAAGGCCTGGATCATCAAGGTGCTAGCAAGGTGCTTTCAGCTCACTCAGCAAGGTCTCTGCCTTGTTGTGTCTGTTGTATACAGACCAGGGCCTGCAAAGGTAGAAGTTGCAGTTTTCCGACTTGTTAGTCATCTCTGATTCATGAGCTGTTTGCACGCTGGTAAGCTGCAGTCCTGAGTCTTTATGACTCGTCTCTCTCTTTTCCATAACAGGATATGATTTTATTCCAGGTATGCTCATAGGCTGTTATAACTAAAGAATGTATCATGTATAACCATATCGACTATTAATTTTGTAACTTTAAGTACATAAACATAAACGTATTGTGATCCATAGCCTCTGGCCCCTGGTTGTCCTGGCTAGCACCTGATAGAGAAGAATAAGTGTTGTTGTAGATAGTGAATACATAGTTTTGCTTGACTGTGCTCTCTACTTGTTTTTGAGAAGGATTTGGGCTTCTACCTCCCTACCAACAACACTATTAACTGGTTTGATTTGTTTTCAGTTTACTCAGTTCACTGCAGCTTTAATCTAAGTGGATCATTCCTATTCAGTCCTCCTTTCTCCAAATTTCTTACACACTCACCAGTGTGCAGAGGGGGAAGAAGACAAGTTACAAGAAGACATGCAGAGATAAGCAGTGTCATAAATGGGCAAAGTTAAATAACATACACAGTAGGTTACCATTGTTATTTGAAGAAAGATTTAGAAAAACCTGTGGACTGCAATAAATTTAGGGAGGATAAAGAGCTTTCCAGTTGGCATATAGTTGAAATACAAGCATTATGATATACGTGCCCATGAGGGCATGTTGAAGGTATGTTGAGAATGAAGGCATGAATAGGTCAAGAACAGATCTGAAACTGGCTGTAACTAATGTTGCTTCTAGAGCCCAGAAAGCACTTCAGGTCCTGCTTGGTTTGCCCCTTATTCAGGAAGAGGCCAACTTAAAATTGTGGCCTTTTGCTTTAGAACTGTCAGCCTGCACTGTCAGACTGTGTGCAGACTTAGAACTGTCAGACTGTGGGATGAGTGCAGGTGTCTGCTTCCCCTTTTTCCTTCTTTGGCTAAAAACGTGCCCATTCTGGTTCCTCTTGAATTGCTATCTGTGCTATCCACCTCTGCTCCTTCAGGTGTCATGTCTAATATTTCTCCATTGTACCGCTTGATTACCATTCATGTTGCTTCTTCTCTTTATAGGATCACAGTGCCACCGTGTGCTGCACAGAAGAGGAGGAATGTCCCATACCAAATGCTCCTGCTGTTGGAGGAGATGCAGTGCGGCAAGCAGAAAGCTGTTGCTCCCATAGACCTCGCTTGCTGTCTTTCAGTATACAAAGTGAAATGTAAGCAGTGCAGTCTCATGCCCATCTCTGCAGACCACAGATGTTAATTATCAAGCACTAACAAGCAGTGCAGACTGTGACATCTCATTCAGAGATTCAGAAATGTGAGGAATTAGGTACATGATGATGTAGTGCTCTCTATAGCTGTCTCCCGGTTGTGACTGAGATGCTGTGTCTTACTTGTGAAGAGGGGGGAAAAAAGCCTTTGCCGGATATCCTTGCTGGTGTCCAAAGGGTGGGAAGACTATCAGACTGCTAGAAGACTCACTACTGATACTGGCCAGAGGTAAAGGGCTGTGCAGGGCAGAGAGAGGACAGCTTATAGCTTGATTTGTCATGCTATACTGGCATAATAATAGCGAAACAGCTGCTATTTCTTATTAGAAGGAAGGGATCATGTGGAAAAGATACTGAGTTCACCTAGATCCCCAAGGATAGAAACCATATCCTTCCTGTTCCTTGTTATAAGGGCAGAGAGAAGAATTTGCTGGCTTAACCTCCCACCTGGGCAGGGTTGCAAAGGGGAGAGATTGTTAAATGCACAGATGACTGGTGACAATGGGATGCTGAGGGTCTGTTTATGTCTACAAATACACACAGTATATCCAAATGCCCTGGTCTTTATCATATAAAAGCCAAAACAGGACTGCACTGAAAGGGATAGATGGTAGCCAGCCCAGACCTATATTAAGGAGGAACATGAGATAACCTGAATATTTCTGTTTGCATCATTTTTGCCCCTGAGACTGAATGGTTCTGCATTCTGCCTTCTCTCTTCCAATTAAAGAGAGATGCCCAAAGAGAGTTTGTAAAGCTTGACAGTTTCCCACCTTGTCCTTCTGCTTTAAAATTCAGGTGTAGTTCATAAAGTCCTATATCCCAGCAAGTGGTGCTTTACCTGGATTGCAGATGTGCTTTAGACATGAGGAAAGGTGTATTTTCTGAACTTCATTTAGTCAGGGATATCTATAATCTTACTACAACCCAGCTGAAGGCAGTACCTACAGACTTGCAGGGAAGTTGAAAGCACTTCCACCTCAGGGTGTTGGATTATTCCACAAAATTTGTTTCACCTATGATCAAGCATAGAGGTAGTCCAGAAATAACAAGATTTTGCTAAACTATGTGTAGTTTTTGCCCAGTTCCTAAATCTTGAGTTCATCATGGGCTGAGAACATCAGTTTTTTGCATTCAAGGACGTGGATTTTTTTCCCCCCCCTAAGTTCAATCTCGAAGCAATTCTCTGCTGAGCCATTCTAAGCAAGCTGTGCATTGAGCTGTATCCCACCATCTTAGGTTTAGCCAGAGTGGAAAGCCAAATCATAATGTTACTACATCATCCTTGGCTTCCTGTGCTGAAACTGTGTGCTTTTTCCCTGGGTAGGGATCAAGGCGTTTATACCATTCTTGGAGAGGTCTCCCTATCATTTTTATCTCAGCACTCAGGAGTGTTACAGCCTTAGTGAGGGGATGGGGGAGACAAGTCTATGGAGTAATGAAGGTGAAAAAGAGAACAGAATCTTCCCTGTATTGGATCTAAGAAGGACTCAGATAAATGCAACCCTCAACAAAATGAGACATCTGAGCCCTATCCTCGGGTAGGTATTGGGTACACTCTTGGCCCTGTGTCTGGTGACAAAGACATGACTTTTGCACTGGGTTGTACAATGGGGCACGCAAGCCCTCCCATCTTTTCCCACTGCTTGCTCAGGTCACACTGAGACGTTGGAGCTTGTCTCCAGTCTAGGCTCTGTCCCTGGCAGGGAGTGGCAAGGGAACAAGAGGCTGGATCTAACAGAGGACAATAAATCTCCCTTTGCCATCTGTGGGAAATCTGTGCTTGGTGCTGTTTGTAATATTGATTGAGGTTGTGTTTTCTGTTTGTCTAGTGTTTGTGCAGTATGATGCTGCCCAGCTCTTTCTGACTCTCTGGAACTTGATAAAGAGGCAGATGAAAAAGCCAGAGCTGGTAAGGACAGTCACTGAAATGAACACCAGGTCCTTTGGCCCTTGTCATGTGTGGTTTCCTCTGCTTATTGAAGAAGAATCCTGTTCATTGACAATTGTCCTAAATGAAATTTTTAAATTATCCCCTACTTGAATTTTTCCTCTCATCTTTCAAATGGGAGAGGGAATCTTGATTTAACAGGCTTCAGCATTTTGAAACACAGTTAACTTTTGTTCATCCTACTTCTAGGGCATGCCAGGGTTTCCGTTCTAATGGGAGAGTTATTAACAAAATAACTTGATTAATAACAAAAAGATTGATCTTCTTGCAACACTGAATTTAGTTACCTTGCATTTCTTTTTTCCCCAAATTTCTTTAAGCATTTATTGGCATGTCTTGACACAGCTCCTCTGTTCTTTGAAGTCAGCCATGTGCATTTCATTATAATTAATCATTGTTAGTATGTTATGTGTATGACAGTTCCTCCCAGGGGAGCTATGTAAGGTAAGAGAAGAGTGACGCTTCCTCACCCACTGTCATAGTTTTATGCATACATAAGACAGGCTCCTGTTGCAGTTCCAAACAAAACAATAAAATTCTGCATCAAAGCAGACATTTAACTGTCTGATCTTGTTATAGGCTGTGTCTTTCACCTCTGCTAGGGGATGAGGGGAAGGAGTTGTTCTCCTTTAAGTGGTGGGAAGTGCCCTGTCCGCATAAGCCAATGTCAGATCTGGGTTCAAGCCTTAAAGCAGTAACATTGTGTGAAGTAACGTGTCCACCTGGACTTTCCCACCCGTGGAGGGAAATACCTCAGCTGTGTTCTTCATAAACCTTGTTTTGGCCTTTTTTTACCCCTCCAGGTTGAAAAGCTGAGTTATTTGTACACTATCTGTGTACAGGAGCACCTGGCCTGTCAGAAATGCTCTTTTGAAACAAAGAGGAACAGCAGCATGTTAACCCTTCCACTCCCACTGTTGGATTCCAATTCTCACGTGCTGAGGACTCTGGTAAGTTCAGTGGCAGCGTTGTTTCCTTAGGAAGAAGATGCCCCTCTGTCCATTGTGGGAGCCTTCTTCTTGCAGCACTGGTGTCTTCTGGGACTCATCTAGAAACTCTGCAAGAATCTCTGCAGGGTGTCTGGGGCTTTGAGGTGATCTTTTTCTCATTCACATTTCTTCTTTGTTTTGAGGGGTTCTAAATTTCTCAAAAAAAAAAATTGTTTGATTTGGGGGATGGAAAATGAAGTCCTTGAATTGCCTCTCTAAAAAGAGTGTTGACTAAATACTCTGCAAGACTAGAGACTCTTACTACACAGTGATGTGTACCTGTGAGACCCCTAGATAACTTGTAATCCTTGGCCAAACATGCTACATTTGCCCAGTGCAGTGTTCTTTTACTGTTAAATCAGTACAGCTGTTTGATATCCAGATACAGCAGTGATGGTGGCTATGTAGGTGCTGCCACAAATAGACAGTGGATTTTTCAGGTGACACTGGACCATTGGACATTATTTATTCTCTGACCACTTTATACTGTTTCAGCCTAAAGGGGAACCTCTTTCAAAACCTCTAAGGCTTTGAAGTAGGTATAAAAGACACTTACGCATCAACAGCTTTTTTTTGTGGAAAATGTGGTATTCTTTTTTCTTTTTTTTTTCTTTTTTTTTTTTTCCAACCAATGTAATCACACCAGAAGTTAGGAAAAAAGGGGTACCCTTTTTTTAGGCTGCCAGGCAATCTTTTGTCCTTTGAATAAAATATGCCCTCTGTAGCTCTGCTGTTTGCATGTACCCTGTACAAGTAGAAATAGAAATCCAACTTGAAGGAATTCAGTTGAAAGAAATCTCTGTCTTCTTAGGAGGACAGTCTGCAATACTTTTTCCATCCAGAAGAGTTGACTGATCACAACATGTGTTTCTGTGAACAGTGTGGAAGGAAAACACCTTTTTTGCAGGTAATCAGAGAATTATTTCCTCATATGTCTCTTATACCCAGAACTCCCTTTAGGACTGGGAAGGGTGGGGAAAGGACTCAATCATATCAGTTTAAGAGGAGATCAACAACTCAAAGACTTGTCAGTACAGCAATTTCAGCTAGGTAGAAACCACATGCATCTTTCCTGTTAGGAAGTTCCCTACTGTAGTTGTAGCTCTAGCAACAAAAGAATGCTTTCATGGGTTTTAGTGTAAGTCACAGAGGGATGTAGCATTTCTGTACCAGCAGAAAAGCTTCTGTTGGTTTATGTTGTGTTTCCACTGTGGGGCTTTACACTGCTGTGTAGCTCCAGGGGTAGACAAGAATATGTTACTGGAGCCGTGCATACACATAAAAGTAGGCTACTCTACAGTGATTTTCTTCCTTCCTTGCTCTCCGCTGGGCTCCCCGTTTTTTACACTGGTCTCTGCCAGCCAGTGAATTAGCCGTTTCATGAAGAGGCAAGTGCATTGAAGAGAGAGGTGTGTGAGGGAGACTGCCTCAGCTCAAGGCTTGGAGGGGAATTTCCACATCATTTTCACCAGTGGGCCACCTCCAAGGCCACAATGCATCCATATGTCTTGGTGGTAGCCATGGCAGCAGCAGTAATATCAACAAAGGCAGTGCTAGAAGGAATGAGCTGTCAGCTTGGCGTCCTCATGGAGCTCTAGTGGCCACATGCCACAAGGAAGTTGACTTGCCTCTCCTCACCAACCTAGTGCTACCAACCTAGGGTTAAGAAAGCAAATGAGAAACTAAGCAGCCCATGAGACACCCAAGGCTGGGTGCTGATCACGCTGAAGTTGAGAAACTTGGTTATCACAGCTCCGTTATGTGTATGTGTCTCATGTAGATGAGCTACAAAGGTTTGGCATCTGCTGTCCAGTGGAATTGGCAATCCTTCACTGTAGCACTGACTGCTCTCCATGTTACATTCACTGGTTGGCAATGGCTGTTTTCACCCCACCTCCCTAGGGTTTGTTCCTTAGTTTTCAATTACATTATTTATTGCTTTCCAGAGCATGAAGCTAGTCCATCTGCCACAGACTCTGACCATACACCTAAAGCGCTTCTCCTTCGAAAAATCAGCCTACATTCACAAGCTTAGTCACTATCTGCCATTCCCACAAGACCTTGATTTCAATGCAGTCTTGACAGAAAATCAGTGCCAAGCAGATGACAATGAAAAGGTGAGATACTCCTAATGCACTGTTTAAAAAGGGCAGATTTTCTTCTCCCCTCTGCTCAAGTCTCATAAAAACTTAAGAGATCACACAAGTACTTGCCTCAATTCAAAGCAGCTGTCTTAAAAATGTATGTCTCAGTCTTCACCTGTACCTGGTGTTGTCTCACATCCCATGGTTTTAACTGGTTCAGGCATTATTAAACTTTCTGTGCTCAGATTAAATCACCAAAGGCACCATAACTGGAGCTTTCTGCCATAAGGACAAAAAACAGGCTTTACCAAAAAAACCAAAAAACAAACAAAAAAACCCAACCCTTTTTTTCTGAGAGTGTTTAGCATAACTTTTTCTTCCATTTCTAAATACACTAAAGAAAAGACGAAAACACAATTCATTTGGATGACCAAATCCAGACGTTGTAAACAGTATCTTAGAGGCAACTTCTGTCCTGTGGTTCAGCCTCCAGGGCAAGACGGCCTCAGTGAGCAGCAGACTTACAGCTTTGCAGAGGTCACTAGTCCAAGACAGGGGAACTCCATTCCTGGCAGTTTCCCATGCCATGTTGTTTGCCACAGAGTTGAGGTTAGCAGGTAGATGACAGCTTTGCCAAGCAGCTGAGCGTGATCTGCCACACTGTGCGTCTTCTCCCCTTACAGAGAAATAACAAGGGAAACTGTGGCAACAGTAAAGCCTTGCTGGTGCAGTGTTGGCTGCAGTGTAACCCCTTTGCTGTCCTACTGCCTTTTTCACATTCCTGTCGTCTCCAGGGAGGCTGCCAGCCCATATTTGGCAGGCAAAGCTCTGAGGGTAAGAGTGAAAAAGGCAGGATACTCAAGACCAATCTAATCTTTCTCCTTTTTCCTTACGAAACACACATTCTTGCTGTACTGGCTGCTGCTTCTCTTTGGCCAGTGGCAAATGAGAATTGCTGCACTGAAAGTTACTCTTTGTGGCTCTTCACAGGCTGCCTGGCAGTATGAACTTTTTGCCGTTGTTGCCCACTCAGGATCAACTAGTTGTGGACACTACTGTGCCTATATTCGAAGTCTCACAGAATGTAAATGGTATTGCTTCAACGATTCTGAGGTTTGCCAGGTGAGGAAACAAATCCATGTTTCTTTTGTAGCTTCCTGGACACTCCTCCAGATCTCATGCAGTCTGACTGCTGATTAAAGAGAACCAGAAAAGAAAACTGAAGCTGCAGAGCTTTGCGCACCTCGTTCCTCTGCTATAGCATACTCTGAGCGGAGGGCAAAGTAGCTCTGGCTTCTGCACCAAACAAGGCCTTACGTTCTGGTTTGCAATTTGCAGAAGCAGCCATCCGCTGTATACCCTACTTTATTCTAGATCTGTTTAATGTACGCATTCAGAAGAGGCAAAGGAACTGTTTTTCCTTGAAGGGTAAAAGCAATAAACTGATTTATTAAAAGGTGTTTAGTTCCTGGAAGTACCACTTATACCACTCTTATGAGAACTGCTGTGCTGGTATCACAATGTGTCCATCTCTTAAGAGGTTTTACCAGCCTCCCCTTGTGTGTTTTTTCTTCTCTAGGTATCATGGGATGATGTTAAATGCACCTATGGACATTCCAACCTCCACTGGTAAGCAAACACATCTCTGCTTTTACCTAATGCTGCTCTGGGGTTTGGAATGAGGGTAGCAAAGAGAGGGAAGACAAATGGTTTGAACTGCATATTGCCTCGGATGCTACTGGGGATGCAGGAGCATAGAAGAGGTATCCCTGTATTCTGGTTCCTCTGATGTGACTATGTGTGACTATACCAGGGGCCTGCAGGATTACTGAGTAGTCACAAGTGGGGCTGCAGGAGTGGTCTTGTTACTTATGATTGCCACTTGGACCCTACATCCTGACTGAAGTTAGATACATCAGTCAGGATTTCTCCATGCTTTCTGTTTTGATGCATCATACGAAAATGAGCCGTGGAGAGAGATAATGCCTCCTATAAGCTGTAGCGCTGCCAGGGGGTCAGCTTTATATGCTGCCTCAGGAACACTGGAGAGGGCCAGTTCAGTTGACCTAAATCCAAAAAGCTGAGCAGGAGCAAACCTGGGAGGTTACTTGCAACCTAGATCTTCAAACATACATCTTGTTTTGCTTTTTCTTTGCTTCCACAGGGGAGAAACGGCCTATCTCTTGATTTACATGAAAAAACATCCTCAGTAGCCTTATCCAGGAGTATCAGAATGTCTCGGGAAGCTGTGCATTGTCCATGGAGCTCAGCACCTCTGTGCCAGTGTGGACATGTACAAATGTTCCACAAGAAAGACATCCTGCACTCAGTCAGTGACCTCTGCCTTCACATTTTATTTATGAAAAAAGTGCAGGAGAGACTCAGCTAGAGAAAGGATCTAGGAACTGTTGCACCTAGAAACTTTTTCTTTCATATAGTTTTGATATTTATGTGATTCTGTATATTAAATTCCTCTTAAAAGATAGCAAAGTTAGTCCTTGTCCCTGCTCACTTACTCGTTTCTTTAATGCTGATGCCTAGGTTCCAGTACAGGGGAAGCATTTGTCCAGAAAGCCTGCATGATGTTCCAGGGAGGCACGTGGTATGGCTGGAGGCCTGTGATAGCCATACCTAGCCAGGATAGACTGTAAGAGCTTGAGACTTACTCTACCCTTTTAGCACCATGTTAGATGCTGGCAAGCTGAGCAGGGGACCCCAAAAGTCTTGAGAAACAGCTGGAACAAGGACCAGAACCTTTATGACACATGCACCAGTGATGTTTACTCCTTAAAACCTCCCTGAAAATGAATCACTGCAGGAGTTGAGATGTGTTTGAAAGTTGGTGTCAGCATAAAGAGCTGTTTTTAAATCGGGAGCTATTGTAGTAGTTCTGATTTAGAAGATGAGTTTGTATATATTTATGCAGATGATTATTGTTTCAGCATGCTTGTTGGGCATTTATGTGCTTTTTCTTTCCTGTATAGAGGAAAATATTTAGAGCAATAGGGATTCTGAAGCTAGCTAGTGATTTTGCACAATACAGTGCATACACTGTGATAAGAGAAGTGAGATGCCTTGATATACTTGAACTTTTGAGATTTTCCTTTAGTACTCTTCAGCTGGTTGCCAGCTGGAGTTGTCTTGGTCTCTCCCTTCCTTTTCTGCCCCTGAAGTGGAAACGTCCCTCAACCAGAAAGTGTTCTGGAGAGAACAATTTTATAAAGAAAGTGAGTAACTTTTAAATCTCCTGTTGGTCCAGCCTGTGCTCCCATGGCAAGACCACACAGCTGGAGGGAAAATGTAGAGAGCGCTAGAAAGGAAGGTTGGTAACATGACAATCAGAAGAAGTGTTCTAAAAGCTGATCACAAGACTCAGCTGTGAGGAAAGTTAGAAACTTTGGTTGTGATGCTTTTAAAGTGGTAACTCTTGATGGTAAGTCTTGATGTACCTGTCTGTGAAAGGATCAGTGATTCCAGTAGTTTGAGATCTAAAAGTACCTTCTAGCCTAACATATTCTTTGACGGTATCTTTACAAGGGTGCTATTTTTGTGGGACCGAGCACATTTTAAAATTACTGATTTAGTTATAGTAGTAGCTGTATATAACTTAATTTTATTTTGATAACGATGATAAAGTTCCCAAATCATGTCTGTTTTCTGTTGGTATGTAGAAGGTGAATTGAGAAATCTTGGAGCATAGCTGTGAAATTACATTTTTATGAACTAGCAGGTATTTATTTCACTGTACTAGCAAGGTCTGTTATTCTGTTCAACTCTCTTGTATTTGTGCTGTTCAGTCTGCAGTAAAAAAAAATCCCAGTGTATTGTTTGTCACCAGGATGAGGAATTTTCAGCCTATTCGCCTTTGGGAATGCACTACACTCTTTCTAAAGCACCTTGCAATGGGTGAGTAAGAAAACAAAGTTCCTGACTGCCTTATCCAGCACTTTGCACACGGGAAGTAGCTGAAAGATGGTGCACTTCCAGAAATTGAGAAGTTAATGGGTTAAGAGACTGACAAGACATTTCTAATTTGATATAACCTGAAATTTAAAAACAAGTTATGCTTATGGAAAATGCCTCAAATGTGTCATAACCTTCCAGGTATATCACCCATCAAGGAAGCAATTGCTGATATTAAGAATCTTTTCAATCAGTATCTCAATGAAAAGTAGTCAATGTTTTTTGAATAAAATAGTATGGGATAAATTCCCTAGAAAATGTCTTGTGGATTATTCTCAGTTTGTTTTTCCTAAACACCATAAATGCAGGTGGGAGGCTACAGGCCACATGCACGGAGGTTGTATGCTCAGATTAAGTATTCAGGTTAGAGCTACTGCTAATGTTTCACTCTGACAGCGAAGGAAATGAGGCTAAACCGTCGCTGGGCACTTTGCCCTTGTGCTGGAGACACAACGGGTTTATTGTCAGGTTTGCTGTCATGTGAAAGCTTATATTGCTTCCAGATCCAGAAGGGCCATGGGAGGAGTGGGAGGTGTGCAAACTGCATTGCATGCAGATTTAAAAACTCTGCCTGATCTGAGCTGCTTTTGCAAAAAGTCACCTTTGGCTGCCTCTGCGTCCACAGCAAAGTTGTCGTACGCTGGATAAACTGCCCAAGGATGACTTTTAGCAAAGTGCATGGGATTCAGTGCTAGTGTATTGATCTACAGTTAGAACATGGAGACCAGTTATAATGTGGAGCCTACCTCACCCAGGGGCTGGTGACAGAAAAGCACCACCTGGATTTCTGCCAGAAAAAAATTTTCCATCGTAGAGCCACCGCAAAGGAGTCAGGATTATTTGTCCTGTGTTTGAGCCACTATGCGAATGAAGCCTAACACGGGTAGCAAGGGCTTTGAAAAGCCGGATAAAGCCAAGAGTATATGTGTGGAGAGATTATTGTAGGTCCTGGTAACTCTTCCTTTCCGTTTTTTGTTTGTTTGGGGATTACCGTGTCTTAAGGGAAAGAGCAGTAGCAAAATACACATTTTCTGCTTCATCTCTGACAGACTCCTCCTCAGATTCAGATATTCCCCACCTTCAAGAAACACACAGAAAAATAGAAAACAGTAAATATGTATAATATATATAATACATATATGTATCACACACACGTATAACCTCTAAAACTTTAATATGTTGTAAATCCCAAAATTATACATGAAAGTAAAATAAATAATTTTTTTATACTTTACTTCCAGTATCACTTTAATTTACAGGAGTCACTTATCAACTAGTTATCATTGGTATTTACACAAAAACACTGCACATGAGATCTACGTTTAAAAAAGACCTTCAAAAAGGACGTATTCTAATACGCATTAAAAAACATGGGTTGGTAAGACTGTAGTTACTCCAAACTAGAATGAAGTGTGTAAATCATATGAGGACTTAGGAGTACTAGTAATTTTAATAATAATGGCTTTACTGACAATTTTGTGGATCACAATCTGTTGTGTCTGATCGATTCCAATAGCGAATCCTGTGATGATATTCCTGCAGGGCAACGGTGGTAGTTTTAAGTCATCAAAGGCATCTTCTTCCAACAGGTTTAACTTCTGCTAAGCAGATTCTCTCACCGGCAGTCGCTACCTTTTTGTCCTCACGGACACATCTCGGTCTTGACTCGGCAGCCTGGGGTTCAAACGGTGCCTGCGGCAGCCCCCTGGGGACAGCTTCAGTTTTTGCCCTCCTGGAAGCCAGTGCTGGCCCTTCGCTGGCCCCCGGTGTCTCCTACAGCACTGCCTTTCGGGCAGCTTTGTCTTACTGGTCTCCTGTACTTAAAGCCAAGTTTCTGGTCCTGCCCTAACTGAGGCCATACTTCTCCCAGAGAAATTTTGGTGATGTCAAGCCGGGGCCGGCTTTGCCAGTAACGTCCATGCTGCTATTTCTTCTGGCAGCACAGTTTGGGCTTGAAGCTGTGAGCAGAGGGCAGCACTTCCCTAACAAGTGCAAACAGAAACCTCAAACAACCTTTCGAAGGTATTTTATGAAGGAATTAGTTTTTAGAAGAGAGCTATTTAGCTCTAACTCTGTGCTGTTTCCCACGTGGCTGGCTTATATTTTACCAGCTTCAAGTTGGCAGGCTGTGGAATAACTGTTGGAGATGACTTAGAAATTAAACTTATATTCACACTTTAGGTAAGGCACAGCATTGAAGACGCTTCCCAGGTGGAATGCGGCTGACATGCAAGGAATCCATTCCATGGAAGTTCCCTAGGCCTGCAACCTTAGATGTCGGCAATGCCAGGGGAACTTGGTGTGTTGGCTCTAAGAGGAACTGCTCGGAGGGTGGAGCGGTGTGGAGATACCACAGCCAGGCTCTGTGATAATATGGGAACTTAAGGTATCATGGAACTGATAAGCTGCAGATTTGCTACTCTGGGCCAACAGCCTGGCACGTTTCTGACAAAATGCTGTCCTTTTGGTGAACTTTGCTCATTATAACATCATTATAATACCAAAACACACCTCCATCCCAAAAGCTACCTGCCTCCGAGGTGCGACCACCCCTCACTGAGCTTGCGCTTTGAATTTTCCTAGTTTATACCTTTGAAAGAGAAGCGAGAAAAACTTTACACCAATCCTAAACAAAGGTATGTATGACTAGAGTCACTCAAGCTCCACCTGAAAGGTGAAAGATAGTATAAAATGGCTTAAGAGAGAGAGAATGTTAGGGAAGACACCATCGTGTACCACTCTGACCTCTGGGATCAGTCGACGGGCTGAGCCTCTCTTTCCCCCCCCATCGGGATGCCTTTGGGTAAGATTCGAACATTTGGTTATACCAAGTGCCTCCCCGGGAAACTTAGAAATCTCTCTAGAGTTGCTTTATTATCTTTTAATGCGTTTGTAGCTGGCAGTGTTACTCATACTCTTGGTATTTGCACGTGCTTTGCAGACAGTGAATTTATCACCGGTAATCCAAAGAACCTGTGTGTCTGTTGCTCTAATAAACTGAACTCTTCATTAATCTAGCCGTGGTAGTTCTCACTGAATGCAACCCGACTCTTTAAGTGTGGCCGTGATAGTTCATGCAACACGACTAGACTGGGGGTGCAGCGCGTTATTTGTGAATCTGTGATCGTGAAGTTCAGTACGCTGAACGTGACCGGACTTATAACGTTGTCAAATTAACACTGTCGCCTTAATCAACTTTGCAAAGCTGTTTCAGTGAAAGCCCTGAGAGGGCTCTGACAGGCAAACGTTGACTCTGATGAGTGGGTACATATACAGTCCTTAGAAAATAAACCGTTGACCAAGTCTGAGACTAGGACTGGATCTAGCCGCACCTAGACTCCTCTCTGAGAAGGAGTTTAGAAAGCAAGGGGGTCCTGTCTGAACCCTGTGACTCAACGGGAGGGTTCCCCCCCAGCCACTCCTCAGACTCCTACGCGACAGTAACTCTTAATGCAACAGGCTCAGCGCTGTTTGCACCTGCCTGTGGAAATGTGTCCAGGAGTCACCAGCGCTTTAGAGAGCTTCATAGGTAACAAAAATTTCTGACATATGTGAAGTAAAAATACCACAAAAGAAATGCTTCTGAGCTAAGTCTACCTGAATTAAAGAAAAAGTCATAAGTGCTGTGAAAAACTGAACAAGGACATAAAAATAAAGGCAAAGTGAATGAAGACCTTCACACAGGCTTAATAAAATCTCTGAGCTAATGATTGTTTTCCTAAAATAGACTAATGGCTGAAATTTCTGCAGCTGGTGGGATGCAGTTTGATTCAGTATGAAAATGTGCTTTGCTGTGTGAGGGGTGGCCGGAGTGGGATAGCCCTCTCCATGTCTGCCTTTGCGATGGGCAGAGCAGAGGTCGAGGAACGGGGAGAGTCCCTCTCATTAGGGAGGCGGCTACCCGTCACTGAAGGACAAGGGACATGACAGCTGTACTGGAAAGCCAGCCTGTTGTTAATCTACATCAGCTTCTGCAATGAGCTGAAGTGAATTTCTTCCTGTCCTTGATTGCAGACCAGCCGTACAGGTCTCTGTGACCGAGGCATCAGGTGGATGAGGCAGAGAGCCATGGTCATCATATATCTTTCCTCTATGTAACCCGTTTTTCTCAGATAAGGAGGAAACCGCATCAAATCTCCACATAGCACACTGAGCAGTACAACTGCTGGTTAAACCTTGCTGTCATTGCACAATTCAGGCAGAAGAGGATTGATCTTTTTGACGTCAGACATAAAATTAAAAGGGTTCTCCTTTGGCTTGTCCCAAAGCTGCCAGTGATCTGTGCATCTCAATTAAAATCCTTGGATGTGGGGTTGAGGTGCCTGTGATCCAGGCCAGCTCTGCCTCTGACTGCGGGGGGAAAGGCCAGGCTCCAGGACGGAGGAGCGAGGAGGTCTGCGGCGTAAAGCCATGCAGGAAAGGTCAGGCTGCAGGCAGAGCGGGCTGCTGCCAGTTGAGACGAGCGCGAGCAACAACTTGAGAATACAAGAGGAAAACTACCCTATGTGAAAAGGTACAAAATCCTAAAGAAAATCTGGTGCTGGAGGACAAGAGTTTGGCACTGCTGGGGACCTGTTGTAGGATGCAGCAGGGTGGACCCTTGGCCACCTGATCGATGCCTGCTGGCCTGTGGGGGCTCTTTGGGCATCTGCCCTGGGAGTGCTGAGCATGCTCATGCTCAGCCTCTTGGGCTTTGTTGACTTTTATCTGCGTTAACTTCAAAACAACAGGTTTATGCTTTCAGGTTGAGCGTATTCTGCATGCAGGGTCTGCAGGCGGTAAAAAGCGCCTGAACGAAGTGACCTGCCCCAGGTCGCTGGGCATTTGAGATGCTGCCTGTTGAAATGTGGTGCTACCTTGGGGCTGGTTTTGCCTCTAACAGGCAAAGAAATGACATGGAAGAAAAAGTTCATTAATGGCTGGATAAACAATAAATGCTGACCACTCACATCTTTAAAATGAGTTCTTGCAAAATTTTGGGTAGGGCTCTGAAACCAGGTAGCACGCCAGCTCCTTCTGGCAGGACGCGGGAGCCTCTAGGCTGGGGTCAAACCCACTCTGCATAAAACCGTGAGGTTTTGGATTTTCCAGAATAGGCTGCTATTCCTACCGAGCCTTGTAAAGCTCTTTTTTTCAGTTTATGCAGATGACGTTTTTCAGTTATGAATGGTAAAAAATCTAATGTAGGACAGCATGCAAACAGAAAAGGCCATAAAGTAGCAGTAACACAGCATCAAGGGACAAGACACCCGAAGCTGTTTGGCTTCTGAAAAGTGGGTAAGGGTAGAAAACGATGCAGTGGCTGCTCCAGGAAATACGAATGTGCCATAGTGTGCCATTAGTGATCATCAGTCTTGCAGGTTAAGCAGTTTTGATTTTGACAAGTCACGCAGAGCAAACACGATGGCTCTTGAAAAGACAAAGCTTTATTTATTTCTTAGCTCCTCTCCCAAGTGGGGGAACCCTTCATTAAAAGGACTGTGTTGTCCCCGTGTCCTGCAGCTCGTGAGTATGAGCCCCAGGCTGTAATGGCGGTAGTGGAGGGATATATAAAATATGGATGCCCAGTGCTGTGGGGATGAAGGATTGGGAATTCTTTTAACAATGAGCCCTCCTGTGGACAGATCCGTGCTTCCTCCTGAGACAAACAGCTTTGTGGCTTCTTCTGGTGATGTGTTCAGGAGCAGACAGGTGAGACTAGACATGGTTCTCGGGGTGTGTGCCAACTGCTCAAATACCACTTTTCTTGCAGAAAAGCAGAGACTATGAGGTATACAAAAAGCTGCAACCTCGGTCAATGCAATATGTGTAACCGGCATGACGAGCTCACTCAACAAATTCATGTGAGGAGCCCACAATCAGTTTTGAAATACTCCAAAGGGTGAGATAAAGGCAAAATTCCTGCATTCTCTTGCTTATTATAGGACTGCTGCCCATATGTGCCTTGTCCGCAGCCAGTCAGCAGGCAGGAGGGAGGGGCAAAGCCCATTTAAAAAGTTTTGCAAGGGGCTGCAGCCTCCCCTTGCCTGTGGTGGCTGGGAGGGGACCACGCATAGCCACCTACATGGAGCTGCTCACCCGTGCGAGGATGCCCATCCTGGGACTGGGGACCTGGCAGGTACCTGCTGGAGCTGGGGACCTCTCCTCGTCCCCGTGCCTCTGGTCACACAGGTGACATCAGGAAATTGCTGAGAATCGTGGTAGACTTTTACAGCAATCTCCTCTTCAGGTCAGGAAAATGCAGCAAAGCCTCTGTGCAGCGTTTCTTGCCTTTTGAAATATTTCAGGTATTGCAGGTATTTACACCTGTCCTTCAGGAAATTTTTTAAGTGAGCAGGTAGTGCTCACTTAGTGCAAGTAGTGAGCAGGCAGAAGGAGATTTTTCTTAGCTATGGAAAAAAATTACATCCTACAAAAGTAAAAACTTCTGCCTAGCTTGTTTTTCTTTGTTTTTTTGCTTTTGGCCCTGGGTATTAATATCCCAGCATGTCGTGTAGGTGTCATTGTTGATGAGTGCATGTAGATGTAGGAACTTAAGTGGCAATCAGTGGATTTGGAAATGGGAATTTATGTTAACTCCTTAGAGACTGAAAATAACTCATTTGATGGCAGCAGATGAGTACATAGCACTTCACAGGAAAATAGTTTGGGTAGGTCTTTACCTGCAAATGTTATGTAATGGACTTTTGGTAAGACAGAAGATTTAAGGATATACTGAATTATAAATGTAAAAGGAGCCTGGAAATGAGCTGAAAAATTTAAGCAAGTGAGCTTCTTAAGAAAGAAAAAAAAATAGTGGATCGTCCCCCAGATTTGAGACTGGACTTGAAATACGTTGAATTGCAAGCTACCAAGTCCATGAAATGCTGTCCAGTCAGCATAAAATGATCTTAAATTATTCTTGCTATATTATTTGGTCAGCTTCTGCTAATCATCACATAACGTATGCACAAATGGGGATGAGTTTGTTTAACCCTTTCAGTCTTGACTGGTCTGATGACAAGAGACACCGAGAAGCCTAAAGCAACTAAGTAGGCTTTAAAAAATCAAAGTGTGCCTTGCATGGGGCTCTTAGGTCACTGGTGCTGTGATGGATGAGCTCTCTGAAGGAACCTGTTAGGACACCAACAGGAACCAGTTAGGACTAAACAGAAGGAAAATTTTGGATGCGTGATCCCTGCCACCATAAGAATCTCGTGTTAATGCGATGAAAACATGGCCCGAACCCACTGCGATTACTTAATCAAAGCTATTCGATCTCAACGTTCCCACAGCAACTTCAGCTGCGACTCCCTGTATTTTGGTGCAGCAATTGGGCCTCTCCTTTACCCAGTCACTCTGACTTGGAAGTCCTGTTCAGTGAGCACCATGTAAAATGAAGCAACGGATTATTTTTTTCTGAAAAACACCTCACGTTACAGAGCTTTGTGTAATCGCAAGGTATACTGTCACCTTTGCTGTCCACCAACGCTTCCTCCACTCAAAAGCAATGCAGATCACTCCCTGCTGTGGTTTTTTTTTTCCTCCCAGGGAGTGCTTGCTCCTGCACCGCAGCTTTCCCATGCCGCAGCAGCAGCCAGCGATAAGGGACTCTGTAATGGCTGGCGTTTGGCCGGTGTCGCAGCTAGCCTGCCTTCCCATGCTGCCCGAGGAGCTGCAGGGTTCACACATAGGAAGGGATGGGATGGGCAAAGGGCTTGCAAAAAGGAAAACTTGTAAAACTTTAAACTGGCTATTTGGGTGCGTGTGGCCTTGTGGAAGAAGACGCTGCAGTTTCTGGTTTGTTTTTTTTTAAATTTAAGTGAACCAACCAAGCACCCTTTGATTGGAAATACTTGGAGAAATGAAATCATTAAAAAAAAAAAAGATGATGGGTGGGGATATAATGAAGTGAAATGTAGGAGGTGGTCGCGGTTTTGAATCATGTTTCTGTTTGAAGTGGCAGTTTTCAGAATTGGTATCCAGTCATCAAACAACTCTTCAGTGTCTCCAAGCCACGAATCTGAAACGATTTACTTCGCTATTAAATACCAGGTTGTGTGTTTTACCCAGGAGGTGGCACTGTCTGAGGTGTTTTGCCGTCCTCTCCCCTCCCTTGTCCTGTTTCAACAAGAGCCGGATTGTTTGTGTGCAGGGCCAGCAAGCTTTCCAGAGGTGATTCATTTTCTCATGTTGCCAGTATCTCATACTAAAATTGCTTTTAATTTCTGGGCAAATTAGAACTTACTTCGAGATAGCCTCGTGTCCGGATCTGAACATTCAATCCTTAGAAAAGCACAGATCAGCTCAGGCAACTCATCAGTGACTCCCATGGCCAGTTCCAAAGGGCTCATTTTATTCCAGAAAACTAAACAAAAGCAAGATCCAAACTGGAACACCGCATTATTCGGGGTTTAAAGTCTCCAGATTTGGAGGACAGCAAACTTCTTTTTCTGCTATTTACCGAATTACTGACTTTTCTTTTTGTTTCGGTCTCTCCAAGGAACAGCGAGAGATGCAGTGAAGTTTGCCATCAATGTTGGCCTTTGAGTATGCCTACCTGTACCAGAGTGAGACTGAGATTGGGGATGCACTACGAGAAAAAATTGAGGAGGGGGTTGTGAGGCGAGAAGACCTCTTTATTGTCAGTAAGGTATTTCCTTGGGTAACTTGTCTTACATGAGGCCAGCTCTCAGGAGGAGAGACAAGGTCCCAACCTGCAAAGTGCCGGGGGATGAAGCTGGTCTGACAATTAACTCCTTTCTCTCAGGGCAAAGCATTTTGTGGATGGAGGGAAGGAAGAGGTCAACTCTTGAAAAAAAGATGGCTTGATTTGAGAGAGATTTTTTGTAGTCCATATCCATTGTCAGCCATGGAGACAGGAACTGAGGCTGTGCTCTCAGTTGCCTCTGAGATAGGAAGCAGGGCTATTGTATTCGTGGTCACTCCTGCTGCGCTGCCGGCCTCAGCCTGTTAACTCCCGCATGTTATGTTTTGTTTTGTTTTTTCCCCCAACAACAATGGTAGGAAAAATAAAGTAACTTCTATCTGCTGGAAGCTGGCGGGTCGATTTTCACCAGTTTTGCTTTTTTTCTTCATTTTGTTTAATTGTTGTATGAATTGTTGGAATTTTAGAGTATGTCATTCTCATTTTACTTAACTGACAAATAAAATAAGGTGCACAAAAGTGGCACTTCCTCAAGGTAAGAAGATGTGCCATATCGTGAGCGGCCTCTGTGTCTGTGCCATGTGTCTCCCTGCCAGGGATGCCCTGCGGCTGGGAGGCTAGGAGAGCAGCTCCCAGTCCTTGCATTACCCCCGCAGCTGTGGTCCACCTTCCACGAGCGATCCCTGGTGAAGGAGGCATGCCAGAAGACACTTGCTGCCCTCCAGCTGGATTATTTGGATTTCTACCTGATGCACTGGCCCATGGGATTCAAGGTATTGAGACTTTAACTCCTGGGAGCCATCTGTCAGAGCTCTGCCACTTTTTCCTTTGGGTCTGGACATGCCCTTAGTCCTCTCTAATGAGAAATGTTGTTAAACCTCATTAGGACATAATGGCAAACCTCTGCACAGAGTACCCTGGAGGAAAGGTAAGGTCATGGCTGCTTAAGCTAGGTCTTGTAGGACAAAAATCACCTTATTTTACCCTGCACAGCATTTCCATGTCATGGATCAAATTACCATCCAGATCACATTCCTCTTAGAGCCTGGGGTTTGGCTGTCATTTGCTTATCCAGGATCAAACAGCTGTGAATTACTTAATTCCTATTCTTCTCTCTCTACCCCCAGGTTAAATAAATCCTCGTTTCCCCATCATGTCACATCCTTGGCCTTCCCCCAACCTGACTGAGGTGCATAAAAGTGTCCTCCCTTTCTCTGCCCGCAGGACAGATTCTCAAGAAGCAGATTTTCTTGAAGATTACTCTGTTCATACAGATTACTGGTTTGGGCCACCTCTCTCCCCAACACAAACAGAAGCCAGGATATCCAGTGAGTCTCCAGCTCCACTCGTTTGTAGAATTTCTAAGTGATTTCTTTAACTACTTATGATTCAGCCTGCCTTAAACTCGCTTTTCTTTTGTGATGATAGGCAGGAGAGGAGCTATTTCCTGCAGATGGAAATGGCATGATCATTCCCAGCGATACAGATTGTCTGGATACGTGGGAGGTATGGTCACTGACAGGCTGAAAAACTCTTGCTAGTTTGAAATAACAGCCTGAAAACTTTAAGGTTTCCACTTTGGGAATAGTTCTGAGAGAATTTCCAATGTGAAGTATTCTGGATTGCTGATTTCTCTGTGCCCTTAGGCTCCTTCTTGTGTTACTTCTTTGCCAAAATTGAGGTATTTTTATGTCTACTGCTTACTAAAGTAGCTGGATGGGCATGGCAAGAGGAAATCTTTGACTGTGTGTGTACCCTGCAGTGGCTTGAGCTGACATACACTGTCGCTTCAGTCCCCACACCACTCTCCGGGCATTTATCGGTGGCTTTAGCTGTAGCCATGCTCATCCCTAGTTGCACCTGAGCTGTCCAGACCACAGCAAAGACAACACGCCCATGCCAATGTACCCACAGCATCCAGAATTCCCCCTTTTAGAAAGTACTGGAACTTGCCCAAAGCCCATCGCTAAAGCTGTGTGTGCAACGCAAACAGGCGTGAGCACAGGCTGCGTGGGAGACAAGGTTTGGGTGCAAGTTCAAATTTCTGCTTGGCTGATGGTTTGGGCTTCCTTTCCCCGCCACCCCCACCGCTGCTCAGCATGGCCAGGTTGAAAGAGGACAAGAGACTCACCAGAGTCCGAAGAATTTGCTGATGCTTTTTCCCTTCTGTCAGATGAAGAATAAAGCACATTTTTGTTGCTCATTTGAAGGAAAAAAGTGGCCATTTCAGGCTGCTGCTTATGATAGCAACTTCAAATAAAAATGATTTCTGCTTTGGAAGAGGTGTATCTTCTGCTCTAAAGGCTGGTAGTAGATTATTTTCTCCTGTTTCTTTTCTGCTGGAGGTGCCAATCTAACTAGGGCTGTCTAGCTGTTTTATTGTTCGCTATTGTGAAAGAAAACAGGTGGTGGTGGGGGAATACAGCGTTGCTTATACTATACTGCCCCTGCTAAATGGTACATCTCCCTTGGGAAATTAAGCAGCGTTGATGATCACGTATCCTGCCCTAGCCTCCCAGAACAGCTCCTCGTCGAGCTGCTCTGTTCCAAACAACAAGCTTTTTATTATGGGATAATTGTTTTGCTAGCTGAGGAATTATCCTAAAAAACCCTTTTATTTTGGAGCAGAAGGTCTACTTGGGGATAATATTTCAAAATAGCTGTAATCTACTGAAATAATCATAGTGTAATAATTGTTAAGCTTGAATAACGCTGTTATTTATTTGTCTGATGATACATGAGAGCCTGTGTCTTTGACCAGGGTCCCACTGTTCAATGTGCTGTACTAACACCGCATCAGAAGAGGATCCCAGCCATGACGATTTTTACCATTGAAGTCTTTGCACAGGCATATTTTCCATATGAAAAAAAGACCTTAATTCAATAGCAAGTCTGAGTCTGTAGTGTTTCTAGGCTACAGAAGAGCTGGTGGATGCGGGAGTGGTGAAGGCCATTGGAGTCTCCAACTTCAACTGCAAACAGATAGATCAGTTCTTGACCAAACCAGACTTAAGACACAAACCTGCAAATAATAAGGTAAATTGTTCTCAAACTCCTCAGTACTATCACACCCGTCTGGGGGGTTGCATTTGATGGAACATCTCTGGCAGTGAAACAGCTTTTATGTCAAGGCTCTGCTTTTTGATACCTGTGTGAGAATACACCTGTATTTGGCTAAACCATAAAGTAATTAAAAACGCAGGACATTCTGTGCCCTTCCTTGCACAGGAAGCTGCAGTTACACAAGGCCACGGTGCTCCTGGGTTGAAAGTCCCACCTTCACCTTTTCTTCTGATTGCAGCCCTGAGCTCGTGCAGGCTGAGAGCTGAGCTCTGCAATGGAGAACATGGCGGGGCTCACCCTTCTCCTTTCCTACAGCCCCGGTGCTTGTCCCAGGGGCTAATGAAAAAGAGGATGCTTCAATAGATAGGACCAAAGCCAGGCTACACTGCTGGGGTGGATAGGTAGGGCTGGATGACATGAGAGTTGGGTGCTTCAACTGGATGCAGACAACTGGACCTTGGAGCCCGCTCATATGGGGACTGTGAGAGGTCATGGAAAATGAGGTAGGCAGCTGGAAAGAGAAACTAATGGATGCAGATTGGGCCTTGTTGGAGGCAGGGTTGGGAAGAAGGGGAAACAATCTGAAATACCGGCTGACTCTCTTAAAAACCCCGTAGCTGCAAAAAGAACAATGTTTTCAGAGCTGATGTGGGGCTTGGTAGCTCACCATAGCGATGCTAAACCTTGAAGTACCTTCTGCTTCTGAAGAAACCTAATATTTTTGTTTGTAGATTGAGAGCCACCGCTATCTTCCACAGGAAGAGCTGATTAAGTTTTGCCAATCCAAAGGGATCTCTGTCACTGCATATCATCCCCTTGGAGCGCCCAACTGGCCATGGTAAGAATGCTTTGTGAGACTTCTTTCTTAGACGTAAATTGGAGCCAACACAGTAAACCAGTCTTAGGATGTGGATAAACCCTCACAGAGTAAAACTGATGTAGTTAGAAAAATATTTACTAATTTGTTAAGAATGACACACACACAGAAACCTCTCTCACACTTATTGTGATATTCAGTCCACTAATTCATACCTGTGCTGTTACTGGAGTTTCATATTTAGGAGAAAAAGGATCAATCGGTTGGTGAAAGTAATGAAGATAATTCTTAATTGAGCTTGGGTGAGCTTATTAAACATGTAAGAGAACTTCTGAACTAAAAAAAAGCTCCCCAAAATAAAGCAGCACATGCTTACGAAAATAGCAACTTCGCAGTCCTGCTGAGACAAATGGATTAGGTTTTTAAATGGATGACTTGAAGAAATTTTGCTTTTACTCCAATCTTCATGGCTTTCTCTGATCCAGGACAGGGAATTTACCAGAGCAGCTGTGCTTGTGAAGGACATGGCAACTGCCCATTCTCAAGATGAAATTTTCAGGATCTAGACCAAAGAAATTCCCAGCCTGATCCCAGGCTGGACAGAAATGTGTTACAGTGACCTGTTACTCTAGAAACTACAGGCCTCTTCTCATATGCCAAGCTGTGATAAAAGGAAAAGAATGAAGGCAGGGACTGGAGCAATGAGAAGACGATGAATTAAAGTGTGCGCGATTATGCTTTCTTATAATTTAAATACTATTCTCACACTACAGCGCTTGAGGGAGAAGACAGTAGGCCAATACTGTCTGAGCAGTAGTTCAACTGCTGGAGTCTGCTTTTTATTTTCACAGGTCCAAGCCTGAGGATATTTCCCTTTTTGATGAGCCCCAAATTAAGGAAATTGTACTCAAGTACAACAAAACCCCAGCTCAGGTTAATACTGGTCATAGTATTTTCCCTGGTGACATATATTTTTCCTACTTGTGCTAAAGTAACTACTTACAGAGGTATTATGAAAGCTGAGTTCCAGCTGTGTCTCATACACATTGTAATGCTTTAAAAAATATTATCTCTAACAGTAGTTTTAATGACGGACAGAAGATTACCAATGGCTTTGGGCTTTAATTGGCACACTAGCCACTTCTACACACAGCATCCCCGGCCAATCCTGAGCTCTTGTTCAATGCACTCCCATGCTGTCATCTCAACTTCAGAGACAGATAATGATTAAATGAGCTCATCTAATAATGAGGAAGGGTTTACTGTAGTGCTTTTCCTATGTGAGCCATCTCTGATTATCAGTAGAGCTGTTCCGTGTAACCACGTAGGCACGTATGGTTTTCGGCTTTCAGAAGACAGGCAGAAATTCTCAGCTGTAATTGCCTATCTGTTCCTGCAGGTGCTTATCCAGCTCCAGATTCAAAGAAATGTGAGTGTAATTCCCAAATCTGTCACTCCACACTGTATTGAGGAAAATTTTAAGGTAAGAGTGTATGTTACAAAATTCTCAATGGTGTTAAATGCTTACACAGAAAAATCCACTCTGCCAGTGGAACAAAGTACCCCCTTCATACTTAGGACTGGGAAAAAACCTTTTGTCTGTCACACACCACGTCGGCTATTTCTTTATGAATGCAAAAAGTTACTTTAAAAGTTAAGGAGGCGAGTCTCCTTCATTAGAACACATCAAGTAAGAGATACTAACTTTTCCACCTTGTGATATAAATATGATGCAAACCCCACCAGCACTGTAACTTTATGACATTTTTTCATTGTGCACCACAAACGTGCATCCATTGCACACTTCCTCACGCTTCAACAAATAAAACACTTTTCTACTTCTGTTTTTGGTATTCTTTCTGCAAATGAACTTACACTTGTCTTTTTGCAAAATTAAGTAACCCAGCTGTTTGGGACCTTTATTCAGGTGTTTGACTTTGAATTGGCTAAAGAGGAGAGGGAAACCTTCCTTGCTTTTAAGCAAGTGAGTACCTTCTCCTCCTCTTCCATGTTTTAGCAAGACTGGATTATCACTGGCTATCCCCTTAACAGACAGTATTTGATAGCCCCACTTAGAAACAAAAAGAGAGGGAACCTTAGCCAATACCTGGTCACATCTGTATCTGCTGGTATCCAGCACTAGGGTTTATTAGAGCACTGCCCGTCTTGTACAGGTTGGTAGCATTAGGATTTTTGCAGGTACTTTGTGTGTTAAGATATCTTGTAACGGATGCATACCAAACTGCTGTCTGAAAATCAAAATCAGCTGGAAACTCCAAAATAAATAGGTGGCAATTTTTTTTTCTGTTTTCTTTGGCTACTTTATACAAGAGTCAGTCACTGTAAATAAACTCCATTTTAAGAATGAGAGTTGTAAGTTTTTTTGAAGTGAAAAGCTGTGCCTGTGTATTTATGCCAACGTTATTAAGGCAGCATCTAGATAATAGAATGGTTAGACACAGACTTACCAAGATCTGCAATTTACTCTGTTTTCCCAGGCTACCCACTTATCTAATCGCATACTGCGGACTTAGGAGTTCACAAGAGAGTGGTTTAATGTCGCAGGGAAGTTTGGCGATTTCAGCTAAGCAAAAGATACATTATCTTTTGAGAACAAGGTCACTGGTATATGCGAAGGTTACAGAGCATTAACTTCCACTGCCCTGTGTAAACTAAGCAGACTCATGTTAGTGTTTTTACTGTAGTTCACAGTTTTTGTTCTGCAGAGCTTTTGTCAGGGGAAAAAGATTTTTCTTCTTAGCCTTAAGACTATATCCTTAAAGTGTTTTAATCATACTCTCTTTTTCTAGATGCAAAAATTACACGGACCGTCCTTTTTTGGAAGACTAACATAGGCATCATCTTCAGATACTCCAGGAATCAGGACCGCACATCATTGTTTCAAGCGATTTGTAATACTTCAGATGTACTAAATCACAACATAAGTGGAATACGTATTACAGGATGGGAGAAGGTAGCTCACAGGCATTCTGAAGAGTAATCTTTGAGCATGCATGCATTTGCTTCCCGTATTATCAACGAGAGTTATATCAGTGGTTGTATGTATCAACTTTTATCTGTATCTTTGCTCTGCTCTTGTAGCAAAATTCTCAGTTGTAGCAAAATATATATTCTCTTATAATTTAGTAATGATAGTTAAAGAAGTTTAATAAACTTGAATCTTTGGGATTTAGTGAAAAGCAGTCTTTGTCATAAATATAAATCCTGACAAATTTTAGAGAAATTTCAATTCTCCTAACGGTTGTATTTTTGGACAAAAGGTCAAAACATACACTATCTTTTAGTTGTTAATATAAGACCATCCATTTAACATCAGAAGATCTTTATGAGATAAGACAATATGCTGCTTGAGATTCTTAGTTCAGTAATTTCAGCATAACAGATGGAAAGCTCTTTACAGGACACTGCTGAATTATGTTTCAGGAGCCATTTTCTTAATGGGGTTTCCTATTTATGAACTGCTAAAAACTAATAAACTGGTAGGAGATTTGTATGTTTGGTTTATCATATCTACAAGAGTATATAAATACTGCCTTTATCAGTAGAATGGCTGCAGTTAAGACTGTGAATCTCTCCCAGCAAATCCAAAGTCTGATAAAGGAGACAGGGAGGAATTATTTTGGTTGGCAAGTGTCTTATTTAACAGGCAGAAAAGTTGGGCAGCTGCATAGAAGCCAACAGTAGATTTTCACTCTCTTGTACTGCTCCCTAGATACTGCCTGCTTGTGTTTTGACTCAAAGGATACCACTGGATGTTGTTTTCTCTGGTAAAAAAAGTCAGTGCTACTGCACTCCATGCATCTGCTGGAGTTTTAATGAGGTGTCTGTTAATCAAGACTTCTTGCTCTTGAACTTTTAACACACAACTCAAAACTCCTGTAGTTGCTTTAGGCTCTTCCAGCCCAGCAGAAAAACAATGTGGATCAGCACTGCCTGCAGAGAGGAAGGATGATTGTGTAATTAAGGTTCGGGGCTAAGATACACACTTCATGGATATCCTTTTCCAACTGATTTTCTTTGTAGTTGAGGTTTTTAAGTCTATAAAGGAAATGATGACATATCTTTGAGCTACTTTAGACTTTTGCAAGATGTTTGAATAACAGGTGCCCCAGAAATGGCAAAGCAATTCTGTCAAATTGGATTTCCTACAGCAGCTCTTCTAAAGAAAAAGGTGTGAAAAGCCTATCAGCAACTGACGCCAAACAGTTATAGTGCAGTGGTATGGACAGGAAGGTGCCTGTTAGAGGTGCTCTCTTTTTTTTCTCCCCCCCGAACATGCTAAATTGAAAAGGTCAGTTACAGGATATCATCATAGCTGCAGTTAGAAAATGAGCTACATGAAAGGTACTGTGGTTCCAGGCACGGTCAGGTTCAGACTGGTCAGGTTGTCCATCTACAGCAGCAGCAGCAATACCCACTTAAGGCTGCAGCGTACAGCCTATCTTGAAATATTCTCTACTTCATAGGAATTTTCTAACAACATTCCAATTTAATCACAGCTATCAGACTTGAAGTTATTTACAGGATGTTTATAGACTGTGGTAGGCAGGAAGTTGGACTAGATGATCACAGTAGCCACATAATAGTAAAAAATTCAAAACAAGTTAGAAGCCAGAGATTGTGCATTTGTTTAGAGACAATGGATTTTTTTTCAGCTGTAGAGACTTTAGCAAAGGTAGAGAGAGAAACGTTTGGGTGATGTCAGTTAATGCAAAATAAAGTACCTTCTATTTCACAGCAGAGCTAGAACCATATGACTTAGTGTGTACCTTTCTAGCAGACCACTGCTGCCTCACAGCAGCCTACAATGGCAGTAAGGTTGCTGCTACAAGCTGCTCGAGAAGCACACTTCTACAGCTTCACCACTTCACGTACCCCAACACACGTGCTGTAATTGCATCTGCTATCTATACATAAGAAACTACTAAGCACGATCTCCCCTCTATTCAGTTTTGAGGATTCCAAAAATCTTTTGGCATCTTTTGGGGATTTTTTTTTCTTTGTTTGTTTCAAGTTCAGACTTTGCTTTACAAGAAAATAAAAATTGCCATGACAGGCTGGGGTAGAGACTTGGGCTTGTTTTACTGCCATTGTCAATTCAGTTGACTAAAGAAGAGCAAGTGCTTTGTTGGTCAAATCACTGCAGCAGAAGAGAGGACTAGACAAGCTGCAACTGTCTTCTAAAGACTTTTATTTGTTCTGTCAGTGCAGCGACCTGCAGAGGTACTGCCACACGCTGACAAGTGCTGGAAACTTTCTAATCTTCATCTTCAGATTCATCCGAACCCTGCGTTAATAAGCAAGTGGCCATTTGATGGCCATTTAACCCACTGCCTTTTCTGTGGTTGTGACTATTTCAACTGCATGCTACTATCTGGGTAGCCTCAAGGTACATGCAGTGACAGTCTGCCTCCACATAATTTCAGTGGCCCATGGAGCATTTGTTAGTTACTAATCCCCAGGCTGGATGGATGTCTAGCACAATAAGCAGATATGCAAGAGGCCACAGTTCTGGCACTTCATAGACCTGAAAAGACCAAGGCCATCTCTTAAAGCCAGGAGACAACATGCCATGCTACAAACAAAATGCTTCAGGAGAAGAACATGAGTATTCTCTTAGTGTCAGATGCAGCATAAACAGGCTCAAGTCACCATAACCAGCTCTAGGGAGTAGAGTAAGTTTCTTGAAGGCCTAGCAGCCTCTCTTCCTGTGTGCCTAACTTCCTCAGCAGCATAATCATTGGCTTTTTGTTGGAACTACAGCAAGAGGTTTATGTTATCCCCAAATAACTGTCAGTTTCCATCAGCTATGTAACAGTGCTCTTAGCCCAAACCCGCAAATACATCTTTCCTAGTCAGCAGTGAGATTATCCATGCCACTGGACTGAACCCAGTAAATGGAAAACACCTTAGCTTAGCATTTTGCCTTTGTATCACAACACATTGTCCCATGACTTGAGCTTTTATTGTGCAGTTCATCCACTCCGGTATAGTCAGGCCTTCATTAAAGTTCCAAAGGGTCTGGGTGAAAAAATAAAGTGTTACGTCCATGTTTGAGAGGGAGAACAGGATAACATAGGTAATGAACAACAGGTAAAATTCAAAACTCTTTGCTGATAATTGCTGCTCAGGTTTTCCATCTATTATAATTCCAAACTCTCTCATACTGAGGTCTATATAATTCAAAAGCAAACAATGATAAAAGAAACAATAAGATAGAGACCCATTCCATGAACTTTTTGCATTCAATACTGCACAAGAAGTTCTGGTCCATGCCTTCCTCTGTATCCTAAAAAAAGATTTATAGAAGACAGACTAGGATGATCAGTGGCATGGGAATAATTTCTACAGGCAGCAATTAAGTAGGCTAAGACTTTCCTTGACCAGATACTAGTGCAGGGAGCTAGGCCAGAAGTTTACCAAATCTGGAGTAGCTTGGAAAGCATCACTGGAAATAGACCAGTTGCTATCTCCTCCACTGTAAAAACCAGAAGCATCAAATTAATCTAGCAGAAGATAAAGCCAAAACAAATAAAAGAGGTAGCGATTCTTCACAAGATATGTGGTTATGAAAAAATCATTCCCTTGGAACGCAACTGATTCACAAGGTAACTGAACAAGAAAGAGTTAACTGATGGCTGTTAAACACAAAAGACCTTAAACTGCTGTCAGAATATTTAAAGACATACCACTGCAATACTCAACTTATCTTCAACAACTTGTTTTGGCCACAGGTGGAGACAGGATGCTGCAGAAGGTAGATATTTAGTCTGATTCAGTTCAGCTGTTCTTATGAGTAGCTATCAGCTGGCTTGTAATCAGGCTTATTTCAGTTCAGAAAAGCTAGATTGTATATTCAGCTTGATTTTTTTTTTTTTGCTTAAGAATTTGGAAAAAAGATAGTTTTGCAGATGTTTGTACTAGTGGTCCTGTACCATGCACTTTAACAAATTAAAATGCAAGAGCAACATGGCCTATGAAAGAGTTTTAAGAGTTACCTCTCAGCTTAAATGAGCAAGGTCCTGCCAGAATAAGGTAGAGCTCTGTACTTTTTAAGTGACCAAGGACAAGGCAGAGGGAGGGATGACAAATAGTTACTGACAGTTTACAGATGACAAACTAGGGGAGTATTAAGTGATTAAAAAGATAAAATCATTTGTCCTGAGTCAACTGTTCTGTGCCCCAATTAAGCAATAGACTCCAGATTTCTAGTTGTATCTTCAACATAGTGAATACAAATTAAAAATCCAAACACAGGACTTTCTTTTCCTGTTTTGAATAATGTAGTTTCCTGTGCCCCACATTTCACAACTCTGCACAAATGTTACCGTATGCACTTCTGTCAGTCTCATGAGCTCAGCAAGAAGAGATCCTGCCTTCCCTTCCCCAGAGAGAAACAAAGACCAAGTTGCAGAGCATCATATAAAAAGTGATTCCAGCCAGGCAGACTTGTGTATTTGTGTTTCAATATCAGAAGTCAAGCCATTTTCTCTCAATGGAACATCAACTGCAACCTGAAACATACTGTGCCTGTGAGACTATTTGCGGTGTCCTACCTCCAACCAGCAAGATGCCAATTCCAGCTGCTTCTTGTATTCTCCTCTACTACCCCAAAAAATTCTCAAAAAGGTCTCTTGCCTTCTCCAGTGAGATAATTGCCAATTTTCTCTACTTGTTTTCCCTGATAAATCAGTTAATCATTCTTTGCTACTATGGAAATGGATCTCTTCTGTCAGAGCCATTTTCTTTTAACATGATACCAGATTAGCAGGCCTTTTTCATCTGAAGCAGTGAGTGCAGCTGGAAGTGAAACAAATTTTGACTGCAATTACCAATTCTATGGGTCCTGAGAAGATGATTTTTCTGTCTCCTGCTCTTAATCTTTCCTGTAGGCTGGACTCCTCTTTCTAGGGTGTGCTACAGTATCACACTAGCTTAACTGCTGCAGCAGAGTCCTGAGAAGGTCTAGTAAGAGAGGCCAACAAGGTGGAGCTGAACTACAAGTTCTTAAATCAAACACAAAAACAAAACAAAAAACAACTACTTTTCATTGGAAGAGCTACAAGATTATATTTGTCATCCTTAAAAGCTTCTTTGATCAGAAACCCAGAGATCTGTCAAATCACAATACAAAAACAAATGCTGTGAACAGTTGTAGCAGGAAGAGCTCAGTTAGCAGGAATGCTAGGCTCCGGATATCTAATTCTTTGATCTTTCCACTTTACCTTTTAGAAGATGAAAGGAAATCTCTACCCTTGTAGGCAGAGAGTGTGGCACGAGTATGGGGGTACAACAGCCATTTATTTTACTGTAACAATCCCCGGATCAACCTAGATTAAATGAACACTTGGCTGCAGTCTAGAAGACTGTCTCTTCCTCTGTCTTAGTCTTGTTTAATTATATCTGGCCTTGAAGAAGCAATCCAAAATCATTATGGGTGACAGGGTTTTCCATCACTCCCTTCCTGCTCCTCATCCTTTCTGACAACAGCTTGCTTTCTGTTCAAGCGTATGCATCTTTGTCCCTTTGCTCAGGTGCTTTTCTGCTGCTTTTTCCTCTATTCCCACTCATATTTCGCCAAGCATCCAAGCCCTCTGCCGGTTAAGTGCCGCACTGTGTCCCAGAACGACCCTTTCCAAATTCCTTCCCACTAAGTCATCCAGCAAAATACAGAGAGCGCCTGTTACAATACCACTCCACCCTGAGCGCCAGCTAGCCTTTCTTCTGCTGCGGAGCAGTCTGTCTGAAAGTCTTCTCCAGTAAAATTCCTACTCCGAGAATGGAAAATTTCAGGCACAAACTTTCATAAAGTTACAGTGAAATGAAAACAGAGGAAATCAACAGAACTTGATGTACTATTTTGGAAACCCTGACCCTCAATGTAACTTCTTGCCAGAACACACTTGTCACAAAAATGTTATTTCCAAGCAAGTCAACACTGCCCCAGACAGTTTTCTGTCACAGCTCAGACTAATCTAAGAACATTAGCTGTTCTGCTTTTTTTGGATGCCTTTGGGCTTTTATTTATTGCATTATAGATATACAAAATCACTTGCAGAGCTGAAGCTTTTTGTATTTGCTTTTAAGCCTAGAATTTAAAGTGATTATAATCAATTTATGTTAGGACAATCAGCAGAGGAGAATATTGCTTAGAGTCAGACATTGATTCTCTCCTCCCTCTTCCTTGTGTTGTAAGTTAACTTGATCTTGTCTGTTCAGCCTATTGCAAATTATTCTGACCAAAAACATATTGCATGTAAAGTCTGGCCTCAGTGACAGAGGAAACATTTAAAAGAAGCATTTGAAGATAACAAAATCTGTCTTCTCAATATAATGGTTAGTATTTATCAGAAAGAAAAGTTTTAAATTAGTATAACTCCTTAGTACCTTTTTATCAGTACCAGGAAACAAACCACCTACTTTGCAAATAGTTTGAGAACAACTGCATTCACAGTGCATTTTAACGTAGCTGAGTTCCCTTTAAGGTACGTTATGCTATGCAGTTATGGAATCAGAATCCTACCTTACATTCACCATTTAGGGGTGGTTATGCATTAACAGTTCTAGTGTCTCCCTTCTTTCATCTGTTCAGAAAGAACCCTCTTTCTGCCAGGCCTACACAGCCTCCTTCAGAGGACAGTTCACACTCTAGATCAACTCAGACCTTGGAAAAAAAATTTACAAGGACACACAAGAAAATCACCCCAACACTAGCCACTGTTTTTCCAAGTGCCCAAATGCATTTTCTGAATAGTCTTATGCAGCTCTCAGAAGGCAATAACTTTAAAATGATTATATGCAAGTATTGTGAAAACCATAAAAGCCCCAAGAAACAAACACACCTCAGATATCAAAATTTGGGTGTGAGCCTACTTTTCTGTCCTCCCAGAACAGAGCAGTAAGTTTCTGATCTGCTAGCTTGTGACACAGAATTTTCTTGGAAACCCATTTTTACTTTATTTGCAAATGGTTGCTTGTACAAGTACAGCAGTCTTTCCTGCATCATGTGCTGCTTGCTTGGAAAGGGCAAGTTTTCTACTGCTTACTTATTAAACAATCCCATAGGATTCTGAGCAAGCTTAATTTCTTCAAATGAGTAATTTTCTACTAGCCAAAATACACTATCACTTCAGTAAAATAAAGACAGATTTCAACATTAGTATATTAGCTCAGACATACCAAAAGAGCTCTATTTAAAGAGACTCAAGTAGACTCAATGGCCACAGGTTCATCACTCAGGTGTTCTACATGTGCACTAGCATGAGAACAGCAGATAGCTAGCAGGAAAAAAGTACGAAGTTAACATCAACACCAGATGATTTCTTGGGGAACAATGATTTTCCTTGCTTTTGTGTAATCTCTAGAGACAGCTGATATAATACAGCTACTCCAGCATTACTACCATTAGAGCATTGCTGAAATAACCATCTCATTACACACAGTAATGAAACTATACTTTATTATAAGCAAAAAACAGCTTTTATATCACCAAGAAACCAGGACCTATACACTTTTCAAAGAGCTACCCATGTAGCAACTGCTGTACTTCGAAATCAACTTGTACTTCCAACTAGAGAAAAAAGCATGGAGTGTTACAAAAAGAAATAAAACCAAACCCAAAGGTAATCAGAAAAAAGCAGACCTCACATTAGTTATGTAAAATCTGCCATACCCTGGTCCTTCCAGACAACAATAGTCACTAGCTCCAATTCACAGTATTCCAAAATAAAAGTGACTGCTAGTTCAAACTTTCTCAATGTTTTCTGCTTACCAGTTCCAGACATGCAGTTTGGCAAAGACACTCTACTAGCCCACATCAGTGTGCTCTTCAGAACCATTTTAGCATTTCCTTCTTCCAAAAAGGAAAACAACACAAAGTCACCAAGTACATATACTGCATCTTTGTGAGGGAAAAAGAAAAAAAGGGGTCTGATGCAGTGAGAAAGCTACATAGACAACTCATAGGCAACAGCAGAAGCATATCTGAGAAGTCTGGAAGAAGGCAGGAAACCATCTTCAGTATTCTGCATGGAAAGGGTAGTCCTTGTGAGTTTTGCACCTGAAGGAAATCAAATAGGAAAAGTTATCTCATGTCTGAGGAATACTATATGCAGCTGTAACCACTGTAAAGAGCCACCAAGGGAGGAGCTGAACTGTATAAAAGCAGAGTCAATTTGTTTCTGTCTGCCTTTGTGACATGCTGCATTTGTAAACAGAAAGATTCCCCAGTGCCTTCTGTTGTTCAGGCTCTGACCATTTCAGGCGATGCAACCTAGGTGCTTTGTAGACAACTAATTCAAGGTTTCACTGTTTACTGCCAGGAAGACCTTTTTTACAGCCTTCCAACAAAGATTTCATATCTGGCTTTAGGCTTCCAAGTTGCAAATCTTTATAGTACTTTTTGAATGTTCACCCACTTTCCCAACCACTCCTGAAGAACATACAGTCAGTTTTTATAATACACCTAAGGAGTATGGCAGAAAGACAAAATAAATTCCACAAGCAACATTAATCAAGAATTTGAGTCTGCATCATGCTGTTTTCTCCAATATGGACAAAATAAAAATTATTAAAAAGAAGCCTCCTGTTGCAATTCCAGCTACAAAAAGGTTCTTGGAGACTGAACTGAAAATGAACATGAAGTTTGCTTTATGCTCATCAAGATTTGGTTCACAACATGAACATTTAAAATCTTACTCTGAAAAGTTATTTTGAAGATGACCCCTTTGGAAATTGAGCTTGCATATCCTGAATTTCAACCATGCCTAGTATCTATAACTTCATATACTAAACTATGACACACTGATAACTTAACAGCTTGGAAAAAAAAACAAAAACAAAAAAACCACTGCCACTTACGTGCTCATTGCACAGGCTCTCCAGTTTCTATTAAAGCTGAGAATAGTTGCCATCTCTTCTTTACTCAATTCAAAGTCAAACACCTAACAAGAGAAACAACTGGAAGTCACCTCTCTGAACAAATCGTAGATCATAAGCACAATTCACAAAATTAAAGAGCAAGTCCACAGCTTAAGGGTGTTAGAAGAAATGACTGCTTCATGAAGGAGGGAAAGGAAAAAGCTCTGGATTTCTGAGACTACACTAGCTGGAGTTGAGGAGGGAGGTGAGCTGGGAGAGGAAGGAATTAAAAATCTCAAGTTGCAGTTACATGTGCCAGTTGTTTTAAGAACCTTGGAGGGCACTTAGTGTTGCAGAATGCCTCCATCCTCCATTTGTGAAAGATGCATCTTTCTGTCCTATTCCAAAGGAACATCTACAAGACTTTCATATTCCACCTAATGCAACTAAGTGTCCTGCAAAATCCTAATACTGGTTTCAGTCAAGGACCACTGAATCAAAAGCAGCGACATGGTTTATGGACACCAGGACTATTTTCTTAACGGTGCTTGCTCCACATAAGCCTTTTGTGGTGTGCTACTGCACTCAGGCCCCAAGCAAGCTCTGTCAGATGATCCATCCACATGGCATAGAACATGAAGCATCACATAACGTGACTGCTAAGATTATCAGCATACTGTTTCCAAGTTTTGTTCACTCCTGCTCTCAACTGTAACCTTAAGTTTAGCCCTCAGTAGACCGTAAGTAAACATACGGAGAGAAAAAGCCCAGTCCTTTTGCCTGAGGGCAACTTAGGAAGGGTGAGAAAGGATCGCTGCTTGATCTGCATAGAGAAGCCATGCCATCCCTGAACATGCCATGCACCCAGGTCACTCCTAATGACTCACCTTGGAGTTCTCCAGAATGCGCTGTGGTGTGACAGACTTGGGAATCACAATCACATTTCTCTGGATGTGGAACCGAATGAGAACCTGCAAGAGGCATATCACTGAGTCAGATAAAGGATGGCTTTTGTTCTATGGCAAGCAGAGCCTGTTCCAACAACTGTTTGCTGTAAACTGTACAATTCAGCAGAATTAACTCATTTCTGCAGAGATGCGTTTCAAATCATACCTGAATTCTAAGCAGCACTTTCTGATGTGCAAGTAGAGAAGTGGTGGAACCCCACATAGAAGACCTCCTTTCCCACTCAGTTTACTGACACTCAGTTCCTTTCTCTCCCACCTAGACTTTAGTAGACTATACAAGGGTTCACCTCTCTGCAAGAGGACTTGAGATGGGAAGACTGAAACATGACAGTGTCTGAAGACGGGTCAAGAAAATGTTTCTTGTTAACAGTCAAAGAGCCCTTACAAGCATGGATTGAAGGCCACATAGTAAACAAACCTGCATTGCTATTTATCACCACAGAAGAGCACCACAGTTGACAGGGAATGAAGGGCCAGCCTGTCCTTTACATTGCCATTAGCTGTCCTGTTTTACAGGAAGGGGTACCCACTGTCCAGCACCTACGTACCTGTGCTGGAGTTTTGTTGTGCTTGGTTGCAATCTCTTTGATCTTGGGGTCATCCAGAAGGGAAGGGTCCTCTGGCTTAGCCCTACACAGAGGAAAGAAGATCAGTGGCAAGAAACCTCCATAGATCCATCTTAGCAGAGATCTGTATCTGGATGAATAATTAACAGTGCACTCGGTCTCAAAGTTTCAAGCATAATCCATGCCAGCTCCCTTGCAAAGCACAAAGCAATCTTACCATGGCCTGTCAGGAGAGCCAAGGGGACTGTATGCTGTCACAGCAATCCCTTTGGATTGACAGTACTTGATCAGCTTCTCCTGGGTAAGGTATGGATGACATTCAATCTGTCAACATAAGAGTACAAAGATTGACAGTGATTTAACTGCTTTAACATGTTCCAGGGATTAGTTTTTAATCAAGTTAAAGGCTGATTTTTGTTCTAACTTCTGGTCTCTGTGCAATATTACACAGCCTTTGTTTTCTCTATGTCCCCACCCCCTTTCTACTATTTGTAGTTCTCCTTGCAGTGAAGAGTCCAAGGACTGTAACACCACCCCTTAAAACTTGCTGATCCATATAATCTCCAACATATGGGATCACCAGCTACATAATTGCTTAAACAGGACAGTTCAATAAAATGTACACACAAGAGAACTGTAAAATCATAACAACAGGACAGCAGACCAGTAAGTACAAAGTTCTCTTTTCATCCCTAATTAAGCATGCCATAATGGTGGGTTTTTTTTCCACAACTACCACATTAACTTCAATATTAGTATTGTTTCATTTGTTTTTTATGTGCTTTGTGTCAATACTCAGACTGAATACCTCCAGTCTGCAAATAGTGAGAATGGCCAACTGCTACAGATTTTAGACCTTCAACTTACTGTCCATTAAAGACTTTTTATAAATGCATGTGTGCTTCCCATGAATTTCCATATTAATATCTACATAACAGAATACAGACTCCTTAACAGTGGATCTGTATTCTGGCAAGCTAATGCACAGATATGCACTATGGAACAGGAATTATTCAAGTGTCAGGAGGCAAGAACATGAATATTTGATACTTTGCATAGAGGGACTTTCAGGATAGTTCCACACCAGGGAGCACTACTTTTCTTTCAGCAGGCAACATCAAGAACCTTTTTGACTACACTGTCATTTGAGCCTTCTGCAGCCTGCTGCTGCATTCTGAGGGAAGACCCTGGAAACTTGTACTACTGGCAGGTGGAGCAAGAGGGTGCAAAACATTGGATCAGTTTACAGCCTGGAGTGCTTTATTTGTGGTTCTAGCTGCTTGCTGTTATCAGAAGCCAGCATGACCATTTCCCTTCTGGGGCATGGTGGAATATTAGACAACAGGACACGTAACTCAGTTTTTAGGACACGTTATACATATTTATTTTGCTTCAGCAGCTCCAGAAACACAGCTACTCAAGAGTAACAGAGCATCTGGTTATTTTCTCAACTATTCAATAGGTAGAATTTATGCGATATAAGCAAGGCAAAGTCACCCTTACCTGTCCACCGGCACTCAAATTGAAAAACTTCTGAGCTACATTATCTAGTCTTATGTTTAGACCCGGGTGAAAAGCCTATGATGTACATTTAAACAAGTATCTTAAGCCACACTGTGTGATAGTGATCAAGTACTTAAGAGTCAGATTTCCTTACTGAACTAAGTACTAGTATGATTGTAATTAATTTGGCAAGGTAGTAATTACATTTCTCACCACAAATAAAACCAATGTGCATACTGACTGCCTTCAAATTAAGAGTGGGAATGACACCAAATACAGGGGATTAGTGGATTACATGTGAAACCTCTGCACAGAGAAAGTGTTTGCAGGAAGCACTATCACTATTAGGCCAACTGGTAGGTGTTAATAACAGACAAGCTTTCAGGCTTGCAAGCATTTCTTCAGAAACAGTAAGTTTTGAAGGACAGAGACCAAGACCCATTGCTCTGAGCTTAACTTGATTATAGCAGAGAGCTTGAAAACATTTGCAAGTGAGAGAGATATAAGGTCAGTGACATCTACGCAAGAGACAAGGGTAATTATCAACTACAGTGATAGTGGCAATGAGGTGTGGCAGATGTTGAAAGGTATCATAAGACTTCTAAGTACCCTAAAAGTACATTGGTACTGATAATGAAAATACACAGTAGAGAATTATGAATTTTGCAGTTGTCAGAATGTTTGTTTTATGTTGAATAGACTTCCAGAGATCAATCCTATTAGCTTTCTGAAAAAAAGTGTTAAATCCCTTTTCAGTATATATGCTCAAGCTATCACAATAAATTAACCAGTTCTTGTAAGTAGGTATCAATAACCGAGACTGCAGTCCTTCAAACACCATAGCAATCAAGGACAAGTCTAGATAGACACCACAGGGGTCTATCCTGGGACCTGTCCTCTTCAACAACTTGTGCCAGGCTATAATCTTGTCAAGTTTGCAGGTGATGCCAAACTGGGGGACAACCAGTCAATACACTCAAGGGCAGGGCTGCCACTTCAGAGGGACCCACTCAGGCAGGAAAAACAGGCCAACAAAAACCTTATGAAATTCAACAAGGCTGCACACAAAGCCCTGCACTTGGGAAGGAAAAGCCCCTGGCAGTAACAAGGCCCCTGGAGCCTGACTGCCTGCACAGCAACTCTGCTAGAAACAACCTGGGGGCCATAGTAGGCTGAGCTGAATATGAGCCAGTAGTGAGCCCTGGCAGCAGGAACACAGCCACTAAATTGTGGGAAGTGATCATCTGCCTCTACTCAGCACTTGTCAGACTACCTTTATAATACTGTGTCCAGTTTTCCCCCTTCCCAGCCCCCTCAGTAGAATAAAGATTGACAGACTGGCATGAATTCAGCAGAGGGCCACCAGGATGGCTGGGGGCTGGAGGACCTGATGTATTGGGAAAGGCTGAGGGAGCTGGGCTTGTTCAGCATGGAGGAGGGAAGGCTTCAGCTCTCCTAGTAGCAGCTTTTCAATACCTAAAAGAAGGTCATCCAAAGACAAGCCAAGCTCTTCAGTGGTGCATGGTGGGAGGACAAGAGACAACAGGCATAAGCTGAAACAAGAGAGGTTGAGACTGGATATAAAGAAGCTCCCTCCCTCCCCCATACACCCAAGGCAGGGGGTCAAGCAGTGGAACACACTGCCTAGAGAGGCTGTGCAGTCTCTATCCTTGCAGGTCTTCAAGACGGATAAAGCCCTGGGCAACATGGTCTGATCTCACAGCTGATGCTGCTCTGAGCTGTGAATTACAGATTATTTCCCAAAGTCTCCTGCCATCTGACTTTTCCTAAGAATTTATTCAAGTGCTGCCTATATACCTGGACACTCCTACTCTATGGCCTACCTTGCAACTCCATTTCCTCCTTCCTCCCAACCCTTATTAAGTCTGTAAGCAGTCCATAAAGCATGTTCCTCTTCAGTTCCCTCAGTATTCGGCAACAAGAACTGGCCTCTCCACCGAATGTTGCAAAAAGGTCATTCAATTCTGTTAGGTCCTCAGATATATACACTAAGTTTTACTCTACTTCAAGGTAGTTTTAAAGCTCAGAGTTCAACCCCCAAACCAAAAAAAGGTATTCTGGAGCTGCTTCTTGCTAGAGTTCCAAGCAGCAGTGCAGAAAGTCCATAAAAAACCAGCACCTTGTGCATCCAGAAGTAGTTAAAGGGTGGGATTGAGAGAACGTGCTGTGTCTACTCCATTCTCTTTCTATAACCTTACTTCATATTGAGATCTTAGTAATTATTTAGAAAAAAAACAACACCCAAACATTTGCCTGCAGTCACTTTGCAGCTCACCTGGTTATTTGCAGGCTTGTATTTCAGTCCTGGTTTGTTCAGGATTCTTTCAATCTGCTCATGGTTAAAGTTAGAGATACCAATGGCTTTTACCAGACCAGCATCCACCAGCTCTTCCATGGCCTAACACAAAGAGGAGCAAAGTCAGCATCTAGTATACGTGACAGGGAGTGAAGAACACGTTCTTCCTGACATGGCTTATTCCCTTCATGTGAAGTACAAAATAAGCATTTAGATTTTCAGAGTTCAAGTCTGAGAAAAAAAAACAGAGCACTAGTATATTTGTGCCATGTCTCCTATTTCACTAAAGCTCAAAGACTCATTCTTTGAGACTGTGGAAATTCACAGCAAGTTAGAAGCAGAAAATAATGATACCCAACAACCCACTATTGTACCAGCAACTCCTTCCAAGTAGTTCTGCATGCATAAGACAATTTAGACTGCTGAAGGTAATTAAAACATAGAGACTGCTGAGGACAAAAGACATGATTCTCCTGCTGTGGCTAAACTTACCTCCCATGTGTGTAGAATATCTGTGTTGCTGGGTATTGACATGCCTTTGTCATCTGTGGGAAACAGCTCCTCTCCTGCCTGTCAGCAAGAAAGAAAATGCTTGAAACACTCTTTGTTGGGAAGTTAGGTTAACACCAGCTGAAGACCATGATACCACAAACTCCTATTGCAGGACATACTTATACTTATTATCTACATATAGATTAGATAATACTAATATTCGTTATCTACATTCTTCAGTCTTTTCTTTTGCTTTCGCATGGGATTATGGCATTTTTGCCAGCAGCCATCCCAAGAAGGACACACTTCTACTGGACTCAGTGTTCCCTGGTTCACCAATACACATATGGGGAAAACAATTCTCCACATGTAGAATTATAGCCAGTTTACAAGTTTACTTTCCATACTACAAAATACACAGTTTTTATGTGGACATAATGGAGTGTTTTATTAAAATGTGTAATAAGGACCCAGTTAGGACCTGGAACATGTTCAGTCTATATTGGACCAGATCTGCTAACAGGTCTTTTCACAGGGAGGCTCATTGTAAGTTGCTGGCATAGGGAATATAAAAAACAGCCTGTGTCCCAGTTAGGACTACATGCCAGGTATCAAACCCAGTTGTTTTCCACTGATACATTTTTACACTGCAGCACATTTTCACTTTGCTAGTTCTTTCCATATAAAACTAGTTTTAAAGATACAGATGCTATGAAAAGCTATTGATCTCAGAAGCAACAAGTAGAAAGAAGATTTTGATCAGGCTCTAACAGAAAGACTAAGCTTAGAAATATTCAAACTGAGACATCAGTTCCTTTGCATGCAGTCAGTAAAAGAGTTAGGAACTAAAAAGCTTCACCTTTTGAAATCCAAGGTCTGTGGAACACTAAGGCTCCTACAGCAAAGGTCAGTTCAATCTGTACTGTATTAAAGGACTCAGTGATTAAAGACAGAAATGGAAGACAGAAACATTCTCTTGTTCTGTGATTCTGTAACATGCAGAGGAAAGAATTTCTGTCAGGCAGTGAAGTACAGCCCTCCTTCCCACAAAGAGGGAACCACATCATTGTCAGTTGAGCATACTTTGGATTTGTAGAAGACAAGACATAGGCAATAATCAAAAGGAGAGCAATATAACTTATGCTTGCAGCAGACAAATACACCCCTAGTTCAAGGTCTCCCTCTTCCATGATCAAAAGGGTAGAGGATGCTGTGCAAGCAGGAATCTCAGAGGTAGGGATCAACAGCCTGGCTCACATGGCCAGAGTAAAGCTGAGCACCAGAGCAGTGCTGGTACGCAACAGACATATGATGATCTGTGTCGGTTGGAGCAATTACTTAGGTTGTAAAGCCATACAGCTCTTAAACTGCCAGTCACAACAGATGAAGCCAAAGGCATTGCTGTTACTGTACCTTAAAACCAAGAGGCCAGTGGATGAGGTAGAGATCCAGGTAATCCAGTTTCAGGGCAGAAAGAGTCTTCTGGCAGGCTCCCTTCACCAGAGGCTTGTCATGAAACGTGCACCATAGCTAGAGACAAAAAGGCAAGGCACACCATGACTTCCTAGGTTAAACCTCTTGGAACCCTTCTGTCCTGTTCAGGAGCATGTCTGTCCCCTTTGGAAGGTGATGTGGAACTAGGTCATCCTACTGATCTTCAAACACAGATTGCTCTGTGAGCAAGGCTGGCCCATGATACTGAGGGTGGTATGTGCAGTGGCAGCACACATGACTGAATGGTGTCACAGCAGACAGCAGAAGTAGTCTTGTTCCATTAATTCAGACTTCATTTAAAAGTCACCCACTAGAAGGTCAGATACTGCATGAAAGAGGACAGCATAACTTCATGCCAGGAAAAGTTCAAAGCATCGCCCATGTCAGCAGTACATACCCTGTATAATTCTCCATACAGGATGAGGCAAAGTAGACGCTTGTCTCAGGAGTGGCCTAAATAATGTTCTGAATTGTTCCATGCTGCACCACAGAGTAGGAAAGTAAAGAACTGGGGGGGTTACTATGAAAACACAGGTGTCTCCTGGGATCCTATACCCCCAGATCCATACCTTACTGACAATGAAGAGATCCTGTCGTTTCACAACGCCTTCCTTGATTTTTTGCTGGATCCCCTCCCCAACTTCATTTTCATTTTGGTACACATAGGCACAATCAAAGTGACGGTACCCAGCATCAATAGCAGCCATCACTGCAGCTGTTACTTTCCCTGGTGGAGACTGAAAAAATAATACCCAAGAAACTCTAATCAATATATGTTGAAGACCTTTTCCCTAGCAAGATAAAACTAAGAAAGCCATCCCACCCAAAGCAATCCCCCAATTAAAATAAAGCAAAAAACACCAACAGCATCAAAACCCCCCAGTTTTCCCTGCAGCATTCTTGAGTCCATATACATCTTGAACGCAGGCTCCTGAGCTTAAAGCCAGCCTCCAACTGTTCCTCTGTCACCCCACTCCCAGGCAGGGCTCAGCCCAACAGCTTTGCAGACCCGAGGCCCCAACACCAGGACAGTTCTCCAGAGTTGGGCCAAGGCCTCCTTGCTTCCCCACACCCCTTCTCAGAGGAGAAGCCCTCAGCAGCTGCCAGCCGGGGGGGGGTTCAGCCCAGCAGAAGGGCCTCGGCAACCCACATCCCCGGGCTCGGGCTGCTGAGAGGGGGCAGCAGGCAGGGAGGAACCCTCGGTGCCAAACGCCGCAGCGGCACGGCCGTACCGAGCGGGGAAACCCGGCCGGGATGTCGGTGGCGCTGGCAGCACCGCGCCCGGGCCCGGGGTGGGGACGGGCCCCAAGCTGGGCCGAGCTCCGACCCCGGCGGCCACGGCTGCGCCCGCAGGGGCCGGACCGCCCCCGGCCGCGCTCCCTCCCCAGCGCGGAGCCGGCGAAAAGGCACCCGTCCCGCACGGGTGGTAACGGGCAGGGCCAAGGCCAGGCCCCAGCGGGGCACAGCCGGCCGCAGCCGCCCTCCCGCTGCCAGCGTGGGGGGACCGCCGCAAGCCCCGTTACCTTCCATGTGCCCAGCCCCAGGATGGGCATCTTGGCCCCGGTGTTCAGCTGCACGTAGGTCTCCATGGCCCCACACACCACTCGGGAGCACCGCTGCGACAGCTGCCGGCCCAGCGCCTTTAATAGCGAAGGGGCCCGCCCCGCCCCGCCGCGCCGCGGAGGGGGGGATGGCGGGGCGGTGCCGGCCTTGTACCCCGGAGAGCAGCTGCGGGGCTGGGGCCTGGGTTCTGGGCCCTCTGCAGCCCACGGCAGGGGTCCGGGGTGGGGGCTGAGGGCTGAAGGAGGCCGCGTCGGCGAGCCCTGGCGGCGGGGTGAGCGCCACGCAGCGCCCCGGGGTGTGTCAGACGGTGCTTACACCGGGGCTGCGCTGGCTTCACATTGCCTGCGCTGGCTTCACGTTGCCCTGGCTGAACAACGAAGGGCGTTCGGTGTGTGGTGCTCGGTCGTGCCTCTGCACCCGCCTTGCTAGCACTCCCGCAGCACCTCGGTCCCCTCGATGTCACATCTCAGCCGTCCCTGGGATGGGGATGACAGAGGGGACATGAGGCAGAGGCGTTTCCCTGCGCCCTAAAAGCTGTTTGTGGGTTGTGTGCCTCAGGCCAAGGAAGGGCTGAGCCCTTTGCTGGAGCAGTGTGTCCCCACGGCAGGGATGGTGGCTTGGGCTGGTCCCCCTTGTCAGAGCCTTGTGACCCTGCGTGCTGATACAGTGAGATGGCTAGAGAAACCTCAGCGTGGCCGGCTTGTGATAGCGGGGAGAAGCTGTTCCCCGCTCCAGATGGGACAAACACAGCTTCCACTTCAAGGGAAAGTGAGCTGTGGCTTAGGAGTAATTTGGGATAAAGTGAGTTTAAAAAAAGAACTTTATTTTGAATGTTGGGAGAGGTTTTTTTAAAGTGTTCTGAAAGTCACAGAAGAGGAACAGTGACTTTTTAATGAGTGACATAATGATCAAATTGTCCCTCCGTCTTTAGGGAGGTGCTGAGGGCATTTCAGAATAAAATGCACGATTGTAATCATACGTGGTAGGTGGCCAGTAATCTCACATCAGAAACTGGCTTTGAAATTTTTGCAGACAAGCGTATGCTGTTCTGCTGAAGAGGTCGCAGCGCAGTGGAAAAAAACAGGCTTGCCCGGGAGGCTTTGCTGCGTACTCACACGTGGAGAGTTTCTTCAGGTGCGAGCGTTTGCTCTGGGTGCCTCTCCCAGGGCAGAGGCCCCTGCTTTCTGCAGCTTGGTATTTTTTGCTCCATTTAACTAAGGGAGGACAAGGTAATTGGTTTTCCTCTTTAATGTTCCTCCTGTTTTGTGTCAGCGCCATCAGCCGTCCCCAGCAGGATGCGTTGTGTTTTCACGGGGATCACGAAACTGTTACATAACTCGGTGCTTATCTCTTACCCTTTGGGTTCAGTTTTCCCTGGCGGTTTCTTGTCGGAGAGATGTCTCCATCTTGTCACAAGAGGCTTTGGGCAGAAGTTCTGTATGTTGTTTTTATTGTTGGCTCTTGTGAGTGGGAGGCTTTCCCTTCACAGCTGTAAGGCAAGTCAGCTTGCTGCTGTTTACCTCTCCCGAAGGCCCGGTGGGGGCCATCACATGGTGGCAGGGCCTTGGGGAAAGAAGAAGTACTGGATGTGTCACGGGGTGGCAGCCAGCCTTGTAAATCTTGCGCCTTGTGTCCTTGATAACATGGCCAGCTGTTTCTTTAAAGTGAGTGCTGGCGGTGAGGAACTGCGCGGGGTAGGAAGGGTCTTTCTTTTTTTTTTTTCTTGATCCATGAGCGAGGTTTTGCACTGAAACAGGATGCGTAGTATCATGAGTTTTTTGGTTTGTTTTGCTGACTTTGCATTTAGTAATTGTAATTTCAGCACAAGTTGTGACTTCGGAGACCAGCAGTGTTTGGTATTTGAGAAGAACAGGGTCCAAAATAATGGAAGTGGGTACGTCCTTGCGGAGGCAGTCTTTACTGGCAGAGACCCCGTGGCCTGCCGAAAAAGCACAAAGGCAAAGTGAAGGAGGTGATAGAGTGGCAAGGTGCAATCATCTCAACTCATAAGGGGGAGAGCTACAGGGCTCTGCAGTGTTAGGAGTACTGACAGATACAAGCCTAGCTAAAGCCGGTGTTTTGAGGTGAGGGCATGCAGGTTTCAAGCTCAGATCTCAGGGAAGGGCAGTGGGAGTTTCTCCCTTGCTTGAGGCCTTTAAAAGGGGAGGTTTATCTTGCTCGGTGGGGTGCTCCAGTTCAACCTCCATGTGCAGGGAGGCAGATATGAGGCTCTTGGCTGAACCCCACTGTAGAAGACCTCGGCCTCTTTCCTGCTCTGAGCTCAGATCAAGCCAGGAGCCTATTTTAGTGGATCTCCTCTCTTCTCAGTGTGGATGAGGCTTTTTATCTTCGCACTGGTATTTGTCCGTTAATCACGTCTGCTTAAAAAACACGCCCCGGGCACAGCCAAGCGCTGAGGAAGCGCTCCTGCAGCCTGTGGCAGTTACTGGGCGGGAAAGGCAGGTTTAGCCCGGCTGGGGAGACCTGGGCAGGAGGAAACTGTGAACTGCCCCGGGCCGGTCAGAACCGGTTCTGGCCGTCTCTGAAACTGGTGGTGCCACCTGGGGCGACGGAGCTCCAGCAGATGGGAAGGGCTGTGTAGCCCCCCAGTCCCCCTGCCAGGGGAGGAGGAGGGTGGCACCTCACCCTGAAGGGGCTGGCTGCCATGAAGGGCCCGTGGCCTGGGCCACCCCTGCCAGGCAGTGACAGCCCTGGGGACAGTGGCCTGCCTGCCTGGGAGCACTAAGACACAGTAAGCAGGACTGAGTGGTAAAGGAAAGCGTCAGACACCCAGCCCCACCCTCCGAGCTGCCCTCGCCTCAGGGGAGGGATTGGGATGGACTAGGTGTAATCTGTGGTGAAAATGGGGGACGCAGAGACAAGGACAGGGAGAGGACTGGTGTTTGGCTTAGACAGAGGCTGGGGAAGGGGGAGAAAGGCATTTACTGAAGTGTTTTGTTCTTCTGTGTTCTTTTTTACCCCCTCAGTACCTGAATCGGTGAAATGAAGTTTGTGTTAACTGGCGGTAAATCAGTTTAGATTGCCCTGAGATTAGGCCTTTTTGCCTGGGACAGTAGCTGTTGGAGAATGCCCAGCCCTGTCACAGCCCAGAGCTGGAGTAATGAGAGGGACTCTGGAAGGAGCCATGATCCTGGCCTAGGAATAAGCAGTGGTGGAAATGGTGCAGCCAGTGTGTGTCTGGGGGTGAGTGCAGACAGTGTGCGAACAGCTGGAGAAAGGAGGGACCTGGGGAGACCATTGCTGGGTGGGAAGGTGATTGGTAAGAGGTGGACAGGTGCTTCCTCCAAGCCTGTGCCCCAGTGGCCGGTGCAGTGCTGTCTCCACATGTAGGATCCAAAAGCACTGGCTGGGGAGCTGCAGAGGGGTTGGCTGTGAAACATGGGGAGAGAGGTGTGCTGCTGTGGTGCAGCTGTGCGCTGGGGCTTGCCATGTGCTGCTAATGGGGCTTCAGAGAGACCAGGACCGCTTAGCAGAGCAGGGGAGTCAGGCTGATGATCTTTGTTGTAGTAGCATGCATTCACAAGTGCTCAGGGAAAAGGGGAGGCCTTTGGTCAGAAATGAGCAGTTAATAGCACTGAATTGGCCAGACAGAAAGCTGTGTGCCAGGTAGGCCAGGCTGCAGCTGCGGGGGCAGCGAGTGGTCTTAAACCGATGGTCTCAGAGGGGGACCCTGGCACCTCTGAGGGAAACTGAGGACTGATGGCAAAGTAAAAACAAAGCCCTTTCAGGCAGCTTGAGTTGCAAGGTTAAGTAGACCTGTGGAGATGGGAGTGCTGCTCCCCAGAGTGTGAGCACTCTGTCAACAGTCCTTTGCTCAGAGTGAAATTACAGAAATGCTGAACACTTGCAGCAATTGGTGTCCCTGCAGTGGCTGTGGCAGTGCAGGGAAGCCAGAGCCAATACAGCTTTTGTCTTGGAAGAGCAGAGTTCTGGGGAGTTTGGGCTCTATTCTGCTTGCAAGCACTGCCCTGCACAAGGGAGGAGGGCTTTAGGATCCGCTGGTGAAGGGCTGTGTGCAGCAATGGCCCAATCTTGCTGATCCCACAGATGAGACACCCCCACAGAGGGACTGGGAAGGAGGAGGTAATCAACTGCAGTTGCTTGGACTGATGGATTGTGTTTACAGGCAAGGGGGAAGGCACCCTGAAAAAGTGGTGATCACTGACACTGTGGCCTGAAAGCTCCAAGGTCTGAGCACAGTTACTACCACCCCTTGGTATCACCTGATAAGCCGGCAGGACATCAAGGAGTGACTTACATGTACTGTACTGGAGGGAGCATGCCAGCAGAGAGGGAGATTAGCCTTATGGCCAAGGATAATGCTGGGAGTCCAGTAGTATGGTTGACCTCGGAAAAAGTTTTAGAAGGGTTTGGAAAGTATACGTTAAGACTGTTGCAGTGTTGATCCTGATAATTTTGTCGCTGAGAAAGGTGTGCATTTGTGATGTGTGTTACATTCACACTGTTGAGATGTTAACTACACTAGTCCGGCCTGCAGGGACAAGGGATGGAGTTTATAATGAGTATAGATTAAGATTGTGATGATGTAAAGGAGAATTTATATAAGGATGAAACAATTCTTAATATATCTTTCAGTGAGGTGAAGGGTGGAATGTAAAGGACATAAATTGCAGGGGGTATCAGGGGGTTGCAGTGGTTACCTGTGTGGAGACCATGAACTGCTCAGTGCCAGCCAGAACCAATTCCAGCTAGCTCCAAAACCAATGTAAACACCCTATCTCATGCCAGAATTTAAGCCCAGGGTGCCCTGTCTCAGACACACTGTTGGAAACAGGTGCACTCTTTGGAGGAGGTCCATGCCAAAAGGGCTTACTTCTGAGGGAACTGCAGCTGATAGATGAGCCATGCTGGAGCAAGGAAACACCTGAAGGCACTGTGGCCGATGGGTGACCCATGCTGGAGAAGGTACACCATTGAAAAGACAGTGGTCTAAACCTTTGGCTCTCCCTGCACCATAGCAAATATTGTACCTTTATTGTTCAATAAGAATGTAAATTTGGTCTCAGCAGAGCTGTTTCACCTCAGCCTGGGGATTGCTGAGGGTTTTATGGGTTGCTTCCTTCAGGAAGATGCAAAACAAATGTTCTTGGATTACACGTTCATGAACTGAAAGTGGAAATTTTGTAAAGAAGGTCCTAAGGTGCCTCTTTTCTTGAACAAAAGGGTTTACCATTTTCCCATGAAACTCAGTGTGCAACTTTATGATTATGCGTTTGGTCACGTGCCCAGTAGGAGGAAACAGAAAGGTGAAACAGCCACAAAAGCAAATACCTCATCTCACCCAGTGTTGTTACAGGAACCTTGATTGTTTTGATGGCTTAAGGTTGAGTGTCAGGTGAGAAGGAGGTTTGGGGATCAATTCCTTGAGACTTAGCCTTGCACATCTCCCCTGTGCCAGCTATGATCCAGAGTGGATGTTCATGCATATAGGGGTGTGGGGGAGCTCAGGTGCCAGACTCTTCTGTTACTGGGTTGCTGGGACATGTGTCTCTGCACCATGCCCTCTGGGGCCAGGATCTGCTGGAGGCGGAGAGGCCAAAGGGGTTGGTGGGCTCAGGCCCTGTTGCTGCCCCATGGGGGTGAGCAAGCTCCCGTTGCTGCAGTGCTGCAGGAGGGCTCGGGGCCCCCAGCTGTAGCCCTGGGGCTGTGGGGCCAGGGCAGTGGTGGGAGGGGGTGGCTGGGTTGAAAGGGGCTGCCGGAGGAAATGGTTGGAGAGGGATAGGCCATCATCCCTGAGCACCTGTCCTGAGCTGGGTGCCCTGGGCTCAGAGCATTCAGTGCTGCCCAGGGAATTGGTCCCCGAGGCTGGCAGGGCCGGTAGGGAGGCCAGTGGTTTGGGCACAGCACCGAGGGGCTGAGCCTCCCCTGACCAGGGGGCAGACATTCGCGGTTACGTGGCATGTGAAATGCCCCCCGGCACCGGTAGGGGCTGTGTCCGGAGCTCGGGGGCTGGTGGCCGGCGGGGAGGGGCAACGCGGGTCTCCTGTGAGGGCTGGCTGCCCTCTGGTGCCCGCAGGGGAAAGTGCTGAGTGGCTTCGTTGTCTCAGGGAGCGTTCGCGTCCCCGAAGTGCAGGTTCCTGCAGCCGACCTGCGTGTGTTTCACGTTTGTTCACAGGAGAGAGGGTGCATGAGGTCTAGAAGACTGGGAATAGTGAAACATGACAGCATCTGAGGATGGGTCAAGAAAATGTTTCTTGTTGATGGTCAGAGAGCCCTTAGAAGCATGCATTGCAGGCCACACAGTAAACAAACCTGCGTTGCTACTTAACATCACGGAAGAGCACCACAGTTGACAGGGAATGAAGAGCCACCCTGTCCTTTACCTTGCCATTAGCTGTCCTGTGTTACAGGAAGGGGTACCCACTGTCCAGCACCTACATACCTGTGCTGGGGTTTTGTTGTTCTTGGCTGCAATCTCTTTGATCTTGGAGTCCTCCAGAAGGGAAGGGTCCCCTGGCTTAGCCCTATACAGAGGAAAGATAGCATCAGAAATCTGTATTTAGATGAATGATTAATGGTGCACTTACTGTCTCAGTGCTTCAAGCATAATATATGCCAGCTCTCTCACAAATTGCAAGGCAGCCTTACCATGGTCCGTCAGGAGAGCCAAGTGGACTGTATGCTGTCACAGGAATCCCTTTGGATTGACAGTACTCGATCAGCTTCTCCTGGGTAAGGTATGGATGACATTTAATCTGCCAACACAAGAGTACAGAGATTGACAGCAATACAACTGCTGTAACTCACTCCAGGGATTATCTCCTAATACACTTACTGTTCAATTTTTGCCCTAATGTGCCCATCTTTGCAAAGTATTATTCAGCCTTAGTTTTGTACAGCACTTATTTTTACAGTAAGGTTTCTTGCATCTCTGGGTCATTGCTCTGGGGAAAAAATCACTTCATAAGGCTCATCTTTGGGTTCTTTGGCCCTGAGAAGGCATGTTCTGAGGTGCTTCTCCAAGATTTCTAAGCAGTAGTTTAGCAAACATTGAAAACCCCAGTGCCTTGTATATTCAGTAATAAATGTGGAGTGGGATTAGAAGGACATGCTGCATCTGCTCTGTTCTCCCTTCTTTGTTCTTGTCATAAAAGCCCCTTTCTTGTGAGTTTGTGTGAAGGCGTTCTAGAGATATCTGTAGTTTTGGATGGAGGTGCATTTTTTTTTTTCTTTTAGCCTGCTCTTTTTTTGGTAACTACATGCAGAGAAAGTGTTGAAGTATCCTTCGGACTGATAAGCTCTGGACACTGGTACTCCTAGTGAACCTGCAAGAACTACTGAATTCAGAACTGTAAGAGATGTCTGAATTTGCACAAGGCCACTTGGAGAAATAAGCATTTACAGCAGGTTATGTAGCTACTGCATACAAGAGGGCAGTGGCTGCTATGTGCAAAGACTAGGTGATTTTTTGTATGTGTGTATACACACACTTTTTTATTTTATATAAATAAAAAAGTCTTCAGGGCAGATACCAGGAAGCCACTGGTATGGCAATACCTGTTCTGCTTCTGCATATACTGTTATACTGTATACTTCATATACAGTTAAAACTGACCTCCCATTTCCAGCTGGGTGGCTGAGTGAATTGTGCATGCATATGTGCATGCATGTGTGAGAAGAAATACCTGTGCTGTGTGAACAGTTATCTGCTATTAATAACAGATTGATGCTATTAGTCAGAACAGAACAAGTAAGGTATTTAAGACGTTACGGTTATAATTTGTGTACCACAGCTTCATCCCCTATCAGGATACAGGAGATCTACAACATCCTCAAGTGTACCCAGAAATAATCATAGGGTGTTAATATGCTGTTATGTACTTTGTTCTCCCTTTTTCCATCTCCTCATTCAACTGTAATCAGATCTTTATAATCCCTGAAAACTATGCACCTGCAGTCACTTTGAAGCTTATCTGGTTATTTATAGGCTTGTGCTTCAGTCCCAGCTTGTTCAGGATTCTTTCAATCTGCTCATGGTTAAAGTTGGAGGTACCAATGGCTTTTTCCAGACCAGCATCCACCGCTCTTCCATGGCCTAACACAAAGAGGAGCAAAGTTAGCATCCAGTACACAAGACAGGGCCTGAAGATGTTCTTCCTGGTATGGCTTGTTTCCCTTCATGGGAAGGGAAAGACAACTGTTTGGATTTGCAAAGTTTGTCTCTTGGGGAAAGAGTGCACACTGGTGTACTTGTGCCATGTCTTCCATCTCACCAAAGCCCAAAGGCTCATTTCTTGAGATGGTAGAAACACTAAGTTAGTTACATGTGGAAAATAATTATAATAATGTGATATCAAGCCAGCACTGGAGCACTGTACCCCAGGCTTTAGGCAAGATCACAATCTAAAATATCTTTTTTCCTGCAAAGTGTATTTGAACAGTTTAAGAACTGTGGTGAAGACAGTTCTGTGGTTTTTATGGTCAAGCAATCTGGTCTGCAGCTCCACTGAATATTATCAGCTTGACTAAGCATGTGTGTTTTGAAAAGCTACATTGTATACCATAAGATAAATACATAAGACCTTTGTGACTGCTGAAGGTAATGTAAGCATGGAAAAGACTGCCAAAGACAGAAGACATGATTCTCCCACTGTGGCTGAACTTACTTCCCATGTGTGTAGAATATCTGTGTTGTGGGTATTGACATGCCTTTGTCATCTGTGGGAAACAGCTCCTCCCCTGCCTGTCAGTGAGAAAGAAAATGCTTGAAACACTCTTTGTTGGGAAGTTAATACGGAGACAACTGAGGACCATAATAGCTTTAACTTCTAGTACAGCAAATATTAATATTTGTCTACATTGTTCATGCAGGTTTATGGCATTTTGCCAGCAACCACTCCTAGTAGGAGGGACAGGTGTATCTCCTGGACCCAGAAGAGTGGTGACTCAGCGAAACACATGCATATAAACAAGTCACACCACTGTGGAACAAAGCAGAACAAACAAGTTTGCTGTACTCCTTTATCATGCCTATTAAGGCAGAATAAGAACTGGGTTTTTTTTAAGATTTGTTTTTTGAAGAGTATAAGGACCTGTTTACATCTGAAGGGCATTTAAGTTAGGTCTAGGGTGAGCCACATCTGCTGAACAATGTATTATGTACACACACAGGTCTCCTGTGAGGGGAGCCTCAGTTTAAGTTGGTGGCACTAGGAAAATCAGAACATCTCAGACATAGGAGAACAGAGCTAGGTCCCCACATCTGCATACTGCTCTACACCTAGTGTGTTGTGCAGATGTCAGAGTATTATGCCATGACACTTTTACTCAAGGGCTTTGTTCACATAAAACTAACCATGACAGCTTTGAAAGTACGATAAACAGTTGATAAGCTCAAAAGCAACAGATAGGATGAAGGTCTTAACCTGTCTATAGCAGAACAGAAAAGCTAAGACTAGAAATAGACTGAGACATCAGCTCCTTTGAAGTACATGAAGTATGAAACTTGGATGCCAGAAAGTCTCACCTTTTGAAATCCAAGGTCTGTGGAACAACACTAAGGCTCCTGCAGCAAAGGTCAGCTCAATCTGGGGTCTATTAAGGACTCAGTGATTAAAGGCAGAAATGGAAAATAGAAGCTTTTTCCTTTGCTCTGTCATTCTGTAACATGCAGAGGAAAGAATTTCCATCAGGCAGCAAAGTACGGCCTGCCTTCCCACAAAGTAGGAGGCTAAGTCATTGGCAGATGAGTATATTTTGGATTTGTAGAAGACAAGGCATAGCCAAAAGTAAAGCAGCACAACTCACACTTGGAGCTGGGAGGCCTGATCTTAGTGCTAGGTCTACATCTCCAGTATCAAAAGGGCAGAGGATACTGTGCAAGCAGCGGTCTCAGGGGCAGAGATCAAGAGCCTGGCTCCTATGGCCAGAGGAAAGCTGAATGAGCAGCACCGGAGCAGTGGTGGTACGCACAACAGATACATGGTCTTTCTGGACTGGAGGAGCAGTAGTGCTGCAAGCGCTACTGGCAGTTTGAGGAGCTCTCCCAAGAGGGAAAGCCAAGGGCATTGCTGTTACTGTACCTTGAACCCAAGAGGCCAGTGCCTGAGGTAGAGATCCAGGTAATCCAGTTTCAGGTCAGCAAGAGTCTTCTGGCACGCTCCCTTCACCGGAGGTTTTTCATAAAATGTGCACCATAGCTAGAGACAAAAAGCCAAGGCATACCGTGACCTTCTGAGTTAAAGCTCTTGTAATCCTTCTGTCCTGTTCTTGAGAGGAGAGTACCCGTCTCCTTCAGAAGGCGATGTGGAATGAGGCCATCCTAGTGCTCTTCAGATGGGGCTTGCTCTGTGAGCAGGACTGGCCTGTGATACTGAGGGCAGGATGTGCTGTGGTGGCATATGTGACCAAACAGGGTTGTAAACTGAAAAACTGACCCTGTTCCATTAGTCAAGACGTAAAAGCCACTTATTACAGGCAGCTACGGGTTAAAGAGCTCTTTTTAAGTTAATAATTTCAGTGGTGAGCCAAATATAGGATTTCCTGCATAAGCAGGGGAAAAAACCAGCACACTTTCTGGGACCATTTGAGCTTAATACATATTTTGAACAGTCCCATGAAAATGGAGGATGTGGAGCATATCTTAGATAACTCTCTACAAGATAAGGTGACAAAAAGAAGCTTCCATGACTACGTTCCGAATTACTCCATGCTATTGCACGCAGCCTTTCCCCACCGCTCTGAACTTCCTCCTATGAACATGTTCCACACAAAGCAGGCCTTTCCCAGGATCCTAGTCATCAGATCCTTACCTGACTGATGATGAAGAGGTCCTCTTGTTTCATAACGCCTTCCTTGATTTTCTGCTGGATCCCTTCCCCACTTCACTCTCATTCTGGTACACGTAGGCACAGCCAAAGTGGCAGTACCCAGCATTGATGGCAGTCATCATGGCAGCTGTCACTTGCCCAGCTGGGGACTGAAAAAGAAAGGTTAAGATCCCAAATCAAAGTGTACAGGCCATTTCCTAGTTATCTACCAACTAAAGAAACACATACAAAGGGGTTTTAAGAAGAGTTCTTCCATGCAGTGTTCTTAAAGCTATATTCATCTTACAAATGCAGGCTCCTGGACTTGAAGCCAGCTTCCAGCCATCTCTCTGTAGCCCCACTCCCACGCAGGCTCAGCCCAACAGCCAGGGAGAGCAGAGTCCCCAACATCAGGACAGTTCTCCAGAGCTGGAACAGTTTTGTGCCAGGGAGCTCTGCAGTGCCTCTTGCCCAGCACTCCTCGCTTCTCAGTGCTGTTTCTGCGAGCAGAAACAGCAACTGCCCAGCTGGGAAAGTCTTACTTTGATGGAGGAGGCAGTGGTCTACACCTTAGTCATCCACATCACCGTGGAGTACTGTACCATCCTCTACCCCAGCTCCTCCCCGGGCACATCCCACCTGTCATGTGAAGGTTCCCTCCCTGGAGGAAGCAGCTGATGTAAGGGATGTGCATTTCTATGTGTTTCTATACCCTGCAAGGGCACGTAAGAGCTGTGCGGAAAGAAACAGTGGCATATCTTGTTCAGACAAATCCAGTAATGTTTGTGTTCAGGCATTGTACAGATCACTGTTTGATTTTGCAGTCATTGTAGAGTGGTACACATCTCTTTGTCAGAACTTGCTTGAAAGGCATTAATTGTCTTCTAAAGCCGTCTCTTGTGACCAGGCGATTGCAGGTAACCTCACCCTGGGTTTAACTTAGCCCAGAAGCAGCAGGCGAGCCCAGTGCCCCCCTGCAGCAGCACACGAGCCGTCGCTGCGGGGAAGGATGGGGAGCAGCAGGGAGAGGGGCCCGGGAGGTCGCTGCAGCCGCGGGAGCCTGGCGGGGAGGGGATCCGCGCTCCCCCGCAGGGTGCGGGACGGAGGGAAGGAGCCACCTCTTACGGACCGGAGAGGCCCAAGGGTCACCTCTCGCTGCGGGGGGAGCGGCAAGGACGGAGAGCACGCTGGGGAAAACAGCTCAAAAGCAGCGCGGGGCTCCGCCGGCGGGCACCGCCGGAACGAGCGGGGAAACCCGGCCGGGACGTCGGTCCCGCCGGCAGCGCCGCGCCCGGGCCCGGGGTGGCGGCGGGGACGCGCCCCGAGCCGGGCCGGGCTGCCCCCGCCCACGCTGCCTCCCCAACGCGGGGCCCATCAGAGCGGCCCAGAGCGCTCTGGATCCCCCCGCGGCCCGGCCGGGGCCGGCAGGAGAGGGCACCGGGTCTGGGTGCGGACCCAGCCCGCCGCGGCCGCCGCCTCCGGGAGCGAGGGGCCGCAGCGAGGCCGGGGGCACCACCGAGATCCCCATTACCTTCCATGTGCCCAGCCCCAGGAGGGGTATCTTGGCCGCGGTGTTCAGCTGCAGGCAGGTCGCTGTAGCCCCGCACGGGAATCCTGCCGGGCAGCGCGGCCCGCCGAGCCCCTTTAACAGCACCCGGGCCCGCCCCGCCCCGGGAGCCGCCCAGGGACAGCCACCGCCTCACTGCAGCCGGCATCGGTTACCCTGAGCCGGGGTGGGTTAGTGCTGGTTTTCCCCGTGTGCCCGGAGCTGCTCTCTCCGCGGTTGTGGGTTGTGAGCCTCGGGCTGAGGAAGGGCTTTGAGCCCTTTGGCTGGAGCAGCATGATCCCGCGACAGTGATGGTGGCCCAGGCTCTTGAAGAGCTCACATGGTGCGGGTGGCCTGTGTGAATTTGGGAGCTTTCAGCCTTCAGTTCCTCTGCGAAGGTGGGATGAATGTAGCCTATGCTTGTGATTGATAACAGGAGAGAAAAAGTGAGCCGTTTTGTAGGAGTAATTTAGATAACAGTGATTTCAAAGAAGAATGTTATTTTTAGTGTTGGGAGAAGTTTCTTTTAATTTTTTTTTTAAGTTGTAGAAGAACAGCGAGTTTTTAATGAGTGTCACGATGCTCACATTGCTCCTTTATTTTCAGGGAGGTGCAGACCGTATTTCAGAGTAAAATATAGAAATGTGGAAATAAATGGTAGGTAGTCTGTAATTTCACATTACAAACTGGCTTTTAAATTTTGCAGATAAGAGTATGCCGCACTGTTGAAGTGGTCACAGCACAGTGGAAAACCAACACAAAAATTACCTGCAAGATCCAGTAGAGGATGCAGGATGTTATGTTAAGGCCACTTGGGAAGCTTTGCTGCTTGCTCATGCTTGCAGAATTGCTTGCTCATTCTTGGAGAATTTATTTAGGTGCAAGCAGTAGTTGGGAGTATAATGGCGCATTTTTCTCTGGGTGCCTTTCCCGCAGCAGATGCCCAGCTGCTCTGTAGCTTTGTACTTTTTGCTCTGCTTACCTGAGGGCAGACAAGTTAATTGGTTGTCTCTTAATCTTTTTCCTGTTTTTTCCTGTCAGCACCATCAGCCATCCTCAGCAGGATGTGATGTTTCAGTTGTATCACGAAACAGTTTTATAATGCAGTGTTTACCTTTTACTTTTTTCTGGATTCCGTCTCTGTAAATCTGCTCTGAGTATGCTCAGACTCTTGGGGTTTGGTTCAGTGGTCAGTGAAATCAATGGAAAGATTGTGATTAGCCTGAGCCTGTTCCTCCATTCTGTTGACAGTATTAAAATTGCAAGCCATTTACATGAGAGGCCTGCTGCCATCCCAGTCAAGGGGTTTTCACACTTCCTTTTTTCCTTCCTACTGTCCCTCCATCAGTTCAGGAAAACAGACACCAGCTCTCTGCGGAGCTTTAGGAAAGCTCCTTGTGCCAGCCATGGCTTTGTGTCTGGTGGGCGATCCTGCTGGGTGCTGCTGATGGTGGGCGAGGGACTGGAGCTAGGGTTAACAGAGGTGCAGAGCTGGTGCACAGAGTGAGTGCTGTTGGGGAAGTGGACTACGTGGTGTTAGCTGGGCTCAAAGAGAACAGTTTTCCATGCCTGACCTCTGTCTTGGTCTTAATTATTAGCAGAAGTCATGTGGAGACTTGTCCTGACAAAGATTGTCTCCTTCCAGAGAAGTCACCCTATTTTGAAACATCAAAATGATCACCTGCACTGCTAGCAGGCTGTCCCCTTTTGCTGATGACAGTTAAATTTTACGCAATATGCACTTCACAATTTTTTTTTTTTTTTTTTTTTGCAAAATAACATGTTGAGCCATGTGTGTGGTTTGCTTTTTCAGGGCAGCCTGAAGACCAGCTGAAGTACCAGTTTGCTCTCCTTTGTACTTCCTGGATGCTCAAGCTCGTGGTGCTGTGCTTACAGTTTATTAATATCAGCAGTGTTGTGCTTTGACTCCCGATGTTGTAAGTCTTGGTGTAGGTACTGCCAGAATCGGTCAGATTTTGTACTGGAGCAGCACCAAGGTGAACTGGTGCCATCAGAGAGTTGTGCTCTGCGAGTCTGTGAAAGCTTGCAAAGCCCGGCTGTTTGGCCAGTAAGATGGGATCTCTTATGAGAAGGAGGAGAAGACCCAGCAATATTTGTTCTCATTCTTCTGAGCGTGTCTTTTTGGGGAGAGGTTTCAAAGCCTTGCTTTCCTGCAGCAAGGAGCTGAGTAGGGTGTGTGATGACAGATAATGAGACTTGGTGGAGGGCACGGCTGAGAAATGCAATGTGTCCTTCCTCTCATTTTCTTCTGAGATTTTTGTGTTGCTTCCTCTGCGAACTCGTGTTCTCCTGTGAAGGTGGGTGCTTGGTTTGCCCCGATGGTTTCCTGAAGGAGAGATGTCTTAGTCTTTTAGCAGAGGATTTTGGGCAGGAGGTTTGCATTTTGCTTAGCTGTTTGTGCCTGTTGGTGTGAGACTTGCCCCAGATCATGCCAAGACATGGGAGCTGTCAGTTGTTTCTCTGTCCTGAAGGTGTGGCTGGGGTTGTCAGGTGATGGTAGGGCCTTTGGGAAAAAAGTACCACATGCGTCGGTGGATGACAGCTAGCCTGGGAAATATTGCAAACTGTATGCTTGATAAAATGCCCAAGGGCTCCTTGCATGAGGTGAGGAACTGTGTGTGAGGAAGGGTCTGATTTCATCTGTGTGCAAGGTTTTGCACTAAAGCTGGATGCTTATTGTAGTGCCTTTCAGATTTGTTGTGTTGATATTTGCATGTAGTAATTCTAATTCACCAAAAATCATACTTTCAAGAGATGAGCAGTGTTTGGCATCTGAGAAGACGACTCAAAATGATCAAAGTGGATAGGTCCCAGTGGAAACAATCTTTACCAGCAGGAAGGCTGCCTGGTTTGCTCGTAGCCTGCAATGACAGAGAAATTCAAATCTCCTCTGAGGGCTGTCTGCCCTCTGATGTCCGTAGGGAAAAGCACCACCTGGTTTTATTGGTGGGAATTGTCCAGGAAGGATTCGTGTCCATTAAGTGCAGGTGACTGCAGCTGACTTCACCTCTGTTCACAGGAGAGGGAGAGAGAGTGCATTAGGTCTGGAGAGCCTAAAGAGCAAGATGGGCCAGAGCCCAGAGCAGCCCTGGCCCTGGGTGTATTGAATCACACTGAATGCTGCTGCCTTGTTTTGCCCAAACGTCTCTTGTCTGTGACTGGATCTTAGAGGCTGGCCCTGAGGTGGCTGCTTGCACCCACACTGTGGACACCTAGTTAGGTGAGATGAACTCCCCCTGAGAGACTGCTGCATGTGACCTAGGAGTAAAGGACAAGTATGGCCAGTGCAGACCGTTTCAAATATGGAAATGTGTTTAAAAAACAAACCCAAACAACAAACAAAACACCAACCCACAAACACACCAAAAAACAAAGAGGCAAGAACTGACCCTTGTAATATCTGATTCTTTTGTTTGCCTACAGTAATATTTAGCATTAAGATTTGTGCTCCAATACCTCTTCCACATTTTTTGCCTCATCTTGGGGTTGCATGTTACATTCTTTTGGAAGTTTTAGTTGGAAATATTTGGATGACCTCCATCTGAAAAGCATATTACATGGGCCCTAGGGACTTGTGTATATATATTTATTTTAGAATATCTTATGTGATCTCAATATATCAGTGTACTGAGCAGAATATTTACATGTTGTGTTTTTTTCCTGTTGGAATGATTGAGAGTAAGTACTAACACCACCCAAAGCTGTAATATATCTGAGGTCCATTGTCCTGTCTCTCTCATAACCATAACACTCAAGCCAAAAGTGCAAGTTTTGTTCACACCTCATTTGAAAACAAAAACTTTGGTTTTTTTCAATCACATAAAAAGGCTAAGTTCTTTTTGCATTTGTCATGGGGTAAGGGAGCACCAGGCAGTTTGACACTGCTAAGCTGAATTCACCAAGTGGACCAATGGAAGAATAGCCCGTCAGGGAGAGTGTTACGTATGCACAGAAGGAGTCTTGGTACATATGAGCCTTGGTACATACAGGAGAACAATACCTGGAAGTATTCACAAGTTGTAATATTATGTGTCCCTCATCTACCACTCCAGTGAGTCAGCATGGGCTCACCTGGGGGGAAATACACGACTTGACTGTGACCTGTCTCAGCGTCAGGCTCTGGGCAGTGGCTCAGCACTAACATACCATATTATACCTTGTGTCCTCATCATTTTGGATATCTGTGTAGTGATGTTTCCTCAGTCTCCTGTATTGTGGATTTTTAAAGCTAGATTAGATGTTGGCACAGGCTGGCAGTCAGATCACTCCACACTCTCACCATATAGCTTTCCAGCACTTCCAGGTATTGTATATAAACAATTCTTGTTGCGCTGGCTGGTCAGCCATGGTTCATTATATCAAGTCATTCTACTCCTGATCAAGGCAGTATCTTGCTGTTCCTGTGACATTCCACTTCTCAGCCTTTGTCATCTGTCAAACATCTTTCATAGATGCACTCATATTTACAAACTAATGATGTACAATGCAAGTAGCTCAAGTTGTACAAGTATATTCATTTGTTGCACACTAAATTACAATAATTTAGTATGGCACAAGCAGTAAGTGAGCAGCAGTCAGCATTGGTCCTAATACTATTAACCTTTACAACAGCAGTTTTGTTAATCATCATGTTCAAGAAGTTTCCAGACTACCCAGTGGCTCAAGATACAACTCAAACTTCATATGCTTTTGTCAGACCCTACAGCTTGATCTGGTATGGATGTTACAGATCAGAATGCAGTAGTTGCACTGCAGATGCCCTGTGTCTACCAGCTCAAGGCACAGTGCACTTAGGGACCCCTGAAGTGCCATGCTGTTGAAACACCTCCTACCTATCCTAGTGCTGCCCAACAAGGCTCACCTGCATCCTCCACCATGAGGGATAGGCTTTACTCATACATATAGTTACAGTTAAGAGAGACCTGTCCCAGTTACCATGCCAGTGAGTCAGCACAGCATAGCCTAGAGGGAACATAACACTTGCTCGTGTCAGGCTTTGGGCAGCAGCTCAGTATTAACACTTAACAATTCCACCTTGCACCCTCTGCTTCTATGCAGTATCAGACACCTGCTTAACAGTCTCCTCTTTCCCCCCAGTCTGTTACTCTGGGTTTTTATAGCCAGATGTCAGCACAGGCTACCAACCAAATCAGTCCACAGCAATACCACTGTACAGCTTTCCAGCAGTTTCAGGTGTTGGTCTCCTGTTGCTTGTTGATCCAGAGTCCATACTAAGGCTTGTCATACTCTACTGTTCTCATCAGCATTGCCCTGTCAAGCAAAGCTTATTATACCAAGTTATTCAACTTTTGATCAATACAAGATCTTGATGCTCCTGTGACATCATTTAAAATTGAATACGGATGATGGTTTCCAATGACATTGTTGATGCAAGTGGCTTGGTTTGTCAATTTTTCACATTAGACTAGAACTTCCAAGCCAGCAGTAATCTAAACATTTTTTATTTTGGATAAGAATAAAATTGAACACTAATCTCTGTCCAGTTTCAGCCTGTAAAAGAATGCAACTGAAATAAGGCCCCATATGTACTGGTATGCATCTGTAGGTCTGGACATTTCTCCCATTTATTCTTCTTTCCCAGAAAGCTTTGGACTGTGCTCTAGAAGTGAAGTTAATTATTGTCTCTTATCTTCAGGCAGTGATTATGTAGTTCATTCTTTCAGGATGGATCTTTCTTCTGTGCTCACATATCCTCACCCTGCAGCCTTAAGCGGTGTTGATGCAAGAGAGAAGATAAAAATCAGTTGCTAGTTCATTCTTCATGTTTTCTGCTTTGCTATTTCAGCCATGCAGAGACACTCATCTAATGAGTAGAGAATTATTATAGCCCATATTTTGTTCTTTAGAACAATTTTACTGTTTCCTTCCACCAAAGAAGAAAATCCCAAAACAAAGTAATTGGATACATATACTATGCCTTTGCTGGCAGGAGAGATACAGTGTGCAAGCTACATAGAAGACAACTCTAGGCAACAGTAGAAGCTCATTAGACCCCAGAGGCCTGCAGGAGGGCAGGATAAAACTGTCTTCAGTATTCTGCATTGAAAGGGTACTCCTTGTGATTTTTGCACCTGGAGGAAATCAAAGAGGAAAGATTACTCTCAAGGCTGAAATAAATGCTATATAGAACTACACTGGGTGTATAGAGGAGCCTTCAAGGGAGGTTCTGAATTGTGTAACTGCAGAATGAATTTAAGAGACTTATTAGTATAGAAATGGCATACATGACCAACAAGTTCAAGTCTTTTCCTATTATTCAGATGCTGAACAGTGGTGGGACCAAGTTACTTTCTAGATAAAGAGTTAAAGTTCACAATGCTTACAGATAAAACAGCAGTTTGTGGCCTTTCAGCCAAGACTTCTTGTCTTGCTATAGGCTTCCAAGGTGCACATCTGCAAGCAGTCATTCTTCATACTGCACTTCAGATGGTCATTCCCTCCCCCAACTACCTATGTAAGAGCTGACATCAGTTTATTATAAACTTATGGTAATCTTTTTCTGTGAGTTAAAACTGCCTAATGCTCATTTCTCCAATATGGAAACAGCCAAAGTTATCAACTAGAACCCTCCTTTTGGAATTCCAGGCACACAGTTTCCTGGAGAAAGGATTAACAATGAATAAATAGTATGACTTATACTCATCCTTTAGTCAATAAAGTCAAAATATAACTCCACTAAGATGTTAAATAACAGATGATTAATCCCCCACATGATTTCAGATTTCAAAATATACCCATTTTAAACAGCTGTACCTGTGAGATCAGAATAAAGATTATTGAAAATGTAAGTGTTTGAAGGAAACAAGCTGTCACTTACGTGATCATTTCACAGATCCTCCAGTTTCTGTTTAAGCTGAGAAGGGCTGCCATTTCCTCTTTAGTCAATTCAAAGTCAAACACCTAAATAGAGAAACAGCTGGAAATCACTTCTTTGAACAAATCAAATCAGAAGCAAGATTCACAAGATTAAAGAACAACTTCACATCAGAAAGGGTGCTGGTTAGAAATGATGGCTTCATGAGACAGGGAAAGGAAAAGAAGTATCTTTGGATTTTTGAGACTCTACTGGCAGAGGGAAGAAACGAACAAAAAAGATTCCCAGTTACAGTTACATGTGCCAGCTGTTCCAAGATGTTTGGTGAGCACTTAGTGTTGCAGAATGCCTCTTTGTGGAAGATACACTTCTGTCCAATTCCAAAGAAACACCCAGAAGACTTTCATATTTCAATAAATACAGTTATGTTACTGCTGAAATCTTGATGTCCAATATCAGGAAAAAACCCAACTTAACAATCAGAGGAGCAATGTGGTTTATTGACACCAGGACTCTTCCCTTAACATTGCTTACTCTATATTTTGAGGAATGTTACTGCACTTGGGCTCCAAGCAAGCCCTGCCCACCACTTCATCCACAAGTCACATAACAGGAGACACTATATAAGGTGACTGATAAGTTTCAGCATACTGTTTCCAAGAGCTCTGTCTATCTTTTCTCCAGCTGTAGTTTTTGTTGTAGCCCAAGCTTCCAGCCAGAGAGAAAAAGCCCAGTCCTCTTGCCTGAGGAGGACTGGGGAAGGGTGAGAAAGGATTGCTGTTTGCTATGCGGGGGGAAGGCATGCCATCCCTAAAGGGCAGCACCCAGCTCACTCGTAATCACTCACCTTGAAGTTCTCCACAATGCGCTGCGGTGTGACAGACTTGGGAATCGCAATCACGTTTCTCTGGATCTGGAAGCGAAGGAGAACCTGCAAGAACAGACCACTGAGTCAGAGAGAGGACGGCTCCTGCTCTGGAGGAGGCAGAGCCTGTTCCAACAGCTGCTTTCCCTAAGCTACACCTGCTTCTGCAGAGCTGCATTTCAGCTCATTCCCATTCCTGTGGCCTAGGCAGCGCTTCCTGGAGAGCAAAGAGGGAAGTGGTGGAGGCCCACATGGAAGGCCTCCTTTCCCATCCAGCTTTGGGACAGTCCATTCCTTTTCTTCCCACCTGGACTTTTAGCAGTCTATGCAAGGCTTTCCTTCTGTGCAAGAGGACTTGAGAAGGGAAGTGACATCTGAAGATGGGTCAAGAATCTTTTTCTGGCTGAGGGCCAAAGAGGTAGTAGTAGCATATCTTGCAGGCCATATAATAAACAACCTACATTCTTAGGGGAAAAAAAAAAATCAGAGGAATGCCACAGTTCATAGGGAACGGATACAGGTTCTACCTGCTCTTCAGATCTGTTTTCCTTAATGGCTGTGTTACAGGAAGGGGTACCCACTGTCTGGCACCTACGTACCTGTGCTGGAGTTTTGTTGTGCTTGGCTGCAATCTCTTTGATCTTGGGGTCATCCAGAAGACAAGGATCCTCTGGCTTAGCCCTACACAGACACAAAAAGGAAGACATGGCAAAGAATCACTCCAGAAAGATTCCACCTAGCATGAATAATTAAAAAATATACACCTGCACTGTCACTCATCCAATTAGCCTGAACGTTTCAAACTTAAACCACACTAACCCACTTGGAAATTACCTGTCAGGGCGTCCAAGGGGACAGTATGCTGTCACAGTGATCCCTTTGGATTGGCAATAGTTGATAAGCTTCTCCTGGGAAAGGTATGGATGACACTCAATCTGCCAACACAGGAGTAGAGACTGATAGTTGTAGAACTACTATAGTGTTCCCATGGTCCAGAGATTTTTTTCTGAATCCTAAATACAGGCTGCCTTCATCCTACCGTGCATGTGGTCTGTGTGACAACACAAGACTATAATTCCATAGGGCACCAACTTTTATATTGAGTCCTTATGTGCTTTTGGGATTTTGTTCTAAGAGGCTTTATAAAAGTCATTGATTAGAGACAGAATGATAGCTCATGTCTGGATTCTTTATCTCTCCAGAGAGAATGCTTCATAGAGAAATAATCCAGAATTTGTAAACAGTGGTTCAACAAGGTGAGACAAAAGGAAATATTCTGGTCCTTTTTGTACCAAGAAATATCCACAGAGCAGGATTTAGAGTACATGCAGTGTCTACTTTGTTCTCCCTTTTCCATCTCCTCATTCAACTGTAATAGATCTTTATCACCTGCAGTCACTTTGCATCTTACCTGGTTATTTGCAGGCTTGTACTTCAGTCCTGGCTTGTTCAAGATTCTTTCAATCTGCTCACGGTTAAAGTTGGAGATTCCAATGGCTTTTACCAGACCAGCATCCACCAGCTCTTCCATGGCCTAACACAAAAACGAGCAAAGTCAGCATCCAATGGACAAGACATGACCTGAACACATTCTTCCTGATGTGGCTTGTTTCCCTTCACATGAAGCACAAACCTGTTTGGACTTGCCAAGTTTTTGATTCTCAAGGGGAAAAGTGGGTACTGGTAGTATCTGTGCCATGTCTTCTATTGCACCAAAGCCCAAAATCATTGCTGAGACTGAAATTCACTGAGTTACACAAGGAAAAGACAACTAAGTCTACTATTGTCACAGCACTGGAGGGCTATGCCCTGGGAGGATGGCAGGATCACAACCTAAGTGTCTATTTCTGCGAAATCTGAGCCATTCAAGAACTGGAGTACAGAAAAATTGTACAGTTATGGTCAAGCAAATAACTTTTTCTAACCTCAGGCTGCAGACGCAGCTCCACTAAAAGTGACTGTGCAGCTCAGTGACTTGAGATGCTAATCCACAGTGAATAGGAATAATAGCTTGACTAAGCATGCACATTTTTAAGAGCTACCACATACTTCTGTGAATTCTTTCCAACTAATTCTGTATACATGCATGAACCATTCTGTGACTGCTGAAACTAACACCACTGCTGAGGACAGAAGACATGATTCTTCACTGTGGCTGAACTTACCTCCCACGTATGTAGAACATCTGTGTTGCTGGGTATAGACATGCCTTTGTCATCTGTAGGAAACAGCTCCCCTCCTGCCTGTCAGTGACAGAGAAAATGCTTGAAAATCTGTTGAGAAGTTCACTTAATACCATGAGAGCTCACAACCATGACAGCTTAAACTTCTAATGCAGGCAAGAACACTAATTCTTGTCTACATTCAGTCATTCCTTCCTGAGGAGCAGGAGGAATTGAAGGCATTTTTGCCAGTGACCATTCCCATAGACAGGTTTTTCTGCTGGACCCCTCAAAGTGATGACTCACCCAAACATCTACAGGGAAACAAACCACTCAGAACTATAGCCTCCAGTCTCATACATATTCACTTTATGTATTGTTCTTTTGTGCCCACTTAGGAAGAACTGTTTTGTTCTTTTTCCAGATGGGCATCAGGGGACTTAGGTACTGGGAACATGTAGCTTTGGTCTATACAACACCAGATCTGCTGAAAAGAGGTATTATGTGCAGTGACAGTTGTTCCATGACAAAGCTCAGTGTAAAGCTGCTAATAATACAAACAGTAGCTGTTTGCTACTGTCACCATAAGAAAGTTTCACTTTCATGGCTTTGTTAACATAAAGCTAAAATAGAGTATGAAATAAAGATGAGCATCTCAAAAGCAACAGGTAGGATGGAGACTGAATCAGACTGTAACAGGGTTAGGGTAGAAAGACTAGAAATAGACTAGTCTAATTTCTATTTCTAGCCTAAGACTAGAAATAGTCAACCTGAGACATCAGCTCCTTTACTAACCTGTGAAAGAGTTTAGGCCCCCCAAGAAGTTTCACCTTTTGAATTCCTGTCTCAGCAGAACAACACTAGGGCTCCTACAGGCAAGATCAGCTCAATCTGTACTGTATTAAGGACTTGGTGATTAAAGAGAGAAGTGGAAAACAGAAATATTTTCTCCTGCTCTGTGATTCTGTAACACAGAGGAAAATTTCTGACAGGCAGCAAATTGCAGCCCCCCTTCCCACAAGGGGTAATTTTGAGATGAGCATACACCGATTTGTAAAAGAAAAGGAGAGCAGCCTATCTTATGCTTGCAGCTGGGAGACCTGCCCCTAGTTTTCAGACCATCATTGCCAGGATCAAAGGGGTATGCAAGCAACAGTCTCGGGCAGAGATCAAGAGCCTGGCTCACATGGCTAGAGGAAAGCTGAGCACCAGAGCAGTGCTGGTACACACAGACACATGATTGTCTCTCAGCCAGAGCAATTGTTGGGCTGTAAAGCCATATAGCTCCTCAAAAGCAGTAGTCACAAGAAACAAAGCCAAGGGTATTGCTGCTACTGTACCTTCAAACCAAAAGGCCAGTGCATGAGGTAGAGATCCAGGTAATCCAGTTTCAGGTCAGCAAGAGTCTTCTGGCAGGCTCCCTTCACCAGAGGCTTGTCATGAAATGTACACCATAGCTAGAGAAAAAAAAACAAGGCACACCATGACCTCCCGGGTTAAAGCTCTCAGGTGCCCTCCTGCACAGGACAGAAATGCTGCATCTTCTTTGGAAGGCAATGTGGAATGAGGCCATCCTAGTGCTCTTCAGGTGGGGCTTGCTCTGAGCAGGACTGGCCTGTGACACCAAATGCAGTATGCGCTGTGGCGGCCCATGTAGGATCATAATAGAGAAAAGTCCCCTGGTCCCATTAGTTAAGACATCACTTGTGCCACCCCCTTTTACACAGGGTCTGCCTTTGCAATAGGTGGCTTTTAAATGAAGACATATATCTGTCATTCCTGACCACACATAGAACTCCTGCATTGAATGTAGCAGGCAAAGCCAAGAAAATACAAAAAAGCCACAAAGAAGTAGCTGGCACCAACCTTTACCAAGGCAAGAAGTAACTTCAGAATACAGCTAAATCCTGTTTTCCTTAGTAAGCAAGAGGAAGAGAACCCACCACCCACACCTTCCCTGGGACATATGCTGAGCAGATTACACTGTCCCAAGGTGCCCAGAACCTCATCTTCCTCACACAGCAGAGGCACCCCTTTGGCAGGACTGCGAGCCCGGCTGCTGGAACTAGCAGCAGCCACTGCCAGGCTTTTCTCCTCTGCTGTGCTTTAGCAGTCAGTGAGGTGCCACTACCAAGTTTGTTCTGGCTCTGTATCAGTCTGTGACACCAAGCGATCTCAGACCTCTGCATCACTGGTGTCTACCTTGCTTGGTGCTACCTGGCCCACTCTACCTTGTTCTGCTTCCCTTCTCCTGCATTAGTGGTGGCCTCTCTGCTCCAGCAGAACTATGAGATGCAGGGCCAGGTTCCTCCTTGTCCATCCCCCAGCGCTTCTGGGTCTCCTCATCAGAGTGCCAGACCACAGCAGGGCTGTGGTGCTCAAGTTCTCAGTAGATTTTGAGGGTAAATCACAGTCTTGAGTTCCCTCAGTGTTATCAGATTGACTGGAGGAGAAAGCTGCCACCAGACAGTTAGATAAGGGTGATTCTTCTCCCTGCTCAAAGCTCAGGGAACTCTCTCTTCCTATCCAATGGGTACAACAATAAAAATTACTATCAGGGGACAGGAAAGAATCAGACTGTATCACTGTGCCAATGAAGTGAAAGAACAAAGTAGTAACAGGAGTGATCTCATTTACATTACAAGTTTCTCCAATGCTACAGGAGAAAACTACTTTAGTTTCCTACTGTAAAAATATCACAGGTAAAGCAGGTCTGTCCATGATCCAAGACTATTTGTTCTTTACCTTACTGACAATGAAGAGGTCATCTCGTTTCACAACACCTTCCTTGATTTTCTGCTGGATCCCCTCCCCAACTTCCTTCTCATTCTGGTACACATAGGCACAGTCGAAGTGGCGGTACCCAGCATCGATGGCAGCCATCACTGCAGCTTCCACCTTACCTGGGGGGGACTGACAGGAAAAGGGTATGATATGTCTCAATTTGGGATTCTCACATGCTGCTCCCTAGGTAGCTAAAGGATAGATAAACACACAAAGGGGCTTTGAGAGGAGCTTTTCCATAAAGCTTTTTTGGGCCTGTACACATCTCAAGGCTCCTGAGCTTAAAGCCAGCCTCCAGCCTTTCCTCCATCACCCCACTCCCAGGCAGGGCTCTAGGGAGCATGTGCAGAGCTGAGGCCCCAGCACCAGGACCGTTCTCCAGGGCCTCCTCGCTTCCCCACACCGCTTCCCAGAGAAGCCCCCGGCAGCTTCAGGAAGGGTTTGCCCAGTGGAGGGGCCTCAGCCCAGACCTCGGTGACCCGCGTCCCCGGGCAGAGCCCTGCAGGAGCTCGGGCTGCTGCGAGGGAGCAGCGGGCAGGGAGGGACCCTCGGTGCCAAACGCGCAGCGGCACGGCCGTACCGAGCGGGGAAACCCGGCGGCGGCCCGCCCGGGACGTCGGTAGCGCCGGCAGCGCCTCGCCCCCTCCGGGAGCGAGAGGCCACGGCATGGCAGCGACGGCCGCCCCGGGCCCCGCTGCAGGAGGGCTCGCCGCGGCTGCTGTTACCTTCCAAGTGCCCAGCCCCAGGAGGGGCATCGTGGCCGCAGCACCCAGCCGCACGTAGGTCGCCATGGCCCCACCCAGAAACGCGCTGCCCGCCGAGCGCTTTAACAGCGGCCGGGCCCGCCCCGGGGCTGCCGGTACGGCCCTTCCCCGGGGGTGGTGCCCCCCCGCCCACTACCGGCGGTTGGTAGCGCTCGGCCTTCCCTTCCTTAGCAGCCAATCACCGCTCAAGTCCCGCCCCGACGGCAGCACTGCCCAATCAGCAGCAAAGAGGGGCAACCAATGGGGGCCCCAGCCGGTTGTTATGGTAAGGTGCGGGGGGGACTACCTGCGTGTGGGGGGGTGTCCGGGAGCGCTCCGCAGTGCCGCTAGGCCGCCCCCAGCGCCGTCTCCCTCCCGCCTCGGCCGGTTTGATATTTCTCCGAGCGTGGCGTTTCCCAGCGGAGCCGACGCCCCAGTCAGGCGGGCCCGGCTGCTGCGGCCCGGCGCAGGGAACCCGCTGTGCGCGGCGGGAGGCCGCGGCCGGAGGAGCCGTCCGCCGGGGACCCACGGCAGAGCCGGGCCGTAACGGGCGTGCCGGGGCCCAGCGGGCCTCACACCGACCCCTCCAGGGCAGGCCAGCGCCCGCTCTGGCGAGCCTTCTGCTGAGGCTGGGCTCGTGTGAGAGCTGAAGTCAGTTAAAAATCGCGGAGGTGGTGACCCCCCCCGGGTGCGCCCTGCGGGCCCTTCCTCCCGGTGAAGTTCCCTATCGAAAGATAAGGGCTGAGGGCAGCTGTGCCCCGATCCGGCTTGTGTTTGTGCAGGGTTCGGCTCCTGCAGCGCACTGTCCCTGTGCCACGGGTTGTTCATGCGTATCTCGCCTGTGATACACGCGGGGGTGTTGCAACACCCTGCTGCAGTTCACCGCATCGGTTACCCGATGGAGAGCCTGTTTCATTCCGTGGCACTTTGGCCCATGATTTGTCATCGGTAAAGGCAGGGGGCTGTCCTGAAATCTGAAGTGAGTCAATAAAGAGGAGTCCCGGGGCAGGGCATGAGGCAGAGGTCTCTTGCTCTCAGGTCATGGAGCTGCTGCCTCGCTGCTGGCTGTGTGGTTGTGGGCTGTGAGCCATGGGCTGTGAGCCATGGGCCAAGGAAGGGCTGAGCCCTTTTGGCTGGAGCAGCGTGTCCCCACGACAGCCATGGTGGCCTGGGCTGGTCTCTCCTTGACAGAGCCTTGTGACCCTGCGTGCTGATGAAGCGAGATGGCTAGAGAAACCTCAGTGTGGCTGGCTTGTGAGAGTGGGGAGCACCCCGTTCCCCTCTCCAGATGGGGCAAATACAGCTTTCACTTTGGGGTAAGTGAGCTTATGAGTAATTTAGACAATAATGAGTATAAAACACTTCATTTTAAGTGTTGTGAGAAAGTATTTTTTGGTATGTTTTCACAGCTGCAGAAGAGCAGTGAGTTTTCAGTGAATGTCACAATGATCACATTGTCCCTCTGCCTTTAGGGAGGTGCAGACCGTATTTCAGAATAAAATATACAAGTGAAGAAATAAATGGTAGGTGTCCTTTAATTTCACATTAGAAATTGACTGAGATTTTGGAGAGGCAAAATATGCTGGTGGTCACAATGCAGTGAAAAAAACCTTATTTATCAGCAGGATCCTAAAAGTACTCCATAATGGTATGTTAGGCTGCTTGGGAGGCTTTGCTCCTTGCTTACACTTGGAGAATTGATTGAGGTACAAGCATAAGTTGGGAGTATGTCTAATGGTGCATTTTTCTCTGGGTGCCTCTCCCACAGCAGATGCCCAGGCTTTTTTTGGTTCATTTAACTGAAGGCAGACAAGATAATTAGTTTTTCTCTTTACTCTTCCTCCTGTTTTGTGTCAGTGCCATCGGCTGTCCTCAGCAGGATATGGTGTTTCATTTGAATCACATAACAGTTATACAACTTAGGGCTTATCTTTCATCCTTTTTTTGGGATTCTTTCTCCATAGATCTGCTCTGAGTGTGCTCAGCTTCTTGGGGGCTGGTTTGTTGTTCATAGAAGTCAGTGAAAAATGCAAAATGACACATTTTGCCTTGGCTGCAATATATTTTCTCAAGTGAGTCTAAAGACCAGCTGAAGTGCCAATTTGCCCCTGCTCTCCTTTGTATTCCCAAGGCACTCGAGCTTGTGGTGCTGTGCTGGCAATTTATTACTGTTAGCAGTGTCACATTCAGAAACAATCAATGGTGAGTGGGTTTCAAGTCTTGGTGTAGGTACTGCCAGAATCGGTCAGATTTTGTACTGGAGCAGCACCAAGGTGAACTGGTGCCATCAGAGAGTTGTGCTCTGCGAGTCTGTGAAAGCTTGCAAAGCCCGGCTGTTTGGCCAGTAAGATGGGATCTCTTATGAGAAGGAGGAGAAGACCCAGCAATATTTGTTCTCATTCTTCTGAGCGTGTCTTTTTGGGGAGAGGTTTCAAAGCCTTGCTTTCCTGCAGCAAGGAGCTGGGTAGGGTGTGTGATGACAGATAATGAGACTTGGTGGAGGGCATGGCTGAGAAATGCAATGTGTCCTTCCTCTCATTTTCTTCTGAGATTTTTGTGTTGCTTCCTCTGCGAACTCATGTTCTCCTGTGAAGGTGGGTGCTTGGTTTGCCCCGATGGTTTCCTGAAGGAGAGATGTCTTAGTCTTTTAGCAGAGGATTTTGGGCAGAAGGTTTGCATTTTGCTTAGCTGTTTGTGCCTGTTGGTGTGAGACTTGCCCCAGATCATGCCAAGACATGGGAGCTGTCAGTTGTTTCTCTGTCCTGAAGGTGTGGCTGGGGTTGTCAGGTGATGGTAGGGCCTTTGGGAAAAAAGTATACTGAAACAGGATGTTTATCTTGTTAAATGGTGTGCATCAGTTCAACTTCCAGATGCTTGTTAAGGCAGGAATGCAGACAGGAGGACAGAGGTGTAATCAAATTCTAAGACCTTGGCCTCTTTCTTCCATTGAGTTCAGATCAAGCCAGTAGCATACTCTGGGGTCCTACCACCATCTCTCTGTCTTCTCAAGAGCTTTGTTGAAGACTTTAGTCTTTGATAATTCTGCTATTTGGCTATTAATCTGATGACCTGGCAAAACTCTGTATTTAAAATGAAACTCCAGAAATGAAACTATGAGCACATACCCTCACTCTCTGTGGCAGATCCAGATCAATTTGCCTGCCCTAAGCAGGCAGCTCCTGTCTTCTCATCCCTGACACCTAAGCCTGATTCAGCAAGATGATGTGGCTTAACCCCTCTGATGTCTCCTTTCTTTCATTAAGTTGTTGTCTGTGCCCTGGGATGAGAAGAGAGACCCTTCAAGTGGGTGCTGGAGAGCCCTTTGGCGTGGGTGGGATGGGGCAGTAAGTGCTGCCCTTAGCCAAGGAGCGTCTGGATGGATTTGTGTGACTGTGCCCACAATGATGGCTCTGCAGTGAGTTAGACCAAGTCTTTGAGCAGGAGCTTTCCAAGGGAAAGAGGGTGGTTGTGAAGGGTGGTATAACTTCCCTAAATCTTTGGCTCCCACTCCATAGTAAATGTTGTACCCTTGCTGGGTTCAATAACATGGTGTATTTTTTCACAGGATTGATGTCTTACATCTGCCTGGAGATCACTGAGGGCTTTAGGGGCTGCTTCCTTTAGGAAGTTGGGAAACACATGGTCTTGGACTGTATCTTTGTGAATTGAAAGTGGAAATTTTGGAGAGAAGGTCCTAAGGTGCCGACAGTTTGGACACAGCACTGATGGGCTGAGCCTCCCCTGACCAGGGGGCAGAGACCTGGGTTGTGTGGTGTCTGAAATGCCCCCCGGCACTGCTGGGGCTGTGGCCGGAGCTTGGGGGCTGGTGGCCGGCGGGGAAAGGGCAACACAGGTCTTCTCTGAGGGCTGGCTGCTTCTTGGTGCCCGCAGGAGAAAGTGCTGAGTGGCTTTGTTGTCCCAGGGAGGGTTCGTGTCCCCAAAATGCAGGTGACTGCAGCCGACCTCTCTGTGCGTCCCTGGGCAGGAGGGTTTTGGGTTTTTCCTACACTAAATGGAAGACTTTCAGCCAATAATGGTTTTGCATTTAAAAAATAGTTTTATTTAATATATGGGCCACTTCTGATGGAATTATGGATGCATGGTTTTTTTTCTGTAGTTTGTCAGCATCTGGTTTCTTCTGATGCAAGACTGAAGGCAATCACTGAATGGTGGTTCAAACTCTCCCCATTTTCTGCTTAGCAGCTCTGCCCAGGCTATTCAGTAGTAATCCCTTCTTCTAATAAGCAGAAAATTATTACATCCCACATTTTGTTCTGTAGAGCAATATTCTTTCCTTCTTCCAAAAAAAGAAATCAAATAAATTTCATGGGATAAACATCCTGTGTCTTTACTGGCAGTGCAGGGCAGACATGGTAAGAAAACCAGATAAATAGACAGCTCCAAGTTAGAGCAGAGGCACATGAGACACCAGAGGTCTAGTGAGGGCCACGTTACGAGCATCTTCAGTATTCTGCATGGAAAGGGTACTCTTTGTGAGTTTTGGACCTGAAAGAAATCAAAGAGGGAATGTTATTTTCATGGGTGAAGTAAATGTTATATAGAGGTGTATTGGGTGCATGGAGGAGCTACCAAGGGAAGATGTGCATCATGTAATTACAGGAAGAATATGAGGAGATATGTGTCCTCATTTCTCTAATACAGACAAAGATTAAATGAACGTCTAGAACCCATTTTTTGTATTTCAATGTAATTCAAGTTAACAGAGAGTTTCCTTGAAACTGAATTCGAAATGAGAATGTAGCTTGTTTACACTTTTTTGTTTTGTTCTTAAAATGAAAATACTAAACCCTCTCCTGAAAAAGTATTTTTGGGACAAACCAGTTGGAATTTGAGTTGGCATGATTTTTAATTAAATTGAATTTCATGCTACCTAGTAGCTGTGCCACAAAATTCCTTGTAAAGAATATTCAAAATTTAAGAGTTGGAAGGAAACAATCAGTGTCGATTACATGCTTATTGCGCAGATCCTCCAGTTTCTCTTAAGGCTGAGAATGGTTGCCATCTCCTCTTTAGTCAATTTAAAGTCAAACACCTAACAAGAGAAACAACTGGAAATCACCTCTTTGAAAAATCAAACAGTGTGAAGAAAGACAAGATTAGAGAGCAGCTCCACACTGGGGGGTCCATTTTCAGTGACGGACCACTGAATTAACAGATAGAGGAACAACTTGTTTTATAGACACAAGAACTATTTTATGAACATTGCTTATTCTATATAAGACTTTTCTGGCACATTACTGTGTGTGGTCTCCACACAAGCTGTGCTTGCTGATTCATCCACAAGCCACAGAACAGGAAACATCATATAAGACCTGTTCACCTGTTCTCTCCAACGGTAGGCCTGACTTAACCCTCAGTAGAGTCAGGTAAGCATAAAGAAAGAAAAAGCCCAGTCCTCTTGCCTGAGGAGGACTGGGGAAGGGTGAGAAAGGATTGCTGTTTGCTATGCGGGGGGAAGGCATGCCATCCCTAAAGGGCAGCACCCAGCTCACTCGTAATCACTCACCTTGAAGTTCTCCACAATGCGCTGCGGTGTGACAGACTTGGGAATTGCAATCACGTTTCTCTGGATCTGGAAGCGAAGGAGAACCTGCAAGAACAGACCACTGAGTCAGAGAGAGGACGGCTCCTGCTCTGGAGGAAGCAGAGCCTGTTCCAACAGCTGCTTTCCCTAAGCTACACCCGCTTCTGCGGAGCTGCATTTCAGCTCATTCCCATTCCTGTGGCCTAGGCAGCGCTTCCTGGAGAGCAAAGAGGGAAGTGGTGGAGGCCCACATGGAAGGCCTCCTTTCCCATCCAGCTTTGGGACAGTCCATTCCTTTTCTTCCCACCTGGACTTTTAGCAGTCTATGCAAGGCTTTCCTTCTGTGCAAGAGGACTTGAGAAGGGAAGTGACATCTGAAGATGGGTCAGGAATCTTTTTCTGGCTGAGGGCCAAAGAGGTAGTAGTAGCATATCTTGCAGGCCATATAATAAACAACCTACATTCTTGGGGAAAAAAAAATCAGAGGAATGCCACAGTTCATAGGGAATGGATGCAGGTTCTACCTGTTCCTCACATCTGTTTTCCTTAATGGCTGTGTTACAGGAAGGGGTACCCACTGTCTGGCACCTACGTACCTGTGCTGGAGTTTTGTTGTGCTTGGCTGCAATTTGATCTTGGGGTCATCCAGAAGACAAGGATTTTCTGGCTTAGCCCTACACAGATAGAAGGAGATCAGTGGTGAGGAACCTCCATAGAAAGATCCAACCTAACAATGGAGATATGAATCTAGATGACTGATTAATGGTCCACTTGTAGTCTCAATGTTTCAAGTATAATCTGAGCCAGCTCCCTTGCGAATTACAAAGCAATCTTACCATGGTCCGTCAGGAGAGCCAAGAGGACAGTATGCTGTCACAGCAATCCCTTTGGATTGACAGTACTCGATCAGCTTCTGGGTGAGGTATGGATGACATTTGATCTGCCAGCACAAAGGCACAGAGGCTGATAGTGGCAGAACTGTTGTAATACTGTTGTGCTCCATGGATTATCTTCTAATCCAAGTAGAGGCTGCCTTTTGCCTTAATTTGCCAGTGGCCTACATGATAATAAGCATCCTTAGTACTGAAGACACCTATTTTTATACAAAGTGCTTATACAGTTTTTTCTGCAGCGGTTTCACAAAGCTCATCTCTGTGTTCTTTATTCTTCCAGAAATAATGTTTCACAGGGAAATACTCCAACATTTGTAAACAGCATTTCAGCAAGGTGAGACAAATAAGGAAGTGTCCCAGTGCCTTGTGTACCCAGAAATATTCAGAGTGGGATTTGAGAGTACATGCTGTATTCTACTTTGTTCTCCCTTTTTCCATCTCCTCATTCAACTGTAATCAGATCTTTATAATCCCTGAAAACTATTCACCTGCAGTCACTTTGCAGCTTACCTGGTTATTTGCAGGCTTATATTTCAGTCCTGGTTTGTTCAGGATTCTTTCAATCTGCTCATGGTTAAAGTTGGAGATAGCAATTGCTTTTACCAGATACCAGACCAGCATCCACCAGCTTTTCTGTGGCCTAACACAAAGAGGAGCAAAATCATCATCTGGTATGCAAGACAGGTCGTGAAGAAGATGTTCTTCCTGATGTGGCTTGTTTCCCGTCATGAGCAGCACAAAATAACTGTTTAGAGTTGCAAAGCTCTCTGATGGAAAAGCAGGTACTGGTACATTAGTGCCATCTCACCCAAGCCCAAATTCTCATTCCCTGAGTTTGTGGAAATTCACACCAAGTTGCATAAGGAAAAGAACAATGACATTCAGTAACCCACTATTATGCAAGCACTGGAGGGCAGTGCCCCACACTGTAGGCAAGATCTCAACCTAAAGTGTCTTTATTTCTGTAAAATGTATTTGAGCAATTCAAGAAGGGCACAAGAGCTGTGGTGAAGACAATTGTACAGTTGTTATGGTCAAGCAAAGAACTTTTTCTAACCTCAGTCTGGTCTGCAGCTCCACTGAAAGTGATTGTGCAGCTGACTGTGGGTCAGGCACTCAAGTAAGGCACTCAGGGAATAGGAATAACTAAGTAATGAATAAGCATGCGTATTATGAAAAGCTACTTTGTACTGCCTTATGTTCCTTCCAACTAATTTTGCATGCATGAGACAACAGTTCTGTGACTGTGAAGGTAATGAAAACACGGAAGAGACTGATGAGGACAGAGGACATGACTTTTCTGCTGTGGCTGAACTTACCTCCCATGTCTGTAGAATATCAGTGTTGCTAGGTATAGGCATGCCTTTGTCATCTGTGGGAAACAGCTCGTCTTCTGCCTGTCAGTTGGAGAGAGAATGCTTGAAATAATCTCTGTTGGGATGCTAGCTATGTAGAAGAACCAAACAGGAATCTAAGGAGCTAAAGCTAATAGTGCATTAAAAAAAATCAAGTAATTCTCATCATAACTCTATTAATTCTTCAGTCATTTTTTATTCTTAGTTCATGCAGGGTCATGGCATTTTTGCCAGCTACTATCCCAATAAAGACAGGTAGTTCTGCTGGACCCATTGAAGTGATGATCCACAAAATGCATGCAGGGAAGCAATTTACTCATAGAACAATATCCTGGAGTTTTACATGAGTTCACTTCATGTATTGTTCCATTATGCACGTTTAGGAATAATAGCTTCTTTAGTTGTTTTTAAAAAGGTATATATGGAGGATTGACTTTGGTCCTGTGAATGTACACATTTATACTGGAGTACATCTGCTGAAAAAGGTACCACTGACAGATTTCCCATGGGGAGGCTCACTGTTTAAGTTGCTATATTAGGAAAATTAGAACAGCCTGTAACTAGACAGTATGGCCAAAGTGGTTTGAATTATTGGAATTTTCTAGATGCCACTGTATTATGCAGTTTCACTTGACAACTTTGTCCACATAAAGCTAACTAAAACAATATTGAGAGAATGAAATGAAGTCGAGGGGCTCAAAAGCATTAGGTAGAATAGAGATTCTGATCTGGGTGTAGCAGAAAGGAAAGGCTAGGAGTATAGGTGTGTATATATATGTACAAACTGACATAAATCCTTTGAAGTACATGTAGTCTGCAAAAGTTTGGTATCCAAAAGCCTCATCTTTTGAAATTCAAGGTCTGTGAAACGACACTAAGGCTCCTACACACAAGGTCAGCTCAATCTGGACTGTATTAAGTACTTGGTGATTAAAGAGAGAAATGGAAAACAGAAGCATTTTCTTTCACTCTGTGGTTCTGTAACATGCAGAGGAAAGAATTTCTGTCAGGCAGCAAAGCGCAGGCCTCCTTCCTGCAAGGGGTAATTTTCAGATGAGCATGTTTTAGATTTGTAAAAGAAAGGTAAAATGGCATAGCTTATGCTTGCAGCTGGCAGGCCTGATCTTAGTGCTAGGTCTGCCTTGCTGGTATCAAAAGGGCAGAGGACGCCGTGCCAGCAGCGGTCTCAGGGGCAGAGATCAAGAGCCTGGCTCACGTGGCCAGAGGAAAGCTGAATGAGCAGCACCGGAGCAGTGCTGGTATGCACAACAGAAACATGGTCTTTCTGGACTGGAGAAGCAGTAGTGCTGCAAGCACGTTTCATAAAATGTGCACCATAGCTAGAGACAAAAGGCCAAGGCACACTGTGACCTCTTGGGTTAAAGCTCCTGTAATCCTTCTGTCCTGTTCTTGAGAGGAGAGTACCTATCTCCTTTGGAAGGTGACGTGGAATGAGGCCATCCTAGTGCTCTTCAGATGGGGCTTGGTCTGTGAGCAGGACTGATCTGTGACACTGAATGCAGTATGTGCAGTGGCAGTACACATGATCAGACAGATCTGTAGTAAAAACTCCTATTGCAAGGTCAGACTTGTGTGGAAGAGGATGGCTTAGCTCAAGAAAGCTTTCTGTCAGATTTGACCATTTGTACATTTCCTTTAAAAAATTTAGCAGGCAAAGCCAAGAAAATATAAGACAAGCCACAAAGAAGTGGCTGGCACCAACCTTTACCAAGGCAAGAAGTAACTTCAGAATACAGCTAAATACCCTCTTTTCCTTAGTAAGCAAGAGGAAGAGAACCCACCACCCACACCTTCCCTGGGACATGTGCTGAGCAGATTACACTGTCCCAAGGTGCCCAGAACCTCATCTTCCTCACACAGCAGAGGCACCCCTTTGGCAGGACTGCGAGCCCGGCTGCTGGAACTAGCAGCAGCCACTGCCAGGCTTTTCTCCTCTGCTGTGCTTTAGCAGTCAGTGAGGTGCCGTTACCAAGTTGATTCTGCCTCTGTGTGACACCAAGTGATCTTGGGCCTCTGCATCACTGGCTTCTACCTTGCTTGGTGCTACCTGGCCCACTCTACCTTTTCCTGCTTCCCTTCTGCACCAATTGGTCTGCAGATGGCCTCTCCCCATCTATCCCTCAGCACTTCTGGCTCTCCCCAGCAGAGTGCCAGACCACAGCAGGGTGCAGACACAGCATATCCTTCCTACCTCTCCATACAGAATGGGATGAAGCAGTAAGCTTGTATCAGGAGTGACTTGAATTATATTATGAATTGCTTTATTCTACAGCATAAAGTTTGTCTCCAGTACTTAAGCTTCCTACTATGAAAATACTATAGCAAAGCATTCCTCCGCCCCTGCTCCAGGGTGGAAGATCATTAGATCCTTACCTTACTGACGATTAAAGGTCCTCTCGTTTCACAACTCCTTCCTTGATTTTCTGCTGGATCCCTTCCCCAACTTCGTTCTCATTTTGGTACATGTAGGCAGAATCAAAGTGGTGGTACCCAGCATCGATGGCAGCCATCACTGCAGCTGTTACTTTCCCAGCTGAGGACTAAAAATAATGCATAAATCTTAGGAATCTCAAATCAGTACATGTTAAATACCTGTATCCTAGCAAAATAAAAATAGGAAAACCACCTTACTGAAAGCAATCCCCCCTCCCCTAGGTTGTGGGGTTTTTTTCTTTACAAGAACAGTATTTCTTGCAGTCATAAACATGGGCTCCAAGGCTTGAAGCCAGTCTTTAGCCATTTCTCTGGAGCTCCACTTCCATGCAGGTTCAGCCCAACAGCCAGGTGGAGCAGAGTCCCAGACAGCGGGACAGGTCTCCAGAGCTGGACCAGGGGGAACTGAGTTTTGTGCCAGGGAGCTCTGCAATACTGGTGCTCTTCTCTGAAGCTGTTACCTTCCAGGTGCCCAGCCCCACAAGGGACATCTTTGCCTCGGTGCTCAGCTGCATGTAGGTCGCCATGGCCCTGCGCACTGTCTGGGCAGCCCCACTGCAGCCACCTCTTGCCTGGCCGGTTTAATAGTGACTGGTCGCTGGCCAGGGCGGGGGAAGATGGTGAAGTGGCACTGGTGTTCCGGGTCTTCCCATATCTGGCAAATATTCGGCTTTTTCTCTGTAGACTCAGCTCCCACAGGTTAATGTGAAAGCTGAAATCAATTAAAAATCGTGGAGGTGGTCACCCCTCTGGGGCGTGCAGTGGTGCGCCCTGCGGGCCCTTCCTCCCGGTGAAGTTCCCTATCGAAAGATAAGGGCTGAGGGCAGCTGTGCCCCGATCCGGCTTGTGTTTGTGCAGGGTTCGGCTCCTGCAGCGCACTGTCCCTGTGCCACGGGTTGTTCATGCGTATCTCGCCTGTGATACACGCGGGGGTGTTGCAACACCCTGCTGCAGTTCACCGCATCGGTTACCCGATGGAGAGCCTGTTTCATTCCGTGGCACTTTGGCCCATGATTTGTCATCGGTAAAGGCAGGGGGCTGTCCTGAAATCTGAAGTGAGTCAATAAAGAGGAGTCCCGGGGCAGGGCATGAGGCAGAGGTCTCTTGCTCTCAGGTCATGGAGCTGCTGCCTCGCTGCTGGCCGTGTGGTTGTGGGCTGTGAGCCATGGGCCGAGGAAGGGCTGAGCCCTTTTGGCTGGAGCAGCGTGTCCCCACGACAGCCATGGTGGCCTGGGCTGGTCTCTCCTTGACAGAGCCTTGTGACCCTGCGTGCTGATGTGACCTTGCATGAGATGGCTAGAGAAACCTCAGTGTGAGTTTACAGAGGAAGGAGTAGTTCCTTTTCACCCGCAGACATGAAGGTGATGGTATCTACGCTTCACAGGCTGGGAAGTGAGGCACAGGGGAGAACAGGGAAGTTCACACAGGGCATGCGTGGCAAAGGTGAGAAGTAAAATTAAGTCCCCATTTTTTCCTGATCTTAACAGGACCATCCCGCTGGTACAATTCCAGAGTTGCCTGTTTTTTCTTTTCACTTTTCCTTCTCCTTGTTTTATTGTACAGGCAACAGGCATATCTCTATGGCTTGTTTTTTAGTGGCCAATGCATTCATAAAGGAGAGTTTCATAATGCAGAGAGAGACATGTGAGTGTAGAAGAGAAAAGGTGTCCTGTAGCTACCTGGTCATCGTGTATGTCATGTATCATTAATGTCATAAACTAATACGTCCTTTTGCACAAAAACAGAACAGGATCCAGGTAATGGGTGGGAGGGTGTATTTTAATGTTTGCACACACGGGGGCAGAGTTAAACCTGCATGTGACCGCTGCTTTTGAATTTCTTCAATAATCTCTCAGCAGATTGAATTGCATATTGCATTCCTTAGATTTTGTAATAATGAGAAGGTGGAAATCTCTCTTCCTCTATCTCTTTTCCTAAAAAGGATAAGAAGAAGAAAAAAAAAGAAAGTGGCTTACATTTGTAATAAATAAATAGGCATGACAATTTTCTGGTAGGGGCTCAAAAGATACAATCTGAGTTTTGAAGAGGAAATTAGCACTTATCACTAACATACTGACTTTCTGAATTGTCTGATCTTTACATTAAAGGCACAGAAAAGAATTTCCTTTTCCCTGCTGTCTTTTGCACTGAAATGTACGGGACTGCTTTTCCTGCCTCAACTCACCACTATCTCTCAAAGATGTTCCAAAACCTGCACTTTTAAGCATTGTTATGTGTGTGGGGGAAATCAAGTCTGTTTTCTCCCTCCTGTTAACCAGGCACTTACTTACAACATGTTGTATATCCCAGGGGAAAGAGAAAGACTGTCTAAAATTTAGAATGGTTGGATTTACTACGACCGGTAGCACTCTAATGAGCTCAGCACCTCCAGCTTGTTTTTGACTGCAGCAATCAGTGGGGATTGTGGGCTGTCTACAGCTCGTAGGAAGCAGTATGCACTGTACAGAGTTGGGTTGTTAACTACACATTTGCGGCCAGAGGCTACTTCCGTTGGGAGATTTGCTATTGATTCAACAGCATTGGAGCAAGCCTTTTGTTAAAGTGTCTGCCAACAGTGCAGACATTTCTCTCTCTTTGTTCAGCTGGTCTAATACCAAACTCTGTCTAACCTGTTTTGTATATTGGCCCTAATGTCCTCAGAATGTCTGGATGTCATGATTTCAACACTGTACAGTTTCCAGTGCTTCCTCACCAGAGATCCCCTCTGTTCCCCCCCTGCAGCTCACGATGCAGCCATGGTGGTGGCTCGGGCACAGTGAGGGAGACGAGATTCCTCAGGATCTGCATCCCAGCCTTGGCCTGAGCGTGCTGGCATCTGGGGGAGGGAACCAAGAACAGCAAGAAGAGTAAGAACTGACCTTTTCCCAAGCACTTTCCCCACTCTGTAGTGTAAACCAGTAGGCTCAAGCTGACTGAACAGGCGCTGGGATATCACGCCAGGCTAAGAAAGCAGAGCTGCTAAAAATGGTTTATGGACTTTATACTTTTGCTCAGTCACTGTGTGTCACCCTGGGGCGGGAGATGGATTTCCCAGAAGGAGTAGTCACATTCTGACATTTCCACAGCATTGGACACACAAGAAGCCTGAAGCTAAATACTTTGGTTTCTGAGGAAACCCCAGCCAGTCTGGCTCTGAAGCTGTAGTAACTATTGCTGTTACAAATAGAGGAAATAGGGGAAAGTCTGTGGAACATCAGCTTGAAACTACCCTGAAGAGGAACCTTTTAACTTAGCAGAACTGCAGGAAGCCACAGTTTTGAGAGCTACATCAAATGGGGTGGTTTGGTGATAAAGAGAACTTGCCAACAAATGGGTACCTGAGGATAAATAAGACAGGAAGAGATAGTTAATAAAACTGTCAGGCAGTGGGGAGCAGACCCCTGGAGGCAGTGGAGGAGGTGTTGACAGCAGACAAGGGCAAAACAAGGCATGTTCATCATATTCCCAAAGTATAATATGGTTACATTTTCTTCTGAGTCTTGTCTACATGAAAATCTTGTGCTGTTTCATTATGTTGATGCAAATGCCTTTTTTGGACACATATCAGTTGAAGTATGTTGTATATTGATTTAGCTTAAATCCATTCCTTACCACTTCAGTTAAAACAGTAGAAAACACTCTTCAGCAAAATAACATCCTCCCACAGACTTAGCATTAATTTAACAGCATCAGTTTTTGAACTGGTTTAATTAAACTGCAACTTCCTTGCACAGGCCAGGACTGGTTGCTGTGGAAGCAGAAGCATGTCAGTGTCTTTTGTGTCTTTTCTCGAACTTGTAAAAAGAAAGCTTCTGATCATAGACTGGAGACGTTTATTAATGTGGGACTGGCAAATACTTTGCTTGATTTTCTATAGGTCAAGCCCTGTGAAAAGAGCAGGTACCAAAGCATCAACAAAGACCATACCTTCTAAGTTGTTTCTGTGGAAGAATGGGCTTTGTAATGAGGGGATAAACAACTTAAGTTAAATAGGAAGGACACCATGGCCAGCCTCCAAACCCAACTCATCTACAAATGGAAAATTTGCCCATCCCAGACCTACATTCCTGTCCAGCTCTGTTGGTAGGCATGGTTATCACAGGAATGAGATTTTCCTCTCTCATATATGCAGACTGTAGGTTTTCCAAAGCTCATCACTTTTGAGAACAGGCTGCTATTTTTCTTGCCAAGTGGAGGCTCTTGTCCTCGTGGAAAAATATTTTCATGCTCCATTTCAAGTTTCAGCAATCAGCCGTGTCTAGTTTTGACAAGAAAAGGGGTGCTTCAAATGCCTTAAGAGTGGAGGAAGGGATATGTTTTCCATTGGTGAAACACAAAAGTGTTGAAAATATTTTCTTTATGTTTGAAAAACAGTTCATCCTGATTAGGAACAACATGAAAAATACCACTGTGGAATCTGTGCAATTAGAGCTGAATAGAAATTGCTTTATGACCTGAACTCGTACACAACAGGGGAGCCAGATTATTTTAGCTGACTGAGTTACTCAGGTTTTGTCAATATGAGAGGAGAACCTCGTGGTCTTTCTCTGTCACGTGGCAGGACCCGTGGGCAATATGAACATTTAGTGGGGATGTGGAAGGTCCAGTGATTCCCACAAAAGTTTGGCTTATTGTCCTTCACTAATCCATGGATCTGCACAGTTATTTCGCTGTGTGCTCCAGGTTTGCTGTAGGGTTGGTCAGATGGGCTTCTGCACTCTCAGCATCTGTCATTTCCAGAAGTCATTCAGGGCATGCAGGGAGGAGGCCATGAGCTGCAAATTGTTCTGGCAGGATGCTTCCAGCTATTATCTTGTCTGGGGACTCTCGCTTGTCCTGTAACCAGAACATGTCTGTAACCCGAAGGGCTGGGAGAAGATGGTGGCCAGGTGTGGGCTCCTGCAGAAGCCAGGAAAATTAATTTGGCTTGTGTGTGCTCCCAGCTGCCGCTGTAAACTAGATGTAACCCAGAAGACCAGATAAAGTGGCTTCTTCATGTCTAAAGTTTGTGAGCACCTATATCTTTAGAAGGGCAAGAGACCTTGGTCAGATAGCATGGGCCTCATTTCATGGTATCTTTCTAGAGGTATTATAACACCCCCCCAAAAAAAAAAAAAAAAAAAGAAAAATATACATACTTTGTTACCAGATATATGCTACTTCTGCAAATACCTTCTTAAGAAGGGCAGGACCATACTGTCCAGGTTTTGTTCTCACAGATCCATTGAATTTATCTTGGCTCAGTTACTTATTTGGTATATTGCAGACGCAGACTTCCACAGGGAAGAATAATGACAGCAGTACTGAATGTTTAAACAAGTACTTGACCTATTCAAAATGCTAAATGTTGGATAGTGCCTCATGTCTCTGGGAAGCAGAAAAGTGTCTTTTTTGTAATATAAAAAGGAGATGCTGAATTACAGGCAAAATATTTTTTTCAGGCTCTTCTGTGGACAGCTAGATCTGATGGCAATAGAGAGGAATAGACTAACTTTGAATTAAAAAAACAGTGGAAAACAGCCACGAAATGATTTAAATGAATAGATTTCCATGTGAGCCAAACAGGTATGAGATGAAAATTAGACTTGAAAAATTCTGGGAAGTTGGATATCCTGGCTCTCCATCCATGCATGATTTATTAGTTCTGGCTGCCTTTCCACTCATGCTCCTTTTTCATTAAAGAAATGGGGGGGAAAGCATGAATTAACTTGTGATACAAAGCTATTTATTTAGCAACTGAACTCCTAAAGTTTCCTGGGAAACAATCCTGTAAAAGAAAGGTCTGATTTTGTTACTTTTTAAAGTCAGGAGCAACCCCACTGAATTCTGAGAAGTTACAGTAAAGTAGAATGCTGTGACTCAGTCCTTCTCTTTATATCATCTAATCATGACACATAGGACAGATTTTTTATATAGGAAACTCATTTTTGTGCTCCATTCAAAATCAAACTAAACATCAGTCAGACTTGTTTTGTAAACTGGTATGCTGCAAGAGAGCCACATACTATGGAAAGAAATGTAAGAAGCACAAGGCAAGTCTTTGTGATTTGTGGAGTGTTTGTGAGAAAACAAACATAATAAATACAGAGATAGCTCTGCACACACACATCATCAAGTTCTTAGTTAACCCAAGGTTCATTGTAACATGGAAGTAAAAAACTTTAGAGCAGCTTTTTTGAGGGGAACCATTAATTTTTAAAGAAAGACTTTAGTACAAGCAAACCTGAATATGTCTCGTATCTGTTTGTTCTCCCTGTTCTCTGCAATGATGTTGGAGTTCCCATTTTACCCTTTTGGTTATATTTGCCCAGATTCTTATGTGCTGTTACCATGCTCTAGTATCAGCACTATCCAGTCTGTTTTCTAACTAGCTTATCATGCCTTGACTAGACAGCACCCTGCTGCTTTCTTTTTTTCAGAGGCCCTTTAAAATTATCTCTTCCCAGACAGTTTCTTACTGACGTCTGATGTCTGCAGCACTTTGTTTATCACGGGGAAAAAAAAGGCAGATTCATCACAGGATTTTCTTTGCTTTTGATACCGCTACAATAAGTTAATTTGTATAGTATTATGACTTGAAAACAGTGAAATGCCCCAACCCAAAACCTGCAATGTAAACCACTCCAAACACACAAAATTTAAAAGTCAACCTTGTAGATCTTCTAATTGTGTTTCTTGCTCTAGAAATGGGAAAACTTTTGGTTGTGAGAAATAATTTTGTTTTCCCAGCCATTGGCACCCTGTACAACTTCTTTTAGAGCTGTTTTTGTGGGCTAGAACTGTATCCATGAGGGCTCCTTCAGAAAATTGTGTTCCACACACTTTTCTGTAGCATCTAGGCACCTGTTGTGGTAAGGTGTTTATTTGAAGATGTCCATGTAATGGTTTTGAGGGCATAGAGAATGTGAGGTTTTTCCCATGTGTATGTTTTCAGCTTGGGATATGCAGAAATAAAATAATTTTTTGAGTTAAGATTTCAGATGAACAGACAGAAATCAGTACCTAGCCATAGAGATTACATGAGAAATTCAGTTCCCACTTTGGGTTTGGAATATGATGCCTCACATAGCAGCTTCTCTCCATCTGTTTTGCATATAATTAAGGCTTTTATGTATTTTCTTCCTCTTTCTCAGTCATTTATTTGGTACTTAATGATTCAGAAAAACTTCTGCATTTACTTAAAGACTAAAGCTATGATTCTGGTGACAAATGCGGGGTTAGTTTAAGTGCTTACATACTCACTTTGCTTTTTTTTTTGAACAGATTTTCCCCCCAAGCAATGGAGTTAGAGTAAAAAAAAAAAGTAGAGTACCTTATTTGCCCTCCACATGGACTTTTGCTTCTGGTTTTGACATAAAGAGAATCCACTCAGGTGCGTAAAGTTATATATTGCCTCCATACCCAAACAGGATGAAAGCCCCACTGTATTTACATACGAAAGCAGCATTGTATTAGGCACTAGTAAAACAAAAGGTGAAAAAGACCCTTTGCTGAGGAGCTTAAATTGTAATTGGGTGACTAACTGGTGTGCAAGGTACGCCTCACTGCTCTTGTCAGGTGTACCCCCAAGTTTTAGGTAATAATAGGCTTGGTTTAAGATGTGGTGGTGTGATATATTGGCTAATAGGGGTAGGTGTGTCATGAAAAATTACCCACGCATAGGTATGCTTGAGCCAAGAAAATGTTGAGAACCACTTGTCTGGTTAATGCAAGACGCGGTGAGTGGCTCTAACAAAAAGACAGAAGTAAGACTGGCACATCCTTGCCTGCTACGTGCTCTCTGAGCTCTGATGGAGAAGGCTTTATTTTCCTTGTATTATAGACCAAGGTCTGGTGTATAGAGACATACGAAGGACTTCAGGCCAACAGAACTGTGCAGCACTTCACATGAGCTGTGGCTGTGGTCACAGGAGCAAGGAAAACAGCTTCCGGTCCATGAATACACCTAAATTTGCTTGGGATTCAGCTAAACAAGTGGGTTTAGAGACTAGGCTTGGGTGAAAAAGTGACATTGATATCTTGTGGACTTGCAGTCTTCCTGGGATGGAAAAAATGAAGCTGATTGAAAAAGAAGTGAATAAAGTGGTCTTTTAAACCGGAAAAACTGAGTAAGCAGAGGTGTAAAAAGAATAGGTAAGGAGACTGAAGGTATGGATGGGTAAGATGGCTGTGGTGTTACAAGGAAAGGTATCCCTCCTGGGTAGCACTGTCCTGCTAACAGGAAGGTTAATACGCAGTGTGGGCTTCCCAGGCCCCTGTCCACATTGCAGTTGATTTCTTGCAAGAAATAAAGCTTGCGTTTAGTTTACAAGAGAAGAGATAACCAGTGTATTGGGGGGTGGTGGGCAGGGAGACGGACGTCGCCAGAGTGATTTTATGATATAACAGTTCTGAGTCCTCTTAGGGAAATAAGGATGTGTTTATCTCTCTGCATAGTGTGTTGCACTCAATACAAATTTGGCCTCAAATGAAAGTGGACCATCAGAAAAGTTGCAGAGAAATGTGAGACAATAATAGCATGGATAACAGACAGAGAAAAGACAGGATCTAGGACTTTTGTAGAGGAAAAACTGTCAAGTATTGAAAACGGCCTGAATGTGCCCACCTCCAAAAAAAACCGGTGAGGATTCATTGGGCACACATCTGGGTGGCAGAGAGAACAGGCATGCTGCTGGCAGCAACCACAGGTGGAAAGGAGTAGGGAGAGTCTAGGAGGGAAGGCATAAATTCATGCAGTAGAAAAACACCCAGGAGGAAGTTTTAGAGAGAAGGTTTCAGAGTTATTAAGTGTGAGGATTTGATTACAGAAGTTTCTTTTGAAGATGAAATTATTCATGAAGACAGATCATATATCAAATAGTTCTAAACAAAGAGCTTGGGGTCTTCTGGAAATTAGAATGGGTATGTCTGCAGTGCTCTCTGGCAAATACTTGATCTAGCTTTGAACAAAGTAACTATTCTATGAAAAAGTACCAAGGGCATAACCAGTGAAGAACGCTCCTGTTTGCCACAATTTTCATCACTCATTAATCAGCCTTTCTTCCTTCCAGTTCTGTTTTCTTCTGTTTCTGCCTTGCTCGGCTCCAGGCCTTTCTTCAGTACGGTGCAGTTGCACTGGGGCCCCAGCGGAAGTTTATGCGTTTAGGAATGGAGTTTCCTGAACTGCATCTGCCATAAACATTCCAGCTAAACGCTACAGCCTGGAAGGGCTCCAGAGCAGAGACCCTGAAAAACACAGCCCAGCTGGTCTGAGAGATAATAGCTGCCAAATGAGTGTGGCTGTCTGCAAGAAGTCATGCACAGTGATACGGCTTCAACTCTTCCGTTACGTGTAGTCTGAAATGTGAATCAAAGTCATTAGGCTGTTTTTGCCATGCTAATGAAATGGTCTTGTTCAAAGACTAATGGAGATGAGAAATCTGTATTTAATGGCCCTGGAGGTCCTGGCCTGTGACACGGGTTGCTGTCTATTCACTTGTAGTTATGACTGCATATTGGCATATAATGGTTCTTTCTGTTAGTTGTATTCTTAAAGATTGAATACAATTAATACAATACATAGTGCTGATACTCAAGAATAGATATTTTTCTTTCTATCTCTAGGACCTTTGGTTCTTTTCCTCACAAAGTCAATCAACCAGTTTGCCTGTGATGCACCCATATTCAGAGCTGTACCACTAGGATGTTCATACAAGAGGAGACGGGTTTGGTCTGACTGGAGGCAGGGTGACTGCAGGTCTGTGATCATGCAGTGTCATGTGGGAGCGTTTCTCTTTACCAGTTTGAGCTGATGGGTGGCAAATCAAACTCTTCTGGTAGAGTGAACTTAAGTACTACTTTGATTATGTAGGCTGGGCTGGCTTTATACTGTAGGTTCTGGCTTAGACAAAGTTGATAGAGACGAAAGGTAATTGTTAACATTAAAGTTAGTGGGTGAGATGAAAAGGATTATATGTGTAACTGTAACTGCAAGTCACATCCAGCGGAAATATTCTGCAGAAGCAGCAGATTTTATTGTGATTCTGTACTGAGGTCAGGCATAGCTCTTTTTATCAGGAAAAGCATTGAAAATATTCTGAGATGCAGCGTGCTTTCCAGAGCTTCCCAAATAAGTGAGGAACAAAGTCAGTGCAGTAACAACCGAAGAGACACAGGATGCTGCTTGCCAATGGCCTGGCCACTCTTACCACTTAGCACACTTAGTGCCGTGCCGTGCTGAGAGCCTAGTGAAGCAGTGTTTCATCTGGCTGGTCCCTCTTTCCCACTGACAGGTTAGGATCTAATCCCTGTAAGTGCAAAACAAAACACCCTTTCTCCTCACAGCACTTTAGAGACATTATTTTAACACCTCTGCTCTGCATTTTCTTAAATTTCCTTGTGTTGCTTTTTCCTATCAGAATCTGAATCCCCCATCTTTCATTTCCATGCACTATCATTTTCGCCTACTAAAAATGGAAGAGCACCTCTCTCTCTCCCTTGTAGAGAGGGTAATAGAGCACATTTGGTATACATTGTTTGTGGCCCTTTAAACTTTACCTTGTGGCTGTTCAAGGGTAAGCATTTAGAGAAGGAAATGTGAATCTGATTATGTATAAAAGATGTGCTCTGCTTCTTTTTAAAAATAAAAGCAGACTTACGGCAATAGAAGCAGTAAAGGACACCACCTTCCCACACCACTTCTCTCCATTTCTAGCCAGAGCTGTTCTGTCCACTTGGTTTTGATTACTTTGAATTGGAATTGCAGCCTGTGGGTATGAGGGTAGCTAGCATGATCGCCAGGAAGACTCAGGTCTATTTTTTTTCTGCTGATTTAATTATGAGTAATGAGATTTTGGACCCTTGCTTCTCGCCAAAACCAAAAGGTCCTAAAGCCAGAAGAAAAAGTCAGCCCTGCCTGGGAAAAACCCCATCTGACTGACCCCGTGCCCTGCTGGGAGCGAGCGCGGGGGAGCGGGGTGGCAGCCCAGGGCACTGGCGCTACGCTCCTTCCTTCCTACGGGGGAGGCTCCGGGCAGGGGAGCGGGAAGGATCCGGCGGCTGCGGGCAGCCCAGCTCCTTCCTTCGCCTCTTCCCTGACGCGGCAAACGAGCGGCCGGCGCCCCCTCTCCCGACTGCTGTCGCAACGCCCAGCCCGGGCGGCGGGAGAGGCGCTGGGGATGCGCCGGGCGCGGAGGGAGGCCCGGGGCAGCCCCGGCGCTGGCGGGGCAGACCCCGTCTGCTGCTGATGCGGAGTTAGCCGGACCGGGAGGGGGGTCGGGCGAAGCCAGAGGCTTGGCTGCCTCCGGTCGCGTTCCGCACAGGCTGGCGTGACCCCATTTCTCCGTTTTGGTGGCGCCGACAAAGCGGTAAGCATCGCCCACGCCAACGCCGCCTGCGTTTGCGTGTCCAGAACCACGGCGGGAACCAACATCTCCGCTGTGGTCCCTCGCAGAAAAAACGACCCGCTCTTGGAGGACGGGATTTTCGCGGAGGGGGACGACACCAGCATCCCCGCAGGCTCCGCTGGACACCGAGCCCCGCGCAGAGCTGCGGCCCGCGGGGGCACGGGGGGGCCCGGCCGGCTGGGCTCGGGCTCGGGCTCGGTTCCTGGCGTGCCCGTAGGCATCACGCCGCTCTCTCGCGTCACCGCCCACAGTTTCGGCCTCATTGGCTGGGGGCGGTGCTCATCCTCTGGGCCAGCCAATCAGGCTACCCCAAGCTTCGCGGGCGCGGGGACGCCGAGGCCTCATTAAGAGGCGGGGTCCAGCCCTCTGCCGGGGCAGTGGCGGCGCGGCGAGGCGAGGCGGGTGGCGTTTGCTGTGGCGTCGGGGGCGGGCCGCGACCCGCTGCAGTGGTCCCTGTGAGGCAGCGCGGATTTAGTCTGTTAAGTCTCTGAAGCCGGCGGACGAGCGTGGGGGGAGGGGCCCTGGGCGCGGGGGGGCTCCCTGCGGCGGGGGGGCGCCGGGGCGGCTGGGGGTGCTCCTTCGGAGGGGTTGTGCGGCGCTCCGGGCGGGCCCTACGGAGAGGGGTTGTCGGGGCCCGGGGGAGACTCCCTGAGGCGGGGGGTGCCGGCGGGCTGCCTTGGCGGGTGTCGAGCCCCGGAGCCGGCTCCTTGAGAGGAAGGATGGTGGTGTTGGGGCCCGGGGCAGGTAGGGGCTTCCTGAGGGGGCAGTAGCTGTGAGGCTCCTCGTGTGCGTGAGAGAGTTGCTGGGCGCGGCTGCCGCTCCCGGGCAGCCTCCTCTGTGTGTGTGTGTGTGTATGGGAGTTGCTGCCCTGCTCCTGGGTAAGCCTCTCCCTTCTTTGGGAAAGCTAAGAGACATAGGTGCACCGCGCAGGGACGCTTTATAAAGGGCTGAGCAGGTGAGCTTGTGGTGGTTGGAGCGAGGAGTTCTGGAAATGACCACCACTGGCAGTTAGACCTTAAAATGGTGCTTGGCAAAAAGCTCTGCTGCTGTAAGATGTTATCCTGAGTACCTTGCTCTGTTCTACTGTGCTGGGCTCTGTATTGGTTCTGTTTTATGATGGGTCCAGGTCTGCTGTCTGTATCCTCTGTCGTGTCCCAGAGGTTTTGGTAGATTTCTGTGCACTAGAGCTATGGTAATTGCAGTCTAAACAGGTCTTGGGCAGCAAATGATATCCTGGGGCATCTGGGAGACCAGAAACTTTCCCTTGTTGGAAATGCAGGAGCTGTGCATTTGCATCTTTTTGAGGAGAAGGAAATTGGTAGCTTTCCCAGCCCATATGAGGGGTGTATGCTCTATTTTCTTACAGCTCTGAGAGCAAATGATGGTTGGCATAACCATTTGCACTTGTGGTTTCTTTCTGTGTGAGTACTTGGTGTTTATTCTCTTCTTGCAGGTAACTAGCCAAGAGTGTGTGGTGGCCTCTGTATAAAGCAGCTCTTGAGTCTCGTGCTGGGATTTGTGTAGGTTGTTCCTTTGCCCTAGGAAAGGTGAGTAGGATTATTTCCATGTGTTGCTCTAAGGCTTTCTAGCTTAAATACTTCTGTAAGTGGACTGATATTTAAACAACCCTGTGACTGCTAGTCTCTTCTAACTTTGTTTGAGAATGGTCATTCTGCCTAATCTTTTGTATAACTGAACTGGAATTTATGGTCCCCAGATGATCTTAGGTCTTTGTATGAGCCTTTTTTTTTTTGTTATATTAATTGAGTTTTTATTGGTTTTGGCCAAAAGTACCCAACTAAGAACATGGGTGAACAGGTGCATCTTCTCTATTGTTGGGTCTTGGTTTTTTTTGTATTGGATCTTAATTTGGTTTTGTAATTGTATTATCCACAGGAACAGATTACATAATCAATTAAACTCAACAGTGAGGTATCTGCAGAGAGAGAGCGCTTTTTATGGGGCTATGTTTTCTGTAGTAGTTCATGCTGTGAACACACTGCAATTTTTAATCATGTCTATGGGGTGTTGGAGAAAGCATTTCCATCTAATGCCAGAGTGATCTATCTGATACTCCTTTTTGTTATAAACCTGGTACCTTAAAGGGTGTAGTTTAGTATTGTATCTGATGTGACATGAGACCTGAATCCTAACAATAGTTAATTTCTTTGATTAATGTGCAACTGATGATTGTGAGTGGAAAAAGTGGAACATGCAAGGGATTTTGTCTGAGATGCTCCTTGTCATACACAAAATTCAGGCCTCCTTTGCATGAAATCACAGAAGACTTTCCCTTGTATTTACTAACTGTCTATTGTGTGTTAGACAATACCTCCTGATATTCTGTAAAAAGCTGTCAGTTCTCAAAGGCTTTTTGATCCTGAGCTGTACCAGTAGTCAGAAGTTAGAGCTGGGGAGGTGTTGCATAGTGTCCTTGTGTGACGTAGACTGTCTTCTGTGGGAGTAAAGGAGAACTAAGCTGCTGTTACAGTCAAGAGCAAATTACTGAGGCTGTTAATGAATTTAGCTTTTCTATACACTTTTTGAAAGTCTGGTAAAAATGAATGCTGACAGTGTGCTGGGTGCTTCCCAACACCCAGAGTGCATGGGCCTAACCCATCCTACTAACCTAATACAGGGTCGCAGTGGGCCTGAATTTGAGACACTTGGAGAGTTGGAGTGTGATTGAAGCAGCTCCAACTGATTTGAGATGATGGGACCTCCCATAAGCATGTCTTATAGAAATCTAGTCCAAAGTTGAGTGTGCAGAAATCAGACCTCAGTCTCCCACTGTCCATGGTTTTGAGAGCACTTAATGTTCATTTGAGTATACAGCAGTCCTCCCAGTGCAGAGAGTTGTCTTTTTATTTTTTTTTCCCCTGCTCTGTCCATTGCTATCTAGTCTGTGACATCTCAGGTCAGAGTGATCAGGTGGGGCTTTCAGAGTTGCAGTGCTGTGTTAGATGGACCTTTCGGGCACCACACAGTCTGCTAGAAGATCCTTGGCCACATAGCAAAAGCTTGGGTGAGTGGTCAAAATCCGTCTCCCATTGAAGACAATCCAGAGGTGTTGCTGCTTAGTCAACAGGAGCAGAGAAAGGTGCTGTTTGACCTTATGAATGTATAGCTGTCTGTTATTTAATGAGGACAGAAAATATGCCATTTGTGCCCACTGCAAAAGTAAAAACATTAATCCTGGTGCCTGAGAACCTGGTATTGTAATTCGTAGACATGAGGGAAAAATATACTTGAAAGTCAGGAGGGTGGTAGAATAATCTGTGAGATTGCTTCTGGATTCAGTGAAATGAGGACTCACTAGTTGTGCATTGCATCCCAGAGTAGCTGTGTTGTGGCACTTGAGTGTGGAGGAATGATGGAGGAGGTGGCCTGGAGAAAAATCAAGCAGAGACTGGCATAATTAGCAGGATGGGATGGGGATGTGAGGAAACAAGTTATGCAGAGCATGAGTATGGTGACATCTCCTTTGAGGAAAGCTAATAAGGTTCTGTGTATTGGCAGTTCCAATTCTGTGGTCCTCTCCAATTGCTCTGGCTGAGGAGCACAGTTGCTATCTGTGCTTGCATTCCCTCGGAGCCAGTGTGAGTCTAGGCAGCTCTTACGAGCTTGGGCTCTGTGTCTCACCTCTAAGTTCACCAGTGAGAGTGAGACCTGCTTCTCTGGTTGGGAGCCTCTGATGTTGAGTGAGGCTCTGTGTAAGCACTTGAGGGAAATCTGTAGGCTGGAACAGCTTGTACAAATCTGCTACTAATCAATTGGTTGAGTGGGCTAGTTGCAACAAGCTGGCTGGAGGATGGTGCTTTTCCTCCCACATGAGGGTGGGAAGGAATTCAAAGCCAGGAAACCTCAAAGGTAAAAACATACTCAGCAGACACTTGTTTCTTTGATTGTTTTGATTCTGATAGTTGTCTACTCTTTGCTGCTATATTACTACTTGTAATGCATTATCTGTGGGATGTTTGATGTATCTGTTTCATATCTCTTTCCAGATGCATCATTATTAGATGCCAGACCAGTTGTCATCTGTGCTAAGCTGCAACCAAAATGGCTAAGTACAGGCTTGTTCTCTTAAGACATGGGGAAGGAGCCTGGAACAAGGAAAATCGCTTCTGCAGCTGGGTGGACCAGAAGCTGAGCAGTGATGGGATAAAGGAAGCTCAGAACTGTGGCAAACACCTTAAAGCTCTGGGTTTTGAGTTTGACCTCGTCTTCACCTCTGTACTTAGCCGTTCCATCCAGACTGCATGGCTTATCCTGGAAGAGATGGGCCAAGAGTGGGTCCCCATTCAGAGTTCCTGGCGACTGAATGAACGTCACTATGGTGCACTGATTGGTCTCAACAGAGCAGAAATGGCTCTGAATCATGGGGAGGAGCAAGTGAAAATATGGAGGAGAAGCTACGATGTAACCCCACCTCCCATAACTGAATCTCATCCTTACTATGAAGAGATATACAATGATCGCCGGTATAAGTGCAGTGATGTCTCTCAGGATAATCTCCCAAAGGCTGAAAGTCTAAAAGATGTGCTTGATAGACTCCTTCCCTATTGGAATGAAAAGATAGTGCCAGAACTGAAAAGTGGCAAAATGATCCTTATATCTGCTCATGGTAACAGCTGCAGGGCATTGCTGAAGCATGTGGAAGGTAAGGGTCTTCCTTTTAGCCTTTCCCTCTTCCCTGTACTCAACTGCTTAGAGCTTTACGTCTTGTTCAGTAGTGTATATTGCTTATCTGGGTGATGTAAGACTTAATGTCTGTGGTCTCCAAGGAGAAAGTAAAAAGTTGGCCTATTGGAAGAGGAATGAAACTGGGGGATGTGGAAGGGGAAGAATTAGTTAATGTAGTTAAGGAAAGAGCCAGATGCTTTCCCCTTGTTTCTCACTGCTCATTTTAAACTACTGTATTCAAACTAACTTTGTGGTTGGTCTAGATAGACACAAACTCTTCAGGCTCTAACTATTTTTGGATTTATACAACTGCTTTGTCAGAAGGGTTAAAGTCATGATCTGTTCATTAAACAAGCATTGCTGTAACACAGCAGAATAAAGTGCTTGTCTTGGGTTGCGGAAGACATTCTTGACTGTTACTGTGGTGGGTCACTTTTGAAGTTTCATTCCTGATAATTATTTACGTAAGAAAGCTGCTGTGATAGGGAGTTCTGCAGAGTGGGTACTTGCTAAAGCTTATGCAAATATGGTATTATTTCCCAATATAGAAAATGCCTACCAGTAAACAGTTAAGTTGATGGCTTAGCATAAGGTTGCTTATTTATTTGGGACTTGAAAAGGATGTGATTTATCTTTAAGTCATTGCTAGATTCTTTCCCCCCTACGTCTTTAATGGTATGGCTTCTAGTTTACGTCATCTTAAACTGGAAGATGGACTGTATTAATTTCTTTGTGGGTAGAGTAGAATTTAGTGATCATACATGTATGAATGCAGCCTACCAGAGGTGTCGTTGCAAGTATGCACAGACTGTATTGTGTCAACTCAATTTTTAGTTAAACCCTCTTGTGTGTGCTTCTACAGCTCTGACTCTGCTGAGCACTCTTTGCATTCAGGCATGCTGGAACAGTCAGGACAGCTGATGCTTTAGCAGGAGTCAGAAGCTCATGGAACATAGGCATGTACAAGTGGTTTCTGGAACTATAGAGGCTGTGAATTCTGGGGTACAGAGGACTGCTTAGATGAAGGAGGAAGGCTGGTTCAGCCGGTTCCACTGATGTGGTCGGGGTGGTTGTCCACACTATGTGAAATGATAAATAATTACGAATGAAAAAGGGGCAGGGGGATCTGCAACCATGGTGTCTCCCCTGCCCTCCCCAAGAACTGAACCAGTTCCATGAAACCATGCTGGCCAAGCCCTTTGGGGGTGAAATGCTGCAAGCTGACCACAGCTTCAGCAGAAACCCTGGGCCACTTTCTGTGCAGGCATGCACCAAGGCTAAAGCTGACAGCATCAGTGACTGGTAAAGGTTACTTTAAAATTAGTATGGCTGGATTCCTTGCTGCATTGAGATCAGAGAGAACAGTGTAAGTTAGAGCAGCTGCAAAGCTTTGGGACAATCTGTTAGGTATAACTCTTCAAGGGCTGCCCACACTCAACCAAAGTAGAATAGAGCTGCCTCTCTTGTCCGTCCTATGCTATACTTTGTCCTTTCCAGCTTGTGCTTACATAGGGAAATGTGAGGAATTGTTGGCAGAGGATCTAGTTCTGTTGAGTGAGGACTGTCCATCAGCTACCCTAGCTCCCACACAGGAGCAATTGCCAGATACATGCCGGCTCTTCTGCCCTTTATGCAGTGGGGATTTGGATTGCTGCAGAGCTGGCCTAAAGAGTGGCATCAATAGAGCTTTAAGACCCCTCATATTGCAAGCTGCTCATTTTTTTTTTTTTTTCCCCAGATCTCCAACCTATATCTAGCTGTATCTAAGAGGTTCCTTGTCTACATTGTTGACTGTCTCTACCTTTCCTCTTCTGAAAGGTTGTGAGTTGCTCTGGAGCCTTGCTGGAGTTGGACCTGATTCAACAGTGCTTGAAGTTTGTCAGTCTACTGTATTTATAGCACCCACTGTGAGATGGGCTTTGTTTTTGCGGACACTTTTGGACAAGCTTAATGTGTCCTGCACTTGAGTGGAAGTTTCTAGGCCCCAGAATCTTAGCTGGAGCCATGTTCTTTGGCGTTTAGAAAATTGGGCTCCAAATGCCTCAAGAAGCAATCCTACATGACTGCTTGGATATCTTAGTCATAGTGATAACTTAATCCTGGAAGCTGTAGCTTGGAAACTTTAAATTGCAGTTTGATCTGATGAAACAATTCTAATTGTTTCAGTGTGAAATTTAATGTCTTTTCTGAAAGACCTCAGAGTATCCTTGAAGTTACTGTTTCAAGGAGGTATTTTTTTGAAACAGGCCTGCAGTTCTCAATCTGAATTTTCCTTGATATGAGTAATCAGTAAAGAGCTTGAAATGTGGATCTGCTTTCTACTTGCACCCAAATCATCAGAGCAACAGAATGTCAGGCTGACACGGCTTTGATTGTGGGTTTGGATTTCTTGTTTTCTCAGTGTTCAGAGTGGACCTCAGTAAGGTATATGAAATGTCTGTGGGTTCTGTCATGGTTTGCATGTGAGGACTTAAAGTGAAATCCCAGTAGTCTTCCTGAAAACGGTATTTAACACAATCGGGGACATACTGCTGTATACACTTGAAGATCAGAAACAGCAGCTTCTTGGAGAGCTTGCTCTTCTGTCCTGGTGGGCTGAGTGACATTTCTTCCAGAGGGTGCTGCTGAAGATCTCAGTGCTGTGAGCTGTTGGTGTCCAGTGGGATGCTGGGCTGTGTTCCTTCTAGGTGATCCCTATGAATTTGATAAACGCCACCAAGGACAAGTGTGTCTGTTTTATGTAGTCCTGTCAAAGACACAATATTGGCATCAAATTTTTAAGTCTTTTTAACTGAGCTTGTCCAGTCCTTTCAGAGCACTTATTCTTTGCATTGTCTTCAGGTGATGTATGTGATGATGCTAGGAATCATTGGCACAACTAAAAATTGGCAGAGCAAGAGGAGAGTTTTCATTATATATTGTTAGGGTTGGAAAGTTTCTCTAAAAGTAACATGTTCTTCTGGCAGCAGTCTTGTGCTTGCTGGTGGAAGTGTCCTGTCATAACTTAGCAACTGCTTCGTTGTGTGACACCTATTGGTATGGACCATGACCTGTAACTCAGGTCTTTAGATAGGCCATACTTTTCTTTCATGATATACCATCTCTGATGCATTGAAAAAGCAATGGCAACAAGATGTTAATGAGGAGGATATCTAAAGTAACCATATCAGACTTGTTTGATAGATTTTTACTTTGGATGCTGAAACATCATGTTGATTATGAAAACATCAGTTGCTAAAATCTGCTAAATAAGCATCCTAGATGCACAGGATCTATTTACTGGTGATTTTCTTAGTTCTTTGAAGGAGGAATAATTTGCTCTCTTATCTAATAACTGATAAGTCAGATTGAGACCCTCTTAGCAGTGTCCCATTGTGAAGACAACATTGGTTTAATAGTTGTGACCAGCTTGCCCTGTTTCTGTTGAAGTACTAACTGGAGACCAAGTCTAATGGACTAATAGGTGACTGGCAGAAGGATTGATGGGTTGTCTCAACTTCTTCTCTCCTGACCATTTAACCCTGAGGACTGGCATTAAGTACCTCAAGACAGGGTCTTGTGGAAGGCCTGATTCTAGAATTTCCTCCCTGTTGAAAGGTTGCCATCTCTTGGATGTGGTGTGGTGGTCACATACCCTTGTCATGCCCAGGGTAAAAAATGGAGGGGAGGAGTTACCTGGTCTCTTGAAGAGAGATGCAGATTTTGCACCCATTGGGCTTGTCTGGTTGTGGTCAGAGCTCTGGAACTGGGCTTGCAGGCAGAACAGGGTGACTGGGAAGGCCTGATGCTGTTCTTGCCAGTTGGTGAGCAGTGCCCTCAGGTTTTACTTTTTGGCATTAACTGTGAGTGTGATACCTGTGCAGTTACAGTATTCCAGTAGTTTACATGCTGGAGCTACACATTGTGAGTCCTGGTGTGGATTGTGTGTTGAAGACTACCTAATAAGATTATTTTACTGATTTTGCTGCTTGACCTTCTTAAGGAAATACTACTTATGTAGCTGTGGTGTCTAAGGGCAGTTACAGAAAGCAGCTTGAGATCTAACAGCTCACTGCTGCTGAAATGAGATGGTCTTGCACTCCCTGTCATTCATCCCAGTCTTTGCTCTGTGCTTCTGCTGCTTATTTCTTGGGAGCTTGTTGGGCCTTTTTGCAAGCTAACTTTGCCTGTCAACTGGCAAGAAACAGGAAGGAGTGGGTAGTTTTCTGTCATGTTGGTGGCTTGAGTCAGCTTGGGGAAGGGGGTGACAAGTGCCTGATGATAATGCAAAAGGGCTGGAACAGCCTGACCAGGACCTGCAGGTGGGACAGAAGGGTTTCAGACATGAGTTGTTAGTGACTGGTTTCCACAAACTTGGGCTTGAGGGACTCTCAATAGTGCTTCAGCCAGGGATGGATACCTTTTGCCAGAGCTCTGTCCAGGGGCAATATGTATGCTGGTAGGATCCAGAGTTGCAGGCTCAGAGAACTCCATTTGTCTGGTGTTGCCTTGAGTTCCTGGTGGTGGTAGTGCAGCCCGGGTCTCTACTGAGGACTCCTGGGACTTTCTCACCTGATGCTGTAGCTGACAGCTAGTGCTGGTAGTAACAAATCTCATGCCTCTTTCAGCCTATTTAATTTTGGACTGCTTGGGGAGTTTAAGGCAGGCTGGATTTCTCTACTGCATGGGAATATGATAGATTAATGGTTTGCTGTCCTACACTGTCTCATATTGGGATGGCCTCAGTAATGACCACAGTCATAGTCAGACTGTGATCAGGAGCTGTTTATGTAATGACATTGTATTGGGTCTGGCTGAGATGGAGTTAACTTTCCCCAGCTTGGTGGGCATTTGGTATCCAGCCAAGGTCAACCCACCACAGTCCTTTTTGGCACCCAGCATGCCACTCTGTCCCCTCCTCAGCATGACAGCCTGGGGGGGAGAGAATAAGATGGAAAAAAACCTCATGGGTTGAGATGAAGGTAGCTTAATAAAGCACAAGCAAAGGCTGTGTGCAGAAGCAAAGGAAAGCAAAAGATTTCTGCTCTACTTCCCATCAGCAGGTGTTGTCCAACTACTTCCTGGGAAGTAGGGCATCAGTATGCAGAGCAGTTGCTCCAGAAGACAAATGTCATAATAACAAATGCCCTCCCCTCATCCTTTCTGTTAGCTTTTATTGCTGAGCAGATGTCGTATGGTATGGAATATCCCTTTGGTCAGTTTGGGTCACCTGTCCTGGCTATGTCCCCTCCCAAGATCTTGCCCACCCCCAGCCTACTGGGTGAGAGGGAGGGGAATGTTGAAGAGACAGCCTTGATGCTGTGCAAGCACTGCTCAGCACTAGCCAAAACACTGGAGTATTTTCAACACCTTTCTAGCTACCACTACAAAGCACAGCACTATGAGGGCTGCTATGGGGGAAATTAACTCTATTTTAGCCAGACCCAATACAATGTCAGGACAGGCAGAGAAAAAATATGACAAAAGGCTTGTGGGTCGAGGTAAAGACAAGGGAGAGATCACTCACCAATTACCATCAAGGGCAAAACAGACTTGCCTCGGAAACAAATTTTATTTATTGCCAGTCAAATCAGAGTAGGGTAATGAGATATAAAACCAAATCTTAAAACACCTTCTCCCCCCTCCCCCTTCTTCCCAGGCTCAACTTCACTCCCAATTTATCTACCTCATCCCCCCCAGAGGTGTAGGGGGCTGGGGAATGGGGGTGCAGTTAGTTCATAGCATGTTGTCTCTGCTGCTCCTTCTTCCTCAGGGGGAGGACTCCTCACACTCTTCCCCTGCTCCAGCGTGGGGTCCCTCCCACAGGAGGCAGTTCTCCATGTACCTCTCCAATGTGAGTCCTTCCCAGGGGCTACAGTTCTTCATGAACTGCTCCAGTGTGGGTCCCTTCCATGGGGTGCAGTCCTTCAGGAACAGACTGCTCCAGCGTGGGTCCCTGACAGGGTCACAAGTCCTGCCAGCAAACCTGCTCCAGCATGGGCTCCTCTCTCCATAGGTCCACAGGTCCTGCCAGGAGCCTGCTCCAGCACAGGCTTCCCATGTGGTCACAGCCTCCTTCAGGCACATCCACTTGCTCTGGCCTGGGGTCCTCCACAGGCTGCAGGTGGATATCTGCTCCACTGTTAACCTCCATGGGCTGCAGGGGGACAGCCTGCCTCACAATCATCTTTACCATGGGCTGCAGGGGAATCTCTGCTCTGGTGCCTGGAGCACCTCTTTCCCCTCCTTCTTCACTGACCTTGGTGTCTGCGGTGTTTCTCTCACATATTCTCACTCCTCTCCTCTGGCTGCTGCTGTGCAGCAGTTTGGGTTTTTTCCCCTTCTTAAATATGTTATCCCAGAGGCAGTACCACTGTTGCTGATGGGCTTGGCCTTGGCCAGTGGTGGGTCCGTCTTGGAGCTGGCTGGCATTGGTGTTATCAGATATAGGGGCAGCTTCTCACAGAAGCTACCCCTGTAGCCCCCCTGCTACCAGAGCCTTGCCATGCAAATCCAATACAGACAAAGAAAATCTTGGCAGATGTAAGGATGAAACAGATGTAGGTAATATGCTGCAGCCATGGTTGTAGCCCACCCATATTCTTCCTTCTTTCCTTAAAATCTGCACAGTGAGCTAATGTTCTGTAAAGATTAATAGCCAGATTCTAACACTGTGCCCACTTCCCTCCTCTACCCTACTGAAGCGAGGTCCTCTGCCAGCCTGCAGGGAGAGCAGAATCTGGCCCTGAATGTTTAACTTATTAAGCTAAAGCTCCAGTATTTTCATTAAGCTTGTGGGAAGGATGCTATGACCTGATATGGATCTCAATTACAAAGCTCCAGTTCTAGAACAAGCCCATTGTGGCTGAATTTATGCATATGATCTAGTGTGTTTTGTTGGATGAATCACCTAGCCTCAGGTGTAGTTGACATGCAGGGGAGAATGGGTGTAGCTATTCTCAGTAGCTGTTGTGGTTTTTGTGTTGCTCTGACCATAAGAATAGAAGGAAGGAACTTGGTAAGAACAGGTGAGAGGGAGGGAGAAGCTGAGCCAGCCCTTGTAGAAGTTGGCTGTAGGTGCTCAAAATCAAGCCCAATGGGGTTTGCCTCTGTAGGGCTCTTCAGGGTGCAAGTATTTCAAAGCACTTAATGGGCTACCAGGTAAAGGTAAATTCTTAAGCTTGCACAGAGCTATTACTGGTCTCTGTGGACTTCTACTACAGTTAAATGGAGCATAAGTGAGCTGGGAAAGAATTCTGAATGTGATTTTGAAAGATCTTTTTTGTAAGAATTTGGTACAGCACTTATTACAATGCTCATGTACCTAACTGTTTCCTGCTATGCAGCTGCTATTAAGGAACAATGTTTAACAGGTGCTCATGAGAGAGAACATGGCAGATGTCCACTTGAGGAATGTAGTTGCCCAGTCAGCATTTTATCTGGGGTCCTGAGGAAGACATCCTGAGTACTTCAGTAATGTCTGTGGATTCTCATGGCTGTAAGTAGGTAGGACCTTAGTTTTAAACCTTCTCAGGGAAAGACTGCTTCCAGCAACATAGTACCCTTCAGCAGTGTTGAGACCCAGGCTTTAGTGTTATACTGGGGGGGTAGAGTGTTGCTGCTTCAATGGTCTTATTTCCCATTGCACCTTGTAGTCAGCAGTTGAGTCCTTGCCCTGATTTCACCCTCCTTCCCTGTGAGATAGGATGAGGTTGTGACACAGGCCAGCTCAGATGAAGTACAAGAAAAGGTTACTTGGCTATAGTTACAGCACATGAAGTAACTGGATAGCAGTTAGCTCGTGCTTGCAATGGCCAGAGTGTAAGATGTGATCTCTTTACTGTTCTCCTAGCCTGCTGGGTGGGGAGTTCTGTGTGCATTTTACCTGCAACTGAAGAGCTTGTGTGACAAGCCTGATCAGCATCTTCCTTGAACAGAAATACTATACAAATACAGTAACAGTGCTGAAATAAAGCAACAGGACACTGTTGTTTCTTTAGGATTTTCATCTGACTTCAACTTGCAGTTCCAGCCTTCTGGCTGTGAGGCAACACTTCCGTATGAGGAAAAATCTTAAGGAGAAAGCCAACATGCTTTGCTGCAGCTTGTTTATCCTAGACTCCACTGTTTTGCTTTGTAAATCAATACTAGTTGACATTGGTGTGGTCACTTTGTTCTGTAAAAACAGTAAAATGCATTTCCGAATCCATGTAGCTACAGCTATTTTGTTTAGTCCATCTTTAGAGGAAATCTTTAAATGTCCTGGCTGCTGACCACATTGTGGTTTGCCTAAATTCTCCTGTATGACCTCATCTGCTTTGTGTATATCTGCATGGTTTAGTCTGGGAGACTGAATTTGAGAGGTGGGCAGAACACTTCCTAGGGTGAGATTCTCTGTGGATACATGGTGATGTGTATGTTGTTAAAATCTAATATGTTTAAGGATCCTCGAAATAAGAACTCGGGCAGCTTGTCTGCTTGTTTTGCAAACCAAACTCCTTGAGAATAGTGCTTGTGCCTGGTAAATGGACTCAGTATTTTTCCCATTGATTTCTGTGCAGTTTTAAAATTTTAGATGCTCCTTGAGTGGTTTTCTGTACGTTTGACTCTGCTACCTGCAACAGGTGAATTATTTACCTCTAGTATACAGGGATTGCTTAAACTGGCAGAGTACGCCTTTTTTTAATGGTCTGATGGCTCAATATGTAATAAAGGTTTGTCTTGCAAGGGTTTGTCTGTTTCTCTTGCTTCATGCTCTTCTGAAATTGAGGGCTAATCTACAGGTGAACTAAGTACTTAGTCTAATCAAGACAAGAATAGGTCACTGCAAAAGTTGCATGCTTGTGTAGTTTCTGAGCAGGGGCATAAAATGAATCTCACCTCACTATTAGTTTTATTTTTTCTGACCTGTTGTCATCCCACTGTTGTTGAGCAGCTTGACTTTGTGGTTTTTCCTGTTAATATGTTGGCTCTGCTTTTCTACTTAATGTGAAAATCACTGGTAAATTTGCACCCATATGTTTTGAGAACCATCTGTTTTGTCAGCTGCTCAAGAGGATGTTTTCTTCATGCACCTTGGTCTAGTTTATATGGTGTCATTGTTTTAGAAGCTTGATTGTGTGCATTTTCTAAGCATTAATTACTTGAAGCTGTCCTTCTTTACAACAGTAGGCTGCTGCTGTGACCTCAGTGCTTCTAAAAAGGGGAGAAAGAAATATTGACATTCCCAATGACACTAGCTTTCTTTTGCCTGAAATTTTTGAGGAATAATGTCTTTGCAGTCACTGCTTCTTAATGCAAATATTTAGACTTTGTGTGGTAACTTTATTAGGAGGTTTGGTCTCAAAATTCACTTGGATGCTTTGAAGACTTGTGTGTTTGATGTAAAAATAACCAGCAATTTCATTGAGATTAGAGCCTCAGAATACTTTAAGCACAGCTAGGTAAAACAAACTTTTTCCCCAGGCACATGTTAATTTATTGAAATGGAAAAATACAGGAAAATGCTTGAAGTTGTATAAGTTGACTTTCTCCCTTCTTTTCTTTCCCTCTCCTGCATTTGAAAATGGAAATGAATATCCTATATCTAGCAATTTTGAGAAGAGTACTGTAGGCAAGATGCTGTGAACTTGCTTTTGAGAAATTGGATGTGGGCAAACAGTGATACTTACACTGGAAGAATTAAATACTGATTTTTAAGACAGCTTGTGTGAGAAGCTTTGCATAGAGAATTTAAGAGAAAAATTAACCTTGGTATCCTGCCCTTTTAAAGAGGCTGTTTTTATTGGTTGCTTAGCAGAGTTTTTCATGTTGGAATAGCACTTGTGGACTCTAGTCCTCTTTTGTGATGCATGAGTTGGGAAGATATGGAGGACAACCTATTGTCCTCGATGTGCTGTATTAAAGCAAAGGTGTAGTCTCCAGGGTAATATCTTCCTGTTTTTCACATGTGTAGACTGAAAAATAAAGAAACTGTCTTCACCTTGATGGGAATTCCCTCCTGTAGCTGTTCCTAAAGCACTAACCAAGATGTGGTCTAGCTGGGAATTGACCCTTGAGTAGCTGGTGGTGTTGATGGAGGCTAGGACATAGTCTTAAAACAGTCAAGAACAGGTAATATCAGAAATAAGGCTGAGCTAGGCAGACCATTAGGAAGCTGTTCTCTAGGTGTAACTCTGTTTTTTTTTTTTCTTTGGCAGGCATCTCCGAAGAGGACATCATCAATGTAACTCTCCCCACTGGTGTGCCCATACTTCTTGAACTTGATGAGAATCTGCACCCTCTGGGCCCTCACCGGTTTCTGGGTGATCAAGAAGCTATCCAAGCTGCCATCAAAAAAGTGGAAGATCAAGGAAAAGTAAAATCTGCTGAGAAGTAAAATCCCACTAACACAGCTGTTTTCAAAGTGTGGTAATTGATGATTTATGTCTGACTGCTAGGTTGCACTGTGTGAAAGTCTCAATTTCAAGCACTAAATAACTGGAAGGGACAGTTTTTGAGTCTCAGGTTGGTAGATTAACCCTCTGCCTTTCAAAAACTGGAATTTAAATCTCAGCATGAGGTTGTGGGTACTGAAAAAAGAAATCAGGAGATCATTCAGGTAATGGAAACTTACAGGGCAGTCTACCCCAGATCTAGGATTGAGGGTGGCCCAGTACAGAAATGAAGGGATATGTTATTGGTGTCTACCAATAATCAGCCGTGATCTGTTAAGGGGAAAAGCACCAGCTTACTGGACTAATTAAGTCCAGGTTGTTACAGGCACTAAAACTTTCTCCCTGATAAAATGGCACCAGGTAACAGTTACCCAGTATCATTCTTCTATGTCAATGGCCATGACAATTTGTTCTGGATGGAGTTCCTTTGGTCTCTCAGAACACTTCCAGCTGTACAACTCTTTGCCTCTGTTATTTTGAGTCTTCCAAGGCCAGTTCATGGTCCAGAGGAGAATTTTGTAGAGATGTTCAAACTGTTACAGTTACTGTAGTTGTCTTTTGTTACACTATATTCCAGTGTTTAAGGAAGCTAGAAGGAATCCCTTTTCTTCCACCATCTTTGCAAAGCCTAGCATGACTGCATTTTGCTGGCTAGAAATAATAGGATTTAACTCAGACTTTAGTCCACCAACTAAGCATGAAGGTTTCCTGCTCAATGTTTATATTATCACTTGGCTTTTAGTGAGTGGCCTGAATAGCTTTGAAACACTTAAGTAACATGTACTAGAGGTTTGATCATCTTTTAGCAAGTTGTTAGAATAATTCCTGTTTACCTCAGTAAACCTGGGTATAGGAAAATCCCCCTCCAAGCTTTCCTGAGTTGCAAAGATCTCTAAGTATGTTGCAGAGTAATATTACTGTGGCATTCTCTGTATCAATTTCTCTGGAGGGCTGGAAGAGATGCATAAGGCATGTAAGATGTGTTACTGGGTGCAGTTCATTCAGCCATCATGCTGGTAGGGAAGGATATTCTGCCATGCCTGAAAGTGTTCTCCTATAAAACTCTTCTCACAATCATAGCTTGATTCCTGCTGAGTGTGGCCTTGCTGTTGTGTTTGGCAGTAAATTCAAACAGTTCACACTGTGGTTGGGTGTAGTGTAGCATGTATGGCAGTTTGTTCTCTTTATGTACACAAGCATTAGGATAATTCCACTTTTGAAGACTTGCTCTAGTCTTACTTGCAAATATGAAACTGTTACTTAAATTTAGATCTGACCCCATGTCTCAACACCTGAGCATCTGGATTCTGACCTCAGTTACCAACATGGGTGGCACTTGTGTATGTACTGTTTGAGCTGAATATCTGCTCAGTGTGGCCCAGCTACAAATCTCAGAAGCTGATGAGAATTCCCTTGGTATGATGATAGTATAGACTCTTAAAATCCTAGAGTAGCTGCTGCTTTGCAGTGAGCAGCTCTGTAGCTCATTTCTTTAAGTGTGAGAGGAAGTTTCTTTACTTTGAGGAGAGCAGTGTGACAGTGTGGTGTGCCTCTAACAGCCTCCCTGGTGTATGGAGGTAGGCTTTCTGGGTCTGATGCTGGCTCACATTAGTGTCATAAATACTATGTAAAAGACCTCTTGCTAGATGGTAGTTTCTCTAGCATGAATGATGCTTGGGCTTCTCTTTGGCTTTGTTTTTGTAGCCCTTGCAGTAGGAACAAAGTTAAATTTTTCTCTTAAGCATAAAGCTGGTAAGCTTCCTCTTGCTTTGTACAAGAAGGATATTTCAGTATTTTCTTTTTTCTCTGAAATACTGTTGGCAGCTTCCCTGCTACTCTATTTGACACTGACTTCCTTTCTGGGTTTTTAATTTTCTGTGCACAGAGTAACTCAATCTTAGTTGATACTTTACAAGTCCATGTTATGGAATTAGATTGTTGATCAGCAAGTGTTCACCTGTCAAGGCCCTGAGGAGGGCCACTGGTACTCAAGTGATTAGATTCTTCCCCAAACATTCAATAATGTGTGAAGTTCAGTATCAAGTAAAAATTACTGTAGGCTTATTAACAAGGCAAGCAGAGCCACCTGTTGTCAGTGGGAACTGCATGCATCCAGATGTGTGGGATTACAGGCCTTGGCTAACAGTGTCCATATCCCTTTGGTATTGTGGTATTGTAATGTAGAACTTCTTCAGGAGTTGAGATGCAGCTGGAATATACTTGGAAATGAACCCAGCTGAACTGGGAGATATACTCTCTCCTCCCTTTCTCTTAGAAAGTTCATGATCTCTTCTGGGGATGGAGTGAGAAATGGAACGGTGGATGAGTGAATGAGAGCATTAATATTTCTTCTTGCAGCTGAATGGATGAAATTGGCTGAAAACAGCCTTTCAAAGAGTCATGGACAGTAAGAAAAGAACAAAGTGTGGTGTTTTCAGGTGGCACTATTTCTACAGTGCTGCTTGAGACATGAATAGTGACAGTGCTGTGGGAAGCTTGACTTCATTTGCTTTGGTTGTGACTCCAAAGTGATGACAGGATTTTATGTGCACATCTGGCAGCAATACTACCTTGTAAAAGTATCAAATGGAACCAACTGGGGATTTTATTGTGCCCTTTTAAGATTATTTTAACACCTTGCAATGCTTGCTTCTGAAGAGCTTTCTAATTAAATTCCTGATTCATAAAACGTGTATATTGAAGAACAGAAACCAACTTCCATCAGCAGTGGTATAAGGATGCCTGATCTTCAGGCATAGCTACATTAGAGGGAGAAATGAGAATCTTGCTGGTGGCTTTAGAGATCAGTCATTGGAAAACATTTTCCCCATGTTTGAGTATGCCTCGAAGTTCTATAAGGTAACTGGTGTTTCTACAGTTGACATCATGGATGTGGCTGATTTGGTTTGTTTATGCATCTTTAACTTGTGATTCAGTAGCAGTAATAACTCCAGAATCCTCTTGAAAACCTTTGTAAATATGGTGGAGCTGGCAGGTTCTTTGTAACTCAATAAATTCACCTGAAATAGAATTTCACTTGGCTTTAGTCTTTCTTCCTTCTTCTCCCTTCCCCTTTGTCTCATTTCCAGGGCTGATAGGTAAATAAAACCATGACCTTCAGGGTCCCAGAACTCATCAAGCAGTCGTTGATCACGTATCATGCAGTCAGTTGGGTAAAAATAGTGTTAGAGCAAACACCACCTCATGTTTACATGTAAAGAAGTTGGGCTGGAGGGGAATAAATACCTGTTTGAAACTATGGGGGCATTTGCATAAGAACAACAAATTAAACATTTAGTTTCAGAACAGTAGAGCTAAACAAATGTTCACTGTTTCCCATGCTTGCTTTTTTTTATTGGAAGCATTACTTTTTGATGGTGTGTTCAAAATTGTAGCTTTTGGAGACAAAGCCAACCCCTTCACTCTCCAAAGTACTTCGGTGTCAAGCAGAGTTGTGACTCGAATGACAAGTACAAGGAACTGCAAGTCTGCTGAGGACTGTTTCTTGTTATTGACCTTCACACAGAAGGCCTTGGATACTGGGATAATGGGAGGGAGTGTAAAGGTCCTAAAAAAAAAACATTGAACATTCAGGTAGAAATGGGGAAGACACACCTGTATGGCTTAAAACAAAAGCGTACTGAAGAAACTGACTTTAAAGTTGATCTTATGATCATGTTGAGAGTGGGGAATGGAGCAGATCTGAGACATTTGTGTACTGATATTTAAGATTTTGCAGTTAAGGTGGGTGTGCTGCCAGCCAATTCAAAGTTGTATTGATGTTTTAAGGTGTATTCCGTCCACCCCTTCTCCAGTCACCTTTTGTACTTTGCTCTACCTTGGCTAAATTCTGCCTTAGTTACACCTCAGATTCTTCCTGAGATGTGTCTACTGTCTCCCATGTTGGGAAAAGACCATCTGAAGACTGGCTTGGTTGAGTCCTCTGTACCTCTCCGTTTAGAAAAAGTTAGAGTACAAGGGAGTTTGCTATGGTCAACTTGGTCTGCACAGCCCTGAGGAGAGACTGACTGTCTCTACCTAGTCATGTTTTCAAAATTACACTTTTTTGTTTTCTTAGGAAACTTTTTAGTCTATGATACTGATGGAAAGTGTGTAAGTGCCAGCTGAATACCAAAGCAATCCAGCTCTGCCTCCACAAGTTTGCAGTCACTCTATTTCAGAGCTGCCAGTTCTCAAATTTCATAATACATGGCACTTGGCAATTGCCTCGTCTGTCTTCTGTGTTGGCCACAACCTCTCCTCAGCCTTAAATTCCCATGGGCAGGAAAGAAAGCAGATATAATGACAACTCCGCTGCTCAAGAAGGCTTGGAGCTGTGGTAGGAACAGACTTTAGCAATTCAAATGGACACTGCGGAAGGGTTTGGAGAGAAGGAGCCCTGCTTTGAGAGCTGTGCCAAGCAGGTGTTGCTGCCTCTTCCTTGTGTTATGGTGGCCAAAGGTTCTGGGGGTGGGTGAATACAAAAGGGAACTTGACTTTAGCATCACACAGGGAGCCGGCTGGCTATGACAGGGCACTCCTCCCTCTTACTGAATTGTTAGCTTGTTAGTCAGCTCCCAGGCCTTCTTGGGGCTATTCTAGCAGAATTTAGCAGCCATGTTGTGTCCCCATTCTGCAGAAGGAAGGGGGAGAGGGGGAAGAGGCTCCCTGTTCTTGCTCTCCATGTTATACTGACAGAGCAGGGGAGGGCAGCAGATACCAGATTATGGATGTTGCTGTGCTGTGAAGTGATGCTTAGTGCAATAAAGTGGCCTGAAGATGACTTTGGATTGCTGTTTTTGGAAGAAGGGGACATTGACCCACAGCTCAGTCAGAGATGGAAACACAGATACTGCAATTACTCTATCAGGCTCCAGAAAGTAGTTGTGGCCCTAATGGGACTGCTGGCATTATTAGAAGTGCTGTGTCTGTAAGCCTATGCTTAATTAATATAGTTGTGTTTTTCCTCAGGTCTCTTCCAGCCCTGCCTCAGCATGGCATGTAAGCTTGTGCCATTTCCCCACCTTCTGTCTGGCACTTGCATGAAAGAAAAGTACTAGTACATATTAACTGGGTAAGAGAAATCCTTTCGTCTAGAAAAGCAGTGTGAGCCCAGTGACAGCAAATGCTTAAGTTTTGGTTGCTGTTGGCCTCAGAGAAGCCAAGCAGTACTTTGCCATCTTCCAGGTCAGTCATTTCTAGCCATTAGGAACAAGCAGCACAACTGAGTATCATGGAGGACCCTGATGCTGCCAGAGCTGTTTAGTGGAGAAGTGTTTGTCTCTTTCAATTAAAGATGTTTTTCCTTCTTGTTCCTGGTGCTAACCTAGCAGAAGTGCTGGTAAAGGAAGAATGTGCATTTGCTATTAATCCCGTAATCTAAATTGGGGATGCTTTGCTGAAGAGTTAACTACCTAGTGAATCCTACTTTCATGACAAATGCTTGTCATGTTCTCAGTAACTCTAGTGTACTATGATTAAAGCTGAGCTAGTTCTCTGGTTCATATCTGTGTTTCTCCAGCTGTTCCTAAACTCTGCTGATTGTGCTTTCCAGGATCTGTACAGAAGGCAGTGGTACTGCCTAAGCTAGGAGTGAGCAAGCAGGTATAAGATCCATAACTATCCATAAAGATAAAGCAATTGCTCTTACATAGATTGCAACTGTAGATGGACTTGCAGAAATGCAAGTGGACAACAGGTGGAGCAAGTGCATTGTGGTAAGTACGTGTGGGGAAAAGGAACAATTTTACACTCCTGTGTACATATAGGGGTAGGGGTAGCAAGGCGTAATCAACTGCTCCTGAAAGGCAGCATGTTTTATCTCTGTCAGTGCTGCCTTATAGTTTAACAAATGGTGAAGGTGATTTAGTTCTGGTGTGGAATAAACTGCAGTCATCATCTAGGTTGCTTGTACAGACTGACGATTAGTCCTATTTGTCTTGCATCAGCAGCTTCACTAGACTAGATAAATTCAATAGGAGCAAGATTGGCTATTTGCAGACAGATACTTAGTCTGCAAAAAAACCCCACCCAAAAAGCCCACAATCCTGTCAGTGATAGTACATTAATAACTTGGTGTAAGGAAAGGTGGGGGGAAGTCAGTGTTGCATGAGAAAAGGAGCTCAGCAATGAGCAGATGCCAAATAAATTAAAAAAAAAAATAAATTGGAGGGTGCCTTGGGTTTCAGGGATCTGATTTCAGATACTCTTGTACTAATTTTTCCAAAGGACTGTATTCGTCTCCCTTCCCTATCAGAAGTTGTGGAAATTTATAAGCATTCTATATGCTTTCAAATTGAGCTATAAGGTAGGCAGTCCAGACCCCTCCCTTACACATATCTTGAAAAATGTTGACTGATGTGACTTATCCAAGCAGGGTGAGTGTGTAGGTGTAGCTGATAATAGAAAAAGATCCCAGCAAAGCAAATTCCCAGTCTTGTACTGCAAGCCCCAATATTGCTTTCTTCCCTAACATGTTAGTGTGAAAAATGCTTGTTAGTGATACAGAGTTAATGAGCTTTGTTCTTGTACTTGCTGTATACTTCAACCCATGCCTGTAAAGGAATGTTTTTTTAAGTACCTGCACACACAGATTTCAATTTTATGAAATACTATGTGAACTGATAGTCAATTTTTGTCAGGCAATAACAAACCAGAATAAACTTTCACAGGTCTCATTTTCCCAGATGAAAGCCTTAGGAGACCTACTGAAATGGAAAGTACTTTCTTTCAGTACTGGAAATCTTGTGTTCTGTGTTTTCTCTTCCATGTGGTTGGCTGAAGTGATTTCCACAGCCAGCAGCTAGGAATACCTTCCATGAAGCTGTAAATCCTTCACACGGGCTGCTGGTAAAAGATTTCTGAGAAGATCTGTGAACTATTATTTCATCGCCTCATCTCAGTAATGGGGATAACTGAGGTACCTACACAGTAATTATTAGTAATATAAGGTCAAATATTCCTCTTAATTGTAAAACTGCATGCCTTCTCTTAATTACAGGTAAACTTTATTTGTTTCTCAGAGTCCCTGCTACATTTCATAATTTTTATTCTCCCTGATGCCAGACTAGGCTTGATCTGATCCCAATCACGTGCTGATTTATATAGATGAACTACATCTTAATATTGTCACATACATTGGCAATATCTGATGCAGTCAGACACATATGCAAATAATGATTACAAATACACATGGTTATTTTTATGCATATATAAATGGATAAATTGTTTTTTATTTTTCTTTAACTTTTCTAAAAAAATTGTAACTATTCTACATTATTGTCAGTCCTATGCTCTGAGTGTCCTTGTTCATGTCACAGTGTTAAGTAGGTTTCATGTTAGTAATACTAAGTCTGAATTCCCTATTCTAAAGTGCAGTATGTAAAGCAGAAACTGAGATCATCACATCAGCACTTCTGATCTATAAGCTCGGTTCATTTTCCTCAAGTTTGGAATTTGCCTATTAAATGCTAACATATTTTGGTGGTAAGTTTGTATTTTTAGCTGAAGAAAAGTTCAAATATATTTTGCACTTGAAGTTGGGCAGAGTTTCTCTTTAATACATCTTAGAATTGAAATTTCAGGCACATCAAGTATCTTCTTGATTTTTTTTACCTTCCCAAAAGTATCAGAACATATGATTGTGAGGGTTTGATTTGTTAAGAAAGATGATTGAAAAATAATTGAGGCTTCCCTCAAGGCATTAACTAGAATATGTGATTTATCAATGCGATTTTTCTGCAGCACAGGAATTCTGCATTTTCATTTTTCTTAAATTATGGACTCAGTAAGCTATGGCTCTGAGTGTAAGAAGTTAATTAAATTCTGTAAGCAAATTATTATTCATTAGGAGGATAGGCTAGGAGTTTTGGTACTTCATTCAAAGTTAGGAGTTGTGGATTCAGTTTTGCCATAGGCACCTCATCACAGGCAGGTCACTTATTTTTCCCATCTGTGAAACGGGGGCCCCAGAACTTTGTGGCCTCATATGGCTGTGCCACTTTCATTAGGAGCTGAGATGCTCCAATATATGACAAGAGGACTTGTTCAATAGGATGTGGAAGATCCAGCACAGGGTTTGCTTCAACGCGGCTCTTGTTTCAGTGCCTGAGTGTGAGCGAAGCTGCTTTTGAAAATCTTTGTGCTCTTTTGAGAGCACTTGCCTACAAGTGTTTAGTAATGTCAGTGTTAAGATTTAAAAAAAAAAAAAGCCTGAGAACCTAACAGTTTGGGGCAGAAGTCTCCTGTCACTTCCATGGCTAAACAGATCAGCCTGATGGCATCTCTCTTTACAAAGGTTAACAAAGGTGTTGGTAAAATCAACTTTGTTAACATTTAGTATAATACAGGGATTCTTAGTCATATGCTTGAACTGCCAATATGAACAGGATTCTCCCTGATGGGAGGAGTATTGTTGCCCTTCTTTTGGCTTTCAGTTCTCCTGGCAACGCTCTTGCAGTGGTTATTGTTGATGTGAAAGAAATCTCAGTGATTCCTTCCCACTTCTGCAGAGGACAGCCTTGCAGTTGTGTTGAGTCGTCAGTCTTGCTTGAGCCAGGCAGTGTACTAAGCAGTGGTGGTTGTATTGCAAATATGTACTAGGGCAGATTCCCCTAGCTGTGTACCATCTTTGTACTGTCTTCACACCTCAGGCTGGCCTATTACTAAAGATGCTCATGAAAAAATAAATATTGGTGGTGTATAAAGAAAATATATTGGGTCCATATCACCCTGAGAAAAATGTAAATATAGTTATTCCTGAAAAGGAAGCGTATGACCTTCAATATCAATGTTTTAATAAAATTATTAACAGTATAAGTATAACAATGTTTAAGATTTTTTTGTGTCCAACTTTTTAATTTAGTGCCACTGTAGCTTGCAGTATCTCTTATGGACATGATTTTCATTTATTGTACATAGGACACTAAAACTGATGCCTGCAGTTATTCTTTTCTTTCTTCCCAATTCCAGTTTAACAACAACAAAAAGTTTTCAGATAAGCTTAATACTTAATTGTCTTCAGAAATACAGATAATTCAATTTGACTTCAAGAGCCATAAGATCATAGAACTGTAAACCAGCCCAGGTTGGAAGGGACCTCGAAAGATCATCTGGTCCCACCTTTTGTGGGAAAGGGAGCCGGGGTGAGATTATCTAGCACACTGTCCAATTGCATCTTGAAAACCTCCAACAGGGATTCCACATATCCCTGGTGATATTGTTCCAGTGATTGATTGTTCTCACTGTAAAAATTTCTTAATCTCTTGTATTGAGATGAAACCTCTCCTGGTGCAACTTGCACCCATTGCCCCTTGTCCTCTCTACGTGGCTCATTGTGAAGTTGGAGCCTCAGTCATCTTTGTAGCTGCCCTTTAAGTACTGTGGAATACTGTGATGAAGTTCCCTCTGAGTTGTCTTCAGGGAGAAAAGACCCAGCTCCTTCAGTCTTTCCTCATAGGGCAAGTTCTCCAGCCCTTTGATCATCTTTGTGGTCCCCCTTTGGGACCCTCTCCCGTCTGTCCGCATCTTCCTTGATTTGTGAGGACCAGATGGACACAGCACTCCAGATGAGGCCTGACAAGCGCCGAGTAGAGTGTGGTGATCACAACTCTCTCTGCTAGTAATGCCTTTGTGGATGCAGGATCCGATTTGCCTTTGCTGCAGCAGCACACTGCTGACTCATGTTCAGCTTGTTGTCCACCAGGACCTCCACGTTCCTTTCAACAAGGCTGCTCCCCAGCCACACAGATCCCACACAGCCACACAGAGCCCCTGTACTGGGCTCTTATGTTGTACCAGCTGCAGGACTTTGCACTTGTCTTTGTTAAACTTCATACAGTTCTTGCTAGCCCACTCTTACAGCCTGTCCAGGTCGCTGTAAGATGGCTCTTTCTGACATGTCCACCTCACCACCCTGTTTGTCATCAGCAAGCTTTGAGGGTGCTTTCAGTCGCATCGTCCAGATCATTTATGAAGATGTTGAACACCATGGAGCCCGGTATCGATCGCTGGGGGATCCCAATTGTGACAGGCTGCCAGACTGAGTAAAAACCATTGATCATCACCCTCCAAGTGTGGCCTGTGAACCAATTTCCTACCCATCTTGCAGGCCACCTATCTAATCTGTATCTTGCCAGGTTGTCCAGGAGAAGGCTGTGGAAACAGTGTTGAATGCTTTGCTGAAGACCCTGTAAACAATGGCCACTGCTCAAGATCTAAGTCCAGATACCAACCTGGCTTTAAATATTCCAGAAAATGCCACTGATTCTTTTAATGGATACATCAAGCTGCTTTGAAATGACCAAGTTTTATGCCTCAGAAGGACTTAGAACAAAAAGAACAACTAATTATCCTATAAAGCCATTTTATGTATATCCTCAGTACCTCCTGTTATGGCTAGTCTTCTGCTATTGACTAATTCCAATTGGAAGTTGTATGTGCTGGAATTAGGTCTACCACATGCAAGTTCTCCCTGTGGTGCAAATCTGCAGGAGGGCAAACTGGGTAGCAGTGGAAATTACTGTATAAGCCCCATCCCAAGTTTAAGTGGACCGTTATGCTTGTTTAGCGTAGTAGCAAAAGGTAAGTGTGACTGCTTTGTGGTTGATAACGCGTGTCATTTGCCATATTCAATAAATCAGCAGTAGAGTAAACTTGTTAGGGTTTTCCAGATGAGGAGATACCCCCAAAGTACTTATCTCCTGTCTTCCTCTAGTTCCTTATTTAGCTTCTCTGCCCTTCCCTTCTGCCACCTTAGAACTCAAATTCCAGAGGAGCTTGAATTTTAGTGCTAACTTCTCAGCTTGGAAAGTATTAATCAGATTTGGTCAGAGTCCACCTGAAATACTGACATCTTTGTTCAGAACAGGACATAAACGAAAAAACAAACACCAAGTGCCAAAACCATTTGCATAGAAAGCTGTGGTCTATGCGATAAAGAAACAAATGCCAGTTGGCTGAAAACTCAATGGTCCTTCATGTTTGTTTGAGAAGAGTCACCACCTGGCTCTTGGTGATCCCTTTGGCTACTGTTTCTCACATCTTTGCAGGCTCGTGGTTCTGCCCCATCCCCTGATGTGGCCCTGCCCTAAACTTCTACATCCAACAACATAGTACCTTCTCCAGCAGCTCCCATGCAGTATACCTCCATGACACCTTCCTCAACAGTGTGCCCTGCTAGTTTCAGAGCTGCTTATAAGAGGTGCTTAAATGGGAGGAGACAAGGTAGAGTGTGGAATAGGTCTGAGAGGCAGATGTATCCAAAAAAGCTTGAGAAATGCTGTGCTGAGGTATGGATTTCCATCTGGATCACGTTTTATATTTTACAGTCCTGTCTGCATTCCTGTGATACACAGGGGAAAATGAGGATTTTTATATTTTAACTGGAAAAAGCCACCCACATGAAACATTAAGTGACCCATTTTCCTCTTAATAATTTTTCTCTGCTTGTTTTGTTCTTTCTCTCACTGTTACTGCAGTGAAACTCTCTCTCCCACAAGTGGCTGCTCATGCACAGCAGATTTTTGTAGCTGACAGTGGAACTACTTGCATAGCGGGACCAATTGGGTGCAGTAGGAGGGTGCTATGACCTGATGGGCTGTTGCAGTGCGTTTCTGTTGTGCGTGGGCTCAGCAGTGCTACGTGACAAATGATTTTTTTTACTGCTGTGGCTTGCCAAACAGTTTGTGCCTCCAGCACCGCTGGTGAGATTTGTGGTTGTTCATCACCTCATGGATCAGGTCTTTTGTTAATGATGTCCCTAAAAAAAGTGTCATACTTACTTAAAAGCACTACTGGATGTTAATTCCTTCAGGGTCCAAGGGTAGTGTGCCAGGAATGAAGAAGAATTGGTTGAGTTAACAAAGGGAAAAATCGATTACAGAAATATTAGTGGTGCTTTATTAGATATGCCTGTACTCCCAAAAGGATAAGCTAAGGGCTGTCAAAACACTGTGCGATCTATTTTCCAGTTTTATGTAGCTTTGCATTTGTTTTTCATGGAGATGAGAAAAAAGGCTTCACAAAACCTGGTTGTTTGGTCTTGGTTCAAAAGGTGGTTAATAGGTTTGCCTCCAGTGTCCCTATTTCTAAGCATTAAATGCAACGATTTCCCCTGTACTCAGCATTTCTGAAAAACCAGGTCACTTGAAGAGTTGTCTAACTGGATGCAGAGAGTGTGAATACGTGATCTTGTGCAGCTCTCCGAGATACTGGGGGGAGAAGGATGAGGCGAGGAAGTGCCTTTGTCGTGCAGGTCCAGTTGCTAGACAAGTGCTTAGCCCTCATGTTTAATGTGCCCACTGATGACAACAGAACTCCTGATTGAAAACACAGCAACAGTGGATCTAGCTCTCTGCACTCACATTTTGCTGTGTTCACCTTGGTTATTATAACCTGGGATCCTGATCCTTGTTTTCCTTCCAGTGAGTGGTAGAAGTCCTGCTGACTGCAGAGGGAGAGGACTAGGCTTTCCACAGACTGTTTTTCCCCTGGATGCAGAAATAAAGCAGCAGACTTTGAAATGCAACCTTCATATCTTGTCAGCCTGTTTCTTTCTAGATTTCTGGGAGGGCCCTTAAAGACAGCAGGCCCCGGTGGACAGACAGGAAGAGGCTAGACATTGCAAAGCATGAATAATCCTAAATTCTAGTCTGGTCATTGACCTAATGGAGCTCTGAGTAATAAAATGAGGTTTCTGAGAAAGCTTGAGATTTCTACTCCACCATCTGTTTACGACAGTTTTGTGCATTTTGTTTTTGTGTGTGCTTAAAGGATTAATTTGCTTTTTAAACTGGAGTTCCCTGTCCCTTCACCCACACATGTGGCCCTTGCACCCCAGTTGCCGCCATAGCCTTTGCTTGCTTTGTGAGAGCTACCCTGTGATTATGCATCAGTCTGCAGTTGTACTGCTACTCAGAGTGAGCAAAAAGAGGTTTTGTACGGGCCCCTGCAAATGAGTGGATAGCACAAGAAACAGCTTTGTGGTGTACTGAGCAGGACAGGAGAACGGAGAGAGCCGATGTCTGCATTTCCCACCTCTGCTACCAAAATCGCAGTCTCCCTGTTGCAGCAGTGTGGGGTCCCAGTTCTGGCAGTAGAGATCCCTGTGGACAGAACCCTCCCCTTTCTTGCAGCACTCTGGCATGGAGCACTGTTTGTTTGTGTAGTTACAATCTGCAGGTAGTGATGCTTTCCAGGAGGACTTCTTCTGAGGCAGGATTTGCAGGGGCAGCACAAACTGTCCCTAGGAGTTGGAGAAATCAGGAGCCATGAAGAAAAAAATCCATATATATTTACTGTATTTGTGCCCCCTCTTGTTCTTACTACAAAACTGTTATAAGCATTTACAATGTAAAAATTGTGGAGAGAGAGTAAAGCTCAGAAGTATTCAGTGGCAATTTATGTTGTGTTTGGTAGAATCATACTGTAGGTGCCATGTAGTTACCTCTTCAAGAGTTCATTCATACAAGTAAATGAATGTCTGAAAACAGCCTGCAATAGGTCAGTCTGACCACTTCCAGCTCTGCAACAGGCATGAAGGTCATTCTCACAAGTCTTTTTAATGATCTTGCAAATGGTTTAAATAAAGTTAGATTTAAACAACCATGATACAAAGTTAGATCTGGAGGAAGAGTTCCTACCTGTTGTGATGCAGCACTTCAGGGCATGTTCCTGATAACACTGTTTTCTTTACCAAGGGGGACTGATGAGACAGGCTTTACCTCACCTCCTCATACATGTCTGCAGTATAAATATCCCCACTTGAGCAAGGCTCTCCCTTGGCTCCTCTTATTGACAAGAGAGAGTAACAGCCTTTTTAGGATGCAAGTCATCGGACCTATTTTAGACATTTCATTTAGGTGAGATTAATGGTGGCTTCCCACTATTTGCTTATCTCCAGTGGCTCAGGGAGCAGCAGTGTGACTAGATCTGATTTAGCATGTGTTTTACAGAAGCCTATATCTGCACAGAGGCATCACCCTGCCTGATTAGACCTGGTTTCTTAGCTGTAGAGTGGATTTTGATAGGTGATACACATAACATGCAAACAAAACCATGGATGGGTATATTTACACTCTATTTTGTCATCTGCCCCAAAGCTGGATTTTGCTGTCCATAAAGAAGATGACCCAGCAAGCTTGGTCTCATATATGGCTACAGCTTCTCTTCCACCCCATCCAGGGCCATGGGGCTGGCTTCCAGCACACCTTGCAGGTTCATACACCGCCCAAAAATACACTGAGGGGATGTCTGCAGACTGCTGTTCTGTGCTTGCTCCTCAGCTGCAGCGCGGGCAAACCCATGGTGTCAAAAGACATCTTGGGGACTTGATACTCCTCCTGGTTTCAGGCTGTGATTGCACAAGTCAGAATTACATTAGGGTAAATACAGTGTGACTCAGGAGAGAAAGAGATCCACATTTTTTCTTAGAAAGTCAAATGCTGTGCAGGACTTTGGTTTTCATCTGCTGTAGTCTCCAGCAGGTCCTGCTGGGGAGACGGGTCAAGGCGGAGGGAACTGGGCTCCTTTCTCTCATTATCGGAGTGTTAAATATTTTACAGAATTCTGGTGTTGAAAGCTGCAATCTGAACGGTTGAGGAAAAGTTCAGACCTGCATACTTAGCTTCCAGAAAATGCCCACATGAATTTCTCTGATTAAAGTGGAGCGACCACAAGGGAAATTCTCAGGACAATTTCAAATTCTAAATAGAAATGTAACAGGAAATTAAAGTAAAAAGGAAAGACCTATGACCAATACCCATAAAGAATCATTTGACCAGTGTCTAGATTACAGCTGCATAACAAATCTATGCAAACCACCAAGAAATATGTATTTGTTATGCTTTTTCAGTTATGTTTCTCAAGCTCAAACCATTTGAAGTAAATAAAACTGACTCAGGAAATTAGTGCATTAAGTTTTTCATTGATGTAATTGTAACTGTAAAACACTTTACAGTATTAATGTCAGCATCTAATCATTGCTTTACAGTCAGTATAATTGGGTGCATCTGATAATTAAAGGCTCAATCCTGATCCCATTTATCCTTTTAGAACTGCTTCCTTTACGCTGCTGAGCCTGTCAGTGGCTGTTTGTATTGGGTGTGTATGTACAGGTAAGAGAGATTTCAAATGATGAAAGCTCCAGTTTTCCTGGCAGCAATGTCTCAATCATCCCTTCAGTGATTTTGGTTTCGGGAGATGGTGGATATCTACCTGACATTAATGAACAACCATTCACAAACCATCCTGTGTCAATCTGTGACGTGAATTTACGAGTAACTTTTTACAAGTTGGAGGTGAGTCTTCAGCATTGGGCCATTAATAGTCTGGATCTTTTGAGTTCACAAAACCTGTATGGCAATGCTGCCACGTAGACAGCACCACTAAATGGGACATCCAGTGACCTAAAAATATGATGTAAAGAGAAAATTACACTTAGCTCTATTTGTAAGCCTGAGAAAACAAATAATACAATTGCAAGCTTACATTCTATTAGGCTTTCTTCTCAGGTTAATATTTCCAGACATTCAGTGCTAGAAAATTTTTGAAATGAAAATTCTAGTCTATAGTATGAGTGCACACATATATATAAATATACACTCTGTCTTATATATGACAGTATAATAGTAATTGTAATGGAAAATCATACATCCTGAGTACGCTATTGTTACTCCATTAAAATTGCCTGTTTTAGTGTGTTTGCACATAGTGGCTTAATGTTCTTTTAAGTGAAAAAGACTTAACTCTTTAAAAAACAAAACAAAGCTTTTCAACACTTTCCATGTCCCTACCCCAACAACCAGAGATGAAGTGGATTTCTTAAAACTCAAAGGATTCTTTTTTGTTTCCCTCTAGGCTAAGAACAAGCATGAAAAATGTTAAAGGAGGTAACAGATAATTATCTATATATATACATATATGTAACAGCAGACACATTTTTACATTTTATATATAAGAAGCTTCTAGTTTGGCAGTGCAGGGTTTCTAAGGGGCTGTACCATGCCAGCCATAGCAGTAATACCAGTTGCTTCCCCTCCCTGAGCGTTATCCCATTGCTTTTGAGGTGGAGAAGCAGGGAGCAGAGCTGGAGCTCTGCTGTTGTGAGAAACAGCTGGCAGAAGCCCCTTGAGCATTAGCACTTGCTTGCTTTGCCCTTGAGCTCAAATAACTGTTCTATTGGTCTTCCAGGCAAGCTGTGAGTCCCATTTGTTTCTCCGACGTGGAAGGAAAGAGAAGACCCTTAAAAGGTCTTGCATGCATTTTTTGCTGCTGCTGATTATGGAGCTGTTGCTGTGCGCTCGAAGGGGCTGGGATGCTTCCAGGAGTGGTGGGTTCCTGCATGTACATGGGAACAAGCTGAAGAGCACCTGCAGCAAGGTGGGAGGATTAATTTCTTGTAGTTTTTTAATATAGCTAGATAAAAACAAATGAAAAGCAACTGAGCATGTTATTCTCTAAGTACCTCCTGGCCAGGAGGAGTGAGCTAAGTAACACAAACACTTCTTTGGGCAGCAGAATGGAAGACAGATGGGTCTATAGGGAGTCAGTCGAGTCTTGCTTGCTTGACATCTTTTGCTAAGATTTGCTAAGATTTTCTCTGCTTTCTAAATATGTTGTAAGAATTCCTCTTCTGAGTTGGGCTCTTTTCTCTTCACCTCCCGTGGAGTATTTATGCAGGGGCTTGGGGGCTGCTTCATTCAAAATTAGAGATTAAGATCACAGGTAATTAGGCCCAACTTGTGAGTCCTCCACCCTTGCCAGAACTTAAGGGTGTTCAAAATGTGTCAGAGACACAGGCATGGTGCATGACTGACAATCCTGTTTTCCACATAAAACCAGGCAAAAAATTAGTATGTGGAGATAAAAACCATTTCCCCAAAGACCGTAAGATACTGAATGTATGTATCTCTTCCCCATATATGACTCTAAAGGCAGTATAAAGTTTGGTAGTGAGAATCCAAGCAAACGTGAGTCGGAAACCTCATCTCATTATGTGTACAGATACTTATTGAGATAGAAGGGATCATAAAGCAGTTTGAGGTCTGCAAGCTGCCTGCTGCTGCAGAAAGAGCAATTCTCCTACCATCTCCTCTGTGACTTGGAAGTCTCCCATCTAACCCCGCAACAAGCCTAGCCATGCTTAGCTCTATCAAAAGCAGGCAGGAGCAAGCTTATTTCAAAAAACCAGCATGTGCTACTATTGTGAAGAGTTGGTTAAGTTTTTTTCCCCTTAGAGCATTTCAGAAGACAAAAGTGTTTTTTCACGGATTAAAAAAAATGAAATGAGAAACCACAGCTTTGGGGTACAAATATTTTGTTTATAAAAACTGGAAATGATTTTGGGAAGTGGTTTTTAAAGATTCTTTTTTAATAGAAAATGGTTTTAAGAAAACAGGAGAAAACTCAGTTTTAAGTTTGAGCTTCTTTGTCCAAAAGGAAAACATTTTGTGAGGGGAAAAAAAGTGGGGAAAAAAAAGCTTTTGTAATCTCCTACAAAAATACTTGGCATTTTTTGAACATTTCTATGTCTTTGTTTGCATCTTGCCCTGCCTCTTAATTGTCATAATTTAGCCTTCCCAAGATGCAATATTATTTATCAAGGAATTTTGTTAAATACGTCATACTCTCGAAGGGAGGTGGCAAAGAGGAAGGTTCCTGTTGCAAGACAGCATTCCTGGGGACAAGTCACTCTGCTAAAGCTCTCTGCAAGGCAGATAAATATGTTATAGGAAGAGTTTAATCCCACAAAGAATGTTTGCAGTGAGTTGTCTTTTCCTTTCTTCAAAGTACAGCGGGTACGTCATCTTGCCCAATCATTGTTCTCACGTCAACCGCTTTCCATGTTGAGAAACTGCATATCTCCGTGTAAAATTGCAGCTCCCCAAAGAGAGCTGAAAGTTCAGGATGGCACTGGGTTATGGGGTGGAATAAGTTGCTGCTTCTACACATGGGTATGGTTTGGGAGGAAGGTGACTTTTTCCCTTATGTTTCACCAACGACTCACTTTTAATTCTTGGTTGTCAAATACTGGGTAGAAATGATCCTCAGTATATGACTTATTTTTAACATGAGACAGTCTCTGTAGGCATTTATAGCTTTCTGTGCTAGTAGATTTGATTACTGTTTGTCCTGTCATTTCTTTTAGTGCCAGACAGAGGCAGCAGAAGTTGACAACAGGGCCAATAATTAAGGTAGCCTAACATTTTTAAAAAATCATTAGGCTTGCCTAGATCCTATTTTCACTTGTTAATATTTTCCTCAGAATGGGGTGTCAAAAGCCAAATCACAAAGGGCTTGCTGAGTCTCCAGTTAGGAAATAAACTATTTTTGCCACTGTGAAGTCTCAGGAAGAAGGAGGAGAGGATGCAGTTTGCCCTGAAAGTGGAGGGACTGGGAGGGAGGTAGCAGCAGGGTCAGCAGACCGGTGACAGTTAATGACTGAGAGGGAGGTGACAACTGAACTGCAAGCGAGGCAGAGAAAGTGGGGCTAGAGGAGCTGGCACGGATCCCGAGACTTGGCATTTTTCCGTTGGCCAACAAATGGCTCTAAAGTGGGTTTTGTCCTTCCCTTGGATGTGATCTGTGTTGTCTGCCTCCTGTTGGTGCAGACCCTAGAAGTCCTAGGTGTGCCACAGCACCGAAGGCTTTCGTAAGACATGGCCTATGGTGTCTGTGTTGGTCTTATGGGCAGCTTGAATGGAGACGCCTGTAAATCCCATGCATCCTTGTGACAGGTGATATTTGGGCCTGCATCAGTCACTTATCAGCTCTCCATAGGCATAGGAAGTTGATAACGGGAGGTATGTGATTATGAGCAAGCTCTGAAGCCCAGGGTCGTCTTATAGATATCTGTGCATATGAAACACAGGGCACGTGTCTCCCATGCAGAGCAGGCAGGTTGCTTCAGAGCCAGTGCTCTGATGGTGTCTTTGACAGTAGGTGACATGCAAGCAATGAGTTTGTTCTTGGATATAGCTTTGGGACTGCTCTCATGCAGCGGTGTAGATGCGTCCTCAGAGGATAAGGGGCTGCTTGCGTGGTGCTTGTCTTGGTGTGCTGGTTTTGGCTGGGATAGAGTTACTTTTCTTCACAGTACCTGGTAAGGGGCTATGTTTTGGATTTGTGTTGCAAACAGTGTTGATAACACAGGGATGTTTTAGTTATTGCTGAGCAGTGCTTACACAGAGTCAAGGCCTTTTCTGCTTCTCACCCCACCCCACCAGCGAGTGGCTGGGGGTGCACAAGAAGCTGGGAGGGGACACAGCCGGGACAGCTGACCCCAACTGGCCAAAGGGATATCCCATACCATATGGCATCATGCTCAGCAACAAAACTAGGGAGGTTAGTGGGGTGGCTGCTGCTTGGGGACTGGCTGGGCATCAGTTGGTTGGTGGTAAGGAACTGTTTTCTTTTGCATCACTTGTCTTTCTTGGGTTTTATTTCTCTCTTTTCGATATTTTTTTATTTTTTATTAATTTCCTTTTCATTACAATTTATTGTTATTATGATTATTATAATCATCATTATTATTATATTTTATTTCAATTATTAAACTGTCTTTATCTCAACTCACAAGTTTTCTCACTTTTACCCTTCTGATTCTCTCCCCCCATCCCACTGAGGGGGGAGTGAGCGAGCGGCTGTGTGGTGTTTAGTAGCTGGCTGGGGTTAAACCACGACAGTCCTTTTTGGTGCCCAATGTGGGGCTCGAAGGGTTTGAGATAATAACGGATTGACCAGAGCATATTAGAAGGGATTTATATCTGTTAACAGTTGCGGGTCACGATATTGATTAATCTGTTCTTGGTATTAGTTTATCTGATCTGTGCCATGCTTTTTTTTTTTTGCTGTACATGTTGAAGAGTGATGTTGGCTTTTGCAGTTTGTTGTGCTCTGTAGTGATTAGGGATGTTTTGCGTGGGAGATTTGCTATTAAAACACTAACCTCGACCTTAACCTGGTATTTGGGCTCTGTACTGAAGCCATTACAGTACTTCAGGTACCATCTCTTGGAGACAATTAACAATTATACTTCTGCTTCCGAGAAGTGTTTTGTGGAGGAAATACAGAATAGCACCTTCACCACCTTCTGTGATGTTTTCTCCTTTGTTACAATAACTTTTCAGTATCTTGAACATCCTTGAGTAGTTAAAATACTTCTATTGGTATTTCTTAGGAATATTGCTTCGGTTTTGTCTAAGGTTAACAAGCAATTTAGGAATATGACCCAGGCTCTGCGACAGTATGGTCACGGGTGGCAAGGCATGTGGGAGAATATGGGCAGGTACATAGAGAACTTGTCACCTCCAAAAGTCTGGAACTTCAGTCCCGAACAACTGCAGGATCCTGATGAAGTCATAGAATATTTGAAAAAAAACAAACACTGTGGCTATTCCAAAGAGGCACAATTTACTGCACTGTGCTGGGCCCTGGCCAGCACCTACCAAACACTGCTCAATATTATGCAGCACCCTCAAGGAGAAGAGCAGGGCTCTGGATCTGAAAACATACCAACAGACACTATGGCTAAACCAGACACTGTATCAGTCGCCCCTATAACTAAGAAGAAACAACGGAAGTGGAAGTCAACTCGTTTAGTAAGGGATGAAGAAGCTTCTCCTAAGAGGGAGCAGGAGCAAGAATCAGAAGAGGCAGCCTGTTCTGCAGCAGAGCAGTCACAAGAACAGGAGGAGGAAGAGACTGAAATCATAAATGAGAAAGAAACCACCTGATCCCTATCCCTAAGTGAACTGTGAGATATGCAAAAAGATTTTAGCCATCAACCAGGCAAGCTAATTCTCAGCTGGTTACTCCAATGCTGCAATATTGGGGCCAGTAGTCAGGAATTAGAGGATAAGGAAGCCCGGCAGCTGGGATCCCTTGCTAAGGATAAAGCCATTGACAAAGGGATTGGAAAAAGGGCAGGAGTCCTCAGTCTTTGGTGGCGACTCCTGTCAAGTGTGAAGGACAGTATCCCTTCAAGGAAAAACTTGCCAATTCCTGAAGCAAATGGACCACCATTGAGGGAGGTATCCAGTATCTGAGGGAATTGGCCATGGTGGAGGTGATCTATAACAACCTGGATGACAACCATGTGCTTCTTCCTGAAATCTGGTGCATGCAGTCCGTGTGGCAAAAGTTTATGTGAAATGTACTGACATCATATGCCAGTACCCGGGCGATAATGAGCTGGACAGACATGGAGGCACTAACTATAGACTGGCCAGACAACTCTGAGAATACAAAGATAATCTCGCTTCTTCCATGTGGGCCTGCGTCTTGGCTGGGAAGGAACTAACACAAAAATTGTCTGAGCAATCCAAGAAGGACAGGTCTTCCTCTCACACTCCAACCAAGGTCTCAGCTATTAAGAGTCAGCCTTTTTCTGTTCAAGGGAGAGGGTATCGGTGGTGTGCACCATATGCAACCCTGTGCTTTTTCCTGCATGACCAGGGGAAGGACATGAGGAAGTGGGATGGTGAACCTACCTGGAGACTAGAAGCTTGGGTACAGGAACTGCAAGGAAAAAACAACAGCTAAGAAGCATCCATCCAGGAAAATTACTGCTCCAGTGTCTGTTGGGCAGAGTAGGAGGGCTGATGGTACTTTTGACACTGATGAAGGGACTTCTGTTTTTCTGTTTTGCAGCTGCAAAAATCAAGTAATGAAGACTCCGACTAGGAATAGTGGGGTCCTGCCTTTGGCCAGATGGAGGAAAGGGACAACTGGGTTTACTGGATTGTGTGGGCTTGATGGCCTGGCCCATCAACCCCATGGGAGTATAAAGCTCTAGTGGACACTGGTGCACAGTGCACTCTAATACCATCAGATTACAAAGGGGCAGAATCCATCTGTATTTCTGGAGTGATGGGAGGATCCCAAGAACTGTCTGTGTTGGAGGCTGAGGTAAGCCTAACTGGGAATGAGTGGCAAAAGCATCCTATTGTGACTGGTCCAGAGGCTCCATGTATCCTTGGCATAGACTACCTCAGGAGAGGGTACTTCAAAGACCCAAAAGGGTACCGGTGGGCTTTAGGTATAGCTGTCTTGAGTACGGAGAAGATTAAACAGCTGTCTAGCTTGCCTGGTCTCTCAGAGGATCCATCTGTGGTGGGGCTGCTGCAGGTTAAGAACAGCAGGTGCCAATTTCTACCATGACAGTGCACCAGCAACAGTATTGCACCAATCAAGGCTCCCTGGTTCCCATCCATAAGCTGATCCTGCGACTGGAGAGCCAAGGAGTGATCAGGAAGACTCATTCACCCTTCAGTAGTCCCATATGGCTGGTGGAAAAATCTAATGGAGAGTGGAGTCTAACGATGGACTGTTGTGGCCTGAATGAAGTCATGATGGTTGGACTAGATGATCCTAGAGGTCTTTTCCAACCTTAATGATTCTATGATTCTATGCTGCCACTGAGCGCTGCTGTGCCAGACATGCTAGAACTTCAATATGAACTGAGTTGAAGGCAGCCAAGTGGTATGCCACAACTGATATCGCTAACGCACTTTTCTCGATCCCTTTGGCAGCAGAATGCAGGCCACAGTTTGCTTTCACGTGGAGGGGTGTCCAGTACACCTGGAATCAACTGCCCCATGGGTGGAAACACAGCCCCACCATCTGTCATGGATTGATACAGATGGCACTGGAACAGGATGAATCTCCCGAATATCTGCAGTATATTGATGACATCATTGTGTGGGGCAACACAGCGGAGGAAGTGTTTGAGAAGGGGAGAAGAATAATCCAGATTCTTTTGAAAGCCGGTTTTGCTATAAAACAAAGTAAGGTCAAAGGACCTGCACAGGAAATCCGGTTTTTAGGAATAAAATGGCAAGATGGACGTCGTCAGATCCCAGTGGATGTGATCAACAAAATAACAGCTGTTTCTACCAACTAACAAAAAAGAAACACAAGCTTTCTTGTGTGTTGTGGGTTTTTGGAGAATGCATATTTCAGGTTATATTCTGATGGTAAGCCCTCTCTATCGAGTGACCTGGAAGAAGAACTATTTCGAATGGGGCCCTGAGCAGCAGCAAGCCTTTGAACAAATTAAACAGGAGATAGTTCATGCAGTAGCCCTTGGGCCAGTCCGGACAGGACAAGATGTGAAAAATGTGCCTTACACCTCAGCCAGGGATAATGGCCCCACCTGGAGCCTCTGGCAGAAAGCACCTGGAGAGACTCGAGGTCGACCTCTGGGGTTTTGGAGCTGGGGATACAGAGGATCTGAAGGCCATTACACTCCAACTGAAAAAGAAATATTAGCAGCATATGAAGGAATTCGAGCTGCTTCAGAAGTAGTTGGTACTGAAGCACAGCTCCTTTTGGCACCTCGATTGCCTGTGCTGGGCTGGATGTTCAAAGGGAGGGTCCCCTCTACGCATCATGCAACTGATGGTATGTGGAGTAAGTGGGTTGGACTGATAACGCAGTGGACTCGAATGGGAAACCCTGACCACCCAGGAGTTCTGGAAGTGATCATGGACTGGCCAGAGGGCCAAAATTTTGGAGTGTCACCAGAGGAGGTGACTCGTGCTGAAGAGGCCCCACTGTATAATAAATTATCAGAAAATGAAAAGCAATATGCCCTGTTTACAGATGGATCCTGTCGTATTGTGGGAAAACATCACAGGTGGAAAGCTGCTGTGGAGTCCTACATGACAAGTCGCAAAAACTGCTGAAGGAGAAGGTGAATCGAGTCAGTTTGCAGAGGTGAAAGCCATCCAGCTGGCTTTAGACATTGCTGACTGAGAAAAATGGCGAGTACTTTATCTCTATACTGACTCATGGATGGTGGCAAACGCTCTGTGGGGGTGGCTACAGCCATGGAAGCAGAGCAACTGGCAGCACAGAGGTAAACCCATCTGGGCTGCTGAATTAGGGCAAGATATTGCTGCTCAGGTAGAGAACCTGGTTGTAAAAGTATGTCACGTAAATGCTCACATACCCAAGAGTCATGCCACGGAAGAACATAGAAATAATGAGCAGCTGGACCAGACTGCTAGAATTTAAGTGGCTCAGGTGGATCTGGACTGGGAACATACTGGTGACGTATTTATAACTCGATGGACCCATGACACATCAGGACATTTAGGAAGGGATGTGACATACAAATGGGCTCGTGATCGAGGGGTAGACTGGACTATTGATGCCATTGCAGAGGTTATCCATGAATGTAAAACATGCGCCGTAATCAAACAAGCCAAGTGGCTAAAGCCTTTTTGGTATGGAGGACGATGGCTGAAATATCAAGATGGGGGAGCCTGGCAGATTGATTATATCACGCTACCACAAACCCGCCATGGCAAGCACCATGTGCTTACAATGGTGGAAATGACTACTGGATGGTTGGAAACATACCCTGTGACCCATGCCACTACCCAGAATACTATCTTGGGCCTTGAAAAGCAAATTTTATGGCAACATGGCACCCCTGAAAGAATTACATCAGACAACGGAACTTATTTCCGAAACAACCTCATAAACACCTGGGCCAAGGAGCGTGGCATTGAATGGGTGCATCACACCCCCTGTCATGCATCAGCCTCCGGGAAAACTGAACGATACAATGGACTGTTAAAGACTACACTGAGAGCAATGGGTGGTGGGACATTCAAGCATTGGGATACACATTCAGCACAAGCCACTTGGCTAGTTAACAGTAGAGGATCTGCCAGTCGACCTGGCCCTGCCCAGTCAAAACCTCTGCGCACTGTGAAAGGAGGTAAGTTCCCCGTAGTACATATAAGGAACCGGCTGGGAAAAACAGTCTGGGTTATTCCTTTCTCAGGAAGGGGTAAACCTTAGTGGGATTGTTTTTCTCAAGGACCTGCGTTCACGTGGTGGGTAATGCAGAAGGATGGGGGAGTCCAATGTGTATCTCAAGGTGATTTAATCCTGGGTGAAAATAATGTATGATTTGAGTTGTATGATGGCTGTATTACATGATGCTGTATGTCACCACTGCTGTGACTGCCATATATCAAAGGCATTATAGCAGGAACCTCTTGCAGCTAGCCAAGCTAGAGGCAAGAGGAGGAATTCATTGCAATGTTAAAACTTAAGGCCTAGTCCAAAGGGACCAGGGGTGGGGAACATAATGGAAATACCTTTAAATTGTTGTAACCCATGATTTGAGTTGCCTGTTATAGCAATTACTATAGCAGGAACCACCTGAACCAATGGAGGAGAAGCCTTACAAGCAGCAGTGCAAGTGCAGCAGTGACCCGACCTGAGCTGGCTTTGGTGCCCAATAACCCCACGCAACACACCACCTCTCCTGTCCCGAGTGACCACCATAAGAGATGGAGCCCAAAGTCATGGACTAAATGAACTCAATGGATAATTTGTGGACATTTGTGGACATTGTACAGGGGTGGTCCATAGACTAAGGGAATGGTATCTGGGTATTATATCAAAGGATGGGAAGGGTGTGGTGGTTAATGTGGTTGTATTGGATAGTGTGGGGCCTGAGCATGATGTAAATGGTATGGAATAAGGGGTGGAGAATGTGCTAGTTTTGTCTGGGATAGAGTTATTTTTCTTCACAGAAGCTAGTATGGGGCTATATTTTGGATTTGTGCTGGAAACAGTGTTGATAATTCAGGGATGTTTTCGTTATTGCTGAGCAGTGCTTACACAGAGTCAAGGCCTTTTCTGCTTCTCACCCCACCCCACCAGCGAGTAGGCTGGGGGTGCACAAGGAGTTGGGAGAGGACACAGCTGGGACAGCTGACCCCAGCTGACCAAAGGGATATCCCATACCATATGGCGTCATGCTCAGCAACAAAACTAGGGGGGAGGTTAATGGGGTGGCTGCTGCTTGGGGACTGGCTGGGCATCAGGTGGTTGGTGGTGAGCAATTGTTTTCTTTTGCATCACTTGTCTTTCTTGGGTTTTATTTGTCTGTCTCATTTATTTATTTTTTATTATTTTCCTTTTCATTACAATTTATTATTATTATTTTATTTTATTTCAATTATTAAACTGTTTTTATTCCAACCCATGAGTTTTCTCACTTTTACACTTCCAAGTTTCTCCTCCCATCCCACTGAGGGGGGAGTGAGCGAGCAGCTGTGTCGTGTTTAGTTGCCGGCTGGGATTAAACTGTGACACTTTGCCATAGATCTAACACTGTGGAAAAACAGGAATAACAGTGGCTTTAACGGCCTATGCTGACCTGCAGCTGCCAGACAACCTGCAGAAAATTTCACTCCAGCATCAGTAGCTACTACCCCATGGGACACTGCATTCCTCCAGCTTTCTTACCTAGCTCTCTCTGAACTGATGTTACTCCATGCTAGACCCTCTGTGCTGGTAATATCCATGAGGGCTTTTATTAATGACTGAAAATGGCATTTATTCCTGCAAGGGAGAACCAACAGTAGCTACACAGAGGTGTCTTTCATGCCTTCAAGCCAAAAAGCAAGGCAACTCCCTGCCGTGGGGTTGCAGTACCTGAGGTGTCCCTGTACCACCAATAATGTAAAGGGAGAAAGCCCTGCACAGTGGGGCTGCTCTGAACGAAAGTGTTTTCACCACTGAAAATTACTGTTCCTCGGGAAACAAAGCCAGTAGGGGCATGGTCTGTAAAGGTCACTTGAAGCTCCCAATAACAGCATTCTTGAGAGTGGCAACTAAGAAAGAAATGGGTGGCAGGAGCCCATCTCAATCTGAAGAGCTTCACCATATCAATATTACCCAGAGAATTCCCCTTAATTTTCGGGTATTGCTCAGCTACTTAAGTGTGACACTGACATTGCTGAAATAAGCCTAAAAGACAAGAACTGTCTGGTTTTCTGAGGCTCGCAAATGAAGTTGCGCTGTCCCAGTTCTGAGACTCGTATTATAGTACTTTGGCATACCTTCTACTATCTAGATACTCTTGCTCCATCTAGTGAGTAAATTTATTGCTCATCCTGGCTTAGTTTTGGCTGTGGAGGGGGCCTGGGGAAAAGTAACATAATTTATGAATTTGACCTATGCAAAGATGGGAATTACCCAGGAAGATTCTAGGTTTGATTTTGTTGGAAGAGTAAGAATGACAGTGATTTTAGCTTACAGCTGCTCATTGACATGTCTTTTAAATTCTTTTTAAAAGACGTGAGGGGTTTTTTTAATGAACTTTCCCATGAAAATCTATTTGTGTTTATATTCAGTGGGTGGATTTACTTGTTATGTGAATCAAATGGGGGGGAAGAGATAAAATGAAAAAAGTTGGTTTAAGTACTTTAACTGTATCTGTTAGAACCCATCTTTACTGTTCTTGTTCAGCAGCCAAAACACATTCCTCTCTTATAAAAGAAGGAACACAAGGGCACCAGCTCACAGATCTTTAATGCAATAAAGCCGTCTCTGAGGCCTATGTGAGGGGCTGCATCCTGCTGGGCACTGATGAGAGAAGAGCAGTGACAGGGCATGCCAGCATAGAGATGCTCAGGACCCTTTCTAGTGCCTGCTGAACCCCTATTAAGCTCAGAGAGGTCAGGATTTGCCCCTTCCTTCTTCCGTCCTGCCTTGTCTTTCTACTTCTGAGACCATCTTGCCTAACCCTTGCCAGACACATCTCATGCCATATTTCCCTTTTCTTTTTCCCTTTCTCTTTCCAAAAGACATTCATTAAAACTGTGAGTAGAAAGCAGCAAGAAGGGGGATAAAAAGAGACCATGGCATTTTTTCTGAGAGCTTGTTTTTGGGGTCCTGTTTGATAGTCATGGAAGAAGACTGCTCTTTCCAACTGGCTCTGGGTGAGACCCACCTTGGTGGACCCCACGGCCTGACCTGCGCCGGGCACCATCCTCACCTTGCTGCTTTCTCTGCAGCCTGGCTTGTGCCTCACAGTCCTGCCAGGCATTGCAGCCTTCTCTCTCTGTCCCTGTTGTCCTGGCTGTGGCTGGTGGCCATGGCCAATGAGGTGACCCTGTTGGCAGGGTGCCCAAAACTGCTGCCAGGCTCACCCCCCACCACCGCTTGCCCGAGCCCCCTGGCCATGCATGACCAGACTGGAAGCAGCACGACCGAGACCCGTTTGCTCTGTCTGAGCATGCATGTGGTTTATGGAGTGGTGACAATGTGATGTGCATATTTCAACCAGATGTGATGGCTATGTAGCATGGTAGCGGCAGGGACACTTGACTGCACAGTAAGTGCCATTTTCTTTGGGTAGAAGTTTTCTAATTTTATTTGAAACTCCTGTTATTACTTCTGAGTTTGGTTAAGCTCATGTAATAGATATATATACACCATATATTAGAATATATATATATATTCTGAAAACATACAAGCTGAAGACAAAGGGCTTCCATGGCTAACAGGATTTTCTGCTTTTAAGTGAAAACAGTTTTTTATTTTGAAAAAAGATTTAATAAGGAAAGTTCCCTTCCCTGCAAAAAAAAAAAACCAACATAAAAAGATGTCAGTACTATTTTGTGCCTGTTAAGGGCAAAGTTATACAGGACTTACAGACTACCTCAGTGCTTTTGCATGGCCTTGACTGCCTTGTTTATTGGTCCAGCATTAAATGCCAGAGTAACAGTGAGCAACTCATGTAGCCATCTACAGAGGGCCTGATCCAGTTGTTCCCTCTGTACAGTGCTCTGGGCTATTAAATATCCTTGATATAATTCTTTTGCACAGTACCATTTTCATGTTTTCTTGAACAATAAGATTTTATTTTTATAAATTCTGGGGTGCAAGGGTTGGAAGCAATGGTAAAGGAATTCTGTTCCCCTACGTACCTTCCCCCTTCCCCAGCACACCATGCGGCACTGGGAGCCTGCCTGGTATAAGTCTGATGGTCTTATGGTCCACTGTCGGCCTGAAGCACTCTCAGAACTGCACTGAAGGAAATGTATCGGTCCAGTACGTTGTGCTGTATGTCTGTCACTATCGACCGTAACTGGGTGCTAAAATCCTGCTTTTCTGGAGAGGTAACAAGCCAAGATCTTGACAGCAAATGCTGAGTAATGCCTAGGTGACATTTGCTGCAGTGTTTGTCCTGGAGTCCTGTCTTAGCCAAATTTCAGGTCAGGCAGTTGGTTTGTCTTAGCATGCGGCTTTAGACTGACAGTGCTTCTCGGCTTCTTCCGTTTTAAATAGTTATCTTATTGATCGCTTATATTAGATCGCTTCTAATATATTATATATTAGAAGCGATCTAATATATTAAGTTATATTAGATCGCTTCACTGCTCTATCTATGAGCTGGCTTACTTCATTTATGAGTGATACAGTCCCTGTGGATGTCACAGTGGAGGCAAAGGAGGTAATTGCTTATTATTGCTAAGGATCATAGCTTTTTCACTTACTTCTGGGGTTTGGTGGCCCTACATGACCTTCACAGCTCACAGAGAAAATGTCATGTTCTTATCCTACATGTCCCCAGGTTATATGAGCCTGATTCAGGGTTTCCACATTCTTACCTATCGACTGTCATGAACCCTGTCGTCTTTAATGCTGTCATCAAAACCTTCAGATTTGCATGCCTGACCTAGTGAGCAGAATAACATTTGCAGGTAAAAAGATAACAAAAATCAGAAATCTGCCTAAGGGAAATCAGAAAATCTGCTCAGGATCTGCTTTCCTGAGCTCAGGAATCAATACAGAAAAGCAGAGAGAAGGTACAGATGGGGAAAACTTTCGGATTAATTAGAAATTGTAGAAATCTGACAACCAAGTATTATTTTTCCTATGAGGCAATGCTAAATGCATTCAGAGGGTGAAAGACAGGCAGTATAAAACAAAGTGACTGACTGCTGATTTTTTGACCCCGTGGAAGAGGAATGGATACACTTTGGTGAAAAACAGCAAGGAGAAGCCTTCAAAATATCTGACCGCCAGAGCCTTCTGCTGAAGTACAGGAGTTGGTGGGAACCCTGTGAAGATCTGTGCTATTTATGAGCACTGCTGCCCCCGGTAGGGTCTTTAATCATTACCATGGGGTTTAGACAAAGGTCAAAGATGCTCTAATTATATTAAGGAAACGGGACAATAGGACTGGACTGAGAACTGCTTTTAAAAGACCAAAAACTGTCCTGGAAGCTTTTGGTATTTAATTCATCGGTTTACCTAACAGATAATCAGGCATTTCCTGTCATGAACACAACCAAAGGCTTTTAGCTGTGCCTGGGAAAATGTGGGTGAATTAAAGAAGCTCAAGTGGTTCCTTGACAGAAGTAATGAGAAAGATGGATTACAAGAAAAGGATAGTGAATTTACAGAGTTCGTGTGGAGAAGAAAGCAAGATATTACAGTGGGGTGGCAGCTACTGAGACAGATGTTTGGGATGGCTAATATACAAGAGAGCAAGTAATTTATCAAAGGCAAAAGATACTGTCTGTCGAGCTTTTTAAAACATACCACAGTTCCCTGAGTAAAAATGAACCAGTCATCTAATCAGTTTTTTGAATCTCTTGTCCTTTGAAGGTTTTATGTTGGAGGACATTCACTTCCCTTGAACTATTTTGTATGTGAATGTGGTTGGATGAACCTGGAATCAAACCTACCCTGTAGACCACTCACCACCATTTTAGCTGATATTTTGACCTGGAAATGGAAGTGCCAAGATAGCATCTGAGGAGACTGTTCGTATGGTGTCTTCAGCATGGGCTAAGGTGGATGTATCATATATATAGGGCAAATACCAAAAATAATTCAGGAAGAGAGAATAGGCCAGATGCTCTGAAATGCAAGTCCCACTGAAAATGAAGCAGCAGCTTGGAAGCTCTGCGTCTCTGTGCTGAATGGAGTCCTGGTATGGGGGAATGGGAATTGGGGCAAAGATTCTTCTTGTCACAAAATGTCTAAGGGGATCTTTTAATGGACCACAAGCTCCATCTTTAATCTCATATGAAAGACCCAGTCTCTTAGCCATAAGAAGCTCTTTGGACTTCTGATCCAGATTGTTTGGGGGATCACTGCCACCGGGTCTGCCAGCACTCGGATTTCCTCTGGGAGACCTCTCAGCAGGGCTCTGTCCTGCTCTCTCTGTCCATGGCTGATCTGATGGAGCCACAGCCCAAATTGTCTACAGCAAATTGGTACTTGGCAGGACCCAGTTTAGTTCAGATTGTGCTTTAAAAAAAGAAAGAAAAAACCCCAGGTACTTTGCTCTTCTTTTTTAGTATCCTTAAGATCCATTTTAGAAAAAAACCCAATGTATCTAAAGACATTTCCATACAAGTTCAAAGGCACTTTATGGAGTTCAATACACTCAGTAGCCAAAAGGTCAAAAGATGCATTAAATTAAGATGGTATATGAATTGGCACCTGAGACCCCTACCTTGCAGCCTTTGCTTGTGGGCTCAGGGGCTCCATTTTGTATCCAGCCTGGACACCAGGTCTAGTCTGAGCCTGAGCCGTGCCGTAGGCATGCAGGTCTTCAGCCCTGCCTCTGCCCCGTTTCCTGGCTGGATCTTGGCCCGATGTTGCAGGTGGTCTCACCTCTAGCCTTGGGTCTGGTCCCTTTCCTCCTGCTCCTGACGGGACCCCCTGCACAGACCCAGACTTGGTTGGTCTCTCGCCCTGCCTGGGGCTGTCAAGGGACCTGGTTAGCAGCCTCCAGACCTGCCCGTTGTGGTCAGCCCCCTGGGACTGCACCCGTTGCTGAGGGCACAGCCTGCGTGGGGCTGCTCCCGGATCCCGACTGTCCCCACTCCTCAGGCAGCCCCACTCCTGCTGCTCCCTGAGATGAAGTTAGTACCAGGATGATCATTTAAAACATCAAGAGCTACTACAACTGGTACTTAGCTTTTAAGCTTGAGAACGTACAGTGGACGGTTTTATTCCTGTGCACTATTTCTAAAGTCTTAAACTTGATTATGCATTTTTATTCAAATGTTCTACTCTTTCAAAGGACTAAACAGTGCAAATCTGCCCAGGGTATTTGGAAGCAGTATAAAAGTACAAATAATATTGGCAACCCATTGCTGTTATTTTTGCAGTTTATTTTAATTAGTAACCAAACTTAAATATAATTTTTCAACTCTGTATTTTTTTATTCCAAATCTTTAATGTCTTCCAGATCCACTCCAGGTTCACTGGACTGGGTGGTAACTAAGTCTTAATTTTGATCCAGAGGAAACTGCCATGCCCATTTTGAGCATTCCTTGTTTGCTTACTTTTGCTCTTTTATTTTTAGCTATATTTTGTATTGCATTTCTCTCTCTGTGTGTACTTCAAAATTATTTTAGACTTTTCATTTTTATATGGCATTGATTCTTGGCACTGAGGTTGAAGTCTGGAATTGAGCAAGCTATGAAATTACTGCATCAGCACAACCACTTGAAAGTCTGTTATGTACTCGGCCCTGTGTTTGTCAAACCTCTGCTCAACCACTGTGCAGGATCCTACATAATATATTCCTCAGCTGGGGAAGAGAGAGGAAGAGAGAGAGGTGAGAATAGCAGTTACTTATAATTTACCTGGTTAGCTGTGGTCCAGAATTTGCCTACTGTGCCCTGAAATGCAAAGTGGTCAAAGCTTTTCCTTGTAAGTGAAACATTAAAAACAAACCCCCCTTCTTTTTAGTATGTTCTACACCAAAGGATCCCTGTGCAAGAAATCTGTTTTACCAAGTGGAAGTGCAGCAGTAATGATTGCTGCTGCTTTGTGCAGGTGTGGGTTTCCCTTGATGATGCCCAGGATGGCCAAAGTTCTGGGCCGGTGACTGATACTCTGTGCACAGAAATGTCGTGACTTTGAAATCTCGAACTTTGCATCTTCTTGGGAAGCTGGGAACATGAAAGGAAAGTCTATATGCTTAGGAAAGAAAGGTTCTTCAGTTTCCCAGTGGGATTCTGTGTCAAAAAGAAGGTCTAACTGTAGCTCTGACAAGCCCTGGGTGACACCAGCATGGCATGGGACAGAGGCCTGAGATCGGTGGGTGGCTACCGCATGGCTCGCAAAGCTGAGGAGCCCCTCAGTGGGCAGGCACAGCTGTCTCGGGCTGTTTGCAGCTGGGGGCGCATGGGAGGCAGCTTCACAGCCAACGCAGATGCTGGGGAAGGTCACTGCTGTGTCCTCCCTTCCCAAAGGCTGCATCCTCCTTGCCCTTCCCTTCTTCCTTACTCTCTCCCACATTTGGTGGCACCGCCACCTCTCCTCTTTCTCTTCTCTGCTAGCTCAAGCAGCAGACGTCTGCACTTCTGGTGGGGGAAATGCCAGGGTAATGATTTAGCCTGTAAAACTAGAAATCTTTATACCGCAAGCGCTATCTACACAAGCCCCATTTCTGAGTCATTGCAGACTACCTCCAGCAGTCTCGGGGATTAAAGCAAAGGAGCGTCTCTCTGGGTGCGAGGAGTCACAGGATGCTGGCTGGGTGATCATCTCAACTGTATTGCCGAGTGCATACTGAAAATAGGTGCCACCTGGTACAAGATGGATGCTGATGGTCCACCACTGCTCTCTGCTTTTGCTATTTGCAATCCTTCCCCTGTGTGCATGCGTGGATCGTGCACACATGTGTGAAACAACCAAAGCACTGAACGCGTGAATGCGTGATGCGCCCGCGTTGCACTGCTGGATACTGCACGGTGCTGATGGTGTGTTGCCCGCTGCGGCAACGGGGACCATTTCTAAAACTGAAAACCTGCAACCGGTGTCACGGAATTGTGACTCCAGCCCCTCGCTGGAGACGGGGTGTCCCCCCCGTCAGGAGGGGCTTGTCCCCAGGGAAGGACATTGGCTTCTCCCTTCTCAAAGGCCTCATGGTGCAGCAAGCTCCAGCCCCAAGACCTCACTGACCCTCTTCTGAAAGCACGCTTGACCAGGAGTGGGGCGAGGAGGGCAAGCAGCCCTGCTGGCACAGCAGGCAGCTGGCAGCAAGGGGGCATCATGTTCCCAGTGTTACTTTTTTCCTTGATGTTAAATTAATATACAATGGAGTATTATAGATGTTCCTTCTACATCTTAGCCACAGTTAGAGGACTTGTGTTATTAATGCCAAGTATAATTAAAATGTTTTCTGATCTTGATTGAGTTTCTGGTTCTCCCTGCCATCTTCTGTTTCACTGCCTTTTTTTCCTTCCAGCACTTCTCTTTCTGTCGTGATTCTCGTGTGTCTCGGCTTTCATAGACCCTGTCCCTTTCTAGGGCTTTTTTTACTTGGTTGCAAAGTGCATTTTGAATTTTTGCTCTTTCTTTATTAACATGTTTGTTTATTTACAGAGGAACAGTGAGGGAGTGCTTGGGGAGGATCTTTGCTTCTTCCTTTTGCTTTAATATTCTGTCCGTCATCTCATATCACCTCCTCCTTTCTGCATTGGGGAAACCTGTGAGAACCTCTGGACTGATGACAGCACCATCTGGCTCATGCCAGATTGTCCTGTCCTGTGTCTTTTGCCTTTGGTTCCTTGCAAAGCAGGAGAATAGCCTTGCAGGTTATTGGATGTGCAACACCCTCAAATGCAGCTGGTGAATCCATGCAAAATGGAGCTATTACCCTAAAATCCAAACCAGCCCTGTGTCTACACTTGCTTCTGCCAAGAGCACCAAAGAAGCAAAGTCAGAGAGTTAGAAAGGGAACATCTGTAAAGTGTGGAGTCCCCACATCTGTGTGGGGAGTGATGACAGGGAGAGGTCTGAAAAAATACTGTGATGAAAAATGGCTTATAAAAATTCTATGTCCTGTTACAGACCCAAATTGGTCCAAATCCTTGTCTTTTCTTACTATTTTCTTCTCTAGTGCATAATTTGAGGGAGGGTTCAAATATTTCAAGTATTTCTGAAAGACTGGAAAATCTGAAAACATTTTTACTGACCTTTTTATGGGAAATCTTTCTGATAATTTTTTCTTGTCATTGCTACCAGCTACAGAAGCTTTATCCATGTAATAATAACGTGCGCCAGTGTAGGACTTGCATCACTACCTCATGCGAGTTCCCAAGTCACTTTTCAGACCATATATAGGGATCATTCCCTTACCTCTTGGGCAGGAGGCAGGGAGCCACTTCTCAGTGCCAGCTGCACTCCTCTGCAGGCCTGCAGAGGGGAAGTGAAGAGGCATTTTTCCTACTGGATGACAATGGAAATTCTTATGCAGGCAGAAATGTGGTTACCTCAGCCATAATTTACAGGGACACCCAGGACTCCCTCTCGCAAAAGAAATGTGCTAGAGACTGTTTAATAACCAGAAATGTTCACGGCATCTGTATAACACGTTGGCTATAGGACAACAGTCTCCCCCTTCCCTGAGAAGTCATCAGGGGATTGATTTAAAGTAGCAATAAGCATATTGGGAGGCAGCAGAAAGATCAAAGGACAGTAAGTATTACAGCTGTTTTCCAAAGTATTTTATTCACAGGGTGAGCATATCTGATCCTCTGCTTGATGGAGCTGATGGTCGCATAAAATGCTGCTTCATGGGTCACCGGGGCCAAGATGCTGGAAGTAACTTTGATATTAGTCTTTCTCTCAAACCATCTGTCTGTCATCATCAATAACCTTCCCAATGATTTCCCATCCAGGTTCTTGCTTGATCTCTGTCCAAAACTGATTGTTTGAAATGTTAAAGTAATTCATCAGCCATTCCTGAAGCCAGGTTTGGGGGCAAAATAAATAATACCAAATAAAAAAGAAGTTTAATGGTTTTCTCTGTAAGAAAGAGGCTGGTGAGACAGAAGGGACTGCCTGAGAGTGTCCAGAGCCAGACAACACTGCTTTAATTTGTGTCTGAATTAAAAAATGGGGCCTGAGGAAGAGACCTCACGTGAGCTCTGGGAGACATCAGCAGCCTGCGTGCAGTGACGAGCACTGGTGGGTGCCTGGATCCTGGGCCCGGAGGGCGGAAACCAAGGCAGCAGGCGAGAACAGAGAAGTTTTTCTTCTTTTTTCACTTCTTGGTCTTTCCTCATAGACAAGGAGCACTGCTCATTCCTTCCCTCTTCAGCTGTGATACTCTTCCTTATCATAGCTTGTTCCCCGCCCAGCAAACTTTGGTAGGGCAAAATATCTTCAGAGGAGAAGGGGGCTACATTTATGCCTACTTTATGCGAGGGTCATTCATGAAAAGGGCTGCCCCTTTGGACAAGAGGCTTCCCGAAGAAGCAGGTAATACCCCATCTGACGTGGAGTGCCACAGATGACAAGAGACGGTTCCCACATCAGAGTGGAAATAACTTTCGCTGCAGTCAAATATTTAAATTACCCCTGGTAATCCTGAGCTACTGCAGTGCTTGGTTTAAACTAATTATAATTTCCCAGCGTTATGTAGCGGCACAGAGCACCAGGCAGACCCTGAATAACTGGTGCCCAGACAGACTGCCTGAGTCTGGGGGTAGCACAGCTGAGGAACGGCCGATGGTGCAGTGAGCTCATGTCTAAGCAAGCGATGGTGGCCATTTTGACTGCAGTCCAGAGGCGCTCAGAGGCTCAAAGGTGAGACGAATGTCCAGTCAATGGGAGCATCACGCAATCATAAGTGAAGAGGGGACAAGAGCCCAGGGACTGGAGGAAGGACTGGATTCAAAGACCAGGTACCTGAAAGGGAAGAAGGGAGGTAGGGTGATGAAAATATCTGAATTTTGTTCCTGTTAACTTTCCACAGGATGGAGGGCAGAGTACACACAGGATGTGGATGAAATGCAGCCTCGGAGGTAAAGCAGTAGTAGAAACCTACAATAGGAGCAAGAACCCCTCTGCATCCAGCAGCAGCACGTGGTAGAGTGCTGCCCAAAACGCCTCATCAAAGTCTTGCGTATTGCCAGGCACCGGCTGGCAAAGATGAGAGCCTGAGGGCCCCTTGTGACCAGGAACATAGTCCATGTCCCCATGAAGAGAGGCCTGGGTACAGCCCCAGCTGCCTTGATCACTGTGCAGCATGTCTGCCAGGTGTTGAGTGGGTGTCAGTACCTAATGATCTGGGTGGAAATGGGGCGTTTTAGCCCTTTCTGTTCCCCTACTGAATCCACTGCTGGGTGGGTGATCTTCCAAAAAGAGAAGTATGTCCCTTAGTGGTCCAAGGAGCTGCCAGTACTGCTCCATCATCAAACCCAGCTGAGGTGCTGTGGAGAGGAGATGTTTCCTAGAAAGGGCTGAGAGATCCTCAGTGAGAAGGTGGTTGTTGTGGGGTAAGAGAGCGTTAAGCAGTGAAGTGAGGACAGGACAGAGAGAAGCAGCACGTAAAAGGTTTCTGTTGTCTGTTTTGGTCAGGAAAATAGTTTTTTGTTTGGAAGATAAACCAAGCCCCGAGGAGAAGGAGCCGATCCAGGCTCCGTGGGTGGTGTCAGCCCTTCCCTGGTTGCAGAGATGGGCCAACCCTGTACAATGGGAGTGCATTTTTGTGTGTGTTTGGACTGCTTCAAAATGCTTTTTCTTTTAAACCTTGACGTGTGCTTTGCCCAAGGGATTAATGTTGTTTGAACTGTTTTGGTCAGCTCAAAATAGAAAGCCGACCACAAGTGAGCTTGTGTGTAAAATTCACTGGTGTGTGTGGGCTGCGTGGCACTCGCCTTGCCATGCACAACGGGCAGAGTGGGGCGGTGAATCTGGTCCAGTTCATTGCTGTAACTGCGGGTTTGGTGGAAGAGGAACATTTGGGGTTGCGTGCAGTCGCAGATGCCAGGCTGTGTAACTGTTTCCTCATCGGTAAATGATGTTGCAGTTAAGGAGAGTTTTAGGGGAGAGAAACACCCGCTGAGTACCCATGCAGCAACGCAGGTCCTCATGCATTGCATTTATCTGCCAGCAGCCTAATTCCACAGAAATTACACATATTAGCAGCAGCCTGCCCATATGTGTGTTGACTAAATGAATGCCGTGGAGAATGTACCAGGTGGGGGCATGAGGATGCTTTACAGGTAACACCATCCTCTTGAACACCACAGCTGCTGTACAAAAGTTTGGTTGATTGAAAGGGGCCTTTAAATGGGGAAAGCCGGTCCATGAGGCTACGCATTTTCTCCCACAATGACTCAATTTTTCTGCTTATAGTATGATGAATAGCAGTTCATGAATTTGCCAGCCCTGGTATAATGCATCCTCGGATGAATGTTATGGGGGTTCCTTTTTTTTTTGTATGCGTTTGTTTTTTAACTGCAGTTGGCAGGGTGGTAACTGGTTATTTCAAGTCAGTAGACTCCATGGTACGCAGCCTGAATTTCTCCCTGCTTCCTTAAAGTGGTCTTGGATAGCTATGTGAAACTGCACTTTCAAAATGCCTACTGCTCAACACTTCTCTGTGACAGCAACTTCTGCTGTTAGGAACTTTGTAGTGTGTGTGCTATAGCTACATAACTTAATTAAAAAGATGATGAGCAATTTCATTCATCCTCCATAGCCGGGAGATGATGGTGATCAGCAGTTATATTAAAAAGATGGGTTGGACTCTGACTCCTTTTGCTGCAGGTTGTAGACTTGCCAACCCAGTTACTTTCTGGAAATAGCTTATTGTTTTTCTTGGCAGTTTAGTGACCTAGTCAGTTCTAGACATCTGGCTGCTGTATCATACGAGATCAATTTGTGCACCTATGACAGCCTGGCATACTTAGATTTGAAAAGTGGCTGCTGCACATTCATGAGGATCCCAGCATGGATGCATTTGGCTTGCTGTGTGTGTGGACAGGCTGGTTCTGCACGCTGGTATCTGACCTCCTTGATGCTGACAGGCCTGAATTGTGCTAGCACTGTGTGGCAAGACTGTTTCTGCACCATGCATAGTGCTCAGGGTTCCAGCTGACGGATACTGCTTTAGTACAGGTAATACTGGATGATGCTCCACTAACACTATGGGGTTTTGTAATTCAGCTGCAGCTTTGTGCATAGGTGAAAGGTGATCCAGAGCCTTCTTATCTTCCATTGGCACTAAATGAAAATTAAGCAAACATTGTCCTTCATAAGAATGTCAGATGTGTTTCCTAATGAGATCTTGCAGGACAGGATAAACACACTTATTTTGCATGTACATGACAAAGTCAAGAGATATGAATCTTTTTGATGACTATACCGCTCAAGTTCAAAAGCAAATGCTAGCTCCCAGAGTGTGATGTGTTGCCATTTTAAAGCTGTGAGTTAGTATTTCCATCCATTGAGTTGAAAACCTGTTGCACTGTGGGGACAAAAAACACAACCCATTGTGCTCAGAAGGAAGAACAATACTTGAACAAAGACATGGCTTTTTTTTCTTCTGTCCTCAAGTAAGCCAAACCCACCATCTAGAACATATTTAAGAAATCCATCTGAATAGAGAGCATAACGGGTGTTCACGTTGTGTTCTGTCACTTTAAGATGCCTAATAGCCTTGGCAGTCTTATTTTAGGCCATGTCGCTAGGGAGAAGCTGACATACCAGTACGGAGGACCCAGCGCGTAGTCTGACGTGGTGTGGGATGGATAAAGCAAACAATCACAAGTCCCCCTGTAGCAGTCCTGCTTTATGGAGTTGGCAAAGAAATACGCTCTCTATGAGTACCAGCTAAAGAGCTCAGTGCTGCTGTGGGAATTTCTCTCTCGTTTTATATTCCCCAAATCCACTTTTGGCACCTCTGGCAAGTACAGAGTTGAAGGGATAAAGGCAGCTCATTAGGGGCCTAATCCAAACCCCATGGATGTCGCTGAGAGCTTGTGCCAGCAATGGGACTTGGTCGAGTTTAGTTATGAGCCTTTATCTTTTCTCCGTGTGTATGGATATCTGTGATTTAACTACTAGTACCGGTGAGTCCCACTACCTGCCCTTTCTTTAAGGGCCGTTTGCAGGGTTCAAAGTAGTGAGTTTCACCTCCCCCTCTCTCATAAAGACTCATCCTTTGTTTTTCTCTGCATCTATTACCCAAAAAGACACTATCTAAAATGTCACACTTCAGACAATGGACACATTCCATTATTGTAGTTTTGCTCCTTGGAATGTTATGACACATCCCCCAGATATCGGCTTTGTTAACTGTCAACCAGTTCGTGTCCTTTCACTCCCAGCACGTGCACCCACGGGTGCTCTTGGCCCCTGCCGTGCAGAGCAGCGCTGTGCACCCAGCGGAGGCTGCAGCCCAGGGAACACTCCCTTTCCCGACCTTCTGCCCCAACACCCACCTTCTCGGTGGCTGAACGGTGGGACAGCGAGTCAGTGTCCCTGCAGCTAGGAAGGCTTCCTCTCCTTCTGTTGCATCAGGAGAAAATGGCTGGCACCAAATTTACTTGCTGTTGCCAGCAGAATTTGAGGCAAAAAACAACGGGCCCAGTCCTGAACGGACTTGGTTATCCCTCCCATCCAGATTTATTTTATATGCTTTACAAAAGCGGGTGAAGGCCTTGAACAATATCACTTGGATTGTACTTGTGGCAAAAAGCCTGCCTAAAAGCCTGACCCAGCAGTGCTATACACCGTGCTGAGAAACTTCTGCTAATGGGGGAAACCACAGCCTACAGAAGCAGGAGAAGGAAAAAAAACCCCGACTTGTCTCTGTTTGTCTCTTATCTCTAGCTCTGTTCAGTTAGAGAACTGGAGCGGAGAGAAAATCCGAGTGAATTTCCTGCACCATCCTACAGCCTTAAGTTATGGCTTGACAAGGGTCTGAGCCTGTTTTGCTTCAGCAGATTAGCCACAGGACCATCCTTTCGCTCCCTCAGTGACCCACAAGGTCCTTTTGGAAACCTGATGCCATCCCAGGCTGAGCAATGGTGCTGGAAAAGGCCAAGGGTGTCTGCGCTCTGCCCTGGGGCTTGCAGCAAGAGCTGGGTCTGCAGCACAGTCAGTAAATACTCATGTAAGTAGGCCTGCTCTCAGGATTTAAATCAGTGTGAGAGATACCAGGATCTGGGTCCTCGCGATCTGGGGATTATAAACCAGTTATTTTAATCACACGATTAGAATTTAGATAAACAGTCAGTGAGTAACCAAGGCATGCCCCCCAAATACAGTGAGTCAGACACACCATTTAAGGGAAATGAGAGGGGAATAGCTTCGCTCCAGCTCAAGGCTTATCCCAAAAGCGTTCCAGCCCTCTGCTTGAGGCACTGGCAGGAGGAAGCTTCGTCTTGCAAGCTTCTTCAATCACTTTTGCCTGCAAAATAATTACGCAACTTCACTGCTGTACCATAGTCTTCCAGCAGTATGTTACCTTTATGATATGCTAACGTAGTTTTCTTAAGTAGCTCCTATGTATGCCCAAGGTCAATAAATATTCGCCTTAATTGTGCATGGAAGCCCTACCTTCTGCTTTCTGCTGAAGAGCGTAAGCAGCTGCATCAGACTTTGAAAGAAACCATCTGACTTTTCTCGCTTAGAGATCTAAATTTTAGAAACAGATGTACCATATCTGATTTTTTGTGGCCCCAAAGCAATCAGGCTGACCATGACAGTACAACAGAGCGAGCAAAGGGGAACTTCACGTGCTTGTTAGTCAACTCTGCTTTTGTGCCTCACCCTCACTCTGATTGTGCATCCTGACTTTCCTTCTCTTGTTCTCGGTTTTGAGGGACAAAAGGTAAGTTCAGGGTGAATTTAGGCATGGAGAGAATGAATTTTTGGTATTTTGATGCCAGTCTTGTCTTTTAATGCATGGAAATTGCTGCCTGGTCTCCTGTGAAGTCAGTTTACACTAAGGTCAAAGTCTTGCAAATATTCAATTAGGAGACCAGTCAAGTATGTGGGATTAAGTTGTTTATATAAATGTTTGCAGAACCAGAGTGTGAGTTCACAGGCAGGCATGGGAGCTTTGGTTTCCCAGCTGATCCATAAAAAGGGTCAAACACAGTATACTGATAAATGTAGGGTACTGACAAAAAGCTGGCTACCCTCAATCCAGTCCCAACTGGAGCTTCCAGTACCGATTCCCTGCTGTTTATCAAGGTTAAGTTGGAGGCTGATGAGATTGCAGGAAGTATCATTTAAAAACAAATTCAGTCTCTTTGCTGGGCACCACTGCACAGCTCTACACATATATAGGCAGTTGGGAGCGTAAAAGCAGATTCTGCTTTAAGTAAACTGAGAGCTCCCGCTGACCACCAAGATGCAGCTCTGGTGTGAGCTGTGGGAGCAAGCAAGAGTGGAGGAGGCCCCATGGAATAGGATCTGAAGATATGGGGTAGCATCACTCCCCGGAGTTCTCTGCAATTGGTCCTCTTTGTTTCTGCTTCTGGTACCAAACTCCTGAGAGAAGCTAGAGAAAGCGCCTGGTTTTCAAACCAGGGGAAGATGGAGGAGAAAATTAACTCCTTTTTTGGAGAGAAGCAAATGCTTTCTCAACTCCAGCTTATATTTTGGTGAGCCATGGCAGGACTGCTGGAGATACAGTGGAAGACAAAACTAGGCAAGGGAGTAAAAGGTGAAAAGAGGAGCATTTCATGCATGTATGTTTCTACAGTGTAATTTTGGGGTGGTGTCATTTTTACAAGAAATTTTTACAGTCCCTCAAGGAAATAGAGAAAAAAGCAAGGACTCCAACGTGCTGAAAGTGTTTGGTGCCTGGTTCCCTGCTTTCTGTGCTGGTCAGAGCAGGGAGCGATGAAGCCATCAGTGAACAAATGGGACTTTACCCAACCCCAGTGTGCCAGAAGGAGGAGTGACTGTATTATGCTTGGTTTTTTCTCTGTGGTAGCTGGCATGAGACGTCCCTCGTGCCCTTGTAATTCTTTAGGGTAGTTTCTTTGGACCGCTTGTGGTTATGCTGTTGAGAGTATGCAACTGGCATCTTTTGAGATGAAAGGTGCTGTGTCAGTGCAATATGTTGCTTTTGTTGCTTGAATTTGTTTTTAAGCACTGGTATCTATACTGGAGTTATTAGTAGACTGAATTGTCCAAGCAGGGATTCTTCACCCCTCCTGCTGCAAAATACATACTGTATTCCTGTTGCTACAGCATATACAGCTATGTTACAGCTAGTACAGTCTGTTTTTCACTAAGTGCATCAGTGAACAATGTTTAAACAAAGTTTAAAAAAAAAAGAAAAGTACTGGCAACAAAGAGATGACTTATCATTTGCAACTTTAAAAAGGAGCCTGCAGCTATACGAATCTGGAAATAATATAAACTTAACCCACAGGACTGTTGCATTGGTTTTAGAAGAGCTTACTTTAAAGCTGGTATGTGGGCTCACTAAGAGACTGAGTGGTTGGCAAGGATGCTAACGATTTATGGAATGTGTCTTTGGAAAGGATTAAAGCAAAAAACATGTTGCTTCTTACCAGCTCTGAGCTAGGAATATAGCTCTAAGGGGTGAGCGTTAAATTTTAAGCATCCAGTATGTAAAGCTTTTAAAGAATAAACTTTTTTCTTTCCTTGCCCTGGTGCTTGGGATCAAATTCAGTCCAGACAGGATGGACTAAAAATCATTCCCATCTGACGTCCAGGAAAAGGTCAGGAGTTAAAGGAGTACTGGCAGTGGTGAAGCAGTTCCCAGCTTGCGTAAGTACTATTTGTGGACTGCCCAAGATAACAGTCAGCATTTTAGCTCTAAATGTCCCAAGCCTCATATAACTGTGCCTCTTCATTTTCTCCCTCTAAGCTGATTTTTAAAACTGCTTTGCACCAAGTAAAAGCACAATTAAAACTGAAGCCTGAGAACTCAGTTAAAATGCAAAATCCCTATGATTTTTGTTAGTCTATATTAGTCCATCCAACTCCATATTTTCCTCTGTGCATGTGAGTGGATGTGTTGTTGCATCTGTGTGTGTTTGCAGAAGGCACTAAGACAGGACTTGCTGCCAAACCCAACTTTCTACCCAGTACGGAGGAGAGGAGAGGCGTGGTGCTGTTCTCAGCTCTAACGTCGGTGCTAACTGCCCAAGTGCTGCCTCCCCTTGGGGAGCCACCATTTCACCGCTCTAGTGGGTATGTGCAGGGAGAATTTCCCCCCCCCAGCAGAAGAGTTCATCCCATGAAAGGCTTCAGACATCAGATGGATGCTGTAGTTTGGGTTTGGTGCAAATGGCAGAGCTTTTCCCCAACAACGTCTGTTGCAACAGGCTGTGCTCACCTATTGTGTCATTCCTAAGTGCAGGGTAGATCCATAAAGTTGCAAAGCAGAAGTGTGCTCTGTGTCAGGGAACATCAGCAAGACAGCTGCCGCTAGCAATGTGACAGCCATGGTTATTGGGCATCTCACAGAGCTGGTAGTCCAAAATGTTTGCAAAACTACAGCCACTTGTACAATGTGAGGGTAGATGCTGTTGGAAATGGGACACAGAGGTCTAAAGACAAAAGCTGTTACAAATAACTTCCAAGAGGGACAGTGCCTCTTTTCCTGCAAGCATGTCTGCCATCCCCTAGTTATCTGCTCTTTCTCCGCATGCTCATTTGGCTACACAAAAAGAGACCTGATTCATGGTGGCAGTGCAGTGTGATGCGAACGCATGTTATCTGCTACTTGTCAACTTTCATGCAAGTCTTGGTGACTTCAGGGGTGAAATCACAGGTAGGATTCTGAGCCCAAGATGCAGAGCTGGGGGCTCTGGATGTGGAGGATCACCTTAGTGGGTCACAGTCATTTTGGAGGGCTTCTGCTGGCTGTGGCAGTTTCTTAACAGGATCTGTCCCCTAAGACACTTGTGTTTCTCTTTCTCTCCGACCATTCATGAAATCCAGAATCCAGTCCTGTGGAGGTAGTGCGAAGACATGACACAGGATGGGCTCAGTTTAGGGGTGATCCACGTTAAAGCCTTCCTCCAGAATTTTCACTGAATGGCCAGATTGTCTTTGTGGTCTCACTCTGAAGTCCTTGATGGCTTACTTTAGAAACTGGCTATGATAGGATTTGTGTATGACTTAATTTTCAGTGTTTAGGAAATATTTGGTGTGCTTGCTTTGACAATGAATGTGTACATCAGTGCCATAAAAGCACGATATCTCATACTCATCATGAGGCTCTGAGAAGGAATAACGTGGCAAAAACCTGGAGGTGAGCACCTCTTTCTTCTTTAAAGTGAAAATCCTAAAGCTATGCCTTCATTGTTTAGAATAAGTGGATTTGCTTCCAACTGAATGACATTATATTGAAAGCTCACCTGTTTTTCACCATATTACTTACACTGATTAAGTCCCAGAAAAGGTCGTAACCTGTGCTCATTGTGAGGGTCCTGAGGGCACTAACATGCTGTAATGTCCCTGACCAGCTTCACCTGAGGACTCCATCCACACCTGTGGGCCCAGGAGCCCCATATAAGCTCAGCCCCATGGTATGTCATAGGAGTGCTGGTCTCCAGCCTTGCATTTGGCTCGATCTCCTGAATAGATGTGAGACCTGTGCTGTTGGTAACTCTCTCCTGGATGGGGCTCTCCCACGTGCCTTGCTGTATGTCTCTAGTCCTCTGTCTGACTCTGTCCCCTGCTGCTCCTGAGGGGGCCCCCTGGATGGACCCTGGCCTTGGTTTGCTGTGCCTGGAGCTGTTGGTGGACCCTGTTACCAGCACCCTGCGGGACTGCTGGAGCTGTGTGCTGCCTCTGCTGCATCACTCTCAGCTCCTGGCTTGCCTGCACTTGAGAAATTTTGTGCTTAAGTGCTTGGTTTGGCTCCTCTGTGCTTTGCTAAGGTAAGATGAGAATGTGTGGCTATTAAAAAGTTAAAAATATGAACTTGAAATTAATCTGGTAATGATAGAATTAGTAAAGCCTGATTTTTTTTTTTTTCCCTCCCCTATGGTTTTATGATTATGGTGTTTTAAAGATATTTCCTATTTCCTTCTCCCACACAGAATATCTGCGCAGCTGTGTCTATGCATCCCCCAGTTACTAGTTGAGTGAAAGAAAATAATGTAATATGGCTGGTTTCAAGTTGCAGGTGTGCTGCTCAGCTACCTGGAAGGTCAAACAACACAACCTCTGAACTAAAGCTGCAGCCTTGCTGTCAGTACAGATGCTAATTTGTATCTCTGTCCTTAGAACAAGCTTATGACTTTTTAAATTTTCTTTTCACAAAACCTGAAAGAATTTAATTGCTTTTGAACAATTCTTTCAAGTTGATTTGAAATTGGTCTATTTGTGAAATTTAAAATTCCCTGCAGGGAAGGGATGAAAGGAATTATGGATGGGCAGAAGCCAGGCAGCCTGTTTCCACAGGTGACTGCAATGAAAGGGCATCCATGCTTTTAGTGAGAAAAGGGTTGGGGTGAATTCATATGAAATTAGCAGGAATTTTTCTTTTTAGATGAGAGGGGTAAGGAGTATGACTTGCTGAGTCTGGCCAAGACAGAGTTATCAAATATAGAGAAAGAAATGTAGAGTGAAAAAGCAGGGGACCTGGTGAGAAAAGGAGAAGGCCTGCCTTGGCTCAAAACAGGATGAAATGTGAAGAAAATTCAATTTGAGAGAGGTTAATGCGGGCAAAGTTATTGCAAGGGGCATGGGCTGGGAATATGCCTGTACTGTTATATCCACCCTTCCTTGAGATGTGTGATGCTGTATGCACGTGCTGGGGGGCTGGGCTCTCCAGGCATGAGGTAGCCTTTGAAGGTTTGATGTTAAGCACGTACCCAGCAGTATCAGGACTTCTCATGAAGAAGGCTATCCTCTGGCCAGGAGTAATTCCCCAGTGTCTGCCCAGAAGAAATTTTCACAAAGCAAAAAACTTCACTTGAGTAGAGTGGAGATGACATTTCTGCTGAAAGTTGTATGATGTTCCTTCTAATATAGCCTGGAATGGTTTGGGAGTGGACCATAGAAATAGCCCAGAAAAAGAACTTCTCATCTTTCAGTGGAAGTGTTTCCCTGGGGAAGCAGACTCTGTTCAAGGGCTTTGAATACTGTTGGTCTCTTTTGGTACTGAAGATTTTGCAAAGATGTGGTACCCTGTGGCAGGAAGAGACTCAGGGGTACCTTTGTGTTTGGAGGCGCTTTGTGTCTGCGGGGTGGTTGGCTGCAAAAGACCAACCTTGGGGACCCCATCAAGAAGGGTGATGGAGCTGAGAGATCTGGTCAGAATTGGTAACACTGAAAGTGTATGGGTTTCGTGATGGATGTACAAGACCAGAGCAAGCAATACTTCTGCCAGAGGCTGCAGAAAGATCTGTCCAAATTGTGGAGCTTCACTGGTTACTGTCAGCCACCTCACTTGGAGGCCCAGTGGAGAGGAAGGTTGAATAGACATTGCTGGATATTTGCACCAGTGAATGATCAGCTGAGTAAATTGTTGGCCACTAAAGATACTAGTGGATACTTCATGTTGTCTGGGACTGCTGGTGTGGGGCTGCAGGGACACTTATGTTGGAAGGACTTTAACCAGCTGTGGTGGTCAAGAGTTCAGTGAGGGGAACAGTGTTAAGTGCCTGATAGAAGTATTGGATGTAGGATGGTGGCAAGGAAAGGTGCTCTTAAGGAACAAACACCTTGCCTGCACCAAAAGGCTGATGGAGCTGAAGATGGTACAATGTGTTCACGATACCTGGAGTGTTCATGTCTGGGTGCACCCTAATGCCTTTGGTGTGAGTGGTCCTGGACTCATTAGAGATGTGGACTATTGCACAGGAGTTGTACAAGCCACCCTGAGTGTGCAGTCAATGCAAGTTTATCTTTGTGGCCTTGTTTAGACTCTTTTTGAAAAGGGCAATGTAGGAAGGCTGAGCTAGTTCATGTGAAGTTATGGGTCCAAGAACCAAGCTGTCCTTGCACTTTTTCTTCTGTGGGCTTTACTGCTCTTATGACCCCTAGTAAACCCTCTGGAAAAGAACCTGAAGCTAATTAAGAGGATAATTTTTGTGGCATTGGCTAAATGGGAAATGGAATTGCTTCCCACTTGCATAAACAGAGGTCTGGCAGCAGCCGCAGCTCACTGTGCCTCACTGGAAAACAAAAGGGACAAGGTCTGAAACATGTTTCACAGGAAACCCGTTTGTTTATAATGAGGGTTTACAGATCTGTGTGCCTAGATAAGAAATATGTGCCTTAATGTGATTCTAGTCTACCCCTTAGTTCTGAGGGAGGTCTTCAGATGTCTGATCCAGGGCTGAATTTTCAAAGCTGTGTAAGGACATGTAACATTTAATACCTTGATACCCTGCCTCTCCTATTCTTGCACAACCCATAATGTGAAATTAAATTGATTAGATGACACTGTTACCTCAGGAAAGGGATACTTTAGGTTGCCTTTTGTGTTATGATGTAATTATGTGTATTCCGGTTTATTTTGGCAACTGTTTGGGCTTGAAACAATTATGTTTAAATGAAAACAATTGGATCTTTTATACTATTTATAGTTGATTTTGCAGTAGATTGCTCATCTGTAAAGGGCTTTCCATTGTTCACTGAAGATGGCTCATAACTGCATGGTAGACCTGATTAAGTTTCATCATTACTGGACTTCTGAGTTCAAAATCTGAATCTAGATCTGAGCTTAGTTCTGCTGTTCAGGCTGAAATGTAGAAAGGGTAGGTGTAACAGTGAGCTTATCCAATATTGACAACACTGAACATTCCAGTATCATGAGTCAGGCTCCTCCCAAATTCTGTACTTGGCTTAAGTTAATGAAACTTAGGAAAATATTGAGTTATCAATTTTTTTCTGTTCACTTGTGAACCTTTAGGGCTATGCTTGGGTTGTATTTTCATTTCCCCTCCCCTGCAATAGTAAGGCCATAGTTTTGAAGGAAGCGTGTAATTCTCACATGAGCTTTTGTCTCCAGGTGCTCTCAAAATATTGCCAATTACTGGAAAACTTGAAATAAAATGTTATTGGGCCTTCTGACTCTAAGTTAGAACAATGGACCGGTTAAAATATTTATAGTTGATGTTAGGGTAGCCTCTGGGAATTGGGTTTGAGGGTTTCATTCAGATACTTTTATTTCATACATGCATTTATGTTCTTACTGAGTAAGCAATGGCTGCTGCAAAACTGGGAGGGAGGCAGGGTCTGATAAGTCTGCATAGTATTGTCTTAATTTTAAGCTGTGGGTTTGGACAATAAAGAGTACTTCATTTCTCTGTTTAGCATAGTGTACATCTGATGGTCTGGTGAATGTTTCCCTGGTGCTTGGTCCTAGCAGTCTTTATGGCATGGTGCTGCCTGCCCTCCTCAGCTTTGCACTCTTACTGTCCCTGTCCCATGATATCTGAAAGCATTGACAATTCCCCATTGCTCAGTATCCTGTGAGGGCGGGAGGTGCTGATTTCATTTAAAGTGAGAACATAGGAGCCTCAGATGGCCAGGATGCTTGCCCATATCATTCAGTAAGATGTTTTCAATGGCAGGAGCAAACTGTGGGAATCCTGACTTCCAAGGCTCACTTACACTGGGAACGCTTTCCAATCAGTTATAGAAGTACTATAGAACTTGGTGAAGGCTTCCCTAAACCGCTTGCATTTATAGCATGATTTTTACTCCAAGCACACACCAGATGTAGCTGGATCTTCTTCCAAGAATTAGCTAAAATTAAGCAAGGTCTAATCAGAGAATAAATACTTCTACCTGAACCAATTCTAACTCCTGTGAAACCACACTTACAAAACAGTGTTTCTGTTTCTCCTGCTCTAACCACAGGATAATGTGTCCTCACAGGAGAGGACTCTGCTGTTTTCAGTTTATCAATAGAATGTGTTCAGAGTCTGGTATTTTTTTTACACGTGTGTTTTATTGCAGAGTACTTTGTTAATTCTTCAGTCTCTTTTTCTTTTCAAACTAGACAAAACCCATGTAATCAATCTCAGATCCAGTGTTCTGCTTACCTGCTGTTGCCCAAACCCATAGACTCTGTTTGCCCTCAAGCTTTTTTGTCTTTTGGCAGCTGCTCTCATTCCAATTACAAAATATCCTTCGAAATTCAATACCTCATTTTTCTATTATTTAAATTATGGCTCACATTGTAGTTCAATGAATTTAATTAAAGCATTTCCTTACACACATGGTGTCCATGTGGACAGGGAATAAGAACTTCTAATCTTAAAACTAGGCATATGTAATAATTACAACACAAAAGATCGTTCCGTCTTATTACATCCTTCAGGTGAGATGAATGTTCATATTGCTTGGAGGAAGACATAATCTGTATGAGCTGGCTTTAAATCCTTAGGTAGCAGAGGGAATAATCCGTTTTAAATAATGAATGACCATATTGTGAGGAAGTTGTGACCTAGATTGGAAGTCTAGGAGTAAAAAAACCATGGGGATAACCAAATGTTTGGGCTATTGTATAGAAACACTGCCAAACAATGCTGAAAACTAGGACACAGGCATCCTCTTCTAGAACCAGTGGTGATGGTTGGGTGGAGACCACCACCTCTGTACCTGTTGGCTAGGATGCATGTGTGACCTGTTTCAGTCCAGTGAGCCAGGTTAAACAGTGGAAACAGATGTCCTTTGACAAGATGAATCTTTTGAATGGCAGCGGTCTAGGGAGTAGTGATAGCAAAGGTGGAGGGAGCCAGAGCTGGACCTAAAAGTTAATTCGCAGCCTTGAACTACCTACCCTTAGCTGGGCTATCTTACAAAGTAAAAATTGAACGTGTGAATTGTAGCTATCGAGGACCTTCCACTGAGGCAGGATGCAGTGTGAACCGCAGGCAAGTGCAAGTCAGCTGTGAAAGCAGAGAGCCCTGTGCTGCCTCCATGCACCAGCAGTCCCTGAGCTGCTGTCGCATCTTTCCTCAGCTCATGTTTGCTACCCATGGTTGTCTCGGTCACTGTGTTTCCAGGTCTGGGCTGCTAACCCACGTGGTTAGGAAACTCGGACCATTGTGGGATATTGGAGAGGTGGACCAGGACTGCAGCCTCTCCCTGCAGACCTGGGGACTCCCCCAGTGGGGTTGGGGCTGCCCCCCCATGCTACCTCATCCCTGGGGCCCTCACCAGAGTTACAGGCTGCTGAAGAAAGGGGGTTGTGATGGAAAAAGTCTCACTAAGGTTAGCAGATCTTAGTGTTAATTTTGTGGTAGGAGTTCATGAGTCTCTGGAATATTCAAAGCTGGTGCATAAGGTTTATTTTTGAAAAAGGTATGGTTTTTTTAACTTCACTTTCTAATGCACTGAGGAGGATGCTCAGCTGATAGCAGTCCCTTTTTTCCTCTCTCCACCTTCCTGCAAGCCTTTTGGTTAAATTTGATGAAAGCTGGCCAAAGATGGAAAGTTCAATATCCCTTGTTTTTTTTTTTTTAAAAAAAACAGGAAACACCCCCTCCCCCCCTAGCATCTGTATATAAGACAAATGAAGGCAACAGATGCAACATGAACTTGATGTGTATTTGTTTGGTTTGTCCCACCAGCTGTCTGGTCAGCGTAGGACCAAAGTGGTCCCTCAGCCCATGTTGCTCCATTGGATGCTGTCCCTTGGCTGGCTGGTGGCCACATCAGGAGATGAAGGTGCTGAGATGTTTGTTCACTGGGCAAGGGGAATTGAATTTGCAAGTGAAGTAAGAAGTGAGGGCTGGTACTATTATGGAGCTGGGACTGAAGAAGCTGCAGATATTTTGGTGGTGCTGGGAAGGGAAGTTTAGGGATGTGGGCTATAACCCATAAATAGCTGGCCTTCAGTAGTGCTTTTGCTTATGTGATGACTTGTTTGTTTCCATTGGAGTGTACGAATTGTCATTATGGATCAGGCTAGCGGTCTGTCTAGTCTGCTAACATCTTGTGAATGGACAGCATCAGATGCATCAAGAGAAAATTGTAGCTGACGGTTGTGGAATAACTACTTAGTCCTAAGCAGTAGCTGCTGTAAGTCAGTCCTCCTTTCCCATCCTTGGAGACAGCTTCTTGTTTATTGTTGCTGCCTTCAATAACAGAAGATACTATGCTTTCAGGGGTATGTGAACATTTGGGATGGCTGAAGCTGCTCTTGTCCCAGACAGAAGTTAACCCTGTGACTCTACAGTAGGGTCTCTTTGCCTTCTTGTCAAGCCTGGAGTGTTTAACTTTTTTCCTTTGCTCTGCATTCCATGTGCTTTCTTAGAAAAATTACAAAGTAAATGCAAAACCAGCTAATACATATTTAAGATAACACAAGTAAACACTTGCAACAAATTCATTGGGATAGTTGTAGTTACATTTGATATACAATCAAGTCTTCAAAAGACAGGAAACTTGAAAATTGCAAAATATGCAAATTCAACTCTGTTTATGCCCTTTCTGAGCCATGTAGTTGACTTTACTAGTTTTGCAAAGCAGTTTTCTCAATCCGCTTCTTAATGTAAATGATTCTATTTTACTATGATTATGCCACTACACGAAGCTGACATAACAATTTAGCATTCCTAGCAAGATGATTCATCCCAAATGTAAACTGTTTGCGTTACAAAAAAATGTAGTTCACTAGTTCTTCCTTTCCCTTGTTCATGGCTCCAATTGTGGATATGGAGACTGCTTACCTCTTCTACCTTGAAAACTGGAGATTAGTTTGCATAACTTTGAGAGTAGTTTAGCAGTTTCCCTTGGGCAGGTAGTACTAAATGAAAGAAAATACATTCATATTTCAAGTTCTTGGTAGTTGTGGGTAATTCTGATGTATTAATGTTATGTTCGTCACACTTCTTCCTGAATGCAGTAAGAGGAATATTCAGGGCACAAATTGAGTATGTTACTAGTGAAGCATGTTCTTGAACAAGAGGTGAAGTGTGCTGTGCAGCAAATACTGTTATAACACCTTAAAGGCAGGGTAGTCTAACTCAGTGGGATCATCTACACTCGACAGCTTGTGATAACACTTTGAGTTAAACCATGGCTGTAGTTGTATGTACTAAGGAAAAATAATTGTTAATGATAAATTAGTTATGTACACTACTACAGGACCTCTGAACTTCAGAAACAAGAGTTAGTTATAACATTCCTCTTTGCTGAAATATCCTAGCAAGGAAGCTACTTTAAGCAAAATATAATCAGTGGTTAGCTTATAATCAATAGCTTGTTTTCCTAAAATGTGAGTTTTTGTAGTGCTTCCACCTACAATGATTTTAAAGTATATCTCAACATAGTAACTACTTTCTCAGCTAGCAAAATACTTTTATCTCTGCTTGAAGTATGGTGCCAGTCTGACTTTGTTATTTTTTAATGTCTCCTTTGCCTTTCCATGATATCAGTGAGAACAAATGTGTTACAAGCTGCACTGGGCACAACGAATCCCAGTTGCATCTGGCAAGAATTTGGGGGAAATCCACTGTGAAGCAAAACTTGGAAGAACTTGTTCTACTTCAATAGTGATAAACTTCCAAAACTCGGGTTTCTTGAACCCTTTGGACATAAAAAAAAAATCACTACTGAGTGCTTAAAAAGGGGCCTCTTCAGTCAGTCTGCCTTTCCTTGGAGGATGTTGTCCTAAGCAATGAAAGCACATAGTGTGCTCTATTTATAACTTTGAAAACATATGTAGTACCAATGTCTTTGGCCACATTACTTTTACTGTGTTTGCAGAGCAGTTACTAAGCTGTTGGAAGTGCAAAAAAAAAAATTGTATGGGCTGTGCAACCTCCTCCCAAGCTCCTACATTTCAGCAAGTAAAGACTGAAAGGATGTATTGCACGTGTCCAACCATGATGGCCTTTATTCAGAATCTGCTGTATGTTGTGGGAGTCTTCCTTTTGGCTTCAATATATGCTGGATGAGGGCCTTTGGCAGTATCACCATTAGCAGCGTCTCTTACTCAGTGCATGTACTAAATTAAAGTGAAACTGTCAAATGCTCAGTTTGCATGTTGCTCTTGAAAGCTGGATGTAGTGGTGGGATGTTCCCCTTGTTCCTCAACAAGCTGAAAGAAGACTCTAGCTAAATAGCTTATCACTCATCCTGAACGAGTATGATCTGTTAAATAGATTCAGTTTGGATTTAGCAAGGGAACAACATATATGTCTAGACAATTATATTCCAGTTCTATTAGACGGCTCTCTTGATGACCAAGTAAAGTTTTTAAAAACAGTGTATAGGTCTTGCCTCCTTTGCCCCATTTTCCTGCGTTTTTGTTTCAGGCTGTGTTTTGAGTGGTTTGACCTTGCTTTTCTGATGAATTATGGGTGCTATTATGATGGCTCTGCAGTGGTAGAGCCCAAGTTCTTGAACAGGTCTGGCTTCAGAAATTGAGTAATACTGATGAAACACCGTTCCCTTTGCCATTGTTAAAATTCTTTTTGTACTTATTTGACAGATGGGCCACTGAGGCAGCATGGTGACTTGTATAAGCATCTCTGCTCCACAAACTAATGATAGAGCCAGAAAGGGAATCCTGGGTCTTTGGGACATCAACCAACTTATGTGGCAATTTTCTGCCAGAGCACTAATTCTCATACAGAACCACAAAGAGATTTAATGTTGTTTTGTGATAAGCAAATTATTAAGCTACACCTTCCTATCACATGGATTAGTCTCCTGTACATGTATAGGATTTCTTCACTTTAAAACCAGTAAACATGGATTACTTTTTTTCCCTAGTAATTTCTGATAATGCTGCAGAAGCAAGTGGATGGAGTGGGAAGGAACCTTTTCCTTGCTCATTAATGGTGATGTTGATGCACTTCCATATGGCTACCCTTGTGACCCCCATGGAAGTCACTGTGGCTGAAGGCCTTACCTGGCTCACAGAACCTGTCTGGGTGCCTGAGATGGAGGGACTTTAATTTGACCATTGGCTCACAAGCTGGGTTTGTAGGCTTGGTGGTTGGTGTTGTGTATGTTACTTCAGTGTGCTCCTTCCTAGTGCAAACAGTCTGCAGCTGGTTTGGAAACCTATGAGCAGGACCTTCCTAGGATGCCATTTTGACAAAGTTATTTCAAGAGGAGAGCTTTCTATGTGCAGTTGAAATTGTAAGTCTGGATGGGTGTGGGGTTTAGAGTAATCTCTACAAGTCTGGGATAAAGACAGCACAGCTTTTTCCAGTATTTTTCTGCTGAGGCTGTCAGAAGCCTGATCACTTTCCAGATGGATTGTTAGGATTAATTATCTAGGTCGTAGCCTGCTTCAGGTGAGTGAGCCTTGTCACCTTCCAGCTGAGGGGTGAAACTGTTCCTCTACTCCTCCCCAACACTTGTTACCTACATCTCCAACGCAATTAGCTGTGCCACACTACTAGTTCCTGGTGCATATTGGCAGAGGGCAGCATGCTTGTGTTGTACCTTCTGCCAACATTGCCTTCTGTGCTTGGACTCTCATCTGACTACGTAGGCAATCTGTCAGCCTTGTGGACTTAGAGTAAACTGTGTGTAAAAAAAAAAAAAAAAAAATCACTCCTGCACAGCTGACTCATTTTAAGGGAAAACAGATCCTGGGAACAGCAATCTCCCCATTCCCTTATATGGAAGGAATGGCTTGGGCCTGGCATCTCTTGATTAAGAAATGCACAGCAACTAGCCAAAAGAAAAAAAGTCATTTAAGTTGCTTATTAGTATACAGAATGCCAAAATTGCCACTTTTTTCTTCATCTACACAGGGCTGGTGAATTCCATAACTGATGCCTTCTCCAAGTAATAGGCATGTGGCAAGAAACTAAAACTTGCTTGGAAAAATTAATTTTATTTCTTTCAAAAGTCTGCCCAGTAGGACCACTTGCTCTGTGCAGTTTGAGATCATCGGTGACAAGTATGTGCACAATGAGGGTTAGGAAAGATGCATGAATGAAACCTTTATGTAAATCTAAAGCCAGAGGGAGACCATGTACAGTTTACATCACTACATGTTTTAAAATTGGTCCAGTATCTCACATTTCTGATTTTAGTCAGAATTAAAGGCTTTTTTGAACCCACAATTAAACCACTTAGTACAGGGATTACCTCATGCTACTTTCATACCTAAATACCCAGACTGAGGCATGGCCCAACAGATACCTTTGCCCAAAAATGATGGAAACAGCTTCTGCCTAGTATTTCTATGTATGTGTTTTCCCCAGTCAGATGCTTGGATTTTTGTTGGAGGATCAGAAGGCAAAAAACTGCTTGGAGTAGTCTGGACAAGAACGTAGGTGCCTGAATTAATGTTACCAAGTGTCTTTTTTTAGTGCAAGGGCAAGTACCCGAGTTAACTGTTTTGATTTGGTGGAGCGTTGCATGGGCTTTGCACGTTTGCAAATTAGCACACAAAGCAAAAAGCTATGGAAAGGTGAGGCCCTTTGGAAAGGATTGAGTTAGTCTTGGGGGAGATCTTCTGAAAGCACTTGTGATCATACTTAAGTTCCCTGTGGTAATCTGTGTAATCCCTGTGACACTGTACAACAGAACTGCCACTAAATCAGGTAAGGGAGCAAATGCTCCATGTAATAACCTGTTTCCTCTTTCTGGTCTTCCCTTTGAAGCTGTTTGCCCTTTACACAAAAGGGATACTCAGGTTCCCTTCGAGGATCTTGCCTGTGCTGTGCCACCTGCTCAGGCTGTAGTTCCACTCTGAGGAGTGCCTCTGTAAAAACACTTCAAATCTTTTAAATGGCAACTCTTCTTACCAGTGGCTCTAACTGTAGAAATAAAATGCTCTACTGAGCTTATACACCAAACAAATTTAACATGGAAACCAAATATTACATGATTTTTTTTGTTTTGTGGATCTGCAGCAGTAAAGATTCTGCAGCATGTCTCTCAAAATCACTCTTTTATGATCGCCAAATAGAATCCACCACATGCTTTTTCCTTCCCCTTGCCCCTGGCTGGTCCCAGCAGGCAGTGTGGGTATCACCCAAAGTCATCTGTTCTGGAAATCAGCCTACGTGTGACCCACTGCCTTTTTTGTATTTATATGAGAGGTTTTTTTAGTTTCTCCATCTATTGCCTTTGAATAACAATTCCTGCCATTCCAGACAGTTTGCTTCCAGCTTTGCAATGACTGTTTTTTTCCATTATTTTACAAAAAGTAATTCAAATACCTTTTAAAGAGAAGCAATACATAAAGTAGTCAAAGTCTGGACAAATCCCTGTATTACTGATTTTAGCATAATTATATAGAATTAACTCTGCATTTGAGCTTCATTTCAGATATCATTCTAGCTTGAGAACTGTAAGCCATTGTCTCTCTATAGCAACTTTTATATTTTAGAGTGAGTAGAGCTCTACTGAGGTTTCTAGTCTTCAGTATTTGCCACTTAGAATTGAAGCTAGTATGTTATTATAGAGAAAACATTCACATTTAATAAATGCTTATTTTTTAAAATGTTTTTATATCTCAAACTTTTTTCAAAGCTACATGAGTTTAATTTAATCAATTTTTCATGCTGAGCCTTTCCATCTCTCTCTGCCATCCTATTTGAACACACTCTGTTTTAGCACTAGAGGTTACCATTTCATTATGAAGAGATTAATAGAAGGATCTATTTTGTGGATTTTGCCTTGTCACAGGTTTGCTGCTGGACTGTAACCATATGTAGAGATATTTAAATTGGCATGTGTTTGTGAAATACTGTACTTCAATAGTACATTTGCCATCCAAATGGCCACGGCGTGATCAGTTACGTGTTTTGTAGGGTTAGTTCAGTTTGTGGAGGTGGTGTTTGTCAGACATCAATGAGCTCTGAACAGAAGTCATGGTGATGGTGACTGGGTAATGAAAGCTGTTTGCTTAGAAAAGCACAGCTAAAGTCTGCTCTATGTATATGGGTATTTTTTGATGGAGTTGCCTAGTAAGGCTGTGAGCATTGCTATCTTTAAGGTTGCTGACCCTGTGGAATTGGCTTGATGTTCTGTGACTTCTGTATCCTTAGGAGACCAGACATAGCTGAAGCTATGTGGTACTTGAGATAGTATGAACCAAAAGTTTCCTTTTTATCCTGGAGCTGGTGCATTGCAGCAAGCTGCCAAGTCTCAAAGGGAGAATTTGACCTGTTGTGTGTATGTATTGAACAACAGTAACTGACCAAGCTGGAGAAACCCAAGGAACTTCTCTGTATGTCATCCCGGTCTCTCTCGGGGGATGTGATGGTGGGGATTCCCGGGGAGGCTGGCATGGCTGAACTCTTGTGGTCTTACTAGTGATTTGCTCCAAGTAATCATTTCACCTTTTTGGAAGGGAACTTTGTTTCTGAAAACTGATGATTTCTGAATATTTGCCATTATAACAAGCTTTTGAAAACTTAGTGGGAGAAGATATTAATGTTATTGCTAACCAAATGTTCCCACCTTGGATGACAACTAAAACTGGTTCAGCTGGCCAAACTTCATGAAAAGCAGAATAAAAATTGCCAATATTTTCCAAAGTCAGTATTAAAAGTTGTCCTGATGCTCAGAGGTGTTGAGTGACCCCAGGTCCAGTATTTTCCACCTTTCAGACTTGGTTCTCACAGGTGCATACCACATTTTTCTAAGGTAGTGGTGGCTGTACTTATATTTTGTTGGATCCTTCCTAGAGTGACTAGATTACTGGAGACGTACGAGACATACGTGATCCCCCTGAGGGGCCATAGTTGCATAAAGTGCTCATATATCTTATGTAACCCAGTCTGGATTCCAGTCACCTCAATGGTACTAAATACCCTTTTTTTTAACTTGGCACCACTGAAATGAATGTGATTTATTTGTGGACTGAGGTAAGCATGAAATCTGGTATCAGAAATCTGTCTCTTTCAGTGGTGGTGAGAAATGGGAAGAAATAAACATTGCCACTTTCTCATTAATGCAATTACCATACCCCATCAAGCATGTGCTGATAAATTTGAGAAGCTTGTACTATTCATTAGGCATATGCATTCATTAGTGTAGCCATCATAAAATAAACAGGGGAGTGTCCAGCATGGGGAAAAATTCAGAGAACAAGAGCTCACATTATACAAAGCTATGATGATAAATGTCTCCTGTGGCATAACTTTAACTCTTACCATCTGTGATTCCCTGTTGCTATGGCAACTTAAAGTAAATATTAAAAAGAGTCTGAGAGCAGGAAAAGCACAGCAGGGAATGTCTATCCTGCAAGAAAACAAGCCCTCAATGTGACCAGGCAATGGCAGGAAAAAGGACTGATGAGAACTTCAGGAGTTTTAGCTCGGAGAATTTTCAATATGCAGGGGTGGATGAGAGAAGGATCCCAAACCAGTGTTTATAAGCGGTTTTAGCTGTGCTACCAAAACATTATCAGATGCTCAGTGCTGTACTTGTCATCTGTTTTCAGCTTTGAGCTTGAGAAGTAATTTTACTTTAACTGTTAGGAGATTTGTGTGTGTGTATATATATACAAAAATAAATATTTTACATTTTTGAGAGATGTGCTTTTGATTTTTATTGAGCTAGGGAGGGATGAAGAGGCCTTCTGATGCAGTTCTTAAAAGCTATGAGCACTGCAGTGGTGTTCACCAAATGATGCCACTCAAATAGTATTACAACTGAGTGTTTAGGCCAAAGATGGGGCTTAAAAGGAGAGCTGCACTTTCATGACAGGCCAGCACAGGAGCTGCTTCCAGTGGCTCCTTTCTGGAAAATACAGAGCTGAGCCCCATGCAGCAGGAAAAACTGGCCAGGGGAAGAAGGAAAGAAAGGGTGAAAGACTGCATTTAGTGGAAGGGGCATGAAGAATTTAAATAATTTAAAGTGGTGTGGAATGGCAGAATGCTTCAAGAACCTAGGAACTTTACTCTTTTGGAGGGGGCTAAATTGACTGGGGATGCCCTATTTACAGAAATCCTTGGCTGAAGAAGAAGCTTTGCATGGAAAGAAAAGCCCTGCTTGGGGGAATTGCTAGCTGTTGTGGGTGTGTCCTTGCTTTAGTCTAATTGCAATGAAGATTTGTTTAGCTTCCTCGGTGAGTGCTCCTGTATGTTTTTTAGTGTTCCCTTTCATTCATTTGGCAGCCACTTCAAGAGTGATTTATGATAAGAGATAAGAAAAAAAACCCCTCAGACCTGATATTAGGCAGTAGCCATATAACTTAGATGTAATTGCTGCTGCATAACATCCTGCGCAGTTCTGTGTGCAGTGTGTGCACCACGATGGACTTAATGCGTAAGATCTCATTTGAGCTTGCAAACCAACACAGCCTTTATGTACAAAACAGCCATCAGCACAACCTAAGGGTCTGTGGCTGGGCTCAAGGGTGCATGAGACCAGAGGAACATAGAGCCAAACAAAACTTCTGATTTATGACTGACGACCTGATAGGCAGGTTTTTATCTGCAGCCTTGTGTTTTGCTCTGTGACAAAGATAACGAATGCAAATTCTAAAACGCAGCCAAATGTAGATGCTTTGATTTGTAGGAAAGCTCTGACCCACCAGAACCATAACTTTTGGCGAGAAAAGTCACGAGTTCCAGTTTACAGCTACTGTATGTCTGAGTCTTCCTAGACATGTCTTTTCTCCCCTTCTTTCATTCTCTGCCTTCTCAGAAATGTTGGTGTAACCTGAGAGTTTCCTATATTTGGCCAGAGCTGCTGATCAGTGCTGCCCTTAGCCTGCTGTATATCTAGAAATTGTGGACACTTCCATGGCACAAAACCAGGCTGACTGCGCAGCTTCTGTGCAATGAGTCACTGCTCTGGAAGTATTGAGAGCTGTTGACTATGTTCAAAACAGCTGCTGTATGTATGCAATAAGCCTGATGCACCTCAAAAGCCTTAGGCTCACCCCAAACCCACTTGAGGAAGGTCCAAGATTTCTCACAAGGCTGCATATTCTTTCTGTCAAGTTAATCAGGACAGAAATGGGGCATCTTGTGTGTTGCTGTGATCTAGAAAAATCTTTCCTAGTCTTGCTGTGATCTAGGAGAGACCTGTACCACTTTCTCCTCACTGATACAGCTTTTCCCTGGCTTGCTGTCCTAGTCCCAAGTGACTGGAGAGAGCCCCCAGAAGGCTTTCCCTGAGACTTCTGTTTTGAGAGGTGACAAAAGGAACCAATGCATTGACCTATTAGGATATGTCATGAGATGCAGTTTCAGTCTTTACATTGGCACTCCTATGTGTCCATGGTGGATTCCCACACCCATGACAATCTGAAAATTCTCCAAACCCCATCTGACTCTACTTCAGCTAATTAAATAGTTTATCCAAAGCTTCACCCATTTCATCTGGGCTGCAAGTATTCATTGTGCAAAAGGGCTTCTTTGGAGACTTTAGAAGAATATTGTGCAGTCTTGTGAGCCTCACTCTTAGTGTTTTCTTTCTTGTACTCCATTTCTGTCTGCTTAGTTTGTGGGGAATCCATGCTTATAGCAAAGTGCTTTCTGGCATGCTGCCGGAAGGAAGGGTTTTCCAGGAGTTCTGGGAACAAGCCAATTGCTTGGAAGTCCTGCCGGAAACACTGCTTGGAAGTTGCATAGAAAATAATAAAACTCTCATGTATCTGCTAAAATAGGCCGTTATTCAATGGTATACTTAGTTGGATGTGGTGGAGATGCACATATATATATATATATATGCATGCTTTGCTTGACTGTGCTCAGTGTGTATATGACTTAATACAGACAGTGTGCTTGGCGGTCTCTTCTTACTACTGAAGATAAAATGTTTCCTGCTTTGAGGCATTTACAGCCTAGATGGATACTTCAGGAAGACAGAAAATCCAACAGCAGCTCAAGATGGAAGAGTTCATTTTAGGAAGTTTATCTCTGTTTCATGATGGTGATGACATAATTTTTACTTGGAGGAGTAGGATTTATGCTGATGTACTTTCAGCTTTTATGCCAATCTCCTTATGTATTGCATTAGACGGTCCCTGCTGCAAAGGTTTGAAATCTCACCTAGATTAAGATATCTGATCTCTGCTTCCCAAAAATTCCACTGTGTTTTCAAAGGAAAGGAGAAAGCTGATGGAAGACACAGAAATGTGCAAAAGGCCTGCCATATTTCACCAGGATTTACTCTGACATCTGTATGTAGCTAGCTGATTTTTCTTTTGACCCAAATAGCAACCTAACTGAGATCAGCAGTCAGCAGCACACATTCTTTAATGCATCTAGAGAATTCAAATTATTGCTTTATGGGGGAAGTGATAGCCATGCAATTAGGATTTCCATCTGTGTGATCCTCTACATTGGTATGGTGGCCAACATGTAGCATTAAATAAGCTTATTGCAGCTGTGGGGGGAGAGCTAAGGGCACACTTACTCTGTTTATAGTTTTGCTGTAAAATTTTACTTCTTTGGAAACTTTGCAGATGTTTACAAAACTTCCATATAGCTGCTTCCTAAAGCTATGCCATCTTTAATCTAAGCTGAATGCTTAGATGATCCAGAAGTTACCTAACTCCTTATTTGCACAGAAACCTTGCTCCAGTTAGCTCTGAACTTGTGCTGTCCCCTTAATGAAAAGCTCTTACTGTGTCTTGTCGTAGTTCAGGGTTTCACAGCATAGATCCATGTATGTTTTCAAGCGAACCTGAGCCTTGTTTTGCATGAATTGAAGTTTAGTTTGGAGCCAATTTAAGCCTTTATGTAGTTTTGTGTTTGGGCTGTAAGGAATATGTGGTTTTGTGTGTATTTGAGAAACTCGTACAAAATATAGGTTTTTTTGACTGAATCTTGTTTTGCAGTCAGAAGCCATGCTACGCTGTCTGTCTTCTGTGCTGGGGATGTATTATTAAATTGTAAAAAAAACCTTCCAAGTTCCAAAAGGCATTTCCTTCCTTATTCTGTTCCTGTAACTTTCCATCTTGTACAGGCTGCAATAGTTTCCACGCTCACTGTTCAAGATCCCATGGATCTGGAGAGCTCATGGCAACTATCATTTTATTCTGCTGAGTATTTTAAAAGTTGTAATGAGACTATGTGGTAAAGTTAATAGACCCTCCTGGTTATTGTCACAGAACCTGTAAAAAAAAAAAACAAACCCCAAAAAAAAAAACCCCAAACAACCCTTGGTGTTGTGACTTCATATCCAGATGACTGTATAAAATTAGGAATACTCTTAATGCCTGTTCTCTGAGAGAGAGAGAGATATATTTTTTAATTTATTGGTGCCATGAAAATGCAATCATTTTATCAGGGAGATAACCCAGAACTTTCCAAATGCTGATGAATAGCATGCCAAGCCTTTTCTGTGTTCAATAATAAAGTTCAAGGCATAACGCACTGGACACATGGGAAAAGATCCTTTTTGCTTACAGATGATTGATGTGCCAATTTTTCATTCTGCTTCCAACCTGCATCTCCAAGCACAAGCATGTTCTTTTTTTTTTAAGAAAAAGGTTACAGGCCTTTCAAAAATTGACTCAGACTATTTAGAATTTTAATGTTTTATCAATTAAAGTTCATGAAAATTACAGTTCATGAAAATAAAGTTTCATGTCATATCTTGCAGGATATTCTTAAGGGCTTTGTGGAATAAAATTTTCTGCTCAGAAAATGCTGACCACCTAACCCATTACCTTCTTCTGCTCTGTAATAATTAGTGTTGTATATAAGTAGCTTTCCTGTTGCACTGTATTTTTTTTTATTAATCAAGAGAGGGGAGGAAATGAAAGGCTAGCATGGTTTTCATCAAAAATGGCTCTTTGTTTTTGCAGATGTTTACTGCTTGCAGAACTTAATACTATTACACTGTCTTACCAGTCCATTTCAGGTAACTTTTTATGAATAAAAAAAAGTGATGGGAGAGGCATACTCCAATTATTTGTGAATCACAGCACTGAGGCATGCACCTATAATAAATGATCTCTTCCTACAGTATTTCTTTCCTGTAAGGCCTCTTTAGCCTTCCTTTCACCATCAGCCTTCATCCTTTTTTTGCCTGAGAAACAAAAAAGAAAAAAAATGCAATTAATGTGCCTTACTGCGCTGAAATAATCATGCTGCAAAGGTCAACCTTTCCCTGGAGTTGGCTTAATATTCCCATGCTAAGGATAATATAGTCTGTCCTTATAGAACAGTAATAACTGCAAGATCTTAGATACCCCTGTGTGCCAACAGGGGAAGGGATGGCTCTTGTGCCTAATCTCCAAGACACGTGGCTGTAACCCTTTAGAAACCCAGATTCTCGGGAGCCTGACAATGATTTGTTGGGTAATATCAGGGAAACCTCTTCCTCTTTTAACGTGTTGGTCATTAACTCCTTTGGCAAATGAGAAGGCTGATTCTTTCAAGTTCTTGAGTGATACTGGGGAGGCATGTGACACAAAAGCCAGGTACCACATTTATCTCAGTGCTAAAACGCAGTACATTGTAGAGATGTCCATTGGTGATGGTCTGGGGTTGAGCAGTTTGTGTAGGTAAGGCTGCAGGAAATGTAGGTGCTTTAACAAATAGACTTACTGGGCCTGATAATCCCTGGTATTTCAAAGTCTGTCTGTGGAACAAAGCAAGTATAATATACAGAATCATGCATATATGGATGATATGCAATCATATGTAATAAGAAGCAAGTGTAATACATGGTCTGAGTAATTTTCTGCTCTACTTTAGCTCAGTTGTAAGAAGCTACTGAAGTTGATGGGAATTCTTTGTAAATTTGGGGTTCTTCCCAGGGCAGCTGTCTGGCACTGTGGCATCATTAGAGGCCTCGCGGTACATGTTTGCCACCTTTAGAAGTAATGTCTATGTATTTATTCCTCATGAAAGATACATTTTTACAAACAATAGATCTGTACATGTGCAACTTTGATTCCTTACAGGCTCGCAGATCCTTAGAAGGTGCCTGGTGAGAATGTGGTTGCCAGTATCGTCAGACCCAGACGTAATGGGGTTGAGTGTCCAGCAACAGACCTACCGGGGGTGGGCATTTTGACTCTACATCATGCATGCCACCAACTCACCTGGGGTATGCACAGTGATCTTTTGCTTGGACACTCAATGGATCACTAATCAGCATGAGGACAGCAGATCATCTCTTGCAAAGTAGAGAGATACTAATAACTGATAATTCAGGCTTGTTTTTACTGTGAACAGGAGAAACTGGTGGGTTTTTTGGATGGTAATTCCTGTCCCTTAAGGATGCTTTATAACTGTTTCTGTTCCTCCATGGTTGGGTTGCCATACTGGTCCAGAGGAAACTAGTAGTCTCTGGGCAGTGTTAGCTGCTTCAGGAGGAGGTAGTATATACTCTGGCCATAGCAGTAGCTGCCGCATTACTTGGCACCTTGACTGTCTAGAGAAGCCCAGGTGTTTGTCTCCCCCCCACCCCAAGGAATAACCCTATAGTAAATGGGATAGGGTTAACATTTCCACAATTTATTAATTGCCAAATGAAGAAGTTCTTAAGAAAAAAAACCAAACAAGTTTTTAGATGTTAGCAACATACAATCATGTAACTGAGGCTAAGTACTTTTGCAAACGGTAATAACAGCGCTCTGCTAAAAACTAGTAGTCATATTTCACTATAATCTTTGGTTGATGCTAATGGTACCAAAGAATTATTGAGCAAAAATAAATGCCTTGGGGGGGAAAAAAAAATCCTTAACAAGGCAAAGAATACAAATGGCATCTGTAAGTGTCTGACATTTCTTCTTTATCTGAAAACCTAGACAGGGTACTTAATCACAATGTTATCTTCTGGAGGTACAAAAACATGTAGTGTCTGGCCCATCTATCTAAAATACAGGCAAGGGAGAAAGCTATTTTGTAAGGTCAATGTTTCTGCTAATTGATAATTTGGCAAGCTTGTGATGATTATCAACAGCATGAGAAGTGACAAGGTGATATCTTCCACCTACATAACTGCTTAGGCTCTTAAGAATTCTGCAAGTATTCTGAAGCTGCCCCCTCGAAATACCTCCCTCTATTATTATTTTGAATTTAAATTCAACCCTCAAAGGTATGTGAGCTGCAGAGTATTTTACTACTGATGTGATGTGGCTGTAAGTTGTAGTCCATGCCAAATTATGCAGCAATACTTCTCTATAGCATATACGGTAATTAGATATGGAACCCAAGCCTAACGTTTGGCCTTAGGGAGTTTAATTCAGTTGATTGTAGTGTTGGTGGAAAAACGAATTCCATAATTGAGGCTGAGATCTGATGTCCCCCACAGTATTTGAGTATTCAAATACAAGGTTTTGGGAGAAGTCCATTTCTAATATTCACACTAATTTATCATTTTAACTGACATACTTGGAGCCCAGTACAATTGTAGGTTAAACAAAAGGAAAACAGGATATTAAAGGATCCGATGGGTCGCATCCAAGTTTTGTGTGAGTCTCTCTCTACTGGCTTTCATGGAATGTAGCCCACTCTGTAGAAATAATTCTTGAATTCTTTTCATTGGAAACACTGACAGAAATTAATATGCCCCTAAAGTGAAACAGACCTGGGAAACAAAACAAAACTCAGCCTCTTATAATTGTCCAAGCCAAAGGAAGTGCAGAAGCTAAACAAATACCATGAGAATGTAAAAGAAGATTTATGCTTTCAGTTTTAATACTTTAAAGTATGAATAACAAAGATAAGGTAATGGTGGTCTAACTGCTAATTAGAACAGTGCTGGAGACATACTGAAAATGGAAACTTTAAATGTTCAGAACCTTACTGGAATTTAGGCAATGCATATTTGAAAGAGGTGATTTTTTAGAATGGTCCAGGTTGCATTTGGACCATGGTGCTGGAGTTTGTCTTATTGCAGCAGTTGACCCCTAAAAGCTGGCTTCTTCAGAGATAGTGAGTTCTGAGTGTGCAACCATGAGCAGCAGAAATAAAGCCTTTAGGGACTGAGTCCCAACAGAAAAATTTGGTGGGAGACACCTCCGGTGGGGTAAAATCACCTTAAAATGGATGTAACTATTTTTAAGGCCCATTTATGAATCCACCAACACCCCTTTAAATATGTTTGCTAGCTGGTTTAGTAACTTGTCACACTTTAACAAGCCCATCACATTCTAGAGTGGGAGGGTAAATAAATTGGGAGGATACTATCTCTTTTTGAAGTAACAGCCCTAAATAAAATGGAAGTGTGAAAAATTCACTGTGAAATGGTTTTTGAAAGCTCAGCACACCCACCTTTCATTGGGAAGGAACTGCTCCTTAGTGAATGGCATTTTCCTTTGCTATTTTAATTTGTGTGGCATTGCTTCCACTGTGAAAATACAGTGATGTGATTTTTGCAGTAATGTTGCTGGTTTTGCAGTGTCATGCAAATGGCAATTGTCAGGATATAAAAATGGGATCCTGGAAGTAATCCTGAAAAGCATAATGAAAAATATTTTGTCTTTTTGTATGCATTAACTGCAATGATTCAATTGATGCTAAATCCCTGCTTGGAGGCTGATTTTTTTCCTCTTTTCTTTTTCTCCCCTGTCCTCTTTTTTTAGAGTTGAAGTTATTCTGGGTACAAAGCTATTGTGGGAAATCCCCACTCTTCAAGCTGAGAGTGGTTTTGCTGCTGACTTAAATGGTACACTTAAATGTAATGGGCTTAATCCTGCAGGAAGGCAGTGCTTTGCATGAAAGAGGACATAAAAATTCAGTTTTTCTATGGAAAAAAGTACTGTTTTAGGTGGACCGTGATAGTATTGAAAGAATATATCTATTTGGGGAGCAAAACAGCTTCTAGAAACCTGCTTTTCAGAATGGGTGTTTACATAGATTGAATCGTAAACAATGGGTTTCATTCAACGTAAGATTCAACGTAAACAATGGGTGTTTATGTACATTCGTTTTAATTTAATTTTTTTTTTTTAGAACTTGGATTTTGGCCTCTGGCTTCCACTTCTTAGCAAAAAAGGCCTGAAAATGTGTGTGTTCTGAATTCCCCTCCAGTTGTGATTTGCAGGATAAGGTACAAAGTCCAGAACTTTTCTTTGAACAGGTGGAGGCCCTATGTGCACGCTCACCCCTAGTAAGTAATGAGCACTCAGACCTCTCAGTACATGGTACTATTGAAATTGTGCTGGAAATAGGATTTTTGGTGTTTGTCCAGAAACTGAGGGTTTAAGTCAAGGGAAATCCCTCTTACCTTGCAAGTAACTTGCAGGAATAAACATAAAATGAAGTCTGCATTAGATCATTCTAGCTACTTATTGCAGTATACCGTGGTTAGGAAGAGGAACATATGATCTATTCCTCCACTGTATACACTCTAGAAAAATGTATTTGTTGAATTTATTTATAGGCACTTCTGTGGTGCTCACCATTGCAGTATCATTTCATTGCTCTTGGGGCATTCATACCTTTAATGGAAAAGGATGTATATTTTCCCTCATTAGAGTTTTGCAGCTGAGGGCACAACACTGAAATTCAGCTCAGGCCTAAATTGTTATTCTAATTAAAATAATTCCTTTTTCTTCTAAAGAATGCCACTGTTTTGCAGCAGTTTTTGGCAGGTTTCTTAACAGAAATGAAACAATGAATGTATGCTTCGCATTTCTTTAAATGCATTGAGTATTGAGAAATTAAATTGCAATAAAACTCTGCTATGCATAGTTCACCTGACCTGTAGCAATGTTTGCTTATCTAGACATTATTCTGGTTAAGGGCACATGTGATAGGGAGTACAGCTGTTTGGAAAATATTAATTCCTGTAGTGGCCTGCTCCTCTCCCAGTCCCCAAAATGCTGATGACAATGAAAAGAATTTCACTTCTAACAAGGAAATTCTTTTGAAAGTTCAATTCAGGAAAAAAAAGAATCTTAACCATAATTTTTTCAAGTGAAATAATAAAAAATTGTGCCAAGTAAAGTTCTCACTTAAAATTTGATCACTGCCATCTGCCCCTGTAGTCCCTCACAACCCTAGGATGTAGTACAGGCTTTTTGTTAGCTGGGCCACCATGCAGTGCATCATGAGAAGGCCCAGGTCAGCTGAAAAACTTGGCCTCAAAACAGCAATGTTTTGAGGCATTTGTCTTGGAAATCTTGAGAGGCAATATCTTAGCATTTCTGAAGGGAATTTTTTCAGATGAAACAATAGGTCTATTTTGATTTTGTGGCTGTTTTGGTTCAAAAAGTTAGTTCTCAAAGGAAATCAGGATTTTCATGGGGGGGAAGTCTTGCTGAATGTGCTATTTTCTATGTTAATTTTTTTAACAAGTATTTTTGGTTAGCCCAAGAAAAAAAATTAAGAAACCTGAAGTCCTAATCCCACTGCTGCTACTGACTCTGCTGCTTAAAATCAATTTAATTTCTCTTATTTTAGATAATACCATTGACCCACTGACTGGAGAGAAAAAAAGTGGTATAAAGATGTAACTCTTGATAGAACTTTGCATACTTGAAACACCATACATAACTTTTAATGTTATCTCTGCTAATCCTTTGGGCCAAAACTACCTCTGGAATATGATCCAAAATGAGAACAGGAAGATCATTTAGAAAAAAATGTTGTAACTGTCAAGTCTTTCATCTATGTTATTAGTACACCATGTGTGGTCTCTCTGGAAATTTAAATGCAAGCTGAAAGCTTTGACTCTCATAACTCATATGTGCAATGAGTATGTCTTCTGGTATACGTTTTATAAAGTCTTTGCTGGTCTTGAAAATGTTGCAACTTGCAAAAGAGCCTGAAGCTACAAAGACTGTGCTAAGTAAAGAATACAATGGAAATCTGGGGAAACTCACAGGGAGAGAAGAAATCTGATCCTGGAGAGCTTTCTGGTGTTCTAGTCTGAGGAGGTGGTATATGACTCCTCAAAGCCATAGTTGATAGAAATCAACTATTCAAAGTGAAATCCCACTGAGCAAAAAGAACAGGAAGAGAACTGATAGGAGGGGAGAAGGAACTTTTTTGGTCAAAGAGGTGAAGGACAAAGCTTGTGCTTGGCTCTGAGCTGTTGTGGGGACGCTGTCTTTGACCAAGCCAGAGAAAAGCTGCAGGGGTAGGTGACCCTCCAAGAGCAAGGGATGGGGGAAGAACTGGTTGCCCTGTTGAAAGTTAGCTGAGATGAAACTGCCAAGCATGAGCTTTTTTTGTAAGTTTGCTCTAAAGTAGATTATTTTTTCCTTATCCTTTGGTTGTACTGTTTCCAATTTTGTAATAAGGAAGTTCATTTTACTCTTTTTTTTTAAAGTGAGAACTTTTTCTAAAGTGAGAATTAACTTGGCTTATTTTTGTTCTCTCCCTATTGCTGTAAGAGAGGTTTCAGGGGAACCTAGACTCTTGTTGTGGGCAGTCAGACTTTGGAGTCCTGAGAACTCAAAGTGCCAAGTGTGAGGAAAGGCTTCCCTGACACATGTAGGCCTGTGCCCTTTTGGCTAGCAGGAGACAGTGGGAAGATTGCTTGTGATTGTCAAGTAGACCTCACCGGTGTACCATGCACACTATTGGCTCACACCACATACAAACTTTGTTTATTCCCTAATGAAAATATTCTGTTTCTAACCCTGGACAACTCAATGATAGCAACTATCACTTAGCCTAAACTTTGGCATTTTGATGTATTTAAATACAAAACGGGTATCACAGATGTAATGAAAGTTTATCTTCCCTTCTATGTGATCATTGTGATGCCATACTAGGGAGAAATCCCTTCTGAAGGCAGAAGGGTTTCTGTGTCTGGATGTTGAGATTTTTTTTTCTCCTATAACTAAATGATGCACATAAAAATCTGCTCACTGGCAATATCTCATAAGCCAACTCTTCTCTGTAGCAGTGTTGTAAGCACTGAAGACAAATACATTAGAATGACAAAGTATAGCCTCTCTGTAAAATTGGTGATATTGGTTATAGAGCTCAGACTTAAGAGCCAGATATTATTGATGTTCATTCCTTCCAGTTTGGTGGGTGACTCTAGAAGTCTTGATTGAGTCTGATGCATTGGCCGTTGAATTCAAACTTCAGTGGAGCAGAAGTGTCTTGCTGTATGAGAAACTTCCTTGGCATCCTAAGAATTACTTCATTTCTAGCATACTGGATGCCCAACACAAAGAAAGAAAAACCTGCTGCCTGACACTGACTGCATTATTTCTCTCTGGAAATAGAAGAGCAAGAGAGTGTTCATGGCTAGAGTGATATGTCCTGATTATTGAAGGCTTTCATGCATTCATCTACCTATCTGTAAGCTGCTGTTACAATTCTCAGGTCTTTAGAAACTCACCAGAAATGGGCTATCTGAAACTGCTTGAATGGGCAATAACAAAATTATAGGAAGCAGTCTTGGTCAGTAGATGATACCCTGGTTTCCAACTCAGAAATAAATGTTTCCATACATTTTTTTGGGGACAGACCAAACCAGATTGTTTGTAGGGGATATGGTGCTGGAGGAGAAACAGTCTGTTGGATGAGTTGTAAAACTGAACTTATAACACTTTTTTCTCTGGCATAGCAGCATAATGTCTTTATGAAGGGAGAAAATTCCAGTTCACTGACTTAATGCTCTTCCTAGCTAAAACTATTCCTGCATCTTCCTCTTCCATGTGCTCTTTGTACCAGTTGTTTGGTGCTGTCTTGCTAAACAATTCCTTTCTTTCCCTCCATATTGCATCTGTTTTGGTGGTAACTGAGGCAATCCCTATACATGTCTCAAACTTGCTACAATGAGAGGTAGTGTGTAATGTAAGATCTGTTTAGAACAGGGGTTTATGCATGTTTTCAGTTCAACAGGTAACCTCCCCCTCCTCATTGCAAAAAATCCATCAGTTCAAGTTTCTACTCTGTTCAGTGGTTTTTATTCCTTCTCCTCCAAATTCATCCTCTCTGCTAAGAAACAGTAATGTGGTCCATTATGTACATTTTGGTGATTATTTCCATTTGGAGTATTTGCAGAAACCTCAAACAAGAAAGTCAACTGTAACACAGACATGTGCCTAGCAGGAGTTTTACCAAGACCACCAGTTCATTTCACGTAGGTCATCAAACGGCTTTCAAAGCACCCGCTGCCTTGGACTGGTTTTGAACCATTGACTTAGGGTGGAAATATTTCATATCCATTACTAATCCCCTGAGCCAGCTGGCCTCCCACCCATATGGTCATTATTTTTAAGGAAAATCAATTAAGAGCAGAAATTCAGCTTTGTGTTCTTTCACTTAGGTCTCCAGTGTTCTGTGCTATGTCAGGGAACCTTTATGAAGTCTGGGAAAAATGTAGAATAATCAGGAGACTGCAAAGAGGTGAAGCTTGCTTTTCTTTCTGAACTGCAGCAAAAAAAAAAATCATACACTTAACTAGCAAAAATGACTCAATGTTGCATGCTAATTACAACTTTCTCAGCGCTGCTTGAATTCTGTTGCTCCTCTCCAGACTTGCTGGGCTATTTGGTGTCAAGGGTTTTCCTGGTTTTGGTGGGGTTTTTTATTATTTTTGTTCACTTTTGTGCTCTGCAGCTGAGCATGTATAAAGCAACATATTAGCTCCCTTTGAATCTCATAGGGAGCATTTTCATCTGATGAGTCAGAGGAGCAATAAAAACTTGTCAAAGGATGTGGATGTCTAATCATTGCAAAGTGTAGACTTCAGTAAGAGGTTGACAGTCATGGTATTTTTGATGAAAATAAAATTGCAGAAGAATGATTTAATGGTTGGGATAAGATTCCTAGTGCTGACAAGTTTTTTGCTGTGTTCAGTAGTATTCAGTGTTGACAACTCTTCTTCAGCCCAGATTGTTACCATGTACTTGCAGAAATGCCAGGGTGATTTCACTTCAGATGATTATGTATTTGTGGCAGTTGCCATCTTTCCAGAAACATGTATGCATTGTTTGTCAGATCTGCTTGTATACCTTGAGTGTCCCTGCTGCTACTTCTGCATTTTCTTCCCAATAAAGATCATGAAGCTGGTACTTCAAGTTACCTCATTATTTCAGGTAGCTACATCCTTGAATATGAAAGTAGAAAAGGAATTGCAAAAGTGTGTAGAACAATATTATGGCAACTTGACATACTGTCTGGAAAATATGTCTGGAAAGCTGTGGGTTTCCTTTTTACTCATATGCCGCTAAGTGGGTTTGCTTTATTGCAATGCCAATATATAATTTAAGCCACTTATATTAGCTTGTGATCCCATCCATTATGCTAGGTTTTTTTCTGTTATGATGGTAGAAACTTCCTTTTTTCCATCTGGCTGTTCTGTCATGGATAGCATTGCTCTACAGTTTTTTAGTTTTAATGGGATGGATGTCTCATGCCTTACCAATGCTCTTGTAACCTCTGCTGAGTAGAGCACCCATAAGAGTCCGTTACCATCTGTAATGGAAGAGATGAGTAGTCTCATTACCATGGTACACAAGCTAAGAAAGTACTAGCTTGTTCCCAGTTCTACTAAAGACTTCAGGAGTAGTCTTCAAGCTCTTTCTGTATCTGAAGCTCTTTATTTCAAAATGGGTATAGGATATTTACTTCTAGAGAGATTAGAAAACCTTTCTGGAGATAAGTTAGGAAACTGCTGAAGAATGTTTGCTCTTGAGAATCTCTTCTGGAAATTGCTCTATCATTGCAAAATACAAGTTATTTTTCAGAACTGATATTGCTATATATTGACCTTCTGGCATTTTATGTTGTTTGATTGTATCTCTTGCTTTTTTCCCCCCACTTAGTAATCTGTTAAGGATCAAATAATAGCAGTATTATCGCCAGCATCCTTTTTTGTCTTTTGGTTGCTTGTTCTGTTTTGTAACAGTTCAAAATCAGTGTTTCTCCACCACCATCCTTCAGCAGTGAATAAATGATGGGGTTGTTCTAATTGTTTCTTCACCTCACCTAAAGCATAAACTTCAGTCATGTCTAAAGCAGGATCTTTCACCATCCGACAAATGGTCTAATTTGTTATGACAGATTTTATATTTCTACCCAAACCGCAAATTCACCATTTTCCCCTCCCTCTTCACACACCCAGAGCAATGCATGCGGTTCTCATTTGTCTGTCTATATATATCTGTCAGGTTCATTTCTACTATATTTGTCATAGTTGTCGTCTCTGGAAATGTTGGAATAATCTATTCTGGTTCTGGGATGGTGAGGAAAGAGGCACTTTATTAGCTCTTTTGAGTGAGAGACAATGCATCAAAGTTGTATTGTGACAATAAAAATATGCTAGAATTCCTAGTGGCTCTAGCTATGTCTAAATATAGCTTAAGAGCCTATGCAAGATTTGTGGTGAGCTAATTAAAGACAGTATGGTAGAAAGTGCTAAAAAGCTGCCAGTCCTAGGGGAAAGAGACTTATCTCAAGTGTTTGCAGTGTTCTTCGGTACTCCCATTTACCCTGTAACTCTTAATTACTGCAATTAGGGAATTGTTTGAATTCTGAAGACTTACTTCAGGGCCTGACCCCTCAGTGAGCTTTGTGTAAGTGGATGGATCCTGCTACTTCATATGGCTCCCCTGAAGTCCACAGGCTTATTGATAGCTCAACATAACAAGTTTGCTGCCAGCTCAACACTTCTGTTAGTTGAGCAAGTTCTGAAAGGCCATTGCTGTGCTATCCTGATTTAAAAGCTGTTTTGTATTTGTTACTGTCTTAGAGAATCTTGTTTTGTCTATTTTACCTTCTAGAGATAAGATACAAATAGTGCTCTTCCCTCCAGTAAACTCCTGTTGGGAATATTTTCCTTGTTGTTTATGTTGATAAATGTTGTTTAGATCTCTTCTTTGACTTTTAGCTGAGCAGGAGGGTAGCCAAAGTGTGATCAGATCTCTGACTTGGTAAATTCAGTATGTTGCTGTGCATTTGGATTTGAAGGGAGGGATATGAACGCAGTTGTTATCCCACAGAGTCTGTTCCAAAGCTCAGTGAAGACAACGTTTTTGAATCTTTAGTCAGCTTCCGTCATGAGCAGTGAGGAAAAAATTAAACCTACCTTCTGTAAAGACTATATTTCTAAGTGGTTTTCTTCTCACTTTCATGATTAAGTGCAGTAAGATACCCTTAAGGTACCTACAATTTTTTTAGATTCTGGATAGCTGCTGAAATAATAAAAAGCCAAAATATCTGAGAACAGCCATTCTCTACTCAGGACAATATGTGAATAAAAGAATAAGTAGGAAGGAAAGGTCTTATATCCATATAGAGCTTCTTTGGTCACCACATCTGACTCCTACAGGCAAATCACAGTGTCTTCTCACCCTTTGCGCAGTTTCAGATTTGTCTTGCATGTGAGCAGAGTAAGAGCAAGCCACTTCAGCTATCTCTGCTGCAAGGAGGCAGTGGGAAAAGCTCCAGCCTGGCTTTAAGAAAGCATGCTGTAGATATGTTGGTTGTCAGCAGCTTCCTTTCCTCTGATACCCTACCTCTCTCAGTCCTAGAAAACCCTTTCCTGAATATGCGATAGTGTCTGTTCTCTCTCAAGCAAACACGAATGTTGTCAGAAGCCCTGGAAAGGAGATGATCCTGTCTGTTGCCCTGATGGTCTGTTGGGATAAATGGGGGGAGTTCCTCTGAAGTCACTGTGGCTTTGCTGATTTACATGCAAATAATTTGTTGACATATCTTCATAGACTATTTCCACGTTGTGTCTGGAAAGGAGAATGATTAATATGTGTCTTGTATTTCCTGCTGATACTTGCTGACTTGACCTCTTCTGTTCTAGTTATGCTAATCTTCTCCCTGCAAGACTAAGCTCTTGTAACAGTTTCCCCTTCCTCTTAATTTTTCTGAGTTAAAATGATAATCCACAATAAGGGCATTTTTGTTAGGACTACAAAATGTTTTATCCCCAGTATTTTATCTTTCTTCCAGAAGCTGCTGATTTTGTGCTGTTTCTTATCCTGTTGCCTCTTCACCTCTTGGTTTATGCCTGCTAAATCCCAATTTGCATTACTGTCGTGAAACAGCAGAAGCAATGCCTGTTCTCAAAATCACCGGTGTCATTCTCTTTTATTGTATCTTCCAGAACACTGAAACAAATGGTGAAAATTTTTTGGTTGATGTTTCACTTCAGTGGGTAGCATAGGGTCCATCGCTTACTCTGTTTGTCTTGCTGAACTTCAGGGCCCAAATAAGTATCTAAACTGACTTTCCTGTTCTAGGATTCTTCTATGGTCAGTAGTACTTCCAGAGGAAGTCTTTTATCCCAAAGTAGGATGAATAATCCTCAGGAGGTGCCTATCTTTCTCTTAAAATAAATCTTGGCCAGCTCTTATCCTATGGGAGGGGGGAGAGACAAAAGACGCATGTCTGGGATTGCACAGCGTAGGAAAATGCTGTGAGAGCTGTTGCCATAAGTGAGTGAAAGGCCATAGGGTGAATCAGGATGCACAGAACCATTTTGGCCACTTTCCAGTATTGAAGTACCAAGGTGAGGCACTTCGTTATTTTGGGGAAGGTGCTTATAAGGTTTCCCTGAATATAAAAGTTTATATTGCTCTGCATGTAGTCTTGCTTATAATAAAGATAAAAGTGCAGGTAGAAATCACTGATCGGTATACGATCTGGACTTACAGCATACTACGAGTGCTGAGCGTTTGGGTCTCCTTGGTCTGCTCCATGTGAGACAGAAGCGTTGCTGGCTCTCATGGCCAAAGGGTGTTACAGTGTTTGTACAGAGCACACAGTGTGAATAATAGTGGGAAATGAGGAACAAAGAACATTCGAACTTCTGATAAGCAGTTCAGCAATGCACCAAAATGTAAACATTTGGCAAAACTGTCTGGCGCACATGTTTCATATTTCAAAAGAGGAGTTACGATTTCTAAAAGCTTAAGGGCTTTGATGTTCTCCAGCTCCTTCAAGATGAGTTCCTCCTAAATGAATCTGTGAGGAATGGATTCTCTCTTCTAAGAACTTATGAAATGTATTGGAGTTTTTACTTTTGTCTTTACTAAAGCAAAGTGTTGGGATGTGTGAAATGAAAAAATAGAAATATACAGAGACTATCCAGGTGTTAAGGCTTACCAAAAGTTCCAGAGTCCTTGGCTGAAGACAGTTTCCATACAAGCAAAAGCAATTAAAATTAAAAAAGAGAATATTAACTGTACAGGATCACTGGTCCTTGTTCAAGTAAAACTACATGCACAACAATTCTCCTGAATAAGTTATGCATGCAGCAAGTCCTTGCTGTCCTTCATAGGAGGAACTGGAGAAAGGTCTACCCAATGTTCATGGGGGAAAAAAACACCACAAGAATATTTCAGTTTTCTCCATGAGGAAGCACTTAAAGACTAAAACAAAACAACAATGCCTGACTCTAGTGCTAAGCAATTAGGAAAGACCTTATGACCAGGAAAGATGTGGCATGTAGAAGTGTAGGCAGCTTCTGCTCTGCCAGCACAAGGGATCTGCCACCTTCTATGGGGCAGTCAAACCCAATAACTTTGGGCTGGGCTCCTTTCTCTGCCTGTCAACTTGAACCTCAAGGAATAGCCCTAAGAAGGAAGTTTTCAGTGCAGTCTGCTAGTCCTGTCTCTTCCCTTCAATGTATTTCCAAATGATAAGGGAAATCAGTTTGAATTTGGACCTGGGATACCAATAGTTTCCCTGAATCCCCAAAGTTGAATAGATATGGCTGGAAATCTATATGTGGACAGCATTTTGCTGCACTTTTTTGGTGATAGCTGTGCAGTGGAATTCAGGGGAAACCTATCATTATCAATATATTACAGTAAAAGACAGTAAAAATATATTGCAACCTTATATTTTACCCCTAATCTGGAGACAACGCGGTACGAGACACACTCTGAGGGCTGCAGTCTAAATCTTCAGTGCAGGTAAGCTGATAGACTGAGGTGTAAAAGACTAGGCATGCCTGAAACTTCAACCCCAGCTACGATGTGTGTCTTCCTTTCACAGAAACGACTAGGATCCTCTTGTGCTACAGATCATCTGCTACGGACTTGCTTAATGCTAGTGTTTAAAGCTAATACTTGCTTAACATGCTAGTGCTTTTAATCGCTACTTGAAAATAACTGATAAAAAATACTCTGCCTACCTCTGTAGCTTGGAAATGATACTAGTGCTGTGTTTAATCATAGTGAAAGGTTCAGGCTTTCTGTGGAGAGGAGCCAGAGAGATCTGTCTGTGGTCACACAAAAAAATGTCTGAGGTCACTCAAAGACTCCTGAGGACCCCCAACCAGAAGAACCATCCTGTCTGGCATCACATGGTAAAGTGAAAATTGTGGTTCAGGATCGAAATGGGTTTTTGACTTGTACTGGTGCTGAAGTCTATGGAGAATCTGCCCAGAGTAAAGGAGATACGGAAGGGGATATCCACAAATAAGTCCAGGTGTTTAAAACGCTTTTTCCCCCTTTTTAATAGGTATGTTCTTTGCCACAGACTTTGTGTTATATGTAGGGGAAACTCAGAAAAATAGCACAGAGCTGCTCTTGGACAGCTCGTTATGTACACTAAAAAAAAGTGCCTCTTCTCCTCTAATTTAAATTGCTCTTTTGCTTGGGAGGTAAGTATTTGTAAGCAGAGCCCCTAATATTTAGCCAGTCTCAACTCATCAGCCTAGCAGCAGCGTCCTCTGACTGCAGCCCAGGCTCACTTTGCAGGCCTGGCGACAGAAGCAGATTCCAGAAAATTAGTTTAGCATGTCAGTCCAGCACAGACCTCCAGGCTTTGGGGGGAGGAATGAATGGAGGCACAGTTCTTGTGCAGACCATGTGGATTCAAGACTGCCCTCTGATTTACACACAGGCTGAGCTCAGGGGAGCTGCACAGGTGTATGTGAAGGCAGAAACAGGCGTGTTTGTTTTTGCTTTAAAAGCAGTGCAGATCTGGACTATGCAGCCAGATCTGTACTGCTCAGACACATGCTTTATGTCCAACCAGTAGCTAACTTCATACCTGAGGCTAGATTACAGAATATGTTGTTAGTTCAAAGTGACTTTGTACTGTTGCCAAACAAGGAACAGACTCATTGCTTATTCTCCAAATCAAAAATATATTGTAAAAAGCAACATAACACAGAATTAAGCTTGCATGGTTTAAACATTAAACAGTAAGCAAAGGGAAAGATTTCTGCAGCAGTGTTAGCCCTAAGCCAGGCTATTTCTATTACTGTTTTTCCAGCTAGACATGCAGCTTACTACCTGTACTTGCTCTTGATGAAATCAACAGTGACATTTTTGTGTGATGGGAAGCAAATGGAGCCTTAAAATGGGCTGGTATGAAGCGGTGCCAACTTGTGACTGTAAACCTCACCAGTGCATCTGGTTTAAATTGTAGCTTGAACTGACCTAAAACTATTTCACAGAATGAGGGGTGTCTCTAGAGATGGTGTTTACTCTGTATGGCTGGACACAGAGGCCATGGCTTGGTTTCCTTAGGAAGATAATGCTTGTGATGTCTGAATGACTGAGCCTAAAGTATGTGTGTGGGTCTGTCTGGAAGCTACAGAAACTAATTTTTTTTTTCTGTTTAAGTAGAGAGATATAACTTGGAGGTAACACAGTAAGTATGGCTCCCTGGTAATGACAGCTGCATCTTGAGCTCATCCCTACTCTTGTTTTTCCAGCCAGATAGCTGAGCTGACTCTGGCAACAAGTTTGATTTGAGCCTAGCAAAAGCCAGGCTGGCTGGAAGAATTAAAAACGGACTGATCTTCTTGTTCACACCCAAGAAAGGTCATAACTGAACTTCAGGGCCTTCAGTGAATTGAAGTGCACTTATGTATGTTAACACAACTTGAGACACTGGCAGTTTTTAAGTATTTCAGGTTTTTATCGGTGAATAGCTGGCCTTGCCATGAGTTATTTAACATGCTTCTGTGACACACGCTCTGTAAATTGGTTTAAGCAGCGTGAGCCCACAGATTGTAGATCTCTCTCCCCAGCCACTGTAAACACTGGTTTAAGTATGCAATCCTGTAGATTTGCAGCCCTGTAGTTGCAACTGAAATGGTCTTGAAAGCTGGTCAAGAAGAGCAAGAGCAAATGCCTACATTTGGCAAACACAGCAAAAGGCTCCACTTCACTATTATTTGCAGATCTTATCCCAGGCTCTGTGTTTGACAAACTTGTAATTTAAGATTCCTGATTAACGGTCCGGTCCGAGAAATAAAGCTTGTGTGTGTTTTGTCTTTCCTCTTCCTGTTCTGTTCCATGCTGCTTAATTTTCATTTGGAGAAGTTCTTTGTCTCCTGGGAGAAAAAAACCAAATCCCTGGAAGAGTGGTGACTGCTAAGCTTGCACAGTAGCTCATAGATAGGGGCTGATGCTGCAAGACTCCAATGCAGGCAATGTAAATGCCTTCAGGAAGCCAGCAGGCATGTGTTGGCTGTGCTGCTGCCCAGAGCAGCCTGTGGTAGGAGACCAGGAAGGGACAGAGATGGGAAAGTGGCAGCTTCAACACTTTGAAATCTCTGAAGATGGAATTTATTAAAAGATATCAAACAAAAACCGCTTTTGACTATTAGCCTGAGGAGATGGACCTTGAGGGGTAGAAGATATTACTGTTAATCACAGCCTAAGCATATCAGCAGTAGGCTTTTTCTGAGACTGATTTGATGAGTTACCATTTCTTTGCTCTTTCTGTGCTTGGTGAAGCTCAGGCCAGGTTGTCAGAAGCCATGCTTTGTGCCTAGTGAAAGTGGTCATGAATGGTTTCTTTGTCTCATCTCTTTCAGTGAGACAATCGGAAGGAACTGCTGTGTGTAGTCAGAATTCCTGTTAGCACCGTGCTCTGATGGTCAACCTCTCATGTGCAAGACTTTGAGTGAATTAAATTGCCCCAATTTCCCATGTGGATGGGAAAAGCCCTGATGCGGAATCTGACTTTCTACCAAATGTGAAACTCCTGCTCCAAAGCCTGGAGCTTCTCCCTGAAACAGCTATAACATGTTTAATGTGGTCCAGCATTTCCTCTAACTTTTGGAAAAAAAAAAAATTGGTTTTTAATTAAAAAAAAAAAACCACAAAAACCCCAAACCTCCAACCAAACCCCCCCCCCCCCCAAACTGTCATCAGGTAGCATGACACAAATGCATAGCATGGGAACTTCTACTCAAACAGTTAAACTGAGCAAGGTTATAAGCTACTGAAAGGGGGGTGTCCTGTAATGGAAAATGTTATGCAGGATGAACTAGATGTGAAGCTGCAAGTGGTACATAGAACTGCAAAGCGATGAGTGGCTTGTTTTTCCTCTGCCTTCCCATCTAAGTTGTACAAGCAGCATTTGCCACCAAGGTTATTTTTGCACAAAATTTCAAACTAAAAGTAGAATTTACAAGCTAGTTTTTGGTGTGGTGTTTTTTTTTAAATTGTAAATAGATATACTTTCAAGTAGGACCTTCCAAATTCAATGCCAGGGGAAATAATTCATACTCAGATTCTGCAAAAGGATCTTTGTGTGGCTTTGGGGGTGTGGCTTTTTTTTTCTGAAGCCATATACAAAACATCAGCTCTGATTCCCTGATTTTGCTCAATGACTGGAATTACTCTCAAAGGATGGTCTCTTCCTTTTCACCTCCAGGAAGATGATGAGTGAGAGACAGACAGACTTTATATGGCCTATTTTTTGGGCTACCAGTCTGCAGTTTCAAACTCTTTAGCTCTTGCCTGTGAATGCTGAGGAAGGGCGGGGGGGGAAGAAACAGTCCAGGGCTTAGGGGACCCCTCACCCCTTTCTGCCTTGCCCTCAGCAGCTCCCCACACCACTGGACAATATATCTAGGGAGATGGTGGCAGAGGAGCAGCCATTAGAGAGGGAGAGGAGGTCCTGGGGTAGGGTGAACGGGCTGAGTTATTTTATTTGCCACGGACTCCAAACAGGCTTTCTGCTGCCCTGCTTCTCCCCTCTTCTTTCTTTCCCCTCTCCACCACAGAAGATGACATAATTTCTCTGCAAAGTGCCATGGTGGCCATTTCTCCAGCACGGTTCCTTCTGGGAATTTTTAGACTTCGTTTGAAGACTCATAAAGGTTCCATTACTCTTCTAATTAGGAAATAAAGAAAGCTTATTTTGTAAGGGGCAAAGGACTTAAAGCTTTTAAGCAATTATTTCCATGGTGCAATACTACCCATAATTGTGAAATGAAAATTGAAGCCAAAGAGATTATGATCCTAACAATTGGTTTGACGTGAAAAAGAAGGGAAAAAGCCCACAATGTTTATGGTTGCCCCTTTTGTAGTAGTCCTTGCCAGAATGCAAAACCTCCCAAACATCTGGAAGAATTAGGTTAGCAAGAGTGAATGAAAGAATTTAGACACACATGAAGGGTTACAACAACAAGCAGAAGATTATTCATAGAAACTGGATGTGCAAAATCCCCTGTGCCTATGAACTGGGAAGGAGAGGAGTAAGAAAACAATGACCCAGTTTTGCTGAAATCTTCAAATTATAGGAATGAGGAGTACAAATATTGCTTAATATCAGAGCTTTCCTAGCTTTTTTTCTACCACTGTACTAGGTAAGTGTGGCTCTCTTCCTCTGCTGCTTCTGAGCATAGTGAGTTACTTGCATAGGAATACAGTTATTCTCCCTTACTTTAAGGGCACAGGAGAATGTAGGAAGAGGTAAAAATCTGTAGGATGCCTTCAAGCCTAGATGAAAGCTTGCTATTTTATTTTTTTTCTTTCTCTGTACAACTTCCAGTTTCAAAAGGAGCAGATTTAAAATTGGTCATAATAAATTGATATATTACCAACAGACTGATTCAGGAACTAGCCTTCCCAGTTTACTACATGATAAAGAAGAGTTTGGGGGTGAAAAAGGTCTTTCTGGCTAGCCACTTCACAGTGCAAGCTGCACAGTAAAAGCTGTGCATCCACTTAAGAGAACATGGTATAGCCATGCAGAAACTGCTGCCCACCAAAATCTGTAGCTCTTTAAGCTTGGAAAGATTTCCACTTGTCTCTCCTTGATTTAGGTCATCCCCTGAGTTCAGCAGAGCTCAAAATCCCCGTGAGGGTTTTGCATCCCTATTAGTATGCATCCTCTCTTTCAGATGGCTATACTTCTCAGTGCAATATGTTCAAGACAGAATCAACTACTGGACCAACTTATTTTACTGTGATGCAGTGGATTGGTGTGAAAGAGCTAACAATGTTGTTGGCATTGAGCAGAAGAAATAACACGCAATTTTATTAATAGGATACATTTACAATAATTAAAATAATTGGTCCAGGCTCTGCAAACTTGGAAGCTGCGTTTGGTTTATCTTTTCTTTGCAATCTCAAAGTATAGACGCTTGCTTTTTTTTCTGTTTAAAGAGAGACTTGCTGAGTCTAGAAGACGGCTCTTTGTAAGGCCTGAATGATGTCCTGGAGAAATTTAAATTCATGGTGAAGTCCTAACTTTGGTGTATAACTCCAGTCCCCTCCATGCACTGTGGGGAGTCCTGTTGGGGCCTGCACTGAATATAAACAGGTCTGGATGTGATGGAGGAGGAAGTGCAGTGAGGATGAAAAATGGTGGATGTGACACAATAAAATTGAAGGTGTTTGAAGAGCTGATCTTTGCCTGGACAAGATGCACCTTTTCCTAAAAGCCAAATGAGGTTTCAGTGTGGCTAATGTCTGGACTGGAGACCACCTGAAAAGTCCTATAAATAACAGATGCTTATCAAGGTGAGTTTCAAAATTAGAGTCAGCTTGAAAATCTGCATTTGCTGTTGATTTGACAGGAAGGAGGAGGAGGATATTGTATCTAGAGAATTAGAGTTTGTGTTCTCAGCAGTTGTCATGTTTGTGTGCATGTTTTATAAGGAAGGGGTTAAAGCTGAAGATAATCTCAGGAGATTCCATACACGGGGTGTAGGAGAAGACAAAAATCCAGCTTTCCCTTCACTTAGGAACATCCTACGCCTTCAGAAGAGGGAATATAAATGTCTTAAAACAACAGGGAAAGAGTTCAGCCAGTTCCTCAGAGTTATAAAATCCTTCATCACTCACTACTGTCCCACTTGATTTACACTGCCGAAGGTGGGCCAGCCACACTTGAGCGCTACGATAGCCAAATACATAACAATAAAAAGCTAAAAAAGTCATAAAACTTTTACACAGAGGATGTGACCAGCATAAACAGCTCACAACATGTGTCGAACTTGCAGAATAGGTGTCTGGGTCTGAGCAATCAGTGTCTGTGGAGCAAGAAAATAGCCATTGTTTTAAAAAAATAAATCACATGCTACACTACACAATCTAAATGCATAATAGTTCTGACCCTGGTGCCCCCCTCTGGTTACGTACTGGGCTCTAGCAGCACAAAACAATTTTGCACCCAAATTTTGGAGTGTTTCCATTTTGGCAAAAAATGCTGTTTTGGGGAGACCAGCTGGGTTGCTAAGGTACAGGGAGGTGGGAGAGACTCATTCAAGTCTCTGCTCCTCTCCTTCAGATCACAGTTTTTCTTTCCAGATTTCTCCAAACTAATTAGAGCAGGGCCTGGGCTCTGCTCATCTACACTGCAGGCCAGGTTTAGAAGTTTACTTCTGCTGTAGCACAGAGGGGAAACCCAACAACATTAAATGGAAATATAAATTTAAGCTTCACTGAGTGAAGTGATAATTCATCTGAGAATTGCCCTTTTGTCCTTGTTCCCACTTGAATATATTATACTATCAATGCTTCACCCCTTCCCTTTGACACCCCTTGTAGATGAACTTACTGTTAGTATGTTTGGGGAGCATAAAAGCCTTTATGGGGGGAATTAACCCCACTCTCCAATGTTATCTGTTTACTTGGCTGAGCAAAGCTTGCTGGCTGTAGGATCTGCTGCTGTTCTCTAGGCAGAAAATATTCACTGGGTAGAACTGGTTTATGAGCAAGTGGGCTTTGGCTAGGCATGAGGTCTGAAGTACTTGACACCTCATTAAGTACTGTGGTGATCTGACACACAGTGCTTTCTGCATGTCGTCTTTTACAGTGCTGTATATAGAATATTCTTGGTCTGGTTTGGGCTGCAAGGATCTCTCAGGTGTCTGTTGTGTCCAGAGGAAGCCTGCAACACAGAAGCAGACCTATGTGCTTTTAAAGGGTTTAGGTGAAGGCTTTGCATGTCTGTGGAAAGAGGAGGAGACATGGTGGCTTACTAGTGATAACAGCAGGAATAAAATACTGCATTTTTATGTACTTTAACAAGTACAGCTCAACTGTATTAAAAAGAAAAGGGTTTGGAAATTGTCTGACTTGATTGATTTATTTCTATTGTATATGAGGTCTAAGGCTGTACTTGTAAACGCTTTCTTGTGTCCTCCAGAGACACTGTACAACAGTACACTATACAGCTAGTTAGTTCTCAGTAATTGACCTACGGTCCTACTGGACCTCTTCTATCAAATGGGGTACGCATCTACCTGCTCTGTTGAGCTTCAGCAGCCCATTGACCTTTAAACTTATTGATCTTGGGTGATGTTCAGATTTGTTGGGTCAGTTTTATACATATGGCCTTTCAGCAAGCTTCTGGGGTTCAGGATCTGTCTCCTGTTCCCTTCTGGGGAGCTATGGCTCTGATATGTAGTTTCCTCCGATTTTGTACAAACTCATTTTTCTGTGCCATCTCCAGATCTCTACTCTTGTTCCTTTTTTTTTTTTTTTTTGATTTTTGTCCTGTGGAGACTTCATGATGAATGGGGACAGCAAGAAACATGGGTGTTTTGCAAGGCACTTTCAAACCACATATACGCTGTACTCATGGGCATAGCTCATGGTAGGTGCACAACTATATAGAAAAAAGCAAATACTGCTTTGCAAACCTGGGTCCATTTTCCTCCTACTACTTGACAGTCCCCTCCAGGGAGTGTGGCCACCTCCTTTCTCTTCCTTCTCTGTCCTGATTTCTGTTAGTTTCTGGTCTTTCATGTAATGGTTTATCTTTTAACAGCCATAAGACGACCTTTTTATTTTTTTTCTTCTCTCCCCTGGGGATTGATCATGCTTAGTCTGCTCCAGCCTGCACCTTTTCCTTGGAGTTTTGTTGTTACTGAGTCAAGGGATGCAGGCCATCAGATTCTTTGGGGCTGAGACAGAAGGACAACAGCTCTTGACAACTGCTGGTGCTCTCTAAAGACTTAACGACTGGGCCATCTGCACCTGTCATCTACTTTTCCACAAATCCCAGGGCCCAGATTAACTCCTGTGCCCATGCTACACACATCATTACAGTAATATAATGGACAGGATGTTGTTCAATATCAACAGTCTAGATGTCTTCTGCAGCCTTAGCAGGTGCTAAGGTTTTGTAAAATGTCTTTTTCCATCCGTGCACCCCCAGTCATATTATATGTAAACTTAATATCCCTGATTGCCATACAAGCTAAACAAAGATTAGTAATGACTTATGTTGGTGGGAACCCTGATGATCCTGTCTCCATAGAGAGTGGTTGTTTGGGAATATTTACAAGCTATGAAGTCAGGGAAGGTAACAAAGATGAATGAAAACTCAGTTTAGAGAGCATATCTGTGGACATGTGGATGGATACAGCTATAGTATACAGTTTGGGCAAGTTTTTTTCCAGGAAAAAAAAGAAAAACATCTGTAATGATGTTTGGAAAGTGGCATTGTGTGTAAATTATCAGCACTGTTTAGAAATAATCAGGAATGGGTAAATCCGTGCTTCAGAACAGATAGCTATGGGTAAGCTATTGCTTATGGCATGTGATCATGTACCAAAGTCATTACTCTGAGTCAAATGCCATCTCCTCCTAAGGCCATATTACAGGCCTTCTAGCCGCGTACATACTTAGGGACTGCCCAGAGTTTGGATCTGAGCCTGTAGCAGTGTGGCAGAACAGGATGCTTGTGAAGCTATGTGACTTTAAACAGGGAGGACGCACAGAAGCTGAGTGGAAACCAAGGAAGCAAATGGCATTGGAAGTCAGAATGGTGGTTATTAGAGAATAGTGTGAAAAAGGGTAGACTCTTTCTCAGTACTTTTCTTGATGTTCATGGTTTTTCTTTACAAATGAATCAGAGGGAATAAAATATAGCTAAAACGAGTAGTCCTATAATAACAGAAAAATCAGTATAACATGACAGTAAAACTAATGATACCAGAAAACTCAGAAATGGGTTGATGATTGAACTATAAAAATACTTGGACTAGCTCAACAAATTATGTACTTTCTGCATTTGCACATTCCTGCATCTGATATTTAGATCTCAGAGAAAAACAGGAAAAAGAGTCTGGAGGAACATCTTGTGAGTTTGGGATTGTTTGGGGTTTTTTTGAGACTTTTTTCCTAGAGAATTCACATAAATTTGCTTACAGAAAATGTAAGGAAAACATCATTTTCGGTAAAAGCAGAATCAATGCAAAGACTTCTTGAAAAGCAGACAATTAAAAAATATCTGACCTTTTTAAAATGAAAATACTTATATGTGAGTAAAGGCCTCTGATGGCGTTGCCTTGTAACTGAGGGAAGCACAGCCATCTGGGTTGTTTTTGTTTTGTTTGTCTGTTTTCACCAGTCTCTCATGTGATATATTTTGAAAGCTGCCAAATCCTCTAAAATCTTGGGTGGCCTGGGCCTGAAACAATAAGCGGTCCAATTTCCCATACTGTTGCAGTATGTAGCCACCAATATATTTTTTTCATGATTGAATTTGGATGGAGAGATTATAAAAAATATTCTCTTCCTTGGAGAAAATGAATCAAAATGTCTTTTGCTAATCCTTCTGAGCATATGAAGTCCATGTTCATAAGCCAGAACATGTACTATATGATTTTTATAATCAATCACAACTAATCTGGAAGATAAGTTGAAAAAGCAATGGAGAAATCAGTCACTGTACCAAAAAGCTTAACCTAAACACTTTTGTGGGTATTTCTCTGTTTGTGCTTCTTCACATATCTTTGGTGGCTTGAAAAAGAGACTGTGGTAGTAAACAATGAACAATACTAGTGCAGAAGCTAAAGTTTCTTTCTTTGCAGTCTTTTTTTTATAGATTCTCTGAATTTCACAGGAATGTATTTCACAGGAGTTGATTTTTGTCTCTTTTTGATTAAACATTATTGAAGAAATTTTGGAAGTGGTTGAAGCATGTTGTTCTAGCATTCATATCTATTTCTGATGCTTTTACTTCAATAAAAAGTTCAGTGGGGAATTAGAAAGGATCTCTGTCCTGATTTAGAGCCAGTCGGCAACCAAGCACCACACAGCTGCTCACTCACCCCCCCTGCAATGGGATGGGGGAGAGAATCTGAAGAACAAAAGTAAGAAAACTCGTGGGTTGAGATAAGAACAGTTTAAGAATTGAAATGAAATAAAATAAATAATAATAATAAAATTGTAATGGAAAGGAAAACAACAACAGAGAGAAAAACAAAACCCAGGAAAATCAAGTGATGCAACCGCTCACCACCCGCCAACCGACACCCAGCCCGTCCCTGAGCAGCGATCGCTGCCCCGGCCAACTCCCCCCAGTTTCTATACTGAGCATGACATCGTAGGGTCTGGAATATCCCTTCAACAAGTTTAGATCAGCTGTCTTGGCTGTGCCCCCTCCCAGCTTCTTGTGCACCTGGCAGAGCATGGGAAGCTGAAAAGTCTTTGGCTATTGTAAACATTACTTAGCAACAACTGAACCATCAGTGTGTTATCAATATTATTCTCCTCCTAACCCCAAAACACAGCACTATACCAGCTACTAGACAGAAAAATAACTCTATCCCAGCTGGAACCAGGACAATGTCCTTTGACGTTGTCAAGAGAAGGTACATCTGAAATTTCATTTAATTTGAAATGTTTTCTTTCTTCTAATTAAATAATGAACTCAAGGATAGCCCTGAAATGTTGGAATTTCCCATGAAACAGGCACTTGGGACTTTGACTAGCCCAGAGAAGTGTTTGAATAGAATTTTGCCCGTTTGTAGCATTGTGCAAATACTATTTAATGCTCAGTGTGCCTCTGGCACAGGTAGGGGATGGAACAGTTCACATCCACTGCAAGGGAGAGTATGGCTGCTTTGTGTTACTTACATTTAACAACAGCTCTTCACGGCTTCAGGCGGGTGCTGAGCACAACAAATGCCGGTGGGATTCTGCAGCTGAGTGCAAACTGAGGAGTAAGCCCTGCTTATGTGAGCTGAAGAGAATGAGCAAATCCTCTCACTGTGATTTTATGAGTTCCTGACATATGCTGGAGGCAGGATGACAATAGTTTGAAATATAGAGCTATACATTCTGGTGTGTATAGCTATCCTACTGCCTAGTTATGTAATCAGCAGCTTAATTGTTTTATAGTCTGGTTCAGGGTCTGTCAGAAATAGGTCTGGTATCTCACTGAAGGCTGGTGAATTTATCCGTGATCTGCTTAGGAATGGGAAGTGTCACCAATCAGACTGTGCAGGGACTTTTTGTTTCATCAAGCTGTTTGTTTCTTTGATATTTTCATTGCAAATGTCTGTGTAAGGAAACTCCTTGCGATTCTGAGGAAGCATTCTATTGCATATAACTGCTCAGAAGCCAAGTTACATAAGCCAAGTGTCAGTTTTTCAGTCAAATACAGAATATTTGAAACTTACTTTGAATGCTAAAAGATGGCAATCAAATGCAGAAACGTTTCTGACCCATGACGAATTTAAAATCTCTTTAAAAACTAAGGGCACTCCTTAGAAAACCTATCAACTGTGATTTTTTTTTTTTTTTTTTTTTCTTGTGGTGTTATAGCATGCCAAGCTCTGGAAGAAGTCAAACTCGTGATATTTCTTCTAATAAATCCAAACAATAGCTATTAGTTAGGAATTCACGCATGCATTCTGACATTCGGAAGCAGCTCTGACTCAAGGCATATGGATGTTTATCTTGATGGTTATAATATCATATGTGGTAGATGCTGGCAAGAACATCCCTTTCCTTTACCCCAAAACATTTAACAGGGATGAAAAGACTTTTGTAAAGGCAAGCATAATTCTTTCCATATTTGTGCTTAGAAAAAGTTCATTGATTATTTTTTGTTTATGGAAGTTGTCTTTGTGGCTGAAAATAACAAAGATATTAACCATAAGCCGCTGGTGACTGGTTTACATCATGGGTATCTAAACTTGCAGCACTGGGAATTGTTCTTAATGACTTGTGAGACTGAGTATTAGAAATGAGAAGAATGTGGTAATGGTGCTGCCTTAATAAAGGGTAGCACATGATAATCTAGAGAGTTTCATGGAAGAATAAGTTATTTTCTTTATAGGAAAATGTAATGAATGCTCAGCCAAATGTTCTCAAAGATGTGTATTTTCAGACTCTAATATGGAAAAGTGCAACCTTTCAAAGACTGCTTTTTTTGAGCTTTGTATCTTGAGACCCCTAGTTTATCGAGCCAACTGCGAGATCTACTTTGAGAGGGATACTCCGAACATGTATCGCACAGGCATCCCCATGCTAATTTTTTGTGGTAAAACATGAACTAGGAATACAGTGCTACAGAGCATGCATGATGGCAAAGACATGCTTTATAGCCATAGAAATCCGTGACCTGCTTGCATTACTAGGTTCCCACTGATGTTGCTAAGGAAGATAAGCAGTGCTTCCTTACAGCAGTTATTCAAGGTATCTGGAAGCAATTCTTGTGTCCACTGTTACCACTGCAAAAAGACACAGGAGCGTTGCAGCCCTTCCTGACATTGTATGGCTTGTCTGAGGAAGTGGTATCTGAGGACGTACTATGACTTACAAAAGAAGAATTCAAGAAACCCAGCAGGAACATTAGTATCACATTTCCATTTCTCTTGAAACAGAATTGGAGGAAGATCATTATAAGCACTTAAAAAAGTGCTTCAAATATAAATTCAAAGGACTGAATGGGAAAAAGATAGAATTTTTAATTGATATCAGCGCACTTCATACAGGTGGCACTCGGTGTTCAATTGCTGTGAATTATTCTTGAAGGAAAAAATAATAGAAAATTTGCCTTTTTGTGATTTTCATCTGCCTTAAAGAATAGGAAAAAAGATAGTATATTTGCACTGAATATGCAAATATCAATACACTGGAGGTTACACTAAACTTCAGGAGTTCAGAGCTTGCCACAGAAGGTGAACATGGGTCATTCTGGAAAGGGAAGGGACAAAAAGAAATTAGAGCCACTCAGGAGATCAGATATTTCAATGAGTATTTGAACACTGATCATAGGAGAGCCAGAAGGTCACCAAGTAATGTTTTCAGGTAAGCATGACCCCTGCCTAGAGGGGTCATGAAATTGAAACCTAGCACTTTCCATTTCACCTTCTAACCAAAGGGCAGGCCAAAGTAGATGTGATATAGTGTGCTCAAAGCAGAAAGCTACATTCTACATCAACCTCAATTTTGCCATGAACTGCGGCTACGCCACTTGCATAGCAAAGCACAGGGATTTAATCTCTTGGAAGCAAAATAATTTTGAAGTGCAGAGGAACTGGAGACTGGAACTGTGAGAAACATATGAGCTGTTACTCCTCTTTCCTGTATACTTCTGTAGTTACCTCATCACGTGTTATGCCAGTGATTTAGCTTATATAGACAAATAGCATAGCTGTCTGCAGTTCAAAGCCCCAGATGCCCCATCATAGCTTCCCCTTGAGAAATTCTGTCATGCTACTTCGTCAATACAAACGATTGAGACATACTGGGAATATTGGAGGACAGGAAATGTAGAATGAAATGTAATTACAAAATACATAGCATGGAGGCTTCTGTACTTGTCCTATTTTTTAATTCATATTTAATTTATTTTATTTAAATGAAACTGCCGCAGGAAATTGCCTGTCAGACGACATTACCCAGAGCTCTTAAGAGGAAGCTGCGTGTGTCTAGATTTGGAGAGGAGCAAATGTCATGCTGGATAGTCAGCAAAAAGGCCACTATCCCTCTCTTCCCATATGAGAGAGGGCAGGGAAAGACATTTTACTATGCCCACTATTGCACTCAGTGCCATATCCTTTGGAGAAACTCGTGCTGGGGTTCATACTTTCCTAGGATTGTTGGTGTGGAGTCCTGCCTGTGCATGAATGCTTGTTGGGTACCTGGAGATCCCACTGGCACAAGTGTCTCCCACAACCTGCTGCTGGGGTGTGAGGGACCACCTCATGGGAACTTGAATCCCGACTAAGATTATTAGGCAATGTTGCAATAGGAGTAGTCATCATTTCAGTGACACCTCTCTCAGCTTTGGGACAAGATTGTTTGGCAGTATGTGCTGCTAGATGAATGTTAGGGACTCAGTGCACTCATATCCAGTTCTCAAATTTGGTCCACGGTATTACATAAGGCATATTGTTAATGTTTCTTTATTTGCTTCCTCTTCTTTTCCAACTCTTTCATTTCTTCTGAGGCAGATATTGCAGTTACCCTTCCCTCCACTGGATAAACCCAGAGGTTTTGGCTTAGAAAAAATGTCTGGCACTGCTGACGAGACTCTGTCTGCTGTGCCTGCTCCTCTTTCCTATAGATTCCTTGTCTGTGGCGATGACAGAAATTTGGCTTTTCCAAGGAAGTGGCAGAGGCTTGCTCTGTCCAGAGGGATCGCATGGCTGGAAGATTGAGGGAGGGATGTACTCTGCCAGATGCATAGCTCCTTCCACAGAACCACCGTATTACTTTGGCACAGTCTGCTCTAGTGGGCTTCTAACTGTGGCTCTGCTATTGCATTGCACGAGGTGACAGGGTGTGATGCAGGACACTAGAGATCTCATTTTAAATGACTTTGTTCACTAGCGCTAGTTGCACTTGCACAGCACGTGTGTGCTCAAAGCATGACACAAAGCCACAACTGGTTTATTTGTTCTGAGCTGGGACAGCACAGCTCTGCCACTCTGTGTGTAATAGCAATGGGAATGTGAAAATGGGGACTGGGTGCTCTTGTTCCCCCGAGTCTTCACCCTCTTGTTCTGCTTAGTGCTGTGTTTGCTGAGGTATCCAATAAGTCTTGTCTTCTATACACACTGCATAGCAGGGTTTTCTCTATGTCCCGTACAGTGCCACAGCTGCTTCTTGCCTAACAAACGCAGTCCTTCCTTGCCTTCTTTCAGGTCTCCAACTTGCCCTGCTCTCTTGTGAGTGAAGTTGGAGAACTTCTGGGTTCCTTTCTTGGCTCTGCAGGATGTTATGCAAGCCACTGAGAGCCAGGTCTACACTGGACTGAAGTCTTAAATGATGAGGGACTTAGGAACTGTGTAAATATGAGCTGAATGTCTGAATACCTGTGTGGATCTAAGCTGGATCTACATGGATCTCTTCAGTATTTTGTTTCCCGTCTTTAAAAAGGGAGCAATACTCCTTTCTTTCTATCATTCTTGTTTTTATCTGTTTGGAACTGAAGCCTATTACCATACAGAAACAGAGGTCTGGTCCTCTCTATTGGTATGTAGTGTAGCCTGAACTGGTTAGAGCTTCTTGGGTCTGGAGGAGATATAAGGATGTATATGACAATAAGATATAGCATGAATAGGCTGGAAAGTGGTGACTGTATTCAAGCTCTTCCCCTTATGCATGTGCTGCATGGATAAAATGGGGACAGTAACAGAGTCACTGTTATTAAGCAAATACCAGCGGAATCAGATATTCTTGCCAGCAGCCTACCAACTATGTCTACTCGATTTTGTTGAGTAAGCACAGCCTTCAGTTGCCTGAGGTGCCTTTCTCTCCCTGTGGCTTGCCATCCCTAGGGACATGGCTTTGGAGAAGCAGCTTCAAGTGTTGAATTCTGCTACAGCAGCCAGAGCCAAACAAGAGACCTAAGCGAAGATCAAAAGTATTGTTTGCAAACATGGGCATGTGTGGGACTGAAATGGACTTTGCCAACGAAAGTTGTGTTTTTCGTTTGAGTCCAAGTTAATGACCGAGACCTAACCTTTGCTCATTGCCTGAGCCAAACTGCTGAAGTTGAATAGTTTATTAGCATCAGAGCCCAAAGGGGCCTGGTTCTCACATTGCTGTAACAATAGGATACGTCAGAGAATGTTGATTTGATTAAGCTGACACTTGGTTTACCCTAGTCTAAGTGAGAGGAGAATCAAGGCCAAGGAATATGCCTCACCCTCAAAATGCCCGTACCAGCAGCTGTGCAATTTGTAACTCGATTGCAAAAGTAAATGATGGCACCATCTTTTCTGCCTGGAAAACAATACTCAAAATAAAGCCAAATTTACAAAGAAGGAGCATGTGCAGTGCAATTGTTTTGAGCAAATGCACTGATTTTTCTCAAACCAAGGCAAACTGAGAATGTGCACAAATTTTCTGAGCACTGCTAATTTCATTGCGTGTAATATTTCATGGCTGGCAATGGAAAACAGGGGTGTTTGGAAAAAGATACACATATGCTGTTTGTAGTTTGTACTCTGTGCGAGAGAAGTGGGCATGCCCTTCAGGAAAAGGGGTGTCCCTGAGGGCAGAGATCCCTTACCATATGTTAGCCTGCAGAAAAAGTGTATAAAAATCCTACTTTCCAAAGCAATCCAGAAGAGCTCTTTTTTTCCTTTTCTACTAATGAGTAATGGTGCTGTGAAGTCTCTGTTCTTTGGGGGGCACTGTGTACTTGTAGCTAGGCTTAGTTTTGTAGTGGAAAAGTGCAGGTATTCTGTTTTCTTTGGAATATGGGCCACTATGTTGTTTGTTTTTGCTTTTAGTAAGGTAAAATCACTGTGTCCATGATTAATTCTTTCTTATTGTGGGTAAAGTGTCTCTTTCCAGCACGTTTTGGGATCCCTTTTTTGTTTTGATTATTCTTTTTAGTATATAAATGTGCTTTGCATATATTTAGCTGGCTAAACCAAGAGAAATAAAGTACCACACCTAGCAGAAATGGGCAGATATGCCACACCAAAATGAATGGCAATGATACATAATTATACACCTACTCTTTAATTTCTTTAATCCAAGGTGAGGGAGTGCTGCTCTTGGAAACATTGGACTGATCCCTACTCTCAGGGTGCTAGGTAAGTCTCTCTTCCCCATAGCAGGGCGGGGGGTCTCTTCTTTCCCAATACCTTTATACAAGCTGAAACTGGTACCAACTTCTGCCCTGTATTCCTTGCTTGGTTATCATGGCATGGACTGATGCGTGGCATGCTTCTTGATTCTTGCATCTTAAACAGGATCCATTGTTTTTTTCATTTATTGCTTTTGTTAGCACCCAGAAGGCTCATAACTCCTTTCAGGAAGGAAAGAGAACACAGTCCTTGCCACTCATGGGGGATTTGTGGCACTTTGAGTTGGGAGGCTTGGTGTCTTGGGTTTCCTATTTGTCAGTGCAGCTCTTCTGGATGTGCTAAACATCCATGATGTGAATAGCCTGTTGGAGGGCTCTGTCTCTTCCACTGGATATACATGAGTCTGAGGGAGATTGAGGCTGGCATCTGTGTTAAGACACATGTGCATCCCTCTTGGTATCTACATTCTAGTCCTTGTTACTGTGTCTAAGCAGCACTAGCTTTTTATTTCCAGCTGACTGACATTGTACTGCACACAGCCCTGCATTTGAAGAGATGCTCGTATTCCTCTGCTCTCTTTTGTGGTAGCTTTTACACCCTCTTTGAGTGCACTGGTGGCTTTGAAGTCCTATGGATTGTGCTGTTCCAGGCCAAAAGATATGGCCTGAAGCAGCATGTGTGAAATTTTCCTAAAAAGGTACCTCTGCCTCTCTAACACAGAAGCAGTTTGTCTGTGCCCAGAAGGTAATCATAAGGATGACCAAATCTGCTCACGGTGTGTGGGCTTCTCCCTCATGCACTTCGAAGCAATCCCCCAGACAGACTTGCCAGCTGGGTGGCTTGCTCACAAATCTAAGCTTACTCACCTTCATGTCAGATGTGCACAGCTGTGAGCACCGCCATCTGGGCAGTATCCTCTGTATATAAGATTAGGCTGATTTCAGATGAGCTGTGGAAACGGCATAGCCATAGCATCATTTAGAAATCGTCTGCTCGGGTGGGGGGAACCCACACTGTGCTCTCTTTATGTTGTGAGGGGGTATGAGAAACTCTGCAGTGCCAAACCATGCTTTCCACTCTGGCCTGGAGCAAGAGAGGAGGTGTGAGCTAGCCCAGGGTGCACGGCACATTTCCTGCCCACTGCTCTATTGTACCAAGGGAGGAAAAAAGCAGAGTCTGCTGGAGAGGGTGCCCCTACCTATCGTCCTGTGTCTGACCAGGGTACAGAGGGCAGAGAGCATAAGCGTAAGTTGGTGTCCCATCTCCTCAGCTGCTCCTAGTGCTGATGTTTCTCTGAGTATGCTTCTCATCTGACCCAGTTCCTAGGGCAGTTGTGTCCTTTGGGGGCCAATGGAGGCTTAGTCCTCCTTCCTGTTCGTGCGAGCAACGTGGGTCTCACCTACCCTGGTAGATATAACAGGACTTCCTGCAAGATCTTGTTAGCCTGGACATCTTGTGTAATCTCACAACAGTTCCCCTCATCTTTGGTCATGACATTCCACTTAGAGAGCACTTATATTCTGGAGGGGCTGAAAGTGAAGAATGATGCAGTTGTGACTGGGGTGCTTGGAGATACTCAACACTGTGTTGAATGCTCCGATATACAGTGAGGAACAGGAGAGGTTTGTTTAATGTTGCAGGGAAGGGAGTCTTACCTCTCTTCTCAAGATGTAGTCTTTTGATACCTCCTTTATCTCCCTAGAGGGTTTACAGTGTAGGACCAAGGCTCTGCCCCTGCCATATGCAGCCATGTGCCCCTCCAGGGATATATTTTGTCATTGGAAGTGTTAAAACTCCCTTCCCTCCCTGTCCTGCTCAGAGACAAAGAATGGCAGACTTTTATTTACCATAAACAGTTGCCCTGCATAGCTGCAAAGAGTGCTGTGAAGGGAACCCAAAGGTGACAGATAAAAGCGCTGCTGGTTGGGTCCGAGGGCATTTGCTAGAGTGAGAGTGATGTTCAGCTGTAGCCATGGTTGCCAGGACTCAGTGGATGGTGACCCTTGCTGCTGACAGGATTATAACCTTTTGTATCTGTGACCCATGCCAGCACTCCAGTGTCACACCTTTGTTACTGGTACCAGGATTGGAAATAAAGACCGCTTTCTTGTCAGCAGAGCTGAGCGACACATCTTCATCACCCTGGTGCAGGAGGAAGCCTGCCTCTTTGTGTCCATCTCTGCGCTAGGAAATAGAGTCGGTTATTCCTAGCACAGACCTCGCTACTGTGATTCTCCTAAGCAGAGTTTTGGTCTCCCCACCTAAACATGGAGCATCCGTGCTAGTTACAGGACGGAAAGTCCTTTCTAAAGATTTCTACTTTTATGCTGTGAGCACTAGGACAGTTGGACCCACTGTTAGCTGCACAGACCACCAAAAAATTAGATAATGGGGATGTGAAGCAATGGCTGAATTGGTTGAGTACAGATGGGAAGAATGGCCTTCCCATGGTGTATTTGATGCTCTGTATGCATCTTGCTGTATTGTGGGAATGAGCAGGGGTGGGGAACGTATTTCCTCTTTGTTTCTGAAATGGCAGCTGAAGACATTGCAGTGACAGTGGTGGGAGACTCAGTGCTACTCAGTAATGGCCACGTGCACCATGTCAAATAAAGAGAAGAAAAAATAATTTTGGGAAGCTCAATAATAAAAAGCAACTTCATTTTGAAAAGCAAAAGATTATGCCTCCCCAAATACCCTGAAGACTTTTTCCAGGCAGGGAGTACAGCTCTAATAATAATCCAAATGGCCCCTTTGGCCACCGCTGCCTGCTGAGTCTTGAGGGCTTTGCGGTGCCAAAATGCAAGTTCTTCAGAGTGGCTGTACGCAGCAACCAGACCTGCCTCCCAGGGGATGATTTATAGTGTACTTTCTAGACCACAGACTTACCTCAGCTTTAGATTGTAAATTTTGTAGGAAAAATTGATAAACCTGCAAGAGCCACAGTCTCGACAGAGATTTCCAGGTACTTCTAACATGATTCTTCTCAGGGAGTGACTGCAGGTTTAGGTCTCCAAGAACGCACTAACAGCCCAGCACGTACAAGCGCTTTGGCTCTTATCGCAAGCAGTCCCACCCTTGCCCTGAGTTATCGAGCTCAAGAGCTTAGCAATGAGCACTTGCAGGGCCCTCACTTACCATGATAGGGTATCGATATTAAAATTGTGCTTGATTTGTGGGTTTAATTTCTGCATATACTATTTTTTCTATCTCTTATGTGTGCTATCATAAACCAGGATTTGGGTTATTCAGCCCCCTAAAATGTTTTTAGCTCTGTGCTATGACACAAAGAGTCTCTGATTGTCAAAGCAGAGGGGATAGGAAGCTGTGGTGAGAGTGGCAACCCTGGTGATGAGGGCAAGGACTATCATGACAGTTCCCTAAATTCATGGATTTAGGCATATTGTAACTATATATTTGCAGCAGGCATTTACAGGTGGCTCCTAGTCATAGGATGCAAAGGGGCACCCACTAGAAATTCTAGAAATCTGCATTCTTCATAGCTCAGGTTTCCAGTAATATCTTCAGGAAAGTTATGGTATCTGTGCCAGTTAATTGGCTTCGAAGTTCCAAGTCATGGAATTCAAAAGTTTCTCTAGGTGAAATTCAGCTCAGCAAGAAGGATGCAAACTTTACTTTTCATGACATCGTTTCCCCAAAGCAAAATTGGTCTTTTTGCAGAATTTTAATGGAAAAGTGACTTAGAACACAAAGAGTTTGGGATGCTTTGACAAGGGAGCATCAAACTCATGGTAAGTCTCTTTAAAAAAAAAAAAACACCCCAAACAACCAGTTGCTTTCAACTTTAAGTAGTGTATAGCTGCTAGCTCCCTGTTGCAGTGGACACTGAGATTGCAGGGGTTGATGGCTATGCTGGAACGAGAACCTCCGGGTACTTCGAACATTAAATTTTCTGCTCTGACCATCAGCATCCCTTAATCCTGTTTACTCCTCAGCCTGGATTCTTCAATGTTTTACATTCTGAAAATCTAGGGGATGGTAGGATCCGGTAGAGATATGTCACTTCTTCCTAAATAATGTCACTGCCTCTTTTTATTTGGTCATTGATACATAGGCTAATAATGTCTATAGTTAATGGAATGACTGAGAACAAGGATTTTGTTCTCCCTTGTTTAGTAAATCCTAAAAACCAAAGTTATATATGCTGTGTGTATTAGTTTTAATATTTAAAACCAGCACAGCCGCATCATGGGCAATGTCTAACATTAGATGAAGTTTCCAAAGGGTAGTTAAAATAAAGAAAACAAGGTGCCTTTGCAAAACAAACACCACTTTTTTACTTCATCTAAGTAAGTTGTGAAATTTAAAATGGCACTAGAATAATTATGACTGCTTGCTGTAAATCTGCATAAATTTGTGTCTCTGATTTTTTTTTTCATGTTATAAAGATTAGTTTACTGTCTGTGGACTGAATCCTTCTTGCATTACACATGTGACTAAATCCGTGGGGCCCAGTGACCAGAAAAAAAGACCCAGAAAGGCATTAAAATAGTTTAGCCCATTCAGCTGCAAAGTCATCTTACACATATTTTCCCCCTAACTGGTTTTGTGTATATTATTGTCAAATATGAACCTGTAGAATATCTCCTGGTCTGGAATCCTGTCCCCTTAGAGCAGCCACCAGTTCTCCAACAGCCTTGCTTAGCGGCTGGTACATGTGCGTGTTAGGGTCTATGTACTGTTTTTCTAAGCAATAATTTTCATATTTATTTTCACCCTTTCTTAATTGTTTTATGCAGCTCATTTGTTTCCAGCATCAGTCTGCATCTGTTCTTTCATTTTTTAAGCTGCCTGCATAATTTGGACAGATATCAATAGTGTGCAATCACTAAAGCAAAACAAACAAACAAAGATAAAAATTAATCTAAGCTTACTTTATCTATGGTATTGAAAGACAGTGAAAAGTATTGGTCATAATATGTAGATGCAGGGCTATCCTCATAGTAAATGAATCAGTTTTAATGTTGAGATAAATAGCTGTATACCTATAAACTAAACCTGTTTATCCAACTAGTCCAACTTGCTAAGGATCATTGTCAAAATTTTGAATCCCTTTAAAAGTTATTTTTCAGAACACGGATATTCTGTATATAACTTCTGTTGTACTATTTGAAATGGAAATGGGCTGCGAAGCCTGCCAACTCATCTTTCATGTGCCTTTCCCACTGGTGTCTCTCTCTTTCTGCAGAATCAAGCTTGCACAGCGTTTCTGTGTTCCCTTTTACATGTGGTCCTCATTAAAAAAAATACAATGAAGTTTAGCTGTGGTGAAATTATTTATTTGATTTTTTTTTTAACTGGTGCAAAAAGTAAATATGTTTACTGTGTCCCTTTCCATTCAGTGTATTTCCTTTTTTAAGCTCCATTTGTGTTCAACAAGACAGCCTCTTTCTCCAAGATTAACATTTCTTATGATTGTTCCTGACAGAGGATTTACTTTCAGAGGCCCTGCTAAGGATAACCAAAAAAGGGCATGTAGCAAGACAGTTTTGGCAGCTTGCACGGATTTTCGGAGCTTTTTAGGTCTTGGTTTTCTGATGAGTGGCTTCCTGAGCATGCCTAGGGAATGACAGGCATCTCTGCAGGCAGGCTGAACCCACCTTGGCTTGTGCGTAGTCATTGGCTGCCTATTAGAATAAATTGAGGACAATGCATACCGCTGCCTGCCAATTGTAAACATAAGGGATATGTATTCACTTAGCATTGACTTTTGGGAGGGGCCAAGGAAAAGCTGTAGTTTTATTGAATAGGGCTGTGTGTGAGGCTGCTGGTGTGCCTTTCTTGCTGTGCTCCTGCCCAAGCAGCCAGTTATTCATTTCCTTCCTACTAGTTGAAACTTTTCAGCCACAGAGGTAAGGGCTTAAGATATGTATTTGTTTGGGAGTGAGCTGGTCTGACTGCATTTGCGCTATGGCTAGAGATTAAGCAGCATGCGAAATCTAACGAGCCGTGGAAATAGTGCGAAAGTGTCGGATACTATTTTTCCTCCCCTCCTCTCTCCCTCTCTCCATGCCCCCACTCTTTCCAGATGTTCGCGGAGAGCTAAGGGAGGTATCTGTGCTGGGCGGGTGGAGGGGGTGCACGCTCGCTCACCTAACGCAGAGGTGTCGGGGCAAGGCTCTGTGCAGGGCAGGATCTGTGCCGGTCCCACTCCATGTGAGATCCTGCAGCAGGCTTGTTAGTGGAGAAATAACCTATCTGTCCTTTCTTTAATTTTTCTTCTTTCTTTTTTTTTTTTTTTTAAAGGCATTGCAATGAAAAAGTTTGTAGCGTGGTAATGGCTGGTGAATTACTTTTAATTTTGCAACTTAATACCTGGGCTTTCAGGGCAGCCTGACCGTAAAGGCAGTCTCCCAGCGTAACTGATACAGATACAGTAAAGCTCTGGTTAATGTAACTGATCTGATACTTGCTGAAGCAGATGTCTGTCATGGCAGCCTTTCATAGAAGTATTGTTGACAATAGATGGCATCCGTTTTTGTCTTCAGCCTTCAACATGCGCAGCAGCGTATTGCCAGAATGTTTCTTGTGAAGTTGTCTTTCCTGTTAAAAGGGGGAGAAAAAATGCACTTGGGTGGGACTGGAGCTCTTAAAAGTCTGGGTCTGTGTTTGTGTCAGTCAGAGCGCTGCTGGGGAGAGCCAGCGAGCAGGCTTTCCTTCCCAGCTCCTTTGACACGCTCGGAGAGTTTGAAAGCGTTGTGCAAGGCTGGCTGCTGGTAGCACGATATTCTGCATAGCAGGGAATTTCTCAGAGAAAGAGCTGGGAAAATGATGGGAGGGATGAAGTTAGCTGCAGATGGATACTTGGGAGCAGCGGACATTGACCAAACTAGTAACCTCTGGCCAGACCTGCAGCGATAGAATTGATTTTTTTTCTCATATATCATATATTGTTTGGAAGAATGAGCAAGATAACTGTTTTAAAATGACTTTTTGTGGAGCATTTGTTTTCAGAGGAGTATTCATTTTTAGAGTATGCAGGGTTTATGCAATTTTGCCTAGCTGAGAAGGCTTCTCTTGCTAAAAGGCGTACAGGAGAATAATTTGTGAAAATAACACATTCCCTCCTTGGCAGGAGCTCAAAGAAAATAAGGAGGCAGAGTGTTTCTTTTGTGAGAACTGTGTATGTATTATAATTTGTCTATTTTAGGTACCATACTGTGAATGATCATGCTTGTATGGTTTGCCATCAAAGAACCCTGGGACCCTGCATCCATTCTTTCTCTGTCTCATTAAATGTAGCAGTAGGTTCTGTGTGAGCATATGCATCTGCAAACAAGTTTCATGCCTTTTTGTCCTGCCGTGGAGAGACAGGATGGCATCCTAAAACTACATACGCCAAAACCAATGAAATGGACTGTTTTAACATAAATTACAAATGGAATGATGCTTCAAGGAAGTAAGCGGTCCATTTGCTTAATTAAGTTGCCTTTAAGGTAAAGTGGGTCTGAACTATTCTCAACATATTTGAAGAAAGTACAGGTCTGCCTTACTTTGGGAGGCTTTCTGATAGGCAGGTATCTTAGTCAATAAAACCTCCACACGTTAATGTAATATCTAAATCATGATGGCAGGGAGAAACACTGGATAAGATGCCTGTGAACAAGAGACTAAATTGAAATAACTTGTATTCCCTGGAAACTCCTCTTTGTCGCAGCATGCAATGACAAGGGGATCAATTCTACAGCCTTTATTCACAGGATTAGTCTTGGCGAAATCAATACCATCATTAACGGATGCAGGATCTGATGCAAAGGGGAGTCCTGTGTGCTCTGAATATCCTTTAACAGTGAGTGATGTAAGAATGTATTAGGAGAATAAGGGATTTTCCACAATTGCTAATTCATACACTCACAGCATTATTCTGACACAGAGCAGCCTGAGAAAGGGGTAACTTCCCTTCTGCTTTTATTTCTTGTCCAACACTGATACGCAATGCAATAGTTACACTGAAAGCTCGGTGATTTGAAAGGAAAGGGAGGCTGTCAGTTCCTCTGGCTGACGTTACAGGGAAAATTGAAGTGCATTAAGATGGGAAGATTTCTTATTCCTCAAAGTCTCATTCCTGGGGCCACACGTGGCATGGAGGTGTGCTGGTCAGCATCTGTCTGGACCCACATGGGGTTAGGGCGGAGTGCTACTGATTCCAGGTGGTGAGACTAGAAAGACAGAGCAAGGCTTTTTTGCTGGCTGCCTGCTGGAATGTAACTTCTGTCATATGAAGAGAAAGATGACGGGAAAGGTCTATCAAGAAGTCCTCCTTGTTTCACTCTTCCTTGCGTGCAGCTGGAGTGGCCCTGCCTATGGGAGTTATCTTTTCATTAAAGAAAAGTGAGAGCCTGCAGGTCTTCCTTCCTGCAGGACAAATAGCATTTGAATGCCCTGGGACTGTTTAAAATACTCTGATTCCTCAGTTGCTTACATGAGACCTATTCTGTTGGCTGCCAGAGTTATAATTTGTATTAAAGATCAGTGGAGTTGTTAACCCCTATCTGCCAAGGGTACAACTTGGTACATTTGACTGCTGCCTGTGAACAAAGAGGGACAGGAAACCATATATGCATAAGAAAGAGAGGGCCAAGAGAGCAGCATTAGCTGTCCATCTGCAGCGCTTGTCTGGACTCTTCTAGGTATCGGAGAAAGCACCAAAAAAGGTAACAGGGCAGAATGGAAAGCACAATCCTATGAACCTTTTGTTGCCTTTGAGAGGAGCTTTATGGGGAGTTTGCAGGATTGGGCTCCAGGTGTACAAAGCCTGAGGCAGACAGGCCTGTGACTGCAAAGAGTGGGAGTCTATCTTCAAAGCGAGTTTTCATTCTTTAAAAATTGTCTCTTCTTAGTAACTACCCCCTGGCAGCTTGTAACAAGAAAGCTGCTTCCTTACTAGAGCTCTCACTTTCAGAAATGTGCATGTGCAGAGGCCAGTTTTCTGGTTTTGTTCGTAGCTCCTGGGTGGTTTAAAGCCCCATGTCCTGGTGAGAATGGGTTTTGGGGGCATCTGTACTGGAAACAAGGCAGCTACCTACATGCTGGCACTTACTTTTTTGGCGCTGGTGTTTGCTGGGAAGCTGTAGCTGTTGCATGCCCCCAAATAGTTTGTCAAGGATTTGGCTAAGGCTGAAATTTGACTCAAAGGCATTTGAAGATCAGATTAGATCTGACCTTTCTGGATGAAACACTGAGGTCATAGGACAGTTGAACTATGTAACAATTTCTTTTTGCCTTTCCTGATGCTTTTGTACAGTTCAGCTAGCCCAGCGGGGAAGGACGCTCAATACATTGTAATTTGGGATCCCTCCCACCCCCAGGGGAGCTTGCTCCTACTTCTCTTGAAACGGATTTGATTAACCAAAAAGGTTAGGGCACGTAACACCGTTACTGAGCTGCTAGCCCTGGTATGTTAGCTGTATGGTTTGCATCCTGTGTAAGAAAGTGATGCTTTTCATGTGTTTTTTCTTTGGAACTGGGCTTAGTGCTGAGAAATGGTGTGGGGCTGGCAGCCTGTCTGCCAAGCAGATATCAGCGTTAGCAGCATGGTCCCTACTGCGTCCTTCTCCCTGAGCATCACTAGCTGGCCCTGTGGGGAATGCAGCCTTCTGGACTTTCTCACTTGCAAACCTCCTGGCTTCTGCTTCTGTCTTGCAGCAACTGCTGTGCATTCAGCTACAGCAGTGCCCAGGCTTGCTGGGCTCCCCTGCAGTGAGGTGGGTGAGCTCTGAGCTGGGGCACCCACCTCCTCCACCTATGGTCAGGAACTACCACTGCTAACTGATGCCTCTTTCCCTCTCCCTGCCTCTTGCGTCTGCCCCATGAGAGGGGAAAACTCCATCCATGAAGTATGGGGCACCTCCTGATCAGCAGATCCCGCCTATGGCAGCGTTTATGGGACTTTGGGTTGAAGCCAGGAAGACGTGCTTGCGGGGACTGTCCTGCTGGCTTGCAGCGGGGGCAGGAGCAAATAACTGAGGAAGCAGGGGGAAGAAAGAAAGGAAAAAAGCAGCTCCATCTGAAGCCACTGGAGTAATTTCTCCTTTGAATTTTTTCCTGTGGTCATAAATACCTGGTGAGTCACTTAATTGACTGTGTGTCTGTTTCTGTATCTTCAAGTAAAGGATAACCTGTGCCTTTTTGTATTTAGCCCACGGGGCTGCTGGGGCTTAATTCATTAGTGTTTATAAAGAATTTGTAATACCGAAATGCCAAGTTTAAGCGCTGTCTAAAACCTTATTTTTGACTGACTTCTCAGCAAGAGCATACACTTTTTTTGTTTGTTCACACAGATACGTATTCTACTAGAAAGTAACTCTTTCTAGATTGTGGGTATAAAACCGCTGAAGCCCAGCAAATGAGGTGGAAGATGGGCCAGGCTCAGCAGTGACACTGAGCTGACATGTCTGGAGGGAATTTCTTGGGTGCTTGCAGACTTAAGTGCGCTTGCTGCGTCTGAGACAGAGCCTTCCTGTGAAGTTGTCACGCATGTACCAAAGCTGAGGAATGACAGCTTTTACTTACAGTCCCACCATAGTGTCATAAGCTTGGAAGAGAAACGACTAAGCAAGCTGCTGAGCCTTATCTGCTTGTCCATTTTCATGTTGATGAGAGCATTTGAAATTGTAACTCCTGGGGCCAGGCCAGGCTGCAGTGGGGAAAATATTAGGGAAAGATTTCAGGCAATGGAAACAACGTTACATGTTTCCACACCCTTTTGTGTACAGAATACAAATAAAGAGCATTTCCCTCGAGACTTGCTGTGAAGGGTGTGAAGCAAAGTGGAACCCACCCGTTTGCACACTTTCTGGTTTATGTCCTTAAATGGCAAAAAAAATCTTTGGAATTTAGCTCATAGAAGGGTTATAAATAGATTTGTGGAGATAAAGTTTTGCTGTAAATGCTCTGGTTTTGGATCTATTCAGAAGAGTAACTCTGTAGGCCAACAAATATGAAAAGGGAGGGGTATTGCTAAATGCAGGAAGACGATTTCATTGCACATAGACGTGCGTGTACGTGCGTGTGTGTGCACGCACACCCCTCTCCACCTGCACTGACCCTCCCATTCTTCCTTCAGGTATGTGGAAATGTAAGGGGCACGGAAATTGCTGTGTGCACTTTTCAAAGTTAAATAACTTGGGGTGAGGGATAACTAGTGTTCATGATTCATCAAATTGCTAAGGGAGCCTGAACCTATGACAACTCTGTAAACAAAGGTCCTGAGATTTGTTGGCAGCTTGTTTTATGTCCTTCTCTGAAGCAGCTGGCTACGGCTAGGGAGAAGCTGTGTGGGGCTGGACGAACCCTTGTCGAGCGAGCACAGGAGCAGCGGTTCCTGTGCTCCTTCAGAAGTCAAGATTTGGTCCTGCAGACTTGTGTCAGTTGGATTCCAGTCATCTTCAAAGGGAGCTCTGCCCAAGTGAAGGAGTCTGTGATCAGGCCCTTGTTGGTTTCTTATTTGCAAGGCTTTGATGTTCCTGTTGTCTTTCTGTGACTGCCACAGGGCATGTTACTACCCTTTTCCCACTTCATTCTTTTCTTTGACAGTGAGCTCCCTCATGGTGAAATCGTCCTCCTCCCTTCCCCAGTTTTATTTTTTGAGTCACAGTGTTCACCCTGGTAAAATCTGTCTCTCATCCCAGAAGCAAAGGCAGGACCTTTTTAAATTCCTCACCTTTTTAGAGGACCTAGCAGTGCTTGTTTGATAGCCCAGATCGTCACCTTCTAATACCAGCAGTTGTTTCGAGGACAATTTCTGCTCAGTCTTCTGGGATCAGCTGCAGATGGAGCAAAGGCTAAGGACTGTTCTGTCTGCATCTTCCTAATGACCTAGTGATAACCTGCTTTCTCTCAGCAATTTCAAAAGCCATTGAACCAGGGGAGAATTTGGCTTTGCTCAGGCCTAGTTAAAGCTCGTAAGTTTGGAAAAGAAATTCCTAGAGCTTGGCTGCAAGCTGTAGAAATGGGAGCAGATTGGGTTAGCTCTGAGATCTGGGGAAGGGTTTGGTCAGCTCTCATTTACCTGCATAGCTTAACCTGCTGGTGCTGCAGGATGCCTCTAGTCAGCATCCTTCATGGGAGGCTTTGGAGCGCTGCACCCCTGGGTCCTCAAGAGAGGAGAGAGTTTGCTTCGTTTTATGGCTTTGGGAACAGCTTAGCCCCATACACAGAGCCACACCCCTGCTATGAAAATGAGGGGTTTCGTTCAGATGTCTGATAAGCCACAGCTGTTGCTTTGCCACTTCAAACAAAACTTGGATTAGAAAGACTGAAGTGCAGCATTTTAATTGCTGTAAATATGAATATGAGCGTTTAGGCAATCCAGATGATACTGAGCCAAGCATTTCTGTGGCTAATGTATATTACACTGACAAAAGCAGGCCAGCTGAAAATTTCCATACCGCTATCCCCGGTAACTTAAAACATCAATTGTCTGTTTTCTGCTACATTGGTGAAAATGAGGGAGAAGTTTTAACCTGGGCATCAGTTGGCCTGAATCTGATCTTGCTTTCAGCAGCCGTACAGTGATGTAAACCATATTGTTAGTTTAAAAAAAAATATATTGGGTCTGATCTCGGTTATCTTCGTGCAAATCTGTTTGATTTCCTTGAGTTACTCAGAATTCACAGTGGGCTGCTGGCTATCAGAAGCTGGCCCTTTTTGTTTGGCTTTCTACACGTCCCCTAAAGGACGATGGCAGCAGGAAATTGGGTCAAAATCCCAGTAACAAGCATTCACTGGGAAATGATATTTCATACAAGAGAGGGCACTGCAAACCCAGAAAGCCAGTAAAATTCCACTGCTTGTTTGCTCCCTGGTGATTAAAAGGCCCTGCCATATATGGGAAAGGTCTGAGCTTCATTCAGTCCAACCACAATAGTAAATGCCTTATTCACTGGACACAGTATGCAATCAAGGAGCAATGCCTTATGACAATAAAAAGGAAAAGCAGCAACTTTTGCTTGCAGTTTGTTTGCAGTTTTCTCTGCTGTGTGTTATTAAAAGCTCTGTAACTATTTTCTTTTGTTCCTTTATTTAGACCCCTATAAACTGCAGTCAGTTTGGTTTGCCACTTAACCCTCCCCCCATAAAACCAGACACACCAGCCTATTTCCTCTCCTTCCCCCTATACAACCCAAACAAGAAAAAGACATTTCCTCTACCAGTATATATAAATGTAGCTCCTCTGTCTTCAGTGCATCTATTGTGGATTTATAGGACTAAAGGCTGGGATTAGTAGACAAAATCTTATTCTCACCAGGTATAAAGCACTAGCTTTAACAAAAGCAGTGATTAAATGCCAGTATTTCAGAGACAGTGATGGGACCACAGGAGTGAAGCAAATGGGAAATGTGTGTGTGTATGAATAGGGATGAGTTTTTGGGGAGGAAGGGAGCAATGTGCTTTGGATGGGAGTTGCAGAAGGGTTCCCCAGTGCTCCACACACCCTTCAGGGGTTTTCCTTCCACCACATAAGTTTCTGCAGTGAAACCCTACACAGATGACATCAAGACATGAAGTTGCGTTTACATTCTTGCTTTTCACTTTATTCTGTTTAGGGATCAGTACTCTCTCTGCCATCAAAATCATGGGGATAAAGTAGTTGGTCTAGGTGCATTTTATTTCATAAGGAGAAAGACATTTTAAGTGACTGCAGCAATGGAGCTACATAGGGTTCTCTCCTTGCTGGGGATTTTCTGGAGTTTTTATTGTTTGTGTTACATTGAGTACCTTAGAAATATGATATTTGTGTCATATTGGTAGATTTAAAGATTATGTCTGGGATCCTACCCCTATGTAATTTTGATGAAAACCCACATCTTTGAGGCCAGAAGGGCTGATTGATCACTCTGATCTCCCATACTACCTGCCTCATTGCACACTGTCCAGTTACTCATGTTTTGAGGCCACTTAAGCGGACACGGTTAAAATTAATGTTGTAGTCAGCCACAGGACAGGTTGGCTGGATTTGAAACCAGTCTTCTGCTCCTCCAAAGTGTTGTTGTGCCTCCCAGGAAGGACCACAGCTCTGTGACAGAGGTGCGGTTCAGCTTCTATTTTCATATACATCTGTTCGGCTCTACAATTTTCAATAAGTGTAACTGGTAATATGAATTTTTGTCCATGTCAAGAAAGCAGAGTTTCTTGCAGGTGACCTGTCAAGGGATGATAACAGATTTACCTAGCAGTTTAGGCTAGCTATTGTCCAGCAGCCTTCAGGTGGTTTGGCTTCTCAGTACCAGAAAATTGCTTTTTGACACATAGCACTGCTTCTGTTTCTAGTGTTAAGGAAAACTGACCTCTTTGTTTGGTAGTCCTTTATGTCTGATACCTCTCTTCAATGAGAAGAGGTGGGTTTTGGGGTTTTTAATTATTATTTTGCTAGAGGTGAAACTGGCTTCCTTAACTGCATCTGAAAGGTCAAGATCTCTTAAGTCAAAGAGAGGGAGGATGTAAATTAGGCCTGCTTTGAGATGTTGCTGCTTTTCATTTCTGGACTGCAGTACTTCTGAGCAGATGTCATTTGACCATTATCATGAAGTCACGCTAAGACCTGCCCACTGAGGAACCCTAATGTGGCCAGAAGCAGCACTGTCAGGTTGTGACAGCTGGGTAATGCAATAGTAACACATGTGAATACTTCTGTTTTCCAGCTCTTAGAAGGATCAGGGATAGCCAATTTGGAGACCAAAATAACTAGATATCTAATCTCCTTCATATTTCTTCATTCAGGATTTGGATTGTGAGAAACCTTTCATTATATCAGCTGCTTAAATGGCATCTGGAGCCTCTGGAAAAAGTCCTTGAATAATAAGCACATTGAATGCAATAAGTATTATTGCATGGTTGAAAAAACTTTTTATTCCTTCTGATTTTACCATCTTTGGTCTTCCTGAGCCCAAATGGAAGATGTGAGCCTGCTTTGTTTTTCTTTTTCTCTTAAAAGAGGAAAGTGTAAATGATGCATGCTTTGGAGTAATTTTTCCCCCACTTTCCCCTCCTCTAAGTGATTTGTGGCCAAGCTTGGTGTTTGTGCAATCTCATTCTGGCTTCCTGTAGAGCAGCTTTGCAGAAGTTCGTGTTGTTCAACTCTACTGCTCCGCACTGTCCACAACTGGGAATTCCCCTTCCCTTTGTTTGTTGGGGTCCTTCAGTAAAGGCTGTCAAAGTCATCATTTTACAAGATAAGTTTTTTGATTTGCATTAATATTTTTTATAACACCACCCTTCCCCATTGTGCTGCTTGTAACTGCCTTAAAGCTTCAGTCCATTGTCTAACAAAGGACTTCCATGGTCAGTAATGATGTTTGTTGCTTCACCTGTCAAACCAAGAAGTTAGTGTGTCATTCTTGGGCCATCTGCTCTAACAACCCAATTGTTTTTCCAAAATAGGCAGCATTTTTTTTTTCTGTTTACTACCTTCCGTAATAGATGTGAGCTCCTTTGTCAATATATAGCAAACTTCATATTAACAAGAGGGGAGGGAGTAATGGTGTGTCTGCCTTTGTATCAGAGTATCTGATAAAGATCAGTTCATCTTAGTAAAAATGAAAGGAATTTACTATATGTGTAGGAAATATGTTTTGTTATAAATGAACAGATTGAAGTGGTGACAGACTATGGATCTGGCTTATATGACAAAATACAGTTATACAGTTCTGAAAGCCAGGAGACTGGTGTGATGAACTGGAAAAAACATTATAATCTCAGTACATTATTTCTGTCTCTCCCATGACCCTTCAAGGCAATGGAAAGGCACTGATGGAAAGGCCGTTGGCATTAGCAGGCACAGAACCAGTTTCATCGATCTTGATTCAGTGCTTACAGGTCACTGAGGCTGAAATTAAATATTTACATTCAAGGCTTTTCCCTGATTTAGAACTGCATACCAGAAGCTATGGGCATAAAAAACAAAACCAAAAAATCCCACACAAAACCAAACACAAAACTGAAAATGAAAACCTGGGAAAGACATATTAGGTCATCTTGTCCCTTTCCTCTAGGCAGTGCAGGATGATTCCCTAAAGTATATTCACACGTGTTTTGTCCATAAACACCTCTATTTATTAACAAAATACAATAAGCTGTAGTTTTTCAGTGAGGATTGGGATAGTTTGCTGCACTTTCTAGTTTTTAGCAAGGGGAAATAGCTATCATTCTAAAATGTGTTTCTTGGCCCATGGATATTGCTCATGTGAATTCAAGCAAAAAACCCTTAATGAATGGAAACTTGTAGAAGAGTTAGCGGCAGCTGGTTTTATTATGGACCATGGCTCTGACATGATCTCACGCGAGTTTAATACAAGTGTTACCTCACTGACTTCAATGGAACTGCTTTTCATTTGCAAGGGAGTAAATGAGGCCAAAATCAGACAGAGACCTAGGGAGACTCTCTGGGAGAGGGTTTTAATTTGGGGAATGTGCTTTACATACATACGAAATATATGGGCATATCTGCAGATTGCAGTAAATGTGTCAGGCCACCTGGGAGAAAGGGGCCAAATTCTGCTTTGAATAGCACCTGTGTAAATCCAAAATTAACCATAGGAATAATGTGCAATGGAGGGCCAAAGAAGTATCTATGTTTTGAGTGCTGGACCGAGTTTCTTGCTGGATTTCTGATGTTTCCTTGATGAGATGATTAGGAAATATGGCACAATAAGACTGTTCTGCAGGAAGCTTCAGGGTTTTTGCCGCTTAATTTCAACCATATCAAATTAAAAGAGAAGTTGTATTGACTATTGTGCAGCCAGCTCAGACAAAAGCACCACATGTGCAGTTATTCTGCCTTGAAACTATTAAAGGAAGCAGTGAAATAAGAACCGTATATTTCTTGAGTCAAACCTCTCTTTAGAATTGTGCAATATTACATCCTACTTCAAGCTCAGCCTTCAGTTTAGCTAAATCTTGCAAAATTGTAGGAAGGCAGCTGTGCTCTATTGAAAGTGTAGCTTTGGTCTCAAAAAGGGAGAAGAGTTTTAAAGCTTCTTGAAGGCCAGGAGAGGTGTTATTTAAAAGCAGGATGCTTGGGTGCTACAGCAACGGTCTGCAACTGTGAGATGGGCTTTGCTGTTGCCCTGGGTATGAGGAAATGCAGTTGAAGATGTGACAGGTATTGATAAAGAGTGAAGAAAGGCCAGGGAGAGAGGTTTTTGTCGTCTTGGTTTCTTGCTTCATGTGTTTTGGTGGTCCTGCTTGCTGCTCCCCTGTACAGCAGCACCTGAGGTACAGGCACATCTGGAACCACAGTCTGCAGCCTCTTCAGTGTGAGCTTTGAAATGTTGTGTTTTAGGGTTAGAGTTTAACACAGCTCCCTTGATTTTAGCAGGATTTCCCACCAGTGTAAACACCGGTTTCAGATGGTTTTTGCTTTGCTCAGTCTTTGAAATGGTGATGTTTACTGGTGCATGGCGTAAAGGTTCATTGTAACGTGGTTTGCGGTGTGGTGCTGTGTGCTCCCAGTAACAGAGGGAAAATGTTTTAAGACTATGGAGTTATGTAGTGTTAACTTTCATTTTTACTTTATTTCAGGTCTTGAAGGAAAGCAGAATGATGGTAATTAAGCTTGATCTGTAGGCCAAAATTGAGGGGGGGAAGGCAGTAAAGTGTGGGGAATGTTTTAAATGGCCCTCTCCACTTGTTTAAAAGGGAGCTCTTATGGAGTGGGGTTACAAGTCTCTTCTCAGTCTGTTATAGGGTTCTCACTGTTCACTATCCGAGGCAAAGCTAATTGTATTGCCTGCAGAAAAAGTGAAGCAGAAGCTAGTGTCCTTGTGGTTCATACAACTGCTAATTATTCCCAGTGGTGATGCAGAAATATGTTCTTACAGAATTGGTCTGAGATTACCAACTTGCTTCACGTAGAATGCTGTTCTGCCATCAGACAGAAATTACTTCTGCTAGCTGCAATGCTTTGCCAGATTCACAATGGTAAGCATGAAGTAGATGCCTCATTGCTCAGAGGATTTGTGATGAGATTTTTAGTCCTCTCTGGATCTTCTTCCTAAGCAAATTAAGTGCTGCTGAGAGAGAGACGTTCCAGTGGGAGAGCTCTCGTTTTGAATACAGCATGGAAAAGTTTTCTCCTGCTTGCTTCCAGCGTGCTTCTGTCCTACCCCCCCCCCCCCCCCCCCCCCATATTCCTATTTTAATACTGTCTTTTGCTGGACAGAGCTTGCCAAATTCAACCTGACCTGTATGTGCTAAATAATGTTGGGCATGTTGTAGGTCCCTTCACTGAGACAAAAATGGCTGAGGTTGTGTGGAAAGTCAGTGAAAGAGGTAGGGGCAGAGACCAGGACTTCTGTCTCCTACAGCAAGACGCACAGGTCTAAACTATGCTGTCATCCCAGGGCATAATATTCATAGGCCTACTATTTACTTACCTTTTTTTACATAGCTCCTGGGACTATCATATTGACCCCAAAGGAAGAGATAAGTAAGCAGGGGAATTTTTTCCTGTGAAGAATGATTAAAATTTAGGAGCAGTTTAAACACATGTAGAGGTGTTAGAGGAGGAAAAAAAATAAAAAAAGTCCAAGCTATTGAATACAGGGTTATCTGCTGATAATTCACATTCTTCTATGTGAAGAGGACCGAAATAGATGTTGTGTAGCAACTTGGATGTCATGAGATGTGGTGCTTTTTAATACTAGCTGAATTTCCCCTTTGCTATTTAGTTAAGCATAAGGTTATTATGGAGTGTTATGGTATTCTGTCCAAAGTAGCCTGGCCAGCCTTGATCAGTTTTATTTTTGATCAGTAAAAGTACAGGGTAAGAGATGCTGAACCAGATTTCTGCTGCTGGATACTTGCTGCTGCTGGGAATACTAAGATGGTCTACATCCATGGAGTTGTATTAGTACCACATTTATTGTATTGGACTGCTTTTAAGAAATTCTTTTCTTCATAATTTCCTGGAGGTATTCTCAGCAAATGGGCAATAGAGTCTGTAGGCAGTGCGTCTGTCATGCTGGTTTCAGAAAGCAGAGGTGGCACAAAGTTCTCTGGTGCTAGAACTGGCCTTCAGTGCAGGAATGAAAACTGTGGGATGGAAGAATAGCAGAAGCTCAGATAGATGGTGTTGCACCCATTTTTGCCACGTCTAAAAGTGTTGCATTAGTTGAAATGAGTGTATCAGAAATGAACGATTGCGATTTTATGCTGAAACATGTCTATGACGGAGGACACGAGGCTACATGGAAATAGCTATGTTTCTCATACAACTTTGGTGCTGCCTGCTGCACAAGGAGCATAAAAGTATCTCTCTGAAATACCAGAAGGAAAAGCTTTATGTACCACATGTGACTTTGCATTTATACAGGTGCAACTGGCTTCAACTGAAGGGCCATTTTGATGAGAAATGGAATGTCTCATTAATATCATTGATATAAATCACATTTTGACATTTACATGAGTGGCAGAAAACAAACACACTCCACTTGTGTTGGCTTTCTTGTTGTGTGCATAAAAGACGACCTGTCCTCCTTACCCATATGCATTTTCTGTAAGGACATAATGCCCCTATTCAGTATTCATAAAGATGGTAGTGGCTACTCAGCTTGGCTGCTTGATGAAGAGAGGCAGTTGCAGAATTCCACCCAGCTGAAATCACTGATTTTTGCAAATGGAAATTGTTTATACATTTTTTCTTCATTAAAAAGAAATGCAATTAGTGGTTTACAATGTTTATATGGAAAGCATCCGCTGAATCTTGTTCCAGTCCATTGCATGCTGTTTTAACATGACCTACAATACGCATTATGCAAAAAACCTGACCGGGATGCCCAATGTTAAGTGCAAATTCCCAATGCAAATATGAAGCTTTGTCAAGCTGAATTAAGCTCCTTAGGTGATATCAGGAAGGGTTTTGTTGGTTTGTTTATTTTTTTGTAAGGGATAGGGATGGAGGAGACTGAATAAATGTAAGTGGTATGCTGCAACTCTGAAGGATTAGATCTTGAAGTAGACTGTTCTATTAAATCTAAAGACTTAAGTCAAATCACTGCCCAACGTTCACCTTTTCAATTCAGTGATCCCTAGAAACTCTTTTGGGGAGCCAGCTGTGCTCTCAGCAAGTTTCTTCCTAACAAGGCAAGGCTGTCAATTCAAAACTTTTGGGTGTGCCAGCAGTACTAAGAGGGCATCAAGTCTCAAACATGCTGGTTTGTACAAAACTGACTCACAATGCTATCCCAGATTGCTTCTTCTTTTACCCAATTGCTTTATTTTGTATGTGTTTTGCTTCACTTCTGCTTTATTGTTCAGATATTACTTCTGGTTTAATAATATCACAGCAATATAAAGCTTCTGGACAATTTATTTAAGTAGCTTTTGGGGCAATTATACTGTAGCATTTTACTGCATATTGCATTTGAAACCTGAGCAATCTCAGGCCAGGTTTGCCTCTGTTGAAGCTTATTTCATTTCTAACCATGTCATACTACAGAATACGTCTCTGGAAGTGGTGCAAAAAGAGCAATTGTTTCCCCTCTCCCTCAAGATTCAAACAAGCTATGGTGTTTACTACAGTACTAAAGAAAGAGTTTACTAGGGAAAAATGCCTGTTCTGAAAATCCCCAGCACATTATTCTGAGATGATCCATGCAGACAGGTGAAATACCTTATTAGAGGTGTTGCACATCAGAAGTGGTAGGGTACTCTCCTATTTATACTCTGAGGCATGGTATTTCCAGCAACTTTTGGAAGTAATCATTCCAATTTTGGGGTGTCCCATGACACATGCACAATAAAATCTGAATTGCCCCAATACAGTGCTTTTAGGAACTTTTAATTTCCATAGTTTGGATTGGGAGTTACTCTCCTAAAAGAGCAGTTCTTTGGCTGTTGTGGGGGTTTTTGTCAATGCCTGTTCAATTCTGTTTCAGCATTTCTTCTCTTACTAATAGCTGATGCAGACCATCCAAAGAAACATGTGCCTGGCTTTAGCTTTTATCTATCTGACTGTGGTCAGTGGCTTTACAGTTCCTAGTTTGTAGTTGTGCTCGCCACTGGTGGCTGAGTGGAACAGGACCTGAAATTTCATTTTGAACGCTGCTTTGCCATCAAGCAGTTCAGTCACTGCTCTATTGCCAGAAGTACCAGATTTTGTTAGGAACCCCAGGTGTTGACTCAGAATAATGTAATTGCTTGTGCATAAAATTATGTGGATTGAAAAAAAGCTTCATTTAAAGGACACCAAAGATTTAGACATTTAGGTAATTGCTATCTAATTATCATAGCCTTGTTAATGTGATGAGGAAAGAGAGAAAGGAATATAAGGTACTTTGAGCTAGCAGATAAGAAATATAGATCCTGTAGTACATGCTAGCTACAGTATTTCATTTTTTAAAATGTGCGTATGGTTAGCAGCTTTAAGCACTGGATGCTGTCTTTGATTATAACAGTGCTGAACTTTATCTGCAAAATTGAAACCTCTGATTTTCTAGTACATCAGTAAGTGAAACCTAAGCACATGTAATCTGTAAAAATAAATGTAATTACTTTAGCAAATGTATTACAGCTGGCCAGGTTTAACATTAAGATACCTGTTTCTTATAGCTGACTAGTGTCAGAAGACAGAGGTGACGGCTTCAGCTGTGCTATGCAGACAGAACGGAGGAGAAAAATTATTGCCTTGCATTCTTCTGCGTGTACATTAAAGTGAATTAAACTGAGTTGCAGTTCTGACCTTTGACATTTCTTCCCACTATTTTCTTCTGTTTAAAGCATCTTGGTGAGAGTAGCTTTTTTAATTTCAAAAGCTCTGTAAAATTGTAGCTAAGTGGACTGCTTCAAAATTGAACACTTGATAAAATCTTCAAGAACACCTAGGGCATCTGAAAGCTGTCACTGATCTCTTTCAAGGTGGTAGTGTGCTAGAGCAGGAGATGGGACTCCGTTGCACTCTATTTCTGGTGCTGCTTTGGTTTTGCTTTAGCAGACTTTTTGGCTTTGTCTTGTTTACTTATCTATAAAACATACTTCAGATTTCTGTAGTAGCACAGGGGTAAAGGGCTGACTGCAGCAAAGCACTTCAGTGGTGGTCAGTGATTGCTATGGTGATAACGATAAGCTCATGAAAGGCTATGGAAGATCTCTCTCTGGTCAGACCACTGGCACAAAGCACTGCTTGCATAGGTGTAGCTCTCTTCATTATTCTCCAGATTGTCCCCAACAAACTTTGGTGTCATTTCCTATTGTGGGTAGGACCTTATTCATCTGCTACAAAAGTATACTTATTTCCTGATCTTTTGGAAATGTCAACAGCTAGAAATTCTGTTTCTCACAGCAATGTTGTGACTTGAGACTTAATTAGTGCCTACAAAGTGTTTAGAGGTCCTTTAATGAAAGGTGCCCTGGAAGTGATAAGTGCATTGTGATACTGTTAACTAAAGTGATGCCCACAAGAACTAGTGGCTAGATAAGGCTATCATCAACTGCTAAGCTTTTTCTGTTCCTGCTCTTTGATCTTGCAGGTTTCTAATTCCTCCTTTTCAGCAGTTTTAAATTCCCCTTTGCAAAGAACGTGTGCTGCTAAAGTAATGCAGACCAACTGATTTTGGGTCACCAATCCAAACAACTGAAGCAAATTATTAGGTTTACAATTTCAGTCTCAACTTAAAGCACTGGGTTTTTAGAATTGCACTCTGGGAGGCTTAACAACATTTAAAAATTACTGCCTTGAGTGGCCAGTGTAGGTTACAGGACAAGACTCCTAATAAAATAACTATGTTACTCCTTAGATCAATTAAAGTACTGCCCCCTCCCCTTAGAAAAACAATGTTGGATTTAAAACACTCAAGGATCTTGGTATTACAGCCAGGTCCAGCTGAGGTGTGACAGCTCCAGGAAGAGAGGACTCAGAGAGACTTCCTGTGCATTTCAGACCACTGCAAGAAGCAGCTGTAATCTTAGCATTTGTACTCCTGTGGGCAGATGTGTAATCGTCCCTCAGCATTACACTGGGAGGGGGAAGCATCATTCCTGGTGTGTGGTCCATACTGAAGTATGGGTGCAAAGAGTTGCAGCCAGTTCATCTGCTACCCCTACAGTAATTCTGTTCCCTGAGGAGGCTTTTGTGGCAGTAACATGAGCAATAACAGTCCTTAGGGGTCCTCTGTCTCCGATTCAGGGGTGGATAAGTTGCTACCTCTGTCTTTGCTCCAGTCTTGGCTCTTGGACCAGGATGAACTTTGCCTCTGGTGTGTTAGAGTTGAGGCGTGTGTGGCTCATCCCTCTTTGGGCTACTCTGCGGGGAGTTAGCAGAGAGAGAGTACACATGGGACCTTGCTGAGAGGTGGCCTCATTCTCGTACCCACATATTCTGGTCTTTCCAAGAGTCGTTTTCCTCCTGTGAGATGTTACTGGGAGTGTTTTGTAGCATTAGTAGCAGCTCTGTGTCTTGATCTTACCCCCCCTGCCTCTCATGCAGCATCTGGAAAGAAAAGCTGCAGTGGAGGCCTAAACTTTGTGGGTGTGTTTTTTTGTTTTGCTTTGGGTTGCCTTTTTTTTTTTTAAGAAGGAAAATTGTACTTTTTGAATGACCTGCAGACATTACGTGGGCAAAATTCCTGCTTCGAATCGTTCCCAGGGTACTCTGCATTGTATATGGCCCCTGACACCAAGCAACTTGTAGCTGAGATTTGTTTTGTTTGCTTGCAAAAGAAAATTAATATATCATGATGGGCAATGCATGGCACATAAGTCAAACTACACAAACAACTGAAGATTTTTGTGTTCTTATATCTGTCCATGGATAATATTTAGAAAACAAAGTCCTTTGAAAACCTTAAGGAATTTTGGCTGCCTTTCAGAAATGGTAGAGTTAAGTCAATAAAATGCTCAGTAGAGATTGTATGTCCCCAAACATATTTTATCTTGACAGGTTATATGCTATTGGGAGCTGCAGCCATGACTTGAAGCCAAGTTAGGAAAAGAACACTTCTGTTATAGGGCTGCATTTGATGGGAATCTGAGGAGGGAAAGGGAGAGAATAGCGTGTGCTCTGAGAACGCCAAATGCAGAAAGCTTCTCTAAGCTGAACTGCTGGGTTGTATAAATCATTGTAACTCTGCTGGCATCAGTAGGTCTTTACTGATTTACATCTCTTGGGCATCTGTTTTGTTTTTTATTTTACACAAACCTAATTGCTCTGGATGCATGAAAGGATGGGTTTTAATAGAAGTTATATTGATGGGTAGTAACTTTGAGTCCAAGTATTAAAGTTTCTAATCGGTATCATTTGCCTTAAAAAAAATTAATAAAATGGGCAAATGGGGTAATGTCTAGCCTCCAAGACCTCTGCCTGAACCAAATCCATACACTTTGTTTCTCTGCACTGATGTGGCTTTATTGAAGTTTGCTCATCAAAGAGCTTGCTTTTATGCAAGAGTATGGCTGGAAAGAATAGGCTTTCTGGGTAGGAGACAGGGAGTTACTAGTTATGTGACGTTAGAACAGATGCTTCATTGCCCTTTGGGTCCTCCCACGTGAAAGGAACATGAATTCATTCTAACAGCAGGAAGGATAAAATCTGGCTCTCAGTGATACCTGTTGAATGAAGCTCAATACATCTAGTCACGCTATTGCATGATTATAACTCTTTGGGTGTATAGAGACAGAAAGTGGTGTCTGTGTAGCAACGAATTGCCTAATCTCTGTTTTATTATATCTAGCCTGCAAATTAGTAATGTGAAGGCCTGGTCTTTTTTCCCCAATGAGAGATTTAATGTAAAGGTTGTAGTCTGACACTGGGTGTTGCATCTATTGATGGGAAGGTGGTTACTCATCTCTTTTTTTGGGAAGATGGAATTCACTTTGCAGATACTATAGGAAAATTATATACAGGCAGCACAGAGTGTGTATTGGCTACAACAGCTTACTGTCGAGGGTAGGGAAGAGTAACTCTGAAGTGAATTTGCATGGTACCTTTGACCCACTTAATTAGCAGAAAATGGAATGGTTTTGGGTTAAAGTAGCAAAAGAATTACAGAGGATTTAAATTAACTTCTCAGTCATCCTGTGTGAGCGTTGGCATGAGCGTCTCTGATTTTAAGAGAGACTGTGCTCCTGAAACCCTTTGGTGTTTTGGGAAATCTTTAGTATTTTAGATCCTGTAAGAAGACACAGTGGACCATTGGTGGTTGGTGACTTCTCCTTTTGCCTGTCCCCTCAGAAGCCTGACTTCTAAAAGACCCTGAGCACTCTTAATATAAGGAGGAGCTATGATGTGAATGTTTATCAAGATCTGTGTCTTAAAAACAAGTATGACCATAAGTCACACAGCAGTATGTACTGCCTCATAGGGTTATGTGGAAAAGTTTGTATTGATTAAATGTTATTTACATGTGTAGGCTGAATTGGTTTTCCTTCATAGAAATACATTGAGATTATGTGTTTTTGTGTTGCTACTATTAAAATAGATATTTTTGACTGTTATACTTCATTTGCTTTAAAAAAAGTTCAGGAATGTTTATTTTTTCCTCCTTAGAAGTTCTGTCCTTGAGGCAATGAACAGTGGTTTGAAGCTGATAAGGGATGCAGTTGAAAATGCCGCTGTTGCCTGCAGCGTGGAGGCAGCAGTTCAGACTTAAAAACCTTAGAGGGCCAGCACTTCAGCTGGCATAAGATGGCAATAGATTTTGGTGGCTTTGCAATGGAACTCCAGTGCTCGGTAGAAATCCGTGTATTTTCAGTTCTCTCACATTTTCATTTAAAGTTATCCTATGATTTATATAATCAGAGGAACTTGGTCTCTCTGGAAATCTGCTGGGGAGAAAGGCCATAAGTTAAAAGTGCCTTCGTCTGCTGCAAGTTTCCCAACAAGTGACCTGAAGAATTGCTAAAGTGTGTGTCTTTTTTTTTTTTTTTTTTTTTTTCTTTTTCTCCCACACCCTTCCCCACCATGGCTAAGCATGTTGGGCTGATAGAAGGTTTTGTCTTTCCCTAGAAGTCTTCCTTTATCCACTTATGTTCAGTCAGATAAATTAAATTTGGGGGGGAAGTTTGCACATAAAGTGAGATTGACCACTATGAAATTATTTCTCTCCTATGCAAGAGGAGAAAGCAACCCATACAACTTGGAAATGTATCTGAATTAAATACAGCACGTACCCATTCATTTTTTGGGGGGTGGGGGGCATCCAAAGCTAGTGGTGACATTACTTACAGGGAGATTTTAACAGGTTGCAAAGGGTAGCTTTCCCCACCTTCCCTAAACAGCTAGTGCTGGTGCGCTCTCTCTGTGTCATGAGGTAAGTACCAGATGACTTTCTCTTCTTCCTTTCAATGTTTATGCAGTGGGGGCAAAACTGGACTATCCTGAAGCCATTTCACAAAGGCTGGGACATTTGTCTTGTACTGTATTATACTGACTTCATCTAAAGCAGGATCAATTCCTTAAGTTCCAGGAGTAGCAATTATAAAGCATAGCACGTTCAATAAAGTGGAAGCTATTTTTTTTGCTTCATGGAGAGGTTCTACATTTGCATTAAGAGCTCTCACTAGCCAAAGACTTCATTGAATCTTCATTGGGATTTTTTTCTTCTGATGACTCTCAATCTTGAAAAATATTTCTTTGAATTGGGTAACTAAAATATATTAAAACATACCAGGAGCTTGTAATTAGATACTCCTTTTGAATTGTGTTTCTGACCTCTACTTGGATGGCTCATTTTGAGAGAGATATCTGATCTGAAGTTCTGGGGACTGAATGGCACAGTGTGATGCAGAATTGTAAGGCCAGACCCAGCTGATGTCAGAGAAATTACCAAAAGTTGTTGCTGTCTGACAGCTCCACAGTGGTTTAAGGCATGCAAAGCAATATATTCCAGCAATGTTCAGGAAATGCTTTTCAATTGAGTTCTTAGGACATACTCATCCACTACACTCATTTATAGTCATTCTAATCATTAGTAGATTATAGCTCAGGATTTAGTTTTGTCTTTAGGGAAGCATAATGAAATCTGCATTGTTTAGCCTCTGCCATAACTTTTTCTAAACAGAGGACTTCATCTTCAGGTCCATCTATCCAGCATCTTTCACCAGCACTGAATTCACTCAGTTTGTCATGCTGCAGTAACCTCTGAAGCATGCATGTTCAATGAGGTTGTTTTCAACATTGTGCTGAAAGAGTGGAACCTGTAGTGCTATGAAACAGTGATATCAAGTCAGGCAGGTCCCCAGAGAGAAAAGAGTTTATTATAATGCATATACTTAAACAGACATGGCTATGGTTGCATAGGACATGACTGGCTTCTCTTCTTTTGAAGCAACTTACTGATTTTTGTTTTTGCAGTGCCATTTGGACTAATTCCTCTAAATGCAGAACCTTCCATTGTTGGGCAATTTTGCGCTCAGCTAAAAGTGTATGAATATTATATGAGGCTTTCATTCCTTCACATTTTTTCTTCTCCCTAGTTGTTGAGAAATTGCATGATGGTGACTGGCAGGGTAAAGAAAATCTAAAGCAAAAATGCTGCAGTGAATGATTGATACATGATTAGTACAGATTTTGAAATGTGAAAATTGCCACTGTAAGCCAGCTGAAGGTAGTGCTGTTATTCCTGAAAGTACCACTAAAATCACAAACCAGTTTAAGTGAAGTGGCATTTTGGGTGTGGAGTCAGGGTTTTTCAGAAGTCACACCTCACCAAAAGCAGACATTCTTTTTTTGCTTTCACTGGTAGAAATCCAGATACATGTTTTAAAACTCAGTTTACTCTGGATCTGTACTCAAATAAGCAAAGACAGAATATTGGTCCAGATGGGGATGCTTAAATCACCAGCCCATATCTTCATTTCTCTTCTTTTCCTTCAGTTTATCCTCCCTTTGAAATCCTGGCCACCCAAGAAAGTTTCTGAATGCTGTGATCTGGAATATTCTCTTAAAACAATACCTGCAAAGTTATTTTAGATTGCTGATTCATTGCCATCCTTCCTAGGGTTTTCAATTCTTTCTGCAGTGATTCTTGATGTTGGCAAGCCCAAGGCAGTAATAAAAAGAGGCAGCTAGTCTTTCGCTCAGTACTTGGTTGCCATATATCCTCTGATTTCCCTCATGGCAGAACATGCTAATGGTAAGGTACTCTGGTGCTCAGCATGATCATTCATATCATGTTTCTTTAAAAATATAATTTCATGAAAGCTTGCTTATAAGAAGTGCTGGATGCACTGTGTTGAAATGAAATTAATTTTCTTTCTAGAAGAAGATAGCCTAAACAGAAGCTTTTATCAGACTTCCCTCTTGCCCTGAAAGAGCCCAGCTGTTAGGAAGAAGGAAGGGATGCGTGCAGACTTCATACTCATGCAATGGTTGGCCTTTTTTATGCAGACTGTCAGTAGGGCTGCTCATTTATAACAACTACAGTTGTTTTTCTGGTCAAGTAAAAAACTCAGGGTCGTGTCTAAGGAAATCGCGTTCCATTGGCGCAAAGCAACATCAGGTGTCATGAGGTAGATTAGAAAAAATATATTTGCAAATCTTTCCAGCCATTTAGCCCTTGACTGTTATTGTAAAAAGACTAAAGATACTCAAAATACACATTCCGTTGGATTCTCTTTCCAAATCTGAAAAAACAAATAGTCTATCTAAAGCCTCTTTAATGGAAAATGATTCCCAAGGGAACAGAGAGCTTCTGGTTCTTTTCCAGTAACTAAAAAGTTAGCATTGAAAGAGGAAGTGTGCATATAAATATCTACTCAGCAAATACACTACACATTTATATAGTTAAGAGTGTAGAAGTTAAGAGTGTCCGGTTGGCACTGGGAATGCTCCAAGTTCTCCAGGCTTACAGTTTCTTTATTGTGTTTGAAACCTTAGGGAAAAATATAAGTACTTATCAAATATTTGCATTTATCCACCTTCTTGCCAATCACTTGCAAGAATGATGTTTTAAAGATTTCCTTGAGCTTACTTGGTGGTTGTGGAAATTCTGTGGTCTGCCCTGTCCCATACCTACAAGTTTTGGGGTTTGCTTAGTTGTAATTTTTTAAATTTCCAAAATAATGCATTAGAAAAAGAAAAATAGTTAACACACTGGAACTAGGAGAGGAGCAATCTCCTTACCATGCTCCCACAGAAAAAGGTTTTTACAGAGTGGGGGTGGGGGGAGAAGTGGGCCTTGGAAGCTTTGTACATAAAATCAATGGTGGGATATATTCCAAGGTCAACAAAATATACTGTGGATCTACTTCTGTAACCCGTAACTCCCATAAACACTCCTTTCTGATATGAAAAGTACCACAGCTCCAGTGGGATTATTCAAGTGAAATGGGTTAGCAGGGGAAGCTTGGCTTTTTCTGACAGTAGTTCTGTTTGGTAATCTTAAAGCAGATGGTCCCCCTGGAATTCAGACATGATTTTGGGAAACATGTATCAGACATGCTAGTCTTTCTTGAGCAGTTATTATGATAACACACCAGAACTGGAAACCTCAGGAAAAAGTGAAATGAGGAGCAAAAGTTAAGGAGAGCTACTACTGGGAGATACTACAGCTGCTACTACTTATAATTCGGATAAAAAGCACAGATGATACCAGGATCGGGACAGTGGGGGGATAGTGAGCAGTGATGAAGGTAAGGCAGCTGTACAGTGCAATCTGTATCACTCAATAAAGTGAGTCTATTCAGTTAAATTGTTGTAATGCAGCCAAAAGCAAAATCATATATCCAGGAACAAGAAAAACAGAATAAGGGATTGTATCTTCTGTGTATGAACAATATAGAAGACTCTAATAAAAATCAAATCTTAGTACCTCCTTGGGGAGAGAGATTGGCTACTAACAAGCTCTATGATTCTAGCAGAGAAAATCCTATCTAATAACTGAAATCTGAAGCCAGACAAGTAAATTAGACACACATTTTTACACTCAGGGTGATGAACCACTGCAAGAATAAGGTTTGATTGATTCTTCATATCTTGGTGCCATTAACAAAATGTGACATCTACTTTGTGTTGCAGTGTCCCACAGTTTTTCTTTCTTTCTTTCAGCTCAGTAGTCCCCTCAGGTGTGCTACGTAGAAACTGATTTTGGGGCTATGTGTGCACTAGGGTCATGAGGCCTGCCAGACAAGTTAGAATCTTTCTGATCATGCCTTGAGTGTGAGTGTGGCGTAACAAGAGTGATGAGGTTGTTTAATTAAAACCCTGATAGGAATACTTTCTTCCAGTGATTAATACACTGTGCTATAGTCTGTCTGGAGGAGTTCTCACAGAAAAGTTGTCCAGAGACATCTGGAAAGACAAGAAACACACAAAATTCAGTGCATGGAAGATAATGAGTTCTTACAGAAGAAACACGAAGTCTGATATTGGCCTACTGCAAAATGGGTTGGAGGTCCTATGCATTAGGGAACCAGAGACTGGGAGCGATCAGCAAGGTACGCACTAGAGGCACCTACTGAATGGGTGCTTTCAAATAAGTTTTTAGACTGGAATTTATTGTAGGTTTAACTGTCACATTAATGACTTGCTAATGTAAATTAGAGAAAGATAACATGATATGTGAGATGTGCTGCTCTGCTGCATCTCCAAAATGAGAGCAGCCAATAACTAATAATGATATAATCTCTAATTACAAAATGCTTCAGCAAACACTAGGTACCTCAGTAACATAATAGAACAAGAAAATGTTATTTAATACTTACTTTAATCTACAGTTTATTCAGAATGGAATGAATTCACTTTGAGCTATCTGTGCCTTTCATATTAATTTTGCTTTTAGAATTTTAGGAATAAAGTATTACTATATTGCACTATGTATTTATCACGACTCAGTTAGTGAATGCTGATTAACAGCTCTATAGCACAATGGGGGCATGACTTAAAAAACAGAAAAACAAAACCCGTTCCTTTTGGAATCTTTATATACAGACTAACTTTTCTGCAGAAATCAGGGTGGATACATTTTTTGTAGGTTTTTTTCATTTGTGATATGGTCAGAAAATGGGGAGGAAAGTGGAAGGAAGGCTAATTCTGCTGTGGCATTTCTAATCCCAAGTAATTGGGAAGGTTGCAAAGAAAAGCAACTATTAAGGAGAATCAGCAAAGCTTGTGTTTTTTGTTTTTGTTTTTTTTTTTTTTTTTCAAGTTTACTTTCAGATTCCTGAGGAGGGCTAAGAGAAAAGAAATGTGAGAAATGGCAGTGGAATTTGGCAAGAGACTGTTGAATTTGGGAGGAAAGGTGAAGAAAAAATGAAGATAGCATTGGATCTGCAAGTTTGGGAGAGAGGAAGGAGGGCAAAGCTGCCAGCAGTGATAGAGAAGAGGGCCAGAAATAAGAAAGATGGGTGCAGTTTTTAAAGAATCAGTCTGAAATAATGCTGTGTAAAAGAGGATAGGAAGGAACAAACAGAAGATGAGCAGGTGTTTGGAATGATACAGTCATGGAGATGAGATCAGTGCCAGCTCTGGGCACTACTGGAGGTGACAAACTGTAACACAGATTTTGAAGGCTGTTGTATTTCCATTTAGGTGTGGTGTTATTTATTATGTTGTATCTTAGTAGTGGCAATTTTGTTAACTGTGACACTGTTCCATCTGGTGGAAAACATATTTTTCATGTTTGGCATGGACATTTCACATATCTGATCATAAAAAGTTATTCTGAGTGGAAAAAAACCCCCATGTTTTAATGGACCAAAAGCAAGTAGTACCACTTTCCAGTCCTGGAAAAAAAAATAGTGCAAGACACTTATATGATGTTAGATGTGTGTTTTTGTCTAAGTTCCCTGCCCCCTACTTCAAAAGTTTTTGGTGATTATACACATGATCTTCCTATTCATCGTCAGTCTTTTGGTAATGTAGGTTTGTGTCTTGTACTTTTCTGCAAACTCCAGTTGACTGCCAATGTATTATACCTGCATGCTTTGGCAGGAGTGGAGGCAACCACATTTTTTTTTAAGTCCAGGACAGCCTTTGCCCAGTGGAGCGAGTCAATACTTGAATGTCAGAATTTCCTTTAGTATCAGCTATCTGGTTATAACTTGAGTGTGGCATAGTGGGCTTGCATTGCAGTATCATCTCCAGTTCCTGCTTGATGATAGCTTGCACGCACTAGAAGTTGGAACAGGTAGGCTTTCAATGAGAGAAGCTGAATATCATCAGTTTTGTCCTTATATGTCCTTAGCATAACAGAGCTGATCCTCTGTTCAGTATTATCTGTTACTGCATGCTTGGTGGATGTAGGCAGCATTAGACTTGCTATTTTCTATGACAGGTCTGGTTGTATTTCCAGTTGTTTGTGCAAGCTCAGAAAAAATTTGTTGATGATAACACACTCTCTACAAAATGTTAGGGCTTCCAGCTTTTTATTTCCTTCAAAAACACTGAAGATGTACAGGCTAACATGTTTAGTTGATCTCTATGAATCTGGCCCAGGTCAGAAGGTGGATCTGCCATCACATGAGACTTCAGAAGTAAGTTTTCGTCAAAGCAGTTTTTGGTTAGCTTGAAGCAGATGATGCCATGTGTAATGTAGAATTTGTCATCTTCTTTGTATCTTCAGAATTTTTGCTTCCATTCTTTGCTCAAGAATTTGATGAGGCTTGACTTCTCGATAGGACTCCGTGACCTATTTTTAAATTGTTCTCTTGTGACTTGAAGTTATATTTTTAAATGAGTGCTTGTGTAGGCTTCTCTGTTGCATCTTTCATCACCTTTTCTTGATGTCTCCCTGTAAATGTCAGGCGCTTCATCAGTACTATGACTTAATGTACCTTCATGCAGGGCTGGTGACCCGGGATGTTCTACAAGTCTGCATATGTCTTGTCAACACCAGTTGTGCTTTGGACTGGGCCTGCTCCTGTGTAATGCAGACAGATGGCTGGGAGTGATTTCAACAGGGCCCTTGTTCCATGGCATCCCTCTGCCTAAACTTGCCGTGTTTGTTTTGCCTGCTGTTGGATCTGACAGTGCCAGTGTCCCAGGAACAAGGACAAGGGGAATACTAGCTCTCTGTGACCATTAGTTGGAGAACATGTTTCCAAAGAAGTTTCAGGCCCCTTCAAGTATGGTATCGTCTTGACATCTTTGCAAGACCTGTCATTCTGTTGAAACTTGCAATGTGTTCAGGTTTCTGTTTGGCCGCCTTTCTGTAAAATGTCTGTTTATGAGGATTTTTATCAAGGTGATTCATCTTGAATTCATTGTGTATGTCCTCCTCAGTGTGGTTTCAGTAGGCCATCGCACAATGATTGGCAGGACTACCTGAGTGGTAACGGTGTGATAAGATCCATCTGATCAGCACTGCTTCGGTTTATGTGGTCACTCTCAGGATTTCACGCAAAGCTTTGATGTTTCTGTGCTCTTTTTGAGTCTTAGGTAGCTGCATGACTTTAACCAGTTATTACTCAGTTGTACCCTGTCAAATTCTCCTCGTTCTCTTCATGTATTGCCAAGCCATACACATAATTTTGTTGCCGTCTTCCAGCTTATGTAATGTGTCTGGGTCTATGTATTATATTGCATTGTAGTAAATATTACAGATATATCATATATCTTTCCAACCTTTATAGTTTGGCAGAAACAGTATCATGATGTGGATTGGTTGGTGATTTGTTGGGTTGGATGTAATGAATGGAGATTGATCATGTGAGGTAGTGTTCTTCCCTATAGATTGTCAGTCAGGTTTGGCAGTGTTGCCTCAAGTTGAAGTAGTGGGCAATATTTGCTGGACCTGTAGTGAGTGACTGATGCTGTGGTGTCTCCCATTTTTAATGTATATTTAACCATAAAGGGTGAAATGGAGAAAGTAGTAAGTGTAAAAGACATTATTTCCCTCTGCTGTGGTGGTTTTCAGTTCACATAGGAACTGTGCTTGATGCGGGCTGGAATTAAGCCTGGATTAAAATTTGGACACTAACTGCAGTCCACATGCGTGGAAAAAAATTGAGAAATAAATTCCTTCTTGATAGCTGAGTTTTGCAGAAATGCCTTTTGGTTGAAGTACTACATGCATTTTACAAAGTTCATGTACCTCTGCAGTTTATTTTAAGAGATCTGAATTTATTTGGTGTAGATTTATTTCAATTATCTAATCAGAAGCAGACACATAACTTCTTAGGCTGTCAAAGGTATTCAGGAATGTATGACAAACTTCAAAGGAATGCATAAGATCTTGCTACACATCTTACCATACATTTTTATAGAAAAGAGTTAATTAAATTTTCTCTTTCTGCCCAGAAATTACTTTTAGGCTAAATAAAGTATGTGAGGTTGTAAGGCTTTTGAGTGTTCTCTTTCTCTGCTTTAGCTTTGTGACTGATTAAACAGCCAAGTGCTTATCTGGATCAAAGTAGTAATAAGCAAAGGGGCATCCTTAGGCCAGTTATCAGCTGAAAACAATCTTAACTGTCACTTACCCAAGTTTTAAAGCACATACTCAACTGAATGGATTAAGCGATGGAGACTTTGTGTAATACTGTTTACTTGCAATGAAGAAACTTCCAGGGGGAAAGAAGTGCTGTTCCTAGTGCATGTTTCTGCAGGCATGGGTTTGCTGGGGAACAAAAGGACTGTACCACCCTTGTGAGTCCTGCCTGGTATAGCATGTGGTCCCAGTCAGATGAGACACAAATTTCCTTGTTACAGTACAGACTTCTTCCCTGCCCTCAAACTGGTAATGCAGCTTATTCTTGGGTTAATTCCTGTGGAGAGTTAATTTATGTTCACTCACTGGGAGGGGAAAAAAAAAGCTCCAGTTATCTGAATATACAGCATTCAAGTATGTTTGCAGGGACAATATTTCAAGTTATTAGTCTCAGCAATTTAGATAAGAACATGTACTTTCCTATGAAAGACAAGGCACAGTGTCTTAATATTAATACCTGACACAGAGTAACCCGATGTGATAAAGTACCTAGATAGCTCAACAAGGGGTGAATTAGAAGTGCCCGGGAAGATAAATGATGCCATTAGTAAAACATACAGATTTATGTGTGACATTAACATCTCTCAGGAGGCAGAAGCAGAATTGTACTACTAAAGCTGCATAAATGTTTTGCTTCCCCCCAGATGCAACAACAAAGAGATCTCAGAGAAAGTGTTATCTAATGGGTGAAGTACTGCCTACAATCTGGCAGTACTTCAAGTTTTCCTGTGTATCCTCTGGCAAATGACTAGGATTCAATTTTTTGAAATCTATGGCTGATGGCCATAATGATAGTGGCATTTTGGGTGTGATTGAACACAAGAGTTGGGTTGCCCTTTCTTGACATTTAGGCATCTCAGCACCTAATGGGAATGCCTGTGTACAGCACGGGGGAGAGTTAAGCAGAAAGGATGGCCTCAGAGGAACAGGACTGGCCAACAGCAAGCACCAAGCATAGAGGTCTTCTGAAGTCTACTTCTTGAGCTCTTCCACGCCAGCGCCAGGAAACAGATGAATGTTAACTCTGCTAGTTGGCTTTGTAGCACGATTCATCTCCAACGGCTGCAGGATCAGGGGGATGAGAGAGTTGCTGCACCCTCTCTGGCTGAGTCTTTTGCTCTTTTATATTGACTACTGCTGCTGTGAGTTACTCATGTTCTTTTTGTCATGCCTGGTCAGGCTCTGTTTTGCATGCACATGGAGTGGGTCAGCAGTGATGCATCCTCATTCAGCCATGGGGCAATCCTGTACCTGCTGCCAAGAGGGAGGTTTCATTGTCTCTTATTCATTATAATGTAGAGAGATGTAACCACGATTATAATCCTCCCACAGCCCTGGCGTTTGAAAATGTTCTCTTTCCTGTTGGGAATTTCTTGCTGTACAAAGTGAATTCAGTTGAGCAACAACTTATTTTTGAAAAGATACCTTTTCTACAATGCAGAGAAGGAGTTAATGATCTAGGATTGTAGTTCTTGCTTGTTGAGAGCCAGTGTGAAAGTCACCAGTCAGTCTGTATTGCTTTAAAAGCAGAGAAGTAAGAAAAACTGTCATGGTGCCTTGAGTATGGAAAATTTGAGGAATAGCTCAGTTTCCAAGCAGAGAAAGGAGGTTTCTCTTGAGCAGACCATCAGTGTATTGTAAACTGAGGCATAATTATGTGTTGAAATTTGTTTTTTACTCCTCTTTGAATCAACTGTTTACATGTATATATAAATAGAAGTTCTGCTGTTTTTGAGGTAAGGCAGTTTAGTTTTGATATAAGGTATTGGTCATTTGCGGAAAGTAGGTGCTATGGTAGGTGTGCAGCATATTGAAGAGTTTTGTTGAAATAGTTGTTGAATGTCCCCAGAAATTTGGGGATCAGAAGTTAAAGCTGACCACACCCTTTTAAGCAGACGGTTAGTTTGCTGAAGGTAAAAAAAATAATGAAAAAAAAAAAATGCTGCTTATAATAAATAAGAATAATCTTCTGGCATTCAAATATGGAGTCCTTTTACGTTGATGAAATGTCATTAATAATACATTACATGTAAAAGCACTTTTCATCTAAAAGGTCTCAAGGATCTTTACAAAAGTGAATTTTGTGCCAAACCTCATTGAAAATATCATTCCGATTACTCAGAAGAGACTGAGGGTATAGTAAGCCTGAGGATTTTGTCTTAATTTACACATGAAATGGGAAAGGGAAAACTAGAAACCTGATTCAGGACTAGTAGGTTAGTTACATGACAATCTCTTTTTTGTTTGTTTGTTTGTTTTTTGTTTGTTTGTTTTTTTTGTTTTTTTGTTTTCCTGTCAGCTGGAAAACAACCCTAATATATGCAGCTGCTGCATACAGAAAGGGTACAGAGAAGTTGACTAATATCAGAAATGCTGACTTTGCACATTTCTGATGCATTTTTCATTTTTTGTGAGGAAAGTTGACCAGAAATGGCTCCATGGTGCATAACTCTTTATTGTTTAGGGGTTTGTAAGTTCCATTTTATTGTTCATGGCATGATTTTTTTAATCTTGTAGTCTAAAATGGAACAAAACCTCATTTTTATGATGTGTAAGCATATATTTTACATTTATTTTCATAACTTCCAATGTAAAGAATCCCTCCAAGGAGCTGTAGTCGGGTTAATTGAGCTGGAGTCTGAGGCTCCATGGAGCAGGGAAGTCCTTTAGCTCTGTTGCATAGCATGGACGGTCCTGGCTGCTTTACAGAAACAAAGATGTAAGGGTGTAATTTGGCAGCACTCGTTCTCAGTAGTCGCAGGATGAAGGGCCTGATGGAAGGTCTTCAGTGAGTTTTGGATCAGATCGTGAAATAGTTTGCCTATGAAACATCACAGAATTTAGATTTAAAAATAGATTTTATTGGAGACCAAGCTTTTTGTCTTTAAAAACCCCTTCAAAAATATGGTCAGAATAAGTGTTTGTGATTCCTTTAAAATCAAGAAATGAAACTATTCCAGTGATTTCTAAGAAAAGTGAAAGTTAGCATGTAAGAAACAGATGCTGAGTTTTTGGCCCTGTTGAAACTGATGACAAAGCATCTCTCCTATTCAGTTGTAGTCCATTCTCAGATTTGGCAGTCTCACTGATTTTTGGCTGTTGACTGTTTTTAGCAATAATCTCTGGCTGTAATACACCAGCTTTCTGGATGTCTAGTACCCTAGCCTACTAGACATCTGTAAATCCTGTACAAATGTTTAGTGCATAAACGCAGAGCGTTTGCATTTCACATCCTACTATGCGTGATGCTTCAGATTGATTCCAATTGAATGCAGTGTCAATCAGTGCAGTAGACAGTAATTCTAATATAGAAACATTTCAGACCTACTTATTTTGACTTGTCATTGTTGGCAGATTTGAGAACTCTGCGCAGAAATTGCCATGGTTTAATCAAAAGTCACCATTCTTCTATAGTAAAATGGACCAGCTGAACAAAAACACCATAAAAATCTTGACCCCACCAGAATGAGTGCACGTGCATAATTTAAAGCTCCCAAACAGTCTTGTTAAATTCACATTTTATACTGTCACAGACAGTCATGGGATGTAAAACAATAGTCTGGCTCTTGCCATAGGTCAGAGGTCTGTTTGCTCTTTCATATTTCTCCTTACTTAATTTGGCAACTGGACGCTCTTTCTGTCAAAAAGAAGAGGCCAAAACAAAGGGCAGGTTTTTTTCCAAGTTTTTTTTGAAAAGTCTTGATTCTTGGATGTCTGATTAGGATATTTTAGACCTGGCTGTCATTACGCTGGAAGTCAAATGCTGTTACAGCAGCTTAACACAGGCAGGCAAAATCATTAAAAGCTTTTGAAAAAATTAATCTAAACATACTCAGATTTTATTCAACTGCACAAAACAGCAAGGCACTAATTATAAGCTTAACAGAGGATTCATATCTTCTCTCTTACATATCAGTTTTTAACCAAAATTAAAAAGTGTGTCCTTTAAAGAGCTAAAGATGGGGTCTACTGTGTTCTCCTTTCTGTTGTCCTCATGCACATCCACGCACCTTTTTCTATATTGGAAATCTGTTTCTGTGCTTCTTTCTTCATTTCCTCTTTTATGTGTATATATAATAAGCCAAATAATGAAGAGATGTGTACTATGCTTATCTGACATTCACACAAGACAGGAATTGAATTCTGTGGGAGCTTGAGCTGCAGGATGTAGCCCACCCTAACAAGCTGGGCTATGTTCTTCCCCCACCACCCAGGGGAGTATTTCCACTGGGTGGAAGCACCTTATTTGGTGTAAATCTTGTTAGCATTGTCAGGGCCCTAATGGAAGAAGCTGCTGTGAGCTCAGGTCTGTCCGATGCTTGCAACATGGATCACTGGGTGACCCACGAGCAACATCGTTGTATTCAAAGGAGGAGACTTTCAACAGTTCATTCACTTCTTTTTTTTTTTTTATGCTGGTCCTCAAATATCAGCCTGAGACTATTCATGGCTTGTCACAGATCTGACAACATAGTCCCTTCCTGCATTTTAAAGCAAAGGCTGCTCTTTGAATACATTATTCCATAGACATTTTTTTCCCAGTATTTCTACCATGTTTTGCTTTCTTTGTCTGCCCTTGACATAAAAACGTGAAACTGAACAACTCTAATCAAATTATTTGTTGGGGAGCTGACAAACTAACAATTTATTTGAGATATTATATCAAACTCTCTTTTAGTCCCAAAGCAAGTGTTGTAATGGTGAATGTCTTTGGGTTTAGAAAATTTCCTATACACTGATGCCAGTTTATCTCACTTTGCACTCTGGTAGGTCATCTTTCCCAGACTCAGGTTATCTACCTGGGAGAATAGATGGTTATTCTCAATAACTTTCAACCCTATGTAGCCATAAGATGTTAAATAGCTTTTTTGTTATTTATTTTTAAAGAAATCCTTAAAAGATACCTTCCTTCTATAGTGTAAAGTGGCATTAAGGTCAAGCTGTCAGGCATTGCTTTTTCTGTGTTGATCTTGAAGTTCTTTACAGAGGAGCTTGGCATTGTTTTCCCTTTTGTCAGTCTGAGGAATTGAAGCACAAAAAAGAAAAATGACTCCTGACTGGAGCTGATGCCAGCCAAGTGCTTTGTCCACTATGTCACGCTGTGCTTTGAAAGGCATTAATCTCACAGTCCATCTAGTATCCAACATGCTAGTAAAACCATTGAAATATTATTTATCAAGGAGATTGATGGGATATGAAAACAGGAAAAATACTTTTTACAATAGTCCGTGGCATCATAGAGCCGTAGCAAATGACAAATCTTTTGAAAAATCCAGCAAAGGGCAGAATTGGATTAACTTTAAAAGAGATTCAAGTAATAGCATAACTTGTGCTCTGTCACACGACATTTTAGCATGCACAAGTGAGTCAGACAACTATGTTATTTTAACCTACATTCAACATTCTTATCAGTAAATCTGCACAAAGGGCCCCATATCCATATCTTGTGCGGTACTATCATTAAATCTCTTTTTTTGCTACTGCTTGGAATTTCATTATGACCCATTAGTGATGTAATACTAAACCTATGGAATCTTAAACATGTCTTAAAATCTGTGGAATAAAGTAGACTCCTACCAAATAAAAAAATGCAGTACCAATAAAAAAAAGTTACATCTTTTTCAAATGGCTCATTCCAATTTTTTTCCCAACGTGTTTCAACTCAAAAGTCTCAAAATAAACTTGCTTCAGTAGATCTGTTTTCCAATAAATGTTGTTTCTCTTTTCTTCCCTCCCCTGTTCCCAAGATGCTATTTGCTGGTTCATTTAAATACAAAATGTCTGTTATATGCTGCCCTCTTTTGCATGAAGAGTGTTTTGAGTTGCTTCTGGTTGCTGCAGGAGCCTACCTTTGGATTTTTCCTGGAATTGTGGGATTCTGTGAGAGAGTCTTTCTCACCTTTATATTCTGAGATCTCCCAATGTTTCATTAATAAGTTATGTGAACCATACCAGTCTGAAACGCACAGAGTGAAATTTGCGTCTTTGAGAAGCTCCTCAGTTCATAAAGGAGGGTATGAACTGTAGCCATCTACCCTGTAGCCACTGGTAAAAAGAAAAAAAGCTTTAAATTTGAAAAATGTACGTTTAATTATATGGGGAGTGATTCAGGGATGTTCCGGATCCTCTGTGAAATGTTTAGCTGGCACAGAATCATGCTTCTATCAGAAATAGGAATAAAAATAGAGGGGTGTGCTTTAAAAGCAGCAGACCTTCAGCAGCCAAACAAGGAAAGAACTGCCTACTTCTGATTTTTAGTCTACAGAAAGGCATGTCCACGGGTTTTTCTGGAAGTACTACAGAAGCTGTTCTGCTGGGGTTGGTGTTTAGCGTTGAACCAGTACTGGCTAGAGGCTGAGAAGCAGGATGGGGGGTATTGGCAGGAGCACAGCATGACTGGGAGGTGTCACGGTCCTGCTAACTGTGGGAAGACGCTGCCCCATGGGCCTTCCTTGCGCTGTGCAAGGATGTGACAAAGGACGGACTATTGGGCAAGGGAGTGTGTCCTGCATGCTCATGTATAAGCTTGGCTGCTAGGACCGATCAGGAGCTATGCTTAGGAAAAATGACTCACTTGCTGGCTCCCTTACCGCAATGTGTGGGAATGAGCTGAGGGCCAGAACGGTCTCAGCCAGACTGTGAACATCTATTAATACTCTGTCTTCAGTGTGCTTGCTGCCATATCTGCTTGTCTAGCTGTCCTCCATTCTCTGGAGCAACAAGTTGTAAGGCTTTGCCATCAGTTCACTGCCTTATCTTGGGATGTGCTTTTATCTCTAGATGCGTGGCTTTGACAGCTTTGTGACAGTGTTATGCCTTCATATTGCTGACACAGCCTTCAGTCCCATCCAATTCTTAGCCTGTCCTGAAGCTATGCTGGGTGCCTGCTGTCAACACAGCATTTGTTAAAATTAAGTATTTGATGCTTAGTGCATTCCCCACTTGTAGAACTATAATTATCCTACTGATGCCTGTAAGATTACCTTTGCTTCAAAAACCTTATATTTTTATGAACAAAGACTAAATTTCAGCACTGTAGCAAAGTCTCAGACTAGGCAAAGTGTTGTTTGGCTTGTATTTTATTCCTTACATCAGCACAGATTGAAAGTCCAGAGAATTAAGTTAAGCAAATGAGGAGTGAAGTAAAAATTACGTGTTTTATAATATAGACTACCAATGATCAGTTTAAATGTGCAGGGAGCACTGATTAGGTCTGCCAGTGTGTACCAAAGTAGGAATAGTCCCAGGGACAGGAGCTGGAGTATGGGTGAGGTGTTCAGCATGGTGTGACTGGGTGCTAGAGATCCTTCAGAGCAGACGATGCTTTAAATTCCACTCTTCCTTTGTGAGCCTGATGACAAACTTGTCGAAAACAGCTTTGTGGATTTAAACAACAAAACCTCCCTCCTACAAACCCCTGTCTCTTCAGAGTTTTCTTTTCTTTGAGCTATAAATTCACTGCTGATATTGGCTTAGGAACTGGCTGGCTGCCCAATACAGTTGTCCCACAAAAATGTACAGAATCTCTATCTTTCAGTCTCCTATAAAGAAAAACATGGAACAAAAATGTCAGGGAAAAAAATGTGTAGAATAGGACATGACCTTCTTTGGCGTAAATATATGCAAGACTTAAAGGATCCTCAAAAAAGCCATTCTTTTCTAAAATGCAAATGTTTCTATTGATGATTGATACCAGAATTGATAGAGGCAATAAGATAGACGGGTGGGTGGTGGGAGTGTTAACCAAAAATATCTGATCAGAGATTTTAAAACAGGGTTCTGCCTACATGTGCAGCATTCACACATATGCTGTGTTTTTGTAGGCTGACAAGGAAACAACAGATAACCTGCATTGCTTTTCTTTTCCTGTTATTATAATTGAATATCACATGTTCCGTTGTCATCAAGTTATTGTTAACACAAATTGTCAGAAATTCAGCTTCATGTTTGAGTTATGAAAGGGACTAGAAGCTGTACTTCGAGCAAAGTTATGGCTAACTGTGCTTTTTCACATCAGTGGTGAAAAATACTGTAAAAAATTAAGTGCTACTCTAGGTCAAGTAACAGGCAAAACTGCTTTAAGTCTCTTTTAAATGCTGTTAGAGGAGATATGAGACTTATTTTAATAGGTCAGATAAAAGTGTAAAACAAGTTACCTTGCTGTGGCAGGCAGAATTATTGTTTTGCCATTTTAACTATGTCCTTTTAACCAGTCATATATATATATATTTATATATATATAAAAATCTTGTGAAAAATGACATCTTAAGGGAGATTTTCAAAAGCACCTGAGAAGTCTATAAGCTGCAACCTATTAAACCTTTCTGTCACATTTCTGTCTTCAGCCTGGTCAGCTGTAGGAGTTGGGAATTTGCATCTGAGGATTTGACTACCTTATCGAGCATTTCAGATGTGGTTGTGTATATGTGTGATTCTGCACTGTGGGTTGCTTGCTATAAGGATATCAAAGAGGAGCTGCTGTCTGTGATGGGTGGTGATTTTCCTGTTGTCTCTTCAGGTGATCATAAGTGGAAGATGGTTGCACTGGAAGATATTTTTGCCATTTTTCTCCTTTAAAACGTCTGCAGCCCAGACCCACTTGTGTTGTGATGTCTTTTGATCTCAGGAGCTGAATAAAACCAGGCCAAGTAATCCCTGGGAACCTCTGCAGCCAGAATTGCTGGAAAGCAGGGTAATTCAGTACATATAATGCTTTCCTCTGAATCAGCGCCATACCTGATATGGTTTCACTGAGTTGCTTGGCTGTTGTTCACGCCTCCTGCTTTAATAGCCCTGAGCCAGAGCTCCAAAGATGTTCAGAAATCAAAGTTTGATTTCTATAGGTATTTAAATGTTTGTGCCATAACGGGGGGAGTTGTCCTCAGCATTTTGGCCAAACAAAACTTCAAAGGGTATGGCATTTCATGGGCGTCGCAATGAAGTAGGGCATTTTGTTTCCTTATTTAGGCTATAGAAAAGAGGATCGAGACCCTTCCAGGAGAACTGAAGTAGGTAGCCCTTGGTGCCATCATTTTTGTTTGTTAATGCAGGCTCTATCATCTAAGTGTTCCCATGTTTAATACCACGGAACAGGCCCACCAGGATCGCCCTGCTGTGAGAGGCTATGGTGCCTCAATCTAATTTCCAATTGGCATGTAACATCCTGACCCTATTACTTACTGATGTGGGAAGGGACTAGTCCCCAGGCCCCCATCTTTGTGAAATGGGATGTTTGCGAAGCCCTGCAGCTCATCTTCCTCAGAGCTCAGGCCTGATTCTACGGCTTCTGTGCTCACATCACCTGGGTTGACCTGATATCAAATAAGCAGCAGTGTAACAGTGAATGAGATCTTGTGTTCATTCATGTCGCCTAAAGCATTAAAAAGTTGTGCTCTAAGTTGATCTGGACAATTTACAGGCACTCCAGGTTTTGAGGACTAGCTCAGAAAACTTACAAATTTTTTTTGTAGTGTACCATGAATTTTTATTTTGAGGAAGGGGAGAGATAAACAATGTATACTTGGTTGTTTTGCTTGACTACAAAGAATTATGGTGCTATACCATGTTTACACAAAGCCTGCTCCAGTATGCAAAAGTAACCCACAGAATCCAGCTTGCTTATTGTAGTGGTCAAGTTAAATTGAAGGGAAGGAATTTCTCAAAAATATTATACTAATACCTTGTGATCTAAGCTGTAATGACTTTATCTTCTGAAAATTATCATTTCCCCCTTCCTACGGAGAACACAATTTCACCTTGGAAAAGAGCAATGGAAAAACATGCTTTAGTTGGCTTATAAAAATGTAAATGGTCTGCTTCTCTGTTTAGAAGTAGCTATCTCTAGCTATAAAATTATGAAAGAAAGATACTACTGACAACTTGAAGAGGAAGAGAAAGTTTTTATTTCCACAACTGTTTGGGTTTGGTACCCATACCTCCATTTCCCCAACCTGGTAATTAGTTGATCAATATGTAAGTAAATATAATGATGAGATGATCTATAGGAAAGATTAAAGAAATAATAAGGTAAATCCATTTGTATCACACTTTGGCCTCCTTTAGGAAATAAGCACAAGATAATTAAGTCTCAGCTTTTCTCTAAGTGTGGCATCCAGAGATTGCCTGAGTATGAACCAAATAGATTAGTTTTATACAATCTTTTTAATTGTTGGTGTCCCTTGACTTCGATATTTTGCAGGCTATATGGTATAAAACAGTATAAAAGTATATCAACAAGTGGATAAAACACTCCTCTGGCTCAAATCTGCCTAGTCATTAGTGTTCACTCATTTGTAGTCTTTCATTCCATAGGTGTTTCATTATTGTTTCCTTTTAGGAGAGAATGCAGGTTTTGATAGCTTTGAGGGCACAAATACAGACTTTATGCATGGAAAACGTCATTGCAATTAGGAAATAAATGGTGTAAAATACCTTCATTAATTTTGTTTCACTTGGGAATTCTTGAAGAGATGTGGCATAGTGGACTTTTTTTTTTTTTTTTTTTTTTGGGCACTGTGCTTTGGACTGCAGAACAAAACCAGCCCATGAAAGGAAAACCTGTCCTTGGTCAGGTGTATGTGTGTGCATGTATGTTTTTGCTCTGCCTCAACAAATGTGTGCCTAACTTCAAGTAGGTGAGTAATCTTGTTTGGTTGGTGAGGAGCATGCTTAAAGTACCTTGTGAATGTGAGCACTTAAGAGTGACTTGATGTTAAGGTATCACAGGAAACAAGGCTAAGTGAAAGCCTTAGAATGGAAATGAGATGTTCTGATTAAGACTAATGTCCACCTTTGGAGCTTTATGTCTGAAATATCTCAGCAGTCAGGAAGTTACAGAATTTAATGCTGTTAAATAACTACTATATTGCACTGTTGGATTTTTATTTTCCTCATCATATGTAAATGATAGTGTATTTACTTTTTTCATGGCTACAGTAAGTTATGTAGGGTAAGCAGTGTAAAAGCTGAATTCCTACTTTAAAGAACTGGATCACCTCATGTAGCTACGTGACTCCTGAATAGCATGTCAGTCATTGGATTTTATTAATGACTGGAGCAGTTTTGCATTTTATTGATGCAAGGATAGATCTAGATTTTTCTCTGGATTAGAACATTCAACTGCTATTGACTTTAATGGGAGTTTTATTGAGACGGAGATAGTCCAGAAACCTGAACCTCTGTTCAGCACTTACTGTGATGCAGCCTTAGGAAGGTCCAGAGTAGAGTTTCCTGTAGGAACTGCCACCTCAGCTGGACACAGCTGTGATTTTCCGTCTTGGTAGTTCTTGGGCCAACAAAGGTGTTTCTTGTTTTTGTAAAACAACAGGATACAAGTTGTGTTTAGCCATGGTGGAGCACGGTACTGTATGTGTTGTAGAGACTTTGACTCCCGCATCATTCCATCACATGCTGTCTTCATAAGACCTCATTTGGCAGGCAGTATAAAATTAAAACAAACCCCTCAAAATTCCCTAAGATAAGCACCCCACCCCCAACACTACTGCTTAGGGATTTAGAAGAAATGACACAAAAATGCAGTGTCACTTGCAAAAGCATAATCTATTTTTCCAGAGCTTTGTCAAATCTCCTGCTCCAAGCCAGTTAGTCTAATGAATACTCTTAAACACATCTGCTGATTGTGTTGATTAGGTGGAGAACAGGGAAAGTAAACTGTGTATTTGTCTAATTAAAGGCTGATTGTGAAGCCAGCTCATTTTTGAGAGATCTTTCTTCACTCAGTTTAACAGATAAATACAATTTCTCTGGACCTTATGATACCAGCCTTTGGTCTTTTGAGTATATAGACAGTTGGAAGTTTTGTCTTTTCACTGCCTCTGTAGATGAAAGGGGATGGGAGCCACCAGAGCCTCTGAGCAGCTTCCCAGTTGGCTTATGTTACTCCAGGTGGGATATCTGAGTCTATTCTCCCAGGAACTCCCTCCAGTTCTGCTGAGGCATTGCTCAGAGGCAATTTCCAGTCTCACCACACACTGTCCAAGCTGTTACCATTTGTCCTGGCTATTACTTGGAGGTGGCTGTCCTATCACTGTAACAGTCACAAAGTGGCTAAGTTCATGTAAATGCAGACAAACAACCTGTCACCGAAAACTGTGTAAATGCACTCCAGCAGCTATGCAGAAATAGCCAAACGTTTTTGCATCTTTGACTAGAGGCAGCCAGCAATCAAGGAACTGTGCTGGTCTACAGCCAAAACAAATAGGGAATTCCCTCAGATATTTTTTGTGAAGTGAATCACAGGAGCATAATCAGGTTTGGCTCCGTATTAATCGGTGCAGTTTGGCTATTAAAATTCTCAGTTCTGTGGCTGATGCTTCCCAGGCAGTTCTCAGGATTGCATTACGCTGTGATTGGGTTATGGTCATAGCAGCAGGGCCAGGTGAATGGAGCAGTTTTCCCTGCAAGTGGGAGTAACTCTTTTCCCTTAATGGGATTTTGGATGCATAGTGCCGTCTGCCCTTTCTCGCTTGGGATTTTCTTCCTCATGGAGAAGTCACTGGAAAAAGAAAAGGAGCTGCAAGTCAGCTTAGTCAGTGGTGCAATAGTACCTAGCAACTGCAGCAAGGATCGAGATCTGGTCTGCTTTCTAGATCATGCTTACCGTAAAGTTCTTCTGCCTTTGGTGCCCTCTTCATTCCCACCCATAAACACTTCTTTCTTTCCAGTGCCTGTGATAACCATTTGGTTACTCAAAGAATCCCTTGGGAGCTGAAGAGCCAGCATCTTCCAGGCTCAGGGGCATCATAACTGGTGAAATATGCTATTAATGCTTATATATATCTTTATTTTTTTTACTGGAGGTATTTTCTGTCCAGTTGAGACAATTGCTCTCATGAGCAGTACTTTAGTGTTAGCTTAGTTTCCTTTGAACCTCAAGGTCTGGTGTGGCAAGAGGCCATTCTGGGTGGTTAGTATTCAGCTTAATTTAACACATTGGGAAGATACTTTGTGGTAGTCCTTGATTGAACTGACTGTCAGAAATTGCTTGGGTATTTGGGAGTCTTCCACCTTGATGTTTCCTTTTGCTAGTGTTTTGTGTGCTAAGGATTATGAGTAAGTATGTGCATGGTAATCTAGCTCTCCGAAACACTGGAGAAATTCTTCCACATTATGGCTTCTGTGGTCCCTGGACAATACCTGAATGGAAAGGGAGCATTTCTTCTCTTGAGAAGGCCTAACTCATATTTGTCTTTGTCATTAAACCTACATGTGGTCATCTTTGCACACACACATCAGTTGTGCACGCAGGGACTGAGGTAATTATTTCAGCTCAACAGCCGTACTAGTCTTTCTCCTAGTGAAAGGTTATGAATATGGAGACTATTATATGTCATTAAGATAATAATGTTGCTGAATATGTTAGCAAAGTCAATGACTCTATATTCCCTAGGTGTTCTGGTTGTAGTCTGATAGGGACATGTAAAACAATTCTGCTTGCCAGATGGGAGGAAATTTGCCTTTCAAAAGATTGTTGCTTCAGCACTTGATAGGAGTCTTGCTAAGCAATGATAATAACAATAAATGTTCCCAGGCTACACTTGTTTTATAATTGCTGTTCAGTACAAATTGCTCCAAGTGAGGGAACTCCATCATTCTGACTACACAGGTGGAGGTTATGATGTCATGCATAGCAAATTCACTGATCCAAAAGGATGGGACATTTATATAAAATAGTAATACAGTACAAAGTTAGTAGTAGTGAAGACTAAAGAAAACAATTAAAAGGGATTTTAAACTTAAGTGAAGAAGCCAGCCTCGGTGAGGAGGGAACTTGCCTTGAATGGTTACCCTGTTTGTTGAACACTCCTCTGACATGACTGGCCACTGTCGAGGGCTGTGTCTTGGATGAGGGATATCACAGATCTTATCTTGACTTTTCCCATGAGGGTAATGTTTTGTAAGTGTCCCAAGAAGGTCATGCTCATATACATGGCAGAACTGTTGGCTATTGGATCTGCATTAACTCTCAGTGAGTGAATAGCAGATAAAGGCTTGCCCTTGAGTCGTGTTGCCTGTCTCGTACCATTTTTCTAGTCCGCCTTTTATGATGACTGGTGTTCATCAGGCAGATCCAGAAGTCCCAAGCAGGGCAGAGTCCTGAGTGGATACTGACTTTGTGTGGTCAGCTGTGGCTTGCCTGCTCTTCTGGGCTCTGGCTATCACAGCTCATGTCAGGCAATGAGGGAAAGGAGAGGCAGGGTGAGCTGGGCTACAGCCAGGAGTAACAGAAACCTGAAAGTGATAGTTTGTTGGACAGTATTGGCCCCCCCAAATTTTTTTTATTTGCATGTAGAAGTGTAAAGGCTCCAGTTTCAGTCCTTGGGAATAATTAATCCTTAAGCAGTGGAAAACAATGCAATATGCAATTGGTAAGCTGTCCTGACAAAGGCACGTCAGAGTAAAATTATTTTTTTGAGGCTGTTAACTATGCTGACTAACAGAGAGTTGGTTAATTCTGTAAGGATAATGTTTTGGGCAAATTCCCAGCCTCCAAATGCCTGCAGGCAGACTTGTCCATATTTGTGGTATATTTGAGGTCTAGTGTTCCTCCTTTGGGCCATATATTTTAAAAAGAAATTTTAATGGAAGGAAACATTGTTGCAGAGTAATAGCCTTCTCTGAAGCAGTTTCCAAAGAAATGTTAAGGCCAAAGGTCTTGTTTTTTTCAGGGCAAAAGATGTGAATCCTCTCATACTTACTCAGTTATAAATAGCGATGGGCAAGGCTCTAAGGATGGATTCCTGGCAGATTGTATCAGGGGTGGTTATTCCCCAAGCTGAGCAAAGGCAACAGTTGTCTTTAATTGTTGCATCCTCTTTGGCACAGAAGACAGCATTATCGTTAAACAGATAGCAAATAATTGTAACAAATTTCTGAGCTTTTTCATTCCTCTGGTCAGGTGCCTCATTTCTCTACAGTACCAACAAGAACAAAAATGTGTCTTATTTCTAATAAGAGATGGCAGTTTGATGCTGGGGGAACCTTCATTCTAAATATTTTGGTTCTCCAGCCACGGCAGCAGTGATGCAGATTATATTAGCATTAGGACCATGCAGATGGTAGGAGAAAGTGCAACGTGGTGGGGGAAGCACTTAACTGGGATGCAGGAGGTGTTGCTGTTGAACGATCAACTGGGCTTGGGCAGGTAACTGCATTTATCCGTGCCTCTCTTCCCCCATCTGTAAACATAAGGGAAGATTATTACTCTTCTTTGAGAGCTGCTGTTTGAAAATCTTGTGTTACTTTCAACTGAAAACAAATCTGCTAATATCATTGCTAATAAACAGACGAATGTTAGCTAATTCAATTAACAGATTAGTTTGCCTCCCACAGTGAAATTCAGCCTCTTACAATGCAGGTCTTATAAAGCTCAGCATGCAATTCATGCATTGCCAAAGAGTTAACATGAAACCCAAGTGCTGCATAAGCCTTGCTAAGAGGCTGAAGGCCAGAGCCTTCATAATGCCTTGACACTTCCAAACAGAGTTACAGCATTTGAAGTGTGTTTATAGACTCATGGGTCTGCCTGGAACCACAGGGCAGTCCTGGTGTACGTGAGGCATCTGCCTCGTTCATATACATCACCAGGAAAATAATGCCTACGTGTAAAATTTTTTAAAATAAAATGCACAGCATTAATTCTTAGAAAAAGAGTGCAGTTGCTGGTTTGCTTTCTAATTTTCTATATCAAGAATGAATGTACGGTAACTAAACTGACTGGAAAATATGTTTGGTAGTAAATGCATTAGCTAAGACCTCAAATAGGAAAAAAAAAAAAATTTAGGAATTTTCAAGCACTGATTTTGTGTAGATGTATTTTTTTTTTCTGTTAGTACTCATTGGAGAAGAAAAATCAAAATTGGCGTCTAATAGTTATTAGGTATCATTCCAAAATCTTGCAATGTAGCATTTTTTTCCCTACCTTTTAAGACAGGTATTTAACTTTTTACAAAGTTGTGGATAAAGTCTGTAGGATGCTTTAAAGCTTAGGGAACCTAACAGATACCCACTGTAACCTGTTATGTGCTATCCACACCCAGAAAATTACATTTTATACCCAGTACTCAAAAAAAAAAAAAAAAAAAGTCACAGGGCTTAAATGCCAGAATTGCTGCTTTTTTGGCGGTTGTCGGTACTATCATATATGCTGAAGGCATTCCAACCAAGGGCATGTGGCCGTAATGGAATTTGATGTACAATCAGTTTTATGGAACAGCCTGTGCCTTGTTAATATAGTCCATAAAAGGCTTCCAAACGGCCTGAAACCAGTCCCTTCTGTTTCCAAGTCTGCATATGATCTCATAGGAAATGATCTGGGAGAGGCTGGCTAACCCTTTTGCATAATCAAGGTAGCATTGTTCTTTTAATGCCTAAAGTGACTTGCTTCACTGATATAAGCTCAATGATCCACTTTTCCTCTGTCACCAAATCCCTGTTATCAGACTTCCCAATGATTTCAGTGGCATTAGATTAAAGAGTTGAGAGGACTGAAGTGTGACTTAAAGACTGGCCTTGATAATATCATTCAGTTGCTTTGTCACCCTTTTTTGTCTTAACTATTTTAAAAATGCTAAACCATTTGCTGCCCAGCGAAATTTGAAAGACAGAAATGCAAATACATAACACGAGTGGGCAATGTTTATTTTGCAGTGGGCTCAGAGGCAGGTAAGCTATCCGTGCCTTGCCAAGTTTCATAAATGGCAGTAGTAGCAAGACAGATAGCGAGGAAAATACCTGCCCTGAATATATATTCGATATTGTAAAACCTCTCATACGTACCTTAGCAGTAGGTATAGAAAGTGTGTTCTTGTATTGGAGCCCTTTAAAACCTCCATTTTCTGGGATGTTTACAGAAACGCAGAGTGCCTCATACAGCACACGTTCTTTTACATCCTTGGGATACCCAGGATTTCCTTAATATATCTAGCCCAAGAAGGGAAACACTCCAATGAACTTCTATCTCTGAAAGCCTTGTATGGCAGCTAGTGTTAATCTTCATTGGCAGGGGAGAGAGAACAAAAGTATCTGGGTTTTGTAACTGTGCAGAAGTACAATTATGGTCTAGTTCATGTGAATAGGTAGTAACTGCACCAAACTGAAATTACAGTGAGCCTAAGCAGAGGGCTCTGTGGCACTCTGCTTACTGCAGAGCTGTTAAGTTTGGCACTCTGCACTGGGCTCCAGTCAAACGTTTTCTTAACCATATTAGGTTATATGGAAATTGGCCAACCAGCAATAGGCTTTTGATGTACTTATTGTTTGTGCTCATATTTTATGGAGTAGACAGCCACTGCTTTTCTTAAGAACTAGCAGGTTTAATAAAATAAGACAAATAGAACCCTTTAAAAATTGTCATTAAAGTTTGGTAGCAAAAAAAGAGCATTTCCCAAGACAAAGGATTCCAAAGTTGACATTGTTATAACACAAATTTGTGGTTCTCTTGTGCTTTTCATCCATAGATCTTGATCACTCTGTAAATCAGATCCCAGTAAAAGCCCAGTAGTTAAATATTATGCTGTTATTCAGGTGAAAAACAGGAGTGCAGTAAACCTGACTGGCTAAGTCACAAGCATACCCATTCCCTTTGGCAGAATCATCCAAGGCATGGTAGTCCCCAGCAGAGGGGCAGGGTGAACAAGTGGATCGGTGACTCTCTAAACTGTTGCAACAAGGTTTGCTTGAGTTTGGCAGACGGAGCCTTTTGTGTCCTGATGGACCGTCAACAAGGTCCACTTATGTGCCTGTCCTGTTTCCTAGAGAAAACAAAGAGGAGAAACAGAAAATACTAAATATTGAGTTGTTTAGTTCCCTCATCATTGCAAATTATCCCAAAGCCAAATAGAACAGGATCTGGCATTTATTTTCATGATTGTTTTTCAGTATGGTTCTTCAGGATGGTTTGACGAGAGACAGAAGCCACTGGTGAATGCCCCATCTGGGACATTATTCATCAGTACATGCCGGCTGGTCTACTTGTGTCAGGGAGTTCCTAGTCAGAGCTGTAGCTTGTACCTGGGGTAGTGCAAAAGCAATGGGCCTGGCATGTCTGTGTTGCTTCAGGGTCAAGGATGACTGAAATTTCCCCAACCAACAATAGAATATTCCACTGGGGATATTTCAAAACTTGTTTTCAACCTAGAATTTCAAAATAGAGTGTTTTCAGGGTTTAGCTGACAATTTTTGTGTTCTTAAAGGACAAAAAATTGAGACGCAGTAGTGTTGGTTAAGCGTATTACAAGCTCTACCCGATACTCTAGTAGATTTTGCTATTAAAATTACTTTTTTGATCAATAAATGTTTTCATAATTTTTAATGTACTACTACTGCCTGTAGCTGTAAACTCATGTTTCACTAAAATTATTCTTTGCCCTTGCTAATGCTCTTCTAATACTTGCAGACAGTTGTCATGTCCCCTTCTTCGGATTTAGTAAGTCGATGCATCCTTAGCTCTTTTAATCTCTCTTTGTAAGTCAGTCCCTCTCTGCTTGCTTAACGTTTTTATGGCTCTCTTGTGATCTTCCTCTGGGTTGTTATTGTCATTCAGGAAATGAGTTCTCCAGAGCTGAATGAAGTATTCCAGGTGTGATCACCACAGAGCTGTGTTAGGGATATTACCTTTCTGCCCTGTGAGGTTGCCTTTGTATTTAATTTAATATTGCTTGGACTCTTTCTGCTACCACATCATGCATTATTTGACATGTGCTCCTAAGAAACAGGATTAAACAAGGCCAACTTTAAACCCTTTGAGCCTTTTGATTGCGAATTTTGGGAACATCTTTCAAAGATGCAAAAATGGCTGAAGCCATGCCCGTGGTTTGTAGCTAAAGACAGCACTGTGCTGCCAGGAGCCTGGAATCATCTCGTGAGTTCTGGCCCTGTTTTTTGCTGATGATGTATATGATCTTATAGAAGTCATTTGACTTCTTGACCCCTGTGTCTGTATGTATTAGAGCATGAAAACACTGTAGTAGCTGCATTTGGTAAAGCTGCTGCGAGGGTCAGTTCAAGTTTGTACATGATCTGGAAAACATAAAAAAGTGGAAATGTAAAATATTTGGGCAAAAGGCTGCAGCAAACCACATTACATGACCTGTTAGCTTATGTTGTCCAGGCTTGTGGAAACTAAGGAGGACCATCACTAAAAATTCTGTTTGTACATAATCACTTGTCACCTTGTTTGCTAAAGGAAGAGGGGAACTAAATCAAACGAAAAGGGTGAACTTTATATTGAGTGTAACTTCTGCAAAGTTCACTAGAGACCCATTGAGAGTATGGTTTTAACATGTCCAAATTTGCTTTTTTGTTTTGCCCAGCTGTTGATTTTTATTTTGAGAGACCTGCATAAGCAAGTATACAATCAGCTGAAAATCTTGGAAAAGGAAGTGAGCCTGTCTTTTGTTTAGGTGTGTTTATATCAGTGCAAAATGAATGCAAAATCATAAAAAAAGGTAGCAGAGCTAGGAGTGGAGCATGGGGAGAATAAAATACTATTTTTACATGTACTCTGAACTCATGTAAATGATGACACATCACAAATGCTTCTTCTGAAACCAGGCTGGTAATCCACTCACTGGCACAGCCTATGGATTTACTGGATTAAAGAAAACCACGTCATACCCTGCTGCATGAAGCAGACGCAGCTGGAGGCAGATTTGTCCGGCTCTCCTCTGACCATCATCTTTGTGAGATACAAAGCTCATTAAGTTTTCACTGCAGAAACATCCAGTTGATGTTAATTTGTGAGGAGCTGGTGTTTATTGGTGGTATATACCTGGTGAGGGGTTCTCTGGGTGTTGTAACATATCTGAGAGCCAGGTTGACTCATGGGCAGTCTTTTTACTCAGGTCCAGTACTGCTTATGTGAGTTGAGAAATTTGCAGTAATGGTCCCTGAGGTTTACAAATACGTTCATGATTTATAGTTTTAGTAAGCTAAGTTTATATTTGGAAGTGAATGCTCTGAGGTGGCTGAGGATGAACATAGTTGAAAAAAGTTTTCTTAGCCATAGCTGAATTTTTCGCTGTATATAGCTGCTTATAGAATTTGGTGATTGATTACAAAACCACTTGTGTGAAAGTTACTGCCCAGGTGAAGACTTTTGCCATAGGCTGGAGCCATGGATGAGGACTGAAAGGTGCGCGAAAGGTTTGAAAAGTGCAAGGAGGATGTGCAAAGGCGCATGAGCTCCGGGGGCAGGAGGGGAGGAGGTTCTAAGTGACTATTTGTGTTCTGCATTGCCACAACACATCACACTAAGACAAAATAGATGGAAATGCAGCCTCAGTGCTGAATTCACTCAAGGGAAATGGGGAGGGGGTAGAGAAACAGTTCTGTTAGTTCCCATTTTAGGTCCAGTACAGAAAGGAGCTCTGCTTGTAGGGCTGTAGTTCAGTTCTTGCAAGAAGCATTTCTATGGAATTTTGGCCTTAGGTGGACTTCCCAAGAACAGCTACTGTCCAGAAGATGTTCGAGCTAAAATCTTCTGAGAGCAGTTTGAAAATGTTGGCACTGTTTCATCTGAACTCTGATCCAACTTTAACTATGAGAGGAACATAAGAGATTCTGATTTGGATCGAAATGTCTCCTCGCTACACTGTCCAGCTTGCACATAAAATGTGTAAACAGAAGAACACCCCAACCAGGCAACCCCCCAAATGATGACTTATAAAGAATATGAAAGTAAAAAAGTTGTACAGAATTTATATTTGACTAGACTAAGGCATAGTTTTAACCACAGATAGTTATGAGCAGAGGACAGCATCTCCTCAGCAGTGAGAGGGGGAGATTGTGGCAGGGTAACATGGCACAGAAACCGAAGTGGCCCAGACTGCACTTGCTGAAAATGTAGCCTGTATTTTGTCTGGCTTTGAGCAGCCTTAGCAGAAATCCTTCCTGCCATAGTATTGTTGTTGTCAGCACCACAACTAATTCAGTTGTTACTGGCATCTGCATGTGGATCTTTCCTTGGCTTAATCCTAAACTACCAGGACTGGGCTAGTGGGTTGAGCTGTGTGAGCAGAGGCAGGAATTCAGCAAGATGCCTTGTTTTTCTGTACCTCAGTTTTCCTATTGGGAATAACCTGACATGGCAGAACCAGATTAGGCAGCATGTGCATGATCAGGAGGAGTATTTGAATGTCAGTGACACTATACAGCTCTGTTCATGTGAATATTTATGTGAATTTCATGTGAATTCCTGCCTGAAGTGTTTCCAGCTTAAAATAGACAAAAATAAGCATGTGCAGAGAGGGAGCAGAGATGCGGACTGACTTGTCTCGGGGTCATAGAGTCTGTTTAGAAGAGGACTGGGTTTGGAGCCTGGTCTCCAGAAAGGTCTTCCTGTGGCTGACTCAGTAAACCCCACTGTGGCCTAAATATTAACTACCCTGATATAGGCAAAAGACAGTTTTGAGTCGAGCTAAAGGGGTCTCAGTCCCTCAGAGCTGGTCCCCTTTTAAGGCCAGCTAAAGGATTCACCTGTATGAAATGAAAATGCTTGTGACAGCAGGAAGGCTGGGGTGGCTGGGCTCACAGAGAATTCAGGTCTTTCCCAAGCACGAATCTGGATGACCTGGCTACAGCCTGGACCCAAACTTCAAAGTCTTCAATGAACTTCTGAATAACCTAGTAGGAGATTTTTGGGTTTGATTTGTTTTCCTAGAGGTGAGCCAGCAGTATGAAGCTGAGATCTGAATGTGTTCTGGATCCAGCCTTCTATTTTATGTGTATAAAAGGTAGCTATTTTGAAGCACTGATTGATTATGGCCCACCTGTGTTCTTCTTGGGACAGAATTATGGTGTTGCTTTTTTTCCTGTGTGCTGCCTCCTATATGCTGGTGGCATGTAAGAGTGAGCTGAAGAATTACTACTAGATTTACTTCTGTTTTAGGGAGAAAAGTCTTCCTATTGCTGTTTTTTTTCCCCCCCTCCTATCTGTTCCAGAATTTTGGTTAATCATTTTGCCAAGAATTTGATTAAGTAACTTGGATATAAAAGAAGATTTTGTTTTATGACTCTTAATAAAATGTGTAGATGTGCCTATGAAGTTAAAGGTAAGCAGATCTCATGCTTCAGAATGTAAGCTGAATGCTGAGGGATTCAGAAAAAAATTCACCTGTCTTATCCTGCTTGTTATTACATGATTTGATAGGTGGAATTTATTTCATCATCTTCTGAATATCTCATAGCCACTATTGGAGGCAGAATGCTGATGTTGGTAGAGTAGCAGCTGCAGCTGGTATCACTGAAGTTATGTTTATGATCCAAACAAAAATAACAGACCAGAGCTCTATAATAATAGGAAAAGAAATTTTATAAACAAATTAAATATGTGGGGAAATTCAAGTGAAAATAGTAGTGGTTGGGGGGAGAGTTTCAAGGACAGGAAATGGGCACTCAGTGAAAGTCAAAGCTAGTAACTGTCCATTGTATCTCTTTAAATCTCTCTTTAAATTTTCAGGTTCAGATTTTTTTGCTTTAAGGAAAAGAAATTAAATTAATGGACTTTAAAACCATATGCTTGGCAAAAAAAATTCTGCATCTTGAGTTCATTATACTTATACAGCTATCCCAATCTGGCTTTAGATTGGGGTTTTGTATGTTGATTTGATTGTTATCTATGGTTAACAGAATGTCCATAGTCAAAGTATCCTGGGTTCTGGTTTTGTTACATCTGTCATCGATTTTTGATACCTTTTGGCTATGAGGATACGCTGACTTGCCAGTTGAATCCTTAGGAATCTTTCTCTGCAAGTGCTTCCGTGGAGAAGGTAATGACTGTGCACTTCCTCCTCCTTCCTGTGGTCTTTTGATGAGCTCCAGCTTACTGCTGTTCTTGTTGAAGACACACATATAGCACTTATGCTGAAACTGGCAGGTAGTATTACAAAATATAGAAGGTAGGCTAGAAAAAATGTTGGCAAGTAATCTAGTCCATTCTATTGGCCCAAATCAGAGGTTACTACTTAAATAATTTTTGAGCAGTGTATTCTGTTCTGGAATTGTCCCATGCAGAGCTTTGCAGCTTGCCTCAGTTGACCTGTAACAGTGCTTAATTATCCTTCTCTTTACACAGTTTCTCCAAGTGTCTTAATTAGTAGGGAAATTGCTAGTGTCAAGGGAGAAAATCAGTTTCCATTGCTCCATCTTAAGCACATTATGTCTTGTCCTGCCCTGCCCTCAGTGGATATGAAGAGTTTGTCATTCTCTTCTTTAATATATGTGAGGAGAACTACTGTGTCTTTTAGGCTCAGCAAACCTGACCCTTCCAACCTTTCCATAGAGACCATGTTTCCTAGATCTCTGAAAACTTTTGTTGCCCTCTTCTGAACCCTCTTCCCATTGGTCCACATCTTTCCTGAAGTGATGTATACCTGCAGATGGACTCAGGACTCCAGCCAGGAACTGACCCGTACTCAAGAGGAAGGGAGTGCTGTTTGTAATTGCTGTGTTTCCAACCATATGACATTGTTCCTACAGTGCAATTCACTATCAGCCCTGGGTGTTGGGTTTTCTCCCCTTTTTATTTTTAAGAACTGAGAATTACTGCCTCATTTAGTAAATCACTATCCAGTGTTTGTGAAAGCAGTTACCAGACCACTATAATGATTTTTTGAGAGATTTAGCCTGTAAGTTTAGAATGCTCAAAGCTGAAAATTGCCTGGTTTTGCATGTTCTGATACTAGTCAGTAGTGCCTTCTTGCAGTTCACAACTTTTATATTTTTTTAAGCTATTAATAGCAAAATATGTGTCAATGAAGAATCTTAATCTTTTTAATCAATGACTTGGGCTGCCTAATATATTCAGCCACATCATGACCAAGTGGCTTCACAGGATAGGTCAGGCCGAAAACCAAAATGGGCTGAAATAAGGAGGCAAGCCCTAGAGCAGTGAGGGAAATGGAAATGCAGCATGAAATGCTTCAATGAGTTTTTGCAAGTGGTTAGAACAGCAATTAGAGAAACACTTTAGGAAAGCAGGATGGATCTGGAGCCAAGTTTCTTCAACACCTATGGGCGTGCTTCATATTCATGTTTAATAACTGGTTTTAGAAATCTTGAGAAAGAGGAGGCAATGCTGTGACAGAAGAACAAACATATTTTGTTGAAAGTGGAGTGAGTCCTGTGAAAGATGTCATGTTATTGGAGTGGAAGCTATGCTCCTTCTGTAAGATGAACAGCTTAAGGCGGGGTGCTTGCTCCTCTAATCCTCCTTGCTACCCCATGACTGAAGTACTTTGGAGTCTTTGAAGTGAATTTACCATAGCAGTGGGAGAATCATCCAGATCTCCTCAAGCTTGGCCTCTTGGAGGTTTCCTAGATGCTCAGAGGATTGTTAATGAAGAGGACAGTTCTTATCAGATACATCCCCTAAAGGAGTAAATTGAGAATGTCTACATCGGTAGCAAAGAGATTGTCCGTTCTTAACATCCATTTGCCACAGTTTGACTATGCTGAATTCAGAATAGCAGCCTTGCAGGGAAAGGTCCATATACATTCTTTAATGCTACTGAGCCATTAATTCAATTCAAGCCAGCTTCTTCTACTTTGTAAAAGAGAGGGGGAATGAAAAAGAATGTCTGTCAGTATAACTATGCAGTAGAGAAAAAAGCTTTGGAAATACAAGGCTAAGGAAATATAAAATTGGACTTGTTACTGTAATGAAGCATAATGGTAAGAGCTCACAATGGGTCTGTTACTATAATCAAGCAGAGAAAAGGCTCTAATCCTTTGAAGAATACAAGTTTTTTACATTATTTGCCCAGGTGTGGGTGTGATGGATGGGGCCAGATGTCCGTGATGCAACTCTGTGGGCTCTGTGTGGGTCAAGCTGAATCTGGCCAATATTCTCAGAAGAGACTTACTAAAGGGATAAGCTTTCTTGCGTTGGTGACTGCCTAGCTACAGTATTCACCCTTAGAAATACCAAAATTTACCTCGTAGGGCGATAACTGATACACTGTAGATTTTCACTGTGCTAGGAATAGGAAATAACTGCTGTTTCAAACTTTCCCATGCACTGAATGAATAAGGACATATGTTTTTAAGCTCACTACCTTGTCTTTCTTTTTGAAACTGTGCTGAAAGTTTTCTGTCTGAACCTAGGAATATCTTGTGCACATTACTGTGGTACATATGTAGAAAACCTCAACTGAGTGCTAGGTATTGTTAATAAAATTCCAGTTGTGTATTATGCACATTTACAAAATGTTGATTGAAATCCGTGGAAACATGAAATAGACTTTCAAGCAGGTTTTGAGCCAGGCTTTGAATTAGAATAAACATATTGGTAACAGTCAGTTGTGCAAAGGTAAATACTTGTTTTCCTCTTCACAGTGTAACAGGACTGTAAACACATTGAGTGTTTACTTAGTAATGTAATATCTTATTTGTGTAGACTTATGAAGAAAAATCAAATGTTTTCCTTTTCCCTCCCCACCCTTTCCTCTGGGGCATTGTTAGAGTGTGTGCATATTTGACCTGATCCAAACCTAGGGAACTGAAACAATTTTTTTCCACTGACTTGGTAGGTTTTGGTCATTTCCCCAAGGCTCAGGCATGTTAGTCGTGTCACTTTTCTTTCCTCAGAGCTGCCTTTAAGAGTTCTTCTCTGTTACAAAGGCCATAATGGATATTCAAGAAACATTTCAATAAAACCGTGGAAGCTGAAGTCCCGGTCTCACCAGTGGGTCGTGGTTCAGTGATAAAGTGAATTATGCTTTAGGGCTCCTAGTAATCAATAAGAAACATTGTAGTTGGATGGTGTAATGCAACTGTGATACAAATTCTCTCTGCTGATTCCTGTTACAAGCAAGCAAACTGACAGGTTACCTTCATACTGGCAGGATTCTTGGTGGATTAGGTATTGCCTTTGCTTGCAAAGCGGTCACAGAGCTGGTACAAAGGTGTAATGCTAGTGTAAACTCCATAAGCTAATCGGACAAAAATGTGATCACAGATGATCAGATTCGCAGGCTTTGGTAGTATGTTTGTGCACAAACCTAGTGATTGTGAAACCTCAGTCTAAGTGTAACTGGTCAGCCAGTTATGAATTCAAACTACCTTAGTTATCCTTAGAATTACAAGTGAACTAGTGCACTTTCAAGAAAGAGTGTGTGAATGAAAGAAACTAACTGCTCGCATTTACCGTTTTGTATGAAGGCTACTTCTCTGCCCTTCAAGCACTGTAAACACCCATTAAATTCTTGCTGTATGGCATGAATAGTATATTTTTAATGTTATTTTTCATTATATAGCATATATTTACTCTTGAAATCTGGTTCAGATGACTAAAATACGCAGGTGAAAATGGAAAAAGGGAGAAACGTTTTAGATATCTTATGAATGATAACAATGAGAACTCAGATATTAGTGTCCCTGTGTTGTAACTTATGATCTTGAAGTTTCTAGGTGTATCTGTTAGATTAGGCCCTCACAGTGTTAACATAAGTCATTGTTTTTGTCATACTGGAAGTGTTGTCTGTGCCCTGCAATAGTAATGGTGCTAGAAAAACAAGATGAGTTGTTTTATGATATTTAGGTAAGGTTGACATTAGACTTGAATGTCATGGCTCCTGTAGATGTGCCTTGGCCACAGGATTTTCCTGTCTCTAAATACAAATAAAATGAAGTCAGCTAAAACACATGGCCAGTTAAAAAACTTCCACGATGGAGTACTGCTTGGCAAATAGAGAGCTGGGTTGCATCTTAGAGGACCAAGGTTATCCTCTCGCTGTTTCAGACCTTTTCCATCTCTCATGCGGGAGGGCTTGAATAGCTTGTATTAATTCCCTGGGATTTGATCCCATTATGTGTCTCAGTGAGAAGCAGCTTGAAGCAGGTTTCAGCATGTCATGTTACCGAGCTCTTCATTTCTAGGTGGATTGTACAGTGCTGGTGTGATTCATCCTGAAGTTTATGTTGCAGTCAGGCAACCTTTTGGTTAGTATGTTGGATGCTGCATATTTTATGGTTGATTTAGCTGGGTTCACAGAGCTTTCTGTAAACCATGCAGTTCTAGAAAGAAATTTATGGGTTTGAATGAGTAACCAGTTACACAGGGCAAATGGCACTGTCTCCGATTACTGTATGAAAGGAAGTTTGGGTTTACCACTAATTGCAGATAAAAATTAATATTCGCAAAGGAGACACGTATGATTTATTTATAAGTGTTTTCTGTTTCCATAATGAAATTTCCTTCGGGTTTAAGTACAGTCATTTGGAGGAAAAAGCAGAGGTCTGTGGCTTATTAGTTTCTGGTGGTTGTCAGAAGCCATTAATCAATTGCCCCTTTTACCAACATAGGTCCTAATTCAGCAAAGCATTTAGGCACATGCTTAACTGTAAGCATGTGTTTCAAAGCACTTTGCTAAATCGGGGCTTTAATGTGGTTCAAGCTTGCCGCATTTCTTTCCAAGTCTAAGGTTACTAAGGAGTAGCTAATACATCACCTAAGGTGCCATGTACCTTCCTCACCTGTCTTTCTAAAAAGTCATATGCAAGGGGAAAAAATGGGTCAGTTTTTCCTTCTGCCCCCTTTCCCTCATCCTCTTCAAATCCTACCTCAAATGGAGGCTTCCACACTGAATAGTAGGGCATGTGAAATGGTAGCAAGCCAGGAGCAAGGAGAGTGAAATGAGGGGAAAGCAGTTTCCACTTGATTGTTTTGAACTGTCCGATGTCTGTTTTTGCTAAAGCCCACTTGACTATGTGGAGGAAAGGGAAAGGCAGCAGAGCTATGTTCTGATATGGCCAGATGAATCCTGGTATGCAGGATCTCGTAAGTCTAGGTAGGGTACACATACGTCTTAATCTACAGAGGAGATGTAGAGTGAGGGGAACTTGAATTTAATTCTCCCAAGCACTTCTACTCTCGTGAAAATTACAGTGGGACTTTCAGCGGTGATGAAAGGTCAAGACTAAGGGTTATGTTCTCAGTCCCAGTCTTGTCCACTTTGTCTGGTGCAAAAAAGGACACAATCCAACCACAGCTATCCTGCAGAGAAATTCCCTGGCAGAAGCAGCATCCCAACTGGCACAATGCCAGCCTAACTGGCCCCCGTGTCCACCTTTCCCATTTTTACTCCAGTACGAGAATCCAAGGGACCCGAGGGTGTTTTTTTTTTTTCCTTACATTTATTTATACATGATTCATAATTCAGTAGAGATGATTGAGAGCTGTCAGAAATTACAGCAGTTACTAGACTAATATGATTTTTATGTATCAGCAGGAGGTTGGATGCCTTGAGAGTAAGGGAACCAGTCTTATAGTCCCTTCAGGATTTGTTTGGCATGGGAGAGAATATAGCCCTTACGTACTTTTTCCCCCTGTTCTATGAAAGTCAAAGCTCCCCAGCAGTGACAGCCATGTATCACACAAAGACCTTGATTCATTACGGACTTTGCAGTAGGGATGCTGCCTGTTGAATCATCAGCACCACTTTTTTGATGAACATAGGTTTCCTTTGGATTTCCTTCTCTCAAATGTTGCTGCCACTCAAACTTGTTTTGCTTGTGAAATCTGACATCATCTCAGCCTGAGGTTGTATGTGGGAAGGAAAATGACTTCATTGATTCATGTTTCCATTTTCTTCCCTTTCTGACAGCAACAAGAACACATGGTGGAACGTTGCACATAAACCTTTACTATGTACATTACATAGATGGAAATGGCAACTGAGCTTTGCCTTTCAGACTGAAGCAAAGCCTCCATTGCTCATAATGGACCTCGACTCTGCAACATGCAGTCAATAGATTAGTGTGGAAAATTTTGTGTGCTTCCTTTGACTTTCTATTGATATTTTCTTTATCCCGGAGAAAAGAAACCAAAACACTTTCTATTATCTGTATTAATAATTTTATACCACACTTGTGAGGAGCTCAAGCACTGTTTATGTTGAAAAGCATTCCAAGACCTCAAAGACTTAAAATCTGACCAGATGAGAACCAAAGGGCAGCAGAGGAAGAAGAAGCACTAAGGCAAATTCCCGGCCCCAGTCTCACCCCAAACCCTTTCCCCAAATCATGTGGCAGAGTTAGGCAGATAAGTCTCCTCTTGAGTCTCAGGTCACAGCTTTATCTTTTGCTGGTAAAAGGGTGTCTTTCAAAGGCTCTAACTATTTTCTTTAGCTTGACTGATAATGGTGGCAGTGGCTGTCTCCTTAGCATGCTTTTCCTCTAGGACACTAAATAGAATTGTCACCCACACCAGTGGTGGAATCTTTTTGATAAAGATTTTTTTGCCACTCTAGCATGAGTTACTGAGGCAGGTAAAAGTAGAGACTCTTTCTGTGGTGCTTTTTTTTTTTTTTTTTAATTTGGAACATGTTCCTTTGAATTATTTTAGTTTTGGAAAGTCAAAGCAACACTTATGGAAGTTTTAAGATAGTTCTCCATTTTCCTTCATGCTTTGATCATGTGGTTGCTTAGAATTCCTAGTTGCCTTGCGCTTTTTTAATATGCAAAAGGTTTTAGGGGGCTTCACATTTGATACCTCTGCTCTATGGTTTGCTGAGCACTGTGTGTTTGGGTATTGCAGACCTGTCAGGAGCAGAAGCTGTGGGCTCTGTGCAAAACTCTGCACAGGGCAAGTCAGTCCTTTAGCCTATATGTGTATACAACTTTGAAGCAGTCACTTGTTGCTACTCAAGAATCCTTCCTCTAGAGAAAGTGGCATATCTGAGGAAAGGGATCATTATTAGTAAACTGATTAATTATTTTTCAAGACAAACCATCTAGTCCTGACAGATGCTGAGCAACTGTAGGTGGCCCTGGAAAATGTGTATCCTTAGCTATCCATAGAAGACACTCAGCAACAGCAGAGATGTGATCTTGAATAATCAAATAAAATACCTGTATTTGTTTCTAGGCCATGAAGTTTAACAAAAATGAAAAGGGAAAGGATGGACAGGGAACAAAAGGAGAAATGGTGGGATATGTGTGATTAATGCAGATTTAACTTTGCTGTCTGTGATGATGGTATGCAGTGATGAAATGGATGTTTACTGTGATTTATTTTCTTCTACTTTAAAGTAGTGGAGCTCTAAAAATGACTAATGAACCTCCTTTCAAGGTTCATATCTATGACTTAATTCATATGTGCAGTAATCTTGTCTTCCCCTTAACTGCAGCAGAAAGTTGAGGGTTGCTCACCCAAAGAGCGTTAGAGGCCAAAGCAGAGACACTGGACAAGATCCAGCACAAATAGCTGCACTCCAGTGAAAACAGGAATCGGATGTACAGTGCACATGATAGTCTAATTGGCGGATGCTATTTACCATAGGTTAATTGCAATTGTATTTAAGTTATGATGTTGATTAAGGCAATAATTAAAGCAGTTCCATGTAAGATGCTGAGTTGTTAAAAATAATTGTTTTGATAGAAACATTTTTATCAGGGTACCATTGAAACTTATTCTTTAGAACAAAACCTTCTTAACGTGCATTGTTCATGATCTCAACTGATGCAAACTGGAATATATAGGACTAGTTTCCACAGAGAATTTACTACCTAAGGAACTAGCCTGTTGTACTTTTATACTGTGGAAGATAGTATGGTTTGTATGTTTGCACACTGTATTTTTGTGCTGCATGTACTGCAAGATGTATCAGTGTCTAGTCATCACCTAACTCTACTGTAACTGCAGAATCACAGAACAGCTGAGGCTGCAAGGGACCTCTGGAGATTTTGTAGTCCATTCCCCCTCTGCTGAAAGGAGGGTCAGCTAGAGTAGATTGCCCATACTTGTGCCCAGCTGGGTTTTTAATACCTCTAAGGATGGAGACTCCATGACCTCTCTTTGTTGAACTTCATGAGGCTCTTGTTGGACCATTTCTTCGGCTTGTCAAGGTCCCTCTGAATAGCAGCATAACTATCTGATGTATCAACCATGCCTTCCAGTTTCATATTGTCTGCAAACTTGCTGAGGGTGGACGCTTCCATCATCCAGGTCATTAATGAACATGTTACACAGTATTGGTCCTAGTGTTGGCCCTGGTGTACACCACTAGTGACTGGCCTCCGACCAAGTTTCATAACACTGATCTCAACCCTCTGGGCCTGACACTTCTTCCAGTTTTCAATCCATCTCTTTGTTTGTCTATGCAGATGTTATATGCTATGAGACAAGCGTTAAAAGCCTTACTAAAGTTGTGATAAACAACATTCACTGCTCTCCTGATCTCAAAATAATCTAAAAAAATTAGACTAATTTGTCCATGCTTGTAGTGTTATGTCATCTTTAAATGTAAATGAGTGTAACTGGGAGTAAAAATTAGGTTATCTAAACCTGATTCTTTTCAGTCTTTGTTGAAGGCGATAGACTTTTTTCAAATAAATTTTCAAAGATACAAGGTGCATAAATCCTATTAAAACTTATGAGGCTTGGGCACGTAACTGTTATTTATGCCTTCAGAAATCTATATTTTGCGTCTCCCTAGAAACATGCATGTTGGCCAAGCCAAGTACTTGTCTGTCAGAAGTCATTTTGGGGCTTGAAAGCAAGGCAAGGGTGGACTGCGATCTTGAAGAACCTCTTCCAGGGTTCTGTGATCAAAGCTTCTCCATTAAGACCACTTTAGTACTTTATTTCCAAGTTTATTTTATAAAGGGCTGGTAAGTGATCACAGGAAGTTACAGTCAAATTACTGGTATGAATGATGTATCTTATAGATATCAGTGGAAAATGGTGTTGCTCGTTAGTTGTGGTAACTAACAACCCATTAACGTGCTGATTTCTGTTTGAGAATATATTATATCCCATTGTAAACTGTTTATGACTAGAACCCTGATAATTCTTAGTAGCTTGTTTATTAATATTTAATATTAGCATTATCTGTGTTTTGCCTTCCATTACATTACCCTGCATCTAGAACGAAACTCGACATTGAGAGTTTCTCTGTATTTACTCTGGTGAAGCAGGTTGGACTTGATGATCTTAAAGGTCTTTTCCAACCAAAATGATTCTATGATTCTATGAATGGTTACCCTCGTTTTGGTCTCCTTTAAAATGTCTAATTACTTGATGCAGCCATCTGTAGGCATAAACAGGGATTGTTCTCTTAGTTACTAGGAGTGAATATTATAACACGTAGAGCACCATACCCCCAGTGGGGATGCTAGTATATAAATGGAACTCAGGTTATGTCTTGTAGACAAATTTCACTTATTATCTGGAGGCTGAAAATCAGTCTTTGGACTGTGCAAAGCATATGACAAGCCTCTTATGTTGTATTGTCTGTGTGCTGTTGGGTATTTCATAGTAGAGGAAAGAGTAGGGGAAAACTGTTGCAAGAAAAGGATCAAAATGGTGTTCTCATCCTTCAGACAAATCCAGCAGGTACAGTGCTGTAGTTCCTTTCTAGTACAGAGTGGTCCCAGAATTTCTTCTTCTGGGAGACCAGCTGCAGCTATGGCCATGGTAGTTTGTATTGTTAAGGCTGAGTGGTGCTTTAGCTGTATCTCACTGATCACATTCTTGAAATTACTTCTGTTCAAGTAGCTGGGCTGGCCACCTTCACATGGGACATATAAAGATATCCCAAAGGGAAGAGAGCTAATCATCTGGTTGCACTAATGAGCATGGTGGGGAGGTAGCAGAAAGTACAGAGGCAGAAATCTCACATGACTTTTCTTTTAGTGTATAGTCTTATTCTCAAAAATGTACTGAAAACCCCACTGTTGGCACATGCTTGCAGGTAAAAGAGTACTTGTCATGTGTCACCACACTTCCCTTATACCACAGTGCTGAGGTTTCCTTTTGCATTTAAAATGGAAAGAAGCTGACTTTCTGTCTATGTTCTACAGTCAAGTAGTCACCCGGCACCATGTCATTATAACAAGTTTTTAAGCTGTACCAGCAGACATGAGGAAAAAAGCTCCTTTTTCTCTCCTTAAAAAAAAAAAAAAAAGAACAGTACTTCACACAATCTAGTGAACAGTGTGTATTGCTTTGAGAGATTGATTTATAGCCATTCTTTCAAAGTGGGAGGAACACCAAGTAGGGGAAATGGCCATGTTGAAGGAGAGGCTACTTTGATTTACATCATCTTCAAAGTGTTCAGACTTCCAGTCACACTCCAAGCTCTCAAACTGAAATAACTACTTCTAGCCAGGGATTTGTAAGGGCTTAGCTTCATCTGTTCAGAATCGTACCTCTCATTGAAGTAGTGCAGCTTTCCCTTCCTAGAAGAAGCTGTTTGCATATCAGCCAATGGCTGCAGTTGTAAAGGCAAGATTGAACTGGTGAAATTTTATGTGGATTTTTTTTTTTTTTGCTTTTCTGCTCTAGCAAGAAAGTTTACCTATATGGTGTGGTCCATAATTACTCAGCTGTGGACCTGTTACAAGGGAGGTGATGCTCGGGGCACCAGAAGAGAGCAAACGATGCTATGACTGCTATGTACGACCAAACAGTCTTTGTATTGAGACAGATATTTGAAAACGGTGACAAATCAATCCACAGAGAAATCTGCACCTCTGAGAACAGAGTCATTTTTATGAGTGTTTGTCCTAAAACTGGGAGAACTTGGTTTGCAATTGGTTGGTCTGCTCATGAGTCGTAGGCCTCGGACACCTCATGGAAGAAGTGCAAATTGTTCAAGAAGACTTGCGATTTCATGTCAGAGTGTAGATGTACATACCACATACCACTTCTGAATGCACTCAGGGAATGCCTTCCTCTTTAACAGAATGAAGAAAGTAGATAAGTGGATACTTTTTAAGCTTTGTGTCCTGATTTCAAGAATCCCAGTGAGGCAAGAACCCTTAAGACTGTGGCCCATAAGTAGAAATTTTTTATTATCGACAATCTTTCAGCTTTCTCATAAATGTCCATCTGAAATTTTATTAGATCTGTCTTGAAGTAAGAATGTTGCACAGTTTGCGGGCTGATAAATCACAGCCTCTACATTAACTATATAGAGATTTTTTTAACCATGTATGATCTTCACAGGTGTTTTGGTCAATTCCCAAGCACAGGTGATCCTATTTGCAGTTCCAATAGGGCACTAAAGATATTGCTGCTGCTTTGTATGCTTAGAACAAGACAGTACTTGGGGCTTGTCTGAAGCTTCCTCTCTTTTCTCCTTCCTCCTCCTCCCATTATTTTTAATGGTTTGGATGTCATTTATGGATGTATAAAGAGGCCCTTCAATCTGTGTAAATTGTGTGCATTGGTTCTGGCTCAAACAAGGAAGTCGACAGCAATGGAATTGCTATTTCTAGAGAAGACAGTGGTTTATCATCTTCTGCCACATTTGTCACTGCCCTCTCTCCCTTTTCAGAGCATACCACTGAAAGAATTTGACAGAAACCAGTTTTGAGTTTCTAGGAGATGAAGCATTTGTTTCTTCTAGAGAAAGTTGCTTTTTCCCCCTCCCGTAAAGAAAACCAAAAGAAAAAAAAAAAACCAAAACAGCTGGTCCGCTGTTTGATGCACTTGAAGGCCCCTATGTAAGGTCTTCATTCATAGAACATGTCTGTGACATAGACAGAAACAAGAGCTTTACTGTGGTTGAATGTTCACTGAAAGTGATTAGAGATATATTTGTGCTTGTGTATTGCAATAAACCATACAAACTTAGCCAGGGGAAGAGATAATGTATTACCTGAAGCCTTCCCTGTGTGGAGTTCCAACCATGTTCCTCTCATGCTGGGATGCAGCTCTTTTGATTTCCCATAGATATGTAGAGGGCAATGCTATGCATGGAATCAGTGATTTGGTACTAGAAGGACTCCTAAAGCTACTGTCCCACTCTAGCACCCTGGATGGAAAATGCAAAGTAGCCACACATTAACTGGGAGTCAGTCTGTGCCTAACTGGGCTGACATAGCTGCCGCTGCCATCACTGGTAGTCTGTCAGCTTTGTAGATCAGTGAAAGACTTCATTCTATGAGACTGCTGATCCAACATAGAAAACCTTGTAATTACTCACCTGATTGCCCCCCTCCCCTTCAAATTCATCTGAGAAACAAGTTATCGCTCAAATACAGAAGTGGGAGTATACTATTATTTTTCACAGTCTTGCTGCCAAGTGATTGAATTTGACATTGTCACACAGAAGGCTAATTTCTGCAGTGTGGAGCTGGCATTCCAGGCATTGCACTGCAATAGCGAGGTCTATGGGAAAAAGTTGAGGAGCACTGTCTGGAGGAATTATGTAGGCCAGTCCAAATTCCAGTTGAGGAATCCCTAGATGATAATTATTTAAAAGGTTTCTGCTCTCTAGTGGGTAGAAGTCAAAATTAGAAAAATATCTGACATGATGAATGACTTGGAGGAGAACAATCTAACTGTTTTGACGAAAGCTGTTTTGTAGATCAATCTCGGAGCTACAACACTAGACATCTAACTTCCCAAACCCTCATTATTCTTTTTTTTTTTTTTTCCCTCCCCTTTCTCCTTCTTTGATTATCTATTTTTAATCTGTTTCTGGAAAGATAGGTAGAATGAGTCCTGCTGCATGAAGTATTTGTTATCATAACTCTTTTTGTGCAGTCCTCCTATCTGACATTAAATCAACACAGATTCCTTCTCTGTTGGTGTGTGGGCCTCTTTTCTAGATGCAAAATCAAGCAGTGCAGATCATCTGTCTTTTTGGTGTCTGTAAAGGGGACAAGCACCACTGAGGATACTATAAATATAAAAGAATAGTGTGATAATGTCTTGAATGTGGCACCATGCAGCTGCAACAAGCCCCAGCCTTAAACTGGAGGAGCTGTAAGTGTTGCTTTGGGCCTCTAGTGTAATGGACCTAGCTCAAGCCTACTGCTAAATTGTACCTGCTAAACAGTTCTCAGGTTGGTCTCGTTCCCTCTGTGCCAACTTTTCTCCCCATCTTTTTCATCTTCTTTGATGCTTCTGTATCACTGCTGCTCTTCCTCTGTTTTTAACATCCTCTTTACCATCGCTTTAATTTTCCACATCCCCTTTTCTTCCTTGTGTTGTGTTTTGCGTGTGTTTTTTATCTAAAGCATAGGGTAGATTTCTTTCTATAGCTGCTCCTTCTGTCAGCTTCTTTCACTCAACCACCAGTGGTAATGTTATTTTTAGTCTGCGTAAAGTAGATGCAAGTTGTGATAGGTAGGGTGGTCTAATAGGTTTAAAAGCATTGGGACTGCAGAGACCAGAGTTTCTCTGACTTATATCAAAACAAATGAAACTAAACTTGTGCTAACTTTATGTCATTGTCATAATGTGAGATTTATTCTGATGGTATACGGCTCTGCCATTTCAGCTAAAAGAGTTGGTCTCTGAACTGGGAGAAGTCATAACTTGGTGTCCATTGAATGGATGAAGCTAGGCATCATTTCACGTATGAACTACTTTATTCCCAAATTTTCACCAGGACCAGGGAAGGAAGATGGAGCATATTCAAATGGGAATGTTCTTTGAACTGTGGTTTTGTATATTATGTGACAGGAGAAATTAGTGGAGTGGGAGACTATTGTTTAGTTTTTGTCTATTTCTACAACTTCAAGATCAAGGAAATCCTGAGGCTGACAAGAGGGTTCTGTTTTAAAATAAGAAATACATAAAATTTAAGCATCAGTCGTCTTGAATTCCACTTGGTGAATGAATTGTGATGTCTATATGATACTTTGCTGTTTATTAGTCTAATGTGACCCTTATAGGAAGGTTGCTTTGGACAAATGGCATCAAGACATAAAATTAATAAACTCTCCATGAGTGTTGTTAACAATGAGAGCTGACAATAGACAACATCAACTAGTTTCCCATGAGAAACAAAGAAATATCAAAGGGCTGTAAATAGCATTCCATTTTCTGTTTGCCAGATGAAGATGGGATATGGGGATGGTCTTAAATGTTTTGCCCATTTTGGCACATGCTTGCTTGTGCCAAAATGGGCTAGCTTCTTGATCTGAGATCTAAAGGACAAAATAGTGCTATTATCATATGACAAGAAGAGGCTCCCAGCCTTTTAAAACACAGCAGAATCATTGAGTTATCCTCCATTGATAAGACTGTTCTTCTGAATAAAAAGGCTGAGGGCGTTTCTAAATGACTTTATTACAACTCTTTCCCGCTAGACAGGGTCTCTTATCTTCCATTTGTATTTTTGAGTTTCACTTTGGTTTCCCTGTCCTCCTCAGTATTTGTGTGATTGTACATATCTCTCTGCCATTATACAGGCAGTGGAACAAACCTCCCAGAGCTTTTGATTTGTTTTGGTTTTTAGATTGAGCTGTTGCAGATCTTGAAGAAAAGCAAAAATACTGTGGGAAGGGTAGTAGAATCCTTTTCAGTAGTCAGAATTAGGAAATTCCTATCTTGATAGTCAAATAGTCACCCTATCTGGAAAAGGAAGAGTTCAACTGAGAAGCTTCTCTGACTGCCCTATTTTTAGACTCAAACAGCAGGTGACCATCTGAAAGATAAAACCATCCCTCCAATCATGTTTAATTCAACTAAATTATATTCTGACACGGAAATCAGTGTAAAACTCAAGGAGGCTGAAACATGGCATGTTTAGGTTCTGCCAGTGCCAGCTATTCTCCACCCCCCCCACCTTATTTTCTAATGCTGAATCCAATTTTCTGTTGCCATAAAAGAGAATTAATGTTCATGGAATTAGTTTCAGCTCTGCTTCAATGCTTAATTACCCACAAAAGTCCTTCTCTGTTGCATACTGTTGGTTACTAAGCTGTTGAATTATTTACATTTTGTTGGGACGAGGAATAACATTTGAGTTCTAAAGGCTTTTAAATGTTTTTTTAATACGGTTTGGGCAACAACGACTTGAACTGTCACTAGTTGCAGCAACATTTCTTTGTAAGCCAATGTCCTTGAGACAAAACAAATACATTGCTTTGCCTAATGTGGTTTTCTTTCTGCTTCCAAAAAATATGCAAAGCATAAGAAAAATGTTTTGCAACCCAGTATCCTCTTTCTCCTGTGCTTACTGTTGCATCGCAAATAATATGTGTTATGCTGTTTAGTTAGCTAACCTTATGTTCTGTGGTCAACCACAAATTTTCTCTGGAGTCAATGGAAGATTCAGATACTAGAGGAATCTCGATGTGAGTCAGCAGATACTGACCAGAGCTGGGTGAAAAATTATTTCTGTCTTTATGTTTTCACAAATTCAGAATCTTTCTGGAAATGCAATGGGATGCATAGAAAGACTTCATGAGGTAGAAAAGCAGACAGAGAGATACTTTCAGTCTAATCCATTGGCTAGGTCTCCTTGCAACATTAAAGGTTTAAATACCACTCTGTGCAGCTGGGATGGAGGTTGGGTCTTTCTCTTGTGAAAATGTGGGTGCATTGACCATCCTGTACTGCACTGTTCCTGTTCCAGACTCTTTTTAGAGCTGCTCTGCACTGAATAAATAATTAAATATTCTATTCCCTTTGTCAATGGACTTTTTAATGGAAACTGGAATGACTCCAGATAGACGCAAGCAAGTCCTTGTCGTGGTTTAGCTTCAGTTGGCAACTAAGCACCACACAGCCACTCACTCACCCTTCCCCCCGGTGGGATGGGGGAGAGAATCTGAAGAGCAAAAGTAAGAAAACTTGTGGGTTGAGATAAGAACAGTTTAATAATTGGGAGAAGAAAAAAAATATATAATAATAAACTGTAATGAAAAGGAAAACAACAAAAGAGAGAGAGAGAGGAACAAAACCCAGGGGAAAATACAAAACAAGTGATGTAACTGCTCACCACCTGCCAACCAATGCCCAGCCAGTCCCTGAGCAGTGATCGCTGCCCCCCTGGCCAACTTCCCCCAGTTTCTATACTGAGCATGATGTCATATGGTATGGAATAGCCCTTTGGCCAGTTTGGATCAACTATCTTGGCTGTGCCCCCTCCCAGCAACTTGTGCACCTGGCAGAGCATGGGAAGCTGAAAAGTCCTTCACTAGTGTAAGCACTGCTTAGCAACAACTGAAACATCAGTGTGTTATCAACATTATTCTCATACTAAACTCCAAAACACAGCCCTATACCAGCTACTAGGAAGAAAATTAACTCTATCCCAGACGAAACCAGGACAATCCTACTCCAGAACAGCTCTTAGGCTGGTGACTTGCTGTGCACTATGGTACTTACCTAAGACGCAGGAGGTATATGCAAGTATCTTTATTCACCTGAATTCTCTTTTCTCACCAGTCAGCTCAATGACTAATCATCAGATAGACCTTTCTTTGGTTCAACCAGAGCTGACAACTTTACTCAGTTGAAGATGGATATTTCTATAGAAAATTTCAATTTCATTGATCTGTTTTGGGGGAGGTTTGCCCCATCAGCTCCTACATGTTTTATCAGAACAATTGCAGCTGCCTCTGGATATGTATTTCATATGAATTATGGCCTAAAACACCTTAAACAAAATGTAAATAACTAGTAAAGCAGATGGAGAGAGAGAAAGTAAGATTAAGCAAGGTAAGATTTTGAAATGTGACGTGGAGGCAATGTGGAGAAATAACTGCGATAAGGCTGGTCTGTGGCTAAGACCTCAGTAGCAGAAAGCTTCTCTGAGGTCAAGCATAATAAAAGCACACAAGAAATGTATAGGATAGATGAATGAAAAACATAGGGGAGGAGAGGCTAATGAGGTAGTCAGCCTTTAAAAGTAGTTAACTTTTGTGTCCTTGAAATGTATGTAAAGCCTGAACCAAGTCTTTGGATTCTTCGGTTTTTCTCTGCTAGTGACTTCACATTCCTGTTTGTGAAGTGAAGACTGCAAAGAAACAGTGTAAGACCTTTAGTGGTCTTGGACACAAACAAATACCATAAAAAATAGGACAAACCCCTACCCAGGCATGAATAAAAGCTGCTTTAGTATTTGATTGAAGAGGAGCAAGGCTGAACTTGGAAGGATTAACGTGGGTCTGCTGAAACCTTCATTAAAAGGGCTGTCTGAAGAAGACTTTTGTCATTTACACATGTGCAGTCTCAGGCAGTGCAGTCATGCATACTTGTATAGCTAGCAAGGAGGTCAGCAGTGAAGATGAAATAATTAAACAAAATTAAAATGATAGTATCTGCCTATTTTTAATCAAGGAGGTATGCATGTGAGGGAAAGAGAATGCCTTAAAAATAGGTGGCTCTGTGTGGTACTGCATACCGACCTAAATTTTATGACCATGTTTTTTCTGCAAAGTCTATAAATACTTTTTTGAGGGGGGAGAAGGGGCGAGAAGAGGGGAGGGAGGTTAGGAGAGGAATGAGAATGAAGTAAAACAAAATTCCTTTTTTTTTTTTTTCTTTTAAAATGGAATGCTAACCAATCCCTTGGCAACAAAGCCCATGTTTATTTTTAATTAAAAAATAACATAGCTGGGTTGACTTCAGTTTTCCCAGCTGCTATTCTTCCATCACAACAGCTCTCTGGCCTCTTTTCCCTTGCTGATTTCTTTCATCATTTGCACTTAGCTTGTATGTGTTACATGGATTTTATGTAATATTTCCTACCATTGAAAGCAAGGCTAACAGTCTAAACAAGTAGCTGGGGCTCAGTCATCTAGATTCTCATCTACAGTACCTGAGCATGCCCTTCCTTTTGGAAAAGTAATAGGTGTGACCAGTATAACTTTTTTTTTTTATGTGCACATTCCTTGCTGTTTATATGGCAGCTAAACAAGGAGAGATTTAAACTGCATATTGAATTTATGAGTTGTAGTTCATTAAAATAAATGGAGTGCGTTTGGCAACGCTCAGGTATCACTGAGCACACAGGTAGTGTTTGAAGGTTGACAAGCGGCCTTAGTGTTTTTTCTTTAGATGATCAATTGCAAACTGCCAGTTTTTGTGTTTGTACATTAGGTGAAAAGTTAGAAAATAGACATGCTTGCCATGTCTTCTCCAGCAACATAATTTCCTCCATCCATGGGGCAGAACAGGAAGAAGTCAGGGTGATGATCCATTTCTCAGCATGTCATGACAGAGCTGATTACTTATACAGTGGAGAAGATGGTGTCTGTCTGTAACAATCAATCTGGTTTCCCGAGTAGACTAAAATTTAAGTTTTTATGTGCACATTTAGAGGTCCTTGAGTATTCAGGAGTATCTGGTACTTTCTGCAGGCATTTTTAAGCTAATTAAAGTTGAGATAGTAAAGCTGTAGGCTTAAAGGTTCACGTACCAGTCATCCATACTAAACATTGCCAGCAGCAGTGGGAGCTGACAGCATCAAAGCTACAGCTATTCCCAGACAGAAATGTAGTAGCTAGAATAAAAGTAGTGGTTTGTTGGGTCACTGGGTCCAGACCATGGAAGAAGATATAACTATATGTATTAATCACCAATAATGTTACTACTGGGACAGTCTGCGATGCATAATTTGCAAGCTTTCCATATATAATATAGCCACTTTAAAAAACAGTTATTTGCACTGGTTATTCCTGAATACGTGGCAGCATTCTGGTGTACTATGATATTTTTTCTCTGTGACAGTTTAGCTCTGCTCATCTTGCCTCAGCTAGAAGCCAGAAAGGCAAGGACAAATGCATATGAAAGATTATAATCTGAAGAAATAATGTTATCCAAGCATTTTTAAGACCCAAAAAGGATTTGAGAGAGATTGGAGATTTCTGAAAAAAATTCCATGATTACTTTTATTTTATCTGAACCAGTTTGCTCTTCCCTTGTTGTATACTTCTTGAGAAAATGCATAAACAGGTGAAATATAAATAAGATGGTATATGCCAGTCTGGGCTAAGGTAGATCTATCATAATATATGGAACAGTTGACATCTGTTGTGATGCTACTGTGAGCCTTATGATGTTTGTTCTGAGTTCTTAAGAAATGATTCAAGACTTCTCATTAATTTCTGATTTCTGCCTCATAGTATTTGCAAATATTTTCCCTGATCCAAAATGACCATGGTGGGACTGAACACATACGTTACCTAGGAAAAGGTACTTGACATCTTAATCTTTCATAGGTGATAAAGTTTACTGTCATGATGAACTATGAGATGAGGACAAGAAACTGAGAGGTAGCAGATATAAGGAGGCTAGCAGTAAGGAGGAGGAGGAAGCAGGGCAATAGGATGTTGGGGCAAGAAATTGGTTAAAGTCTGGCATAGAAAGAATGTGAGCAGGAGCGAGCAACAAAGAAGCTGGAGAACAGTACAGTGGGGGAGGCACGATGGATATGAAAGCAGGAGAAGAGTGGGGAAAATACGGGGCAAGACAGTGAAGATATGATGCAAATGAGGTGCCTGAAAATTGCTGGGAAGAAATTGCTGTATCTGAATTACTTTGTTATCCTGTCTGAGGAAGGTGATTAAGAGGGATGGAGTAAGCGGGAAGAATAATCTTTTTTTCTTCTTTTCTTTTTCCATTTCACACTTTCTGGGAGATGGTTCAGCAAACTGGTGGGTGCTTCCTTTGTGAACTGGAGTGCCGTGGTTCCTTCCCTTGCTTTTGCAATGGAGCAGCATTTGCTTATTTCCAGTCTTTTGTTTTGTCATGTAATGCTTTACCCCTTCTAAAAGATTATTTACTTGGATTTGTACTTTAACAGTAATAAAATAAAATGCAATGCTTGTGGTCAATTTAATCATTTGTCCCAAGTCCTTATAAGAGATTAGAGTAGTGAAATTGTTTTGGGCTGCACGTCACTAGGAGAATACTAGAAGATTATCTTAGTAGGAAGGTGGTATGAATTGGAAAACTAAAAAAAAAGGTATTCAGTACAAACCTGAAATAAAGCCTGAAGGAGAGAAAGTGGAACCAAATTTTCCCCTCCACAAAGTTTGGGAACATTCATTCTTAGAGTTTCATTTTGGCTCATTATAGAAACGTTCCCCAAGGACTAACCCAGAAAATTTGAATCAAACCTTCTGCACCCAGGGGAGGGTGTTCTCCAGGGACTTTCTGCTATCGCATCTCCATGGAAAAACCCATGTGAAGGGAAGCCACAGAAGAGGTTCACATGAACCTTCCCCGCTGAGGGAATGCCTTCGTTTGCACAAAGCTCTTTTCTAAACTGCTTTATTTTTATGGGAGCTGTGAGCTCCAGGATCCACAAATAGTAACTTTTAGTGCTGGCACTAATCCTGTCAATCAGAATTCTTCCCAGAAACACCATTAATTAAACTTCCCTGAAAAGTGTACAGCTCGCAGAATTTTCCCTGCAGCTTCCTCTCTCCTGATACCTATCCCAGCAGTGTATTTACGTTCAATAACCGAAGAAGATACAGGAGAGGAGAAAATCAGAGCTTTCACAAGAGACCACCTTTTTGTTATTACAGACTTATTTTAGCTGCCCTACTCTACTTGTTTTGAGCAAATTCTTTCATTTGTCATGTTGAATGATGCTAGCAGCTGTCAAAATATGCTTTAAAGCAGACAGTTTCCATTTGCTGTGTGTTGCAAGTGACTATTTTCTGAATTATTATGCGGTATTCTTTATGGATTATTAATAATCTGGATTAGAGCTCTAAGCTTTCTGAAACTCTTTTCTGAAAGGGACAATGAATTTGCAAGGAATTTGGGACTTCTTATTAGCCGTAAATGGTTTCCCTCAGTAGCATGTTCTGCAGCAGACATGCCTGTATCCACTGCCAATGATGTAGGGGAGCTTATGTTCAATCTCCAGATGATCAAAAAGGGATGTGGCAAGCTTTTATTTTTAAATTTTGAAATGTTTGTTCTTCCAGATCACAATTTGAAAGGGGAAAATCCTCCCTGAATTGTCTTTTCCTTGCTGTGCATGTCACTGCCCTACTGGGGAGATGGGTTTACATGAGGACAAATGGCTATTCTGGAACAGGCTTGGCCTGTTCTTGCTGCCACTGATGGCCATGTGAGAACAGCAGACCCTGCATGGAGCAAGTGAAGAACACAACCCTCTGTTTATTCCTGTGGGCAGTAACTGCTGATCAAAGCAGGAAGAGACGAGGAGTCTGGTTTTCTGCTAATGTGAATGCCACTGCTGTGTGGTTAGCAAATGGTTTCTGCTTAGTAGCATGAACGTGGCCAAAGAAGGAAGCAAGTGCTATATTTGCACGGCTGAGGAAGATGTTCCAGCCCACATCTGCTCAGATGCACACATACTTTGCTTATTTTTTAGCCTCTACTTTCAAGAATAACCACGCAAAGATCTTGCAATCTACTTCCACTTGGTATGAGCTGTATCTAGTCCTCCTTTTGGTTGCGTTTAACCTCAGGAAGCAGTTCTCTTTCTTTCCTGTCTCATGCCAAGATGTGCAGAATGAAAGCCTGTATGTAGGGCAGTCATTGTACCCAAAATATGTTCACTTCTATTGAGGGAGTATCATTGTGCGTGCGAGAGGAGTGATTGTATTAGGGTGCTCTACTTCTGAGGTCAGTGTAAGGATAACTGGCATTTTAAGATGGTGGAGAAGAAATATGCCATTTTCTGAAACTTTGTAGGTCAGATGAGTTGCTGTTTAAAAGGGATATTAGCAGCTTGGCTGAAGGGAAGATACAGATCTTTCTCCTTCACAGACTTTCTCCCCTAATGTGTATGGCTGTCTGGCATTATTTTGAAGACAAATCATGATTATAAGCTCTGATTCAAATTTGTAATTAAGAACATTCATTGAGCAGCTTAGTACACGGGATGGGGTATGCTCAGGGTGCCCCTGAGTCCTGCTCTGGAGAATCATTCCGTGTACTGCTACGTCCATGGCATTGGGAGTGGATTGACAGTGAGGTCCAGTGGGCCCCTAAGAAGTTGAACTGCAAAGGGTGGGTGGATGTTGGAGAAGGATTTCTTTCCTCCCTGCTTGTCAGATCTCCAATATATTCTGTAGCTGGGCTGGAAGAGGCACTGCTGATGGCATGCTTTTCCTCTCCCTGACTCTTTACCTCCAGACCCTGAACACATCTGGACAATCAGGACTATCAGCCCTGTATATAATGCAGCCTATGTGGTTCAACCAGAAAATATGATGGGGTGGGAAACTTCTTCCTACAGCTCACATTCTCCCTATGAATCTGTACTTATTGATACTTTCTGCATCACTGAAATCCTCTTCAGATGAAGCCACAGAAAGATGAAGCTGTAATGGGCCGAGTGCTTCATAACATTTGAAAATTAACGATGGTATATACATGTAGCTACCTGTTTGAAAGATGAAAGTATTTCCTTGAAGACCTGTGGACTGTGCCTTGATGGTCGTCATTCAGCTGAGATTAAGATGGCACTTGAACTCTAAACCCTTTCTTTAATAAAATACTAACATATATAACATAATGTTATATTAAGTTCATTGAGAGTAGCTATTAGATCAGAAATTTCTAATGTGTAGCGTCATCCCTCTTCTACCTGGATAATAAACTCTTTGGGAGTAAGAACTACCTTTTTGTTCTACTGTTTGCATAGCACCCAGAAAGCTGGGGCTTGGTGAAACTACTGCACTCCTAACATTGACAGTCCTAAAACTGACAGAAGAATTGATAACTAGGAGATGGCTGCAGCACTCTGGGAAGTAGAGCTCAGGTACAGCAAACTGTCTGTGTTCAGCAGAGCACATAAATGTGTGCTTAGCCTGAAGTCAATGGGCTTTGACTATGGTTTTTAAATTAAACTCTAACTTAAGTGTATTGCTGCCTGAGAGGTGTTTTTATTTACTTTGAATGCTGATGTTTTGTACTGATAAGCTGCTTATAAGTGGTTAGGCGAGCAGTTCACAGGAGACAACACACCTCCCCTTTTTAGGTCATCCTAGAAAAATTCCTTGGGTACCTGTTTAGATAGCAATGGATGAGTTCGAGGCTTCCTGTTCCCCTCTTCTGTTGGCAACTCTTGTTTGCCAAACACTGTAATGAAAAGACTTCTTTGTGCACATAGCACATCTGAGGAAAAGCTGAAAAGTTTTATTTAAGTGCTCCCTTTGTAATGTCTTTGTAAGTAAATAAACTATATGGCAACCCTGACAACATAAAAATCAAAAGGAGAAAAGGAGATCTGGAAGAAATGGGTAAACAAAGAAACACTTCACCTAGACCAATTTTTAAAAAGGTGGTTTCCTGCTCTCATTTTCATGACTCAAGGGAAAAAAAAATTTGCACAAGAGCCAATACTGAAATCTATGGGTAAAAATTCCTAGCTGTAACTGGAACAAGATTCAAGTTTAACAGCCACTCTATGGCTGTCACACACTGTGACTCTGTGACTATGGGAGAGGGGAGGGATGATGACGAAAAAGATGGAACCAGACTATTCTCAATGGTACCCAGTGAAAGGACGTGAGGAAAGGGACACAAATTGAAATATAGAAAATTCCATTTAAATGTAGGAAAAAAACTTTTTTACTGTAAGTGATCAGCACTGGAACATATTTCCCAGGGAGGCTGTGGAATCTCTGTCCTTGGAGATACTCAAACCCCAACTGGACATCATCCTGGGCAGCCTGCTTTGAGCAGGGAATTGGACTAGATGATCTCCAGAGGTGATCATCCTGATCATCAGGTTGGAACAGTTCCAACCTGAACTGTTCTGTGATTCTGTGAAATTATTTGCTATTTTTAAAGATTGGAGGAGGAATCCTTCTTTTATTTAATAGATTACTAACTCGGAACCCAGTAGGTAGACTGGGTTACCTCCTTTGTCCAAAAGAACTGTAAAGTGCACTCTCCAACTATTCTTTATGGTGCCTCCACTCTCTCCTACTGATGTTATTTCACTTTCCTAAATGATTAAATATGTCATTGGGACTGAAACCCAGGTGTGCTATTTCCAAAACAGCTTCTTAATCACCTTGCTGTTGGATAATTTGGGATCGCTCCATTATATGTGATGCAATGAGGAATACTTCCTATATGCATACCACACCTAACTGTGCATTAGGTGAGTGAGCCTTCATCTGGGAAGTGGCATAGCTGAGTCCTAGTGTCAGTCTGAAGGTTTAATTACTTGTCCAAAGTGAACTATATCTTCACATAGCACATAATTAAGTTGTGGGACTCTCTGTTATGGGACTTTGCTGAGTGTTGGCAGCTACTGGAAATAATAATGGAAAAAAGCTGCCATGGAGATCAGTAAATACACAGATTCCACCTTTGACTCAGGCATTCTGGAAGTCACAAGCTGTTGTAGAGTATTTGTAGGAAGCATCATTATATGCTTTCCCTGTTCTTATGTTCTACCTTAAACATCTGATATTGGCTACTGCCGGAGGCAGGATATGGAGCTAGTCCGACCTTTAGAATAGTGTGTTACAATTCCCCTTATACTCTTAGCACCAGCACTGGTAGGAAAGGATGTGGAAGAACATCCTAGTGCTAGACTGTCCTTTGGAAGATGTAGGCTAAAATCCCTGCAAGAAGAGAGGAGATCTGAACCCTGTCACAGCCCTAGCTGTTGAGCTATTGGATAAAATGGAGAAGCACATAGTTTTGGTAACTGGGCTCCGTAACTTTATTTCCATTCAAAGCTACCTGGTTTAATGGAACCAAATTCATTAACAGAGTAGAGGGGAGTGAAACCATGCTTTTCTTTGTGTGCATGTGCATATAATTTTAATTAAAAAACCCACATTTAAATGTCACAGGTCAACTTCTGAAGGACCTTGGATGTGATTTGGTTTCCCTAGTTTCCATATTCAAGATAGTAACAACTTCCTCATTTCTTAAGCCACAAAGTACTTCCGATAAAAGCATTTTCAAGAACTTCTGATAAAAGCATTTCTGTTATTAAAATTGCATTTACCGGATACTGACCTACATTAGCTGAGAATCTAGTACCTAAGTTAGCTGGAAATTGAGTTCCACTGTGTGCTTGAATGTGCTGTGCTGGGTGTGTGCCTAGGTCTGCAATGCTGTTAATGCCATTGCGTGAATGAGAGCAGAACATGAACCCAATGTTTATGGTCAGGGGAATTCGAAGGACTGAAGAATCAGTAAAAAATGTGCCAATTTTACCACTGAAGAATTACAGTCCCAACTGTGTCCAAACCCTAGTGATGTTTCTTGGATTGGAGGGTTTAGATTTATGGAGTCTGGTTTTCGACCTGGACCTGAACTTCCTTCATGCTTAAATTGTATGGAAATTTCCTGTTTGTTAAATTGTTCTTAGCCCTTCATAGTCAGCTCACAATGGAATTGTGGTGTGATAGAGGTTCTTTTGGATAGCAAATAGTGAGAGAGCATATTTCAGTCATTTTATTGATATTACAAATTATGTTGAGCTCAATTCTGAAAAATGTTGCTTTAGGGCGGAGCAAATACAAGGAGAATAGCAGAAGAGGGCTTTGTGACTATGGGAAAGAAAAGGAAAATCTTTTGGAGGTCGTCTCCATTTTTAAAAAGATCTTGAAGAGATTGAAAGAGAGCAAACAGTCTGAAGAGAAAAAGACTTTTAGATCCAGGATCCTCCTAATGCATGATCCGCATGTCATGAAGTTATGCCTGCTGAGAGTCAAGTGGGGGACGCTAAACAATAGAAATGGGCACAGTCAGCTTTTCAAGTTAGTGAAAAAGTTTGAATGAATTCAGTAAGCTGGAAGGACTTTCATGCTATTCATGAGTTGGAGCTCTGTGGACTGATAGAGCCCAGTCTGTTCCTGCTGTGTAGGCAGGAGTAACCAGTGAGGGGAAGATCACTTGAAGCTCTTGGTTGCTCTTTTCGGACCTTGATAATTAGGGATGTCCTCTTACATTGCTCTTTTCTGCTACGTGATATAGGCATAGTAACACTAAGCATCAAAAGGGGATTGAGATCTCTTTTGAATCTAATACTGAAACTTCTAATGGAATCAATCAAAATATTGGCTTTGGCCACTCCTAAGTCTTCAATAATATAAATCACTGACAGGTGTCAATAAAACCTAGAGACCAGACTGTAAAATTGTTTTTGAAATTGCTGAATAGTCATTTACATCAAGAGTCCTTAAAAGCCCATGAGTTTCCAGTGAATAACCAGAAATTAATACAACTAACAGCCCCACACTATGATCTTAAATTACTGAAAATAGGCTTCAGTGATCTTTAAAGAATCCATTTCCTCTGTTGGCACCAGGAAGTTCTGTGTGAAGGTCCTTGGGTCTAAAGAGAATGGACCATGCAAGGCTTTCTGAAGAAAGCTTACATTTTTTATTTTTACTCTGGTGGGTCTGTATATTACCAAGTGGTAGCTGAACGCAGAGAGAGTCTTCAGGGAAAAAAATACCTCATTTCAATGAAGCTCTTTCTTACTGTATTTCCTGGTATCCATTATGAGTTTCTACTAGATCACCCACAAATTGTTGTACTGTCTTTGTATAAGGGTGGCAGCTCATTTGTTCTGCTCTCAATTGACATTTATAGAATTGTTGTCATGCCGGGTCAGAGCAAGGGTCCATCTAGGTTAGTATCCTATCTCTGACTGAGACAGTCGCTCACAGTAAAGCAAGTGAAAGCAGATGAGTGTGGAATGGCTATTCCTTTTATGCGCTCTCCTAGAGCCTGGCAATCTGCTTTGGGACTTTCTAAGCTAGAGGTCACATCCAGACTATCATATCTCATAGCTGGTGAAACTATCCTCCATGATTTTTTTAATTCCTTCTTGAATCATAGTTCTTGTACAACAACAAACATTTACTGTTTAAAAACCATTCAGGACCTTTCTCATATCCTGCCTCAATCATCTCTCTTTTTCAAATGGAAGAGTCATACTCTAGATAGCCTCCTAGATGGGAACTGTGCCATAGCCCTGATCATTATTGATGTCCCTTCCTGGGCCTCTTATTGAGAAAGGGAAACCATAACTTCATACAAAACTGAAAACATAGGTATACCATACTTATATGTGTGACCTAGACAGAACCTAGGTTTTTCCCTAATGATTCTTAACTTGCCTTTTGACAACTGCTGGCTAGTCAGCTAATATTTTCCGAGAGCCCTTCCTCAGAGTCCAGGTTGTCTTTGCTGAGTGTTACTGGCTCGTTTAGAGTTGATTACTGTGTGTATACAGATATGTCTGTTTTTGTTTTTCTTCTCTGTACCTTTACTTATGAACACTGAATTCAGTCTGCCCATAGAAATTCATTATTATGAAGTCTTTCCCCAGTTCTTTGTATTGACTTCAGATTTTATTATAATGAATAGTTTTGTATCATCTACAGACTTTGTCTTCTCACTGTTCATCTGCTTTTGCAGAGTGCTTTTATGAATATATTGAATACTTCAGGTCTCACTATAGGTCCTTAGGGAGGTATGCTGGAAGCTTTGCTCTGTTATTGAAACTCACCGCTGGTTGCTGCTTTGCTTCGTCTCTTACTAATCACAAGAGAATGTTCAACTTAGCCTGTATCAGCTTCACTTCTTAAAGAGGTTTTAGTGAGTGACTTTGTTGAGAGATTTTGGGAAATCAAAGTCTGTTTTGTCAAACTCTAATTTATAGAGCTGTTGATAGTGGTTTTTGTCGGTCTCTTGCAAAACTTTTCTGTTTTATTCCATACTTTAAAAAACCTTTGTAGGGATGTTGTTAAAGAAGACTTTACCAAAGAAAAATGAAAGGTGTGCAATAATTATGCTATTGCTAAACAATGTTCTTTATTTTCTATTTCTGTACAGTGATCACCTCTATTTTCTGGAGTCATATTTTTGAATTCATCAGCAGCTGGTTTGTTACTGAAAAACTCAGTATATTTCCTCTGATTGCCTTTCTGTGAGTATGATCAAAGTAGTTACCTCAGATTTCCTTGCCTGTTGTATTCAGAAGGTTTTTCTGTAACAGTTTTTTTTTCTATTGAAGTGTTTATATTGGATTTTTTTTCCTCCCTGTGTGCTTGCTTGCTTCTTTGGGGGCTGATCCAAATCCCTCTGAAAATCAGTGGATGTCCCTGCAGTCAGACCCTTGACTCCTATTCCTCTGGGACTACTGTCACCAGAGATTACTTTCTTCAGAACTGATAGTAGATTTAAAGGATTTTATATAGAATTTTATCTTCAAATCAAAACCTTTGAATTTTACAGTAATCATTTTGTGGGTACATAGCCATTCTTTTAATAGCTATATTTATTTCTCTGCTGGATTTCGGCAAGTTTTTTGCTTGCAGTGGGAGTCTTAAATCATATTTACTTGTGTTAAGATCATGTGCTGGTGGGTTACTGTCCTGTTGTATCTTCTGTTCTTTTTAGAGCAAGCAGGCTCTGAGGAGTCTATGAGAGTCCAAGCAACGGGGTTTACTAACTCTTTACAATGTGTAAGACTTAGACATTTTTAACAAACATTATTCTTTCACTGCCAGAACAAGTGAGGGCTCACAAACCATTTAAAGGAAGTGTTTATAATGTGTGTAAACCTCAGCCCCTCAATATACAGAAATTCCAGACTGGAGACAAACTGAGGACTGGGTCTAAGTTTAAGCAGTGCTTATGACAGCAGACTGAGGGGGTCAGAAATATTGCACCAGGGTCAAGGCAACCCCCTTAGATACCATTATCTTTGGTTAATTCAAGGTACAGCAAGCTGCTTATTCTCACTAATGAGTGACCATGTTCTCTGTGTGCCTGGACCTCCTCTGTACCTCTGCTCCATTCCCCCTCTTTTTGGCAAGAGCAATGTGGAGGAGGAGAGAGACATGGTGGCAGGCTGAACACCGGTTGCATTGGCTTTCATCTCCAGCAGCCTTCCCCCCCATCAGGAATGCTGGTCTGGGCCTGTTTTAGCTGTTTTTGTCATTGTCCTTGGGGAAGTGAATTTAACTTTGCCTACGCTTCTGAGAAGGTTTGTGCAAGTGCTGAATGGGCTGATAATTGTTGCAGGCTGTTCTCTGCCCTGGTTGCAGTTTCGGAGTTCTGCATTACTTTCGAGCCTTTGTGGCGGGAGTATTTGAGACTGAAGCCAGATACAATCTGGGATTTCCTGTTTGTAGGAAATGTTGATATTCCAAAATTAGAATTTCTTTCTGGTTCAGAACCAGCCTAAATGTTCTAAAATTTCCCATGAAACACTTCTTCTAGTGAGATCACTGAATTTAAGTTCCCATGTGCTTCCTTGGGTGGTGCATTTACAAGGTACATTAATTCCTTAAAAATTTGACCCAAGGAGAGGGTGGCCATACTGTCCAAAAGCAAATGGGATCAGAAATGCAAGTCCTCTCCCCCTGTGCTTAGGATAGGATATTCAAAGAGAGCAGTGACTGCCCTCCAGAGTTTTTCTGACAGCTCAGCAACTGGAGTTGTATTTGTAGACATGTCTGAGCATGCAGACTGTGGTCTTGAAAAAAGGCACTTCGGTCCCTCAAAACTGAGACTGTGCTTCAGTGTACTTCTGAGCTCGTGCTGGTGCCTTATTTTGATGCATAAATTGCGTCTGAAAATCTGTCCTTGAGGGACTCATTTGTCTACTCCAAGTGTAAGATGCAGGGTGAGTGTCATCTGTCTCATGCTGAAGTCCCCATGGTGCTTGCACAGCACTTGTTGAGTGGTGGAAGAATTCTGTCACAAAGAAGGAAAGGCAAAATCTGATAATACTTTCCACACTTAACCTCCTCTTTCACATTGTAAATCTGGCCAAATAGGAGGATGGTATTTAGGGGACATGAATGAAAATACAATGAAAAAGGCCATTAGTTGCCTTTAGAAAATCATTAAAACAAATGGTGTGGACCGATACACTCATTTGGAATGGAAAAAAACAAGCTTTATCTCTCTAAAGTATTGGAAACAAGGCACATCTCTTTATCTGATTATAAAAAGCAGTAATATAGTTTAGTATTATCATGACAGTCCTGTAACTCTTCTGTTAGTTCTTGAATACAGCCAAATCTGACTTTGGAAGACAATCGGAGACATGCCTATAGAAACTACTTTCAAAAATAAGTGATGCCCTGTAAGGTTAAGGTTCAAAGTCACTGGCTAGTGATGATTGTTTTTTATCTTCCTTGGAAATGTACATTTTGTTAAAAGTCAAGATGTTTGCCATTAGGAAACATTGTGTAGGAAATGTTTTGGTCAGCTTTTCTCTTAAATATTCAAGAGTGAAAGCATTTCTGTAGAGTCTCTGAAGATATTTTTCTATGGCTTTATTGTGATGAATTTAACTGAGATGAGCGTAGGGTTTTCCTTCTCTCATCTGTCCTCTCTGCTGCTTGGAAGAGAAGGTGCAGCACTCAATCTTGTTTGAGTTTCCCTGTAGCTTCTGGGACTTCAGGTGACCTCTACGTGCAGCCGGGGCACTTTTTGGTAAAAGCTCTTTTGTGAGAGATGAGAACCTGGTGGTTTTTGTGATGCTTTGCATTCCTGAGGAGGTGTTAAAGACAACTGTTTGGAGTTTTGTTTAGTTTAATACCAGGGGATCAAGCTTAGGAAGCAGCAGTGTCATTCTTCCTGATGCAATTCACAGTCCCATGAAAATGTGATGGCTGCCTTTGGCTGTGGAGCCCAGCTGGTGGGCATCATTTGCTAGAAAAGTATTATTGCTTGTAGGAAATTTGGAGTTAACAAGCAGCTGAAACAAAGAAAACCAGAGCATCATTTAGATATAGAAAATTATGTTTCATTTAAGGGTGAACCGAAACAAGTAAACCTGCTGTGACTCATCTAAAATTTTGGATGAAGAACATTTTTTATTTTCCAGGAATTACACCACCTAGGAATTGTAAAACTGACACACTGAGTAGCTGAAGAGAAATCTGCTCCTAATAAACCATGCCTTGCCAGACAGAGATTTAAGAACATTAAAAAAAAAAAAATCTGAACAAGCACAAGGATCATATGTAGGGGCAGAATCACTGCTGTGCTTGGAGTGAAGGGAGTGGAGTTGATTATCTGCATCTTCCCAGTAGGTAGAGAGCAGATATAGCTCGCTGGAGAGGATGTGGCAGGAGCATGCTGCGCTTTGGCTCTGTTTGCTGGCAAGGAGTCCATCAGAGAGCAGTGCCAAGCACAGCTTAGGCACAGCAGAAGCTGTATCTTACTGTCTTCTGCGCAATATTAACCTTCTAAGGCAGGAAATGCGTGCGCTGAGGGAAAGATAGGCTGGGAGCTGGGATTCTTCAGTCTTCATTGACAACTGCTCTTTCTCAGCTCCGTCACAATAAGCTCTCCCGTCACTTTAAAACCGCATTACTGATACTGTTGCTTTTAACTTCCCAGGGACGTTGTTCACTTGGTGTACATAAGTTTATGGAGCAGACCGATCTTTTTCTGATAAATGGGGCCAATTGTTCAGAACGCTGATAATCATTATACTGTGCAGCATTGAAAAAAGAAATAAAAAAATATTCCCCACTTCCCAGGATGTTGTGAGATTTTCCTTGCCTACATTTCGGCGATGCTTTCAGATTGTGGGATGAAAGAGCCTTGGTCAAATACTTCTAGATCATCTGGAAGTGGGAAGTAGCTGAAATCTCAAAAGAATATCTTGTCTCCAGCTAATATTGTAGATTCAGGTGCTGTGAAGGGTAGCCTCAGAAGCGCACCAGCACTGGTAGATGTTTATCTGAACTGAGCTTGAACTCCCAATCTCTGGAAGTTCCCCCATGCTTGTTTTCCAAGAAGAGGCTGATCTTTGCAGCTCTTTCTCACATGAGCGCTGCAGGTTTGGAGCTGTTAAAGTCTTTGGCCTGACTCTCACTTTCACTAAAGTCCCTTAACACAGTTCAGGCATTCTGCTTCGGGGATCTTAAAATGAGAGTAGATGACATCTAATAGCATAAATGAGAAACAGGTCCCTTAAAAAAAAAAAAGTGAAATTGGCCTTCCCTAAATTGTTGAGTGCTGACCTTGAAAAAGCCCTTAAAGTCTCTGCAGCCAGCCTGAATTTTTTTTAGGAGAACAGATACCCCAAACTGCAAGAGATTACCTGAGGCAAGTAAGTTGTGGGTTTTTTTCTTTTCTTTTTAGGAGAAAATTCTTTTCCTTTACACTTGGTACCCACATGTCTGTCTTAAAGCACTATTTATTTTTCGCAGAACTTCAGAACCGCTGTTGTAATTTTCTCACCCTTCTTTAGGATTTTTTTTTTTAATTTACTAGTTTTAAACATTTTCATATATTCTGGTTATGTGAAACGTTAAAGATTCCATTTGTATTTTGAATATTGGGGTTTTTTATGTGGGAGGCAATGTTTAAATATGTTTTGAGAAGGGGAGGAGGCAAGAAAAGCTGTCATCCATCAACTGGTATTAAGTCCAAATTTGAAAGTTTGATACAAACTGAATCTGACTGTTAGTGCAGACATGATACAAATTAGCTGTGACTTTATGATACCAGCTGTTTCTCTGACAGGGTAAAAGGGCACATAACTAGAATAGCATCTTTTGTTGAAAGCAGTGTTTCCCTTTGTTAAACGTGGGAGCCTCAGGCAAAGAATTGTAGTTCTTGGTTATGTGACATGTGCAGTCTGCAACATGTTCATGGAGCTTGGGGGGTTTTTACTGATGTTTTTCAAAGACAGGGTTATCGTAAGTGTTCTATTTTCACTAGTTTTATCACTAAAAGACAAATCTCTGTCAAGTTTTTGCCTTATGTTAAAACTGAGGGTAATCTAGGTGCTATTTTCCTTATAAGTACAAAGAAAATACTGAACAGCAAAACCTGAGAAAAGTCTGCAAAAAAAGAAATCGTAAACCTCAAAGTAAAATTTAATTTAATGAATTGTTTCTCTTAATTGATTTCCCCCAGTTATTTTTTTCTTACCAGAATTTTCAGGGGGTTTTATTCCATACAAACTAAGTCTACGTAGTGTTTAACAAACTAACAATCAGTGTTAACTGAGTACAGTTTATTGAGGCAGCAGATTAGTCCTGACAGAGATGCAGGGATGCCAGAGCCAGCTTTCTGCAGTCACATCTTGGGTCTTGACTCATTTCTGGTGCTAGGTGGCTGTGCACAGCTTCCCTACCGCTTCCAGCACCTGAGCGAGGAGGGTGCCAGGAGCCTAGGGGATGGAAACACAGAGTTGATGCACCTGAGGAGCTTTGTGTGGAAGCAGCTGGGGGGGTTCCCTTGTTACTGGAGCTCATAAAGCCTACTCGTAAACTGAAATGGCTCTGAGCAAAGCCATTTGGGTGACTTTACATCACTGTACATCTGCGTCCCCGCTGTGTATCTGTATGACCTTAACATATCCCCTGACTACCTCAGGCAACATAAAGTTGGCTGTAGGATGTAACTAAACTGAAACAATGTGATTTATTAAGCAATCAAATTAATCTTACTTCTGCCACTTGACTAAGAGCCAGTAAGATTTCAAAATTTATTACTACAGATAACAGACATACTCCATTTGAATCAATCGGGAAAGAGGCAATATTAAGAATGGAGTTATGTTGTTAGTATACTAGTGTCTAACTAGGAGTACTAAAAGGAACAACATCTAGGCTAGAACTACTAAGAGAACCAAAATTTAGGCTGAATATCTTATAAACTTTCTCAGATTAATGATTACCAGTGTTGATGCTAAACTGAAAAAGAAAGCATCTCAAAAGAGGTACCTTTCAGAACTGGATTTTTTTTTAAGGGGCCATGCAGTAACTTTAGGACTATGAGCAGTGTGAAGGGCATTTCTCCTTCCAAATTTTAAGTGGTACTCCACAAAGGAAGGATGCCGCTGCTAAGATGAAAGTGGGAAACTTCTCTGCAGAGCATAACTTCTATTTCAGGCAGGTGGAAGTTAGAACGACTTGATGATATTTTGGCCATGGCAGAAATTATCACACGAGTCCTGTATGTCTTTCTACATGGAGTAGAGAAGCCTCTATATAAGTCACTGTGTGAGATGGTAGGGCAGACAAACCCAAATCCTACTAAAGATGCAGAAAAGAAAAAATATGTGGACATAGAATTGTAGCAGGCATGTGAGTGAAAGGACAGAGTTAAGAGTGTTGTAAAATACTAACTTCTACTCATAAACTTCTTCCATTAAATTTAAAAAATAAATACATTTCAAAAGGAAAGTTTAGGATGTAATAGCTGTTGTGATTTTCATGCATTGCTGGTGATAACGTGAAGCACAAAATAGAAAATTCCAAGTGCTAATAAATAGGTCTTGGCCATTTCTGTTGCAAACATGCAATTTTACTATCTAGCATCTGTTTCTGAAATTATGTGAAGTATTTATTTAAAATGTTTTACCATGATAGTTTAAGTGACTGGAGAACATCTTGTTTTCATGAACGTGTAGAGTGGTATGTCAACAAACAAAGGTCCATACATGACATTCGAAGAAAAAAACACAACCACAAGAAGTTCTACGTTCTGAATCGATTTTTTGATGATGTAAAAATTGCCTTGGCCAGCTTTCTGGTTATGGTTATATCCCTGCAAACCTGGAGTATCTCCAAAGAGAGCTTAATGTATCTTTTCCATTCATGCAACCAGGACGAATATGGGAGCACAGGGCTGGTTATAGATGCAATCAAAGCAAAAATATGCAGGAGATGCTGGAGAACATGTTTATCACTAATGTCCAGTAACCATCAAGAGAAAAATCACATGGAAAACTTAAACCGGTAGCATTGTAGCAAGCAAATGATGTGCTATCAAATGTATGATAGCTGCAGAAGCCATCATCACAGTTGAATTTTATGGCCATAATGTCAGAACCATCATAGCCTCTTGTAATATCATATTCAGAACATCTCATAATAACTTCAATAAGAGAAGGGATGCTAGCCCTCAAATCCCAGAATTTAAATTAATCTTTTTATTCTCTGAAAGTACATTACTTGTAATTAAAATGACATTTTTCCTCATTTTGTATTCTAAACTGTTGTGTTGTATTGTTCTGAACTTCAGTCAAGTTGCCATATTCCTCTCCAAGATGGTTACATTCAGTGGTGAAATGATGTTGGCTCCTCTGGGTATTTGGGAGAGGGTGACAATATATTGTCCTCAGCTGGGCCACCTGCCTCACGTCCTCTGAGGGGAGAGGAATTTGCGCAGTGACTGAGTTACGGCCAAATACTTGGGTACCATTTCAAGAACTCAAGGAGGTCTGGGACCGCTGGAGAACTCTCTTCATCCACATGGCAGATAGGAAGGTATTCCTCATGTTGAGTTGCTCTGGGATTTATGGTTTATGATAAGGAAAGTCCCTTTACTTTAAGTGCCTGTTGTTTTGTAGATGCTAATCATGCAAAATGACTCACTGTGTGTTTCATGCTCTCACCCCTCTGGCTGGCTAACTGCTACCCTCATATTCCTTTGTGTCTCAACTTGATTAACTCATAAGGGTCAGCAACCGTTTACTTTTTATGATTATTTAGTACCACACCCTGTGACTTGTCTCTTTGGAAGACTCTGCAGGCAAAAGCTCTATTCTGTGTGAGTAAAAGGGGCAAAATTTGACCTTGAAAGTGAGTAAACATTAAGGACTTGCTTCTGCCAGACAGTGGCACACTGAATATTAGGTTAGTCTTATATAGTTGTGTTGATGGTATGGGTTCTTTTCTTTTTCCCTCTTTTCCTTTCTTTCCATCTCTTCCTTTCAATTTCCTTTCTTCTTTTACTTCCTTCCACCCAGCCCAAAGCAAAGATCTATAAGCAATGGTCTTGTTCAAAGTATGGAAGTCGTCTCCAAAACCAACCAGATCTAACCTTGCTTCAGTTTTAAATCCTTGCTTGAGAGAGCCAGAATCCCTTTACTTGAATGACTTAATTTTCAAGCAGTATGAATCATGCAGCAACTGCACAAGCTCTGGCTAGAATATATTGTACATATGTTTGTTCTTTAGGCAGTAAGAGGAGAATACAGAACTGGAGGTCATTTGAGTTACAACTACTTTGGGGGATTTTTTTTTTTTTTTAAAAACATTCCTTCTAACAAATGCAGTTTAAATGGGTTTGTTTATATGGCATGGAATTGGAAAGGCCCAAACTAACCAGGCTTTACACAATGTGGCCTTCTTCCAAATTAATCTAAAATATTTTAATCCCTCTGGAGTTTCTTTATCCTCTGCATCTGTGCTATAGGGGAGACACATTTTTAACATTTCTTTGAGGAAAATTACCTTTCTTTCCCTCCAACTGTACTCAGCAAGGTCAATGGAGCACTGTTATATGCTATTTAAACATCTGAGATTCATCATATATCTGCACACCAGAAAGAATCATCATAAAAGGTCTAATGAATCCCGACTGCTAGCCAAGCAAGGGAGTCCCCTTACGGATACCGAGTATTAGAAGCAAAGAATACATGCAAAACACAGTTTTTACACTTTAGCTTTATACAATTAAGAATTAAACTGCCCCTTAAGAAGCGGGCAGGGAATGTTTGTGACCCCCAGAACAATTTTGGCAAATCAAACTCTGTTTGAGCCAAATTCTGAAGTCTTGCATGGGCCAAGATGGTTGCTGGGTCTGCCTGGGAGTGAGGGGCCCCCTCGCCCTGTGGGACCAGACAGGGCCTGAGTGGAAGCCTGGAGGGGCTGCTTGCTCCTGGGAAAGGAGATGCTCCGAGTCACGGTCAAGCTCCAGAGCTGGCTATCTCAGCCTCTGGCTGTGTGCCTATACTTGGTTTTAAGGCCTTTTTGTTTTCTAGTTCAGTAGCAAGTTTATGGGACTTGAACTCATTTTACTACCCAGGAACTGAAATACTGAGGGAGGCCTAGGTGGTGTTTTTTTTCTATTTCAATAAAATTATTTTCCAGGCATTTCAAAAGCCAGTGCTCCTCCTTCAGCTGCCAGTAGTTCCAGTCAGTCTGAAATGGCCACAGGGAGCAGATACAACTCTGATCTTTTGGAGGTTTGATCTGGCAAACTGTTATAGGGGGCATTTTTATCTGAAATACTGTTACATAACTGTTATAGATGACACCAGGGCTGGTTTAATACCAGAGTTTATTCTAGACTCATTCTTCCTTTGAATACCGCTAGGTCATGAAGTTCAGACAGTTTTAACAAAGTTCAAATACGCATTTGAACCTCTGAAGGAAAAATGATATGCTGAAGGCACAAGGTTTTACCACAGTTGTGTTTTCTCATCACTGAAGTCCTGCAGGGGCTGCAGAGAAATGCGCTTCTCTGCCAACCTGCTCCAGGCTGATGTTGGCCTTGTCCTTAATCCTCGTGTGCTCCGCTCTTCCCAACTATAACGTGCAGGTGACGGTGCTGGTCTCCTGCACAAGGGGCTGCAGGGCAGGGCTGTGGGGTGGCATGCCGGAATAGAGATGGTCTGAATGAAATCATCCACTAAGATCAATCACCCCAGGCTGTCCCTGCTTTTGAATGAAGAACCATACCTACCCCGAACACACTTTCCCCATCTTTTCATATAGTCGGAGGTATTTTGGGACCATTGCAAGCCATACAGTAATGGAATAAATTCCAAGTGCAGCAGGAGACCACGTCGGAGGAAAAACTCATTAAGTGCCAAGGGTATTTCTTTTACTTTTCCTACTGGGACTGGAAAATATTCCCTAAATAATACATCTGGATGTAGAGGAGTAGAGAGGGAAAAGATGAAAAACAATCCTTTAAATTCAGTAGGAGCCTACTTTAATGGCTTGTTTAATCTGCCAGCTGGCACAGCATTGACTTCTTGCTACACATACTTTAAGGAGACCTATGTAGTTCTTGGAACCAAGTTCGTATTAAGTTGTAGAAACTTAAATATTAATAAATTGGCAGGACTGCTTTTTGGTACTTAATAGAAATCAAGAAACTGCTTAGTCATCTCCAAAGATATTTCTGTCTCCTTTTTAAAGTAAATACCAAAATAATATGGACTTAAAGCAGTAGCAAAGATAGTAAAAATTCAGATCTGTTCCCAATATGTGCCCTCACTGAAGTATGTGCACATCCTTCAGACTTTGCCACCATATGTATTCCGTACACAACATTTTGCTCTGGGCAGAGTTTTTCTAATGTCATTTGTGACACCATTTTGTTTGAAAGAAGTACATTACGAGTGTGTGTCTTCTCCAACGCTCTTTGGCCAGAAGAACTGGTCCATCTTTATAAGGATTTTTATTTGGCATGTCTGGCAAGTGATATCACTTACTAGGTGCTCTAGGGTATATTGCACATGTATTTTATATGACTGTAAGTGTTCATGCTTTTGTTTTTTACCTAGCTTTGTGTAAAGGTATATGGGTGCAACTGAGTGCAAACTTGAAGTGCAATGTCAGCTATATAACTAACTTTTATACTTTCTGTTCCTAAAAAGTTAGGCTACATCAAGAAGCATGTTTTCTGTTTTCAATTACTTTCAGCATTGGAAAAGCAAAGGAGAAAAGATTTAACTGCAGACCAACCTGTCTTTTATGTTTAGAGAATCCTTTAATAATATCTGAAGTGACACTTGCCAGTATTTACAAGTTGTAAAGGTTTGATTTGGTCCAGGTAAGCCCTGAAAAATCTGGCTAGTTTACTCACATTTATTTATGAATTTCAGATCTGGCTTTTATTTTCTTTGTTCACCTTGAGGGTGCAAGCTATTCTCAGGATTTTTATCTGGGGTATGGACTGTTAAAATCCTCCAAGTTTTGCAAGCATTATGATCTGGGATTTTAGTTTGATCCTTCTCTGTACATCTTTTTCAGAGTCTATTTCTTTTTTCAGACCTCTTGTCCCATTCTTGCCTCTGTTTCCTTGCCTTCCTAAGGATTTTTTCCACATATTTAATAGGGTATCCTTGCAGAGATGCTCTAGTTGTACTCCACTCCTGTAGAGCCATCAGATCTGGAGAGTTGTGAAGCATCCACCATCAGGATGCCTCAGTGCATACATGCCAGTCAAAAGTGCAATAGCTTCTGCTTTCGTCATTTTGAAGAAGGTACAAGATTTGAAGGCTGAGTTCAACAATTTTTTTTCCAGCTAGCCCATAACTAAAGATGAGGTGACTGAGGTATGAAAAAGAATTTGCTTAGTAAACATAGGATGCTTTCCTATTTGTAGAGCACTTACAAACAGATTGGAAGTTGTCCTCCCTTCCCTCCCCTTCCACCTTTGTATTTCTGGTTTTGGGCAACACTTTGTACACATACAACCCCGCTCTGTGGGTTGACTGTGAAAAATGTGCTTCATGGGCCTTCGGTGCCCAGAACTTAGACTGTGACCAGCCATGTGCACTCTGTGTCTCATTCTGAGGTGGGTGGACCTAACGTGATAACAAGGGAGGCTGGAGGAGACCCTATAGGCATCTTGGATCCTTAGGGAAAAGGACTTAGGGAAAGGTAGCAGATAATGCGCGGTACAGAGATTATTTTTTTTTTCCATTTATTTTTTTGAAGGAAAATTAAACATTTTCTTTTCTGGACCACACAGACATTGTCTGAGGCACTGTTCCTAAAAAAATTAAACAACTGTAAAATCTATGGGCTTGATACAGTGCTCAAGTGTAACTTTCCTTTGTCACATTAATACAAAGTAAGTATGTATGTCTGTGTGCTGTCAGTATTAAGTGCACAGGATACTGTCAGGACTCACCTGTCTTGTTTAATTGACTCTGAGCCAGGCTCTGTTGAATGTTTTGGCAATGCTGTTCCCCTGCAGAGAGAAGCAGTACAGTCTCATACAACATTACTGATGTACCAATGCATTGCTGTCGCAGTATTTGCTGGCAATAAGTGTTTGTGCCTGAATGTCTATATAGCAGTCAGATTATTGTCAAGATTATTTAACAGCTTCTCTGTGCGAGTCTCATGAGGGGAGCTGGCAATATTGTAATCTTGCTGTGTCAGTATTTATGCTGGCTCATGCACAGCATGCAAGTGTGTCACCTTGCCTGTCATTTTTTTTGTTACAACAAAGCCTTACCGCTGTTGGGTCTTCTGGTTGTTGTGTTAGTGTTTCCTTGCTTTCAGCTAAACTTAACATAAATTGGGTCTATGATGTAAACTTCAAATATGGCAAATGGTTTGAGTGGCATCTATTTTGTGGTACCCTGTTTGAGTTGTCCTGTTGAAAAGCTTTGCAATTTTGGTGCCCTGCTTTACCTCTTTAAAGCTGGCACTGACCTCACGCTTCAATTTTCAACCAAAACGACACAGAATTGCTGCTTGTTAGAGATAAACTGATATAGCTACTTGGCAGAAAACAATCTGGGTTTCATTTGTAAAGATGACTTTAAAAGTGTGAGCTGGAAAAGCCCAGTAGAAATTTCTGCAGCTGGATCCATTCCTGACGGAATTCCACAGATTTCCATGATGCTCTGCCATTGAGTAACTGGACTTTCAGCTGCAATGTATCTATCACAGTGACATGCATTGTGTTTGTGCAAAGTAAGTGCACAGATAATTGCAGGGAAGATGTGTTAATTAAAGTTCAAGAGCAACAGGCAAGACCTTGAAAATTTATCATTAATTTCTTCTGAGGAACTGGTTGGATTCAAAATACTTAGTGTCTCTTAGGGCACAACTAGTAAGATTAGCAAACCAAAGAACTGTAGAGCTGGGTTTTTTGTAGTACTCCTTTTTCCTTTAAAAATGCAGGGATGACAACTAAAACTTGGTATTGTTGCTTATTGCTGGTTCAGTAGAGCAAGCAACAGAAGACCCCTCAACTCTCATTAGAGTTCATGATGCTCAGCACTAGGCAGAGCTGGATCCTAGGGCTGCATGTTTTAAGAGTAAAAGAAAAAGGGTTGAAAATACAAAAACGAAGCCACAGTAAGCTGGCTGCATGGTATCTTCATATTATTTTCTATTACTTTTTTATGACTGACTATGTAGCTTAATATATCATGATCTTGTATTTTGAAATGCGTTCCAGAAAACATGTGGAGTTTGAAGTCTGGCTGAGTGAATGTTGCTGTTGGAACCTTACCTTAGACTTGCTCGAACATTTTATTATTTTTAACGGCATTACCTTAGCTTTTTAATTCAAGACCTGAGAGATGCAGAGAAAGAGTGTGACTAGAGTGGTAAAACATTAATAAAACCTACTTGGACACAAATAAGTTCAGACAATGTACTGTTGAAATATTGCATGTGAGCATGGAGGTCAACAGGGGTGGTGCAAGGGTAGGATAAGAGAGGAGCACCAAATGAGAGGGATGGGAACAGAGTAGCAGAAGTCAGGGAGGCAGATACTTCCCATCTCTGATCAGCTCCCTGCCTGGAGGGGGAAACCCTTCTCTCTAGTGGAGAGGCAAGTGTGGGGAGCTGCACTGCTGCTGCTGGCTTCCTTGCCAGTTCTGGTGCAGCAGAAATCCTGCACTTGGACAGAGCAACATCTTCCCTGGCTGATGCCTGCCCTGCTCCTAGCGCAGACCCTCTGCCTATTGCCAGAGCTGTGACTGCTGCTCCCAGCGCAAGCCTCTTCTTGTCATGATGGACGCTAGACCGCCCTGACTTGTGTCACTCCTGCCTGCATCATTGGGCAACTAACTCCACTAGGCGAGAGCCCCCAGCATGCTTTCTGCTCCCATGGCTTGTCCTGGTTCACACCACTGTGGTGGTACCTCGCCACGTGGGCTTGTTGTGGCTTTGCACATCGAGAAGGGACTAACAGCATCACGGCGATTAGCACTCAGTGCATGGTCATCAGCTCCTGTGGGCATTTCTGTCCCCAGCTGCACCTCCACTGCACCTAGGCTCTGGTTCGGGGTCAGGCTCTGCTCCTCTCCCAGGCGGTTGCTGTCCCAGCCGACACTTGTGTCCTTACACGTCTGTCCTGATGCACACTCCACTGGGCACACTTGCTGCTACGCTGTTTCCCTCAGAGAGGAGGCAGCTGGAAGGATCAGGGCACACGGTGCATCTGTGACATCTGCCAGCTGAGCTAGTGTGAGGCTCCCTCTCCAGAGGATGTGAAGTCAGATGAGAGAGCATTGACAAGAATAAGTAATTTTTTCTTTTCCCTGTGCCTTTAAAGGCACAAATTGAATGGACACAATGTGTCAGTTTTATTTGTGTAGGCCAGAAACTGAAGACTGGCTTTTCCATAGCTGTGGCAGCTTCTTCTGCCTGTGTGATATTCTTTCTTATGCTCTGATTTTTTTTCTAATAGAAATCAATGGGAGAATTGGCATTGCCATTTATAGGGCAAGACGAAATGCGTTCTCCTCTTTAATATGGCTTGGTCATCTGAGCTGGACCTAACCTGTTTCTTAGTGATGTTTGTCTGTTCTTTCCTATTATTAAGAAACAAATAGCTCCTGACTGGAAGGTGTTGGCATGGGCACTGTTTTTCTGCTCTTAGAGATTTCAGTGAGAGATGAAGCTGTCCAACAGCCGGGGCATTGCCACGATTTTCAACAGTCGGGGCACAGATTTGCAACAAAGCCTGCAGGAGGACTAAATGCATGATGTGGGCATTCGTGTGATTAGATTAACATGATGAAGCTGAAGGTCTTCGCTGGTAGAAGCAGATAAAAGACAAGGGTAACTAGTGAACGATATCCCATGAGCCTGCTTCCCAGTGTTTGAATGCAGAGAAGAAGTGAATGCAAGTCAGAGCACGTTTTGGGACTAAGCACTTTTACAAACTGTTTTATGCACTATAAAATCCCTTCGATTTCAGTGTGTTTTGTCCTTCAAGATGGGGGCCTCATTGTTATTACCTGGGATATCTTCACTTATGATTAAACAGTAGTAAAGGGCAATGCAATTTTCAGCTGCCCTTTGTATCTGCAGCAAAGGCTAAGTATTTCCTCAGGGATAATGATAATGAGTAAAAATAATTTGTTTCCCACAAGTAAGCATTGCAAGAGTAAAAGAAATTCTGCCTTTACATGTGTGTGCACAAAGGTATGAGAGGACAAAGTAGCCTATATTGGCATAATCTGAGATCACACCAGTTTCTGACATGCAGGGGTGAGCTCACTGATCTTTCGTAGTGTATATTAGATGAATTTGGCCTGCAAGGGTGGAATCCGGTCCTGATTGAAGTCTCTGGGAAGTCTGCCAGGGATTCCAACAGGACCAGGATTTCAACTCTAGTCTGTATATGAATAATATTTCAGTATCTTCTGATCTTTGGGGACAACATATTTGAAATACTTCAGAGGACACTTGAAGGGGAGAGTCAAGGGTCAATCCTTCTAACATGAGAATCAGTGGCTGTGCCAGCAGCTTCCAGCTATGTCTTGTTTCTTCCTTTTTCTGTTAATGGGAGATGATAGACAAATGTCACCAAGATCAGGGGTGGGACCACTATATGCGAATCCAAATGTCAACAGAAAGCTCTGCCTGGCCCTTATGTCAATGTGCAGTAGGAAAGAGATGAGGAAGGAAGTGGGAGGAGTGGAAATGGCATACCCGCACTCAGCCTGGCCAAGGGAATAAAGACAAATGGGTACTTTCCATTGCAACTGACTGGCCCTGAGATGATAGGTCCCACTGCTGCATGCTTAGAAGTGTGTTGCAGTGTCAGCAGCAGCATGCTAGATGTTTGCTAACACTTCTGGGATGGTGCAGCTCTGTAATGCTCCTTCTCCAGTGTTGAATTAGATCATGGATATGAGAGATGGACCTCAGCAGGTATTTAAAGCCATGGATCTTTTAGTTGCAGACTCAAGGAGTGAACTCTGTGGCAGGGACCATGTCCTGTCAAAAGCTCCCTGTCAACATTTTCATGTGGTTCACCCTGCAGCAGCAGGCTGACACAGGGCCTGGCACCTGTGAAGACATGTGTGGCACTCACTGTGGTAACCTATGCTGTAGCCAGGGTGGGTGAAACCTATTCAGCACATATTTGAATGAAGGGCCTGGACCATGGTATGGTCCTTTGGGCCATCAGTAGTCTGCAGAGCACCAACTGGGAATCTCTATTCTACATAATCACTACATAGTTTTGCTCAGGATGCCACAGAGGTGTTAACTAATATGTTAATCAGACTTTAAAATGTCCCACCAATGTACGTAAGCTTTTTTTACTCCTGTGAAAGGTGAGATGGAAAATGTACCTTATGCCACAAGCAGAGATTTTAACAGATGGGTTTTTTGACTTCCCTGTGGAAGTTCTAGGTAATTCTCTGCCTCCTTCTCATGGAGTCAGTGGTTTGGACATAAATATGTAGATGGATGTGAAATGTTCCAAGAACAGAAACTGGGACTTTGAGAAACCTCCAAATTTGATTTTCTATGAACTGCACTTGGTTGGTTTGCTATTGATGAATTTTGCTTGGAAATCCTAAGAAGCGTGGTCAGATGAAACAAGGCACAGGTTAGATTGGAATAAAACTGTGGGTTCACATGACCTAATATATTTATTTTGCCTTGAGTCCCAAATGAACTATTCTGTTTGGGAAGGAATAAAGCTGCTTGATACGAGTATGTGTGTGTGTGTATATATGTATAAGAGTTCATTATCTGCAGTCAACATGAATACTTGGCCAAGTTTACAGTAACAGTTGCAGATGTGGGTTTACATGAAAGGAATGTTAAAAACTAATTTATGGAGGAAAGAAGAGCCTCTTTAAATGTAAGCTTTACTATTGGTAATATATGATTGCCAGTGATATCCAACATCTCAGATTAAAGAAAGAGCATGCATGAGGTGTGACAAAGGACAAATCAATCCATTGAACTCCACCTTTTGACTTCAATGAAGTTACACCTGTTTCTGAAAGACCTGAGTGGCATTCAATGCTTCTAATGCAGAATTAAAAAGGGAGTGGGGAAAATAATTTCCAAAAGTTTTCCAACAGATTTTAACAGAAAACAGATTTATTTGTTTTGACTGAAGATAGATTAAGGAACTCTAATTCTCCCAGATGGTGCAGTAGAAGTCTTGTCATACCTGCATTTCATGGGTGCCAGGTTAAACAAGTCACACTTAGACAATGAGTGTTGCTTGCTGAGTTGCTCTCGGCTGCAAAAGGGGCAATGAAGAGGTTCTGTTTTCACTTCTCAGGTGGAGGAGGTAGAAAGAAAGGGCAATGGTAGTCTTAGGGATACAGTGGATGTCATGGCGTGTAGCCAGCTGGAGGAAAATATTCTTCGTGCTTCTCACTGACCAGTCCTTTACCAACATTTGAAAGGTCCACATCTCCACACCAGGGCTTTGGGACAACTAAAGTGGAGACAGATGGGAAAATGGGACATTTGGATTAATGGGGTACAACTCACAAAACTGCTTGGAGTCTCAGTTTATGTCAAGCTTTAATTAGACATTTGATCCTTTTTGTGGGAGTATTTAAAAAAAAAAAAGAGGGCAATGACAGAATAACTTAGGTCTTGTGTTACCACCTGATCCTGCAGTGAGGACAGGTCAGAAGTCAGAGGTCCAGCTGCATGCGTGTAGAAAACCTTTGTATAGTCAGACTTGGAAGCCTTCCCTTTACCATCCCTCTGTAGGAAAGGTTCAGAAAGAATTTCCCTTTATCGTCTTCGCTCAGCCCTTCTCTGCAGCACACATTCCTGTTTGTAGGATATGGCTTTTTCAGTACTGACGTTAGTTACAGCTAGTGGCTGGGACCAAACCCAGGGCCTGGTTGTGCTTTAGCCTTCTGCAAATGCACAGTGAGAAGAATTTGCAATTGGTGGAGATAACAAAAGGACTGAGAGGCACAAAATTGACTAAGGCTCAGTCCCTAAGGCCACAAAGTAAATCAGAGGTAGAACCAAGCAGGAGTATCCCCAGTTGCTGGGTTCAACCTGACTGCTAGGCACTGGGCCATGATATCTCATTGGCCTCCTTGTTCTGCGCTGTGTTACTTGACTTCTCCTGGAAATCCTGAAGCTGTTTCTCTTCGCACTGTTCCTGCCTCCTGCTGCTAGGGATGAGGGAGGGAGGAAAGGAGGGAGGGAGAGGCTAGGAACTGGTCATGGTTTCTTTCATGAAGAAGCCCGGTATTGTCCTTTTTACTACTCTAGCCCTTTTCTGTGCTTCCTGTGGGTCCTAAAATTTCTACCAGCTCTCACAGAACGGGGGTCCTACAACAGTGCAGGATGGGTCTGTTCTGGTACCCCACTTCAGTCACCAGCGTGAGAGGCTTGTCGGGCTAAGGAGGGAAAGGGAGGTACCTTTGAACCTCCACAAAACAACCCCAGCCAGCCAAACATGAAGGAAGTCACAACAACAACAACAAAATTTTAAATTCCCCAATCCAGGAACAAATCAGAAAGAAAAACACCCCCAGGAAAAGTAAACTAATAAAATAACCTTCACAAAACCCCTGCCCTCAGCAGTGTTTTAATCCAAAAAAGGGGCAGAAAAAGCCACGGATTCCCTTAAGTCATGAGAGGCTTTACTACTGCCAGTGATTTTATGGGGAGGGCGCTTGGATGCTGCACCGGCGGGCAGGAATATAAAGCCTCAAGGCAGATCTACATCTGCAAACAGAGCACTTCAAATAATTTACAAATGCACCTTGGCTTTGTTTCCCTTAAACTGCAAGCAGTTCATAACCCACCTTTGAAAATTTTAGTCTGCATCTGCACGCTGGCTTTCTCTGTGGATTAAATGGCCGGTCTTGTGCTAACGGACTGGAAAACGTTGTTTTTTTTTTTTTTGGGGGGGGGACGGGACGTGGGGGGGTGGAAATCCTCTGAGTGCAGCGCCTAGGCTAGGGTTGCAGAGGAAGCTGAGGCCTCCAGCCCTGCACAGGAAGCAATCTTAGAGCAGGCCTTAAATGCCAGATTCCAGGCAGAGTTTAACTAACCACTGACAGCTCTGTAAACAAAGCAGGGACAAAAAGAGAACAGCTTTCCCTTTTCTGGTAGTCATTTTTGGTTTGGGGGCTGCAGGGGAATTCTGTAATACTCGGCTTGATGGGATATAAACCAAGGCTGGAAAGGCTTTGTATATGAAGAACTGTAAAGGGGAAAATATTTCATGGACTAAATCATAAAGAAGAAGGTAGGGCACGGGGAAAACGCGTGGATTAAACTACAAAAAAAAAAAATTGCTACTTTTGGTTCTTTGAGCAGGATTTATACATAGTTTGGCTCCTCCTGGGTGGTATTTAAAAGCTGCGGCTTATTTTCCTTCTTTCCTCTTTTCCTTCTCTTTTCTTTCCTCTTTTCCTTCTCTCTTCTTTTCTCTTTTCCTTTTCTCCTATTTTATCTTTTCATTTTCTCTTTTTGTCCCTCTCTTTTCTCATTTTCTCTTTTCTTCTTGTCCCTTTCTTTTCCCATTTTCTCTTTTCTTCTTTTCCCTTTCTTTTCCCTTTTTTTTGAAGTGGGGGTGGGAACGGAGAGATGAGGACTAACTTTTGCAAAACTTTTAAATATACGTGCAACTAAAGAAAATAAGAAATGTCTTGTGCAGCATTTTTACTGCTTCCAGTAAAAATTGGAAGCTTAAAGTTAAAATTGTGCTGAATTGTTGCTTTTGTTTGTAGAAAAGACCTGTGACGTTACAAATAGCTAGTCTGTGGCTAACAGATGTATACAGTCCTTACTTAAAGCATGTTGATTTAATTTTGACTAGGAAACTAAACGCAGGCATGGGCTATGTTTATCCTACAAGGCATTTCATTAATCTTGTTTATCTCAACAATACTGAGGAAGTTAAATTTTTTGATGGAAAAAGAAAATAGTTACAGCGAAGTTAAGAAAGCAAAACAAAACTAAATGGACTCAGTTCGTTAAATGCATCCATTGTGTTTTCTCTCTCATCTAAGTGGTCATCTCCCTTTTAGATTTGGATCTTTCCAGAGCTCTGAACGCTTGAACACCCACCATGGATGACTTTGAACGCCGCAGAGAACTCAGGAGGCAAAAGCGTGAGGAAATGCGCCTTGAAGCAGAGAGGTGAGGTATTATGTATGGAAAATGGTGCCGGTGGCTTGCCTTTGATTAGCAGTGGCTTTGAGGATTTCTGTCTTAAATTCCAAAGTATGCTATAGCTAACCAAAGAGTCCTTGCTAATGCTATGTGCCGTAAAATAGCTTTAGTTGGTATTGTGGAAGAGGCTGGAAGTCAGGGATGTCTGGTGTCTAATTCTTTTAGGCTGTTGTAAATGCCCTGGCTTCTAGTTATTTTGTTATATGGATAAATGTAAACAGTGAAGGTGGACTATGGCCGCATGAAATTATTGATAGGAAAACTCATGCTCAGATGCCATGTGAGTAAGTGCTGTGCAGAAGGGATTGTGTTTGTCTTTTCAGACATAGAGCTAAAATTTTAAGATATCCACTGAAAGCTGAGATACACTTGGTATATGTAGTGTAGCATATCTGTGAATTGTCTGCCATTACTGTGCAATTGCTGTTGTATTTGTACTGCCTGTCACTTTTTATTCGTTTACAGCCACTTTCTGTGGGCAGCAAGGGCAGCATTTGCTATCAGTTATTACAGATTTACTTTGGTGCAAATGAGAATAGAACTTGATGTAGGCACAATGATGTCAATTTATGAAAGAAGCAGAATGAAAATACTGGGAATGACATTTCATTAACTAACCCCATTTTACACCTGTACAGTTCCATTTGCTTTAATGGAATTTCCCATGATATACACTGGAGTAAACAGGGAGAAAGTCAGGCTCCATTTATTTTTGTAATGTCTTCTCTCATATAAAGATTTGATTTAGTTTATTAACACTGCAGTGATTTAAAAAAATGGAACTTAGGTTGTTTTCTTATTTTTGTTCTCATTTTTGTATTTACTTTTGAATATGGACCTCATTTTCATTTGTGGTCTTTCTCATGCACTGACAAAACCATGGTGTTTCGGGTTCTGAATGCTGAAGAAGAAAATACATTTTCAGAGCAGTTTTAAATAGAAGTCAGCAGAATGCAGTACCAAATATCTTTTGTATGCCTGCTTTGAGCTTTTTAATAAGGCCCTGCTACATAAGCAAGACTCTCTGATGGAAGCTGATGACACCTGGGGGGGAAACCCCAGGTGGACGAGATGCAATAGCCGCCTGTCTTTCTGAAAGAAGTGTTGCCATGCAGAACTGGGTATGTGAGCTCTCCTCAGGCTATAAGCTGAACCCGTGAGCTCTGGAAAGCAGCAGCGTTGCCTGCAGATAAACAAACTCACGTGAAGCGTGGTGGCCGAAGGGAAATGAGGCGGCAGCTTCCCTTTGCAAAATGCAGCTGTCACCTGGTTGGTGACCTCCCCAAAGGCAGCGGAGCAAATGTGCCGTGGCACTAAACTGCTTTCTTGTTCCAGAAGGTTTCCCCCCAGGCCTGGGGCAATATGTTTTTGTTGGGCAGCATGGGAGGGATTGCAGAGCCCGTGCTAGTGCACAGTATAGTGCAGGGTATTTATATACTTCTAGTGTACTTCTGCTTTAAGAAAATCTTTTTAAGGAAAGGCTGAGACTTTAAGGTTTCTTGCTAACAGAGGCCCTGGGTGGCCTGTGGAGGATGCTGTGAGGTGCAGTTTGGGAGGTGTTTTCTGCTACGGAAAAATGCCACTTGAACTTCCCTGTGAAGGCATCCAAGCTCTCGCGCAGAGGCTGTGGGGTGGTCTGGGCATCAGCGATGTGGCGTGGCTGGCTTGCGGAGGCAGTGACAGCCGCAGGGCACTGGGGATAAGGGGCTCTGCCCTCGCTACCATGGAAGCTGAAATCCAGGACTTCCGGTGTATCCATAAGTCACCGTGTGGCCTGCAGTTTTATGCATGGGCCCAGCTCTGGTCCCTGATCGTGCATGGGGAAACCAGAGCCCTGGAGAGGCAAAAGCTGCAGCCAGTGTCCGGCGTCCCTCGACGGAGCCCTCCCTGGGGAGCCCTGCAAGCCGATGGCGATACCTGCCCCTGGCCCTGCGTGATGGGGAAGCCAAGCGGTTGGGCCAGAGAGCGATGGCTGCTGACGCTGGAAACAGCCTCCTCCCCACCCACCCACCCACGCCTGCTTTTGGGAAGTGTTTTTGCTACATCTGGGGCAGCTTTGCTGGGGTTTTGTGTGGTAACCTTTGTGGGGGAGGAGAGCTCGGTGGCAGCCCGGCCAGAGGAGGGCTTGGGCCCGCGTCCCTGTTTTCTGCTGAATTGCTGCAGAAGAGCTCTGGGCCCTTTCCCACACATTTGAAAGCTTTTAGCAATAAATTGCCGTACGCTAAGTTTTGCTGTATTCCCTCCACTGCTGCCAACTTCAAGCATCCAAGTACCATGAGTCAGACCCCTTAAAAGTCACAAGACTGCTTTAAAAATCTTGAGGTCTTAAAAATAATTTAGTCTGGCCTTTTTATTTTTGGTTTGCCTTAACAATAACAGAGCCTGATTCTCAAGTTCAGATGCGACTCTGGGAGCCGGGACCTCCCAAAACCTGCCCCAGCAGGGGCAACACCAGGGAGGAGCTGAGCATCCGCCCCCGTTGCATTGCACCGCTCACGTCGAGCTAAGGGCAGCAGCATTTGGGCAGTTATTAACAAATGAATACATCACGCTGGATTGTTTTTGGCAAATTCAGATTTTTAGGGATTTGGGGGATCATCTTCACGTTTAAAAATATGACTACAACGTGTTCGTGTACACCTCTTAAGCCACAGCAATCTGCTTGCCAGACCTCCATCTGTCTGAACACTTTCAGGTGTTTTACCAAGTGAATCGTGTGGTCCTAAAGAGCAGCATGGAGGCTGAAAACGCTCCATCAGCTCTGAGCACTGGTACCTGCTGTTCGGGCACAGGGCATTTCCCTGCACTCTGCCATCAGTGGGCTGTAGCCTTGCTATGGGGAAACCGCCACTGGTTATAAGTATTTCCGCTGGGAGATGGACAGACAGATGATTATGTGTAGTCTGTAACATGTTTGCTAGGTCTCCCAGACACTGTTTAGGCTTCTCTGAGTTGAACAGTAAACCCAGAAGTGCAAGCAGCCATATCAAATAGCAGTATTTGTAACTCAAACAGCAGTATTTGTAACTCAGCCAGCCGCAGTGACGCATTTTGCTACTTCCTGGGATAAAGGCACACGGGAAGCCTGTCTTCCCAGTCTGATGCCCGTGCCCAAGAGAGATCAAGGGATGAAGATGCCTTGTGGCATGATGCACTCATGCACCACATGCCCAAGAGGGAGTGAATTCACCTTATTGTATCTTCCCCAGGGGCCACAGGCTGTGTGGGGACTGGTCAGGATACATGTGCCGTCAGCTTCCCAAGTGTCTGTCATGCTGGAGCCACCGATGTCCAGCCACTTATGTCTAATCTTTGGAGATGCTTACTGCAAGTTCGATCCTTGAGGGCTGATATTAGGCTTTGTGTTTTGGGGTTTTTTCCGTTAGAAAGCTGTTGGAAATGATGTTTTGTTGTGCTGCGTAGCCCTGGCATTCTGGGTTGATACGCTTAGGATTGATCCTGAGGAGAGGCTGGCTTTGTCTTTTAATGACCAACAGCGTGGTTCACCCCGGCATGTGCTTTGGCTAGTAGTTCATGCCATGGCAACTTAGATATAGATTGCCACCAACTCAGAAAGCTAGAGTGTTTTTGGCATTTTAAGCTCTTATCATTTCAAGGTATCCCACATATCCCCACACAGGCTCGCTGCACCCACCCAGAAATTTTGTCCAGCCAGAATTTTTTGACTATTTGTATTTGTCTGGGATCTCTGGAGGCCTATTCAGCATGTTTGGAGCAGCAGCGCAGACCTGTCTAGGGGGCATGCGGCCAACAGCAGGCATGTGGGGCTTCGTCCAGCTTTCTCCCAGGCTGTCAGTTTTATTGCACATGCTCAGGCTGGCGGGGACCCAGCAGCTCTTGTACCTCATGGGGGAACAAGGCTTTCCAGGCATAGGCTGGGAAACCCAGGACAAAGTGTGGCAGCATTAACTGTGCCCGACTGCTAGCATTTTGCATGTGGTTTGTACTGATCAGGTGCAAGGTGAGGGAAAATAGGACCCTACCAGCCATTTGGGTGATGGGATGTGTTATGTCTCTAACTGCTCTGCGGCAAAGCCAAGGCTTTATCCTGCTCCTCAGAGGCAGAGGGAGCCCTGCGCCTGGGACGGTGGTGGTATAAAGCCCTGAGGTCCTGGTCCAGAGCTGGCTGAAGTCAGTGGGAAGCTTTCCACCGATTTCAGTGGGCTTTGGATTAAGCCCTACCTGAGTTATTCCAGCCAGAGGATTTATGAGACAGTCTCAGTGGCAACCTCGAAGGAGCTGGATGAACACTTTGCCTTCCCAGCCGCAGGGTACATACTGTGCTGGAGTATCGGGGCTGTCACAGAAATGGGTTGCGCTTAACTGATGGGAAAAATCCCATATGTAATTGAAGCACAGGGGATTGACTTATTTCAACAAGGGAAAAAAACAAATGCTACCTGCTGCTTTGTGGCTCTTCCTAGGCAGTAAAAGATGTTATTTTGAACAAAACCATCAGGTTTCATCATTTTGATGTAACTGACACTGGAAGAATTTAGCCTGGGGCTGGGTAGGGTGTGTGTGTCTGGAGAGGTAGTGCTTTGTGAATGAAATCTTGCTGATGCACTTTGGTCTGTCACAGCTGCATGCAGTTGCAGTGAAAAATTGAGGTGAAATACTTCTTGAAGTGACAATAGACCTACTTTCTTGACTTCAGTATAATTGAGAGCAAAAGTTGGCCCCTTGAACTCTCTAAAGAATAGCTCTCAGGTTAATCTATTTAGTACTTAAGCCACAATTTTATGACTGGCTGACTTGCCGTTGCCCCAGCAATGTATTTTCACCTCTCCCTGGTGTTGGGGCTCTTTTAAAAATTATATGAGGAAGCTGATCCAATTTGCTTCATTGCCATACCATCACTACTGCAGACTTCAGGAAGGTCTTATGGTCATTGTCAGACTGGTCTCCATTTAGCTGAAGCTTAACTTTGAATCTGAACCACAGCCTTGCCCTGCGTAATGCTCTTCCCTAAGGGATTGCAGGTCGTTTCATGGGAAGGAGAGGTATTGGTCATCCTGTTGTAAAAATACAGCAAAGAGAAGTGGCTATCTAGCATCAAATCACAAGTCACTAAAAAGACTGTCTAAAACCACGATACTGCTGTGTAGGATCTCCTGACAGGAGCCATAGCTGTCCTGACTAAAGGGCTCATCTTCTTGCAGACCAATCAGATATTACTAAACATAGCCTAAAAAGGTATGTGGGTAGGATGTACAGAAAAACACTGCTATTAAGCTTTATGGTTCCTGATAGCATTCATTACTAAAGGCAGTAGGTTTCTTTTTCAGTAAGATCAGTAGGATTCTTTTTTTTTAAAAGAGCATCCAACAGTTCAATCACAAACTCCCTCCAGCCTCTCATTTAAACAGTTTTATAAGGCAGTGTGGTTCATGTTCATGGACGTAGGCTGAAGAATGCTCATAGAAATAACCCAGCTTGCAAGCTGGGGATGGCAGCAGTCTACAGCAGGCTGAAAGTCTCCTGCGGTGGTAACTTGCTCAATGTAACTTCAGTTAAAAGGGGACACATGGTTAATCCCAAAACTTATCTTGGTACAACAGAAAAAGAAGTCAAGTGAATTTCAGTCCAGACCTGTGAAGGTAAGTACAGAACTAGCAAGGCATTTAACATGCCTTTTACTGTTCTAGTGCTCCCATTGAGGCTGGTGTAGCTCAGGTAAACATACAAAGGGCTGATTCACCAAGTTAAGAAGGTAAAACCAGCAGGATCCGACAGGGTACATCTTTGCAGGACTTAATGAGAAGCACATTGCTTATCTTCTGGATGAGTACGACAGGACATGTTTGTTGCCACAGCATCTTAATGCTTCTGGAGAGCAAGGAAAGGTCATCCTTGTCAGCCACAGAAAGTGGACAATTTCCATTCTCCTCTCCAAGACAGTGAGGGTGAGCGTTCATGTTAGATCAACATTGAATGACCACAAATAGCTTTTGAAACTGCTTCTCATTCCTGCAGTGGGGTTATCTCTGGTATAGAGTGTACATTAGTGACAAATGTTAAACAGTGTTGAGAGTTTAGGAATGAACATAGATGGTTCCTTTTTAATTATCCCCTACTTCTTGAAACACTAGGACTTGCCCATGTCTTGTTCCTAAATGTCTGGTTACATTTTTATTAAGAGTTTTCAGAGACCATGCTTTGATTCAGGCTTGTGTAACGGAATGAAAAATATGATCTTAATACAAGTTTTCAAGGAGTGCATGTTTAAAAATAAGAGAAGCTGGCTGCATATGCCTAACATGTCATTTCCCAATGTTCATGATTTATTTCAGAACAGTACTTCCAAAAATGTTCGGACTCTGTCCTCTTGAGGGCTGTGCCCTTGTCTGGTCCAAGCCTCTTTTGCTACTAAAACAAGAGCTACAGTGGTTTTATCTCTCCAAGAACTTCATATATCCTGAAGTTCCAAATACTTTGAGGGTTTCTGCTTGTCTTTCCATAAAATACTCACCTTCTGGTAGAGCTAAGATATGACTTCTTCTGCCCAGGAGTTAAATATTAAGACAATGAATAAATAAGATTAGAAGTGCATGAGGGTTGAGAACAAATCGAGGCAAAATGCTCCAGCTGTTAACCTGTCTTCACAGCTACCTTGAATTCCAGGACTGACAGGACATATTTGGATTGTCAAGGTGAGTTTGGCCCCTCACATTGCATTGATCACTGTTCCTGCAGTTCTTGGAGCTCATTGTTAACCCAGACAGAAAAAGCATGACACAGGGGCTCATTAAAGCACACCCTGCTGCTGTCACTCTCAAGTGAGGGTGGATACTAGACAAATCTTTGCTATTGTAGCATTTCAGATGCCCTGGAGGAAATAACCAAACACACGCACAGCTGAGTAGAAGCTACCACTTAATTTTACAGCCATTGTGTGTTTTGCAGATTATGTTTTCTTTAAAGTCCTTATGGAGAAATGTTTTATAAAAGAAGTTTTGTTCTTCTAAATAGCTAGACATACAGAATATAAACTTTACTGAGCTAACCCCACTGCAATTCCTAAGCAGACAACAAAATCAGCTCCTTAGTATTTCAGATATTAATCCCACATGGATGTTAAGGTAATTCTGTAATCTCTGTACTACATCTACTGTACTAGCCAAGCTTTTAGGAGGACAGCCCAAATCCAGCACTCAGCTGGCAAAATGCCCATCTTTCACCTCTTTCAACAGAGTGGCAGGTTTGCTTTGGAAGCTCCAAAGAGTTTGGGAAATTCTTGGGTGAAAAGCACCCCCTCCAAGCCTATAATCAGGTAACCCACCTACTGCCAAAGGGAAGTCTGCCCTTTTGTTTCTTGCTGTATTTTTATTAGCTTTAACTAGACCGAAGTCCTTGATGAACTGATCTTATTGAAATGCCTAATAAATATGGCCATGGAGGCACAGCTTTTGGTGCTTGTCATTGACAATTGTAGCATGCATATTTAAAAGGGCACCATATGAGGAGTAATACAACATGTTATTTTATCATGATTTTCAGAATTATACTGAAGCATAGGCACTGCACAAAGAAAATCATGAGGCTGTAGGAAGGTAGCTGGTATAGTACAAATAAGTGTCAATGGCTGTTCTGTCACGTTTATGTTGAAAAATAACATCTCTTTAACATCTTATGTGCAAATTGGCAGTATGCAGTCAATTAAGCTAGGGTAGCCTGCAGAGCTCTTGCAGCTCTGTGCATCTGTCATTGTACCTTCAAACAGTGTAAATCATATCTGCCATCAGAATTTTCTCATACAAAAGACTTCAGAAACTTGAAATGCAAAGAGCTGCGTTAACTGAACATTGGCCTAAGGCTTATGAAGGCACAGAGCCTTCACACTCCCTGTAACAGCCACAGCGGAGCAGTGTGGTGCCTGTGAACTATAGGTATGTATGTCCCTTGGAGGCAGACACGGCACCTCAGTTTCCCCAGCAGCATTTTCTGTCCCTTGGCAAGGACTACATCATCCCTTCATGTAGGTTACCTTCAATAAACTCAGTATGGCAGAGACCAAAGACACTGTCCTAAAACAACCCAGAGTAAAGGAGGTTTGGTTCTTGGTCCCTGGGTCTACTTTTGTCAGACTCTTTCTTAGGCAGGGCAATCCCCCATCTTCATTGATCTGGACAGCAAGTGTCAGTTGTCAGAAAAACATGCATGAACCATTGCTAAGTCTTATTAGATTCCTAACCCAGTCTCTCTTCATAAATAAAAACAGTTGATCTGTATTTCTTTCTAAACAGTAAGTATATGATTGAGCTCTCAGATGCTTACTCACTTCCCACGTGCCTGATATCCAAAACTAGCACAAGAGGCAGGGCTAATTTAGTTCATTGTATAAAGCCTTCTCAGGCCATAGGATTGTGCATACCTCATCACACAAATGTGTATGCTTACAAATGAGTTGGCTGAAAATTCTACGTTAATCCCCTTCTCTTGATTAAAAAGGGCCTTATTATTAATAGTAATGCTCCACAACAAATTTCATTTAGTTTAAAGAAAAGTAAAAGGAATACTGCGTTGTTCCCATACAAAAGAAGCTGATGGTTCAATATCCCCGTATCTTAAGAAAGGTTCAGAAAAATATTTTCAGGCAAATACATTGTGCATTGATATATTCACCAGCAATAATATATTATATAGCCTGCATGTGCTTGTTGCAAGTGGCTGATGGCATACATCCTGGTGGTCCAGCCTGCCTGCTGAGATGGGCAATACGGAGTCTTGATGCTTTTTTGGGCAGAGGGTCATCAAGTGCTGCTCAGAGAGCTGGTTACTTCTCACAGCCCCTGCCTCGCAGGTTGATTGCTACTGCAGCCCTCCTTGCTGTTGCCTAAGAGGGAAGGTGGGAGCAAAGTGAGCAGGGCTGCCCTGCGCTGCCTCCCTGCCACAGCACCCACACCCTGGCTCCCGAGGCTGAGCAGCTACTTATGGGTAGTGCATCTGAGGCTGGACTTGGGCTGGGGGTCCTGAGCCCAGCTGCTGAGGTGTGAACTGCCCTGCGCACGTGGTGACACAACATTGTGTCTGGAGGAGGTGCTGAGTAGAAGCTGCCGCGGAAGGAGAGCATTGGTGGTGTTTAATTTGCTCTTTTGCTCTAAATAGAAGAGAGTAACTAAAGCAGCCTCTAAAACTGCAAATTTCCAGACTTGGATGGGTATGATCTCTTAGCTGTTACATTGCAATAGCTTCTTTTTAGTGAATAAGAACATTGTTGAACTTGTTGCTTAATTGTGTCACTATTCTTCAGGGCATTCTGGGCTTAGAATGGTAGAAGTTATTAGGCATGACAGAAGTTGCACTTATTACCCTACTGTGAGAGTCTTTAAGGAGTGACATGAAAATGAGTTTAGCCAGTGGATTTCTAGGAGCATCTGCTTCTCAGTGTGAATTTGCATTTTATTATTATCTTTATGATCTAATATCTGAAATTAAACCAGATAATCAGAAGATTCGATTTCCCTTTAAAAAACTGAGGCCAATTTGTTTGCAGGGATAATAGATTAAATGAAGTCAAATGCTAACAAGTTTTACACACAAATAAGCATAGTATGTAAACGCTATCAAATTGCTGACAGCCTGGGCAAAGTTACCCTTTCATGGCTCAGTTCAAAGAACTATAGAGGAAAAATGTGATTTGCAAATGAAACTCCAAACTGATTCCAACTTGCAGAAGCATCTCATTTGGTCAATTAGCTCCTGCATTTTTGGCTTTGTGCCTTTAAACAAAGCTTTAATTACTGAAAATAAATGTTTATAAGCAGCTTTATTTCTCTCATCATAACCTACTTATTATCTTGTGCTAAACAAAGAAAATCCTCCTTGCCAGCTGATTGTCCTTGTGTGATCAAGGTCTTTCACAGAATGAAGGGAGACATCAGGTGGCTGTGCTTCTCGGGCAACTTAATTCATCCGTGCACAGCTCAAGAAATATTCCTGCCCAGAAATAAGGTCAGTGGGCAACTTCTCCTTAGAAAAGAAGTCTGGTGACAGGCCAGCCCCCGAGGATGCTAGCATGCAGTGTGACCAGAGGGTCGGGTTAACAGAAGTGATACAGCTACGATTAGCAAGAGCAGTAGTTGTGTCAGCCTTGCAGCTGAGCCCTTCTCTTCCTGGGGAACAGCGAGGGTGATGGGAAGTGGAAAAGTAAGCAGGATGCTTTTCTTTTCGTTTATTGGAAAGTATAAACCAGTGGGTGGTGTATTTGACAGTTAAAGTTTAGCCTCATCTTGGTTGACATTAAGAAAATAGAAATAGATGTTATTTTTCTCCCCTTTCTGTCAAAACCTGTTGGTTGGACTGAATAAAGTTGCTTATTAATAGCCTTCGCTGGATAGTCTGTTGAGAAAAGTCCAGCAAGTTTGTCATGCTGACATAGAAAATCAAGGGAAGGCTGTAACTCAACAGCTAGTTGTGACGGTCCTTTTGTTGGGTTTTTTAATTTTTTTTTTTTTTTTCCTGGTATTTGCTGAAAACATGCCTGTTTCCTTTAAGGTAGCTCGTGACCCATTTTCAATGTGGACATTATTTAAGCCAACAACAAGGACTGCTCTAGCAAGAGGTTATCTTCTAGGCAGACTCTGTTCTTGTGCTGAGGCCATAAGAGAGGTGCTGAAAATTGGTACTCAAAAGAGGGCTTCTTCAAAGGTTTTGTTAAATTACTTCCCCATACCAGTACTTCCCTCTTCCAACAACACAAGACAACATCTTGTCTACTGGTGTTTAAACTGATTCACTTGAACAAGCGCTGCCTTCTTTTTGAGCCCTTTTTGTATGATTTAAACCTGATGTATGTCATGGTAAATTTTTAAGTCAATTAAGTGCACACAGTGGAAAGTAATCAAATTACCATGACTCGATTTACTGCTTGTCAGCTGAGCCTCTTGCAAGGGAGGTATCTTATTGTTAAACAGTGTGGGACGGTAAGCCTGTTTACATTTGGACTAGTAGGTTTGCATGGATTTAATGCACTTGGTTTCAAACCAGGTTTGAGGTAGACTTCTGCAACTTCTGTGTACAGACAATGTCTTTGTGACTGTGGTGAGGTGCATTGGTGGTGGACTCCCAGACGAGGAATCTCTGTTGATCTTCATTTTCCATGCAAATCCTGCCTCTTTTTACAGCTGCTTGTTTCTGCTCTTAACGTGGCTCTGTGGAGAGTTGGGTGGCACAGGTGATGGTAGACAGGGAATCTCAGACACTGACCTACCTCCAATCCCTTAATGTTGCTGTGTTGTATGAAGTCAGGTACAGATCAGGGGAAGGCTGGTATTAGATGGGTGAATCAGATGTTACGCACATCCACCAACTGCTACTGATCAAGATATGGAGAGCTCAGGGACCCCCTGCAAGCCACTGTGGAGTCAACAAATGGATACAGCAATTCCTAGTCCTGGCAGCTGGATTCCTGCAATGGCTTGGACTCTTGTAGCTAGCTGTTTCAAAGGAGTATCCTGCAAAGATGAATAGAGAGAGAGAGACTAGAAAGAAAAATCTGAGCAACATCACTTTTAAAGTGAGAAAAGCACTGCAGGACTGACTGAGAACATATACGCTTGTTCACAAGACTTACAGCTTCTTACCACAAGAGGGGTTCCTATGTGTAATAGCTTAATGCTCAGAAATATATCTTTTTGGGTTGGGGGGTGTGTGTGTATGGTGAGCAAATTTCTGACTTCAGCAAGCAGACAGTGCTTACAGGAGCAAGCTGGTTTCATTTATAAAATTGCCAGCCCTCTAGTGATAAGGAGAAAATCAGATACTCTATGTATCAATCCTGGGCATTTCTGAAAGGCATTGTTATAATACAGAGGTGAGAAAGATATAGGGGTGAAGCCGGCCGCAGAGCAGAATGCCTCCTTAATATAAAGAATAAAACTTTTTCCATCTATATTTTTGAACACAGAAAAGGAAGGAGTTGGTATAAATGGCTTTTAGTGAAATGGACCTTTTGGTGGAAAAAAAAGATACCTCATAAATTTGTTTGTGGCCTTCATGTGAATTCAGAATTTTTTCAGCAAAAACTAGCTATCAGATTTTCACAAAAATGCTTACAGTTGCTAAAGTCACCGACCACAAAAGACCATCTCCATTCCTCCCACTTAGTGCTTATCATCTTGGGAGAGGACCAGAGCACAGTGGAGACTGGAGAGGAAAGCCCTTCTGATTATCCATGTGCAGATGATTTTTGTCCTTATGCCCCCTCATGAGATGATTATACCATTGCATTTGTATGGCACATCATGCCATCCCTTGAGATGAAGTTCTCAGCATCCAGTCTGCTTTTCTACCTTTTCCCTATGCAAAAAACTTTTATGACTGGATTGAAAGGAAAAAAAAAATCATGTATATTTCCACAGGAATAGCATGACTGTAGTTTCTTTAGAAGAGATTTCTTTTACTAGCCTGCAACTGCTAAGCTGAACAGAACTCGCAGCTTTTTCAAGTTCATCTTCAGCCCATACAAAATGACGAGCTTTTTCTGGGTGCTGTTGCTCAGAACATTCCTGAGATTCTCCAGTGGCTGTTACTTCAGTGTCTTAATAAGGCAGCTCCGTAGCTGGGAAAGACAAGGAGATGGCTTTTCTAAACACTGGCTACACATGGATTCCTTTTATGGTCCAGCTTGCACAGTGGGGTATTCCTCTGAAGGTCAGCGACATGGATAACAAAGTGCTTCCCACTGCAGCTTACTTTGTGAGAGCAGGCATCATGTGTCTGGTGCCACATGTTCAGCCTGCTCTGAGAAGGAGGAGAAAGACATAGTTGGGTAGGGAACTGTAGAAAGAGGGGAAAAAAGCAGTGCATTAAGTGCTGTGTATTTTGTATTGATGCTATTGCTGTGCTCACTGGGGCTGCAGGATGTGGTTGTGAATACCATGTACAGAATATGTGTGCATATGCTGGGCTGATATTTTGTAAAAAATGCCCCTAATAAACTCCTCAGTAGGGCTTCAGGGTTCAGGTCATCCCACAGCAATACCAAGGGCAAATTTTCATGTCATGCCCATGAATTTGGCTTTTCATTCTCCCAACAAAATGGGATAGAGTACTAATGACCTTTTCAAACCAGTGAGTTATGATGGCTGGAGGGGCTGTCTGTACTGGCATGCCACAAGATGAATTTGTTTAAGCAAAAGGTTTAATTTCCCCCCCCCTTTTTCTCTCGTACAACCTAGTGAGTCTTTTATCTCATTAGCATGTAATCATCTTCTTATACTGGAGGGTTGCATAAGTTCCTTCAGGGCTATTGTCTTATTTCTCACCCAATTTTTTCATGGAATAGATGAGTCACTTCAATATTCTAAAGAGAAGGAATATATTGGTCATTAATTTAATATGAGAAAACCCCTACTAAGTAATGAAAATCTCATCATGTTTTGTTAGTCCTGAATATATGTACAGGATATACATAAACTGAATGAAGAAAATATATCTTCAAGGCAAACCAGAAATGTTTAGGCATATTCAACGGGCCTGTAATCTAATTTTTCATTTACTGATTATTGTCAGATGGACTAATACAGTACCTAATTAACCATGAAGACAATGAAAGACTTTAACTGTGTCACCAGCTCTGACACTGTTTGAGAAAAGAGAAGTGCTTGAAGGTGTTGTTTTGGTGACTCACATCTTAAAAGTCTAACTTTCTTCATCTGTTTCCCCGTTGCTTCGCTGGCTCCATCCTTATTTCACCTATCGTGCTCACATCATACTTACAATGAGATCCTGATGTACTGACTTTGATATCATTATAGGTCTTGCGTGCTTGTGGTTACGCTGCCTTTGGAGGGAATGTGACTTCTCAGTCTGTTGGCTGCATGGTTTTGCTGGATATGATATCTTGCTTTGAGGAGATAAAGGCACAAATGCACAGAAGTGGAGCAAAGATCAAAAACCATGCAGTTTGGCTGATGAAAGCTTCTGAACTCTTGTCAATGCTTGCTGATAACAGAAGAATTCTGAAACAGAAACAATTATTAAAGAATATGTTTTAAAGCAGGATAGATCTAGGAGGAAAGAGCTAGCCCCCAGTTAAACTCAGAGGTCCCATTTAACAGGCTGTGTCACACCTTCATAGCTGTTCCATGTTATATTGCATTCAGTGTTTAAGGCTTGCTTTCACTCATTTCAGTCTGAATCCTGTTTTCAGTAGTTGTGCACATTTAGCTATTACTCTGGATTTAAGGGATTGGTATAACTGAGAGCAGAGACCATCTGTCCTGTCCTCATTATACTGCTGGAAGAAAATATTGGTAAGATGTTTTGGTGACTAGGAATGACTTTTCTGACACCAACCCGTCTTCCTTTATTTATTGGTTGTTCTTCCCTCAACTTGGGCTGTACCCTGTCATCAATTTTTAAGCCAAATTCTTTATGGAAGTCAATAGGGAGTCCTGCGCAAAGGGAAATGACATAATGTTGCCCTTTAGTCCTGCCTACAGAGAAGCAGACTTGGGAAACATGCACATTTTCCTAATTACCAAGCACTGAATTTACAGCATGTGTTCATTTTCTATCGACATCCGGCAGCTACCCAACATATTGTAAATTGGGCCATTTGTATTCAAGACAATTGTTTTCAATAAAAATATTCTGAATGTTGCCTTTATTTGGATTACATATGGTAAATGTTGAAGTCTTCACTGCTCTGAGGTAAAGAATGTGCCATTTTTATGGGAAACATTGAGTGTTCTTAGCTAAAATGTCTCCTTGTCCCACTGGAGTGCATGGTTTTGTAGGCTGCCACCTTTTACTCAAGCAGTAAACTGCATTTTGCTAGAGATGTGTGTGTCTATAGTTTGTAAAACACTTTTGCTATGAAAGATGCTTCTGTAAATGTAACCTATTATAATCTGAACTGTCAGCCTTTACAGGGGATGGGTTGCACGTTCATGACCCACTTCTGTAGTGCCTTTAAATTCTTCTGCAGGGCAGGATAAAGAGAGTTGCAGAAGGGGTTTAAAATTAAGACTTTTAAAATAGGATAATCTCTTTGCTAGTTAGAATTCAGGCTCTTTAAAGTTTAAGTACTTAATTAGATGAAGTAAGGATGTAACCATAAGGGCATAAACATGAAGAAATTTGGCTACAGGAGGCTGCTTGAAAGGTAGCTGAAAGGGATTCCTTCTGTTGGGAATAGTAATGCCATTTTGACTATTTTTACTCCTTCCTTTTAGCACTGTAGTGCCTCTCTTATAACACAAGCTGCTTTGTACATCCCCATAACCAGAGCATCTGAGGTCTTGTCAATTATTTACTAAATATATATATCCCTGCCTCATCCTTGCAACGTGGCAGTGCTGTTCCTTTAGCTTTGTTAACAGGGAGTGACAAGGGACTCAGTGGCACAGCCAAAAATTTATCAGAGGGGATGTATAATCCTTTTTGCTTGCCTACTTGTTTATTAGATCTTCTGCAAGCTGCAGCTACAGAATTTGAAGAATCATGTAGAAATCACCCAGGACCTCAGTTTTTAGTACCATCATTTTGATATGGGCATTTTTAGAAGGAGAAGCCATGAAAAGCAGCTTTGGTGATAGGCTTCAGGAATCCTCCTCCATAAGCTTTAAAGTCTTTAGATTGAAGGTTGGCCCACCTCTGTTGATCACATTTAATAAGAACCCCATGTATATTTTATTGCATAGAAAATAAGATGCGGAGCCTTTGTTTATCTCTGCCACTTACTTACTGCTGACTCTTGGATGTTGATATGGAGATATTGCAGTGCATGTGCTGATGATTTCCCCTGGCAAGGGAGAATTCTTAGGGTGACAGCCTGATAATACTGGACTTGTTAGCTGTTAGGTGGCTGGTACTGAGATGGCATGAACCGATTTGCATAGCCTATAGGGGTTTTGTGGAGCAGCTCTGTTCTTAATTCAATAAATACCTCCAGAAGATGGAGAGGAGTAACAGCACCTCCTTGTAGCCCTTTTCCACTGGATTTTGTGGGATTTCACCTGGTATAGCTTTTGTTTAAGGGTAGACTGACGAGTCTTTCAAATACCTGTGCAAGCTTTAGAGTCACATCTTGAATGGTCAGTGGATAGGGCGCTTTAATACACTGCTGAGCGTCTGTGTGAGAGAAGGACGTGGAAGACATCTGGAGACTTGTTCTGGCCAAAACTAACAAACATGATGCTGATTTTTTGGGAAAGCAATCAGAAAATAGGGCAGGAGCAATACCAGACACTTTGACTGAAGGTACTTTTCTGCCATTTGTGAACTGGATTCAGCATCTGGGATAGCAGCTATGGCCATATCAGATTATTATTTTTTCCCTGTTTTTGTCTTCCTCTTTTTTTTTTTTCCTTAAACCAGAACCATGTCCCTGTTTCTTGTAAATGTGCCTTTGTCATCATGGGTTTAGGCTGTCATAACACATTTTACCTCAAGCTCCATCTTTAATCACTTAGTGGCAGACCTGGGAATAGAAGCCATGTCTAAGCCACGGGACCGCATCATCTCTCTAAGGCAGAGAACAGCTGTGAGCTTTCTTACAGAGTAGCGTGCTCTGCAGTTTGCTTGCAAGCTGTATTTCGGGCATCTCATAAACTAGGGCAAATGCAACTTCACCTTTTAATAAAGAGCAGTATGAGTATCAAAAGACACAGAACTGCCTGAAACCTTGTTTACGCAGAGGAAGGGAATGTGGCAGTTGAGCCTCTACATTTAGTGAACATTGTGAACAGATAATAACTTAAGACTTCTTTTTGGGGGGGAAAAAGTCGCCTATGTAACTCCACTTCATTTGCTAGACTTCCTCTTCCCTATCCCCACTCCCCATTATTTATCAATTAAATATGTTAGGAGTAGTGAGCTGCTGACCACAGAATTGGAGAGGGGGTGGGATAATAGTTATTATCCTGTTCCAAAAGCCATAATACTGGATACCAGAAAGAATGAGAGTCAGATGTAGATGATGCTGTTGAGTTGCCATTGGTAGAACAGAATGTACTATACTATCCAGCTATGGTCGTTGCTGTGTCTAAAACCATATACTATGACTGAAATGTGGATGTCAGTCTGTAGCACTTGTGTGGTTTATAGGCTCCTCATTACGTCGCTAAACTGTGTGCAATAGATTAAACTACCATTAAAATTCCATGTCTCAAAATGGCTTATTTTGCTGCACTAACTTTCCTCTGCTTTCATGGAGAGTTGCATGCAAGTGAAGAGAGTCTTATCGTTCTGGCAGTCAAAGGTTCCTGTTATTCCTTCTGTGGGCAAAATTCTCATCAATTTCATCCTTACAAAAAATGGATGAAATACTTGTATGCTTCTTTTTCATGAAAACCTGTATTGCTAGAACCTTTTGGTGATGGGGAGCTAGAAAAGAGTGCTGAAAACTGGGAAAGTTTATCTCAAAGCCTTTCTACAAATAAAACTGGGGAGGAGGGAAAGTTCTATGTTTCCTGCAAGGCGACAATGAATAGCTCTGTTTTCCTTCAGATGGTAATTTGTTCTATTAAGAAATAAGGCTAGAGGCCTTGAGTCCTAGTACTGAGCTGTGAACTGCATGTCCTGAGAGGGCTGGGGAGCAGAGCAAAATGCTCTCTGTTTCTGGTGGAGGGGACAGGGGTTGATGTTATCACTGTGAAACCTGTTCTGCTGCAACCTGAGTTGCTTTGCTGCTTGGCTTCTCTCCTCTGCATTAGCTAAATAGTGCTTAGCAACTCCTCTTTTGCTTCTAGGTGTACTTAACTTCAAATCAGTGGTGTTCCAGTACTATCTGGAGTCACAAATTAGAAACCAGTACCGAAGATTTAAACTGAATGTGAACTCAAAACTAGTTTAAGCTGTTGTTCTTTTCTTGAACTGCAACTCAGTCCAAATCATTATTTTAAAAAGTCTCTTTTTAATTCAAATCTTAACTTGAATTGAAGGAGCCAAACTGAAGCCAAACCAAAGCTAGGCTGAAAAATATACATTAGTTGAACTTTATGATTAGAACTGTGCTGCAAAGTCCCTTACACATATGCAGCGAAGAGAAAGGCTTCTGCTCTGAAATTCTTGCAGTCTTAATTAACACAGGGTGTGCACAGCTGATTGACAGAGAAGTGGCAGAATATACAGTCAGGCAATTACAGATAACACAAACTGTGGTCACGACTCAGCTAATTAACTGTGAAGTCATTAGCAAATGTGACCCAGGCACAGTGATTGCACTGAAAGACAAGCTTTATAGGGAGATCTGAAAAGGGACAAAGCAGGATCTCTCTTTCCTTGCACCCCAAGATGCAACTGCTTACCTGAGACCAGGAGGAGGATATAGTTCCTGGGGGGGTTTGAAGTGGGCTTTGGTCACCCTGTTAGACCCATCTAATGGGGCACATGCACTTTATCATGTACAGGTGGGGGGGTACAGGCCCCTTCCCCCATTCATATCACAGGTGTACCTTGCGCTAAAAAAACACACCAGCAGTACCTGCAATCTGATGTCATGGGGTATCTCAGCAAAGCTTCCTATGGATTTCAAAAGTATGTTCACAAACAAATTGCTTTTAATTTTTTTTTTTTGCCTAGCTCAAAGCTGAAGGCAACCCAAACAGTAAGAATATATGTTGGCAAGTACTGGGAGCAATCAGCCCCCTCTTTCTTTCAAGCTCTACATGTGATCCCTATCCTTCCCTTCCTCTCTGTTCCCATTCTGTTTTGAATGTCAAAACCACTCAGGACTCCCAGGACTGGGGTCAAAGCCCTCCATGTGAGCCAGCGACTGCTTACACGGCTATCTTCACCTTTTTGAAGGTGTATGGTCCTTTGGGTTCTGTTTTCTTCTAAATGAAACATGTTCTGCATATTTCTCAGTCCCCCCACCCCCAAAGACCAACAGTAGTGAAAAGATTTAAAAGTGGAAGAACAGACTAGGAAAAAGAATAAATTTTTAAAGCATTCCCTGTGTGATGAGTTGCTGGCAAACCATGCCACGTGACTCTGCCCCGGTTGGTCTGCCAGTGGCGCAGGCTCGTACCCGTGGCACCTGGCTCACGCAGGGGCCCTGGCACAGTCCCTCCCTGGGCTGTCCCACGCAATCCCAGCTCCAGGCTCTTGATGTGCAGGAGCCCCTGGGTGCCCATGCAGGTGCTGAGCAACTTGCACGCTCTTTATTTCAGCCCAGCACCTCACCTTGCAGGCGCTCGGGTCTTGGCCTTTATGACAATGGGCAGGGGGCTTGTGATAAATACGCCAAGGGTTTTTTTTCTTCCCTCCCTTTAGTATTTAATGCTCAATTGTCAGCATCCAGGAAAGCAGTGTTTAGACTGCATTGGAAACAGGTACCAATATGGCTAGCTGACGCAAAAGTGGTTTATTTTCTGTTTTAATAGTTCTTTAAACAGGTCCTGCATTCATATACAGCTCCTTTGTTGGAATAAAAATCTTTGTTGTAGGCTACCAGACAGCTATAAATAGCCATCATGAGTATTTATGCTGAGGATAATCTCAGGAGAAGGTATTTTTAACTTTGCACATTGTTTGGAATAGGAAATTCTTTTAATGCCCACATTTTCCATTCCCGGTGCCATTAGCTTTTCCCCACCCCCTCTTATGATGTGTGCTTTGCTCTTTCTTTCTCCGTCTCATTTCCTTTAAGGTTCAAGGTTACAGCCAATCTGCTCTAGAGGCAGACTTGAGTTTATTATTTTTTTTTAAAGAAAATGCTAACTTTGGCCTTTTGCGACTGTGTGGGAATTCAGTTCATTTCATGGGGCTATCAGAATGTAAACGCGATATCTCACTAGGCTGTCACCGCAAATTGGGTAATGAATGAGCACTTTATTTCTCTTGCACATGGAACTAATGCGCTTGTTAGAATAACAGTGGCCAATCTATTTTATACTCCCACAGAAAGTATTCCACTTTTTTTGGCAAGTTTGTGAGAGCTGCTACTTGTACCAATACTCAAGTTAATGCTGGACCAAAAAAAAAAAGGAAAAAAAAGTATCATGCTGAACTGTACTTGTAACTTAAAAATATGGTCCCCAGAAAAGCCTATTCCCACACAAGTCAATAAATAATTACAACCTACAAAACAGTCAAATATTGTATAATCTTGAGAGAAAGTGCTATGTAGACTGTGGGCCAAATTCAAAGCAGGTATAAGCTGACACATTTTGAACTGCAGCCTTTGAGAGAAGTTCACAGTTGACCCGTGAACAGTTGCGCAGTCTAGTCAGGCCTTTTTCTTTTTTTTTTTTTTTCTTTTTTTTTTTTTTTTGAAGATTGGTTTTAATTTTAAAAGAGACTGAAGCACGCAGAGCCTCACAGTTAATGGGAATTAGGTAGCTTCTAGGCAGGGGAAGCCTAGATGATCAGTATGAAGTTTTAGCTAATTATTTGACAGCTGAAATTAGGTGAGAGATGTCCTGTCCAGAGAGTCAGATTTTAAAAGGTATTTCAATACATTGTGAGATTGTCTTTGAAATCTCTGTCTATCTCTAATGGGGCCCCACAGAAGCCAATCTGTGCGTGCTCTTGAAAATGTCACCCAAGCTCCCTGCTCCTGCCAGCAGTCCCCGAACATCCTTTTAGACCCTGTGAGAGGGGATGGTGGTTTTGGAGGTGAAAGATGAATGTTTCAAGCCTCAGTTTCTCTGCAGAGGTGAAAAAAAAAATAGGATTTGTGGCCTGTAACCCACCTGCCCTGTTTGTAAAACAGTGCTGTTGACTTCGTGGGAATTGTGTTTGTGTTTTTGGCAGCTTGTGTTACTGTTAATTTGGCTATTATATTCATGTTTGCCACATAAATATGTAGGCAGATGTGTACACATACCCTGCAGTTTTGAAACGCTACTCTGTCTGAAGCAAGGGCTGGCAGTCACACAGCCCACTTGCTGTGCTAACAATAAAAGAGAAGAAATTGGGAGGACAGGAAAACTCATGCAAACCCTTTTCGGTGCAGACTGCACCGTGATTTGACCTGCCGAGTGAGCAATGTAATGTTCGCAAAGATCAGGGTTTAATTTCCCATCTGTAATGTTGTTTGCCTGAAGATCACAGGTTGTTAAATGTTACTACTAAACAGAAAATTTGACCTTCAAGACTATGTAAATGTTAGGGAAACATGCTTGCTGCTTGGTGACTGGAGAGAGGCTGAGTGCTTAGATATGTCTTGCTGGAGAAACTGTGGTATACGTCAAGCAGACAGGCAAAAGGGCTGGGGTCTTCTGCCCAAAGGCAGCTGACAACCTACCCCCGGCAGATTTTTGTAGTCTTGGAAGGTCTTTGCTGAAAACCATCAATGACCCACCTGGGGAGCAGCACTGGGAAGTACGATAATGAGTATGCAGTAAGCTCAGATACCCTGCGGGGACTCCAACCCTGGGTGGGCAAAACCCAGGGGGAGCAGCAGCAACCGGATGGATGCAGGACTCGGTTTCATGCCTTGCCCAAGGGTCAATACCAGCCATGCTATTCTAGCAGGGAAGCCAGAAACCACTGGAGGTCAACAAGAAGAAAGGTGATGGATTGCAGCCACATTGAAGTCTTGACTCCCAAGTGAAAGACAGCAGGCAGCATCATGAATGGAAGTTTTCTGCATGTGCCATAGCCTTGACTGAGAGGTGGCTTTGCTGAGTTAGCTTGCAAGGGTGCCTGGTGTAATGTGTCCACTAAATCCTGGCTGGAGACCACCAAGTTTCTCACATTCTCAGTTTATGGGATTTAGTCAAATGATTTCTTTCGCAGTTACCTTGCCTTTCTTATCTGATGAAACCGTGGTTTTATTCAATCTTAATATTTTTCTCCTTTCTCTGTTGTCTAGAATTTGACTAGCTCAAATTTCCCCCTTCTGTCATGAACATTAGTAGCTTAATTTTTTTTTTTACATTAAGTTTTTTTCAACAATAAAATCTCTCCCAGACTGCAGTTACATAATATTCAAGGTCACAGTAATCATAACAGAATCAGTCTCACTTAGTAGGACTGTGCTCATGGAAATGAAAATGCTCCAGCAGGATTTTTTGCAGGATTTTGCTACTGCTCACATAATTTGTGAGACTTGATCCGTGAAAGATGACGCCATTTTTAGGCCCATTGCATTGAGCTGTTCGTATCTTAATTTTTTTAGTTGTGAGGCAGAAGGAAAAGGCATTTGGGCTGTTCTCTCAGAGCATAAGGCAAGGGACGACATTGTAACTGCAGAATTTCTTTGATACTGCTGTTCTGTATATATTCTTAGGGGCTTTGAAGCCAAAGCGGCATGAAATTAAAAATGACCATATCTATCGGGGTTACAGGGTCTTCTCAGAGATGTTTTGTGATTTTATTTCCTCCCCACTGTCTTCTCAGCACCGCAGTCCTCCATCTCTAGTTCACAATTATCCTCCCGGGTTTATTCATGTCAGAGGAAAAGCTTTACTGTGCCTTTGGTGGCTTCACTGTGGGTGGAGGAATGGCAATCTAGGGGAAAGCTGACCAGCTGTAAAACTCATGGTGTTTTCTTCATTCATATTTGGCTATATCTGATATTCTTTGTCCTCTATCCAGGAAGGCTGGGAATGTATTTTGTCTTTGAAAATTGTGAGGCCATACATGACTATTCTCAGAGAATGTCAGGACAACAAATTTGGTGCAGTTTCACTGAAAGAAGAACCTGTTGCTAAAGGGACCTCCTGTTCAAGTGAGACATGGTCCTCTAGGCGTGAAAATACAACTAAGTCCTCAGTATTGAAAAGTACATTGTAAACAAAGAGCCGTGTCTACTCACTTGCTGCTTATGGGCTCCCCTCCATGAAGTAAACACAGGACATGATTGCCTGGGGATGCTGTCATCAGTGAAACTGCACAAAGACTGAATTTAGCTTGATCTTTGTCAGGGACAGTCTTGCATAGCTCCTTACCAAAGGTGACTTCAGCAGACACATAGAAGCTCACAAAATATAGCCGCTGCTTGGTCAAACTTTTTGTTTAGAGCCTTCAAGAGCAATTAGGGCTGGTCATGGTTGATATAACACTTGTGGGGTAAGAATTTGTGCTACAGATATTCTTCTGTGCCCAGCCTGTATGGAGAAGGGGAAGGAGAAGTCCTTTACTTGGTTAGTGTTATCTCTTTAGGATGAGCTGTAATAGCTTGTGTAGTTATCCCTGCAATCCTTTGCATTCCCACTGCCAACATGGCAGTGGTTCCTTAAGCACAGTCTAGAAATCTGTTAGAAGTCTTCTACTGCTGTTGCTGATCCAGACTGAGCCTTTTACTCTTGTAAAAATACCAGCGCTTTAATAGCAGAAGTAGACGTGCGCATCTTTGGATTGCAGTGTGTTGTGAAATTTCAATATCATTATCCCATTTTCCCTGGGTAAGGATTCCTTCAAAATTTATGTGGTGGCTTCTAATCCATCTATGTGGGCTACAATGCTTGGACATGTACACACTCATTGCTGTCAGCAGGATTTAAGGAAGTTTTGAAGAGCTTTGCTGTGTTGGGGCCTGAATGGTTTTGAAGTGCCCCCTTGCATTTCTGCAGGAAATCTGCACAAGATTAGAGTTAAGTTTTAGTCTGTTCAGCCTGTTTTGATCAAAACAGGTACTATTTAATTCCACTGGTGAAAGTATGGGAGGCATATGATTTCTGGCACTGCATAGGTGTGCTAGAAGAGGCGTAAGGTGTGGGGACTCTTCTTCCCTGTAATACAGCAAGGTGACAGCATACTGTGCAGGGGAAGGAAATTGCTAGAGAATAGAAACACTGCCAAAACAAAAATTTTGCCAACTGGTCTGTGTTGAAGGGGTGCCGGGCTATGCCATCCTAGTGCATTGGTGAGACATTGCAAATTTCTTAGAATTCTGGGTTAAATTCTAAAAATCTTGGTGACTACATTTGTTTATAATACTCTGTGTAATTTGATGGTAATTTAAAAATTATTTTTAAAAGGTGTCTGACATCAGTAAAAATGCTTGATTTTATTCTCCCTTTGAAACTTATTGGTAGCTTAACTTCAAAATTAAGTGCAGGATCTTGTAAATATGGACAAAGGTAAAGGCACAGTAGAGTATCACAGTAACAGACTCAAGACTGTGCCAACAGTAGTTAATTTCGAAGGAAGCATTAATTTCCTTTTCCTGTTTCTCAAGAATTTTTATGTGTAGGAGAAATGCCTCTGCTGCATAAACATTTTTTAAAATAATGGCTTTAAAGGGCATGAACGAGAGCCTGAATCCAAATGTTTTGCTAGTATTTAAAGAATCTTTGTTTAACTCTTGCTTCCTTTTTTTTTTTTCATGCTATAGTATGGCTGGAGGCAAGCTCAGTATAGGGCAGATGTGGGCAAAACCCAGTGATGCAATAACAATATCTGCCTGTCCATCATAACCTGTTCTGTTTGTCTGGCTAGTACTTTAGCCAAAAAAAGAGCCAAAGCAGCAAGAGGAAGGATGATTTCCTCTTTCTGCTGCAGATACAAAAAAAACCGAATGAACACAAGCAGTGATTTGAGATCCCAGGTTTGGGTGCACTTCTCAGAATATTTACTCTGGGTACATTTGTCATCCAGCTTCACCGGGTGATGTTTGTTTCTGAGAATACCATTTGGAGGTAGCAATCGTGTGCTGGGTGTGTGGACTGCATCTGGCTGCCTAGATAAATAGTTAGAGGAGCACAGTTGGTCTAAACTGGGGCTAAAATAGACCCACAGACAAGAGCTGGAGCACCTGATTACTGCAAGGTGATTTGACACCACTGGGTGTGGAATATAGACCAAACTGGAGTAACTTTCTTCACTGCTGCTCTTCACCATCAATAACACCTTCTTAAAAGAGATGGAGAGACATTGCTGCATTTGGTGGAATAAAGGGAAGTTACAGAATTAATAAAATCCTTTGTGTGCTCTTTCAGGCTAGCTGCTGGGAAGGTGATAAAATCTGTCACCCAAAACAGAAGAACTTGATCCACCTGGGACTGCTCTCAGCCTAACCATTGCTGGCAGCATTTGAGCTGATGTGCATATTTGTGGGTGATGAGACCATCCCTCTGCTTTCTGCTGCTGCAGCTGGCAGCATTGTTCTTCCTGCCACGAGTGCAAAGAGCAGGAGAAACCCAGTTGCTATTCTTAGGTCTTAGTCTGACTCTGCAGAGTGTGTAGTGGACTCTAAATGTGAGCTCTGGGACTGATTGGGACAAAATGTGCATGTGTGTAGGTATCCTAACCTTTTAGTGTCATAAATTTATTCAGCTGGTAAACAGTCCAAACAAATATTGTGTGCTAAGTTGTGAGATGTATCAGTTGTTTTCTTTTTACCTGCACCAGGTATGTTGTTCTTGAAGGGGGCTGTTGTCAGATACAGTAGTGCACACATATAGAAATAAGGCATGGCATCTGGCTGATTACCATCACTTTGTGGAGAGGTGGATTGGAAATGCCATTATCCAGCCTACCTTTTAGGGAAGAGCCGCACCACATGGAAGGGGATAGATGGTAATTTGTTTTGATTTACTCAAGCAGTCTCCCTTTTCCAACCTGTATTTGTGAGTAAGCTGTTCACAAATGAAGAAAGGTAAAGCAGAATATAGAGAAATGAAATGTTTAACCTCATTTTAAATAATGGACCTTTTCTGAATTTATATGCCATGTCTGAGCCTCTTATGAGAAAGCAGATGGAGTGACTCTTAACATAAAGTAGCAAAGGTTATGCTTATTGTTTAGATCTTGGTCCTGTCTCCTTTAATCCTGTTTCAGTGGCACAATTCCCACAACTGAGGACGCTTAAATAAGTAATAATTATGTGACCTCTTAATCGCAGGCAGTTCACTTAGAGTCCTCTGCTTGGCTGTGACCATATGCAGCCAAGATCTTGGGGTTTAGATGCATTCAAAAGATGGGAACAAATCAGTTTTTCTCAATGCAGAGTTCCTAGTTTCCTTACCAGAAGTTTAATTATATTGTTAAAGAATTCGATAGGCTTTCCCCATTTGGTTTGAAGATCTCTGTCTGCCACTGTTTAGAGTGCATTTTTTTCTGATCCCAGTGTTGTCTTAAAGTCTATAGGAAAAAATATGTTGCTTTGGGGTAACTTCTGTGAAAGAACTGCCCTAAATGACACTGCCATAGAAAGGCAATAGATAGAGGAACTATGTCTGCGGCTGTGACTTTCCCTTATTACTGATTCTTCCAATCCATCATGCTGCATACATCTGGGTTCATCAGGTAGCAAAGGACTGTAATGCTAAGGCCCAAGACTGCAGAATTAAGGATGCTCTGGGAATCTGATTTTGGCATGTTGAAGGTGTATTCTTACCATAACAAGTTTTTCTCCTTTGCTCTGTGCTTGATTTTTGTAGACAGGCATGTACAATGACATATTCCAGACTGACACAAAATAATATGGATTGTATGTGCAGGGGCTACTATTGTAAGCCGGGATCGTGTATATGTACATGAAAAGAGCTTGTTATATCTCTAGCTGGCCACACTCTACAATTATTTCTGATCTGTCTGATAGTTGCACATTCAAATTGCACTTGAGCTTTGTGTGTTTCACCTCTGGATGAAAGCTACCTTTCTTTATTCAGTATTAGCAGGCTCAAAATTACTAGCCTGTGCTTGTTTTGGTTTTGGTTGTTTCATTGGGCAGGGACTGAGTATTTTCTATAACTTTCACAATTTTTGCCTGTAGAAATTCTTGGACAGAAACCTTTTTGTAAGGTTCTAACTCCTACTTTTGAAACAGTCTTTCACTTCTAAGTGAGGTAAGTGCTTTTGGAGAATTTCACAGAAGTAATTATCCAATTATATATTAAAGATAATAGAGGAGAAAGCTGGAAGTAACTTGTTGGAAGTGGTGTAGGTAGTGTATGCTGTAGGTTGAAGTAAACCACAATGCTCTCTCTAGGCCTTTCAGCTGCTGTTTACTTTTTAAATAATGTTTGGTCTTCCTTTCATTGTGATATTTTGTCATGTCACACGGATGGGGACCACAATAATTACTACTTAGTTTAGCAGGTTTAGGTTATAAACTGTAGCTTATAAGGTGATGGAGTAGAAAAAGTAGTCCTTTGGCCCTCTCTTCACTGGGGAAGGGAACTCCTGAGAGTAAAGGAAGAGACCACTGCCTGTTTGATGCTGAGCATATGGCTAGGATGCCGCCTGGTCTTTACACAGACCATGCAAGATCGGGCAAGGCTCTGTACGCCCACTCCTTTAACGGTGCTTTTAAGGAAGGATCGTGAAGCATCTGGCCCTCAGCGAGAAAGTCAGAACGCAGGAAATGCCTTTGCGAGTAGCATTTGCCAGCTGTGGTTTCTGGTATGTTGGTGGGTGGGTTCTGAATGTGGCCATCTTGATAAGAAAATGCCTAAAGCCAGACCCCGTTCATCAAAGGATCATTTTCTTTATCTCTTGTTTCAATTAAAAGTAGAGTTTCTAAAACCAAAAACCACACCTACTCCTCTCAGAACCGCATTTAACCTCTTAAGCCTTGTCATGTGCATCAGGAGTAGCCAGGTCACAGGTAAGGATCAGGCTTATCTTCCCAGTTGAATCAATTTCCCTTGACTTTCTCCAAAGAATTTTGAATCCCCTGAAATTTTGCATGTCATGTCTTATCATAGATGAGAGTTTTTTCTGGGAAGTTTTTAGAGGAAAAAAATAACAAAAAAGGTTATAAAGTTTCAAAAAGTGTTCCTATTTTGATTTTGTAAATTATAAAAATGTAAATATAAAAATATTCTCCTGTCTAGGGATTATTATGATTCATATTTTTCCTCCTAAGGAAGAATGGAGAAAGAAAACATCCTATAATTTGGTTGGGTTATTTGAGAGGTATATTGTCTAGGCTTTGTTTTTTGAGAAGTACACTTTTAAAAAAATGTATTAGGGATTCAAATGGAAGGGTGTGGACAAGCTGGGTTTTGGAAAGGGATTGCGTTTAAGAGGAATGCATGTTTAATAATACTGATAGGAATAAAATACCATTGAAGGATCGCACTATGCTTGTTTCTTTTCTGTACAGTTTCTTACACTCCCAAATTACACACCCTATTCTTTGGGTTCAGAACTGGTCTAGGCCAGTTGTTTTTGTATAAGGTCCCAAGTGTTGCAGATGTTAATTTAAATCCCATCAAGTGATGCAGAAGGATTCTTTGTCCATGATGATATTTGGAGAGGCAGGACCTGCTGTTGGTCCCTTCCCCATTGCCGAGGGGTGGCATCTCCACTGGGGCTTGCTCGAGGCCTGTGGAGCCACAGTGCAGGGTGAAGCCCACGCAACCAGAAGTGTTTCTCCCAGCTGTGTATTTCCCATCTGCCTTAGTTGCATAAACACCCAAGCTCCCACCGTGCGGGGTCAGGGTGTTGTTTTCCTGCCCCGTGGGCTGCACGCACCGCTGACAGATCCTCCTGGCATGTGAGGATGGGTGGCTGGGACACGTGGGTAAGGAGGAAGGGAGCAGGATGTCCTGTGGACAGCATTCCCCTGGGATCACCACCTCAGTTACACGGTTGCCCTCGGACAGGCTGCCCAACCTGGCCACAAGAAAGGAGCCTGCTCGCCTGCTACAAATCCCGTGCTGTCACAACGCTAGACATGAACCCATTAAGGACCCACCCAAGATTTGTTTGGCTTTGATTACACAGTGTACTTTGCACAAGTATCAGTGTCCTTGGCGGTTTTAATGAGCATATCAGAAGTATGTATCTTGGCTCCCCTTCCCCTTTCTAAACACGTTGGGAAAGCCCAAAGATCCTTGATTGATTTCAGAGCTCTTCGGAGGCTTTAGAAGCCCATGCTGAGATAGCATCTGGCTTATCAGAGCCTGAAACAGTCTTTTCAAGAGCGTCAACATTAAAAAAAGAGCTAAGTTTTATCACAGAATGTCTCATCAATAGTTGGTTAGCTTACTTGTTGTCAGACTGCGACAAATTCAGTTTAATGCTTCCATTCTGCTTAAAAGCAGAATGGAAGCCTGGCAAAAGCCAAGGCTCTACCTTGGCATTTGGAGCTGATGGGATTTTTCTGCTTTCTACAGGGCCAAATCCTGAAATCCTAGCTTAGTATTAAGCTCAGAATTTCACAGCAGTTTCAGTGTAAATGAATGAAGGCTGATGAAAAAGCTGCAAAACTTTTTTGAAAGAGAAAAAAAGAGATTGTTCTCAAGTATTAGAAGTGTTTGAAACTCTGCCAAGTTTCTGAAAATGCTTCTTATTTCTCTCTTTCATACTTTTCTGAAATGTTTATCGGAAACATGATTTTAATAGTTCTGAAGAGTTTTAGTGAATCAAAATTTCTGGTGGCCATTTTAGTGAGATATTGCTAATTATTACTATAGAAACCTTGAAATGTTGGTCAGAAGCTCTGTAAGTGCAAAGATGGTGCTCTAAGAACAGGATTGCCTCCAGTTGCCTACGGTTTGGAGTAATAGAAAAAGCTCACTTTCTGACCATAAGTTGTTTAGACTGGAAGGGTAAGTTCCTGTTATAATGACTTATTTTAGGAGGAGGGTTGTAATACTGCATATGCATTAATCTCTCCAGAACCTCTAAATCCCATAAGAGCCCGTGGAGGAGGAATCCTGGAATCCTTCCCATCCCATGAAGTTTATTCATAAAACGTGACGCTCTGAAGCCTTCTCTCAGGGCACAAAACATCGTTATGAAACTATAGCCACAGCTCTAGAGCTCAGGCTGCAGCTTTTGGCAGATCTGGAGGGGAGGTTTGCCATTTGAAAATTAAAATGATTTTTCTTTGTAGCCAGTGGTCAATATTTCTGTGCAAGTTGGACTGCTACTGACTCTTTTGATAGCTACATTATTTAAATCTCCTTGAAGACAAGTCTGTCAGCTGTTTTTGGGAAAAGGTTACATTTCTCTTAAGCCACTTATTGACAGTTTTTCCATCTTAATATGAGGAATTGAATGGAAAAGGGAGACTATTGTTTAGTGGCAGATTGCAGAGGATGCAAGAGCATTCCAGCTGGTGAGAGCTGATAAGGGCTTCTTTTATGTTCAGTAGTGGCAAAGGGGATTTGCCTGTTGTTTGCCTAGTGAAAGAACAGCTGAGGTTCAGGCCCTTTCTTCACCATCTTGTAGCATGCCCAAAAACTTTACTGGCTAGTGCAAGTTTGGGGAAGGTATTTTTGTACCCAAATCAAGTCCCAAAGAACACTGTGCAGTGACATGGGAGATCCAGGAGAATTGTAGAGGGATGCTGGTCCTTGTGAGAGTGGTTCAGTAATTGGGTTTTAAAGATTGTGGGAAGGGAATAATTCTGTATTTATCAGAATTCTGTATTTTCCTTAAACACAGATGAACACTTACATTTGCTTTTCCTGCTCTCAGATCTATGAGGCTTTTCTCACTCTGTTACCCAGCTGGCTGACAAACTGCTTGGATGCCTAACCTAGGTACATGGTTAAAGTCCTCATGCAAGCTCCTGTGTTATGCCCACAGAAAAGAAGAGGTGGGGAATGCATGACACATCCATCCCTGCTCATGTGTCTCTGAGGATACCCTCATCATATAACCCATCTCTCCAATCAATGCTAAGAAATCTTTAGGATGTTGTGATGATGGGTAGGTTTTGAAGGAGGCATGTGATCCTGCTGTGACAGGGAACCATGTCTGGGTTGCAGTCTTGCAGCTTGGGGACTTCACCTGTCACCCACATGGTGCCACTTCATGCCTCAGTCGCGGGCTGCTGGGCATGCTTTCCTAAGTCTGTGAACAATGGTGAAGAGTTGAGACAGACTCTGTCTTCAAACGGAGAGCACTGCACAGATGTTTGTTTACAAATGCATTTCTTCATGGATACCTTAATGTATAAGATGTTTAAAAATGAAAACCAGAACAGACCTAGAAAAATAACAAATCAATCCATGTCCAGTGTAAGGGGTTGCAGCTGCCCCTATTCTTCCTTCCCACGGGTCTGCCTCCCAAGCAGCTCATGGTTTTGTGCTGACAGGGGAGACCCAATGCTATGCATAGGTGCTAGAGTCTCGAGTGTGCTCAGCAGATCAGAGCTGAGAGGCTTTCCTTGCCTGCTGTTACCTGGCTGGTGAATGGTTCACATGCTAAAGTGTTTAGACCTGTGATCCAAGGCTTCCTGTCCATGGTGCCTGCTGCTGGCCGTGCTGGGCTGTGCTCAGGAGGCGCTGAGCTGGGGTGGTCATTTTTAACGGTGCTTGCGCTTGTCTCCACCTAGGGCATCTGGGTAGCGTGGATGAGGTCTGGAGTCTCAAGCACATTGGACTGTCCTTTTGCAGACAGGTCAAGCCCCTTAATGTGGGTTTGAGGGTGTACAGTGTAGACGGGAAGAAATCATAATCTTCAGAGTTTGCTGTTTACACTATCAGACCTGGCCTGTCCTGATAGTGTAAGGTGTGACCCGAAATACATTTTCCAGGAGAAGTTAGGAAGTAGATACGCAATGCCTTAAAGAGTTGTTCACATGCCGTTGTTACTAAATTACAATAGATTTCAGGTACTTTTGTGCAGAAATAAGTATTAGCACTTGGGTATGCAGAGAAATAACAAAGAAAAAATATACTTGTGTCTTTTATTACACTGGAGTAATGTAAGTCCCCAGATCATTATGTCCTGACGCACATGCTGTGATGTGAATACTGAACATTTATGGTGATTTCATTTTAACTCCTTGATACCTTTTTATGTGTATTACCCTGCAATAAATTTTTTTTTTTTTTTTTAAGACCCTGCAGTGCAGACAGCAATGCCTGTACATGGCAGAGCCCCAGCTGCCTGCCTGCAGAGGGCAGAGAGGAATTTTGCTGTGCAGGGAAAGCCTTGCTCAGTGGACCAGGTGCAGTGTGGTTTGCCTTTTTTCTTTTCCCATTGCTTTCCTCCAAAACATTAGTCGTGAGCCATGGCTGGAGGCAAGAATCCAGCCGTGACAGAGTGCCGTCCTGATCTGATATGACAGGCCTTGTGGAAGTGTTCAGCCTTGACCCTTTGTTGCTTTCAAGAGGGAAATCCCATTAGATAACAACTGTACCAATGAGACTGGAAGATTTTGTGTTTGGATTTCCCTAAGACCTGAAGAAAATGAAGAAAGAAACCTTTTCTCCTTTTTTTTTTTTTTTTGTTGTTGTTTCAGTCTCCTTCAAAAAAAGAGAAATATTGGAAAAATAGATGTTGGATGTATCCTGTTTCTTGAATAGTCCACAAAGTGTTACACTTCTGACTCTGTTTAATTTCCTATTTGGTTCCTCCCTGGAAGAACTTGGAAAGGCTTGCTGCACAGGGAGAATAAGTTTCATGGGTTGCTAGGTCATCTTGGAAAGTGAAAATGGATTGGGACAGGAATGCTAAGGAGATTTATCAGACAGCAGGAGTTGTGAGTGAGTCTAAAAGTTAGGATAGAGATTAGCATGCTGAAGAAACCTCTGTTGTGAACTACAGAAGTGAAGGGATAATGGGGACGGTTCAGATCCACTCCTTGCCAGTTTGCTAAAGTGGATTTGAATGAAATTGAATGTATAACTAGCCCCTAATTTCCAAAGCATTTTTGTGTGGGTTTAGCAATCTGATTCCTGTCAAACCCAATGACTGTCATATTGACGCAAATACCAGGCAATATTTAGAAAATTTGGGAAAGGTATTTTGCCAAGCAAGAAAAAAAAAACCCCTCTCTCTTAACATGCATTCCTATAGGAATCAGAAATACCAAAGAAGGGGAAAAAAACATACCGATGTGTTGACCATTCTAACAAAAATCATACTGTACTGGTCTTTTTTTGGAATGTTTTTTGAAGTTTTCCATTGGCTGGAGGCTTTTGAAGGAAAGAAAAGAAGAGACTCATCTTCTGTCTTCAATTAACTTTGTTAATGATTAACAGAGCAGTGCAGTATGTGTGGTGCGTTTTAATTAAATCAGAGCAGACATGATTTGGACAAGATTTTAGTTTCACTTTGAAAGTTATTAAATAAACTGACACTGTTTGCTCTCTGAAAGTTCCTGGGAGCATCCGGTTAGTTGGTAATCCCTGTGCAGCTAGTGAAATAAAGCCCCTTCCAAAACACCTAAGGGCCGTTACCAGATATTAAAAATGAGCGGTCCAGTCAGACAGGGGTATAACTGATCATTAACCTGCACGAGGCAGGGTCCTGGTCTGAGGCTCCAATTTCATATTTTTAAGCTAAGTTCAGCGATAAGAAAGGCCCAAACTGAGTATTTCTAGTCAAGGTTTGCATTTTGAATACCTCCAAGCTATTCAAGTGGCATAAGCTGTTGAACAGTCGCTGCCTTCGGTGGAATTCGGATGGCTTTTGCTAGCTGAGTTTATTGGGTTGTTTGTGAAGTCAAGATCCTGACCAGGCAGGGCTTGGATGTTGTTCACCAGTAAAATTCAGAGTATCACAAGATAGGAGCTTTTGGTACAGGAACGTCTCCATAAATTGGCCCAGCAGGAAATGCTCTTCCCTTTCCAGAGCTGCGTGCCTGTGTGCCTGTGCACACATTTATATAAACTCTTCCAGCAGAGAAGGATCAAGCCTGAAGCCTGGACTCGGACCATGGCTTCAGAGTGAAGTGAGATGGTGGATGCTCTTGCTGGTATGTGGTGGCACACAAGGGTGGATAGTTCCCACGCTTCACACTTCAGGAGTTTACTGTTGTTTACTGGGGTCTCTGTTAAGGAGCTTTGGCTTAGGCTTCCACCCGTGCCTGCTCAGCAAGTACAATCAAGGCATAACCTGTTTTGGCTAGAGGTGCATCTATCCTCTATGTTTGTATCACACCTACCACATTGCGGCTCTTTCTGGCCTTTGTGGCTAAGTTTGAAGTGAATAGTAGTATTTGGAGCATGCCTGTTAATATATTCAAAATAACGTTAATAATTTTATATAACACCTGTTGTTGAAAGTGTTGTTGAAATTAACTATTGCCAGAAACAGTTGAGGTGGAGAGAACTTGCATCTACATTATTGGCAGCTTATTCAGCGTTCTGTTTTACGGACTCACTCTGCAAGTATTATCCTACATGTCTGTAAGCAGAAGTCCTACAAGTCCAATCACAGGTTTTTGGGCTTTGAGTACTATCCTTCTCACTGCTAAAGCTGAAATTTATTAATAGCAGTTATTGCTCCAAGCAGGCTACAGTTCAGGTATAAATGAGAGACAGCAAATTTTAAAATTTGCCAGCCAAAAGAATAGATTGCTTTTTATTGTAGTGAGAATTGGCGTGTGTCCCTGGAATGCGTACAGCACAAAAGAATGGGTGCGGAAGTGAATGGGGAAACAGTGGCCCTTCCCTCTGCTGCTGCTGGCAGCTGGAGAGAAACGGGCTCCTGCTCAGAGCAGGAGGGGATCCGAGTCTGTCCCTCACTAGTGACAGTGCCAGGGCATAGGGAAAGGAGGAATGCTTCCCTCATATGGTTTCCTCCATTTCAGTGGTTGAAATGACCAGAAGGTAGCTATATCCTGGCTCTTATATGGAGACTATTGTTTGGATCTTAGTGTTTATTTGAAAGCAGTGAAAACATGACATAAAACAAAAGCTATGCTTTGGTGGAAATAGTCTATCACACCCGTGAAATATTATGCTTCTTTATTTCTGGATTGTGCATTGCCCCATAAGTAACTGATAGAGAATGCAAACACCAGCAAATATGTTTTTCTAATCAAGTTTCAATTTACAGTGGAAGTTCTCCTTGGAATATCATTTTAACACTTGTCTTGGAGTTTGTTTTGTTTACTGCTACAGCCATACATGCAGTAAGTAACTTTTCCATGTGAGAAGCAGGATAATATTAATACCTAAAGAACTGAGGACAGTCAGAGAAAACTAAATTCTCTTCCCTGCAGAGGACCAAACTCCTGCCTGTGCTATCAAAGGCCAGCCTGTCCCAGCAAAGCAGGCATCAGATAGGATTGAGTGCTGCATGGGCTCTATATGGGTCTTCAGTATCTGGAAGCACGTTATTGCACGTGTTTACAGTTTCAGGCTTCAGGCTCTTGTGTTTTGATGTACAGGGTTGCGTTCCCGATCCTGCAGAACTTGTCTATGCAAATAGTTCTATCGTCTGCTAAGGCATTATAGCTACATTATAACGTGTCCTTGTGAGCATGCAAACTCTGTTTGCATGTGCCTCCATGATTTGCACATGCTTGTGTCCAAACCCAAAACTACATATTCCAATCTGAGTATGTATTTTAATACATATATCCACTTACATGGCTGGGTAAGTATTACTCACAGGTTTCACTGATCATGTTGAAATTTTTGGCACTGCTGCTGTTTATAGGCATCCAGGTAGATGTAACTATGGGTTGCGGTTAAAAAATAAGGGGAGGAATAGATGTCATAGCCGTAGGATGGCTCCTTAGTACTGAACCCTGTAAGAGTGTGGAAGGCTTACCACTGGGAAATGGCAGAATCTCCATTATTTGAGATATTTAAAACTGGACTGGAGAAAAAAATATGTAGTAAGAGACAGTCCAGTGTTATTTGATGATGAAGTACATAGCCTTGTTTTTATGAGTACTCCAGAGATTTACTCCAAGACCTTATGTATGGGTTGCCAGGCTTTACCTACTGCGTATGATTTAATACGCCAAGTGTTGCTCATCTGTGAAATGAAGTCCCTGCTCACATGCTGGTGTCCTAGAGGGAAATCTCATAGGAGGGTGAATGCAGATCCCTTTTGCCCTGTGAGGTGCATACACAGAGTTCCCCGCAGTGAACTGTACTGGGGCATTTCAGAACAGACCTTAAAAAAACCAAGAGAGTTTGTCTACTCCATGAGAACATGAAAGAGACTGTGGCATCTTTCATTTTCCCAGGGAGGGAACAGTTAAAAATATTCTTCAAACAAGGAGCAGATGTTAATGTCATTAGAATGGATTTTCATAAAAAAACAGAGTTCTGTTTCTCTTGCAAAATGCCAGTAGCTTTGCAAAGTTCCCTACAAGTCTGCCTACTTATTTCAGACTAGTGGCACAGAGGAGAGGCGGTGCAGGGTGAGCTATTTACTGTCTCTGAAATGAATCAGGTACATTTCTGTAAGTTATTTGCCTGCCCATTTTAAAACTGCCTCAACCTGGAAAACGGCTAAACAAAGAGCTAAAGAAACATGAAGGTATTTGAGTAACAGGACAAGAACAGTGAGCAGCACAGCAAATCCGCTGTTGACAAACAGGTACAGAAAGGAATAGGCTGCATATGGAAAGGCATGGTCTGGATGGTGCGTGTGCCTCTGTCAGGTTCTAAATTCACTATAATCTCAAAAGAAAAAGGATTCACGGGCTATTGTGATCAGTTCACTGAAAACTCTGCCTCGTATGCAGGAACAGTTAAAGTAAAAATAACAAACAAAATATTAAGTGGCTCTGTGGATGACCTCTGGACATTCTTATTGTTAGTATGAGTAGATGGTGGAACCTCCCTGTAATAATTTCCTTTTGGAAAGCTCTCGTGTGTCCTTCCTCCTCCTCATTTTACTGCTTTTAATGTTGAGAAGCTAGGAAAGGCCCTGTAGTTCCTTTCATTGTTGTAATAGATGAGCTTACACTCTTATAGAGCCATTTGACTTGAGTTCATTGGCGTGAATGACACCTCTCAAATGCCCTAGTTTAGTTAGTGTTTGTTTACTTAGTTTTTTCTCTTTCTGGTGTCTTCCTTAGGGGTATTGGTGTCCTAGCACCAAGTAATAATCTCTGAAGCATCAGAACACACAAGGAAAGCAGGTTGAGACATGCATCTCCTGCCCCCATCATTTTTCATGCTTTAGATGCCCATGTGAATTTTTGAAATGATCCAGGGGAAAGTGATTTGCTTCTTGCTGCTCCATATGCAAGATCTTCACCTCAGGGCCACAGTGTACTAAGAGTATCCCTCTCAGTTAAGTTACTGAAGAAGGTAAACAACAAACATTTGGCTTTGAAATAATAAAGGGATTATTAAGTGCAAGGATCTATAACTGACTCAGATCCTCCTCCCACTTCTTCTTAAAGGGGTTGCAAGCATGGCAAAATCTTGGCTGTGCCAGCCTCTTTCAGGGGAACCAGTTCTGCATTGCTGTAAACTTATGGAGCTGCTGGGTCCGCACCCAACTGAGTGTGAATGCTTGGCATTGCATGCATTGGCCTTGGTGGAGCCCTCCTTTGTGTTGCAAACTGAATCACAAAATGTCCTGGTAGTTCTTGTTGAAACAGTGATGTTCCTCAGCTGACTGGGCCTTATGACTTAAATGATGGACGCAGCTCCAAGGACAGCTGAAGGTGAAGCCTCCTAGGCACTCACCAGTGCAATAGTATACTGCTCATATGGATTAGCCCAGATCCACTTGGCAGTATGCTTGTCGCTTGTACACAGTGGATTAACATGTCTGTACCCAGAATTGCACATTTGATCTTGCAGCTTTGCAAGTGTGACAAATCATGGTTGTAGCAATTTCTGGATAGAAAAAAAAAAAATCAACACTAGTGCTGTCCAAGTAAAAATTAATATGTGGGACACCAACCTGCAGAGCGTTTTGAGCAGTTGTTGACAAGGATACCTCTCACAGATTAACACTACAGACAGTTGGGCACAGAGATTGATACTGTTTGGAAGTTTGATTTGCTCATTTATCTTCAGTTCTTCATTTGCAGGCAAAGATGGCACATGAGTTGAGGATAGACTTGCGTGGCCAGTGTTGCTTGTTGCTCAATCAGTAGGCAAATGACATCTATTCTCAGTAGTGGTGTAGAGGTATGGACAAGAAGATGCAATTTAGTGTTAGCAGTCTTGCTCCAAGTAAAAAATAGGCTGACCATGTGAATCATTGTGTTTCATCTAGAGTGAAGTTCTCTTCCAGACTTTTATAGTTCAAAACATTATTTGGAATAGCAAAGAAAAAGAAATTGGGATTCTTCTGACTGTCCTAGTCTAATGGGGACATTTTAAAATGGTTCTGGGGTCTACTACAAGTGCAAGAGGCTTCCCCTGTTCCTAATGACCCAACAAATAGGTCAGATTGGCCATCTAGGGCCAGAATCTGCATGACACTAGAGGCAGATTTTAAAAAAATCTTGAACTATTCTTTGAAGATGTAATGTTTTAGAGGATAGTCAATTTGCTCTTATTTTTATCCCGCGTGGAAACAGTTTTGTTTGTGAGCACTGCAATAACTTAATTATTCCAGGATGGATTGAAAAGGATGTAGAACTCACTCAACTGGAAAAAAAAAAATGTTTCTGTGACACAGTAGTAAATACAGACCTGTATTAGAAATCTGTAGGGCTGCCTTGGAACCCAGTTTATAGTTTCATAAACATCAACTCTTACATCTGGCATCTGATTAAAATGTATATTTTGGCAGAACAGTGATACAATCTCTGTTTAACTAATGCTCTTCCAGAGGGAGGAATTCTGCTTCTGTAATCCTCCAGTAGTAGAAATGCCTTTTCCAGGAAGAGTAAAGATGACTCCCTTCTCACCACCATTTTTTAAAGACTCTGTGCATTCACACTGCCTTACATGCCCTCTTTCCCTTGAGGACAGAGGGAGAGAAACGGAGCTGGCCTGCCTGCTTGCACCCGCATCTCATTTGCAGATCTCTCTGCCATCACAGAAATGGAAACCATGTTTTTCTCCCTTTGCAGTCAGCGCTGTTGGCCTTTCCTTGCTCTAGACCAGAATTCCAGTATATTTTATGCACTAAAAGATGGGTTTTTTAACGTGTATTTTAGAACAAGGGCCTGGGTCTGCAGAAGGTGTATGTGAAGAAATAGCAACTTCTTGGGGTATTGCACTGTTTCTGAGTGTGCAAAAAACCCCGAGCCTGTACATTCTTGCATGGGAATCTTTGACCTATCTATAAAGCACAAAATGGTTACCTTCTCACAAAAATCTCCTTGAAACTGTAGAGGGGTTTTATGAGAGGAAAAAACCCCAATTATTGAGTTCAGGATTTGAGCAGAATGTAAGTGAATATCAGCGCCCCATGCAAAGTGCAGCTCTTGGTTTCTTACAAGCTCTGAGAAAAAAACTGTCAAGGTTGATGCCTCCCCGGACGTCCAGCATCTTCCATGGCTTCATGCAGAGGATTGCCTCGGTGCTCAAGGTAAGAGTGCCACCTACTGAACCCACACACTCCTTCCCACGGAAGGGCGAGCTTGCAGTAGAGATTTCTTCCCTTCGGAGTACTAATCCATCCACACCCACCCCGGTAATTTATGAGGTTTAACAAGATCAGAGCCTGGGGTGGAATGGCTGTAGGACTGCACAGTAAGCGGTTTCAGTTTACTCACATATGCGGGCTTAAAGGGGTATGAGAGCCAAGCATGTGAAATCATGGTAACTGATGGAGCCGCCATTTAAATCACTTTGCATTTCTATTTCCTGCCTCATTCACTGGATTAGATGGAAGAACATTGAGGAGAGCCTGCTAGGTTGGATTTAGCTCCAGCCCTGTTTTTAATCCCTTTGCTAAACACAAGATGGTCTTACCCTAACTGCAGTTGAGCTTGAAGCACCTTCCCACCTCCCCAGATTTGTTCCTGTTTGGCAATCACCTTCCAGTCTTTTGAACTATCTGATCCAGCTTGACCTTTCACGAGTTAGACTGGATGCAAGTGCCTGCAAAATGCTTAGGCAATGATTTACGATCAAAAGGGAGGACTGTTTCCTGGACCATTGTTTTATATTTGGGTCCTTTCCCTCATCATCTCTCGGCAGGCTGGAATGTGACTTTCCTGCAAGCAAATACCTGTGAAAACACCTCTGTGCAGTGCTCAGGCTGCTCGGTGCTCAGACAAACTTGCTAAAAAGAAGCACTTCTAGTGAAAGCTGAATGGGAAGCAAGCATTTGTTGGTCAAGTTGAGCAGCTGAGAAATCTGCAGGAATTTCTGGAACTCGGGGCCCAGACATAGCAAAGAGGATCTATTAGAGAGAATACAGTAAAAAAAATAATAATCATATGATCACAGAGCAGAGGGGGGCGAAGGGAGGGGAGGAGGATACAAGATAGATAATGAGCTTGACAATAGGCAAATAGAGAGTGTCATTACGGGAGCTAGAGGACCGACCAAATGGTTAACCTGTGGGGTGGAAAGAGCATCCAATGAGTCTCGCATGCCTGAAAGGATAATGGCATTTTTATTATCTCATTCCACGCCCTGATCATCCGTCCATTTGCTCCCTGGAGCTGGCAGCAGTTTGCACTGATTCATACGCTGCAGACATGATCAGCAGATCATACTGCAGGCAGAACTTGTCAAGCCTTTCCAAGTGAGTTGCCGATTTATTATGGTATCTGTATGGATTTAGCCTTTTGGTGTTGTGTAGGAAGTGCTGGATGGTGGCGATGGGAAAGGGGAACAGAATGGTGTAACAAGTTGGGAAGCTGGTTGAACCGGGGAATAAGCATTGGATGCAGACCGGGTTCTTTTGCTCCTCTTTTTTCTTTATTGTGCTCTATTGACTAAAGGAAAAGTCTTTGCATTTATGCATTTCTCTTACCTGAATTGCAGAATTTAAATTGCTTTGTTCAGTGGAAGAAGAATATGTTGGAAGGACTGGTTGATAATTCGAGTTCTGTTAATGGGAAGTTTGCAGAAGTTTCATAGTTTGTGTGAAAGCTTTCACATAACTCAGATTGCTTAATTCACTGAGTAAATAAAGTCCTCATGGCACATTCATCCCTGAATGTGGGAGGGAAGCGAGAGAAGAAAATCAATTAGCCTGTGTCATATCGCCAAAGAAATGATTTGCTTTATTTGGGTCCTGTGTTGTTGTTTTGTTTGTCTGCTTTATATGTTGAGGGGTGGGAAACAGGACACTACTATATTTCTAAAATACTGTGATTTATATCAAGGTTTTGTTTAAAATTTGGGAGAGGTTTTGAAAAGCAACTGGGATTTCTGGGTGCCTGTTTTTGGAGTTTCCAGCATGAAATCCTGTACTCTTGGAAGGAGAGGGAGCTCAGGGATTTCTGAAACTCAGCCCCTCAAAGAAGTCCCTTCCAAGAATTTGAAATCCTTCATCGTGATTTCAGAAATTGGGCAATAAATAATAATTTAACTAAGAGCGTGTCAAATGGGTTTGTTTTGTGTTGGTCCGTGGTGGAATACAGCCACAAGCTGCAGCAGCCAGCCCTCCTGTACTGCTGTACGGGAATGGGGAGCAGCTGTGGCGGAGCACCAGTTTCTCTGCAACCAGCACGACAGGAAAGCAAGGGAGGGGAAAGGGCAAAGTGGATGAGGTTTGGGCACTTTAGTGCTGATATAACTGGTGGAAACCTTGACTCTTGATACCTACTGTGGGGAGCTGGCCCTGAGTGCAGTGACCCAGGTGCAAGCCTCTGAGGTCACCTTCGGATCCCTTCACTAGTTTGCATTCGGGCTGGTTTAGGTAGATGTCAGGGTCTGGCTGTTTTGCTTAAAAAACTAGAAATCGTTAGATATCTTTGCTGAGAGAGATTCTCCTCCACTCCCCTTTGGGCGAGAGAGGGAACCAGCAGTGCGCTAACTTTACGCCTGGCATATCTCTGAAGCATTGGATGAGTGCTGGGAGGAATGCCCTAGCTTGCGTACGATGTAGCACCTGCAATTATGTTATGTGAAGTGAGTTCACTGTAGACAGTGAAATTATATCTCAGTGAAAACAATTCAGTCCCTTTCTCTTGAAGCATGATTAGCTACTATACTGTTGGTTTCCTGTGTCTTGGGAGATTTGTATCCTGTAGCAGCTTCTAAACAAGAACAGACACACCTTGGCAACCAGACGGGTTTTCTTTTGTCAAGACTCACAGTAGCATATTTGGGGAAGAAAAGCAAAGCTCTCTTTGGCGAGGGCTTTTAAGAAAATCAAATGTGTGGCCAAAATTTGGAAACTGATTTATTCCCTTTTAACAAACATCTCCATGACCTTAGGCCAAAAGCGGGGAAGACACCTTTAGCATTACCCACAAAGGCTTCTTCAAAGCATTGCTCAGTGAAATACATGATGAAATACTGCCCTACCCAGGCTGAGGCATAACGTAATCATTCCAAGTGCTCATGTCTTCTCAGGAGATTGCAATGGAAAAGAAAAGGAGTATTAAACTCCTTATAAGTTAACTCTTGGAGACTCTCCAGGGAAAAGGAGGCGGCTGTTATTGCACTGTTTTGAATGAGGTACAATGTGATTTTTAACTTCTTGCAAATGTCCTCTAATGGCCCCTTTATATGATCATTTCAGCTGCATCGTTTAAAGATACTCTCTACGCTCTCAGTGTACTTGTAGTATTTGTAGAAAATTTTGTAATTGCTAAATAGCTGGATATAATCCTGTTAGCGTTTGATACACTACAAATTAAAAGCAGAAGCTCTCATCGTAGCCAAGAAATCATTCCGGTTGGCCTGAAAATATAAAGACTGCTTAGTAAATGTATAGGGATTGAATTGGCTCACTTTGCTGGACACTAAAATAAGTGTTTACTGTGCAAGTTTCTAAGGAAAGCAGAAGACTTCCTTGCCAACCGGTAGAATGTTTTCTTCCAGCAAATTATGACTTAGGTTCAAACTTCACAGATTGTTCACGGGCAGTTTGGTTGTTGGAAGTTCATCCTTTCACAGCATTTTCAGGTTGGTTCTTCATATTGTAGGTTATCTTTTCTCTTTCTTGGCTGGATGTTCAAGACAGATAATCGGCTAGTTTTGTTAAGAGAAGAGAAGGGTGGAAGAGGACACTTCCACAGACAGCAGCAGTGTTGGTGGCACTATGTTATCTGGCTAATTCTGCTCCAAAAATTGATGCTGTTCATTTTCATTTGAAGCCATCTCTTTTCTTCCTTCTGTTTTTTTCTGTTGGCCATGCTTTTCATTCCTGTTCTCCAGTGGGCAATGGCCTGAATCCTTAATTTGTAAAAGCCTTTTTACATTACTGAGGTAAAATAAGATGGACATAATGTAACTAAAGACCAGATGCACAAAGATGTTAGCCTGTAGCGAGTCTATTTGTCTCCATTTTGAAAGCTAAAAATACCAGTCAGCCTCTGAACATGGCTTTTGTCCAACAGTGACAAGTGTACCATAGGCCAAGAAATAGGCAGTTTTCTTACAATGTCCTGTCCATTTGTGAGCTGCACTGTTTATATCCAGGTTGCATTTCAGTGCCTGATGTCTGGCAATGAAGTCCAAAACACTTGGGATGGTAGGTGAGTGTTTGACGCAAACATATTCATGTGTGGATGGACCCACATATTTATGTTAAACACTGTAATAATAATACTCCGTGTATGTAGAGCATTCTTGACATATTAATTGTCGCCACCTGAATGAAATACATGTGCTTTGGTGTCTGGTTTACACATCAGCAGGGACAGTGGCTATTGAAGACTGAACATCCAGTTCAAGATTTTGTAGCTGATTTAGGAACTTTCGTCATAGTGGGTCAGAAGAAATTTACTGGAAAAGCTGAAGCATTTTTGAGTGAGATTATCCTTAGTGGAAGAAACATTATGGCAGAGAAAAGACAGGTTTATAAGGAAACATCTCTGAGATTTCACAGCCTTCTTGCCTCACTGAAAGATGCTTTTCTTCCTCCAGCATAAGCAAGGCATTGGGTGTTGGGAGCACCAAGCTGGATTAATTTGTGTGGAGTTTGGGGCATCCACCTGAGTTTGAAGTCATGTAACTCTGTGAGAATCAAACTTCTAGGATTTTGTCAGAGAACAAGTGACTCTGGAGAGTTTCATGAAAACCCTGAGCTGAATTCTCCACCCTGTCCAAGCCTTGGTTCAAGCCAGGACTGTGATGAGAGATATCAGACTCAACCTGGTACTGCTCTCTGGGAATCCAAATGCGTGAAATGAGCTGTGAGAATTGTTTCTGATGGAAGGTAAATTTAGCAAAATCAAGAAAAATTGGGAGAGTTCTGGGCAGAGCAGAACTGGTTGGAAGTTCATGTCAGGTTTCTGACATTATCTTTGCCAAAATGAAAACAAAAGGAAATACTTTTTTAAATTAAAATGTCTTTTTTTGACACTTTCTGAGTAAGAAATTACTGAGCTGCATCTTTGCAATATTTTTTTGAAATAAAACATTCTGATCTTTTTTAAAATCTTTTGATTCAAATTGACCTACATTTTAAAGAAAAAAGTTAAAAGAAAAAAACTTAGATGAAGGATTTGCCTTCTTGTTTCAGGCTGAATTAAAATAAAACAGCCCTGAACATTTTCCATATCACTTCACCCTGACAAGGGTTTTTTCTTCTGCTTCAGCAAAACTAGAAAATTCATTGTTAGTGCAGATCTTAAATCCAGATAGCTCCTCCACAGCCACGCTGTTGGCATAGGTGTTCTACCAGTGTGGGGTGGGGGTGGCAGAACTTCATCCTGCTTCTTCATACCCCTGCCTTTCCCTTTCCTGCCAAACCTGCAGTCCCAGGCCTCCCCATCCACCCTGTTCCCAATTCAGAGTAAAGCAAGAAGGTTCAAAAGAACCAGGGAAATTCTCTGGTGATTATTTTAGGCCCTCTATGTTCTTTTGTCCATATATATACATATATATGCATATATGTCCATATAATGCAGATGTAGTAAAGTAGATAATCTAAAACCATACGTTTAAAAATCCAACCAAGCAAAACACTTCCATCAATCGTTGAAATAACTGAAACGTGGAGACGTAACTGACTTTGTAACTTTTCACTCCTTTCACATTTTATTTTGTTAAAGAAAACATTAAAAAAACCCTTTCTTTGCACTATTTTCATGTACTGACATTTGATTTATGTTTTGAGCTGTGTAAGCACTTAAGTGTAGTAAAAAAGTCTCCTTGACTTCAGTAAGGCCGCTTACATGTATAAGTAGCTGCAGGGCCAAGTTTATAATTATATATCTGTATAATGTTAGCCTTCATACATTTATCCATTCCAATTTTAATTCCCCATTTCATAAAATCTATGATCAAATTTTGGAGCCCGAACTAAGCTGATGTCGTCCCTTTTAATTTAGGACTCAGCCCTTTTATTCTCCTCCTGTGTTTTATTTTTATTAGTTGCTTTCTTTTTGTGCTGATGTGCAGCACATATTGTTAAAGCCACTTATTAGAGCCAGAATTTTACAGCATGGAGACTGTCCTAATAAGGGAAAAAAACCTAGTCCTTTATTGGTGAGGTAAGAGAAATCAGGCAGCGGATAATTTTTTTGCTGATTGAGAAGGATAAGGTGCGGTTTGGCAGGTATTGCATTGGTTTGGCATTTGCTGACATGGTTCCTCTTTTCTGCAGTTCAAATCCTTTGCAGAGTAGACAGTCAGGGAGGGCTTCCCCTGCACCCTCCTTTGCCTTTCCCTCCCCTCCTCCTTCTCTTTTTCACCAGTGTTCAGCGTTGCTGTGAAATCTCCCTCTGACACACAAACTGGATGCGGTAATGAGAAGTTTTTGCAAGTCTAACAGTGCCATACTGTAATCACCTTTTTAGGGAACAGCGGGCACGTTGGAACACAGTTTTCCATGTGGGTTGTTCTACATCCAAAGCATTTAAACAGTTTGTGAAGTTGTCAGAAAAATCACACTTTAGTCCAAGGAATTATGATCCAATTTCTCTCTTCTCAAAAATCTGTCATTGTAGGAAAGTACTAACTACAAGGTTTAGTTGATGCTTTTAAATTGCTCAGCTGTTTTTCTTTCAAATTGCTTTGAAGGCTCATACTGAATTCCAGAGATGAGTAACACATCCCAGGCTTAAATACAGGCTTCAGATCTGAAGTCAATAGAGTTCCTTGGGTTTTAAACTGAGTTATGATGAGCAAAGTTTCAAGCAAGGGCAGAAGCTGGTATCTAAATTCTTTCCTTCCCCAGTCTCTGTTTGTCTCTTGGTAACTGAAATATCAAGCCATTTATTTGCTCTGCTTAAATTCACTCTGTGCTGCACCAGGAGACCAAAAGTGATGTAAAGTGGCTGCCCTCTTCCCACCCAGTGCCCTGGTGCAGTTCTTTGACTGTAGGAGGAATAACGGTTAACCTAATCGCTACATACCCAGTTTTCTCTGTCACTTGCTCATTTATTTTCTTCTGACTATGGTAAGTTTGATTGTGTCACTTGTGAAGCAAATTTTTCCTCTTCGCCCCCCCATCATAGTAATTCTAGAGTACATATCCTGTTATTGTTGAGGTTAGCTTACTGTAGGCAAAGGACGTGAAAGATAAACTTGGATGATAATAAAGCAGAAAAGAAAAATAAACAGCATTAGTATCAGGGTTTGGATGTACCAGTTCACATTAAACAAAACATACAGATGCACCATTAGGAGTAGGCTACTCCCAAAAGCTTGCTGCACAACCAATTTTTGCGGTTTGGTTGTGTGGGGGTTTTTTTATTTGATGCCTATTTGTATTCAGATCCTTCTTCCTCAAAGTCAGAATCTCTCTTGAAGATCAGGGACTTGGCTAACTTTGTTGTTGTCTTTTCTTTAATTTCCATCTACCACTTTTTCATATACCTTGACTAAGCAACAGTGAGAAATATTCAGATTCTCATGAGCAGGAGTGACTCCAGCAGAAACTGGCACGCCAACCGGGGAGGATTAACTCTGTGCAAGCAGTTTTGATTCTGAACTCTGAATGTTTTCAGATCACTTTCAATCTGCTTTATACTTCTGCTTAGGAGGATCTGGTCCTGCTGTGGGTCCTCCAGGTAAAGGTTGCTGTATTTCAGAAGAAAAAAAGACGATTCTGGTTCCAGACAGCATAAAACCTTATTCAGAAAATATCTCCTAACTGGCGTGCTGTGCATTTCAAAAATTTGAGAAAGCAGCCCCTGTGGAAGCAGTCCATGTGCACTTGTTTTCCTTCCCCCGATACTCTAAAAAATGTGGAGGCCTGTCCTAGAGGTGTGTCCTTGAGACCAATGCACTTGTCGCTACAGGATGTGAGATTTTGGCTTCTGTTCAGTTTGTTGTGGCCAAATTGCCTGCAGATTTTTTAACCATAAAAATATATCACATGTTTCTGAACAGGAGATTTTTGGCTTGCCAAATTCCATCTGCAATACGTTCAGTACTGGAGTTGCTTCAGTGTAATTACAGAAGTACCTTCTAGCATCATAACTGTTGCTGTCCTGGCACGATTCTTACTACAGGTTTTTGTTGTTTGTTTTTTTGTTTTTTAGGGGGTTTTTTTGGGTTGGTGTTTTTTTTTTTTTTTTTTTTTTTTTTTTTTCTCCTTTTTTCCTTCAGTGGAGTTTGTAACTCAGCAGTAGGATCAGGGGATGGCTGAGCCTCACAAGGCTCAATACGCTGTAGGTTTCAGCATCCACAAATGACATGGACCGTCATCACACACTGACGTGGCTATGGTGGAACCTTTATAGTCTCTTTGTTCGTTTTCATGTTGTTCCTGGCTTTGCAGCTCCCGTGAGCTACAGTGGCCTCTCCTTTGCCATGTGCTTCCTTTCCCTCTTTCTTTTGTTCTTCCCTTTCAGCTCTCTCTTGCTACTGTGTTACAGGGTATTTTGCAAAGCCCGAATGAAATGTATTCCAACCATACCGTATTCTCTTGCATACTAATTTCTTCAGAAGTAGCCTCCCATTTTTAAACTAGTGTTGAATAACAGCCTTGTGTATTTTGCATAACACCCATCTTTGCTCTGTGAAGCAGGAGATTTTTAGGATTGAGCTTATCCCACAGGAGGGAAATCACTGGCATGGATTCTGGGTGTGTACGATGTTGTGCATCTTGGCCTTAGTCATCTGCCTCCTCCTGGAACAGGAGTGGTCAGACACATCGTGTCAGCAGTTTACTTTCTCAGGATTTGAAAAAGCCCCAAAGCCTAATTATCAGAGGTCACATCTACTTCCAAAGCTAGCTAAACTTTTACTTAGAAAGATTAAGGCTGAGGACTAACTTTCTTCTAGTTCCTCTGTTACATTTGCCATAAAGGCTGTAGCAAAGCAGTTTTGAAGTTCTCTGCAAATGCAGCTTTTCCTCAGGACTTGCCAACATGCTAAAAAGCTCTCTTAACGCTGTAGCAATGCTATCTTGGTATTCCCGCCAGTCCTTATCTATATGGCCTTGAAAGCTTCCCACTGACAGCATGTGCATTAGCGATAATTTGCAGCCCATCCAGTTGAGGACAAATATTCCTGTTTGTGCATATCTGAGAGCTGCATTTGGTCCTTTGTCATTTTGGGATAGCCATGGGGTTAATTTCTTGCTTGATTTCCTGGCTTCTTCTCTCTCTTTCAAACTCACCCAACACCCTGTGGAGTGATCGGGGAGGAGACAAAGACTGGCTTAGTACCTCCCATCCAGTCCTGTGCTTATGGGCCCTGAACTTAGAAAGGTGAATGCTCTTGAACCTACGAAACAGTATTTGTTTCTGCTACATTCTCTGTGTGCTAGTTGTTTCTTGTGCTGTTCCGCCCTGGCAATCATACCCATGTGTTTTCTTTCCCCAAAAAGGATATAATTATGGTTTTCACAAGATTATAGCAAGCAGAGATTTTGCTGTTTAATGCCTAGTGCCTGGCTTTCGGTCCCTTCCAGCACTTCTCAAGATGCATGACATCATTTCGGTGAGAGCCTGAGTCCTGAAAAGGCTGACAGTGTTACAAGGGTAGGCAGTAGGGAGGTTTGGGCTTGGGAGAATTTAAGGCGCAGGGCTCACAGGTGTGGAGGAAGAAGATGGAGACACCCATTAAAATGCCATTAGGTGAGGAGTGACAGGGGCTGCCTGGAATGTGAGAAGAAATTGGAGAAGGAACTGGAAAAGCTTCTGGGGAGCTGAAATAGAGGAGAAAACCATTTGGAAGTTTTCTCTTTAACATAGGAAAGTAGGTAGTGGGGCGCCTTCCCTGGAGCTTCCCAAATATTTGGTAATTTTGTGGGAGTATTTTGAGCAATCTTTGGGCAAGGGTCCAGAAAAACTGTTTGTATATGCTTATAGCTATGCATGACCACTGACAGTTACTTTGTCTCATAGTCATCTTGAGCTGGCAGAAGCACCCATAAATACATCCAAGATCACCTAATTGGCAGAGGATTGCTAGTGTTTGAGTTAAGTTTTATGCCTGTGTTTGTATTAGACCAACTGGTCTTATAATACCTTATTGATGTAGGTAACGCCTGTTGTGCTAGCCTCTGGATCCCCCAAATGGATGATTTTTTTCACTGAACATTCCTGTGCGTTAGTCGGGTGGGAACTGAAGCACAAGGGAGTTTAAGCATGTCATGCAGGAACTTGTAGCAGAGAGGGGCCAAATGAAGCTTTCTAAATCCCATATTTAGCATCTTAACTACCAGCATGTTAGCTTGAGTTAAAAGCAGGCTTAACTTATTTTTCCAATTTGGAGGACTGCTGATCTCCAGACCCTTTTGTTACCTCATAGCTGCTGAAATTTATCTTCTTCAGACAGATGATTACCATATTCTTATTTATTCAGTAATCTCAGTCAATTGAGTTGTGGTAACAGGTTGGGCCACAATCTTTGTGAGCAGGAATTCAAATTCTCTTATGCTTGTCCTAATTCTTTATTGCGCCAAATATTCTGCAATTTACATTGCCAAATCCTTGCTTGCCAAATGTTATATTTTCACAAAAGTATATTAAACACAGATTTGCTATCCAGTGCTTGGTTTTTGGCCCCTCCCAGTGCCTTTCAGGATGCATGACTTAAATTCAGTGAGAACTTTCATAAACGGGTAACTTGAATTGCATCTCCCTTGCAGTGGGCTTAGCATGCATATATGAATAGTTACTATGGATTGCAGGGAAGACGATACTTGGATGAACTGTGGCATGTTTGGATCAAGTCTAAGGTCTGTTCTCTGGTGGTGTTATGTCTAAGGATCCATCTGCTGTGCAAATGCCTTGTTATAGGAGTCTTAGTGGCTTCCTAAGACACTCTTCTGTCTTGCAGTGCAGGTGAGACAGGAAAAATTTTGACTTTGAATCAAGATGAAATCCTGCAAGACCCAGTGTTGGAAGGGTTGCCTGACATTCAGGTCAGTCCCATCTACACTGTGTGACTGAAGAGGATGCAGTGAGAGCCGTGGTGCACAGAAACCTTCCCATGTGATGTCTTCTATAGTTTCTGTAGGACTAAAATCTCTCTGGTGTAGAGCTGTTGTTTCCTCACTCAATCACCTTTTGGGAGTCCTACCTCACCAAGTTGTCTTTCTGCACCTGTTGAAGCTTGAGAAGCAGAAGGATTTGGCAGCAAGCTAACTCCTTGTTTCCCAATGGTAGGGTGAGGACCCTGCACCCCATTTTCCATACTTCCAGACACTTAAGTGTATCTCAGTTCACAACCCAGTGCTTCAAAAAGGCATCAGGCTGTGTTGAGGCATGCTGACCCCTGCGCAAAGCCTGAGGTGCTTTCGCTGTGACATGGCTGCAAGATCCCCTGGGCTAAACTAGCTTTTCGCCCTTCCTTTCCCATTTCTCAGCAGGCACAACTCTTTTTAAAATGTAAACTACTGATTTGGAGGTACCTAGCAACAGAATGCATTACGCAGAGGAGAGGCAGGCTATCACTTGCTTAGAGAGAGCTTAGGGGAGGATGTCTCTTTGTTCAGTATGCCAGCAAAAAAACGTCCCAGGATAATCAATTCTGCCAGTGGCTTTCACACGCTTTCAGGCATAGCGATGGAAGTCAGCACAGTACAGCTGTTAGAGACGGGCCTGGGAGGAAGGAGTCCACGTACCCGCAAAAACTCCCTTTGGAAGTTGCTGGAAAAGTTCCTGGTAGCTTCAACAGGTTTTGAAGCAGGCGTGAAGTAATGCAGCCAAAGCGAGAATCTTATATGCTGCGTGGTTTAGGCTAAAAGAAGTACGTTCGTTTGTGTCTTTGTTTTTCCATTCCATAAACTGGCACTATAGTAGTAATAATACCCACCATGCAGAAGTCAGAAGGGGTTGCAAGAATTAATTAACATTTGTAAAGCACGTTGAGATCTTTTGATGGAAAGAAGTTAGCAAGTGCCAAGTACTAATATAACAACGAGGGGAAAATAGCCATTGGTCCGCATTCACTCCTGGAATGTAGTGGATTATACCTGAAGACTTGGCTTAAATATTTGTGTGTGTGTTTAATGATGAATTTTTCGATTACCTTTTCTTTAAAAAAGTTGGTTGAATCTGTAAAAAGGCTTTGCTTCTTGGTAATGGAAACTTATATTCTCTTGTCTCCTCTCACCTTTGGAATTAGACTCTCTTTCGCCTGCACTTGCAGTCTGTTCCTGTTAGCCGTATCGCTTTCTTGCCACGGCAGCCCTTCACTATCCTCCCCACCTTGTTGCTGACCTCCTCTCACTTTCCTTCTACAACAACTTCTAGAGGAGTGTGTTGGTCACACTCCTCTCTTCTATAGTCCCATCTGCTTTGCTCCTTCACCTTCACTGCCCTCTTTTAGCAGTATGATGAAATGCTGATAAAAGAAAGTATGTGTTGTGTGGCATCAAACCGATGCTTTGTGGACCAGTGCTTTGGTTGCGGTGTGCAGAGGCGAGGAAAATCACAACACGAAGTAATGCTGTGTTCTCCTACAAGAGCACACTCATCGCTGTCTGGAAGCAACCGAGAGCTCATAGGTGCGGCCCAGGTTAGTGCTGCTCGCCCTCTCCTGCAACCCAGGTGCCCATGTGAGAGGAGTGTGAATGTATTTTGCCTGTTGGACAGGCTGAAGCTGGGACAAGGACTGAAAGCTTGGGGCCAGGGTTTGTATCTGATGAATACGAAGCACAGAAGGGGCTGGGGGGACTCTGACCAGTTAGGGCAGAGGATGGCTAGTTGGCAGTGGAAGATTTGCCAAAGAACCAACAGGACCTGATCAGTAACTTGCTGTGAACATACAACTGGCACTACCACTCAGCTCTCTGTGTCCATGCAGAGCTCATCTGTGTGGGGATGCTACAGTATAAAGCATTTTGCAACTGCTACTACAGACTGGTTCCCTATGTGGAACTGCTATTCCAGAATGAAATTGAAATAATAATAATAATAAAAAAAGCACACCATAATAATTGCTGTGATTTGGAAACATGCTGTATATTGCAGAAAAGCCCCTTGCTCTGGCACAGTACCTCCACAGGGCAGTATCTCTGTGTTAGGTGCCTTATGTCTCCAACAGCTGCGTATGTCCCATTGGAAGTCCACAGACTGCGGGCACTTCTAGGGCAAGCAAACTGTTATTTTCTTCCATTTCCTTGTTTTTATCTGGGTATTTTCTGTGAATAACTCATGACTTATAGATAGTTTGTTAGTGAATATTTGAAGTGAGACAGGTTTTTGTTGAACTTCAGAGTTCCATGAAAAGTGGGGTTTTTTACCCTTTTTAAAGAACTGTGGCTTTTAGATTTGTATTTCCAGTGTGATTGATCAGCTCTCATGAACTCCAAGTCAGCTTTCCACAGACTTTCTCCAATAGTTTACACTGAGTTGTTTGGTAGTTTCTTCTCCTGGAATAAGGATTACAGCAGAGCAATGTAAGGGGCACAGGCACATCTAAGGGAAACGTAACTGAAAGGATAAAGCCAGAATATTTTATTGTGTTTGTGCGGGTGTAGTTGCAATGGCTGCATTTCAAACTTCCAGCTGTTTAAATTGCACGGTGCTGTTATACGATGTCCGCAAATCATTGTAACATTAGTGTACTGTTCAAAGTGTTGTACGTGACCTTGCATATCTGTACAGGCCTGTTTTATGGAAGGGTTTTTTACCTTTCATGAAGGTGAAAGACACATCGGGATTAGCTTTCGGACAGATGCATGGAATGTATCTGCCCCTAATCCTGTTAGCAAATGACAGGATCTGCACTCATAATTCCTCCGCTGTCTCACTGAAAATGTCTCCTAATCACCTTGGCTGTTGACAGTAGGTTTCTTAAACACCTGAGAAAGAGACAGATGCTTATCCATGTTAAAAATGAATAGCCACAAATTTCCCTTGAAACCAAATCCACACCTGCATGCGTCGGTGAGTTGTGTGTATGGGGAATCGGTACTAGAAAACTTTGAGACATCTGATTTTCATTAATTTTTTTTTCCCATTCACCATATGTTGTAGCACTGAATGTATTTGTAATGCCGTATCCCCCCTAAAGTGGTTTATTTCAGTTAGCATAAGGCTTCACAGTCCGTTCTGTTTTGGTGCTTGTTCTGCTCTTACATTTCAGATGCTTTCCTGTTTGCAGTATTTATTTCAATATTTAGTCTGTAGCGGTATGTTAAGGCTGTGTCCTCCTCTTGCATATTTTGTGTCGGGAAGAGTGGATGAAAAAAAGATTATTCTGTGATTATCTGGATGATTATCTGGTAAAATTATTTTTCCAGGCTCTCTGTGTGCAAATACATGTCTTGTACTTTGTTCCTGCAACACAGACTGCTGTATTTCTGAAAGGTCTAGCAGACGTCTTCAGAAACCTGTCTGGCTCTGAGTGATAGTCATCTAGTTACAATCTCTAATCCCCTGGGAAATATAGAGGGGTTTTGACACTTCACAGACCCCAGGCTAATGCTAACACCCATACTTTTTATGAATTGAGCAATAAAAATAGTTGGTTCTGACCGTTTGTAGGCATTTCAGATCACATAACATTTCAGGCAAGGCCGAAGGAGTTACTAAGTGATGTGTAGTCTGGGTAATCATGACCCGCTATCTTAGAGTTTCCATTCTGTCAGTCATGGTGGATTTTGGCTTTCCAGGCTGTGGACAGCTGTATGAACCTGGCCCAATTATGGATGTTAACAGCAGAGCCCCATACCCAGTCCTGGTGCTTTCGCACCCCAACAGATCTCTTTCCCTCTTCCCTGTCCTCCGGGTTTTTCTCCATCAACCTTTCTCCATTCCCCATCTCGTGCCCTGCAGGAACCGAAGGCTCCTCATCCATTGCTCCCTTCCCTAGCCAAGTGAGATGTCTTGTTCCAGGCCCCTTCCTGTAGCCCAGTCCCTGTTTGATCCCTGTTTCCACCTTTCTCCTTCCTGCCCCACTGGTTCTCTGTCCCAGTCTTCTTCAAATCCATAATCAATTTCAGTCTCAAATCAGTGACTGATACAGTTATGGAGCCATAGCTGTAGCCTACGTGCTGATCCGCTCTAGGTGCGGCTGTATTTCAGTGATAGATGAAATAACTCCTTTCAAGATGGGTCCAGCACTATAGGTGGGCGTTGTCCCTGACATGAATCAACGTGATGCCGTGAACTTTCTTCCCTTCAGGATTCACCCACAGTAGAGTCCTGGCCCCTGGTTCCTCATTACACCCTGCAAAACCTGACAGGCAAGTGAAGAAAAAGTATGAATGCAAAAGGGGATTCTGCTCATAGAGAATATTTGTCATCTTAGAAAGCCAAAGCCATGTTTCATCTCAAATTTCACATCTTGTTTTGGCAGGGTGGATGTTGAGTTAGGTATATGCTGGAAGTTGATTGTGAGTAGGTTGGGCACAGTGATGGAGGATTAGAGAGTGTGTGACTGAGATTGCTTTTGATGTTAATGAATCCAGAGATTCTGTGAGTTAACTTTTTAAGCATTTGTCTTTACAATGATATTCAGTGGAGCAAGTACAGGTTGAAACTAAAGAAGCTTCCTGCTTATGAGACCTATCCTCATGGTCCTGCATGTCCTTTTAAAATACAGTCCTCTTAAAATTCAGCAATCCTATTAGTCTTTGTGGAGGGAATGAAATGCACGCATCAGTTTAAGAGTCTTTCTATTTCCTAGTGTGCTGCATTAAACAAGCCTTCAAAGCAGGTAACCAGGGTGAAAGTAGAGAAGCAGATGAAACTGAAAGGCCAGAGGCTGGTTTTCCAGGTCAGCGATACATACATAATTTATAATAATTAAGTTCATGCTTTCCTGAAATCATATCTTTGTTCTTGTTTGCTAATTTGGGAGGATGCAGCATACTGTTTTGGAATAAAAAAAATAACACCAGAAATAATATTTTTTTTAAAAAAAAGTTTTAACTTTTTTTTCCTTCAGAAAACATTACCTGCTGCAGTTACAGGGCTAAACCGGACAATGAGCAGAGAAGAGTGAAAGCCAATTCTCCTTCCATCCAGTCTCCTTGCCTTTGTCTCTATAGTGAAACCTTGCTAAAATATCCCTTGTTTCTGTCACTGCTGTAGCTACACCAGGGTGGAGGCAGTTGGTACTCTGAGCACCACATTCTATAAATCTGATTTTAGCTCACCTAGCCGAGGTGAGTTTACAATTGCAGGGCTTGTCTGGAAGTTCTGCTTTATGCCATTGCTGTCCTCAGAATTGAACCATTAGGAAGAAACACTGGGATGTTGTAAAAAGCCTGGCATAAAAAATGTTGAAGTTGCTATTGCACCCTAATCCCAAGTGTAAGAAACCCAAAAGTGCAATTCATCTGGAAAGTACTTACATCAGTCTAACAAATAAGCTGAATCTATTGTATTTTACCCCCCCTTTATTAATTAGTTTACCCCTCTCAAAGTATATCCTCCAGCTACAGGACTAAGACAGACCCTGTTCTGCTTAATCTGCAACTTCGATTGAGTTGCGTTTTGGGAGTCCAAGCTGGAGGAGCGACAGCTTTGTTCAATAATAGCACGCTCTTGCATTTAAAGGGAGGTGGTTACATCAGAAAACTTGGCAAAACCAGACCATTGCTATAGGTATAGGGAAACTGAACAACAGTGATTGGAATCCTCTTGAAATGGATTATAACTATTGTGCTTGGATAAAAGAAAAAACTTCACTTCCTAATGACAACACAATTTCCACTCCAGCCTCTAGTGGAAAAAATATATTGCATGTGATGTGAGTTATTTTTAAATAGAAAGAAGAACTGTTCCTCATATTAATTTCTGAGAAAAAAAATATATTTCATATATGTATGCATATAAACTACATATATATATGTATATAAAAATTGCTGCTGGGTCATGAAAAATGGTCCTGTGCTCTTGTTCGGGTTCCCCCCCATAAGGCTGCAGAGGTCCTTGTGTGCTTTTGCTCCAGATTCCCCACGGTCTGTCTGATGGGTCATCTGTCCCTGCCTACATCTACCTCAGGGTCATAGTTTAATGATATGACCGTGTAGGATGAGAAAATGGCCCAATAACAAAAATCCTCCTCGTGCCTTCCTTCCCTCCCTTGCCTTCATTTAGTGATCTCTGATAGATATCATAGATGATGACATTAATTTTGTATGAATTAAAAAGAAGTTTGGAGGAAATACAGAACTTTGAAGCTTGAGCATGACATGTTGGAGATGTCAGTTTGCCTAAAGGTGCCTGTAAGAAAACGTAGGTTTCATTCCTCAGATCTTTTGCATATTTTCTAGAAAGACCACAATTCTCAATATGCAGAAGAACTTTTTAAAGTTACAAATGCTCTTGTCTGTCATAATTTTTAATTCCTTCTGTCTTGAGTAAATCTCTCAATCATGTCAATTGGAGTTTTATTTGCAATGAAATATAAAAGAGAAGGAGTTAGATCTTAACTTTGTATACATTCAGTAAGCTAGCAATTTGAGGTATGAAAGTGCTTTGAAAGCCATATTGAATACAGGGGCCCAAAAACACAAGAAAGAAAATTTATGATTTGGCTTTGTAGCAATTGTGGATTGTATATTCTGGGGTGAATCCTGTAAGTCCTTACTTATGCCTCAGCTAGGCAAAATACCCATTATTCTCAAGTCATATGCCTGAAATATTACTGGGTAAGGCTGTGGCATAGATTATTTTGGATTTTATATGCAATAAAGCACTAGAAACTGGAGGTGTTGGCAGCAAGCAGAAGGCAATTTGCTGCAGGGTCAACAAATACCACATCAACCACAGTGGTATGCACAGTAATTGGGTTTTGCTCCCACTTTTTTAAGTTTGAAAAAGTAAGCTTGTTTTGTACACTTTTTTGCATATTTGTCATCTGCCAGGGAAAGAGATTTCTGGGTGAATTCCACTAAACTTCAGGGAAAGCAGTGAAAAAGTAATAGTTATCAGCTAGAAGGCACTTGGCCAATTATTGTTTTCTGCCCAGTTACTTTTTTTTTTTTTTCCTTTTCATGTGAAACTTCTAAATTAAAACAGGTTAAATATACTGTACTGCTCACTGACAGGTCAATGTCAAGTCTATTGTGGATGAAGTAAAACTGCAGAGCATTACAGACTTCACATATTGAGAGAATTACATGCTTTTCCCTGGGACATTTCCAACAAGCTCTTTTATCTAAATATAATATATGTCAGAGGCATATTTGACATTGTTTCAGTAGCTGAAGGTTTTTACCCTTCACGTTAGCGGCCCTGCATGCGATTTATGCTGAGGTACTCAGAGGCGATTTACCAGAGTTATTTGAATGTGGTTGGAGAATCTGCTTGCATTTCATATTATGAAACAGATCATCAGTTTTCAGCCATGAGGAAAAAAAAAAATAGGCGCATGCATGAGTCATTCCGCCTTTGTGCAGAATGATGCAGTGATATTACAGACTCACTCTAACTATGAGGCCTGGGTTTCAGGGCTTGAATCTAAAACCAAAGCAACAGTGTTGTTATGAGCAGAAAACTGCAAGAAATGAGACAAGGCATTGGAAATCCTGGTCACCCGTGCAACTGAAACTTGCATTTTCAACCAGAAACCAGTAATTTGGGAAGCCAGGATCTGTCCTAGAGGCTTCAGTGCCATCTTCGGCAATGAAATAAAATCTCTGGCTACTTTTGGCATGAATTACTTGGTAGTCACCAAGTATTTTTGTTGTCAATATGGAGTAATTTTCCCTTGTGGTTATTGGCTTGCATGTCACTTTTTATACTTCATTCTTCCATGTGGATTGCTTGCACCTTAGTTTTTTAGAATCAAACTGTTAAAGGGGTGAGTGTACCTATTCTTTCCTTACCTGTGAAAAAACCTAAATGTAAAAACATCAAAAGGAAAGAAACCATAAAGAAGAATGTACACAAGCTGGACCTCTCAGAAGACCTTTTCTGTCCCATACTTATCTGTTTTGTCATGCAAACAAAATAACAATCTCACAGCCAGATCCTTAACCAATGTAAATAATCTGAAGATTTTACTTAGCTGAAACAAAAAATTAGTTGTTAAAATACACATTATTTTATCTTTTAGGTATTTTGTATCGAGGTTTAAAGTAGGAGAAAGGCTTCTAAAGGTATAGTAGGAAATTAAGGATGCCAGATCTGACAGAAAGAACGTTCTTCTGCTAACCCATTGAATAAGTGGTTATCCAGCAGAAAAATAATAATCCTTCAACTCTTTGGAACTATGAAAAATAAGAAAGGATATTATAAACACACAGTATGAAAATGATGTAAATGAGAAGAGAATACATTAAAAGGTGTGTCAGTCCCTTTATTTTTCCCAGAGAACTATGTGGATATCTGGGTAATTTGCCTGCTCAGGAGTATAGGCTGCGTAGCTCCAGAGAATGTGTGGGGGAAAAGAATAAAAATATTTGAGACAGAGATAAATTATGAGCAGAATGAGAAGGCATGTACCTTCTGTAAATGGAAGACTGTAGTGTTTAAGTCCAGCAGGTGCCGCCATATAATCTAGTCTAACTTTCCATACATAAGGGATAACAGAATTTCACCAAGTTGTGTCTATAATAGCCCAATAATTGGTATTTTGCTATAGTATAACTTCCAAAAAGGCATCCATCTTAATGTGGAGATGCAAGAGATGGATGTTGCATCATTTCTTGTATATTTAATAATCCTCACTGTTAAAAACATGTGCTTCATTTCCAGTTTTAATTTCTCTGGGTTTAATTTCCAGCCATTGGTTAATTTTATCCACTTGTCTCTCCTACATTCAATGTGAAAAAATGGCGCATGTCAAATTGAGAAATATGTGAAAAATATGGGTGTTAATAACAGCATTCATGCACAACATTGGACTGAGAACTGTGGTGGTATGTCTGCATGTCTCCAGCATAATCCCCTGTTTTCACTCACTACATCTTTTTGAAACATGAGCATTTTGGATTGAAATTCTGCTTGTTCCCTCATAAAAATGACTCTTCTTGAGCGGGTTTGAGCAGAATGCTGGCAGCTTTTGTTGAATTATGGAGGAATGATTAGAAGAAACAGTTTTCCCCGCAACTGCCCCCCACCATTCACCACATTTTTAGATATGACTTGAACGAAATACAGCTGACATTTGACACGCAAAGCTTGACAGAGGCATAATCCTCTGGAAGCAATTGCATTTGTTATGTTTTTTTGAGGTGAAGATTGATCAGTTGTTTATAGCCACGTTTTGAAGCGTGCTTATCATAACACAAATTATATGAACAATAAAAAAATGGAAAACATATGCAATCATGAATAAAAGGGGACTGAATATCAACAGTGACACAAAGAGCACTCCCCAGTAGGTATTATAACAGAGTCCATCTTCACCCCACCCATCCTTTCAGGAAGAACCTGGGTAAATAGAAAGGCTTTCTAAGAGCACAGAAGGCCAGCTTCTATAGACCGAGTCTGGTAGTGGAATTTATCATCAAGGACGTTTTGCTGATGTTCTCCATCTGCCATTAATTTGGAGATACACAAGTCAACAGATGTCACTTTAGCTGCTGTGGTGTTAGGTAATGAAGGGTGAAGGTCTTAGAGGTAGGTTAGATTGCAAGTGGAGGTACAGCAGTTTGATATAGGATGAATGATCTCATTTCTTGGGGTGGACCACAGAGAAAATCAATCTGTAATAGATGTAAAGGCTTCTAGATAACAAAGTTGTGTGGGAAAGAGCTTGCTCAATAGGTACAATTGCATCTAATTGAGGTGCATGTTGGGAGGGCAGTGCTACGAATGCAAGGTGTCTTTGCAGGCAGGAGAAAGGGAAGACAAACTGGCATTTGAGTGAATCATGAGCGAAAAGAAGAGGCAGATCTGGGCTGCCTGTTTAAGTTAAAAATCTAGTCTTAAAGGCTTTTGTTCTGTTTGGAATTTTTTCATGTATTTCTGACACCCTTGAGGTGGAGTCAAAGCTCAGATCCACAGCTGCTCTTTCTCCCTGCCCCCTCTAGAATGGAGTAGTGTGATCCAGCTTAAAAATGAAAAAGAATTTAGATTATTTTAGCTTATGACTCACTGAGGGCAGGTAGTGCTGTGAATTATTAAGTTTCTCTTTAATCAGAATACACACTGTTTAGAACAGGGAACAGATCTTCCCCTATCTTTATAAAATGCCTACTGTAGCAAGCCCCTGAGCTTGATCAGGAAATTTCAGTGCTGTCATAATTCAGACAATAAATAATAATGTAGTAGTACTGGGCAAGAAAGTCTAAAACCAAGGTGCCTCAGATAATGTTTGAACTGATTTGTGGTTTCAAGTGGAAACCAGTTGAAGCTGGATTGTATAAAATGGTTTCAGCCCCATAATCATCCTAGCTATTACCAAGTTTCTTACTGGGTTATAACTTTATTTAAATTTAGTGCTTGACATAAAATAGAGAGGGTGCTGAATCTCTCTGAAGCAGTTCTGAGGCAGATGGCCTCATTGCCTATATTCCTAATCCAGCAGAGTTATTTTCCACTCTAGGCTGTAGAGTCCCGCCATTCAGTCTGAGGTTTTAGACTTACTCAAATAATCAGGAGATTTGTTGTTGACTTCAGCAGGTTTGAGATTTCAGTCCTGGAGATATAAATCTGTCCTACTCACTCAACAGGGCAGAACGTCTGTTGTTACTTGTTATCCCTACCTAGCGTGGTGGGAAACGTCCTCTCACATAGATGAGATGCTCAGTCTCCTGTACTTGAATTGTGCTGCGTGGGAAGTATGATAGACTCAGCACTAATGCTTTACTAGAAAAACTTACCAATAATACACAGAGGTTACACTGCTTTTTCTCATGTCAGAAACATAGAGAAGGTAACAGGAGAAGCAGCCAACACTCTGCTACTTTTTTTCTTTTAGTTGACATTTAGACCAAAAGCATGTTACCTTTGGTAGCAAGGTGTAGGATGGTTTCCAAGTCATCATCTTTTCACCTGAATATTTAATAAGAGGTGTCGCATATCAGAAGGCTTGGCATACCTCTTTGAGATCACGCTGTGCCATGCTCTCATTGCCTGAGATAGCTGGAACAGCTAACTGTAGAGAGAGACTTGCCTGCAAAGACTTTGAACAGTTACATGGAAGGTGACAAATGGATATAAGGTTAGTTTAATTTAGTTGTGGGGTGTGTATGCATGCTGGGCAGCAAGGCTGTTCTCCAAGGGTGGAGAAACAACACAGGCCAGCGTGGATCATCAGATTTCCATCTGTCTGATATACAGAGCTGAAATCTTGGAGTCACACTTTTTATTATTTGTTTACTCTTGGTCTAAAGAATGTCAAAAGATGTAGGCAAGTGGAAGATAAGCTCGGAAGAGCTCCCAGATTGATTTTGTTTGTGACTGTTAGCTGGGAAGAGCTGTAACAGTGGGAGAGTGAGGGTCAGTCTTCCCACTCCCAGTGGAGGGTGCATGAATTCATGTGTCTGCCTGTGGTTTACTTTCTATCTGAAATTTGTTTGACACCCTAGGCAGCAGAGGAGGAGGAGGCTACTTAGATAACTAAGGAAAAGAGAGTGATGTGCCAGCTGAGTTACAGTGAACAAACTCAGTGCATGAGTATTGAGAGAATGGCGAGATGAACGCTGTAGTCAGAAGAGCGTATTTTTCATGGGCAAAAATGGCATTTGTCTAACTTGCACCATCTTTCCTATGACTGAATTTCTCATGGAAAGTCAATGATAGTTAGAGTGACTATGTTGAATCGTTTCATAAATGATGCTGCTGTCAGTTTGCTCACGACATGGTCATTAGCCCATTAATTAATATAGCCAACCTGAGCCTGCATTTTCAGCCTACTTTACTTTCGGTCTGTGGTGGCTACTTAGGTCCACTCCAGCAAACCTTGTATTTCCGAGGCAAGCAAAATAGCCTGTAGAAGTACAGTCTGGGAAGTAGTGTTAACATAACTGTAAAGAAAATAAGACACAGATCTATAAAATACTGCTATTAGTTGTTGATATGACTATTTCCAGGTTACTGGGGATGTTTCATACATCCGTGCTGGTGGACAGAATTGAATACTTAAGGTGATCCTTATGGGTGGAGCCCATATCTGGTGTACTTGCTCGCTGTAGGAAAACACTGTGATATGCAGTGAGGCAGTGGATATACTTAAAAGGATACTGAGAGAGATTGTCAGCTTTCTTAACAGATGATCTATGTGATAAGCGTCCAAGGACAGGAAATACATATCTGTTTTCATTTGGCTTATTTAATGGGTACCATTTGGTGGGAGTTTTTTGCTTAGGGTATTTTTTTCTTTCCTTTTTCTAGTTTTCTGAGCAACTACTGTTTTTAAAAAGGCATTTTAAAGAAGCTTTTAAAAGCAGTTGTTCTCCTTGCTGTGTAGGAGTGTTCTGTGTGGGTACAGAGAGTAGGATAAACTACTTCATCCTCCTGTGGTCTCACTGCAAAGACAAACCCTGAGCCATAGGCACTGGGAATCAACTCAGTCATGGCCATTATCCAGCTGCCACAGACTTAAGAGCAGCATGCCCTCTCCGGTGCCCTTACATTTGGAGTTCAGAGCTAAAAAGATCATAGGCTTCTTGCAGCCAGAACATCTTACTAACAAGAGGGCTTTCTGTGGTCAGTTCGCTAATGCAGTTTTATTCCAGAGAGAGTCTCTTTGTTCTGCAAATTAAAGACCCCATTGGTTTATTATTGTATTTGTATGCTTTCTGTTCTGGACCTAAATGAAATGTTGATCCCCCTTTAAATTGCTTATAAATGACAGGAAGTGTTTTTTCTTGCTTTCCTTGCATCACCTCTAGTGCTTTTAATTAATCTCCTTCCTTTTTTCCTCTTCCCCCTACTGTGATCCTTCCTGGCTGTGCTGCTCATGGTTTTCACCTTCTTTGAGAGGATCTGTTTCTACAAAGAAAAGGTTGCAAGCTCTTGAAGTGGAGCATGAAAGTAGCATATCAAATCCTTCATGCACTGAGGCCAAGAAAAGTTGCATGGGATGAAAATGCTGTTCCAGGTCTGGCAAGTGGCTCAGCCATGTTGGGATTTTAACTTCCATTTTTAATTTTTGAAGGAAAATTGGGATAATTAAAATCTCTGCTGAACCTATACTTTCATCCTTCTTTCAGAAAAGGAGAAAAGCAGTACCAGAACAAGGCGATAGGAGAGGCTGGGACCCTAAGAGTGAAATTCATTACTAAATCAAAATGTTTTAGTTGCTTTTAATGTTAAAATAGTCCTTGAAATGCAAGTTTAACTGTGCTTGTTTTCACTCAGTGCAGAGCTCTTTTTTCTCTATGTGCATTGCTGTACAGCTAACTTAAATGGGTGACTACATAAGGAAGGGTGACTTCTTAACCATCATGTATCAGACCATTGCTGGAAGCAAAGTAAATGAATGTCCTGACTGGGTCTGGCACATGTTAGCTTCCTATTTCACTTTCCCTGCACAAAAAGATAACAGGAATGCAGGCCTTTCCTTTTATCTCACACAGTAATAATGCACCTCAGCAAAGATTTGAATGGGCTGCAGGATTATTAGGATTGTAATGTCTTGCTTTCCTTTTCAAGTAGGATGAAACTAAATGTAATAATCTGTTGGGTTAGGTGAACACAATGGGTTCTCAGCCATAGGCTTTCATCACAGCAGCGATCTTGTATGATTTGGCCTGGTAGGGCTCCAGGCTCACAAAAATTTTGTAGGTGTCAGATGTCTGGCACTCAGAACCAAGCACTGAGAGCTGTTGTCATACTTGTGTCTCCCTGCCTTCTAGTCTTTCAATTTTAGGTTACTATCACCATTTTAAGCATGTTATATTTAGAGGAGGCTAATGAAAAGCTGCTTGGCTAAGTCCAGTTTCAGTGACATGGGCTTGAGCAATAGTCTCCTCAAACACTGCTGTGTGCATTCTGGCAGGATCATGGTGCAGTCTAGCAGGATGTTTGCTCAACTACAGAGATGGGCTTTTATGGTCTTGGTATTTTCTAGGAGCAAACTGACAGTGTGGTGTGGCTGCTGCCTTCACTATGACTATTTTGTCAAGTTCATTTCTGAAAAAGAAAACAAAACCAAGCTTTGAAACTATGCATCTCAACTTGACAGCTTATTTTCTAAACAGCATATGGAGCAGCCACTGCAGCCATGCTTACTGTGCTCTGATGAGCTGCTTTTTGTAATTTTTCAGTCACAGTGTCCTATATGCTACAGCCCCTTGTTTTCCATATCCCTAATGCTCTGTTGCAGGCTGTCCTACCAGAGAAACGATGACGACGAGGAAGAAGCCGCCAGAGAACGTCGCCGACGGGCTCGACAGGAGAGGCTGCGGCAAAAGGAAGAAGGAGATCTATCAGGAGAAGTAACGGAGAAATCAGAAGTTAATGCCCAAAACAGGTAAACGTCTGATGTTATTTACTGACAAGTCAACGAGTAGAGAAGTATCTTGAAGAGGTCTGTCTTGCTACTTAAATATTAAGCAGCAGATTTGGCCATCCTTGCTCTGAAGAGGACCTAACACTGTGAGGAGTGCCACTGGCTGCGTCTACACAATGGGGTGGGAGCATCACTGAAGCTGGGCTTGAAGCCATGCTCATAACCCATTCCCACAGTGTCCTCAGGTCTGTTTATGGGGTAACTCAGCTGGGGCTCATGGAAGGAAGTACCTCTGATGCATCCTGCTGTCAGAGTCCCTCAGGCATGACTACCTCTGGCCTCACAAACCTCCACATCTTTTGTCCTGCTTATAGGGGCCATGGTGTCATGGGGCCAAGGCACATGGGACTGGTGGGCACCCAGGCCTCAAACTGCAGCTGAAACATGCCTGGCAAGGTGCTGGGTGTGAGTGCTAGACCTCACCCCTCATCTGGCATTGACAGGGTCATACAGCTGTAAACAGCAGAAAAGCTTATGGAGTGAGATGCCACTTGTCACAAGCTGAGTGGGCAGAGCTGGCCTTCCATTCTGCCCATCATTTATTCAGTTTCACATATTCACAAATAATATATCCAGATTTCCAGTAGCCATAACACAATTGATAGAAAAGACCAGAAATAAACATTGTGATATCAAGCTAATAGATACTGAGCACAAGTAGCGTTCTATTAAAGACAAGGAAAATGGATATAGATAGGAAAACAGCAACATTTCTGATTGTAGATTATAATCTTTTTCCACAATAGAGGGGAAAAAAGCTAGAAAGAGGGAAGAAACCTGCACACAGGAGATTTAAACACTTGGATTTTGAAGGAGTCAGAAAACCTCCAGGGACTGAGTGCGAGATCCAGTCCTGATACCTATAGGTGTTGAATAGCATGTCTTAAATTAGGTGCTCTGCTCACTCCATTTTCTAGCAGATTTTTGTCCCTGTACAGACAGTTACAACCTCACTGCACCCTTAATTGCTAGGGTATCCCATTAGGGACTGTGTCTGTGGGTGTTGTTGCTGAACAGGAGTAGCTTCTAGTTGCTAGAGAAGTTCACTGAAGTCAGAAAGTATCTTGCTTGTGTAGCATCTTCAAAAATTTTGCCTGGTGGGAAGACTGTACATAAGACATGTATGCCTCAGGACGAGCTGAAGGGGGCCTTAAAGCAAGCTAAGGTCTTCCAAGTATTCTGCTGCAGGGTGCAGAGTGGGAGGATGAACTTTTCAGGGCTGTTCATATTTCAGCTGCTCCAAGTGTCAGGGACCGTTCCAGTGCCTACTGAGGTCAGTAAGACTGCTGGGGACTTCAGCGGCTGTTGGAGCTTGTCTAGAAGGGAACCTTTCCAGGCTCTGACATTGTGAAACACCGCATTCCTATACATGTAGAAATGCCAAAATTAATCCCCAGAACGATTATGCTAAATTTTGAAGTATGCAACCTGTTGTGTTTTCAAACCATGGAATGATGTTACAGCAAGCTTTTTTTCTAGAAACAGCTAAGCGCATACATTGTTAGAAATATTTTTTTTTAATGCAAAATTGTCACTTTTATGTAGTGTGGCAGAAGAGGAAACCAAGTGTACTACAACCACAGGGGGAACAGATGACGAAGCTGCATTGTTGGAGAGACTGGCAAGACGGGAGGAGAGACGCCAAAAACGTCTACAGGAAGCCCTGGAACGTCAAAAAGAATTTGACCCCACGATCACAGATGGCAGCTTGTCAATGCCCAGCAGGAGAGAAGTAAACAACGTGGAAGAAAACGAGACCACGGGGAAAGAGGAAAAGGCTGAAACACGCCGAGGACGCTATGAGATTGAGGAAATGGAAACAGTTACCAAATCATACCAAAGGAACAACTGGAGGCAAGATGGGGAAGAAGAGGAAAAAAAAGAAGAAAAAGACAAGGAGGAGGTACAGGTGGAGAAACCAAAGGAGGTCCCTGTAGAGGAAAATCAGGTAGATGTGACAGCAGAAAAATCCACAGATAAAGAAGAGGTAGTAGAAACAAAAAATCTAGATATAAATGCAGAGGAACACAAAGCAGAGAATGATACAAGTGCTGTGCCAGAAGGGGAGCAGAGTATAACTGATGCTGTAGACAAAGAGAAGCTTAGGGATGAGGAAAAGGCTGAGGAAGAAAGGAAGAAAGCAGAAGAAAGGGAGAAACTTGAGGCAGAAGAAAGGGAGAGGTTAAAAGCAGAGGAAGAGAAGAAGGCAGCTGAGGAAAAGCAAAAAGCAGAGGAGGAAAAGAGGGCAGCTGAGGAAAGAGAGAGGGCAAAGGCAGAAGAGGAGAAGAGGGCAGCTGAGGAAAGAGAGAGGGCAAAGGCAGAAGAGGAGAAGAGGGCAGCTGAGGAAAGAGAGAGGGCAAAGGCAGAAGAGGAGAAGAGGGCAGCTGAGGAAAGAGCGAGGGCTAAGGCAGAAGAGGAGAAGAGAGCAGCTGAGGAAAGAGCGAGGGCTAAGGCAGAAGAGGAAAAGAGGGCAGCTGAAGAAAAGGCTAAGCTAGATGCAGAGAAATTAAAGGGAAAACAAAAGATGGAAGAAAAGAAAATAGAAGATAAACAGGTAAAAGAGAAGAAAGTACAAGAGGAAAAACCTCAAGCAGCTTTCCTAAGAAATCAGGTACAGTAAACATTTTGCACCAAAATAAGACACCTGTGGTTTGTGAGAAATGTAATGCAAGAAAAAAAAAAAAGATTGAATTGGAATTTCCTCACAGATCTATTCCTGCATTCAGATGACTAATACTCGTGCTCTCTCCCTTGCTCTCTCTTTTTAAAAATAAAGCTCCTTACTTCTGCTTACCAATAATGCAATGCACAACATGCCTGACCTCACTCCATCATTCAAAGAAAACCTTGCATGTTCAGACCCCTGCATGTTTTTTTTGCTGCCTCTTTTCTCAGCTGCTGTAAACTGACCTAATGCAGTAACACATGAGGCAGAGGCAGACTCTTGGCACAAAATATTATGAGCACCTGGTAAACTGTGTGAGGAACGTGTGTGTTAAATGCAATCGCAAGAGGAGGCTCTCTGCTGGGACATGTGAGCATGATGCCATGCAAGGGAGAAAGGCCCAGATGGGGGAATGGGAGCATTTGAAGAGGGTGGAGGGAGCACAACTGCACACGGAGATGTGGGCACAGCAGCATATGATGGAGATGTGGCTGCACACAGGATTGGTACATGAACACAGTGTGGAGAAATGAAAGTGCAAACAGATGTGATGTTTTCATATTAAAAAAAATTATTAAAAACCCAAAAACAAAGGGGGAAGAAAAAGAGGTTAAAGTGGAAGCTAAAAAGGAAAAGTTACCAGATGAGAAGTTCCGACCTACCTCCAAAAAAGATCAGGTAACTTGTAAATCATTGATTCAGATGATGTATGGAAACTTGAGATAAGAAAATAAATAAGGGACCTATAACTGAAAGTTGCTTGTTCAGCAAAGTACTTAAGCATGTGCTTCACTTCTAGAACGTGGGTAATCCCACTGAAATAAATAGGGATGAAGCTACTTATGTGCTTAAAATGAAGTAAATGCTTAAGGATTTTGTTCTTTTGGGGCTTTAGAACCAAGTCATGTTTGTCTTAGAACACATATTTCAGGAAACTCAGTTCAGTCAATAATGCATGGATGGTTTGCACCCTAGGGATGAATTTTTCAGGACTGTATCAACTAATCATCCTTCCCTGGTTTCCTCCCATTTTACTGTGAACTTTTTCCCTATGACTGAGACCTACTCTTACAATAATAATAATAATAATAATAATAATAATAATAATAACAACCTAGGCCCTTTGGCCACCTGACAGCCTTAACTAATGATTTTCCCCCAAACCGCAATGCCCCATGTTATAAACCATGCATACCCAAGATTCTTCTTTTGTTTTAAAGAGAAAATCTACAAAATTTACTGCATTGCATTTCCACTGTAAACACAGGAGCTGGTGCCATGGTGTTTTACTGTATGGTAAGTAAATAAGATTTGGGGACCATTTACTCTTCAGGTTACAGCTGGACACAGGGAGCCATGTTCAATGTTGTGTAGCAACTGTGCTTTTGGTTCAATGCAGCAGGTATCAAAATACCCCCTAATTCTAATCAGACATGGTCAGGGCCTTGGAAGTTTGCACCCATTTGGGTTCAGCCAGGTCTGTGTGGCTTAAAGGGACCCACAGCACAGAGATCTAGTAACAGGCAGCTTCCTTCCTGTCCAGCTGCTTGGGAGCATTGAGGGTTGTAGAGGGTCCAGTCAGGGTCCTTAATTGTTGGATTAATTCGGAACATGCTGTAGATGCTTAGCTCACCCTCAGAGACTGATGAAGGCAAATCATGTCACAAGGTTTTATGTCCAGTTGCCTGGCTTGATCATCCAAGGTATCATATTTTGAGTAAGGTACACGTGAGATTGAAAAGGCAAATGAAGTGATGAAGATGGTTAGAAGAAAGGTTCCTAATGAACAGGAAGAGATACTAGAATAAGTTACTCTAGAAAGGGGAAGAGTTAAATGAGACCTAATGGAGATGCTTCAAAATAGTGCACTGGAAAAACTAAACAATCACTCTACTCTAAATTAACCCAATTGCAAAAGCAAAGAGCTGTGCAAAAAATAAGGGATGGATTATATTAAGAGCTCTTATAAGACAGAATTGGCTTGTAATATTCAGTGTTGTACACAGCCTTTGAATATTACAAGTAAATGTAAAAAGGAGGCTGTAACTGACCACAAATATTGATTCTGGGGGGACTTGAGACACAATTGTCCTGCTTGTGTTTATGTGGAGCTCAGTCAACTCTCACTGGAGCTCTCATCGTGCTTTTAAACCATAGCCACAAGGCTAGATTATTCCTGGAAATTGGCAAGACTTTTAACAGTGACTTGCAATTTTAATGCTTCCATTTTTGGATGCTCAAGCTGAGACAATTTAAGAGAGTCCCACTTTTAGTGCAGTGCTGAATACGCATCCACTGAAAGGTAAATCTTTTGCATGTGTATCAAGCTGAGCATTCAAAGTGTTTTGCTCAGTTTTGAAAATCTCAGTTATTGCTTCTTGGCTTGTGAAGAAAAATTGATGATCTTGGACTCCAAACCAAGTCAAGATCAGGCTCCCATCTCCACTGCTTCGCCCCCTTCAAGGACATACAAATTCAATGAGGCCTATTTCTGAACCATATATGCAGTTAAGAGGATGGCAGTATACCATGAACAAGATCCTGAAGGAATACAGTGTATCTACATCATCAGATTTTGCTTTTGCAGTTGTGCAACACAAGCACATGTCCTTTCTTAGTGTGACCAAAATCTGGCCCTCAAAGTTCAGGTTTTGATCAAATTAGCAAGCAAAATCTGTCTCCTTTTCTGAACTGCCCCACAATTTTTGGTTCTCGAAAGTGGCCTGGAAAGTTCCTAAGAACAAGCTTTCTCATGATGTGAGACTCCTGGTATTTCCTGCTTCCAGTTTGGCTAGACATGCCGCAACAGTTGCTTTTCTCATGGTATTTGGGTATGGTAGTTGGCTCTAAGTGGACGCCCTAGACCCAGATGCCCACAGCTTTTAAGTCACCAAGTAATTGAGCCCAAATAAGGAATCAAATTTGCCAAATGGCCCCAACCTCAGTAACTGATTCACTGCGGTCTGAAGGTGTTCAAACTCTAGATTTAGAAATCTCAAGTCTCAAATATTAGCATAAGACCCTAACAGGAAAGAAGCAGTGTAGAGTCAGATTAAAATATAAATAAAGAAAGCTGGAAATTAGCTAAACATGCTTTTGGGCGTGTTCTGGCTTGACTTGATGGCCAAGATTTGTGAGAGCATGTGAACTGTTTTCAGTTCAGGTAATACCAGCTGTCTACTCCAACTGGAGTCAGTGTAGTCCTTTTTGCTGAATTCAGCAGAAGCTGAATTAGCCTGTAATTTAGGGAAGCATTGAGACAAGGGAAAGTACTTTTTCTGTTGCCTGCCTTTGGAATGGGACATAATGGTTTCTGCTTCTGTGCTAATCAATCTCTGTTTTGGCATTAAAATTAGTAGGAGAAGGATTGGGCCCAAAAGCTGTGAAATGTTTCTGTAATATCTTGTTTTATCGTCTTTTTGAATAAAGAGGCCAAGCTGTATTAATGGTTTTCTCAAGTGCAGACACATTATCATAAATCCTACTGGCTTCTGAAATGCTATTTCCTAACCTATTAATTTTTAAACTATATTGTTTTAATATTAGTTTTCTCAGCAATTTCAATTAAGATGTAAGAGATATGAACCTCCCCAGTGGACTTCAGTACATCAGGCAGCTGGAATTATTGGCTTTTTAATAAGACTTAGAAAGGTCTTGATGAAAATCTCAGCAAAGGAAATCCTATGGTCTCAAAATCCCAACACAGACATCCTGGCATGTGAAATCTTGCAACAATCAACATCGCTGGTTTCAGTATCACCCTGACGGGGACTGAAGCGATTGCTAACAGGCAGCAGAGATTTTTGCTGTGAACATGGTCACTAGCTACAGTCTTGCCCAGATTTGGGAGCACCCAAAAGATGTTACTGTCTGATGGCATTCATTAGGCTCAATAAATAGCCCTGGTTGTCTCAGCCCAGCTCCTAGAAAACAGAAAACCATTCCTTGAGGCTGCTAGCAATAATGGCCTTGTTTGCTAGCAGTCACAGCATCATGGCCAAAGAATGCACGGTCATGGAAACTGAACTCCCCTGTTGTGTGTCAGGGTGCTTCTGCCAGGTCGTGGCTAAAGCCTGTTGGCAGGAGAGGGTGGCAAAAGTCTGCACGGCAGCTGCCTGCTCTCACTACAGAGCAAATGTCTCTGTGGGTTGTGTACAACATCCCTCACCAGTGGCAAATTTGCTCAAGTAGTTTAACCACCCCATACTCACTTGTAGTGTGTGCCACCTTGGCATTGTCCATTGTATGAGTTTCTGTGAGCGAGCAAACTGGCCTCAGGTAAAGTCAGAGGCTGACTTTGGGACTTCACTCAGCAGCTTAATATAATGCCTTAGGAGGATCTTGACTTTGAAGACTCTGAACTCATCCTTTATTGGTAATACTGCATCTCCAGAAGTTCTTCTTTGGTGAGGAAGGATAGAGATTTGATTTGATTTGGGGGTGTGGGTGTGTATTAGTTTTTTTATTTCAAGGTGCAGCTTGGAACACGATAAAAGCAGTTGTGTTGCAGACAGGACTGTTATGGAAGTTCTTTTTCCTTCTAGTTAGCAAATGGGATGGGAACAGGCTTCCAAGGGACAAAAGTGTTTTTTTTCTAAAGGTCTTCATATGAATTTTTCACGGAAGGTTTTTCTTGCTTGCCAGCTAGAAACTTCCTCCAACATGGTAGAGCTGGGAAAAAAAAATAAAATATATATATTTTGGAGGTAAATGTTTCATCTGCTGCTGTTGAAAGTTTATTTAGGCTGGTAGTCTAACTAACTGAGTGTGAATAATTCTACCTGAGGATAAAGAACTTAAATCAGTCCATATCCTCCTTCTCTTATCAGCTTCTAGCCATGACTCAGCATGCCGGGGTCAGGCCATCTGTGGTATTGATAAATACTTCAAGTTCATAGCTCTGAAGGAATACTGGAGAGTGAAATCCATGCACTAAATATACTTGATTACTATTAAGAATTATAGGACAAAGCTTTGTAAAGACAGAAGGAATTTTTGCTCTAGTGTTTCTGGAGAGAACATTTGCTTCTTCATAGGATTAAATATTCATGTCTGATAACACTACCCATGACTAGCCCCTGGTAGGACTGTGCTTTTTGTCAGAGTAAGTTTTACTCTGATATACAGATGATTTTGTGTTTTGGCCATTATTCTTGCAATACTGAAGTATCTATCTGCTATGACACTGGAAAGAGCGTGAACTTTGTCAAGCAAACTTGAAAATCGGTGAAGGTTATGTGTTATTTTTATTGCTCCAATGCCCTAAACCTTGTACCACGAATGTATCAACAAGCCTAGTCCCAAAGAATTTGCAACCCAGAATCTTAACAGGCAACAGGTGAATGATGCTGCAGTGGGAGGGAAGAGGGTTGGGGTGCCTCAGTGGCAGTTGCACAGTTGCAGAATGAAGCAATGTGGTAGCATAGTCCCATGGCCACAACAAACCTTTACAGAAGACTGGTAATGTTATTCAAGAATTTTTTATCTTGCATTCAGATCAGGACAGCAGAGTGGTGGTTGGTCACAGTTTAGAGCTTTACAGACTACTTCTGCCATAAAGCACATAAACATTTTGAAGATAGTTGCTTAGTTAATCATTAATACCGAGAAATCTGTGTTCCTCTGCTGTTATTTAGAATACCTCATTGTGACTTCTTTGTTTTTTGTTTGTTTTTTTGTTTTTGTTCTGTGATTTACGGTATCTCCTGAGCAGCTAAAAGACGACAAAGATAAAGGAAAAGCACCCAAAGATGAAATGAAAAGTATCTGGGATCGTAAGAAGGGAGTTCCTGAACAAAAGGCACAGAATGGAGAACGTGAACTCACTGCCCCAAAACTTAAATCTACTGAGAATGCTTTTGGGTAAGTTCCAAGTGAGCATTGGGCTTGCTGATGTTATAGCAGAGCAGGGGACCAGCTCTGGGTGTCTCTTTAATAGCCTTGTAGCAGCTGAGTAGAAGACTCAGTTGGCAACATCAGCAGAGGCTCTAGCGTTCATTGGGTTGTAGGTATGAATTAAGGCTCTTGGCCTATTTTCTAATGAACTGCCCCCACATTGTTGCAGTAACAAAATGAAGTACAGAAAGCAGATGTAAATAATAGTCTTGCTCCCTCAGTAGAGATGAGTGGCTTATTTTTGCTCTGCTGGAGTTTTCCTTCCTTGAAGGACATTTATTTCTAATATGTGCACAGAGGCCAGTAACGACCACAGCCCAGATTTTGTGTTCTCTAATTTTTTAACTCAGATCTCAACCTTTACTGAAGTAACCTATTTCCAATTACCCAGCTGCTTTTAATCAGACTATGCATATCAGTATGGAACACAATCCAGTTGGTAACTCTTGAAAGAGCTTCTCTCTTGATTTCAAGGCAAACCTTGAAATTAATGGCTTCTCTATAAAAGTGATTTTTCAGTTAGGTGAAAACCTCTCCTAGTCAAAGTGTTCTATTTTTTGTCTTTTTATAAGCTGTACCACACTTTTATTTTTATTTTTCTTTTCAAGGAAATATTTGCCTTATGGCTATATTGGGAAATTCAATGAAGGTAACAAATTTCTAGTGAAAAATTTATTAAAAAAGGATTCTGCCTGCTAAAAGGAGGGGTTACATCAAGCAGAGCAGAAGTTCTTCCTTTTAGCAGAAAACCAGGAATGAATAGGTTAGAAATCTAAATTTTTTTCCTTCTGCACCCCGCTTCATCTTTTACATTGACACAGGCAAAGAAAAGGTTAAGCTCTCCAGGCACTTTTAGAAATCTGTGCATGGCAGATGGGATTTGCTGTCGTATCTCAGCATTCCCCTTGTGATTCTTCCGGGAAAAACAAACTTTCTCAAAATAAAATGCAGTTCAAAAGTCCTTGGAGACACCCTGACCTAAGGCCAAAAGACAGACAGAGATGGAGATGGAATAGCAGGAAATCAGCTTTGCTCAGAACTGTCCTGCTTCATGACTTGGGTCACATCATCAATAACATGAGAATGGTTTTCTAAAAATATTTTTGTTCTGTTTTCATTTGCTCTACTTCCTGTGGGAGACAGGCCTTAGTAGCAACATGTAGATTTGAGTTTCCACTCCTTTTTTTCTTTTTCTGTTTTTCTTCTCCTATTTCCCAAATGTGGGAAGAAGCCTGTTTAATAGCCTTTCATTAGCTTGAGTAGAAGACTTGGATTGGCAACATCAGCAGAGGCTCTAGTGTTTGTTGGGTTGTTAGGTATGAATTAGAGCTCTTGGCCTATTTTCTAACAAACTGCCCCCACATTGTTGGGCTTTGTTTGGAACTATCTTTCTTCTTGTTTTTACATGAACATATCAGATACTAGTTAGGAAGCATGTAACTGGGCTAAGTCTCAGTGGTGAGGACTGAGAATAAAATAGGGTAGTAGAGGCTAAAGAAAAATCTTATCTGTGTCTTGTTTGTCTAAGTCAGTCAGTAAGAGAAATACAGAATAAACCCCCATTTTATGGCTTCCCCTTCCCATCTCCCCTCCCACCTGTCTTCCTCCCTATTCTCATATAGGACTGCAAAAGTCCTAAATATGATGTAACATGTTTTTTCACATTGTTCTGACATTTTTGACTCCCACAAACCACTTCTTTGCTTTTCCTCCTTGTCTGAAAGCTGGCAACAAACTTCATTTCTTAGCACCAAAGAGGTGCTTACGAAACTCTTCCTCCACCCAGCATCTCAATACTAATTTCCCAATGTTGACAGTAGGAACAGAGATTCCCAGAATCTGTTGAAAACAGAGGAGTTTGGGAGGTGGAGGAAAATAAGGAGAATTACTGCCAGTTTATTGTTTTCTATTTTGGATTATGCAGAACCAGTAGGGGAAGTCCTGTAAGCTGCATGAGAATAAAATAAGCTAGAAACTTTAAAGGTCCTTCTTTGTAAGGAGGACAAAATAGTCACCTGAGGTCTCCAAACAAAAATGTTAAGACTAGATTCTACCTTTGGCTTTTATCAGTTGAAATCCAAGAGTAGCTGCTAATTTCATTGAGGCTATCTGCACTGAAGTCACTGAGGACTAGCCTTTATTCTGTGCTGATGTAAAACAGAGTGGCTATTTATTAAGAGAATCTTGGCAAATGTTATGTTCTCAGCTCTTTTAATTCTGAGGGCTGAGTATTTGCCCTTGCCAGGGATATCATTATGTCTATCAGAATTGACCTCTTGCACCTTCTTTGGGCCCGAAACTTGCAGGTCTGAGTGGTTTGGCAACACAGACTTCAAAGACCAAAAGGCAAAAAAAACCAGTAAAAAATAAAAATTAGTGAGGTTCCTGGGATGTTTGCTATAGAGGCTACAACCTTGCAAAGAAGCAGGAAAGCCTTAAAATAGCCAGGGATTTCTCATGGCCTGTGCAGGATAGATGCACTGGATCCTTAGAAATACTTAGTGCCTTAGAGAGGCTTGTGGAACATTTCGGGTTCTCAGTACCTCTGCAAACTGAATCAGAGGTATTTCAGGCTGGACACCCAAAATCATACCTCGCACCTCAGGTATTGGTCCTCACTTTGGTTTTGAATGGGCTAAATGAAATTTCAAATAAAGTTTCCAATGTTTTCTCACAATGCTTTAATTAATTGTATATGTATTTTTCATTAAAAAAGCACAAGTTCCTTTCTTGAATTAGACATCACTACCTGATGCAAGCCCTTATTCGTGACCACTTACATTAACTTGACACTTATGGTGGGGAGTGATCTTGAGGTTCTGCTTTCATGGTTTAAGTGATTCCACTGCAGAAATGCATTCAGGAATAGGGCCTGGAGCAGAAAAGGATTGTGATAAGGTGGTATTAGGTATTATTATGTACTTGTAACTCTATGTTAGAAAATCAGGCATGAGATTGTACTGGCAGTACATACATTCACAGATCTCTGGGACTTTTTTTTTCTTTAGCTTTGCTTTGTGATGTTACACTCTTGCACAGAAAAGACTTTCTAAAACAAAGCAAACACATTGCAAAATAAGTGCCAGGTCCTACTGCTTTAGTGTTGAACTTGCGCAGATGAAGTACAGCAACTGAATTCACATAATAGCATCAGTTTGGTTATACTATTTTGCCATACGTTTTTTAATGATGGTATTCCTAAATCATGTATGCTGTGCTAGAACCAAATTTCATCCGGTTTGGTAAGATCATGTGGGGGCAGAGGACTCTGTGTTAGTAGATTCTATTGTAATATTGAAACCATAGAAAATTCAGCTCTGGTCCTACAGCCTGTTTTATATGGTTAACTCCATCTAGATGAGGCGTCTAACATGAAGATCACCATTGCAGGATTGGATGTGATTCACCGGATTGCAAATTTATATGATATTTGTTCTTCATGTTGTCATCTCTAATCTGATCGTCTCTAACAGTTATTATTATTATAGTTGGAATGCTTGATTTGTACCGTCTTGCGGTATTATACTCTGCAACACTCTGGTTACATTAATGAAGTCACTAATATCCAGCTTTTTTAAATGCCAACAGAACAGAGCAGAAAGTGTTTTTTTAAAAAAAATCCATAAGTACATTCCCTTTCTGCCTCTTGTGAATAGCACACTGATACCTCTTAGGTACCTATCTCCTTGTCAGCAGTAATATTAAACGCACTCAGGGAGCAGACATTTGTCTAAACACTGGTGTGGTAATTGTTTAACTAGGTGATGCTATCTGACTCTGTTGAAAGTATGCAATTCACCTATGCAAATTCTTTTGTGGTGTGGGGTTTGTTTTTTTTTTATTTTATTTTATTCTTTCTTTGTGCTTCATATATTACAGCTGGTTGGAAAACTTCTGGTTTTCTCCTGTGGAAAGTTGCCATTAATAAATAATTTCCAGTTCCTTAATAAAAAGTCATACTTTCCCTGGCAAATGTCAGCAAAAGATCTGATGAACCTTTCTGTTCATAGAGGCTAGGAGAGTTCAAGTGATAGGTGTTATAGATGAGATAGGAACCTTTTTAGGTTTTTAAAACACTGTTGAAGCCATAAGATTCTCTCCCGTCTTGTCTCCTGTTTTCCCCAAGTCAAGTAATTTTTTCTGTCCCCAAAGATGCTTGTCTTTTTCTAGAGGGTTTATAAAAAATACTTGCCTTTGAAAGCAAAGGATTAGTGCATCGCTTATTACACAGAACATAGCATAATATTTTTGCTATGAGTTTTTTATATGTAAATTTATCTCATTTAAAATCAACAGAGAGGAATTAGTTATGGCTTTCCATTGCTTTTTTTTTTTTTTTCTGTATGAATTATAATATGCTTTTGGAAGTGTTTCCTCTATACACAAACTGCAGAGCAGAGGTGTGAAACTCTAAGTTTACTGTATACCATAGAGATTGTGATGAGATATGATACCTCTCACTGCAGTTACGTGAGATGTTAAATATTTCAAGCTCAGTTACTGAATTCTTGTAAAAATGGAGAGTGCCTGAGTTCTCAGCCAGGGTGGTGCAGATCCTGTGCGCACAAGCACTCGAGAGGCTCCTTCCTCACTGGCAGCAGATGGGAGAGGTGCTCCTTGTAGTATCCCAGCCTACTAACTCCTGATGAAAATGTTTTGGGCCTGTCATAGTTTGCAAGGAGCAAAAGGACTTACAAGGCAGTATCTTTGAGTGCCAGGCTCTCATGTTGCTGGTGAGCGCATAGCAGCGGCTGGCTCTGGCCAGAAAGGGAAAACCCATGGTGCATCACCTTCCCTTTCATTTCTTTCCCAGCCGCTCCAATTTGAGAGGGACTGCAAATGCTGAGGAAGCAAAGCCAGGGTCTCAGGTTGAGGCTGGAAAGCGGCTAGAAGATCAGCGCCGTCGCCGAGGTGAGAATGAGGATTTTGAGAAGCTGAAGGAGAAGCAGCAGGAGGCGGCGGCAGAGCTGGATGAACTGAAGAAAAGGCGGGAGGAGCGCCGGAAAATCCTGGAGGAAGAGGAACAGAAGAAGAAGCAAGAGGAGGCTGAAAGAAAAGCCAGAGAGGAGGTAAGTGTAAAATACGACGTATTGGACTCTGTTTTTATTCCTTTGTTGTTACTATTTTACTTCCACTGGCCTTGCATTAGTTGATAATGCTTTACAGCAGTGTCTATGCAGGCACTTTTAGGCAAAGAAGTTGGTGGGGCTGGAGGTCGATGGGTCTGTATTTAAAAAAAGGGCAGAATGAGGCCATGGGAGACTGGCTCACAGGTGAGGAAGCAGTGTGCAACAAGGAAGGCAAGACCAAACCCAAGCATACAGGCCAAAGCGTGCTTCTCCTCCTCGGATCTGATGTTGCTGTGTGGGGAATTGGTGCTGTGACTTTGCTTCAAAGTGTACCCTTTATCTGGGCCCTCTGGGTTGTGTGCTCTTCTGGGCATCACTGTCGCTTAGCATCTGTCAGGAGATGGTCTGTCACAACAGACCTTGATTTCAAATATCCTATCCAGAATTAAAATCACCCCATTTTCTAACCTTCAGATTTAACTGCAAGTATGCCATATTTGATAGCAAGTGACCACAACACAGAGAGGCTGCAGTCATCCAGGGTAGAAAGAAATTTTACGGTTCTAGCCTCAGGAAAGACAGGGCTCTAATAAATGTCTTCATGAGTCAGGATTTAATCTGCGATAGTTGCGAATTTCTTATCTTCTTGGGGATGCAAAATGTTGGGGACATTGTTATAGCCACAGAGTTCTTAATTTATTTGGGGTGTCTTTCTGACATTACGCAAATTGAATTACAAAGCGCATGTCAAAATTCATCTGCTGCAGATGAGCTGGACTGCTAATGTTATATATAGTTATGATGGGCTAGATCTCATTAGGAAGATATTATTGTCTATTTAAATATTGAGTACCCAAGCACATCTGTTTGCTTGTACTTTCTCTGCCAAGGGACTCTATAAATAGGATTTCCAAAACTCTGGTGGATCATTTAGGAGTCTTAGTTGCTTGGAAAACAAATGGTAGATGAATAATAATAGTGTTTGGCAGCTGAATGCCAATTGCTTTAATATACTAAGCTCTTTACAGTTGAACTCAATAGATGCTGAGATTGCACAATACCTTGCTGGTCACACCCTGCTGATCAGTGCTCACAATGGTTGTGCTTTGAGGGCTTCTGGTTTGACTTGTAGCTTATGAAGTTAAAACTCAAGTTATCCCTTTGGAGGGAAAACTATAAGCATTTAATCTTCACTTTTTGTGACACCTATTGATTTTTTCTTGTGAAGTATTAACCTTGGCACAACAAGTGCCATAGCAGATGGACAGAAGAACAGTACAAAGGTGATACGTGAGGATACAGAGAAACTGAATTTGAGTATTTTTATAAATGTACTTTCTTCTCTCTTTAAGTGGCACTATATAGCAATAAATCTGGTGACCTCACTGTGAGGAGACACTAAAGCAGCACAGAATAGCTGTCTTCCCTGCTTCCTTAACACTGTGATGGATTAGCATCAATACGTTGCTAGATTTCAGATAGGTCACTGAACTTTTTTGACTGGCATGAAAATCTGTTCTTAGAAAATTTGGTAAATGTTTACAGAACTGCAAAGCCCTGTAATGGTGATGTAGTTTCCACAAGAATAAGTGACCATTCATATTTTTTTAAGGAGGAAAAGAGGAGGATGAAGGAAGAAATTGAAAGGAGGAGGGCTGAAGCTGCTGAGAAACGTCAAAAGATGCCAGAAGATGGTGTATCTGAAGACAAGAAACCGTTTAAATGTTTCAGTCCTAAAGGTTCATCTCTCAAGGTAACCTCCCCATTAACGTCTATATAGTACATAAAAAGTAATGGGGGTTGCAGTCCAAACCAACAGCCAAACACCAAAACACTGTGGAATTACTTGAAAACAGACCTGGGATGATGCTCTGAAATAGACCTTAGCATGAAACCTTTAGCTGAAAGACTTCATTCATTGGGATGGTTGAAAATTAGAGAACCTTTCTAAAAATAGAGTCTAGACTGGGAGTTACCTGTTCTTGTTGATGAAAAATGTCCAAGAAGGATCTTCACCTTCAAGAGAAAAGTTTTTGGAAATTTAGAGCTGTATTACTGTGTTGATTTTCAATGTTAATTTATTATAGGAGTGCTTTGTGAACTGGAGTAGATAAAGATCACAAATGTTCCCTCTCTCCTTCCACATTCACAATTACTTTTTTCCTTGCCAGATTACTTTCATATTCAGCCTAATCATCATTAATTGAAACTGCCCCATATGGGAGTTCTAGCTTATGTCTAATCCCCCTAAAAATAACATCTAGAAATACTGGGCTGGATTTCATTTTCTTACATAACAGGAAAAAAACCCCATTCTGTTGCTGCAGGAATTTCTAAGTGGTCTTCTGTGGCCTATATTATATTGGAAGACAGATAAATCAATTAGATGGCCTTTCAGCATGGAAGAGGCATCCTGGCCCCACTGAAATTATTGGGAACTTTGTTTTGGTATGCGGTCCAGTTGCTTTCTCAGCTCAAGCTCAAACTACAGATCTATTAATCATTTTCAACTATCTTTTCCTTTTCTCATTTTTTGTCATTAGTCATTTAAGAATCCAAAATATTTGTCAAAAAAGGCCCCTTAGTGGGCACTAGGAGAGAAGACAATCAGGCAGGAGGTTATCAGGTAGAACCTCATTGGACCGTGAAGTGGATCTCCATGGGATTAAGAACTGTATTTGTTGAGTGACAAACTGCATTTGGTCAAAATTACATTTCTGCTCACAGAGCGCTACACTTTGAATCGATCTGGAGCTTCAGCCCTATACTGTTTTGGGTCCAGTTCTAGCAAATACAGTTTCCAAATGCTTTTGACTGGACTTGCCTTTGACTTCTCAGACACATCTGAACCTGAAATACAAGGACAGAATACATACATCTGTAAACAAAGATTGCCAAGCTTCACGACTTGCTCCTATTAGATAAACCTGGTCTTGCCATTTCGGTTGCAAAAGACCATGTCAATAACAGACACTGTAAATGCACAGCTTCTTCCCAGCCCTCCTGGGAGGGCTTCTTTTTCTTCTTTCTGTTTATTGAGATGCCTTTTATGACATACATTTGGAGCTTTAGTTCACAGATGACTCAGAAGAGAGGAAATTATACTTGAAAACACATAATAGAAAGATATACATCATCATTTTGGGGAGAGTGGGAAAAAACACTGGATTTGGCAGGAGGTTAATAGCTTTCAGAGAACTTTTGGACTGATGCTACACTATTCTACTAAGTGTATTTTTAGAGGAAAGCTGGAATTTTCCAAATGTCATTAAGCATCCAAGGTCCAATTTTTTTATGATGATAATTGCTGCTGGTTTTTGTGGCTTGTTAGGTAGAAGTTGTTTGTTACAAAAACTGATCTATGCAACTCCGTACACATTTTTTGTCTTTCTCTGTTTCGCTCTCTGAGAAAGTGGTGATACTGTACGTGTTCCAGTCCAGTGTCTGTGGGTGGCCAGAGCAGATATGTAATGCTGTTGAACTTCACACCCTAAAGTGTTTCTTGGCCTTCTGTGGTCAATAGCTGAGGAGAGAATAGTCTCATTTTAATAACCTGATGTCAAATTTGATGTCAAACTCCAATTTTTAGAAGACAGTGTATTTTGTTACCTTTCAGTCGGACAGACTTCTCAGGATGGTCTAACCTGGTTGGTACACAGCTTTCTCATTGCCTGTTATGCACTGCCCAAGGTATCTTTTGACTTGTAAAGCATCTGGCACATATTTTCTCCCTTGATTAATGTATCATCTGGTTAGATGTGTCATGAGTCATGTGAGAACCCTAAATGCACAATTGTGGGTGGGCGGTTGGAATTAATAATGAAAAAAGGGAGGCTCAGTATTAAAATACTGTATGATACATGTTCACATTCTGACTTCTCCTAGATTAATCTGGCAAAGCATCTTTTTCTCCTTCCTTGTCCTTCGTGATGTGATAAGTTTTTTGTGAAGAAAAAGAAGTTCCTGGGAGTGACTTAGATGAGGAAAGTAGGGCATGCTGTTTACCAAGTGAACTACAAGAACAAAGGAAAGAAGGGAGATAAACTGAAAAGGAGTGTGCCATATTACCATCTTATGGACACTGCATTTATCCATCAGGCAGGGCATGGACTAGCATGACATGCAGACTCGGAATTGAGAGACCAAGATGTGCAGCTCATCTCCATGTATTACATGGCTCATGGATGCACATATATAAATGTATGTATACAAACATGGACATAATATACATACATGCTTATATTTAGAAAGAACTACTGTGATTACCTGGTCTGGCCTCTAATATATCCAAGCCTACACAGTGTTGACAACTCCTGTTGTTTTAACTGTTAAATACAGCATTTCCCTGAAGCCTGAGACACTACTTCAGCAGAACTACTACTACAGCATAGAGTCCTCCCAGTGACAGCAACAGGGCTGGTCCTTTCCAAGGGGACAGTGAAGAGTAAGCATGCAAAGTTAAATACAGGCCAAGTTCATCACTAGCTCAGAGACAGAAGCAACTTGGATCTCCCAGGGCTGGTGGAGTCCCTGTGGGCAGTCGCAGCAGTAACAAACCTCTGTTCAGCCTCTGCCGTCTCTTTTTTTTTTTTAATAAGGACGAAGACTGGAACAACTTCTGCTTCTCTCCCATCCCGCTCTAGCTTGTGCTTTCCCTAGTTTAGTTCACACAAATGGTGCTGCAGTAGAAGAATGAGATTTCCTGCATAATCTTTGTTCGTTTTCATTTTTAGACAAGTTCATTCCTCATGTTTTCTTTGGGAAGGAGTGTTATTGACTTCTTGTATAACTATTCTCTAGGTTAATCAGGAGAGAACAGGATATTTCAATACTAAGTCTCCTCTTGGGGGTGAGCTCCACCACTACAGAAATGCAAAAGCTGTTAGGCATTGAGGGGAGGAAGTGATGGCAGGAGGCCAGGAGCCTGGGATATCTCCTGTCTTTGCAGAAAATGTCTCCTGGGAAACATGGGCTGATGTGGCAGCCTGCACTCTCTGCAAGGCAATGCTGACAGCTACAGCCGGAAGACAGGACTTTTCAGGGCTTGAGATTTTTTTTTTTCTTTCCTTAAAGACCTGTCTTGTCCTGTCTCATTATTGCTCTCAATACCTGACAGCTGGAGCAGTGACTGGAAAGAATTAGACTCCACACAATCAGTTCTTCCTAGATGAGCTGCTCTTGCAGCAGAGAGAAGATAGAGTGGTAAGAATAGGATTTGTGACATTTGTTTTTCCCCCATCTTTGATGCTGATGGCAGCAGGAAAAAGCCTAACTGTGCTTAATGAAGCAAAAGAGCGCATGAGCCACTCAGGCAGGATAAGGAGAAGACACTTTACTCCCAGGGACTTCCACTCAAAATGGATTTCCACTAGGTTCTTCCATCTGTTGGATATGAGGCAAAATTATAATACAGGGATTTCTATTTTCTGCATGCATGTCTTATCCTCCTTCCTCCTTGACCCATTTTTTGAGAAGAATTTTTCTGTATCTCAGTTTACAACACTTTCTGTTGCATAATATCTAATACACAGTTTAAAATTCCTGAGAATCATTTAATATCTTCGTATGAAACAAGTTTTACTGAGAATATCTAGATGTTTCCTGTTTCCCAAGTCATTGGCTCAAATTGTGTGCTAACTCATTCCTCTTCCATTCTGTTTCTGTTCTTGGAGAACGTACAGATGGAAGACAGTGCACTTGACACCCACACTGTAACTGCATGTTTAACAGGCAAGACATTTCTTGCACAATCAGCGAACAAAACATGTCTATGTAATATTGAATGTGGATAAATGCATACACATATCTCTGTATAACATCTTGCTTAATTTATTCCTTGCCACTTGCATCTGCTGACCCTGGTGAGTAAGGCCCTAATCAGGTATGAGACTCCGCATAGTTTTGATGTATGTCCATTGGTTTCATTTCATCTGACTTTACCAGCAGAAGGGTAGCTGTCCATCTAAGCATTTTGTTGTCTAATCTAAGCTTCTTTGGTAGTTAATAGAGCAAGAGCCACCCTCAGTGGACAAGCAATCCCACCTTTCCTAGGGTGAGGTGAGCTCCTCTGCCTCTCCATGGACTATAGAGGGAAGCAAAATTAGTAATTTTGACTAAATGCTTAACTTTCAAGCAACTGAGGTTAGGTGGGAGAGATGCAGCCTGAGATTCTGTGTTCTTTCTCTCTGGTCATAATTTAATTAGAGGCCGGCAGGTTGACTTTTCAGAGTACGTGTATGTTCTGTGTCGGAGGCTTTGGAAAGTATTCCATGGTGACAAATCATAGTCCAAGCTATTTAACAAGGTCTTGTTAAAATGAATGCAGCAAAAAGATTGTTCTTATTTCCTGGTCTCAAACTGAGGAAATATCTTGCATTTTGTGCTAACCACCTTGCTTTGCCTATTTTTCTTGCAGATCTATTTTGTAATACTCTTTACTGTATGTGCCAAACATTTTAAATTCTTTGCATGGAGTTTGTGTGGTGTACAGTGGATAAATGACCTTTAGATGTTGCTGTGCAGTCTTCATGTATTTGACCTATACATTGAATACACGTGTGTATACAGGTGTGTTTGCTCTAAGTGCATTCAATGTATGCTTCTGTTCCATGCGTACTGTGTTTTGAGGAAGATGCTCCAGAACAAATTCTCATATAAATGTGCAGAAAATGTGTTATCCATCCACACGAGGCACCTGCTTCCTCAGGAAGAGGACCATGTTCAGCTCTGAGGGACGCTTCCTAACTCTGCTTTCCTGTTTAACTTATTTTCCAGTTTGCTTCCTCACTCTTCTGTTGTGAACAATCCAGGACTTATTCCTGATACCACAACAGGTGGTCTGAGAACTGCTGTTTCCAGTGGGTAAAGAATGACCCCATGTCTTTTTTACTACAGCCCCAGGAATACAAGTCCGTCTTCACCCCAACCTATCCCCCTCTTACACCAGTGACTACCACCACCAGGTTTTCCTGCTGTGTAGAAACCTCTCTCCTTCCTGAACACAGAAAGACTATAAAGAGTCTACTGTTAGCATCTTTTAAGATCTCTCCCTTTTGTAAAATTTCAAGTGGAATCTCAGTTCAGCTGAACTAGAAGATGCTAGTAATGAATTATTACAGAAGATGCTGTAAATGAATTATTAGATGGTTACCTTGAGTCCTGGTTCTTTGAGAGAGTCCATATTTTTTGTCCTTGCTGCCGGCCAGTGTTTCACTGATTGATGCAGTCGGGGAATTACCTGTTCATGCAGAGCATGGAAGAAACCAGCATCTCTTGCTGGTATAACTCATCGTTTTGGTGCATCGCTGGTTATGACCCAGAAATCAGCGTTGTGGGGAACTTTTCCTACTGTGCCATAATTGGAGACAGGTGACATATTTTAAGTTACCACCGTAGCTCTGTTTAGCCACTTTTAATCAAATAATTTACTTGCTCGTTTTATGGCAATGCCGACTGTATTTCCTCTGGGTGAAACCAAGTTGTAAACTGCTAAGGCTGGCAGAGGAAGAGCCGCAGCTCCGGACCCCTGCGGGTGTGTGCATGGCTCTTCAGCTCCTGCCTGGTGTCTTGCTGCCACCTTGTGACAGAGTGCGTTGGCACAGCTGGTACACATCCCAGCAAAGCCCATCTTTCCACTCAGGACGGCATTTAGATCACATTATTGGCAACTCACACTGTTAAGGTAAATTACTGAGTAAATTGTATATATTTTTTTAGAGGTGCCTTTGAGCTGGATTGATGCTAGCTGGAGTCCCTCCAGTGAGCTTGTTCAGCAAATTCTGCACTGAAGTGAACTGCCTGAGTTGTTGCTGGTATGGGCTTGAGAAATAAAACATCCATGCCCTTTGATGGGATTGCTGTGGCATTTAGTATTCTGGTACAGCCTGGATACTAAGGTCACCGAGGAGAACCATTTAAACGAATGGCTGTCATTGCCTTATTTGAAGGCATGAATGCCACAGCAGTCACTGTTAAAGTAACTTGAAAACGGACAACCCATACTGAGACTGGGGAATCCACAGGAATCCAGTCAGGCTGATTAATAGTAATTTCTATCCCCTGGAGCTGCCTGCATATATTTTACTCTTAAGTGAAACTGTAGAGCCTGGGACAAGAAGTGGAACAATGCGGTGTGGAAGAGACATGAGGAAGTTGATTAAAGTATTTCTTGACCCAGAAAGCAAATAGACCCCTCCATCATGAAATGTTTTAAAACTTTGTTCAGGGAGGGAGTCTTTTTGTTTTCAAATTATCGAGAGATTTGGCATAAGTCTTATGAGACCTCCCTGATTCCTTTTTGCTGGAAACACTACAATATTTTCCTACACACAGAGTAGAAAATAATGATGAAATGTAAGATACCAGTTTGTGTAATAACAGCTGGTAGATATTGACTCAGCAATGACCCTGCTGAACATGAGCAGAGTACAGTCTGATTGGTTTTTTGGAGCTCAAATTAAATTGTTAGTGTCCTGCAAAAACATGCATGAGAGAGGGTACGTGGCTGAGCTCCAAACCTGGCCTAGTCTGATGTCTCAACTCAGAAAAACTTTATTAAATTTGCTGTCTGTCTCACGAGATACATATTTGCTCTTATGTGGGAGACGGGGAAATTTGACATAGCTTTTTGGAATATCAAACCCTTTCATAAGATAAACGTCTTCCCTTTACTCCTTTCTGTATTGATGATTTATTCTCTTGTTACAAATGGGGCATTGAAGAAATCTGCAGGATACAAACATTAATGCAGAAAATATATCCACTCTTATGAATCTGTAGCATAATAAGCTCCTAACTATAAAACCTGTGTGTGCGTCTGTGGTGATATTTCTGTTGGAATGCATCTCTTTCAGATTGACCTTCTGACATTTAAAATGACATTTTAGCCTGGCCTTGTACAGGCTGCCTTTTTATTAACTTTAAACTTATAGCTCTTGTTTCTCTCTTTTCTAGATAGAGGAGCGAGCAGAATTTTTGAACAAATCAGCTCAAAAGAGGTAAAGCAATAAAACAGTAAGCTCAGTGAAAAGAGCAGTGTTTAATTGGAGGGAATAATAATTTGAATAATAATTTCTTTCTCTCTTTTTTCTACTTCCTATAGTGGTATGAAACCCACCCACACGACAGCAGTTGTCTCAAAGATTGACAGTAGACTTGAGCAATACACTAGTGCAATTGAGGTAAGTTAATTCCAGGTCATGATGGCTCTAGTTACTAATGGCTTTTGGGACTTTAATCAGCCTATGTTTTACTGTTCAAGAATTGCAGGGATTTTTTGTCACAAATTTTTTTAATGACTTCAAGAACAAAATGCTTGAGGCACACCTATAACCAACATCTCGATATATATCTAAACAAAACCTCAGAATCGTGTCTTCCCTTTCATGCTACAACTTACTCTGTCTGCTTTGTAAACTTGGAGTAGGTCTTGAAGGACTCAGTCAGCATCTCTTGAGTGACAGTCGCATCCTCTTCTTGGCTGATGAGAGTACTATCAGCAGAGAGCAGGTAGTCATCCTGAGCAAAACTGACTTAGCAGCTTATTTAAGAGAGCAAGGAATTGGGCCTGTGTTACTGGCTGCAACTTCAGCATGAAATTCCTTGGCAAAGAAAGACACTTTAGTGAACTAGGGAGTTAAGTAGTGACAAAGGAAAAACAGAATCAAAATAAAATGCAGAATTTGACCCCAGGTGATTTTGACAAGCAGCGGCTAATAATGTGCCTTGCAGCCAGAATCAAGGGCTTTTTCTTTTCATATTCCAAGGAAAAATAAGTGTTTGGGGTTTTTTTTGTTTTGGTTTGGGTTTTTTAAGCTGTTTTTATAAATCAGTGAGTACAGGGAATGTGAAAGCTACTGGTTAATATAGCAGGCCAACTGGACTGGGTTGGTAAGTGTCATGGGAATAGAATAGTATAAAAAGGGATATTATCTTGATAGCTGTGATTAAGGTCTAGCACTTCTTCATTACCTGCTGGATTTTTTTTTTCCTCCTCCTGTTCACATATAGAGTCTAAGCATGGTATTCCATTAAGTTATTAATTGGCTAGGCTTTATTATCCTTTAACTTAAAGGAAACTTTAGTAATTAAAGATCAATTAACAAAGGCTTTTTTTTCTGTGACTCTGGCTGTTTAACCTTTCTGCTAGGAAGCCTATCAGTGCTGGAGAGTTTTATACTGTGTGTCAGTTCCTGATGAAAAAAGTGCATGCATGACAGTGCTGACGGCTCCGGCTGGCTTCCAGCACCTATGTCAAGCTGAAGGTAGCTCAAACCCCTCCATTGGAGGTGAATGTCAGCATGGCACCCAGTAGTCCCCATATCATCGAAGTAGGAGCTTCTGTCCTCCCGCTTCACTCTGCATCTTTTCTGGATGAGACATAACCACCCTAGAGTAACCAAGGGCTTTAATTTGGCACTGGGGTTTGATGTTAAATGCCTTAAAGAGAGTGCATGGGATGGAGCTACAGCTCCGTCTGTCGTAAGAAATTTATGTAATAGTTAAGTCAGGGTTTGACAACCCATAAACACTGGACCAGCCCACCCACCAGCTTATATTAGGTTCTCCACTATTTTCAGTAGGGCTGTGCTAAGGTCCTGAGTCTTTATGCTCCATTTAGATATAAAAAAGCACAGCTCTACGGCAAGAGGCAGGCAGTGCAGCTTCACAGCTTATATACAGCTCCCATCTGACCTGAAATTATTCCTTTGCTGAGTTTCTGATTTTTCCCAAAGTTGCCAAATCTGACTTGCTTTGCAACTAGAGAGGCAAAGCCTCAGCTCATACAGGTTTTTATTCTCCTCAAATCTGTATTATGTAAAATGTACAAGAATTTTGAAAAGAAGGAGGAGCAGGAGGAGTTTGGTCCAGTGTTTTTGGTAACCATGCAAAAGACATGCTGCCAAAAAAGGTCGAAACCCCCAGCCCCGTGTGTGTTGTCCCCCACCCCTTTAAAAAACCACCTCATTCCAAATATACTGTAATTGCTGAAATTTACCCCTAGAATCCCAAGTTGTGAGGTTAAGTTGTCTGGGACAGATGGAGCAGAGTCTGATGCTAAATGACAGAGCAGCCTTTCTTCCCTGCCTCCACATAAGGGTTTCCTTAGCTGTGCCCTATGAAAGAGCTGTGGTTTGCCATGAGCTTTGGAAATGTAACAGATGCAAAAATCTAAGTCACTGCAGTTTTCGTAGCTGGTCGTGTCAAGGGTGCAACTGCAAATCAGAAGGGGGAGAGTCTCAGTGGCATCTCGTGAGCTGGGTACTCCTTTCTGTCTTTGCATGATCAGCGCTAGAACCATTTACAGCTGCTGCATTCCCCAGTACTGCCCCAGAGTCAAATCACCCTGCAACTCCAGCTATTAAAGCCAAACACCAACTGGCCTCAATTCTTCTGCAGGGCACAAAGGCTGCAAGACCAGCTAAGCCAGCGGCCTCCGACCTTCCTGTTCCAGCTGAGGGTGTCCGTAATATCAAGAGCATGTGGGAAAAAGGGAATGTTTTTTCATCACCCTCTGGGACAGGAACACCAAATAAGGTATGTGTTTGATTTCACATAGTGATTATAAAGAATTATGTTATGGACCTGACCTTGCCATTCATGTTCCTATGAGTAAGCCTGGCTGCTCCTCTTGACATCACTGGTGAAGAATATCCCAAAGGATCCTTAGGTCCTCAGAAACCCACAAAATTGTGTGGCTGCAATATTAAGTATAACGGAAGAATTTAGTGACATACTGAGCTAAGTTATGAGACATTCCAGAGCCGCACCAGATATCTTAGACAAATATGTCTGAGTAGTTCAAGCGGAGTACAAAGAAATTCTTTGTGTTGGGAAAGATTCTTTTGGGGGGCAGAGGAGGATTAAATAGTCAGGATAATGATGATGTTTTATAGATAATGCATAGAAGCATTTGTGAGACCTTTATCTTTTCTATGTAAATCCTTAAGGCAACATTTCCTTTCCATAAATTGATGTGAGTTGATGAGCACTCATCATAGCCAAAAAACTGAGCCATGGATTGAAGGGGGTTATTACAGATAGCCGTGAAATTTCCATAATTTGTTCTATCTTTTTAAAGATTTATTTTAATGATTTAAATTTTAGGCCACTTAACTCCTCTAATTATGTGCTTTTTGAAAAATTTTAGTTTAACAAAACAAAAATGTAGACTTAGACTGGTGTCTCTTCTTTTAGGCTAAAGATTTTTTCTCCTTGGAGTTTAGGATTCTGACAGAAACAGCAGGTGTATGTCTAATATTTATTCCTGGGTTAGCAGTGGAAATGATTTAGTCAGCCCACATTTATCATTATTGAAAACTAGAATACTGTGTAGTTGACAGGGACAATATCTTTGGAGCACACAGGATGACTCTTAGCTAGCCATAGTCTCAGTGAGGACCTCTACATTAAACTCAGGCTTGGCTTCGTTTTTAAATCTAAACTGTGGAAAACATAGCAAAAGCTGTTCTGAAAGTCTTCTGATTAGGTTTTATTATTTTGCAGGAAACTGCTGGACTGAAGGTTGGTGTCTCCAGTCGTATCAACGAGTGGTTAACCAAGACCCCAGAGAGCAACAAATCACCTGCTCCAAAACCTTCTGTAAGTAAACCTGCAACAACCATCTTTTCAATAGGTGGGTACTGGGGCAGAGGTGGTGACAGTGCTTCCTCAAGCAGCTGATGGTCTTTGGAGGAACCTTGCTGCGTGTCCTCTCCTGGAAGCTCACAGAGGCCCTCTGGCTGCTGACTCCTGGGTAGTCAGAAAGGGAGGGTATGAAACAGGGCAGTTCTCACCTTAAAGCTTAGGAGTGCTCTAAAAGGACAGTGCTCAGAGAAGCATTTCTCTGGTAGAGAAGGACATTAATTTACCACTTGGGAAAGGCCTACCATTCATTTAGAAATTACCAGCCATAGACCTTGGATGAAACACTTGTGCTTTGGCCCTTGCCCTGTAAAAATCTTCCAAGTATGTTTTTAAACACAATTGAAATACTTTAACCCTTTAAGAGCCTAAATGTCATTTCTAATGAAGGCCCTCTAGCATGCCCATTACTTCAGCAAGAATCAGAGCAGAAAATGCTATCAAGGTAGTAATCTGGGAGTATGGGAAGCAGCAGTGTGGATGTGGGAAGGAGCAGAAACAGGTAATTGTGGGGTGGGGAAGGGTAGGGATGAGGAACTGGAGCTGTAGGTGTCCATATTGGAGAATGGCAGGGCATCACTTGTGGTGTTAATGATTCAACTTTGGGATTTTATTAAAGAACTGTTTTCTTCCCATATCCTTGTGCAGTGTTTTTCTGCCACTCCACTCGCCCTTTATAAAAGGTGTAGCCTGACAAAACGCTTTCTCAGTTCACACTCCTATTTGTCCCAAAGAGGAGCTTGGAATTTGCAGCGTTGTCCATAATGTCAGTATTTACTGGTAACTACCTGGAGGTTGTGTCCTTATGGACATGAATATAAAAACAAAAGAAGTCATTGTGGTCACTGTATTTAATCACAACCACTGAAAACCAGCACAGAATCTGCCTCCAGATTTTCCTCTCTTTCTTTTAAGTTGCATATTTTAGATAATGTAAAACTAACCTCTTGTTTTGCCCTCAGCCAACTGTTTCTATCTATGTCTTCATTTCCCTCTTTCTCAATAGATTGTTCTTTCTTCTTTCAATATCTCTGCTTGAAGGAACCTGCCCTCCTCCTATTCTTCTTCTTTGGGGGTCTGTTTGCTAAGGTGGTCAGGTAAACCTGTTTAAAATTGACTATGAAGAATTATATACATCTGTAATGTGTGATTTTTACTTTTTTTTTTACCAGGATAAATCAAAGGGAAGCCTAGAATTTCTTAGTTACCAAATTACTTCCTACGCCCATCACATTCCACCAAAATAAAGAATCATTTGAAGCTTTTGTGACCATCAAGATTCTTGTGGGTTTTGGAACAACATTCAATTAAAAGTAGAGGGAGCACAGATCTCAATTAGTTTCATGGTGAACCTAAATCACAGATCCCAAATTATTTCAGGATTATGGAAGTGGCTTTCTGATAATGTCCACTGCAAGTAGCTTTGTGATAAGGTCCACCGCAATTTTGCTGTTTTCTCCCTTCCTCTGTTACTGCTGAACTTGCTTTTTGAAGTACAGAATTGGCTTAAAGTCTTAACCATCAGCAACCCTCTTTGGCTTTAAATTATGATCAATTCTAGAGCATCTCTGTTGGGTGCAAATACCTCTTGCAGAAATCACATTTACATTCATCACTGGGCATTTTTCTATCCCAAGTTAGAAATTCTCATGTGCAGAAAACTACCTATCTATAGATGGCAAGAACAAGATTCTGGAAACCATGCAGGACTTGAGCACTTTTTGAAAAGGAGAGTACTTATGCCCAAAATTTGTTTGCCAACCACAGAGGTAGATACCAATCCATCTGTCCTTGAGCAGGTGCATTGCTACTAGCCTAGCATTTGTCATCTTGATTTGTAGCCCTGCTTTTCCCAAGAAGCAGCTTGACATTTTTACTGAGTTTTGCTTAAAGTCTCCATATGCACTCATTTTCAGAGAATATTATTATTTGTTAATGACTTTACCTCACATGTTTTTTTTCTGCCAGGCTAGTGATTGGTACATGCTAAGGTTTTAATGGATGCAATGGAAATTCAAATGGATATGAAGGACTACAGTGTTAAATCGTGAAACCTATATTTAAGAATGCAGAGGAGGATCTGCTTTTCTGTTGTATTAGAATTCCTACTCTATTTTTTTTTGCAGTTTTTAAAATGAAATATTTTGATTCTGATCTAAAATAACTGAGACAAGCTACTTTTGAATTCCTCCCTAACAGAAATACTATTTCTGAAAAAATCTTTTTTTTTCTGCAAAAATTGGAATTGTTTTCTTAAAAACCTGATGGTGCAGTAACTTTTCACTGTACTCCCTAGGATGAATGTAATAAGTTATGGCCAGTCTGTGCAACACTAAACAGATGCAGCAGGATTGTTTTTTGTTGTAAAGCCATGTATATGTGTGGAGTGATTATGTGAAGTGTCATTCTGAATAGCTTTATAATTGATAGACAACGTAATGTTTACCACTGGTGGATGCTCTTCAACTTTTCTTATGAGGAAGTCACATTCAAACTTTTCCTCTACCAAATTAAAATAAACCTGAACTAATGTTGGTTCTCTGACATTAATTTAAAAATACAGGATTTAAAACTGGGAGATGTATCCGGCAAACGTAATCTCTGGGAGAAGCAGTCAGTTGAAAAGCCATCTTCTTCTTCTTCTAAGGTAACACTTCAGTGCATTGTTAAAAGGATAATATCTCTGTGGGAGGCTTTCTAGAGGGAAGGTGCTGTTCGCCTCCATACAGTCAGTTAGTTGGAATTAGGCCTCTGCATGTCTTTTGTTACTAATCTGCCTTTTTATCTATAAAAGACAGTACAATGAGGCACAGAAAGCCATGGGCAGCATGTAACTTTTATATTCTTATTTGGCAGAGCTGTGTTTTGTGTGGGAATCTGTCCTTTGCATGGAGTTGACTACTTTTTCTTGTTACAAATAGCTATGTTGTCCCATATTCAACTTTAATAACGTGTTATTACTTCTTCAAATAGGTATCAGCTATGGGGAAAAAATCAGAGACTAATGGTAAGTAATTCTAATAATACACCTGCATATTAAATAGAAACTTTGTCACGTTTTCCTACAGGCACATCTAAGTTTTAAAATTCTATGGCTGTTAATGTTGATGCAAAAAACCCCAACCCTTCTTGCCTTTACCTTTCAAAAGCTCCATTGCAAAACATGAATGTTTGAGAAATAAGCCTAAATCATCTTTCTAGGAGGACTGAGGACTAGCAGTGCTCCAGCCATGTTTGCAATGCCTTGTTTGAGTGACATGCATAGCATCTTTACTGTAGCTGGAGAGCGTCATTAAACTGTGTGAGGCCTGAGGAATGGGATGGTCATTTAACTAATTACAGCAAATGCAAGGCATCTGGGAAAGGCTTTTTTTAAAGGCTGCAGCAGGAATGGATATGCCTTTCATGATGGAGAGGGGAAACCCAAAAAGCGAGGCTCTTGCAGCAGCATTATTTAGCAGAAATAGAAGATTTCAGTACTACTGAGAATGAGCCCTGCATCTGATTTTAAACACTGCCACTGGGTAATGGTGAAGCCTGATGAAGAAAATTCAGCAGTGTTGATTTTTAAAAATAATTCCTCTGTCTGGTTGTGAGTCTCATGTGCTCCTGCATACCCAGACTGGAATGGAGTTCAAATGCACTCAACAGCAGCACTGCTTTTGCTGGAGCTGTGCATTGGTGTCTTCTCAAAGCAAAAAGAGTCCTGCTACTGTAATTTTGAAACTACTAGTTTGGGAAACACAACCTAGTTGTACGGAAAGAAATCAGCAAAATTCCCCTCCTAGCTTTTGTGCACTCTTAAAATTTTTATTTTAATCTGAACCACTCCAAATAAAACCAATTAAGGGAAATATGTGCCTAAGGACCACTGGGGAAGAATGGAAATTCACTGATCAACTTAATAGCTTTAAGATGTCTTGCAACATCCCTTGACTCTTCACTAGGAATGAAATAATCAAATATAAAAAACTTTTGATTTTCTATACATTAACACTGCACACATTTTTCTTCATATTCATATGTGAAGCCAGAGCGATGGTGTGCCTGTGACCTTTTCTTATCAGTTTGGAGTCATGCAGAACAGAATTGTCTTCCTCTTCCTCTTATCCTTTTTCAAACCGAGCTGTTAGGAGAGGGGTTTTCAGGCTAGCTCAGTGTTAGTGCTGCTCTGCTCCCACGGAAGGCGTTAGCAGTCGTGCGTCGTTGCCTACGGTAGCAGACCCTGCTGAGTGGTTCGGACACTGCCGAGCTTCTCTCTAAGGCTGAGTGAGCTGAGGGCTTCAGCAGAGGGGTTGCAGGAGGAGGCTCTCAGGAGCCGGCTTTCAGTCTTGCCGTGGACTCGGAGTGCGCGCACCAAGCACTGCAGCACAGCCTGCCTTAGCACGGCAGCCACCCACGCGTGACTGGGGAGAGCACAGGGTGCAGCACCCCCCGCGTTTCTGGGTGGGAAGCTCCTGAGCTCTCCCTGAGCTGCTTCCAGGGCTGTCGGAGGTGAGAAGTGAAATCCTGCATGTCCTCTTGGACACCACCGCTGAGCAATTCCAGTACATGAGCACAGCAGCATCCAGCTTGTGTCCTGCCTTCTTACATGCTGTGTGTTAATCTAGAGCCATGCCTTCTCTATTTTAGAGACACGTTTGGGTTATTTCAAGCCATCTTTAATCTTTCTCTTTCTCAGCAGGTTTGAGACAATTTGAGAAAGAACCATAGAAGGCCACTAAAGACGCTGGACCAATCAGTTGGGGGAAAAAAAAAAAGGAAAAGAGTGCTAAATTGTTCTTTTTATATTTATGTTTATTTACCAAAATGTCTTTTTTGCATTATCCCAGTTAAAACCATGTATATTAGCACTGTATTTAATAATCAGTCTAGACATTCATCATAATAGTACTGCCTTTGCACAAGAGCCTTTATTCCTAAAGAAAACCCATGCTGTGAAATATATAGACTCTCCTACTGATAGTCATAACTATGTATCTGAACAGTGATTTCAACTGGCATAAGAGGTCAACCCAAAATGCATATAAAGTGAAGTTGCTTAAGAAAGGTGTGCAGTAAACCTATAAAAACTGGTTACTTTTGTAATACAGAAGTCTTTCTTTCTGCACTTTAGACTAAGGCATGGAAGAAATATCTTTAGTTGACAATGTAATATTTTCTGTAAGTTGCCCATGTCATGAGAAATACTGCATCAATAACGTGTTTTAATTTTTTTTGTTTTATACTTTTTTTAAGTATCAATTTTTCCATTCTAGTTTAAGTTAATACCTAAATTTGGATGATTATGTTAGCTGACAGCGGTACTGATATTTCTTTTTGTTGTTAGTGACTAGTAATTGAATGCAATTTAGAATATATACACACATAGCTTTACAAAGTTTAGCCTAAAGGCACTACTAATGGTAGAATGCTTTAATACGTGCTAGAGTATTATATTTAGTAATATACATAATTAGCCAATATCACAGCTTAAAACAATAAAGACAAAATCACACAGTTTTCTATAGTAACATTTCATAATTGCCATTAGAGGTATGGTGAGATAAGTATTAAAAAATTTTAAATGTCAGTTGCCCACTAACGGGTAATTAAAAAGAAAGTATAGTTTTTAAAAGAGGAAAAGGTAAGGGTATAGAGGGTCAAAAATAGGTCACTTGTATAAAACGTTGTAGTTTAATTTATATAAAACTACCATAATTAAAAAGAAAAAAACCTAAACACAGTTGGAGCTTGTTTCAAATGACTGTACACTAAATCTTGCCATCCATCAGTGCCGTACACTAAGTCCACCTAAAATGAAGTAAACCTCTATCTTTATAGTGCTTCTTTTTAACTCTCTCTCCCGAATATCTTATTTACAGATGTTTTCATTTGTATATAGTAAACACATGGCTATAAGACGTCAGCTTGGTTTGAATTTACATGCCATACAGTTTAGCATTTACATCCTACAGTGTATGGGTGGCATAAACTGAGCAACTGAACTAGCCCCTGAGGACTTTGTTAACAGCTTCGTTGTGCATCGGAACTACCAGGATCTCCCTTTTCACCACTTCCATCTCTTACAGCACCTGTCTTCTTCCTAAAGAAGAATAATGTTATATTTCAACCCAAAGATGAGCTCCGCTGTTTGGCTGAATCATCTTGTTTACATATAGAGATGCACGTAGTTATCTGTAGGGGGTGAAACTGTGCCTGACATTGTCTGTGAGTTGTCATGTTTTTTGTGTGGGGGTTTTGTAAACACTCCTCTGAGTCTTTCAAATACATACGATAGCTGCAATAAAAATGATTTGTTCATACAATGTATTCTGAAACTGCATCCACAATAAATGGAATATTTCCATCAGCAGCCCTGTGTTTGTTAATGAGTAAGAACCAGCCAGTTGTTGTAACTGGGATAGGAATCGTGCTAAGGCCATGTAAAATAAGGTATCATTGCAAAGAACCTCGAAGGATGTCTCTCCTGATGTACTATCCTACACCAGACAGCCAAGTCGTAAAATCAGCAGCTTTAACCCACGTATTCTTAAAGAAAAAAAATAAATCTTAATTGTCACGTCTATCAGTATGAGACAGGAGCTGTGCATTACCCAGAAGTCAGCATGCTCAACGAAGTAGGTTCTGACCTAGCGGCACAGCTGTCTGCTTTCCTGCTTTGAAAAATGTTTTCTGTGTGAGAGCCGTCATGTTTCTTCTGTCTGCCTTGGTGGGATGTGCTTCCAGGCTTGGATGATCATGGGGACCAAGCCTGGGGAGCTGTTGGCTTTCCCGTTGTCCTCCTATCCCCTTCATTTTTTCTCTAACGGCAGCACAGCACATAACGCCCTGCTCTAACCAGGACATGGTCATCTGAAAGAGGCCCCCCAGGCTGCTGCCAGCTCCACGGGAAGCCCTGGGAAGGCTGCAGCAAGCACAGCTTTCTGAACTACTGAGGGAGAAATAATCAGATGCTGCCTAATTTAACTTGAAAAGAGCTTGTATGTTTGTGAGTGTGCCTGTTCTCCTGCCTTGTACTGACCAACTACGTTGCTACATTTCTCTGCAATCTCTGCTGAAGTGATGCTTTTCCTTGTTGATGTAGGTAAGTTTCTTTTGGTCCTGGTTATTGCCTTTTCTGAGAGCGTGGAAGCTTGCTGGGCACAATTGGTTTTACTTTTAGGAAATACTGTAAAGTGGTGCAGTCATGGTTCGTTCCCACCAGCTGGCACCACCTCCTGGCAGAATTCCCCAAAGACAAATCCCGGTGGCTGAGTCAGCGGTGCTGCAAGTTTTTTTGGTGTTTTGATACCATTATGAGGTGATGATTTTTCAGATGATACCAGATTGTCACCTTAGCTTCTGATCATGCTTTCCTGCAGCTCACTCGGCATCCTAGCCAGACTTTCTCTTGCCAGTGTGCAGAATGCCACAAAACAGCCTTTTTCAAGCCTGCCTTTGTTTTGGCCTAGCATTACCCATCTGAAAATACTTTAAAGCAATTGTGAGTCTGCCTCAGGGTTTGCTTTGGTGTTTTTAAAGAAGAGGTTTTCTATGTTTTCCTTAGATAAAGCCAACCCTTGTCTGGATATGTTGTTCTGAATGCTGCCAGCAGGGGTGCAAAAAATCTAATTCTGTGTTTGAGACTTCCAGAGCAAGTCAGTCTGATTTTGTAGGTAGCCCTTATGTTTGGCTGGGTGTATTTTGATGTGTGTTATCACTGCATATGATGATGTCTTCAACTTTTCACCTCTCATCACACAAGAGTTCAATTTCTAGTTGTCTGGAGGGAGGGCTATGTGGAGTAACAAGGACAACCTTGTTCTTTAGGTTCTAGCTAGAGCACGACCCTGGTTGATGCATAAGCCACAAAGTAGTCTCTATGTATTGTTCTTGTACAGGAATTATAAAAGCTCATTTCTATCTGTACTAAAATTTTAAAAAAACAGACTTCAGGCATGTTTTATAACTAATTGTAAGAAACAATTTAAGCACTTAAACTGATTAAGTTTTATTGTTATTCAAACTTTATTCATATAAAATATTAAAGCATTGGAGATTCACACTATAAAAATCACAATTATGGTAAAAAGCAAAGTAATTAAAGCAGCATTCCTTGACAGCAACTCATGAGCCAGTATGACTGACCGCACTGGCAATAACATAAAAAAAATCTTGTAAGTAACCAAAGTTTTTTGTTAAACATGTATTTAATTAAGGAAGACAAGGAAAAAAGGAAATGAAAAGACATTGTCTCTTTACTAGTAATCAAAACCAGATTTCTGTTAACCATCATAACAAAAGATCCGTCCCTATTGATGCATTTTTATACCAGCTAGCGGCCTCCTAAAAAAGGAGGACAAGTAACTGCTCGTAGTGATTGTCAAGTACAGAAGAACTCATGAAGACTAAGCTATAGCGTACATCTTCTAATCCGGAAGGAGTTACATGGAGGTCTCGCAGAAACCACTGATGTTAATATTCTGCTTTGAATGGGTAGTCCTTGTGATTGACAGCTCTGAGAAGAGAAAGAACTGGTTATTTAAGTATTGTAGAAAATATCTTCAGAAGCATTTCCCTACTGCAGTCTCCCTCCCCCACTGCCCATGTACTCAAGTCTTGCTGCTGTCATTAATTTGAACATGGGCTTGTGAACAAGAACATGCAACACCAAGATCCTGAAGGGAATGCCCTAAATGAGTCTCCCTCCTGATGTCAGTTCCAGGACATGTCTCATTACGTGGGGTTCAGGGTTTAAGATATGAGCTCTCCCTGGTTTTGGTCATGTATGTTTTCAAGATATGGGGGATGAAAATACACATAGAGATAGGCCTAGTGGATAATAAGGGACATACTGGAGCGCTGGAACTGCCCTCCAGTTCCTGTTAAAGCTGAGGATGACGTCCATCTCCGTTTTAGACAGTTCAAAGTCAAACACCTAGCAGGGAAAAAAAGAAAAAAAGAAAGCCCTTTTTACTTAGGTTCATGAGTAGTTAGCTACTAAGTGTGCTTTGTGCATTTATGACTTGAGGTAGGAACATACTGCATCCACACCAAGCGTAGTTAAGAAATCCTCTTATTTCTCAGCCAAATACCAATTTACCCTTGAAGTAATCAAGGTAGTCCTTTTCTCTCTGAGGCACTGTTCATAGCAATGTCTTATAGTTCTGGGTGGTTGAATGCAAATGCTGCTGCAGTTTGTGTTGTAATGCACAGACAGAAAACGTAAGGTGCTAAGGATGGATTACTCGATGTGTCACAAATACTGGAACTAGCAAGAAATATTTCTGCTACAACAGAGGACTACTGGGTACCAACTGCAAATAGTTGTCTCACAGTTAATCAATCATGTAAGAATTCCTGCTGCTGGTTTATAGGAGAAATAAGTCCAAAATGTAGCATCATGAATTGAAAGTAACACAGAGGTATTATCTAAGATGCCAGGCCTTATGAGCAAACATCCAGCTGAACCTCCCTGCCAAGGGGAACCAGAGCCTCAAAGTGAGACATAAACTATAACGGGTCTGGTGTTTACAATTTGTTCCTTTACACCCTAAAGAGGGGCTCATTAAGCATCTCCCAGAGGGCAAGCCCAAAGCTGGGATTCCCTTTCCAGGGCAGCAGAGCTCGGACCACCCTGGTGTAACCCATTTCTCTCCTGGCAGGAACAAAATGCTTTTCCCCAGAGAACACGTGTGGATGGTTAGGTAGTGCTGAGCCCTAATCTTTACATCTCTGTGCTCCCCTTCCAATGCCTCTTAGGTGCTGCTTGGAAACACGGAGGAGATATGGGTGTGGGTGCCTATCCTGTGTAAAAAGGTGGCAGCAGTCCCAATGGAAACTTCACCTTGATGTTTTCCTCAATACGCTGTGGTTTGTCAGACTTGGGAATGACAATCACGTCTCTTTGGATAAGAAACCGGATCAGAACCTAGGAAAGGGCAAGGAGGAGCATGAACACGGGTACTGAGGAATCTGTTCAAATGCATTTTGCGTTGTCTTACCTTTTTTTTTTTTCATGCACAAACCAGTTTCTCTTTCTACAACCATGTTCGCTCTTTGGAAGAGTGAACTTTTCTACCGGTTTGCATACAGGAGTTTGATGTTCCAGCATTTGCTTGCAGTCTACTGACAAACTGTAATTGTTTCTGGCCTATGTTGTTTCTACATCCTGGCTTCTCCGGGACTTGCTTTGTTTTCATTTAGGGTAGGAAGGGGGGCTGAAAAATGATGATGCTTTTGGCTTGCGTTATATGGGTGCTCAGACCAAATGAGCATAATGATACTGCAGATTATTTTGGGCTCACAGGTAAGGACCTCACCTAGGTTAAGCTTTCTGAAGTCCTTAAAAGGAAAAACATATTTATAGATTTTAAAATTTCCCGCCCCCCTCCAAAGAAGACTCTTGCATACAATTTTTGTCCTGCTCTGCCTGTCTTAAAATATGACTATGGTTGATTGCTTGTCAACATGTGAATTTGTTTGAAGTGCAGTTTCTGCACACCCTGTGCAAGAACTCATTTGTGTGACTAGCAACTAATAAAGAAAAAATTTCATCTTGAATAATCAAGCAGCTTTCAATGATTCTTTGTGAACACGAGCAAACAGGGAGCAATCAAATAGGTCTGCCAATTACAGGGCTTCTCTGAATAACTTGGCTAACTTAGCTTGAGAAAGGAATAACAAGTTGGCTTGATGATTTGTAAGTAAACCTCAGAGGAAAGGGGTTCTCAGGGAGCAAGCAGTTCTCTCTGGGAGCAGAAGAAATCTCCCTAGGAAGGGGGACACCTGAAGTAAGCACATACCACTGCTGATCTGCTCCCAAAAGCTCAGCGCTCAGGATCTCTTAGAAAAGACCTGATAATTTGTATGAATGCTGGTAAGAACTGGGGCACTACGAAGAGTCAAGTGCAGTTCAACGCCATTATGCTGTACCTTTAGAGAAGGCAGCATCAGCTAAGACTGGCCGTCAGCTTGTGAAAATGTCTGAGGAGGAGGAATAGTTTGCCCTGACAACCCCACTTACCTGGGCAGGGGTTTTATGATGTCTAACTGCAATCTCTTTAATCTTGGGATCATCCAGCAGCACAGGTTCCCCTGGCTCGGCCCTATTAGAAACAAAAGCCAGGATATCAATGGTAGAAAGGTATTAGCTTCCCTGTAGGAAGCCTGACATTTTGTGTGAAATAATCTGCAACAAAGCAACAGCACTTTTCTCATTGTACCTACATTATTTACATTATTTGCCTCAAAGATTCAAGTTGCAAACGCATTGTTTTGTAAACAGAAAGGCTGCAATGCTTTCTTACCATGGGCGGTTAGGGGAGCCAAGGGGGCTGTATGCTGTCACAGAAATCCCGTTGGATTTACAGTACTTGATCAACTTTTCCTGGGTTAGGTACGGATGGCATTCGATCTGCGAGCACAGAAACACGGTGGTTGACACAGAGGCAGACTGCACTGAGCTCCAGAGCATAACTAACATTTTAATTCCTCTTGGGTCACAGCAAATGTGACTCCCAATATCATGATTAAAATGTATCTTATAAAAAAGTTATTCATGTCACAGCAATGTCTAGAGGCCTGGCAGAGAATAGGGCTTCCTCATGCTACATATTACACAAAGATAGTGAGAAATAGATGAGAAGAGTGAAAGTGCTATCTGTATCAGAAATCAGGGAAATCAGTCTTCCTGGACTACTGGAGAGCAGGACTGCATCTTCAGAGGGACAGCTCAGAACACCTGAAATTCTCCAAGTCACACAAGCTCTTCTCAAGGAGTCTCCCCAAATCCTGAAGAAACTTGGGGAGATGAGCTTCCCTAGGTTAGTTCAGATCATGTTGCAGCCAGCCATTCGGGCAAGATATCCTTTAACTGGGAACAACAGGACCCTACACGGGGATGCTGCTCAACTTGCCACAAGCCATAGTATGACCACCAGGCTATGTCTACGCTGTGTAACATGGCACCATACACATACCCAGATGTTTCTAAATGCTATATCTTTGCTACCAGGCATGGTGACATGAAATCCATCTACAGTAGTTTATTTAGACCTGAGCTGGACTAGGCAACTACTGCAACAACAGTGTATGGCATAGGCCCACCCATGGAGAAGCAAACTGGAGTCAAAGCCTGAAGGCTTTAAAGTGTCAAAGTTGGTGCAGCTTTTAACATGGGGGTAGTTGGGTCCATCCCCACCAGAACTTTATAATCCTCAATAAAATATTTCCAAGTCCTATGACCCACTTGTGCTAAGCCTGGCTGGTGCACACACTAGCCACAAGCCTGGCACCACAGCACAGCAGCACAAGCAGCACCGTGCCTGCACAGGACCCAGTGTGGGGATTTATCTGGATATTTTCAAGCCAGTAGAGATGGGTATTCAGCACCCTCAGCTGAGCGCAAAGAAGTTGCATATGGAAGAAAGTCAGAAGGTCTTTGTCAACCCCTGCTGTCCTGTGGTTTTATTCATAAGGTACGTGGTGAGAATTTGTTATATAATTGTATGCTTCAACCCTCCTTTTTATAATGAAGTTTAGTGAAATGGTTTATTTTATATCGAAAAATAAATAAGTCTGGTGAAAGAGTTAGAGCATTCCTGTGCAGTAGCTTGCAGTGGGGATTTTGCAGGTTATCCCAGCGCTGGCAGAAATGGGCCTGTACCAACCTGGGCTGTGACACTGGGAGTGTGAAAGAGGACGTGTAGCAGAAAGTCACAAGGTCTTATACAAGGTAATGGATATTTTCACTTTCTTCCAATGTCTAAAACCAAAATATTCTCATCTGTTTCATATTACTGTGATATGAATAAGCCATACTGTTTTGCATGGTATTGCTCTCAAATCTCCCCTGCATTATATACACACAAAACTACAAAATTTTTCTGTTAAGAAAGATCCCTGTCAGCTAAAAACCGTCAACACTGACACCATACCAAAGCCTTGCATATTGCAGGCAGTACTGACTTGAAGGGACTTTCAGACAACCAGAGATACCTAGTGCTTTGCAAGATCTTTCCATGGCACCAAAATTATTTAAAGGTCATGGCAGAAGTCAGTTTCAGAGCTGAAGTGTAGCAAGGATATATTTAGGAATATTCTAAGGTTAGTTGACATCAATGGAAACAAAAATCTTACCTGGTTATTTACCGGCTTGTATTTTAGTCCTGGCTTGTTCAAGAGTCTTTCAATCTGCTCATGGTTAAAGTTGGAGATACCAATGGCTTTTACCAGACCGCAGTCCACCAGCTCTTCCATGGCCTAAAGAGTAAGGACAATCAATGTGTATTTATGAGGTGGTATTACTGTCAACTACGCTATTTTATTTCCCTAAAGCGAGTGACAAACCAACAAACAACCCACACTAGATTACATAATAGTATCTCAAATTAAAAAAAAAAATCTTTGCACCTTGTATTATCTGTATGCTTTATGTCCCATTGCAGATGGGAAAGTAATATAAGAAGAATGGCTTGGCCAACCCTTTTGTAATGAGAAACAGAATCTTTTGCTTTGGCTTCTCTGGGGGTCATTTGACCAGAGCTAAAAAAGCAAGGGAGACCCCTCCACCTCCTCCTATGCCAGAGCACTACCTCTGAGTACATTTCAGTGTACACTTCTACACTTCAGTTCTACCATTGTGCGTATTCAACTATTATTTTAGTGACAGCACCTACAGTGCTGGTAGTTTCCTACTCTTTAGTCTTATTAAAGACATCCCCGTCTTGCTCCTCAGAACAAGGGGTAGCAGCAGCTCTGCTCGTTCTGGTCATGAAATACAATTTTGTGTGACTATTCTCTGTAGCCACGCCTATCCCTTAATTTCATTGTGCACGCAGATCTCTGCTCCATCTTCAGTGCTGATACCTGCTCAAAAGAGCAAACATTAACTTACCTCCCATGTGTCCAGAAAATCAGTATCACTGGGGATACTCATACCCTTGTCATCCACAGGATGCAGTTCTTCACCAGCCTGTTATTTCAAGGCAGATAATACATAGACTTTTTAAAAGAGTTTAATTTCCTACTATTTACTAGCACTTCTGACTGGAATTATAGGCAGCAAGTTAGCAGGTCATTTAAAAGTATTGCGTAACTAAAATTATGCATGTTCATCAGTATTCTCTTTTGGACGAGAGCCATATTTCTACAAATCAATCCCTGCATACAAAGAGTGGGAAGCAGTAGCAATTATGTTAGTAGCTTAGGCGGATCTAGAGAGAAGGGAACAGACACCCCCCTACCTTTATTCTAGAGTTTTTATTTATTATACAGAGGTGTAGAGTGGGGAAAAAAAAGAAGCATGTTCTTTCTGCGCTGTGCTTCATTTTTCACTGTTCGTTACTCTAGATCAAGCCAATGTCTCCAAAACCTCAGATGTTCACACTGTCCGGGCCCAGCAGAAGGCCACCACCCCAAACTGCACCATCGTGTGTTGGTTACAGTTTCCCTGAAGACCCAGGGGGCTCATTAGCAATGGTCATACCTACAATTATCTCGCTCCAACAGGCACAGAAAGCCAGACCCACGTGCTAAAACATACCACTACCTAGTGAGTGACTGAATGCTTGCTACCACCAGGTTCAGGGAAGAGCCAAATGAACCATAGCATATCCCAGCTGCATAATGAAGATGGTCACAGCATAGATGAGAGAATGCTCCATGTTTCTAGCCAGGTAAGGAGAAGAGGAACGTAGAAGAGGACTACCTTGAATCCCATAGGGAAATGTATCAGGTAGAGGTCAAGGTAGTCGAGTTGCAGTGCAGCGAGGCTCTTCTTGCATGCTACCTTGACCAGGGACCTCTCGTGAAATGTGTTCCACAACTGTGGGAAGAAACCAAGCCCAACCGTGACTCTACAGCTTCCACAGTCCAGGCCAGGGGACAGAAGCTTCTCCCTTGGTGGTCTGGGAGGACAACTCCCTCCCCATCTACCCAGTGCACACTGAATGGATGCCAATCCAATGGACGCCAATGTTTTAATAGTAAGGTAGAACAAACATACCACAAAGAAGGGAGTCAGTAGTGAAGGTGGACAATCAGTATTCCTACTTATGAGAAAAGATTCTCAGAAATAAATGTAACACTCTGCCAGGTGTATCTGACACAGCAAAGCTGTTAGTGTTAGAATTTTATTTTTTTTCAGCCTAAATGTTGAGTCTTGAGCAGCTCATAGCTACCCTCCTTCTGTTCCTTTTAACTGGTCACAGTGAGAACTGTTGTCAATTTTACTTCATTTTTGAAATGCAAATTCAAGTCGTTTAAATAGAAGAACTTGCAAGTAGTATTCAAGTTAAAACCTGTTCTTTAACAAAAACGAAGAGTATGTGGAGAAGCTTAGTTATGCTCAATGTTTTCTGGTTTTGTTGGTGAAAACCTCAAGTCATAAGTTTTTTAGTTGAAGTGTTCTCACTTTTTGGTAAAGAGCATTGCTGAGACAAGTAGATGAGATGAAGAACTAGAGTAAATACACAGAAGACATTTCAGACTGAAGTGCCATACTTTAATTTCTATTCCCTTTCAGGTTTACATTTTGTACACGACACCATTTTCAAATGTCTTGCAAACCAGTAAGTAGCACAGCACCTCTGAATTCAGACACCTGTCTTGTCTTTTTTTTCTGATCTTTCTAGGGTGCATGCAAATGAACCTTCAGTATAATTAAGTGACTTAATAGAAGCAAGGAAATTATTAGATCAGCAACAGCTACACTATCTTTCCAAAGCTGTCAGTGGTTCCTTAGGTAAAGCTTAGTCCAAATTGCAAATAAAGGATGGAATTTATAGCACACAAGAAGACAACCGTGAAATGAATATCATAGAAGGGAATAAGTCCTTAGGTTACTTTACAGATGGAACAAGGGTTTCTCTTTGAGAAAAGCTAAATGCCCCAAAAACCCTGCATCCTTGTACCTTAGTGACAATGAAGAGGTCTTCCCTTTTCACAGACCCCTCCTTGATCTTCTGCTGGATTGCATTCCCTATTTCATTTTCATTCTGGTAGAAATAGGCACAGTCGAAGAGGCGGTAACCTGCATCAATAGCAAACTTCACCACCTCTTCCACCTTTCCTGGAGGAGCCTGAAAGCAAACACAACCAAACCATGAGCTCTTCCATGGCCTTCTGCCAGCACTTGCTGCTGTGGTAGCTCCGCAAAGTCTCCCTTTCCAGATGCTGCTGGAGTTTCTTTGTCACCTGCATTTAAACTGAGTTTCAACTTCCTAGGCAAACAGCATTTTTGCAGGGAAAGGGAATAGAGCAGAAAGGAGTTGGTTTCTGCGAGACATTTGGACTCTGCCATTTCCAGCAGCGTAATGCCTGGCATAATTTCCTCTTATTTGATCTCAGTGTTGCCCAAGCAGTTTGCCTTCCCCAAAGCCTTCCCCACGAAGGCAGTTTCGTGGCGCAGAGCTCCCACCAGCCAGTGGCCCCATTCCAGGGCTGCAATCTGCAAGCGCCGAACCAGGCAGCCTTTCGCAATCTACTTTTCGTTCTTTTTTGTTAGGTTCTTCTTTTGCTTCCCCTCCTCTTTCTTTTGCCTCCCTCCACCTTCTTCAGCCCTGATTTTTTTTTTTCCTTTTTTTCTTTGCTTTTTGCTCCCCGAGCCCTCTTCTCCCCTTCCCCCCGCCGCCCCGTCCCGCCTGGCAGCCCGCCCGGTTACACAAGCGGCCGCGATCGCGGCCGGGGCTGCAAGAAGCGGGCGGCGAGACCGACCCACCCGGCCCCCACGCAGGGACGTGGCTTCCGCGGCAGCTCGCGCCGCACCGCGGGAGCCCCGTTTCTGCCCCGGTTTTGGTCGGGGGTCTTTCTTTCTTTCTTTTTTTTTTTTCCTTTTCATTTTCGCAGCACCCGCTGGACCAGCGTCCTCCTGCCCGCCCCGGTACCTGCCAAGTGCCCAGCCCCAGGATCGGCATCTTCATCTTGTTGCTCAGCTCCACGCAGGGGCTCGCCATGGTGTCTGCGGGTGTCCGTCTGTCTGTGCGTGCCCACGGCGACCCGTAAGGCGCTTTAAGGCGCGGGGCCGCTCCGCCTCGGCCCACGCCCGCCGCCTCGCCGGGCCACCCCGCCCCCGCCTCCGCCTCCGCCGGGGTTTCGTTAGATGCGGGACACAAGGTGGCCCCGATTTTGAGATTTTGGTTGGCTACAGAAGCCTGATGCTAAGAGGGTTCGTTTGTTTGTTTTTGCATTGAACAAACCAAAAGCAAATGTTAGCGATGAACTTGGCACTTTGCGTGTGTTCTTCTGCAGTGGAGAGAGCCTGATGGGTGCCGGAATTGCTGCGTGAGGCAACGAGTGTCCGGGCCGCTGAAGGATTTTCGCAGTTACTCTCAAGCGGTGACAAATAGACTGAAATTTCCATCTTTTATCCTAGAAAATATTAGGGTCACCCGCTGTCCACAGAGGAATCCATTAAAAGGGAACATGGTCTTACCTTTACACAGATCCTGCATTCCCTGTCTTTGCAGAGGGGTGGGCTCCCATCGTGCTCCCCCCAGGACCGTTGCGTGTGAAGGCATCGGTTCCCCGTGCTCAAGTAAAAAGGCAGCCAGCGTCACTAAGGTGTCAGAGGCTGCAAAAGGGTTTTGTGATCACAGCTTGTCTACAGGTAGTGCTTTAGTCTGAATAAACCCTTTGCTTTTTATGTAGGGTCAAAATGTATTCAGAGGGCTGACATTTAAAGGCTACAGGAAACTATACGAACAGAGTGCCTCAGAAATCAAGAGCCAGGGGCCTGGGAGGGCTAGGCTACTTAGCTGACAGCTGTTTCAAGGGAAAACTTGCTTCGTGTTAGGAAGCTGAGGTGAAATCCAGGCCATCAAACACAATGGGAGGGTTGCTACAGGAGTAAATAACAGGAGGGGTTCACCCTGACTCTCACTTTTCTGACTACAGCGAGTTAGGTTTTTCAGTCCTGTGCTTGTCACTGCAGTATCTGAATGTCTTTCAACAGGCACGATGAGTGCTGAGCAATTCCAAGAGTGATATCGTTTATTTAAGTACGTTAGTATGGGTTCAGAGACCTGATGTTAAGCATCAAAGCTGTGGTCCCATTTTGCAGTGAGTTTTATCTCCCTCCTGCCTCTTGCACTCTAGGGGCTTTCAGTGCTAAATTTAACTATAACTTTATCTCATTTTTCTAAACAATTTTTCTGATCACCTTTAAAATTGCATGCATTTCTGCTGTATCTTCTAGACAGTACCAGACACAATTCTACATTTTATATTGAGTTCCTCCCACTTTCTCATGTTTCTATTCTGCATACATTGGCACAATTACAGAGACCAGTGTCTCATCAATGTAAGTTGTTTCAACCTTTTTTCTTTTTTTTTTTTTTTTAAATAATCCCAGTTCAAACAAGGGCAAAAGCAGACATGGATGCAGACACGAGACAAACATTTTATCTGGAAAAGGTTCAAGGAAGTCTCCTGCGGCAATTAAAAGTGCAACTTGGGTCTCGGGCACGGAGCATGAAACTTGCACGGATGATGCTGACTGTATGTTCTCGGGCACTGCCACTGACCTGGCCCCTTCCTTGCTCTGTGACCCCCCAGGAGGGTGTCCATGGTGCTCTGCATCCGATCCCCAGCCAGCATCACACATAGCTGCTGGAGAGGCTGGGCAATCATGACAATAAGGTTTCTTCTCTTCTCCAACCCCATTCCCTCCTAACCTTTTCTAGAGCCTGTCTCTTTTAGATATTGACAGCTTTATCCATCTATGTAGTTCAAAAGGCTGATCTTACTGCCCTGTGCCTTTTCACAAGATGGTTTCTATTGTTATTTTTACAGGAAACACATGGGTCCCTATGGAAGATACTAAAAATATGATGTAATTTCAACACCCTACCTTAGGCATCTCACACCTCACAGAGCCTAGGCTTTGTGTTTAATCAGAGTAGGGATTCTCTGCTTCTTGAGTCTTCTTTTTTATTTTGCTTATATTGCTATAAACTCTTTCTTGCACATTGTTGACCCCTGACTACCAGTTTACATGTTGTGCAAGTTCCACTGGTGTCTTCTTGTGAGTTGTACAGTTGTGAGCGAGGGAGAATGTTTTATGCTTGGACTTATAACATTTTCCTACCAAAATATAGAGGCAACTGTGAATTACTTTGTCACTAGTGCATTCTCACCATGATGTTTGGTGTGACTTGTTAAAATTTTTGTGCACTTGCATTATTTAAGCTGCTTTTACAGGACAGTATTTTCAGTTGATTGGCAAATTCATGTTCTGCATTTATATTTGGACAAAATCGCTTCCTGCTCTCTTTGGCCTGGTTTCCAAGCCATTGGCTTAACCAAGCTTTATTGTCATCTTTCTGCTGCCTTGGATGTCATCACACTTTGCAGAATGAAAAGGATACCAAATTGATACAAAGCAGAGAGAAGGAAGCAAAATGTAGGCAGGGAAACAAAATTTTCAAACTGGTATGACAACTCCAGTATGCTCAGACTAGAGCAATGGGAGGAGGTCTCTTCTACAGAAAACAAACATGAAAAAAACCCCAAACCAACCCCCCAAAAAAGAAAAAAAACCTAAGCTACTGCAAGAGATGTGAGGAATTTGACAGAGAAGAGAGAGCAAGATCTACAGAAAAAAGACAGAAACCAATCTCTAGAGATTTTATAAAATCAGTAATGGTACATTGATTTTAAGTCCAGAAAGGACCACACTACTCTTCTGCACTGACCTCTGATTACATTGACAAACTTCTACACCACACCTATGACACATACCTATTGCTGAATTTATTATTAAAGACGCTTGGGTGCTACAGCAATAGGAGCTGACTAAAATAATGTAAAGAACAGACTAGAAAATGTTGAGATTGAGCTACAATTTACCTTTAATTACATCAAATCTTGGTCTGAAAGGTATAAGAACCAACCATAATTGGCCCTTTTTTTTTTTTTAACCAGGTGTCTAGACAGAGTCTTCAACACTTTTCCTCCCTCTAAATCTGTCTTCTAAGACCTGAGGTTTCCAAACCGACACTCTTTTAATCATTTACTTCTGTAAAACCAGTAACTGGTGGGAGAAGGTAAGTGATCACTGGTTTGATAAATTCAAAATTATTTGTAATTTGGATGCTTCACTTTATATTCAAGCCAGCCCTCTCTGTGCAAATGTGCTCTAAGCCTTTATGCACTTAGCCAGTCTGGCATTTTAGGTCAGGTGAAGCAGATGATGTCCAGATTTGCCTGAAGTTATCTGTCAGACTAAACTGTGCTTTCTGTTTGATCAAATTTTTAGCTATATGATATATGTGTGTGTATTTTCCTCTGACACTGTGAGTGATTGGAATTAAACTGGAAAAAAATCACAAACCTTCAGTTTGTGTGAGTATCATCTCTTTTCAAAGACACTTTTTTGCATTCTAATCCACCTTGGAGGTGGACCTCTGTGTTGTGTACCTACCTCAGCACTGTATGAGGGGGGTCCCTTTTCTGCTGGGAGCTTGTTGCCCAGCCAAATATTCTTATATTGGGCTGACTGACCTAAGGGCCCTGTCTATTAATTCTCTGTCACTAGCCCGACCATAGTAATAGCCAGCTCTCCTCACAAAAGCTGGACTGGAGAGGGAAGCCATGGAAATCCCCACTCTTTGCTAAAGAATCACATTCCCAAGAGCATCAAAGACAGTTTGCAGTGGAAGGAGGGACTTAAAATTGCTGAATAATGTGACTACTAAGCAACCAAAGAAAGGAGGAGAAACAGGGAATTAAGAACTGCCTGGATCCCAGGCCTTCAAAAGAGAAAGGATCCAGCAGATGGCTGTGCTTGCAATAAACTCGTGTTCATTGAGAGGGGCTGAGTGGGTGAAGCTGCCATCAACTTCTCGTGGCCGAGAACCTTTCACCCCATTGGACACCCACAGTCAGTGGGACAAAGTTCAATTTGCTGCTCTCCTTAACTAATCCATTTCATCATACCTGTTTGTATGCTTTCTTCTTAAGATAAGCCTGCGCCCACAGATATGGATACTGTAAGAGACGAGTACACGAGTCATTCTCTCTCTACCTCCTGCTTGTTTAACACTGGGGACAGTTGTGTCCCAGCCAAGAGTGGCCTCGTTGGTACTAATACAACAAGCGTGGGGAGGTGAACCCATGGGCATGGGTGTCATGTCTCCTGCTGCTGCTCCCCAGACATTCTTCCTGCGTGGGAGGTGCAATAGGTGCTGAGCCTTTCCCCGTGCTTTTTGGGGGCTTCCTGTGAGCAGCTTCAGGGTGCAACCTGGAAGGTGTCTGGGGGCATCCAGAAGATATCTAGAGAGCAGGGAGTGCAGTGACATTGCCTCTGGAGAGAAGCAAGGTATGGCAGCAGCTGGCCAGGCTTTAACGATTTTGGAGTGGACTTCCTGAGGGCCAGGGAGGTGCTAGGGAGAGATTTTGGCAACTCAGCCACGGCATGGGCTAGCAGGGGAGATCTGCTGGAAGGACACAATTATGTGTACAGGCTTTTCTATTTAGGTGTTTCTGTTCTATTTTACCTGTTTGCTTTTTCTGCATGGAGAAAGATAACTATCATCATTTATAGCTGTATAAAACCTGTTTTTTATGGGAGTTTGAAAGGCTTCCTTTTTTTTCTTTTTTTTTTTTTTTGTTTTATTCTGGACACAGTATGGGTGATGACTGAGGCCCATCCACCTCAACATTTTAGCTGAGTCACGGTGTTTTTACTCCCTGGAAAGCCTGGCAGCTCCCTGGAGCACCCTGCCATGCTGTTTCATGAATCAGAGTGTGCAGATGCAGGTGACTTGTCCGTAACCTTGTTAAGTGTGGCCATGGTTTTCAAGGCATTGCTATCACCTCACTGGATGTTTACTAGTGTCTGATTTTGAGTTGTCCTTTCTTTAGAGTGACTCTTCCAGGGAGTAATGGTGCTCCTTCATGGTCAACCTTTGCTAAAATACTGAAATGCAAAAAGCAAATCTCTTCTGTGGCTAGTCCAATGTTATTGCAAATGGTGGTGTTCAGATGAAAGTACTTCATTAGAAAGCCCCAACATGAGGCAGCCTTGCTGTTAGTGTTCCTTGGGGAAGCAATGTGCATTATTTTCCTGAAGTAACACTAAGGAACCTGTCACAAATGTCTCCTCCTGCAGAGCTGACAAGTGAGTAGCCACATGCAATAAGGGAAGCGGATAGGAAATGTGTTCAGGACGTGGATTTTTGAAGAAAGATGTGGAGAGTCAATTGTGTTGGGGAGAAATGTAAAAGGTGGTGCAACGCTGTCCATTGCAATGTATTGATTGCAACAATAATGAAACGACAAATATGAAATAATGAATAGTAGGAAGGTAAGTATTGCCATTTGTATTTTAATAAAATCTGGTTTTGCTTCTGTGAGTCTAAAAGCCTACTAGGTATCTTTGCAGAATTCAGTATGGGCGAAGATTGAGACATATCCACAGAATCACAGAAGGGTAAGGTTGGAAGGGACATCTAGAAGTCATCTTGTCCAAATCCCCTGCTCAAGCAGGGCCACCTACAGCAGGTTGCCCAGAACCGTGTCCAGATGGCTTTTGAGTATCTCCAAGGAGGGAGACACCACAACCTCTCTGGGCAACCTATGCTAGTGCTCAGTCACCCTCACAGTAGAAAAGTGTTTCCTAATGTTCAGAGGGCCTTTCCTCTGTTTCAGTTTGTCCCCATTGCATCTCCTCCTGTCACTGGGCACCACTGGAAAGAGCCTGGCTCCGTCCTCTTTGCACCTTCCCTTCAGGTATTTGTACACATTTATAAGATCCCCCTGAACCTTCTCTTCTCCAGGCTAGAGCTTCAGCTCTCTCAGCCTCTCCTAATACAAGAGATGCTCGAGTCCCTGAATACTCACCTCAGTCCACCTCTGTGCTTTAGCTGAGTCACGTCCCTGTCATGCCTTGGGCAGCCTGGCAGCCCTCCCAGGGCACCCAGCCCCGCTCACCCACAGGCTGCAGTGTGTGGATGCAAGCGGGGACTTACCTGCAGGAACGGCAAACATGGCAGCAGCGTTCAAAGCATGGGTGCCGCTTCATGGGGTGCTCACCAGCAACTGGTTTTGAGCTTGTTCTCCTGGAGAATGGCTGCTGTAATCCCTTGTGGCTGGCGTTTCAGCTATGAATTTGGCAGGCGTGCGCTTTGTGCTCATTTGGAAATAATGAGTAGGTTTTGCTAAACTGACAAGAAGCAGCCTGTTGCAAATCCCTTCCCCTGCAGTGAGCGTGGGGAGGAGCAGCCACAGACCTTGGGAACATGTTTCCTTCTGCTGTTCTCTGGCCATACTACCTGCATAGGAACTGTGACAGACGACAGACGACACCGAGTTGTGTGGGAGTGTTGATCTGCTTGAGGGTAGAAAGGCTCTACAGAGGGACCTGGACAGGCTGGATCGATGGGCTGGGGCCAATTGTATGAGGTTCAGCAAGGCCAAGTGCCGGGTTCTACACTTGGGCGACAACAACCCCATGCAACGCTACAGGCTTGGGGAAGAGTGGCTGGAAAGCTGCCAGGCAGAGAAGGACCTGGGGGTGTTGGTTGACAGCTGCCTGAATATGAGCCAGCAGTGTGCCCAGATGGCCAAGAAAGCCAATGGCATCCTGGCTTGTATCAGAAATAGTGTGGCCAGCAGGACTAGGGAAGAGATTGTCCCCCTGTACTCGGCACCGGTGAGGCCGCACCTCGAATACTGTGTTCAGTTTTGGGCCCCTCACTACAAGAAAGACATTGAGGTGCTGGAGTGTGTCCAGAGAAGGGCAACAAAGCTGGTGAAGGGTCTAGAGCAGAAGTCTTATGAGAAGCGGCTGAGGGAACTGGGTTGGTTTAGTTTGGACAAAAGGAGGCTGAGGGGAGACCTTATTGCTCTCCACAACTACCTGAAAGGAGGTTGTAGAGGGGTGAAGGTCGATCTCTTCTCCCAGGTAACAAGTGACAGGACGAGAGGAAATGGCTTCAAGTTGCGCCAGGGGAGGTTTAGACTGGATATTAGGAAATTTTACTTCACTGAAAGGGTTATGAAGCATTGGAACAGGCTGCCCAGGGAAGTGGTTGAGTCACCACCGCTGGAGGTATTTAAAAGATGTTTGGATGAGGTGCTTATGGATATGGTGTAGTGGTGGACTTGGTAGCGTTAGGTTTACAGTTGGACTTGATGATCTTAAAGGTCTTTTCCAACCTATACGATTCTGTGATTCTGTGATTCTGTAACAGTGCTGAGCCCTTCCCTGTGCTTGTTGGGAGCTTCCTTTGAGCAGCTTCGTGATGCACCCTGTGAGGTGTTTTGGGAGTGTCTGGAGGATATCTAGAAAGCAGTAAGTAGTGATCAGTTCTTTCCATCCTCTCCCCATGTAAGATATATCTCTTTCTGGTGTGTTCAGAGGGACCTGGAGGAGGTCAGCCTTTGACCATGGTGGAGATGGTAATGTAGTTCTCTGTGTGGTTTAGGGTATCTGTTGCATTGCTTTAAGAAGAGCCTGAGCTGTGTGGAGGCAGGTGGAACTGGTCTGTCCCTGATGGTGGTTTGGTGGCTGCTCAGCTAGGGCAGGCTAAAGGGGTTGCAGAGTTGTGCTGGGCACCATTGCTGGGGATGTTGCAGCAAGACAGGTCTCTGGGGAGAAGCAGAGTCTGGCCAGCAGCTAGCCAGGCCTTGGTGGTGGTGGAAAGTGCTTCCTAGGGATGAAGGTGCAAAGCCTAATGTAACTCAGAAAGCTACTGAGCTGGCAGGGAGCGGCACAAACTTGTTTATAAAGCCTTTACACTTCCATTCTACCTAATTGCCTTATCGCTATAGAAGAAGATAAATATTGTTGTAAATACCCTAATAAAACCTGGTTTTATGGGAGTCTAAAAGCCTTCCTGGCTTTTTTTCAGTGCTCAGTACGGGTGAAGATCAAGCCACTTCTGCCTCTGCGCTTTAGCTGAGTCATGGTCCCGTCATGCCCTGGGCAGCCTGGCAGCCCTCCCAGGGCACCTGGCCCTGCGCATCCCCAAACTGCAGTGTGTGGGTGCAAGCACAGTAAACGTGGCAGTGGTGTTCAAAGCATGGCTGCCACCTTGCTGGAGGTGACTGTTTTGCAGGTGGCCTTCCTGTAGGATGCCTGTGGCAATCAGTGAAGTCAAATTACTGCCCTTTTATGTTATACTCTGACACTCCCAGCCTTCATAGTGTTTGTGAATTGTTGTATTGCCTTTCTTTAAAAACAAAAGTAAACAAACGCCAATACTTATAGCAGGAAATGTCTACTCTAACTGAGACAGAACTACTTCCATCTGTCTTATTTTCACTATGTCATGTTTATGGATCTGGCAATGTCAGTATGAAGCGGTACATCAGCGGTGATGAAAGTTGGATATGTGAGACAGACATATCTAAAATGCTTTGACTGATTCTTGCCTCCTTGAGTGCGATAGACAGTACACAAATTTAGCAGCATGTAATGGATTTTCAGTACTTACTGAGATCATCTACCTGCAGCAGCTGCCTTTGGGGTGGTTGCAAGATACCAAGTTTACCAACACTGAAGTGAAACTTTTTGCCAAAACTCTAAGACCAGGGCTAGAAATTCATTGGACTGGAATCACTAGAGCTCCACTGAATCCCAAGCCAAGTATGTCGTGTTTCTCCAGAAGCATGTACTTCAACTATGTACAGAAGAGCCTTGAGTTAAATCCTGTGAAGGCTTTCTTCAGTTCAAAAATATGCAGTCTGATTGCTGCGTATTCCTTGCTTTTAGGGCCCTTCCTCTCTTCCTTTCCTCCTATAAATTTTGGAGCTCTTCCATTGCAGTTTACTTTAGAAAAGAGCTGAGACAGCATCTTTGATCCAGATAAATACCTTGACAGCTCTGATTGCCTGAGCTAAGCAGTACGAAGGGAATGGCGGTGGCTGGTCATGGAGGAGAGTGTAGGAAAGTTGCGGTCTGTGAGGAAATGTACTGGTGTGGCAGCGATCCAGTTCTTCGCACTCTGAAGCGTTGATAGCGATTGTCAGATACCTGTCAGCTCAACCTCATGTAGTTATTTCTGAATATGAACCATCAGATATGCCTGGGTGGCATCCAACAGATTACCTGAAAAGATATGTACGTTTAGTAGCTGGAAAGAATTGATTTTTTAATGGCTTAGGTGATGGCACATTGCTGTCATTGCTGCTACAAGAGAATTGACAGTCCTTTATTTAAAGACCTTATTAAAATAGATGCACTTGTGTCAAGAAGGGGGTACACTTAGAAATGACGAGTTAACCACGTTTACATAAACAGAGTTGCTTGCTTTTATTAAACTGTTACACTCTTAATTTAAATTTTTGTTTTCTTGCTCATCTACAGACTTTTTTTATATCAGACTTTTCTAGAGTCTTAAACGTGGTGTTTATGGGTAAAGAGGAAGAGTCCTGTGACACTCTGCAGATCAGCTTCCAACTGCAATTTTACAACCTTGTTTGGCAAGACAAGACAACCATGTGCAGGAGTCAATTCAGGATAGGTATTATGACAATTTATTTTCTTTTATTCAAGAAATCAAATTATTAACAAAGCTGGACTGTGCTAACAATCCCATTACACAGAATCCACCTTTTAAATAGCTTTAGGAAGATCAGCCAACTTCACCATGTTTTAAGTAAAGAGAGAAAAATTGGGATTTTTTTTTTAAGGAAATTATTTTATTTGGTCACTTTGAGTGGCTTTATGCTTCTTTTCTATGTTAGAAGTATAAGAAAGTTTGAAAAACTCTCTGGTGTTATGAAGGAATGAAGATCACAGGCCCTACCTTTCCCTAGATCATTGGCAGGAGATTCTGCCATTCTTCTTTCAATTTTGGCATAATTTATTCTTTATCTTAAAGCTATTTCTTTAGCTGGAGATATGTTCAAACCTTCCTAATGTATTTATGTGGCCCCTATAACATATTAGGATTACCTGGATGTCAGCTGTGAACTTTTAAAAAGAAAGTATTATACTTCTAGCTCTTTTGGTTGTGAAAATTAAATCACAATGTTTAGACCTAGTCCATATTACTTCTAAGTTTTCTGTACCTGAAAGGCATAAATAATTAATTCTTCCTTAGCCTGATAATCTATAAAGCCTGATAACAATGCTTTAAGAGAATGACTTTATTGCTGATCTTTAGTAAATTGGGAAGAAAGTGGAAGCGTACTGGTGGGGAAACCAGGGGAAGACTTAGGAATGGCTTGTGTGTAGGAGGTGCAGGGTGTAAGATTAGACAGGCAAAATGAGAGATGTGGAGAGAAAGGAGAGAGGTAGGGAAAGTAGGGTGGTCATATTCTTAAACGTAAATATGTTTTTCATCTGAGTCCCACTGAAAGCAACAAATTACTTTAAAAATGAATAACCAAAAGCACAGTTGCTCTTAAAGCTCATCATATTTTATCATAGATCTTTTGCTGACATTGTTTTCTTATTGACGTCAATGGAGGTTTCAAAATCAATTGCAAGCAGCTGTCTGTTTTAAATACACATTGAAATCATCAGGAGAAGTGGTATACAGTCTTTCCCTGGAATACACTTGATACTAGTCCAACATGTCTTTTCATCACAAATTTTTATCATCAATCACTGACTTTGTTTATATTCACTGGACTGTCACATGTAGTAGGGCAGATGTATCAGATAAGGGTGCACTGTAATATTTTACTGGTTTTACCAAATCCATTAAACTAATTTTCATCTTAAATACAATATTATTTATTTTGCTCTTTTGTCAGCCTCTGTTAAGATTTTTCTCTTTTAATATGTTAGAGGACAACTCTCTTTTGAAGAAGTAAAGTTCAAACTGCATTGATTTCATGTCTTATATCTATTTATATTGATTTTTGTGCTAGTGTATTAGGTTGAATGATTTTTACACAGTGCATTTTCATTGCATTATTACATTGATATATTCGTTTAACTTCCAATATTGACCCTCTTTTTTAAAAATACAGAATATCTTTTTTTTTTGATCCTTCCAAAGTGACACTGGGAAGGGTATGCTTTACCTGAAATCATCTTATCTCTACAAGAAATTGTATGAATGCTGCTGTTTTTTCAGTCTTATCGTGTATGGTCAAAAGTGTCTCATGCAGAGAAGTACAAAGAATATGAACTAGTACATGAAGAAGAAAGACTGTCTAACTTAATATATAGTGAAGTACAAGGTGATTAGGTTCAGGTGAGGCTAAATAAGTTGTAGGTTTTGGTCATTTAAAACCCCTTTCTTCTAATGTTTCCAAGTAGTGAACTTTGTCTAAAGAAGGCTTGTGGTCACTGCAAGTGCCCTGAACCCAGCTAGCAGGGTAGTGCTCTGTACTCAGTCAGAGTGTAAAGGGGAAAATAAATATCATATATGGCTTGATTCCTGAAGGAGAGCACTCAGGAAGGTCTGAAAGGGGGAAAACAGCCATTCCCCCATAAATACAGCACCCATAAATACCGCATTCAAAAACCCCACAAAATCTGCTGTTGCTGGAACTGGAAATTATGCCTATAGCTATTGTATTTTATTATAGGATGGGTATATTTGTAGTTTCTTTATATCTTCCTGGACCTGCAGAGGGTGCAAAATCTCCACGTAACATGGCTTAGAAGAAGCTGAATTACTCCTTCATTCTCCTTGTATATTTTGCTTCTCTGGTAACTTGTAGGAACACTTCACCAGCAGCAAGATCCTTGCTAGAAACTTAATGGTAGAAAAAATGGAGATAAAAGCATTTATTGTTGCAAGCAGGGCTGTTGGCATTTCATTTGCAGAAGTCTTTTATTCTTCTATGTTTAAGTCTAGTGCCTGAGACATTTTCTCTAGCCTAGTGCTATTCGGTCCCTTGTCATCTTATCTCTGTCCCTAATAATATAATTTCTTCTGCATCATCTGTATTTTTCTTCTTTCTCTCCAGCCTTTTATTTTAATCTCTCTATTTCTTCTGGCTAACTGCTTCTGTTTGAATGCTTGCTCCCAGCTCTAAGCTGTTTCATTCACACCATGAACACAGTGGATGTAAATGGCCAACTACGTGGCTTTGGCTACATATTTTATTTTCACATGATCTCAACAGTACATAGAATAGCAGAATAAAATATCTGAGACATTGTTATAATTTCACTTCATTGATTTTCTCTGATTTAGCAGAGGTCTTCAATGTGAGAAAGTGTGAAGCTAATGATTAGGGGAAAGACTTCTTTTAAAGTATTGGGGTTTCTGGGGTAAAGCTTATCTGCTATCAAAAAAAGTCATTCTTTTCTGCAAACCAAAACACATGCTTAGCTACCATTCAATTAGAGCAGTATTACTAGGAAAAAACCCTCAAACATAAAATACCTGGCAAGGGAGGTGCATGAAAGTTTTTAGAGTATGGTGGTAAAACTTGTCTAACTTGTCTCACTTTCCATTTTCATAATAAGGTGGGGGGTTTTGCTGTTTGTTTTTGTTTTTTACTTTATAGTTGTGTCCATTCCAGCTCTGAAAGGGTTGGGCTACAATATGGTTGGATATACATCAGCCTTTCAGATTGGTAAGATTTATGTGATGAGCCTTTGTGTAGGAACGAATGGGTACTTAAATTTGGGTGTCTGTATTTGGTCAAGGAGAGACTTCTGTGCGTTTGTTTTTAGGCAAATCACATTAGTTTTCTGGCTTTAACAAAAACTTCTTTTGCAATGACCTGCTTACATGTCATCTTTGGGTTGATGGAAAAAAAATCAACATGGATGTCAAGAGGCAAAATGGGAATCTTTACGCTAAGGCCCAGCACAGTTCTTCATGTTCAGTGTGGCTGTGGATGATGGCGATGCCAGAGAGAATAGAAAGAGCTCCGTGAGGTTAGTCCTGATCCCACTGAAAAACAGTAGAAGCTGAGCCGTTGCATTTAAGGGATGGAGCTGCACAAACTGATTTTAATAGTAAAATGTTGGGAGAAGGGGATAGACTTTTTTGTGTCTTTTGTACAATATATCCAGTTAACAGTTCTTTAATGTCTCTGGCTTGTGTCCTGTGGAGAGCAGTTAAGATGTGTTTTAGAGCTTTACTGAATAAGAGTGAACACGTACTTGACGGTGTGTTTCAGCTCCTGTTTTAAGGATTGAGAAATAATGTTACATGCAAAGGATTATTTACCTGTCTGAGACCTAACAAAATTGTTTCTTTTAAAAGTAAAAGTTAGTGTGAGAATAGCAAACTTAGCAGGAAAATTTCATATTGCCTCTGATGCTACTCTGATACTCAGCATAGTATAATTTGTATTTGAAGATTTTTTGATAACTTTGACTAAGTATGTACATACAGTTTTCTAAAATGAAAATGATTAATTGTAAATATGATGTTCGATTTAAAGATATTATCAGGCTAAGATCGTAATAGCTGCGTTAACATTGTAATGACAATCTTGTTGTGTTCTTTGTATCCAGGAACCACAAGATTTAGATCTGCTAGAAAGAACACAGCTTCAGTGATATAATTTGGTAGAGAAGAGGAGTACTGCTCTTCACAAATGAAACATTAAGGGCTTGGGGCCTATTATGTACCCATCTGCAGCTTTCTTATAAACCAGTGATATTTATGTTTGAATAATTTAGAGAAAGATCTATGAGTAGCTGCCTACCCTTTGTGCAGTATGGTGGCCTTCTGCTAGGATTGTAAAGCTGCGGGCTCCCAGTTGTAATAATGTGCAATTACTCAAAGGGGCATGCAATGCAAGGCAACGTCATGGAGGAAAAACTAATGATACAGCTTATTGCAATCCATGGCACATTAAGTAATAGAGGCCTTAGGATCAGGGAATTATTTTGCAGACTTCCTTGTTCATTAATCATAGATATAGGGGAGTACATGAGGGCGCCTATATACAGCCTAGGACAAAGCTACAAATGATGAAGAATAAAACAGTGCCTTTAGATTTATTTCCATGCTAGGCTGGGATTGTAGGAGAATCACCTCCCTGAGCAGCAAAGCATTTATTTTGGTTTGTGCCCCGAATGCAGGTGGCAGGGATGGCTGGTTGGAAGGGGCTGGTGCAGCGTGGAAGCCTGGCGTGGACCTGCTCACAGCGGCGGTGAGGCACACAGGGGCGGTGGGATGCTGATATCTGAGCTGGATACAGCTCCAGGACATTATTTTAAGCCTGGCCTGAGTGGAGAAGTTTAATGTGTGATTATTTCAACAGTGTATTAACTAATACTTTATTAAGCTCAGAGTGGTAAGAAGGAAGCCATGGCGATTATCTTTCCCCCTTGGGAAACTTTTCTCTGTATGTAGGACAATTAGTTGTTTCCAAATATTATCATAATCTCCTTTATTATCCACTGACATTTTTAGAAATCTGGCTGCAGTGTTAATTTTATTTTCCATGTATCCTAGGACATGAGAATTGATGGAGGGCCTTGCCAGGAGAAAAAAACCCCACATTAATTTTAGTCCTTTTTGCTGATGTCTTTGATTCTTTCATTTCTATATTAAAAACTTATCAACTTAATAACGAGTCTGATAAAGCTTCATATAAATTTGGCAACCAGACATCCATCAAAAGTGGAATTAGTAACAGGGATAAATAAGAATGTGAAATAAAAATAGATGTATGAGGGATTGCTGAAGAAAGGCAGAGGAAAATAAAGGTCTTAATTTGCAATCCATTCCAAGCATACTGCCTCCAAGGGACTTAATTATCTAAGGAACAAAGCTCTTGTTACAAGACATGATTTGTAAAAGCAGCACGGTTTCTCATACTTTGAGTGGTGTTCCTGAAGTGAATTTACCATTTGAAAAAACAGCCATTGTTTCATGTTTTCATGTTTACTTGTGTTTATGAAGCAGAAGAGATGGGGAAGGGCCCTGCAAAGACAACCTATGGTAAGACAGGTGCTGCTGCCACTGGAGCCCCAGTGTTTTTAATGGCAGCTCTAAGCACAGACATGTAGCAGTGTAGATTGTTAAACTCATCTTTTAAAAACCCATTGACTAAAATGGGATTATAATGGGGCTCCTTAGGTACAATAATTTTAACAGATTTCTTGTCTGCATAGTTTGTAATGACACAGAGAAGCCCCTAAGCTGTGAAGTTCATTTCCAGAACTGGATTTGGGCACAAACTCTTGTGGACTCATGGAGGGCAGCACCTTTGGGACTCGATTGGTAGGTGTAAAGCACAAAGCACAAGATCTGGACAGGGTTTTAAACCCTGCATTTCTCTGATAACTGGCATTATTAAGAACTGTTTAGCTTTTGTGTTTTCACTCCTGTATAAGCTACTCAGCACTGAGTATGGGCTCTCTTCTATATGCAGATAATGTCAATTCTTACAAAATTCTTACAAGGCAGTAGGATCCAATGAAAAGCGATTTCTTTCCCATATGCAACTGCTGCCTGCAAACTGCTGGCTCCTTAAAGAGAAGACAGTTTCACACTGGCTCCACACTCAGGAGTAGCTGGTTTAGAAAAAATGTCTGTCTCTGTTTATGGCAAGAAGAGCCTGTGCAATATGCCATGACCACTGGATAAACTGAAAGGTTTAAATGGCTGAGAGAATGCATTTTAAAAATTACATTTTTCTGAATGAGAAGCGACAGAAACTCTAATATTTTATAATTAGGCAAAACCAGGCTAGATTCCAACCAGGATCCTGCATTCTGCAAAATCAGTATATGGTCAGAGTGAGAGAAAGAAGTTTTTTCTTTTAAACGGCATTGGATTTTCACTTAATTTCTCTCAGCAAACAGGACACTGTTAGTGTCTTAAACAGCAGGAAGCAAATACTCCCCTCTCCTTTCTAGACAGTTGTCTTCCATATGACCATTAATTTTGGCCACCTTTTATTTTCCTGTAACAATTTAATACCTATTAGGGCGAGAGACATTATATCAGTGGTTTAACCTTTTATCAAAGAAGTTGTGATGTGTTTTGAAGATTGGTTGGTGCATGTACAGTTTCTACATTAGAGAGTGGAACAGGGGATCATCATTTCCAGGCTCTGATCACACGCTCCAGGAGCAGGCACACAGAGCGATCTTTGTCTTGTGAGGCAGAAAGGCCTACGGAGAGCTGACAGAAACAGGTCCGCTTCTCCCCATCCATAGCCCAGACGTTTGGTATAGCCCAAGCGTAACTGAAGAGAGGGAGTGCAGAGGTGCATTTAGGGATCTCCAGTTTCCTACTATGGATCTGGAGCTTCCTTCCTTCTTTCTGCCTGTCTGTCATTAAACAGGCTTGTTTTGCCACTTTGCTATCTCCTCATGGTTTTGCAAAGAAAAAGGAGATCAACAGATGTATTTTAGAGAGAAAGGAGTCCAATTCAAAGCAGGACTGCCTATTCTCTTTGGTGTAGCTGCTGTGATTAGCTTCTGACTTACAAATGGTACTAATAAGTCACCATGTTTCTAGGAGCCTTCAGTTTCATTATCTTTTGATATTAAACAGAAGTCTGCTACATTGTTTTTTTTTTTAAACAGCTTTTATTGTTTGTAAAATAAACTATGCTGAAAGCTCTAGAAACCTGAAATCCTTTCATTAACTTCAGATTAGATACATCAAGTCATCCTCAGTGTGAGCTTCCAGTTCAATCTGGGATAAGATTCCTACAATGACCTGACTAAGCAGAGGTAAATGCATTCCCCAGCCTGGTTGTGTTTGGGAACTCAACACACACAGCATAAAATAAAGCATTTTTGGGAACCTTTTATGCTGTTTTTGTGATAATAATTCAGTCATTATCTTTTTGCAGTTCTTTGCAAATACAGATAAGAGCTTTAGTCAAACCCTCATTCAAGAAGGCATTGTCTGAAATCAAAATATATTGGTTCTTTCTGCAGAAAATAACTGAGTGTAGAGAAGGCCCAAACTCCTGATTTATCTCTAGAGACAGACAGGGAGAGAAAGAAAGAATTTGTCTTCTCTAAATGCAGAACACTTCTCTGACTATGCTTTCAAGTGAACTAATAACGCCTTGTAAAGAGAAGTTGAAATCCTTGTAAGGTGTTTCTTATACACAACAAGCCTATGAATTTTAATAATATCAGGATATACAAATCTTCACAAAATAAAAAAAGGGCTTAAGTGGGGTTTCTCATCAGAGCTACAATAATATTTTTCAAAACTTTCATTTGTGTTTAACTTTAGAATCCAGATGTTCTCTGAAATACTTCTTGAAAAACAGATTCACAGGTATCTGAAGCTGAAATACAACAGCTCCTAAAAACATGCATTGCATTTGTTATAAGGCTTATCTGAGGTTGAGTTGTAGTTCTCCCTGGGCCCGATTGAGACCCTGTGAAAATCAGGGCAAATGTTTCCACTGTATTGAGTATGCTTTGGATCAGGCCCAGAAGTTTCACTTGCTTGTTGACTGTAGCATCAAAGATGGCTCAAACCAGCCCAGTTCTGTGGTAATCCGGTCCTTTAAGCTTCTCTCTCCACCTGCACTTCTTAATGCACAAAAACATAGTGCTGGTGAGTTACATCATGATGGCTGTACTGATGCTGTAATGTGCCAAACCCCTCTGGTGCAATTTGACCTTTTCCTAGGAAAACTTTGGAGGGAGTAGTCTCAAAAATAAAGACTGGATTATTCTCAGTACCTTTTCTCTAAATGTAAAGGTGCTTCAAAGAAGAATTTTAATCTTCATTATCGCAAGTCTCTGCTAATTTGGAGACCTCTTGCTGCCCTTCTACTGTATGGTCTATGCTCACTGATACATATTGGCTTTAAATATAAGCTGTGATGTATTGGGTGAGGTACTTTCATTAAAATTTGAGGGAGTATTAATGCCATTAAAAAGCACAGCAAGCCCTTATCTGAAACACTACGTACACATTTAGTCACCTGTGTTTAGAAAGGTGGAGTCCAAGTGGAATCAAGTTCGAGTAGACATGGGGAAGCATGGCTTGTACTAGAGGAGATTACAAGAGCCTGTCTTTGAAACAATCCAAAGAGAGACAAATAAAATCGAGGGACATGCCAGGGAGGGAGTAAGAGCTATTAACTGAAAGTTGATTTGAGGACAGCTTTTGAACAAAGTAAATTTTTTGGCCTTTTTCAACAGCTAGTTCAAAAAGGGAGTAGCCCAAAAGCGAATAGGTGTCAGTTCAGGTGCAATGATCAACTGAACTAAAACATACACTCAAATGTACCAACCTTTAGCTTTTGACAGACTTGGCAGAGAGCAAGTAAACTGGATTAGAGCAGAGACAGAGAAAAACACTTTGGCAGTGGATTTGCTAATGAAAAAAATAACTTCAGAATGACTGGGTGGTAAAATCCTAATGCAGATCAGATGGTAGTTTTCATTTCAGTCAAGGAGTCAATATAAACTCTCATGTCCTTTATAGATTTTATCCTAACTAAATAGCTCACATAAAAACAACACAGGTTTTAATTTTCACTGAATTTTTACACTGAATTAGCTATCTAGAATGAAGCATATTTTATCTTTGTGAAGATAAACTCTTTGTAGTGCCTTCAAATAAGGACAAGAGATTTGGCATGTTTATTTCTAACCATCACACACAGTACCTTTTTTTCCCAGCAGAAGTAACTACCAGTATCACCTGAGAATTTTTCTAAAAAAACAGTGAGAAAACTTTAGCTATTGAAGGAAACTCCCATTACCCATGCTGGTACTTTATGTCCTCTCTGAATAACAGAAGTTCCTGGCTGTCAAGTTTTGAACATTGTATAGGAATCAACTTCACTACATCTTAAAAATAGATTTCTGTTGTTAAAAGGGTAATCAACTTTCTCCTTTTCACTCCAGGAATTCCAAAGGAAAAGACTATTGTGTGAAAGGGAAGCCATTTGCTTGGTCACTTCATGTGCAGCTCAAGGGGAAAAAAACAAAACATAAGGAATAAGCAGAGTATATCTACTGCAAGTGATCTGAATATTTAGACCTCTTCAGTGTCTTGCTGATCTCCCTGACACTCAGGAGACCCACCTGAATGGGACATCTCAGTTGCGTGTTCTGGCAGGGCTGAGAAGAACTTGTCTGTACTGAGCTGCTGCCATAGGATGGCACTACAAAGCTCTGTGATGGCTTTTCTTATATGACCTTGCCTTTGTAGTGGAGACAGTAACTTCATCAACACTAGCATCCTCATCAAACTTCCATTTTGCTATTAACATCTTATACCAATTAAAAAAGAATCACTTACAAGCCTCCTTACCATCAACTGCTGAAATTCTAATGACTTTTAAAAACGTTGCTGGTTTACACTCTAGCAAACTGAAGGAAGATTATGCTGTTCTTCACGTTTTATCAGAGCGTTACAAATGCTATTTTGCTGAATTATTGAGAAGAAGCTTGTCTGTCTTTTCCATAAGTAATTAGTTTCCCCAAACGCTGGATGCAGTTTCATTAAAGCTTTGTTATACTGTCTCTTTTATTTCACACTAGTTGAGTTTATGTGTGGAATTAATTTCTTCTATGCTGCTGATTTGCAAACAAAACGGATTGCTAATTTGACATGTAGAAGAAAATTGGAAACTGAGCTGTCATAAAATACTTGACTCCTTCCAAGTGTTCTGTTGTACATGCTAGAAAACATCTATACAGCAAGGTGCGTTAATCAGAGATTGGTGTGTCATTTTGGAAACGGAGCCCCTTGTAATGTGGTTCTGAAGTACTGACCACATCACCACAATGGTGCTTGTTATTCTGCTGTCGTAACTTACCTGTAGTATATGTTATTACATTGTCCATTTCACTGACTTTCATAGCCTGGTTAGCTGACTCATACTCATAGTTGCATGAAAATATACACACAAAGGAAGATTTTGGATTTTTAATTTATGGAAACTTTTAAAATTCCCTTTTCTTATGTTCCTTTCCTATCATTCTGGTGAACTTACTGTTTTAAAATTCTTGCCATGTCACTACAAATCACGAATATTCTCTCTTGGCTAATCATTATGTTCTTTGATCTGATGGCATAAAGTATAGTTTTGTAATATTTATATAGTCTGCCTTACAATGATCAACTTCAGAATGATTCCCCTAACGCTAACATGTCTCCCTTGAAAATCATGCCAGGTTTCTCCAGCACTTCTGTAAGAACTCATAATATGTGCCAGCATGTGATTATTATTTTTTTTTTTCATCTGGTCCAAATCTTTTCAGGCTGCAGTCAGACCCACAGAGACTAGAAAAAAATCTGTGCCTTTTCATTTCTGATGATGGCAGCTTTGATTGTGCCACCCAACACAGCTATCAGCTATTTGCAGAGGTGATGACTATTGGTGTGGTAGACAGGTAAGGAAGATGAGGGAGAAAATTATTCTTAACTAGCTGAAGTCAGTAAGAGTCTTTCTTGACCTCTAGATCCATGGTACTACAGCTCAGCTTGTAGCTTCCATTCAAAGCATTTCCCTTTTACGCAGGAGAGTTCCCTCAAAGCTATTCAAATTTCATTTCAGGGTAGGGTTGACTCTAAACGATTTTTGTGATCAGTCACTCCTTGGTGTTCTGCTAGGAATACAAACCTTTTTCTTGCCACTTAGGCTACTTTAATCCTGGTTTTTAGCATCGTTTTTTCCTCCCAATTCTTTCTTTTGCTTAATGCTCTTAATTACAGACTGTTGTGAAGATTACACAGAGAAGTAACACAGAATGATCTGTTATCTGCGCTTTCTATTAAGTAACAGCAATCTGTGGGAGGTGCAGTCTGTAATTGTATTGAGGGAACTGTACCAAGCACTGAATGAAGTATTAGTCTAGTTTGTTAATGACTAGGTGCAGAACATTTCTCTGTCTTCTTGTCTTCATCATTTCATATAAATACCAGACTAAAATCTGAAGACCTTTGTGTAGGGTATTCCCTGTGGGTGGTGGCCAGCCCCACAGCTGTGCATGGCTCTTTCTCTTGTTTTATGTTCCATGAGATGCGTGGCTTCGGTGCTGGGAGAAGCCTTTTTTGAAAGCTGCCACAGCTACAACTGAAAAAGAAGGTCTTCCAGCCAAAGGACCTTCCCATGTAGAGGATTTCACAAGGGGGCATCCGAACCAGCTCTGAAGAGCTTGTCAGTTGGCTGGATTAGATACTCATCTTTGGAATTAGACTCTCTCTTGCCTGCACTCGCAATCTGTTCTCATTAGCCATATTGCTTTCTTGCCATGGCAGCCCTTTGCTATCCTCTCCCCCTTGCTGCCCACCTCCTCTCACTTTCCTTCTCCTGTTAGTCACACTTGTCTCCTCTACAGTCCCATCCACTTTGCTCCTTCACCTTTGCTGCCCTGGACTCACTCGCTGCTTCTTTTAGCTTTATAATGAAACACAGTTAACAGAAAGTATATGTCACGTGTCATCAAACTGATGCTTTGATCATGGAGTCAGTTTTCTGTTCCTACCCCCAGTGGAAATCTGTGTCATACGCTTTTCCACTGATTTAATTAAAAGCAGCAGTGCCAGAACTGGATACCCCAGTTTTGTTTTGTTGTGGGTTTTTTTGTTGTTTTTGTTTTTGGTTTTTTTTTTCTCTTTTGCCTGTTGCTATTGTTTTCTCCTTCCCAGTTATAAGCTCTTAAGGCCAGGGACTGGCATACAAAAATTTGAAATACAGCAGCAGGGAGATGGCCATGTTATGAGCCTGGCTATGACAGAATAGGTTTACGCTTGGAGGACTCGAGCCATGGAGAGACCAAGCCCTCTCCTGTCTTCCTGCTCAAAGCAGCCAGTGACTTTTCTGGCACATTCTTGTTCTCCTTCTGTCCCTGCGCTCCTGCAAACACCTGAGAAATTAGTCACATTCTAGATCAAATTTACTTGAAAAGATGAAAGTTTTTTAAAGATTAATTACTGGCCTGGGTCTCCAGTGGGCATAATTTTATTTTCATTTGGCTGCTGTGGCTCTGAAGATCCAAACTGCCTCAGCATATGCGTCATTTGCAGTCCCTGTTGCTGTGAGTCACCAGAGCTGAAAAAGTGACTTTACGTGTATCATGGGTGTTTTTTCACACAGCACAAGTAAAAATATGTTCTTTTCTAACTGTGGCACTCAAGTAGACTCCTACATCAGAGAACACAGGGTCTTCTGTGCTGTAATAGAGAGTGGATTTTGTATTTCAGAAATAGGAGGGAATTCACTACTTGTTCCTTTGCAATTATCTTAGGATAAGCCAAATGGTGGGAGGACTGGTCATTTGAGATATTTACGTCAGGGACCTGTGGGCACAAATAAGTCTTAATGGCTCTGACCAGCCTCACCTGGGGCCTTTCTTACACCCCTGACCATTTAAGCATGGGGCTCCTGGGGTCTAAGGTTGACCAGGGACAGCAAGGTCTGCTAGTACTGTCAGGATCCTGTCAACTCAGTTAAGTAACTTTTTCCCTTTTTCCCCCTCTGATAACACTTTCTAAGGTAGCTGTATCTTTCCTATACTGTGTGCTGACTTGCTGCATTTTAAAAAAAACCCCACACAACACAAACATGCTCCCATGTATGAACTGGGTATTGTGGATGTCCTAGGTGGTGAGCTTTTGCAACTATTGCTGCAGAAATCCCATAATCAGAAAGTAAACAAGCCTTTTCAGCTTATATTGGGCAGTGGTTAAGTCTTTTTAATTGCTGCATAGCTCAGGGAAGACAGACAAACAGGCAGCTATTTCTCTAGTTAATGCTGGGTTTTTTTCCCTATTCCTAAGGCCCATAGCTAAATGTATCTGTGTTTTATGTACAATCTGTTGCAATAGGCTTATGAAAGCATAGGTTAGCGTTAAGAGACCATTTATCATTAACAGAGTTATCAGCAGCAAATGTAATACTCTGATTTCTTTGCATCCAATCTGGGTTTTAAAAAGATAAGTAAGTTATAGTGTCATACCTGCAAATAGTTTTTTCTATACTTTTCATGGACTATGATTAGTGTGGCTATTTATTATGGTATTTATATAATGATGGCATGATATCTTCTGGCCAGAGCTTTTCTGTTTTAATGCTTTTCATTTACTTGTCTGTAACTTTATCTATTGGACTTTAAAGTGTAGACACTAAGGAGTTGGTGAATTGAGAGACAATTTTGTTTTTGTGTTTTCCATCCTGTTGCCCGGTATTCTGAAGAGGGCACCTCTTGCTCGGTTTCTATGTTAGATGATGCAAGGTATCAAAAGAGAGGATTAAGCCTGAGTTTGAAAAACCAGTCAGGCTGGAGAAGGAGAACCTAATAAAAACTGTTCTGTGCTCCCTATGTAATTTTAGCTGTTTTGGTTATCTCCTAGTAACGGTAAGACTGAGACCCAAAGGAGAAAGTGGGGAAGATGCGTTGTTATGTGTTACGTCTCAGAAATTAAACTTTCTGTAACTTTTCCAGTGCCTTAATCAGGTTGTAACAGCGATACCTCATCGTTAGCTCCTATCTAGCTACAGAGTTGCAGGTTTCTGTGTTATACCGGAATCAAAGTGTACCTGTTTCACGGGGGCTGTTTGAACAGCAGCAGCTGTCTGGGCTGGTTTGCTACTAAAACCCATTTTCATCATTGTCTCAGTCCCATGTGCTATCGGCCCTGCTCCTCCGAATGCTCCTGCAGCTTGCGAAAATGGCAGACAGTAAAACTATCTATCTGCCTTGTCAGGCACTGCTAGGAAAAAATAAAATGACAGCTAGAGTTTGGTCCTCTTTCTTTTCTTTTTCTTTTTTGTGTCTCTATTGCATCTCCTGTCAGTTGCTGTTTCTGTTTCATATCTTCTGTCTGCCCTCCTAGATCTGTAAGTCTGTGTGTTGTACAATTTATATCAGTGTTAAGTGTGATTTAGCCTTAAATCAGAATCGGTCCTTCTGCTGGTAAATAGCCGGTAGCACTCAACTTCTTAAAATCTTTTTTTATTAAAAGGCATCTGAAAGCATTTGCAATTAAATTCAAAGTGCTAAACTCCACAAACTTGGAACTACCTACAGGTTTTATTACAAATACTTGTTGGGGAAAACAGTTTCCATTGTTGATGGAGGTGGATAGGAGGCAAAGCAGTTGTCACAGTTCAACAGGCAGAGAAAATTGTTTGTCTGGTTTTCTTACTCTTGTTGCTTTCATTAAAGCAATGCTCTCACTGGAATATCTAAGTAGTTGTAATACTTTCAAAGGAATGATATTTCTTTATTACAATGTAAATCAACTCTGAGCACATTTTTGAGTACAAACACGAATAAGATGCTTCAAAAAAACCCCCTAATGTAAGTTGAATCTTCTAGTGTTACATTTTGAGGAGAGCATTTGTGGAAGTCATAAACAGGGGACCAAATTTTATTCCGACTTTTCCTCTGGCCTGAAGCCAGCATTGCTCCTTGTGCTGGGGATATCTGTGCCCAGGCTGCTTGGGCTGGTGGTTGGACACCAAAGAGGTTTGAGAATGGACTTCAAGAGGCTGGATCATGGATAGTTTGGGGAATGGGAGGAGGGCAAGTCTGCCAGGATTGCACAGCAGCTCACTTTCTTGCTCTCGCAGGCACCATGTTTTATAAGGCCTTTTATGAACTTGCTGTGAATTTATGAGTTTATGCGCCTTTTATGAACTTGCAGAAATTGCAAGCAGGCATTCAGATCCCAAGGCTTCTCTGTCTAGTTGACTAGCCTAGTTCATTTTATTAACTGGTACTTCCAATTTATCAAATCTCCCCTTTTGAAACAGAAAACTCTTGTTACCAGTATTAATCCATTTTATTTATCTTTGAAAAATTTTGAATTACTGGCTCCAAAATTATTTTTCTGATGTTCCTCCTAAAATGTCCTCATTGCTTACTGCAAGTAAAGGTGTCAAACACTGTCATCTCCTGTAGGCTGCAATTTTTGATGGAAAAACTTGTCAGCTATCATGGTGTTGGACTTGGTGATGTCTGGAGAAAAGGAGGCTGAGGCAAGACCATATAGCTCTCTACAAAGACCTAAAAGGAGGTTGTATCGAGGTGGGTGTTGGTCTCTTTTTCCCAGGTAACAAGTGATAGGACAAGAGGAAATGGTCTCAAGTTGCACCAGAGGAGGTTTAGACTGGACATTAGGAACAATTTCTTCACTGAAAGGGTTGTCAAGCATTGGAACAGGCTGCCCAGGGAAGTGGTTGAGTCACCACCGCTGGAGGTATTTAAAAGATATACAGATGTGGCACTTGGCAACATGGTTTAGCGGTGGACTTGGCAGTGTTAGGTTTATGGGTGGACTCGATTATCTTAAAGGTTGTTTCCAACCTAAATGGTTTGATGATTCTATGACTTCTGAGTCCTAGTACTATTGGTAGTGGTCAGACCTGTTGGCCATCAAGGCCTTGTCTGTCATATTCCTACAACAGAGCCAGCAAGCGTTGCAGCAAGCCAAGCGTTGCTGCAGCTCATGGACTCAGGGTGGCTTTGGGGCCACGGTGGGACAGAGTGGCTGGGGAGCCTGGGAGCTATCTGTCCTTCCAGCACTCACTGTGCAAGGCTTTGAGGGAGCATTAACCCCCCCTTGCACCAGGAGAGCAAATAGCTGGGATCTGCATATCTGCTCTCCTGTGTTCATAGCTATTCCCCAACTGATATAATTAAAAACCTAATCACAGAGGTTCAAGATAGAAAAGATATATTAGATAATATTGTTCACTGCCTTGGGGGCCAGCAAAAGATTGTTTCCTGTAAAATAGTTCACTGACTTCAGGGGAAGTTGAGTTCTATAAGCAACATGCAGGCTCCGGCTCTTATTGAAGAGCTGTAAGGCTTGTATATACATCTTTATTAAAACTTTTATTAAAAAACAGAAAGGCATTTCCATGCCCACTTGCTCTTGCAGATTTCAGCAGTGCTACCTTATTTCTCTGTGATAAAAACACATTTATTAGTTTTGTGTTCTCAAAGGGAAGTAGAAAAAAAAGAATTAAAGAAATTGGAAATGAGGAAATACTTGGCCTTATTAAGTCAGTGGAAGCCTTCAGGTGGCTTGGAGTTTCACCCAAAGCCTCATCCTTTTTCCAGCTTATTTCACTTAGACATAATAGCTGTAAAAGGGACTTACTTTGTCCATTTTATTTATAATTTTAAAGAGGTGGCATATAATCCATAAATATCTCAATCTTGGGGTAAATGAATCTTTCCAGTCATGACCAACATGGAGTCCCAAGCTGTTTTAGTAGTCATAGCAAGAAACAATAGACACAGGCTGCTCTCTGAAAATCTTTCAGCTAAGTTCACTAAATGATTTTTTAATTTTCCTCTCTATCCTTAAGTTACAAATCTTCAGGAAATACACTTTGACTCCCTTTCTGTCAACCACAATATAAGCTGTGATCCTATATTGCGCTGTCTTTACAGTAAATATTGCTGTGCAGGCTACCCTAGGTATTGCTGATGTGGGGTTGTGGTGAGGCCATGGTATTGTCACACCAGACTGAAAAATATATTCAAATTCCTATTGAGTTCTGGCAGTCCCAGGTGCTCTTTCCACATCTTGCTTCCACATCTACCCACTCTTGGGTAGTAGAGTTATTAGAAACTGCCACACCACCTTCATACACAGTGATGGTGCTAAGATTTCTGTATAGCCAGTCACCAATTAATCTCTGGCCTAAAATAGTGAGGTACTTCTCTTTTCTCCAGATGGGAAAAAGATCTCACAAGGCAAGAGATCTGCGTGTAATCACCCAATGCAGCCTGTAAGTAGCATACTGAGAAGCTCTCTCTCATGCCTACCAAAGTTTGATTGTTACTAAAGTTTAAAAAACAAGAAAAAAAAAAAACCAATAAAACACCTCTGCTGTGAGCAACACCAAGGCACCTGTGCTGGTTTTGGCTGGGATAGAGTTAATTTTCTTCATAGTAGCTAGTATGGGGCTATGTTTTGGATTTGTGCTGAAAACAGTGTTGATAATACAGAGATGTTCTAGTTATTGCTGAGCAGTGCTTACACAGAGTCAAGGCCTTTTCTGCTTCTCACCCCACCCCACCAGCAAGTGGCTGGGGGTGCACAAGAAGCTGGGAGGGGACACAGCTGGGACAGCTGACCCCAACTGACCAAAGGGATATCCCATACCATATGGCGTCACGCTCAGCATATAAAGCTGGGGGAAGAAGAAGGAAGGGGGGAACATTCAGAATGACAGCGTTTGTCTTCCCAAGTAACTGTTACGCGTGATGGAGCCCTGCCTTCCTGGAGATAGCTGCACACCTGCCTGCCCATGGGAAGTAGTGAATGAATTCCTTGTTTTGCTTTGCTTGCATGCATGGCTTTTGCTTTACCTATTAAACTGTCTTTATCTCAACCCATGAGTTTTCTCACTTTTACTCTTCTGATTCTCTCCCCCATCACTCCACCCAGGGGGGAGTGAGTAAGCGGCTGTGTGAGGCTTAGTTGCTGGCTGGGGTTAAACCACAACAGCACCTTGCTGCAAAGACTGGATTAAATGGGTGCAGCCACAAAACCCTTTATGTAACCTGGCTCCGTGGTTCTGCTGAGATGCTCTGAACAGCAGTGCTATGTAGTGCTGTATGGGTATGTGAGGGCAAGAAGCCTGAGGACTTGAGGAGTAGATGTAAGAAAGTCCTAGCATGTGTGAAAATGAGGAAGATTCCTTCTCTCCTGAAGGAACCTGAAAAAATTAGCAACGTAAAGTATCCACCTTTTTATGCAGAGTGATGCAAGAGAATAATACGTTTTAAACTTTGCATACTCTCAGCCTCACTGAAGCTTAAGAATGATAAATGGTTTGCAACAAATTACTTCCATCTCACTACTAGGCAAAGCCAGCAAACCAAAAGTTTGTGTCTTCTAAAGTATTATTGTGGCTGGGATGCTAAGTGCAAGGCCAGAGCTTTCAGGTTAAATAATACTGTGGTCAAATGCTGCCTCTAAGTGCTTGCAATGAGACTGTCTTTGAAGCTAGCAGTAGGCAGACCCAGTACTTCTATCCTTTCCAACTATGTATGATGCAGTTTGGCATATGGGCTCTCTGAAGCTCCATCGTACAGCAGGACCAAAGGAGAGCTGTGGCTCCCCTATGTAGTACAAGTGGGATTTGATTTCTTTTCATGTTGAGGTAGAGTGCTTGACTCCTGGTAGAGAGAGTTCATCTGGATCATTAGCCTGTAATTCATATAGTAGGAAGCTTTCCCCCATAATCATCAAAGTCTGATTGTTATGAAAGTTAAAATAAGCGCCTCTGCTGTGAGCAACAGCAAAACATGACACCAGAATGGCCTGGCACTTGCTAACAATCTGCTATGTGTCAAAGGCGAGTTGAGGCTTAGAAATCAAGCCTATTAACTGAGAAAATGTATCTTATTACCTGGATCAGTTCCTGCAACCAGACAGACCAAAAATATCACAATGAAGCAAGGATTAATGACCTTTATAATTTGTTGTCATTGCATGAAGTTAATAACCCTGGTATACATACAGCGTTGGAATTACAGAGAGAGTTTTGCTTCCTATCCTTTTCAATATTCTGAATCTCTGAACTAATTAGAGTAACTTGATGATCCAAACCCATTTTCAGGTTGTGTACAAAAGTAGGGATTAGAAATTACTGCTGTTTAGAGTATCTTTAGGCTAAGTAAAGTCTCTTTGTGGCAGTCAAAATAGTAATGGGCATGCATGTTACAAAGTCACACTCAAAACTTTTTGAAAACACTGCCAGTATCCATTGGGAATTTTCAGCTTGCTTCAGTACTCTTGTAAAAAGTAGCCTGAAAAAGTTATTTCTCTGTTCTCAACTGGAAACTCGTAGGATAGTTATTGTACTTTGCCTGTAATGTTTTTGTTTGTAAGTCTGTTGAAGAAAAGTCTCCTCTCTGAGACAGTGGTATCCTGAGTTGCATCAGCTAGGAGTCTGGGCCAAAAGGTTCCTGGCTACTGGCATAAGATGCCTTTACAGATGATGGTGATGAAAAAGCAGAACTTTGAGATGCTACAATACCAACAGAACCAAGTTAGAAACGTTGAGCCATGTCTTAGTGACTCTGAAAACAACAGAGCCAACATCTGTGTTTGTTCCAAGATGGAAAAACTCCAAAACTTTCTAATGAGTCTTACTGGGTTCAAAATTTCTCTTGTTCAAATGGGCACACTGAAAGAATAAAAACTGGCATTCACCTTGCATGGGTTATAGTAGGTTTATATATTGAGGTTGGCTTAAGACAGACACTAACTGAAGCTGTGAAGGAACGTTTTACTGTACTATTAAACTTCACATTTTTATTAGCTTTAGTAAAAGGATAAAATGGGAATACTCTGGGCCAAAGAACGACTGAAAACATGTAATTGCAGGCTCTGAGAAGCAAGATGTTTTCAAGTGAATTCAACAGCGGTGTCTAGGATTAGACAGACATATGAGTGAAGTCTTCAGTTCTGTTGTGAACCTTTTCTTCTCTATGAAATATCATAGCGCTGCTAGGAACACCACTATAATGGCTGTGTCAATGAAGAAAAGGTTGGATTGAGTATGCTGTGGTGATGGAAAGCTATGATGCTCTGGGAAATCCTTGATATTTCAGGCCTTCAAGTGCAATGAAGTTTCAGCTCGGTGTATCTGCTAGTTGTTCATGTTACACCTTTGTCGAGTGGTAATTCTTGGCTGTAAACCCTTTCCAGCTGGACCTTCAGACTGTACATCCTAAAGCAGGTACAAGTCTAGCATTACCATTTAGGGTTTAACTATGCTCTTAAAGTTTAACGTGAAAGCAGAAGGACCCAAAATCAATTTAGGCTAAGTTTTATTCCTGAAAGTACTCTGTTTTGGATTGCCCAGCAATTCTGTTTTCTGTGCCTGCCTCTATTTCCTTTTTTCATCTTTGCAAAAGACTCCCTGGCCTGTTTTGGGGCTGACATGACATGTCCACTAGGGTGAGAAGGAGGTGAGTATAGAGGAGAAAATACGTTCAGCATATTTTGCAGGGATATGTTGTGGGGAAAGGGGAGAGAGAGAGGCAGGCTTTGAAACCACATGGCTGCATCATAGTGCTGAACAAATTGCCATTTGTTTTGGTCTGGGAACTTTTGAACTTTTGAAATACGGGCACGTGGTCTCCATAGTACGTGTTTGAGTCTAATGAGAGAGATTATGTAGGTTCCCACATATAACGTGTGTGGCCATCCAGACACAGCATGTGCAGAAGGTGATAAGAAGTGTCTTGTTTTCTCTGTGAATGCTCTACATAGAAATTTTTCATGTGCGGGGAGCTTCTGGTTGTCTAACACCCTATCAATGAGTAGCATTGAGAGTGACCCACCACTGAGAGATGGGAGAAAAAGCTTGGTCCCATCAAGGTGCTGGCTATCCTACCTTTGAGCTTCCTGTTAAATCTGTTCCCACTATATTGTTTCAGCCTGAGGAAAGGGCCCTCATACTTCCATGCAGAAATCAAGTATCTTATACCAAGTTAGACCTTGTAAATAAAATCCTGTGTTTTCCACATATTTCATCACTGGAAACTTTCCATGAAAAATACTTCTGCTTCAGCCACTTTAGTGTTATATTGTTTAAGTAAAGGACTCACTATGATTTTTTTTTTTCAAGACTAAAAAAAAAGTATGAAGAAAATTAATTTTAGAAGGTCTAAGCAAGCTTAAATGATTGAAGAAGTTGTAGTTGGAAGAAATCAGAGTAGAAGCATTTGGAAAATTGCCTTAAAAATAATCCGTGAACCCTGCAGTAGCATGTATATTCTAGGTACTATAAACTTCAAAAATCCTGCCAACACCTCAGCACACTCCTGTCCCTTGCATGGTCCATACAGTCAGTAGGAAGGGTTGTCTGGGGCTTTGCTGAACCCACATGGCTCAGTTAGATTGTGGGTCATGTCAAGAGCTAAGAGATACCTTCGAAACTAATCACAGAACATTTCTGTCTATTACATACAATATCTAAAATAAAAGGCTTGAGTCTTTAAGTACTACTATACCACCAATCAGTAACAATAATAATAAAAGCGTCTTTTAGAATTAAGGAGTATGTGAGAGCAAGGAGTTAAAATGAAAATCAGTAGGCAAACCCAACTACAACTGACTCTGCCAGATGCATGCTATAATTTACACTCTCCAGGATTTGTTTACATATTTATCAGCTTATGTTGACACTTAGGTAAATGTATATACACACAGAAACAGGAGCAAATATATGTATATTCATTTAGAACTACAAGGGGGACTTCCAATATGTAGAATAGCCAAGACAGTCACATGCTAGCAATCAAGTTCTAAAACCCTGGCTATTGCAAAACTGTAGAGGAAAACAAAATCTGTGGAATCGTAAGGACTTGGGACCTTTCTTCTGAGTTATCTCTGTAAGACAAAAGCTACGGACATGTGAGACTAGTGTTGCATAGGATCTAGGATTTTCACATCTGGGTTTTGTTGCTGCTGTTCTGAACTTAAATTAAATTCAGAAATAAAAACACTTCTGGAAATTAAAAAAATAAAAACTATTTTGGGAAGGCAAAGGACATCATCTGCATTTCCAGGTTGTCAAAGGAGACAGTGAGCTTGTTGCATGCCTAGCTTGCTGGTTAATTAATGTTTTTTTACTTTCACTGATGTGTTACACTGAAGATCTGCTGAAGTGGAGACTTAAGCAGGCTAAGGATGTGGGATGCTCACAGCCCATGAGATGTGCAGCCAGGAAGCCAAAGGTTCTAGAAATAACTATGTTTTTGCCTTAAGCTATAAGCCAGTTTCTGTTACCCAGATCTGGCAGGGTTAAGATAAAGCTTGAATAATTTCATTCCTCTGTGCCCTCTGAAAATGAAGAAATAATTGGATGGAAGTAGATCTGAATCTATTACCCTTCGAAGAGTACCAGGATTTGTGCATGTGTTTGTTTTACAGTGAGTTCATACCACTAGTCAGCTTTCTTCCTGACCATAAATTCTTTTTAGAAGAAAGTATATTGCAGGATTTCTTCTGAGCCTGAAGATGCTGGCTGTGAATAGACCATAACAATTCAGACCTGGCACTGAGGCGTCCTGCTTCTGCCACCTTCTATTTTTGGATCTTCAGATTTTCCGTAATATCAGTGGTAAATATTTTACTGCACAATATTCCAATGAAACATCATTGCTAGTTCCTCCAAAGGAAGAAGATATCTCATGCCATATATTACTTCTATCTAGAGCTCTATGAAACTGCTGCTTTATTCAGGAAAACAGTTATCTATTTCTCAATAGGTTGCATAAGCCATTTTACATTTTGAGGGTTGACTATGTGGATCTTTGAACTTTGGCTTTTGAAATGTTGAGGGGAGAAAAAGTTCAAAAAACAGAATTCACATACAGATCAGATAATGTTGATGCGCCATAGACACAATCCATTGGCACTTAAGAGTACAGGTGGTAAAAGATACGAATGGTAGCTTGTTTTTTAGTTGGTACTCAAGGAAGAGATGCTATGCAGCTCCTAATGCACTGAAATTTTAATTTTGGTTAAAGCCATGAGGTAGTGCTACAACTACGTTCATGCACTCACACTTGCTAGAGCCTGACTTTGGGAAATACACTTACCAGTGTCACTTAACTGTCAGGTGTAGTTGCTTGCAAGACCTCAAGCAGGCAGAATGACTAAGAACAAATTGTAGGAAGTAAGGCAGAAAGAACATGAAAAAATATCCTTTTCTTCCCATCTCTGCCTCCCCACAAGACTAAAGAAGCTTGGAGGAGAAGCTTCACTTCTGAAATGCTTGAGGTGAAATAAGTCAAGGCACTCCTCTCCACTGGTAGCTGCAAGATGAGCACTTGTTAACGTATAGGCTCAAGAGAAAACCCTATGTTTTAATAACTAAAGGGACAGTTATGATCACCTACTTTACACCTTACAGAGTGCTGGCCATAGTGTTTCATGGGACAGTTTCTGCACTGACTCACTGTTTCAGAGTGAGATAACTGATTTTTGAAAGACATGCAATCTTCATTCTCCCAGATAAGCTACAAGCATCAGTGACTCCCAGGTACTCTTGGTGAGTCTATGGTGCCAATATCCTTCTCTAGTCTAATGTTATACCTACACTCTGGCCTCTATAGGTATTCCCAAATTAGCTCTAGATTAGGTATTATGGTTACCAGATGTGGATAGTCTATAATACCATGGAGCTTAGTGTGAAGTCTTTACACCCTGTCAGGAAGCAGGGAAAAGACTGCAGGAGAGCTTTGCAATTGCTATCAATTGCTACAAGCACCTGGACCTTGATGACCTATGGAAGTTGATGTCACTGATTGTTGGCCTCTTATTAGTAGACTTGGCAGCTACAATTTAAAGACACATTAAGGCAAATATCCTGTATCACTATTGTAATTAGCTTAGCAGAAAAATTGGCTGAGCAAGAGGAGATAACAACAAGGTCACATTTGTGATCAATTTTCTGTGCTAACAGCACAAAATGTAAATAAAAATAATTATAAAGAACTCCCTTTGTTAAAGGGTGGCCAAAGATTATCTTTCCAGCTCACATAATTTGGTCTAAAGTTACAGACGTGGAAATAATAGGCAGCTGGTTTCATTTGGGAGTCACATGATACAGTTCTTCTGCAGGCTTTTCCCTGCCACAAATTTAGGCAAGCTTTGCATGAAACAGAAATAATACTTGCACTGTGCTTTTGAAGAGATTGTGGGCCAAGCCAAGAGAGCTGGAGTGGAGCAGGAGAGCCAAAGGATAGCACAAACCAATAATGAAAGCAACATGTGATATCATCTGGCCAGAGAAAGATGAGAACGGTGGTGGGATTTAACGGTTCATTTTGAAATACCCCTTGCAAGGAAAGGAATGTGTTCAGGGATTAGGATGGGGTCCTAAGAATTAGGAAAATTGAGTTTTATTTCTGACCTTGTCACGTCCTATCTGTATGATCTTCTATCTGTGCCTCAGTTTCCCAGCCCATGTAAGCACTCACTTCAAAGCTGTTCTGTGGGCTCCTCCATTGAGGCTTATAGCCTCTTTTGGGAACCCAGCTGAAAAGCTGAATAAGAGAATGTCATTATTTTAATTGACTATTAGTTTCATCTGAAATACAAAACATTTAAAAGCTAAATAGAGTGAGAGCTCTGTACAAGCCCTTGAAGAAACAAGAAGGGGAAAAAACCCCCACAAAAACAAAAAACCAAACCTCATTGTGTTTTAATAGATTCACCTCTCATTTGGCCCTTCCTGAGCACATCTAGTTCAAACATCTCTGACAAGCAGTCTGTAAAGCTTGATTTCTGCCAGCAAGTGTGTTGGGAATGGATTCTCTCAGATCCATTAAACACAGATAATGTGGTGTCTAAAGCGAGCGCTGCCATTACTGCTACACAGTCATGTCAGTGTTTTGCTGGTTTTAGAGCCTCTCACGGTACTGAGGCCTGGCCTTTGGGCCTGAAGTGGGGAGGAGGAGGAAGAAAGAGGGAAACCATTAAAAGATTTTTGCAGTGGTATAGGAAAGAGATTCCTGTTTTGGATGATGAAGTGTTTTTATGAGAATGATTTCAAGGTAGGTAAGAGAGAAATGATGAATGGCATCTGGCAAAGAAGCCATTAAGGCCTGACAGTATATGCAGAAGTTTTTCCTTACATGTGAGGAAGAAGTGTGTATACTTCCCTCACCAGAGGATAGTCTCATGCTTTTGGAAAGAACCTGAGGAATATTTAGAAGACAGCTTAAGGAATGAAGTTCAAAAACATTTCTTCTGTGAGAAAATCAGACCCTAAACCCATCTTTATGGCTGCTTGTTATTGCAGCATGGTCAGACTGTGTTCCAAGAGTATTGAAAGTTAATCTGTGTTTCTCCATTAGGAAAGACCATTCTTGGATTTCTTTTCCACTGGACCAAGAGTGAGGTAGGGCACACCTTAAAAACCATAGGTGCTGAAGACTTTGAGGGAAACTTTAGGAAAGAGGAGCTATTTTTGGTCACCAGGATGAAACATTAAGAATTATTAGGTAAGGACTTAGATTAGCTCATTGCAAAGAACTGGAGAGCAAATTAAGTTATTTCTTCACGTTCTGAGACTCTATATTTGTCATCCCAAAGTGTCGGTTATACAAGAGCTTTGCTGGTTAGCTCTTTCCCACCTTTCCTGTGTGAGAGAGTGGGAGCCACAACTCACAACACGAATTTCTTATTCATAGCCATCATTTCGTTCACCCGAGAGCTGGGAAAGAGGGAAATGTCCCATTCACACAGCCACCACTAGAGGCCACCACAAACCTCAATAAAGAGCTAAAACCTGTCTAATTTCTAGAGTGCGAATTTACAGAGAGAAACCAGAGGTAAGGCCATAATCTGTGTCCCATATGAGCATATGTTTCATGTCTTCTGTAATGAAAGAAAATGTTGCTGAGCCTACATCAAGCTCGTGTATCCGTCAGGTTTTAATCTTTTTCTAAAGGGAAATATTCACTGGGAAGAGGGATTGGGTAGAAGTAATATTTTTCATCATCATAGTGATTTTTTTGTGAGGGTAATACACTATCTCTTTTGTGGAGGGGAAATATTAGGTCCAGAGAGGTTAAGAGTCTTGCACAGATTATTAGGTATTGTTATTAATTCTTGCTTTAAAAGCATAAGCTGCTCTGGGCCAGAGATTCTTTATAGCATTTTTATTCAGCAGGCTCAGATATCACATATGTTATAATGAAGAAAATGGACTATAACTCTCTTAAAATTCAGTCTTTATTTAATACAGTGAACAGCCTTGTACTGAAGTGCTGTCTTTTCCAGAGCTGGCTGCTGACACCAGTTTCCCAATACTCCCTGAACAATTTATAAACTACATTCATCTGTAACACTGCAGCTGTAGGATCAGGAAGCCTCCCATAGCATTTTCCATGGTTGCATGCAGGAATTTGGCTCAGCCAGAATAAAAAGCATAATTAAATAAAACCTAACTGGAAGGAGATACCCGTTCCACCTTTCGCCCCATTTAGGAGTGTGCCCAATGCAACATATTTTGCTGTGTCCTGCATAAGAGGAAATGGATTATATTCAATTTTGTGACACATTATTTCATAAAAAGTTGACTTTTCTCCATAGAAAGCCTCTATCTATCACTTTCTCCAATAAATATTGGTAGCGGCTACCCAGGGTTGTCAAGTGAGCCTTGCACATTGCTTTGCAGTGTATCCTAGGACACATTACTCGGTAGAATCCCATATTGGTACCGCATACAGGAGACATGTCTGGCTGAGGTGTGATCAACAGATCAACACCTTGTTAGGTTGGCACAGGTTTTTATTTAAAAGTGAGTAATGGTGCTGATCTGAGTCAGTAATGCATGTTTTAGATGTTACCAGTGATCATTTCTTTTTCTCACTCCCTCTCATTCTCCATGATGTTTGACATTTCTGATGGGACACTTTGAATGTAGAAATCCCTGGCCTGCAACTAAAATGACAAAGCCAGGTTGAAGAATTCATTTGGGAGGTACTGGTGCAATCACAGAGGGCATGATGTGGCAGGAAATACCAAAGGAGGCAATGACAGGAGTACCAATGGTAAAATAATTGTCCCTGATAGGAAGATGGCTAACTAGTGGACAGAGAAGGAAACGGTTGACTTCCAGTGTATTTGGATTATGTTGTCTGTCCCCATCACTGCTGCTATTGCTGACTCTCCCACCTACTCCTTTGAGGTGGAAAGACCCTTCTCTAAGCAGAACAATGTTGTCTTACTATTGGGAAGAGGAACTGCTTTATCTTTGCCATGACGCTAGCTGCATAAAAATCCACCAACTGTATGATATAGCATAGGGAAGGCCTGTGGCTTGCGTCAGGTAATTTTATGTGCAAGAGGACCGTACTAATGCAAAACCTCCCATTCTGTCAGCTGTGTCTGAAGTTGAGTCTGTCATTTGGAAACTGGGTATTTTAGAGCTAAGGGGCAGATTACATGGAGATGTATTGGAAATTCACACCAATGGGGTAATTTTTTTTTTTTCTCTAAGTCAGTAATGAGAAAGGAACCAGGCTTGGTGCTGCAGATATTTTCTTCTTTTCATGATGGAAGCAGTGGAAAGCGTGGAGCTGGATGCGCCTTACTAATTCTGTCTACCTATATTTCTCAGGTTTTTGTATTATGCCTCTTATTATTGTGAAAATATATACTAAAACCCAACTAACATATCTCAGGTTTAAATGGTCCATCTCAGGAGAGAGAAAAAAATTGTACTTCTTCCTGTACCATACAGCCAATGGGGATCTGCTTAGATACATTATGATGTATTTGCTTTCTTTTCTCTAATTACATATGGGATATTATCAGACCTGCTCTGGTAAATCCTCAACTCTCTTTGGATTTTTTGCATGCTAAATAAAACCAACCAATTTTGTGTGTGTGTGTGCTGCTTTTCTCATTTGAGCCTCCATTTGTTTACATTTAACAAAGGTTTTGTTTGGACTGTAACAGATTCTTTTTGCCAAAATAAGGATATTTTTATCTTGCAAATAAATACACAAGCCCTTACCAAACATGCTTTTATAAAGGGTTAAAGTGGTGCATATCAGAGAGATAGACTCTGCATGCTGTCACTGCCTCGTGCCCCTCTGTGTTCCCACTGAAGAGGAACGCTGTCAGCTGTGGCATCTACCTAGGGCTGCTGCTCATGGCTCCTTGACCTTCATAAATCATGTCAATCACATAAAGCCAGCAGGATTCTCCCGTGGCCTCTGAAGTGCTGGAAATACCAACAAGGTAATGCAATTTTATCTCTTCCCCAACTGTACCTCCTCCCATAACTTGCTAGCTGTTCTCCTTAGGTGTTCAGTTGCTCTGTTGCTGTGCACAGCCATCCAAAACAGGTGAAAACCAGAGGTAATATTTTCAAATGTGCTTTGGGGAAAGGTCTTTTTAAAGTAGTTATTCACCAACTTCCAGTGAATTCAGTGGGAATTAGGTACCTAAAAATGTAACATAGGGCTTTAAAAGCCTTTTAAAAGAATGACCTGTCTACAGAAGCACCTTAGGTGTGCTGATTCTCTGTAAATGTTAGGCTCTGTAGGTCTGCATTCATCTTGTCTAACTTTAGGTACGTAACTGATGCACTTCAGTTAGGAACGTAATTGTCCTGAGTCTCCCCTGTAGTCAGTAGAGAGAAATAAGCTGCTTGTACCACTAAGATCTCAATTGCTGTCAGTAGGTGCCTCGTTGTCTCCTAGGATACTCAGGGTAACTCTAGTTAAGTGCCTAAAATTAGTTAATAGGGAGCTGGGGACTACCTGTCTGTCAGTCACTTTTAAGATTGCAAGCTAGATGTTTTTGAAAGGTAACTTGTTAACTTGAAAGATGTTTGTTTCTGACAGAGGTCAGAATGAATCTTTTTTTTTTTTATAAACTAAGGAAAAGGCAGCTGAGAGTCATCTTACAGCACACACTCAGCCCTGCACTACAAAACTAAAACAATAAAAAAGGGTGGATTTGGTTGTAGGCACTCACTGATGTGGAATTATGACTATGGTGCTTTGGAAAAGATGGACTCCATGCTAAGGAGCTGTGGCACTGTAATGTGTTCTTTCCATGGTTGTTCATGTTCCCTGCCTTTGCTTCCCTGTCAGGTGTTACACACTTGTGGAAAGGGTGCTGCTGTGAGTATATATTTTTAACCATTTATTTCTGGCAAATAATTTCAAGAGGCTGCAGAATTTGTACCTTTAAAGAGGAGGTTTCTGAATGGCAGTTAGTGAAACATCAGGCCATGTCACAAACAGAGTCCCAGGTGGGTTGCTGAATGGATGTACCTATTATGCGGAGAAAAAAATATATTAGTTAGGACCTTCTATGAACTGTGTAAAAAATACTTCCCTATGGAATCCAAAGGGTACACAGTAAGATGATATTTTGGGTCAGAGGTTCTTTTATTTCCCTTTCTGGTTCTCAGTGTGCACCAAAATGTCTCTACTATTATTAGACCCCTTTGCAGACACAAACACAGAAAGTCATTGGCAGTCGCTACTGGATTAAAAGATTTATCTCGAAACAGTCTGGCTGACATTGGAGAACGGATGGTAGATGGCAGAAATAAAACCAGATATGAATAATGTGGTTTCTTTCTTGATTTTTTTTGTTTGTTTCTGCATATGATCTGCTTTGCACCAAGTCATTAGTATTGGAGACTCAAGAAATGGTTGTACAACAATCTACATAATAAATCCTGGCAGTTAGTCTGTGGTACTGACAAACATATGTTCTAGTGGGCTGAGGCTCATTAAGTGTAGCTCTCTCACCTGCTGCTGTTACAGATTTTAAAGACTGTACTTAGTTAGATTGGAACTATTCTTGCTCTGAGTTAATGGTATGGAAATGTAAAGACACTTGAAATGGTCCCTCAAAGGCTTGTTCTCGATTCATAAGAACACTGTGAACAAATTAGTGGCAAGACCATGAAGAACTGTAAACCCAAAGATTAAGGTGGCTTAAATTAACTGGGGCATCATACTGCCCTACAGTGAGAAGAACATGTGTGTCTGAACTGCTTCCTATGGGAGCTTTTGCATGACTACAAATTAGAGATCTGCTGGAGCCTGCTTGTCTGCCAGTGGTATTTTTAGGCAAGCAAAGGCAACACATTTATTCCTACTCCTTAAGGATTTAATGCAGTAGCAGTAGATTCATCCCTGGGATGATCCCAGTGACATCTGATGAGTTACAATGGGTGCAAGGTCTGTCCTGGAGAGCAAGTAGAAAAGAGGCAAATAAAGCTTTCTTCCACTGGCTAGGGACCTCTGCAGACCATCAAAATTCTTTAAGTTAAAACATGGCTTCAGGCTTGAAGAGATTGCCTTACATAGGATCCAATTTTGTGGTAGGTTCAGTTCTTATATCAGATTCTGCTCTGTCACATGGAGCAGTACATGGGCACAAGAATTTGCAAGTAAAGAATGTCCTGCAGCACTGTGCACTTGGGCTTTTAATAAAGGACTTTATGAATGTGTATTCCTTATCATGTTTAAAAAAAATTATACTGTTATGAGACAGGGTAGGCTGAATTCCTTATCTGTATAACATTTCTAGAAGCCACAAGCATTATTTCAGTGTAACCCTCCAGAAGACAAAGCCCTCCAACTCTCCCACATAGCAAGACTTATATTATCAGTCTTGAAAACAGCCCGCACTTCTGAATAGTGAGGCACAAAATACTCTGCAGGATCAAGTTAGCTTTGAGCAGAGCAAGATTAGAATTGTGTATGCTGCACATTGCTGATTGCAAGATGTTGATGAGCTAATTAAAGGTTAGGTTGTGAGTTCCTTAATCAGTGGTTAATCAGTGCATTAAAGTTGTCAGGAGTGTTGCCTGACAACAGCAGGAAACCTATGGAAGGGTTAGGGGGTGTATTATTTCCCCCTCACTCCCAGCAGCAGGGTTTTGAGCTCTAAGTGAGGAGAAAGGGGACTTTGGTGTTCTCTGCCTGGGTTCTTATCTGATATTCTTGATCTAAATTTATTGTTTTCTCCACACTTACCATTCAAACCTTGTATTTTTGTTTGCTTTTTTTTTATGTAAAGAAGAAAAAATAAAGGTAACTTCCCTATTCCAGGATTTGTGACCCTCTCTCAGGTGAGATGAGGGGGGCTTGAATTTCACATGGGTCTCTGAGGTTATAAACAGAACAGTGCTGCTCCTTTTGAAACCTGTGACCCTGTGTGATTTCTTTGACTCCTCTTTCTCAGAGCAGCAGAGGCTTTAGCATCCTGATCACCTGTTTACTTTCAGTCTGAGGTATCTATTTCCTTATTTATCTCCTGTATCACATGGATTTCTGGCTCTTTGGCCTCTTGCCATTTGAGGGAGGAGACTTGTTTTGGTGGATGCCGTTTGCCCATCCAAGGCAGGATTTCTGTGGACAAGGTGTGCCAGCTACTCTTAGTATTTATAAAGTAGGAATTGCTCAGGGTTGTCTCCTTGCTATCCTTTATCTTGTCCTTCTGGCCTTTGGCTGCTTTCAGTGGATAATAGAGTTCTGGACTACATTCACTCATGAGTGTGACCTATTCTTCTGGCTTCATGCCCAACTTTTACAGGATGTCTCACTTATAATGTTGATTTCCTCAAAACATTTTAAATAGCAGAACATTAAAAAATGAATTTGCTCTCCTACCTAAAACAAATGTAAGAAGCTAATTAAACTAAAATTCATATTTTTCTAAGTCATGATAATTTGCTTCAGTCCTTTAGCCTGACTCTTCTGTTGTTTTCTTTCTTCCCTGCTTAAGAAGAGGTAGGGCAAAAGTTTCCTAAAAAATGTTGAAGGTTGCCAACATGTTCAGACTCTCAAAACTTTTATCAGCCATGCTAATGGAAATATTACAATGTCATGCAAATGTGAATTAGTTGGCAGAACATCTTGTTGCAGACGGGGGAAAAAAAAAAACCAACCCTGCATACTGAATGGCATATTTATACTTTTCAGGGGCCTACTTATTGGTTAAAATGGAACACATGTAGCTGTACTTTGTAAAAATAATGAAGTCAAGGGTATAAAATAACTAGGCTTCTCCAGTTTTCAAACACTCTTTCAGATCAACAAATTGAAAAGGTTTTTCAGGATTCTCTTGTGGCTTTATGCACGAAAGATGAAATCATTCAAAGAACAGGGCATACAGATACCATCTGATATGTGGATCACAATAATGTGCTCTATGCTAAGAAAATAAGACCAGTACAGAAACAGTCTTGAATGAGGTTTAACATCCATTGTTCCCTATAAAATTGATTGACAATTCTTTTCCAACTGTGTAATTTTTAAAAGAGCTACAGGAATTGTTCAGCCCAATCTCATTTATATTTTGAAATAAAGCTTTGTGTGCTTTTATTCATCATGGCAAGCATAGAAAAAATACCAGCACTTATCTGATCCTGGCTTTACATAATGCAGCATTAGTCAACAAAGTTTTACCTGCATTCCTCCTGTAGGTTACTGGGTCAAATACTGAAAGTCATTACCATTTCATGGCTGCTTGGTATCTTGTTTTAAAAGAAGTTGGAGAGCTCAGCTTAGTTCCTGATAGGCCAGCAGAGCTGTACCAGAGATGCGTAGGCTGTTTTGGACAAAATGAGAACAAACTCAAAAAACTGAGCTAAACCCCAGCTTAGGCTACCGTCCAGCAATGAGTTCCATTGATGTTTCCATGGAGCTCAGTGCAGGATCAGGCACAGTTGTTTTTTAAAAAATATTCTCATGAAGCCACAGTGTTTCCTGTCTAGCTGGGAGCATGGGAGGAAGAACAGTTATTTTGTGTTATTTTGGCACATCTTCCATGCCTTTCAGTGGAGCACAGAATGGAGGCAGGAGCAAAAGGCAGATATATTAAAATATATTGATTCTTTCTTTTATTCTTTTTTTTTAAACTCAAAAGAAGTTCAGACTTGCAGTAAGTTGTGAAGAAAGGATTAAAGCAATGGGTTGAGACGTTTCTTTGGGGGAAGACTGCTTGTTTCTTTTTTGTTTGTTTTTTTTTTTCCTTGAGAATTATAGATTAAAGATATCCCCAGACAGAAGTCTGGATCAGAATAACCCTAAGTGATGGATGCTGCTGCACAAACCTAGTTCCTGATTTTGTAGGTGTACTTTAGCTTTACAACTGCCAATCAATGTCTCAGATCTGAACATCCCCAACTGTGGGAGCTATATCATACATTCCTAATTTCATTTCAGCTGACACAGTTATCATGGCAGAAAGGAAGGAGAAGCATCTTGAAAGAGGAGCTTTTTCTTATGCTTATCCTCAACCTGAAAAGTATGGCAAAACACTTCCAGAATTCTGCTGCCCTTTCTCTCAAAAAGGCTGGCAAAGCATTAAATAAATTAAACTGCATTCTGAAAGTTCATACAAATATTCTTTGCTCTTTTCGCAAACCTTGTGAACAGCTTTTGAGTGGGGAATGATGCTGCATCAGTTCTTGAGAGGAGGGGTGTTATTTTAAGCCAGCTATAATTCTGGGTTTCTGCAATTGACAGCTACACTTATTGGCTGGGGTGGGAGCTGGCTCCTGGCCCTGAAAAGGAAAACAAAAGGTCCTGCACACATTGGCTTCTAACGCTGCTGATGCCACTCAATTACTGCACAGATTAACGGGACACTGGTGCAACTCCTCCTCCCTGCTTTGAGACATCTACATGGTGCATCTCACACGCTCATACAGACTCTTCCAGCAGGCAGTGGAGCCATGAGTATTCCCCCACAGTGATTTGTCTCACCTTAGAGCAGATGGCCAAGCCCTGTCCTGCAGATAAAACCCTGTGCAAGCTGGTTCCTTTCTAAGTCTTCAAGTGGGGTCTAGTCAACTAAGGTCTACACAGCTGTAGTTTGGTGAGCTGAATTCCCTTCCTGCATCTGTGTGCATCTGACATAGCAAAGAGATAAACCCTTTAAAAAGTGTAGTGGGATATTACATTTTTATCGGAAAGTTACCTGCAGTAACTAGTTTGCAGTACTTATGTTATTTGTCTGGTTCAAAATGGTTTCTCAGCTTTCCAGGAGCCTGTTTTTCAGTTCCTCCATGTTCTGATTGCAGCAGGGGTTGTTCATGCAGCTCTTCGGTATACTTTTTTCCCCATGTCCCTGAGATTGTGCAGCATTTCAGGTACTCTCTAGGCATATGTAATTCAGGCTAGCACTCCATCATGATGCTAGTGTTTAAGGTTGCTTTCTTGGCCTCCCCAACTTAGATCTTTAATTCAGTGTTCAATGTGCTCTGATTTCCTCTCAAGAAATACTTCCCATCTCACCTTCCCTGCAAAAGAATTAAACTTAATCCACAGTCTGAGCATCCTTGAATGCTTGCCTGTAGCTTGAAATCTGAATCTAGAGCTGCTTTTTATTTCAAGGGCACTGAGCAAACTAAATAAGCAACTTAAGGTTTGCGTCTAGTTAGTGCCATGTATACACAGAGAAGCACCTCCATCTGTGCCCTTCTGTGTTTTGATCTGCACTGTGTATCCTCTGTGCAGAGTTGCAAGTGTTACTAGATTTTCTTTGGGTTCTGGAGAAATTTGTGCTGATGAGACAGTGCCCAGCTGTGGAAAGGAAAAGTGCAGATCTCACCTGAAGCATGAAGGCTTATGTGCTTTAGGTTTGACAAAACAGTAAAAAGCATAACAAGGGATACTTTAATAATGTATAACTGCCTTGTATAAATAACTCAGAGCTGTTAATGTTGGAAATAGACCCACCGAATCAGGTAAAATTAAAAAGTCAACAGTTAAGATATTTTTGCTGTATATTTTAGATTTGCCATTTTAAGACATGTTCAGGCATTTCTGTGACATGTGCTACTTATCCCACTATGTTCACTAATTAGAATAAACATCTAAGAAAATTTAGCTTACATTCTTGTCTCTTTAGCTTGTTGTACAAATGTCCTGTAGAACCTCAAAGGGCAAATAAAGTAGCTTTGTAATTTTTTAAATACTTTTTAAAAAATTTATTTTTTTTCCCTTCCCGCTCCCTCCCCCCTCCCCCCCCAGGTTCAAAGGATAGTCAGTGTTTGCCTGGGTCTCTCTTTCAGTCAGGAAAAAGTATAGAAAAAATAAGTAGTTATCCTGGTACCAGAGCCAGGAAAGATGCAGAGATGTCACAGCTTCTGTGATGACTTGGTGAGTTTGTGTGTGATTTTTATCGTAGCTCCTCTTGTGATGGGAATTTTGCAAAGCAGCCTGTTAGATACATTAAGGATGGCTGAATAGAGGTGTGGGAGGTTTTGGAGTCCTAGGGCAGCCAGAGCAGTTCTGGATCAACTCTACCTTTACACACTACAAGTTGAGGGAGAGAAGTCTTTATCTCTGGAAATCCTTAGCCTGTCCCTGTTTACTCAGCTTGTCTGTGGCATCTGGCACTGTAATATGCACAAAAGCCTGTCTGTCTCTTTCTTCTGACATATCGTGATGCTAGGAAATAAATCCTGGGTACTGCTGAGCTTCACCTGCATTCATCAGTTCCCCTTGCATCGGCAGGAGGAATAGGGCCAGTTATAAGTTCTCCAGTGTGAATTTATGTACCTTTGTGTCAGAGGATGCTCCTTCTGGGTCTCTCTGAGCAGTTTGAAACATGCAGAAGCCGCCACTTCAGCTGACGTTACTCTCCCTTTCTTCTACAACTGACACCCTGCTACAAGCTCTTCATTTTAATTTCTCCACTGGTAAAATATTACTAATAAAACATTGTCACAGCAGCCAGAGGAAGAGAGAATAAAATAGACAATTCTTGTCATTTTCTTTCAGTCTTCTGATATCTGATGTTTTTCTTCAGTTTGTAGTGCCTAGTTGCAAGTAATTAAGTGAAAGAAAGCCAAATCCTCATAGTAATGGAGACCGAGAACATGAACAAAGTTAACATTAAGGCTGAATAAAAGTTCCAGGGTATGCTTTTCCTCTAAATTCTATGATTTCAAGTCTCTCTGCCTTTCTTTTTGAGCATCACTTAAGACATTTCATGGTTGGTATCAGACATGCTGATGAGGTGAATTAGCTGAAGATTTCTTTCACCTCTTTGCCTTATGATTCAAGTCTCCCTAAGCTATCTTTCATAGGTGTTCTGACTTTCAAAATGCTCAAAAGAGCGTTATGTCTGTTAGGGCTGGCAGGAGTCAGGGTTTGGTTTTGGTCTACAGAATATTTGATGAAGGGTGGAGGAAACAGTGAAAACAAAGGGGAGGATATGAATCCCTGTCCAGCAGTGCTGTATGCTGTGCATTAAGAAAGGAAGCAGGTGAGTCTTAGAACAGGGGTTTCACATGATCAAGAGTGTGGAAAAATGTCTTGCAAGATTTTAAGCTTCCTCCATCGTTAACAATTACAGTTCTGTGTCATTTCCAGCCATGATATGAAACCAAGGGTTCTTTAAGCAACTGTTAGGACAATTTCCTCTTTTTCTAAAGTATTTGTTCATCTACCAACTCCAAATATAGTTCCTGATATTTTAAGTTGTTCAGTTTTCTAACAAGCTTAAGTTGAAAAAAAGTGACTAAAAGTACAATTACCGAGAATATTCTAAATTCAGATGGTTTGGCTTCTGGAACAAAATCAACTTGTTTCAAACCATATTTAGAAGCTGAAGAAGCAGTTGTCTGAGACCCTCTTATCTCACACTGCTACAGGACTCTGAAAACAGCTCCATGGTGGAGGTGATGTCCTCTTGGAAAACTTTGGTGTGCTTGGAGCAAATCCCTCGAGTTCAGGCCACTTGGCAAGGACACTGTAGTCTCCACCCAGGTACTGCAGGCTGTGGGAAAAGACAACTTCTGCTCGGCCAGAACAAACCCCTTGTATCCAAAAGGGCAGGAGATGAAAAGCAGAAACAGAGAATCGCAGATGGGAATAACATCTAAGACTTTACATCATTTGTCTTACCTTGACTTATGGTCTGTAACAGGACATATTATTCTTGATGACACTCCAGATCAGTTAAAATGAAGATATTGCAACAGCTTCAGCTAAACTTAAAACTGGAGCATTTTCACATAGCTAACATAAAAATGTACTGTGTGATTCATATCGGTATTCTTTTGTATTATGTTATTTATTTTATGTTGTTCCCACATTTCCTGGTACCTAAAATACTTTGGAATAACTGCCAGCACATAATTACATAGTTATGTTTGTCAAGAAGTGTAGTTAGGATTTTGGAAGCTGGGATACTACCAGAGAAAGTTTGGATTGCAAAAATGCTGAATAATAGAAAAAATGAATATTCACCTATAAATAATCTCAGTGGACTTCAGAACTCCACAGTGGTGAGGTAAATAAGGCAACAGCCTTCTTTGATTTGGATACGCTCTGTTTTTAGAAAGTTATTCTGGTAAATATAGATACTAGAAACTTGACTTTTCAATGAAGTCTTAGGACCTGAAGCAACTTTGCAGCAATGGGCATATGCCAGTGCTGTGCCCTTCCGATGGTGGGCATTGCCAATTAAAAGAAGTGTGAACAGGGATTGAAAGTCACCATTTGATAATGCTGTGAGCTCCGCATATGCGTGTCAGTTGCTGTAGCTCTGTGGCTGACCCTGCTTATGGATGGTCACACCAAATTCTACTCAAAAACATACATTTTTCACTGAGCTTTCAAAGCGGCGTGCTCATTCCCAGATGGGATTTTGTTTTAACTTTTCCATAGTTCACACAAGCACCTTGCGAGACTGAAGTTGGCTGTTTCCTAAGGGAAACGCAGTGGGCTTCTGTGTTGCAGTGCCTCACAGCTTGCCTCCCCGTCCTGCCCACCACTGAAGAGGAAAGCGATTGTGAATTAGGCTGAATTGACATTTCTGAGTGAAATGATCTGGCTCGCTTTGCTGGTCAGGGTAACAGGCCAGTGCTGTACAGAATGGAGGTTCATGTGTTTATGTATCTGCTGGTCCCGCTATTGTACATCTCTGGGAACAACTGTTGTTATATAGCAGCAGCTACAGGGAGCCTATGTGGTGTGCATACTTTTGAAGTACTAGAAATCCTCTGACAATGTTACAAAAAGAACCATTCAGACAGGGCCAGGGTGGAGGAACTGAGGGAATAACAAACGAACTGACAGTAATGACATCTGGAAACTGCATCGCGGAATGCAAGATGCGCTTACCAGAGTTAAAGTACCAGACATGGTATGTAGTTTTATGATACCTACAAGCAGTATAACCTGCTTTTGGAATAAACTCTCAGTAATCACTATTCCAATGCTTTATCTCAAAGCTAGAGTTTAGAACAAAGCAGATGTGAAGATTAGGTTTCAAGTGCAGTAAACTGGTTTATAAATCTCCCCAGTGTATTGAAATATATCTCATGTATTGCTAAGCATTCTAATTTAATAATGTATCTCCTCTGAAAAAAGCCAAACAACTTCCCCTCCAAACCCCCACCACTACCACCAACCCACCATGTATTTACCAGTTATGGATTACTGTTTACCTCTGCTTTGGAGGCATGAGACGTTAGCTGTGTAATGAAATCAATCTGTGAAATATTCCTGTACCTCTAACTGTCCAGGCATTTATTAATTACTTTGTACTATGCATATTTTAATGTCAAATTTTGAACATTTCCTCTTATTTGACTTGTTTTTTTATAATTACAAAGGCCTGAAATGTTATCATGATCTGAAAAAAAAACCCCCATGCAGCTACAATAATAAAAATTACACTTATGCCATCAGTGTAACATGGCATACATCATATTAATTGTTTGTCGTGGCTTAACCTCAGCCGGCAACACACAGCCATCCACTCACTCCCCCCTGGTGGGATGGAGGAGAGAATTGGAAGATTAAAAGTGAGAAAACTCATGGGTTGAGATAAAGACAGTCTAATAGGTAAAGCAGAAGCCGTGCATGCAAGCAAAGCAAAGCAAGGAATTAATTCACTGCTTCCTATCGGCAGGCAGGTGTGCAGCCATCTCCAGGAAAGCAGGGCTCCATCATGTGTGACAGTTACCTGGGAAGATAAATGCCATCACTCCGAATGTTCCCCCCTTCCTCCTTCTTCTTCCCCAGCTTTATATGCTGAGCATGACATCATATGGTATGGGATATCCCTTTGGCCAGTTGGGGTCAGCTGTCCCAGCTGTGTCCCCTCCCAGCTTCTTGTGCACCCCCAGCCTACTTGCTGGTGGGGTGGGGTGAGAAGCAGAAGAGGCCTTGACTCTGTGTAAGCACTGCTCAGCAGTAACTAAAACATCTCTGTATTATCAACACTATTTCCAGCACAAATCTAAAACATAGCCCCATACAAGCTACTATGGAAAAAATTAACTCTATCCCAGCCAAAACAAGCACACTGTTATAAAGAATTTTATATGTATATTGATATTTTATATAACATAAATCCTATGGTATATTATTAGTAAGGTATTGTTTTATATCAGCATTACAAAACTACATAGTATTTTGCATGCTCAATCTGGTATGAGGAGTGTCAATGTGTGCAGCATATCCTGCTGATGGCTGGGCAAATGGCTCGGGATAGACCTAGTGTTGCAGATATGTATAAGTTTCTGCTGAATGTAAAACTGATGCCTAGCATCCTCAGCATGCAATACAGAGTCAGGTTCTATCTTTGTAGTTAGGCTGAGCCCTATTAAGATTCCTAATCACATCAACCCTGAGGCTGGGGCTGTGGTTTCCCATCTTATAAATGAGAAAAATGAAGAAGAAAAATAGAAATGAAGTAGTCAAATTAGCAGAAGACGAAGTTCTTGGAGTTCTTGTCTCTGACCTAGTGCTCAGTATCCTGACCCTTCACACTACTACATGTCACAGGAAAGCATCTTTGGTGCTCTGAAATATGTTTTATTTTGGGGAATATATTTATAACCCAAGAAAGACATCTGGACTTTTTTGACTCTTCTAAGTAAAAGGATGAATCAGATGTATAGACACAAAAAATTAAAAAATTGCTTGGTAATCCAATGGTAAAGCTCTTCTTTTGTCCCAATTGATGGATATTCTTGATGCCAGGACTGAGTCCTTTCCTGATTACAACCTGTGGCTGCTCACGATCTCAGTGGGATGTGGGAGATGAGGAAAAGCACAGTATCAGAGTCTAAACCTGCAGCATGGTACTGAGAGAAGACTGTTGTAGGCTTTGAAATAGTCTGGTTTCTGTGAATGCCGCTCCAAGGAAAGGAGATAAGGATAGATACTTCTGGAAGGTTCCCAGAAAGTTAGCACAATTTTAACTCAATCTCATATGGTTTTTGGAGAGTGCTTATTTCTGACAGATTTTGATGGTTATCTTTACGCCTAAACAATGAACTCCATGAGTGAATATCACTGACTAAAGCCAGATTTATAAAAGCATTTCAGATGCTTTACTCAAGCCCCAGAGGAAACACAGGGGGAAAAAAGTGCATGATGATGATGTATACTAAAGGAGAAAAAATAATACTAGAGTAGTTAGAGTTTTATTTCTTTTTTTCCCCTTGGAAAAAGCAGCAGACAAACAAGGTGAGATTTCAATTTGATACTCCACAAATATCTTTATCTGGTGTTCGGGAGTCTTTATGTCTTTTAGCTAAGCTGTTCCGTATGTGCACCTGTTGATCATGTAAATATCATTACATCTCCTTTCCACAACGCACTGCATTAGCTTCTGGTCCAACCATCACATCGCTTTTAGGAGTGTTGTTTCTGAAATCCTGTAATTAACACCAGAGACCTTTCCAACTGTAAAGAGTTGTGTTGGCATCAACCAGTTCCAGTTGGATGTTTCCCATAATACAAACTCTCAGCTGCCTGTAGCTGGTTAAAATAGTTGTTTCTAGCAATTGCACAGTTATCTTCATTATTTTACATGGCGATTAAACGTATGGTAAAGTAGTTACTTAAGTGCCTGATGTTTATGTGAGCCAGAATGAAACATAACGATGGGCCAGCACCTAACCTCAGAGCTGCCTTCACTCAGACTCTGGGCAAGTTTGGGCTCGGATGTGCACTGAGCAGTTTGACATGTTTCTAAATGAATGTTATCACATTGCTCTTCAATCTAGCCTGGACAATTCTCGAAAAGGCATTGTGGCAGAGAAAGACATTTGCAGATGTTTTTATCTTCACTCATTTTGTGATTTGTACTCTGTGTTAGTAGCTCTGTTATGACTTGTTTAAAGAGAATGCAAATTTATTGTTGCATTTTGCAGGAATGACAACACTCTGCTCAAAAGTGTCTCAGTTTACCACTGTGTTAAACATTTTGCTGTTGGTGCACAAGGGGTGAGAGAGAAGTACTGGTTCAAGAGAAGCATAACTCGGTACATTTCTACTATGCTCAGGTCTATAAAGCCATTAAACGTTTTTTTCTTTTTTTCACAGGATAATTGCATCAGTTTTATTTTTCTGGAATCTGTTGATCCCAATTCCTTGTATTTAACTTTATCTAAATTTTATTTGCTTACTTCCCTTTGGCCATTAAAGTGATTTATTTTTTTCTTTAAAACTACTAACACCTCCTTCCGCTCATTAGAGACCATGCTGTGTAACAGGTCCTCCTGTGGTCCTCTAGTGGCTTTTTTGTTCTGACCATGAGGAAGATTGCTCTGTGACTTTCTCTTTTCATACCCATCACAGAACAACTTTATTTTCCAAACCCAGAGGGATTCTGAGAGGTTCAGAGAAATTACAAAGAAGGGACCTTATTTTTTATCCAGTCTGTGGTACTGGGTTTATGACATTATTCTTCATCCACTCTAATTTTAAAGACCTAGATTTGACCTTTAGCACCTATTTCCAGGGTCACATTGTTGTTCATCACATTCTCCCCTTTTTTAATTTCAAACTTTTGTTCCATTTTGAACCTTTCTTTTATTTTTCAGCTCTTTTTGTACCCAACCTGTATTTTGCCAGATCTGCTTTGAACTACTTTACTATTCTATCAGGAGAGATATTTATCTTGCATGACTTGTCTTAGCTCTCTTGCCTCTGTGAAGATGTGGCGATGTACCCATCTACTCTGACAATCTTTTCCTAGATTTTACTTATTTTTATTTTTGCTCTTACATACTTTAAGCATAAATATACTGTTACTGTTATTTTCTCTGAAATCCATTCAGCTGGGTTATTTCTGCCTGGGAATTGAGGCTCTTGGAATTAAACACTTTGCAGCAGAGGTGGCTGTAACAAAATTGTCTCTGCGAGGCCTCTCTCTTTACAATGAGACCTATGGGGGTAGACCTTTGCATGTGCCTGTAGTCCTACTGATTCAGTAAGATTCCCCACAGAGCAGCCCATTTGTCTGGAGCTCACTGGAGAATGGGAATCTATGTGAGAAATGTCCCCTGCTGCTCCCTCGCTCTATACCTTGTTGCCTAAGCACCAAACACTCTGAAACTGCATTGACATTTTTGCTGTCTCACATTGCAAGTTCACATGATGTATGTGCTAGTTTCCATGTTTCATCATCCCTTTGTATATTAGGTAAATTTTCTTAGATTGATCACTGTCTAATCTCCTCCTGGTGTTCTGTTTCCTCTGGGTTCATCTTGCATGCTGGAGATGCCTGAGCTGCATGAGTTCTTGATCCTGGTGACCGCTGGAAGAGGTGACAGACCTATCAGCAGAAGTGGCAACTCCTCTTTAAGAAGGTAAGGACTAGCATTTGGGTTGAAGAGGCCTGGAAGCATGAACTCTTGGAGGAATTAGCTGCAGGAAGCTTTCACCTGATATTTTAAAAATTTGTCTTTCTACATGACAGGCTTTGCTCAGGCCTGCTAATCGAGACTGGAGGAAAGTACAAGTGGGTGACCAATAGCCATTCTGTAAAGTTGTTATTTCTTCAGGTCTTTTAAAGCTGTATTTTTGTTGCACTGCTTTAATATGTATTATTTTGGGGTTTATCCAGCACCTAGGAATATTTGTAGTTTCTGGGTTTCCAGCTGGTGCCTGCATGAGCCTTATGACTTTAAAGAGACATGATATCACAAGCAGTATCTGGTCACTACTGCAATGGAATGAGCCAGTGCTCTGTATAACGGAGGCTAAGACAAAGCGGCATGAGGAGTTAACACCAAAAAGATCTTATATAATCCATCTTGCCTCATTCTGCAAGTCTAACTATAACGTACAAGGAAAATGCAGAGAAGAAAAATCTGGCATCCATAGGGGACACACTGAAAAGGTTATTTTCTGTGTTCACCTGTCCTGCTGTTTTGAAAAAGTACTCAAGCATGTTTACTTTGCTTATATTTGGAAACCTTTTACTTCTATGTTCAGCTTGCCTTTATGTCTTGCTACAGCTCAGAAACAGTTGTCAGAGGTATCTCCTTGAAGATGGCATCTCTGAGTCATGGGATTGAAGATAATGGAAGCCTCTTACTCATATCAACAAACTGCTTCTGTTCCCTCGTCATCAGCCTGGGAGTGTTGCAGATTTATGGTTTGATGCAGTACCTCACAGGAGAACAAATGCAGCTTTACAGCTGCAGCTGGAACTGAAGGGAAAACTACAAAAGATTAATTTTACCTGTAAGTTTTCATATTGTCATTTATTTGAAACTCACCTATCAAAGGGACACTGAGCACTGTTGATAGATTATTTATTAAGGAATCTGATATGGCAAATTGTTCAAATATTTGTGATGTAGGAAGAAAAGCATGTTTTAAATGAGTTGAGGAATTCCGTAGGGGGAAATACATAGTAAATATCATCACAAAAAGATGGAAGCAGGTGAGGGAGCCAAAAATCAAAAAGAGTATAACCAAGGATTTATAAGCCTCTTTTACTCTGCCTTTCGAGTAAGGGCTCTAAGCAGTTGTAAAATTGTAGTGTCCATTGGGCTGGTAGGTCCCAGGATGCCTCTGGAACCTGGAAACCCTGCACTGATACACGTCTCCACTGTGGAGACCTTGTGTTGGGTTCTGGTGTGCTGGGGGCCAAGGGGGGAGATGGACTCTCATGGGCACTGCCTATGCAGGAATTACTGAAGACACAGAGATAAACTCTGCAGCCTTCTGAGTTACGAAAAACAAAGACTTCATAAAATCTAAGATAATAACTGATCTTGTGAAAACATCTTGCTCTGCTGGTGCAGGCAAGTGCGTGTCATAGCTGACGTTATTACAGGAGGCCTTCGAAGAATGAATGTATATACTTTGCTATATACAGCTTTCAACTGGTTTTTTTGGAAGATGTGCATTACAGTTAAGTCCTCATCCTGTTGCCATTAAACTCAATCTAGCTTTGAAATGGAGCAGATTTCTGGAAATTACAATATTTCTCCTTTTTAATTTAAACATATCAATTCATCAACATAGACAGAAGTCAAATATCACAATACTTGGAAGTCATAATAATTCACTTGGAATGCAGCACTATGCCTTGGCAAGATCACTTTATATAAACCACCCAAAGTACTGATAGCTTAAATTTTCCAACAGGCAGAAAAAAATTCAAGTTTTCTTTTTTCTTTTTTTTTTTCATTTTGAACTTAACCAAAACATTAAAATACTTCAGAAAACAAGATTCTACAATAACTTCAGGTAAATTAATAATATGGAGATGTTTCCTTTCTTCCTGTCAATGTTGTTATGCAAAATAAGTTTTAAAATGGAAAAAAAAACCCCAAACATACTCCAACTAGTAAAACTAAAACATTTGCTTCAGAAAACTTCATAAGCAGATCATTTGCTTCCCTTTTAAGGATGCTGAAAAAAATATTCCTTTCCCCACCCCTGGGGAAAAAAATAGTGTGGAAATATATTTTTGTGAAATGTTGCACTCTGAAAAAATGTATGTTCCTGAAGAGAAAATTCTGACCAATTTATGTTTATTTACAGCTAACTTTCTCCCAGTAAAAAAAAAAAGTGTAAGCTTGGTGCATTTATTCTCATACTCACTGGGAGGCTTGGCTCACAGTATGTTAGGATCTTTATCTACCTGCAGGCTTCAACCACCAGTTAGGCCATGTAGGTATTACCAGTAATGTAAAACCAGTCTAAAATATGGAATAGCATGCACAGTATAAAGGAAGTGGAGAAAATGTGTCCTCTGCACCTTCTTACATAGGTCCAAGTATTTTGCTTAGTTTTTCTTCCTTACCTAATTGTTGACTGCTAGTATTGAACTTCTGTGGGATTAACATGTTTTGTTTTACCACTTCCTCAGCCTATTTCCTTTTCAAAATACATTATAGATGACTCATAGAGCCAGCTATGCAGACTGAACCACAAAACGTTATGATGCCTTGGATGGATCACACTGATACAGATATGGATGCCATTTAATTCCTCAGGGCTTATGGAACGTGCCTACAGTGTGGATACCAAAACTAGGAGAGATGACCTTACTTTGGGGGTGTGCTTCCACAGAGTTCTAAAATACTTATTAAAACTGCTTTATAAATAAAACAGTAGAGCTTTCGACATTTAAAGGCTTCAAGACATGCCATACGCCTTACTGCAGAGCATTTACGTGAGTCATCTGCTGACCCCGCTGCTCCTTCTTAAGGTATAAACTTTTTGTAAAAGAAAACAAAAAGAACATGGTAAAGGGTGGTAATTAGACCCAGCAATAGGTAGCAGATGCTGCTGTTTCATGCTGTTCTCATGCTGATATCAATACACCTCCTTAATACAATACCATTTCATTTGTACAAGGGGATGAAATGTAACCTTTTCTGTAACATGAATGAGACTTAAAACTGGTACTTGTCCCAGAAAACACACAAGTCCCGATTGTACCCTAAGCCCTGTCTTGCTGTCTGCAAGAGAAAAGAGCAGTTAGTTGTTTCAAACAGAAGAACCTCTCCTCTCTCCCTTTACCTTCAGCATTACAGTAACAGGACTCCATTACCTCTGGGAGAAAACAAACAACTCCAAAACTTAGGATAGTAAGAAGGAGATGAGGTAGAAATCAATTCCCTTTAAATCATTTAGTGCATTTACTTGTTTTTTTCTCCCATCTATTGTGAGCAGTTTATTTTTATTCCCTCCTAGGGGGATGTTGCAGCCATTAGTACCCCATCTCTCTTTTTTGACTCTTGCTCCCACTACTTTAAAGGCACCTGCCTGCTTTGCAGTTGGCTTCAGCCTTATGGGTGTCTGTATTTCCAGTCTTAATGTCATCTGTAAAACCAATCGCACATTAATCATACCAAGAAAACACATGCTGGTGCTTACTGTTGATTGAGGCTCAGGACTGGGTTAATTAAGAAAAGACCCTAGAAACACTAGAAGAGACTTATGAAGAGCTACAAATAACAGGAAGCCTCACAGCTTGAATATTGACCAGGACTGTTTGGAAGTACTGTTTTCTTAAACACAGAGGATGGAGAATGTCAGAGGAGGAAACAGTTCTTTGTAAATTGGAAGTTGCCATATGCATAAACAACAGAGCAGATGGGGTAACAGAAGCTCTGCTTTTGCTTTAGCCCCAAAAAGCAAAAACTTAAAAGAATTACTAGCCTCTCTCCAAGAATTAGTGCTATCAGGTATGTTTTAAATAATGCAGTGGCAAACGATCCGGTTATCATTGATTTCAGATTGGATGGCAAACTTTGTCCCTTTTCATATTTCTAGTTGGATAGTTCAACCTTGTAACAGCTGTGTCATCTCAGCCTTCGTCTAATGATATAATAATTGTACACAGTACACTTATTGCTGACATTTATTAAAATTTGTGTTAAAAAGGCCAGTTCTCTGTCTTTCACAAAGATCATGACTGAATGAAGAGTTGATCACCACCATTTTTCAGAAGGTTAGGCATCCCAATCATTTCCAAACACTTCAGCAAGAAACTTTTGTTGTATAACATATGTGCCAGTTTTGTGATATACTGTAGAAGCAAAAATATTTGCCATCTAAAAACACACTTTTTGTTTCATAAAACAAAGCCCATAATTTAATGGAATCTTGAAATGCCTTTGGGTAGAAGCACATTTCCCTAAGCACATCATTATTTTACCATCACTATCAAATTGTTCAAACCCATCAGTGTTTAATTCAATATCTATGAGATCTCATGATAACACAGACCTCAGAGGATCCAAGGTTAATGCTAGATTTAGGTGTGAGCTGGCCAGAACTGCAGCACTTGGAGTTCAGATTTTCCCAAAGCTCCAGAAGACTCAGATCAAAGGGGTTTTTTGCCTGGGGGAAGCTCAGATACAGCAGGGTTTGGCGGTTGGTTTTTTTTTTGCTTCAACTCTATAGCTAACTGAATCCTCCACATAAAATGACAAGACACAGCAGTACAATCATCAAGCTGTTGCAGGTTCAGTACTTTGCTGAAACATTGAACCAAACCCTGGTCTTTTCTTTATATGAGTATCAAAATCTGGGTCTCTAGGAAGCCTCCAGGTCCTCCTTTCTTCTTCTTCACCCATCTGCCCTTCACAGAGATACTGGATTTTCAGTAAACTTTATAAAGTAGCTGGGGAAGTGCTGCCCCACATGGTACTTCGGTCTGGGAGATAAAGGACTTAATCCCTCCTTTCCATAGGATATTAGAAGCACTGTGGTTTGACAGGTCAGCATTGACCGATGGAAATCGCATGAGACATGCTGGATATTCAGCAGTAAATCAGCCACCAGGCCCAGGGAAACTCAGGGGTAGTTTTGTCTCTTGCAGTGATAGTTTTGCAGTAGTATGAACAGGCTTCAGTCTCATGGCAGGGGACACAGTAGCTGGCCCCCTAAAGAGAATGTTCCTTTCCCAACGCATTACATGCTAATAAATCCCAGTATTTTCTTTTTCTTTTTTGCTTTTAAACACACAGAGAACTAGAAAGCCTGTGATGCTAAAATCCACTGTTAAGCCCATGGAAGGAGACTCCAGCCTCAGCAAACAATAGAGCTTTTTTACTTCCTTGTTGTTTCTCATATTCTCGTTTTCTGTGAGTAAAAGAAGTTCTGCCATCATTTAAATCATTTAAATATTTAAGAGTCAAAACCCACCCTCTCATTTTCTCAGCTAGGGACATCCTTATCAGCTGATATTCTTGCTTTAAGACCCAGGTTCATCTTGGACAGATATTGCATCTTCCAGAGTCTCTTGCTAGAAGGGTTCCAGTCAATACATCTTCACAGGGGCTATGGCTGAGGGTACACAGCCCTGCTTCCCAGGAAAGAGCTATCCATGCTAAATTTCTATTGTAAGCACAGGTAATATGAATCACAGAAAGGCTGAGGTTGGAAGGGATCTCTGGAGGTCATCTTGTCCACCCTCCCTGCTCAAGCAGTGTAACCTAGAGCAGATGGGCTGGAGTACAGCTTGGCTGATTGTTAAGGCGAGAAGATCTGAGAATGAAAACAACAGGAACCTGGAAAGCGTAGTGTTTCTTCCTGTGCCTGCTTCATTCTGCCTCCTGCTTAGGGTCAAGGGAAATGCAAGAGCACCTGAAGGCTAAAAGTAGCTCAAGCACTAATAAGGAAGCCTTTAGGCTAGAGAGGACAGCTGTGTGTAGGGAATGTGAGCAGATGAATTATGGAAGGGTGGCTGATCAGAGGTGAGGGAAGGCTTGCTGGGGCAGAGTGGCCTGTCATGGGGCTTGAGTCACTTGCTGGAAGAAGGTACAGGAGCCCTTGAATGGGTACGGAGTGAGGCCTATGACTCTTGGGAGTTTTGTTGTGTGCTGCTGTATTGTGCTCCTGTTGCTTAAGGTACAGGGAAAAGATGTTTCAAAGATGTTTATTTAGCTGCTCTACATGAGCTTTTTCTCAGCCTACATGTCAATGCTTGACAGCTGATCTTTTACAAGTTTTCAGAGCCATTAATCAGAGCAGTGTTTTGGGAAGCTTTTGCAATGTATATTTGAGAATTTGTATGGCACTGGTTTAAATTAAAGGCTAAGGCTTACTTTTGAGGCTGCTTTTGGCCTCTTTCTGTAAAGCATGGAGCCGCATATTATTTTTCTAAGAACCCATAATTAGTAGCAAATGTTTGCAAAATGCTAAAGGTTGTTGCTAGGGTGCTCCTTCAGGCTGGGATGTGTGAGGGGTGGTTAAACCTAATTTAGATCTATTTCAAAAACTGTTTTCTTAAGCTGCAAGTATAGATCATTTTTATGCAGTGCAGTACATTCTGACTTTTCAAGCAGGCAACAGGAATAAAGGCATTCCTTCAGGAATAGGTATGACTTCGTGTGAGCAGAAATTAAGCTCCTATTGTCTGAAATAATTTGCTAGTAAATCAGACATGAGATAGGAAACAGGACTTCAGACTCATAAGGCTGTTTTATTTTTTTCATAGATGTGTTGATTCATTTGCCCAGAACCACTCAAATGCCAAGGTATATTGTTAACCTTCAATTCAAATGAGGACCAGAAGAACATATTTATTTGTTTTGAAGGTAAATTGTAACTTTTCTAAACTGATAGTAAAAAAAATGATTGAGAAACATTAAAGTACTCGCCCAAAAAATCTCACTGTATGGTATTATATGTCTCTTGAACATATAAGGTTCCATATAACAACATGACGATTGCTTTTTGTTATTTTTGATGTGACTTTTTGAAAGACCTATGTAAAAGGTGCTCTGTGCCAAAATGTCTCTGAGGATATTTTGCTGTACAGTATACACTGTACTTAACACACAGGATTAGGCTCCGCAGGTCAAGATGATTGCCAGCAGAGTAAGTTGATGACCCGCAGACCAGAAAGGCGGCTATTGCTCTCCTTCGGTGATGGTCCTGTACCTGCCACAGCAGGTGCTGGTTGCTCCCGCTGAAGGATGCAGGGTGTTACAGCTGGGCTGTGGGATTCAGGTGTTGCCTCCAGTTCTGTTGCAGGTGCCTTGTGTCATTTAGTTAAGTCAGTTAATCTCTTTAGATTTCATTTCCCAGCCTTCTCCCTGGATGTTTGACACCCCTCCCTCCTCATTGCATGGTGCCCTTGCTTCTGATGCAGCACTTGTGCTCCCCGTGTCAGGGTCCAGAGGCCACCGGCAGGTCAGCCCCCTGCCCCGAGCTCCCTCGACAGGACCCCCACCCACTGCCCATGCCCGCTGGTGGTGGTGTCAGAGGACCCATGATGGAGCTTTGGGGCTACAGGAGGTGGGAATGGGGAGGGCAGAAACCACTGCGGGAGCTGGACCCAGTACCTCGCCCTGCACTAAGAGCCTGGGGGCAGGGAGTGCCGCCGAAACCTGGCCTGGGGGGTGACTGTGGGGCTATGGGCAACACCTTTCATGTGAATGTCTTGCTTAATTAATGTCTGCTGACCAAAAGCACTGGCTGGGGGATCAGCGGAAGCGGGAGGATTTGTGTATTCAGGGTGAGTCAGGCACTGACCCAGCCCAAGTAGGAAGGATGCCACAAATTATGGTCCTTTTCATAAATAGGGGTGCATGTGGGCTGGTGATGTGACTGAGCATTGGGTTTGGCCTCGGAGAGGCAATTTTCTGTGCTCCGGCTCAAATATTATCAGAGTGGAGACAGGTAGAGGTGCATATTAAAATTTTCATGGGTCTGTTGTCTTTTCCGTTAGAGAGATGTGGGAAAAACATGGAAAATAATGGTGTCTGAGAGGCCAGGAACATGAGTGAGATTCAGCATGCAAATTAGGTACTTACTTAAATATTCCCCTCTTTGGCCTTTCACCTCCATTTTAGTGGGAGTAAATTGCTGGGCATGCAGCAGTGACATTACAGCAGATCAGCTTCCCTGATGTTCCCTCTGTATCCAAGCTCCTTAGCTTGGGTTTGCATGTGCAGCGCTCGCTCTCTGCGCTGGACTGCATCCAGCTCCTGGCATGCCCCTCCAGGATGGCAGGCTCTGGATTATGAAACAGCAGAGACCCTTTTGTGCTCCTTTGGTTTTGTACTTTAACCTTGGGCAGCCAGATGCATGTGGAAGTGTCTGTGCGCAGCAGGTGGGTGGCCATAATGCTTTTCAGGAGACTTAACTGGGCTGATTAATTCATAATTGTCCTGCAGCTACCTGGATTGTTGAATTGGAAAAAAACCCCACCTGCTGGTGTACAGTCCCTCTTGAACCCTGCTTTCTTCAGTGCCATTTCATCATGCATAATAATTTGAATCAATAGGGACGATGGGAGGATGTCACTTACAAAGAGTATTAAGAATGCTCTCAGTGTCAGAAGTGAGACCTCTCTCCTATCTGCTCATCTCCTCCTCATCTTTGCTGCTTTGTTTCTAAATTAAAAAAAAAAAAGTTCTCTTGCTTTCAGAGGGGGAGAAGGAGATTGTCAGATGTTTAAAATTACTCTATTTTTGCTGTTGAAAGTAAGATTAGGATCTGGCTCCCTATAAGTCACTTTATGCTGTAATTCACTGTAAAATGTGTATTCTTTCTTTTACCTAACCTCATTAAAAGGCTAATCTAACTTTGCTCTATATTTCCCTTTGTACTTTTAATTATGAATGACTGCTCCCTGTCTTCTAAGAAGACAGACCCAAATGTGGCTTCCACAGAGTATGGGGGGAGAGGAGAAACAACTGGGCCCATCCAGGAGGGGCTGAGGCTCAGCCCCAGCACTCTGGTTTGCACTGGCATGTCCTAATTAACATTCAAGTTAGAAGCAGAAGATTTGAGATGCTGCTTCTGAAATGAGTCCCAAATGAAAGAGAGATGACTACTTAATTTTACTTCCCAGCCAGTGGGAAGCAGGCATCAGCTAATGTAAACTAGCTCACTTATCTGTGAGGGCCTGACAATTTGCACTAGCAGACAATCTGTCCAGCCCTAAGCCATGTCTGTAGTGTCAGGAGGAGCATCTTTCTGTCCTGGTCATTTCATGACTCGTCAAGCACATGATGGATGTGTGGCTAGTTGTGTTTGGCCATTGCACTGGAAATGCCACATTATCTTCTAATGGCCTAGGATAATGTTGCTTCATGCCATCCTTTCCTTTTCCCAGGTGCAACAGTCTAATGCGAGTTTCTTTTGCTTTGCCTACCTGGACATCTCGAAGGGAGTGAATGGTTTGCCCTCCATCAGCTGTCTGTCACTTGGTTTCCTATAAAGGTACTGCCAGCAAAAAGAAGTGCTCAGACATCAAATCTATCTTTCTTTGGGTAAAGGAAGGAGCAAAGGCCATGGCTGATATGCCTGTCAGTGGTGGTAAGCCAGTTCTGACTGCAAATGAGTTTACATGTGAGAAAACTAGGGTAAAGAAGCTGCTATCTATGAGAAGTATTGTGCAACTCAAATTACAAACAAGTTTCCTCTTCAGCTCCTGAGGAAGTTCTGAGCTTTCACTGAAGATTTTGTACTTCCAAAAAATTTATAACAGATTTCCATCACTGAAAGCTATTTGATTGCTTCAAGAGCTGGACAATCTAGGTAATAAATACGTTGATTAAAATCACCTTGGAAGGGCAGAGTAGCCCATGCCAACACAGTATTGCATTTTGTTCCTCTGTGGTGGCCAGGCCACCTTAAACATTTCCAAGTTTCTTTCAGCCTTTGTGGAAAGGAACATGGGTTTTCTCTCACTTTGTAGGGTGGTCAGCCCACAGGCAGCCGGTGGTGGGTTGGAAATGCTGTGTCCTGGGGCTGCAGTACACCTTGCTTCTGCGGAGGGTTGCCCGCTGTGCCATGTATTGCTGCAGGCCACGGGCAAAGAGGCAGAAGTGACTGTTGCAGCTATGCTCCGCACAGGGTTTATTTTTCCCACTTGCATTTTTTTCTAAATGTATTTTTAAATTCGCTCTAACATTGACATCATCGCATGTCTGGAATTCAGATATGTTTATTGTGAGCCTGTCATAATCTGCCTCTGCTCACTGGTGGTTCTGAATTATTATGAGAGGGAACCAAGTCCAAGGAGATTATCTGTGCAGTAGGCTATACAGAGGGCCTGTTCTTAGCCATTTAGGATGCCAGAGTATAAGTTTTGTGTTGTGGTGCCTTTTTTTTTACCACCCTGCTTCTAATTCTCTTGGCTCCAAACAAAAGCTTTAGCATTTTGTTTTAAAGTCTGTGACCAAAGCTTCAGAGCCTGTCCACATTTAGAAGCAGATTTATCTTTACTCTAAGCTCATGAGTCAAGGCCGTACTATCATGCCCATTTTGTTAGTGGAGCACAGAAAAATAGGGCAGCAGGATTTCCCCAGGGTGCATAAAGTTGTGATATTGCCCGTTTGCAAGTAAACAGGACAGACTTATCAGTGATTAACTTGTTTTTTCCTGGAAAAATACTCAGGTTAGACCTAACATTTGTTTCAGAGTTTTTGTGGTGGTGTTTGTTTTTTTTTTTTCCCCATGTCTTCCCCACCCTTCTTCTAATGCTACCACCTTTTACCTTAATGAAGCATCAAGGATAACCACTTGGATTTAGAAGCCCTTCTTACAAAGTGTTAACTACCAAAATGTTGATTTTCAAGTGAAGTCATCTGAATGACATGCTGCTGCTAATCAAAGAATCAGAGGTATTAATTAGAATCGGACATGGAAGTGTTTCTAAGCCATGAAGTCTATAAAGAGACCCTGATTACTTTCCCTTATTTCTTAGGACAGAAGATGCCTTATTTTTTATTGCCTCACTGAACTCTCAATCTAATGTCAGTCATCAGAAAGGCTATGTAAACTCTGAACCAATAGCTAGAAACAAAATAAAAACATCAGACTGATGCATGGAGAGTTTGGAGTTAGTTTCATTTAAGTTGTAGGAGTAGTTTATATTTTTAGGTTGTGTTTTCATAAAGTTTTAGTTCAGTGGTCTGTGTAGTATTTAGGTATGTGAATATCTGATGTAGTTGTGATGCTGAAAAGCTACAGCTAGGACAATGCTTGGTAGCCTTTGGAAGCTGGTCTTTTCTAAATTTGTTTCCCTTTGGTTCGGGAAAGAGCTTGTCTTTTAGCTGAGTGTAGGTGAGTGGGGGTGTTTTTTGAAAAATGTTATCTTCTGTATGTGACTTGGCTTCTTTATTTATCTTGAACTTGTGAAAAGATGTTTTAATGGCAATAGTGGAAATTAAAGGCATAAAAGGCGGGTGAAAGAGCCACCACTTGGAGGACAGTACTGCAGGCTAAAAATTATGGTGGTGATTTTGCTTCCTTAAAAATAACTTCTCTAAATGTGCATATGCTGAAAAGAGGCTGCATGGCTTGTGTCCTGACTGGGTGGTCCCAGGCCCCTAAAGGCAAGGCTGCAGTGTGTAATTTCAGCTTCTTTTTTTGCCTCTGTTTCATCTATACCATAAGATGAACTCTTTGGAAAAGGAATGCACAGAGCTTCATCTGAGAATGGGGGACAGATGCATCAGGTAAGTGCTGTTGCTTGCATATCTCTTGTATGTGTACAGACTGGTCAGTACTCATCTTGTTGACTTTATGTCCTGCTTCACACAGGAAAACACTGCTATATTTGATTTTTCTAGGTAGTTAAATTAATAACTTGAACCTGTTTTACAATAATTCTGCGAGGAGCTGTTGAGTTTGTAGTCTCACCAGTCTTACAAGGCATGATGTAAAATATCCTAAGAAATAACTGTCCGTAAAAACAGTGCTTTGCACCCAAGTCTGCACTATTATTTTGCTAGTTGTTGGCTGTCCTTGTTTTTGTTAGACTTGTTAGAGTATAGAACATGTTACCTGTAGTGAACAAATTTTATAATATGGCTGCTACTACCTATGCATCTCTGGAGAGTTTGTTTGTAAAGTTCTCCTGTGATGCAGTGAAGAAAGGCTCTTCTCTACCAGTTCCAAATAGGTTTGATCTGCAGGGTGAGCGTACTGTGCAGAGACTTTTCTAAAGGCACGTGCAGTTTCCGTTTGCCAGCTTCAACGCTTATTCTGGCACCTTATTGCTCTTCAGAATGAGGAAATATCCATAACAATAATTGCTGCAAGTAGTATTGCTTTGTGTAATGGTTTTGTGGCCTGTTGTCAATGTCTTTGAGAGAACTGTTAAAGGATCTCCATACCTTACTGGCTACTGTGTGTTGTTTGACTTGCCCTAGCCAGCTGGCAGGGCTTAAGATGCCACTTCTTTCAGATAAGGAGGAATACGACTTGAAAGGTGATATCCCTAGAAGCAGTTTAGGATGGCATTAGGAGTCTCTCAGTGAGGAGTTTAAGTTCAGACATGGTCTCTGCCTGCTGTCTGATGACAGAAGGCTTACCTGCTGCTGACACACAAAAAGAGTGTGCTGCTACTTGTTGATAAGGTATTAAGAAGATTTCTGGGCAACCTCTCAGTACCGCTTAGTAGGAGATCTGATGGGAACCTTCTCAGAGTTGCAGAGTGTCAAGAGTGGGGTGGCGAGGCAGCAGCCTGTCTCTGGTAAGAAGACTGTTTTGGCAGACATGGCTGATACTTTTCACAGTAAGTAGCATAGCTGGAGGAGAATGGCTAAGGCCTGATTATGGCTTTAATTAGGTAGCTTACTTGGAAGCCAGGTGAAAATGCCCAGCTGAGATGCAGAGATACGTTCTAATGCTTTGTGGAAGCTCTCCTGAACAGATGTTAAGCTCCAAGAAGAAAGATGGAAAGTTGAGAGAATGGCAGTGTACAATGCAAGGATATAGCTTTATAGCTGCTATTGCCCAGCCGTGACTTGGTTAGCACTAAAATGTGTCTACAATGAAGATATAAACTGAACCTGATTCCCGTGTTAGTAGATTGTCCATCCCTTTCTGAGCATATTTGGTTGCTATTGTTACTATGGAGATCGAGTACAGTTTAGCTTTCATCAAGCAAACAGGAGAAGTTGCCAGTTCTTTAGCAAAGGCCTGATAAGGTAATTTCCTTCATCTCTTGTTGACAGCAATGATGCAAGTCAAATACTGTAAATGGAAAAGTTGTCTCTTAAACTGTGCTTTCTGGTAGCGACTATGATTCAGCTTGTATACTGGCCTGGCTCTTAGTGGTTGTGGTCTGATACCTGAGGACAGAACTGCTATCCCTGTGGGGGAGAAAAACCATTCCCTCTGCATTGCAAGGTGAGATACTATTTAAAATTATATAGGCTAAATGCAACGAAGCTCCTTGTTTGGGAAATGTAACTGGTGTTCTAAGTCACAATGCTGGGACATCACTGATTGCTTTTCCCACACCATAAAATGACAGATTCTGGGGAAGACTATGTTAGATACAAGAGAAAAGGCTGTGCAAGTTAGTGTGAAGATCACCAAATCGATCACTGACAGCACGAGTGTGATTGCAGAGTCAAGAACAGGACAAGTAGCCATAGGTGGAAAGGGAGCAGTGCTAGATAAAAACAAAAAGCTGGTAGATTGCTGTTTTCTTATTAAAAAAGATGAAGATTTAGGTAAGTATGTAGTATGGTGGCTTTTGGCTAACCTGTCTACCATCGTAGATAACGTTGACACTCCTTAAGGTCGAACTGTTTGTTCCTTTGGCTTCCATCAAGCTATATGCATCCATAAGGTAGGCTGGTTCTGTAACATTTTCAGTTTGACACAGGAAGGAAATGTAATATTATAATCTCATTTGTTGGAGTAATGATAGGCAGCGGGGTAGTACAGAGGGGTGGTTGTGTGTGACTTCAAGTAGGCACATTGGTACAAATGAGTGTGTGAGAGGGAAACTGGCTTGGCTATGAAAGGCAATTACTGTCATAAGGCTGAAGTGAAGTGATACTAGATATATGCTATAAATCTGTCTTCAGTAAAATATTTGGATAATGACAGACAGATAATGCTGTACAAATCACTTTTTTCTTCATGTTTGACCTCCCTCTCTGAACAAAAGAATTACAATTTTTCTTCTGTTCCCTCAGCTAAGCTTCTGCAATCTGAAATGAAGTATCTTGTGCACAAGCACAAAAGCAGAAGGGTTTAGTTCATGCACCTTGCTTCCCTTTCAATTTTCAGTGTGCTTATGAGTATTTTCTAGTCCAGGTGAGAGAGGCTGAGCAGTACATTCAAGAGTGTATTTTATTCATCAGATGTGCCAGCTGGAGCATCAAGCTCCCTTTCATGGTATTTTTACCTTGGTTCTGAATTCCTAGTTCCTTCCACAGTGCCAGAGTTTGGTGGTCAACATTAAAAATGAGCTTGCACCTAGCAGTGAGACAATGGTCTCCTCTCACCTATAACTCATTTTTCAGGAAAAAGATTGTTACTGCAAGTCTTCTATGAAATGTGATGTGACCTTGATCAAAATAGTAGGGCCTATAAACTCACTATGTTGAGCATCATTTTGGGAGCCCTGAGATATGGGGAGAAGTGGAAAGCAACTTGATGATAAAAGCAAGTGGGAGAGACTAATTTAGCTCTTGCATATTTACACCTTGCCTCACAGCTTCAAGGTAGCAATTAGAAAATGGAAGAAGCTCAAGATAAGTTGAGTCAAAGATGGCAGAAATGTTACAGAGGTCTCCCAAAAGGCAAGAGGAACATAAGTTTCTCATTGTAGCCATGAAAGTTTAATGTTTCTGCAGCTTTTAGAAGCATGGGTGGGAAGAGCTATACAAGAATCGAAACTAATAGCTTTGACAAGTATCAACAGTATAATTGTGGACATTGCTGCTGTGTAGTTTGCTGGAGTGTCAGGTAAGCTCTGCTCCCTCCAAGTTCTAGCTTAGACTCTTAATATCTGCCTTAGGGAAATTCCTTTCCTCTGAAGCATAGTTCCTACATTTGCAAACAGATCCTTTGCTAACAGGACCCACATCTTCATTAAGCCATGTTCAACTTCTGCTTGAAGAGTCATCTTTGTCTTGTCAGCTGGGGTCCACTTTCTGTGTAACTATTGCTAACTGAGAGATGGCATGTAGCTGTAGGAGGCCAACTTTGACATAAACTAATATAGAGTTAGAAATTGAGTGACTTCCCATTTCTCAGCAGATACTGTCTCAATTGTTTGTGGTGTCTTGGTCTAGTATCTAGAATTCAAGCCCTTCTTGATCAGGAATGGATGTAGGAGATCTCCTTGGCCTCTCCATTGCCTATTCCTTTTAAGACTTCTCTGGCACTATCCTAATGCAAAGTCAGGAAAAGGTGATCAGGTCCTGGGAAGACACTGAGCTGTTGGTGTATGTGACACATGGTGCTTGCAACTTGAATTATAGACTAACTCATTCCTTCTGGTAGCTGTGTGCAAATTATGCAGCTGCACAGAGCAAGGAAAAGAAGAGTGAAGTTAGTTCTGTTAGGAACTGCTTTGTCCTCTCAGGATAACTCTATTAAACTCCAATTCAGACTGGTTCTGATGCCAAATAGTGCACTTAGAGATATTGCTGTTGTAAATGAAGCTGCAGTCACAGACAGCTCCTAAAGGGGCTCATGTAACACGAGTGGTAACATTAGTAAATGTTCCTCTTGATTTGCAATTTGAATTTAAAATATAGAGAAGTGATTGTTGGAGCAGTTGCACAGACATCAAGTCTAGCTCTGGCATGACTTCCATATGACCTTCCATGGCTTCCATGGTGTCCTGGTTTTGGCTGGGATAGAGTTAATTTTCTTCCTAGTAGCTGGTATAGGGCTGTGTTTTGGATTTTAGTATGAGAATAATGTTGATAACACACTGATGTTTCAGTTGTTGCTAAGCAGTGCTTACACTAGTCAAGGACTTTACAGCTTCCCATGCTCTGCGAGGGGCACAAGAAGCTGGGAGCGGGCACAGCCAGGATAGTTGATCCAAACTGGCCAAAGGGCTATTCCAGACCATATGGCGTCATGCTCAGTGTATAACCTGGGGGAAGTTGGCCAGGGGGCAGCTTGGGGACTGACTGGGCGTCTGTCGGCAGGTGGTGAGCGGTTGTATCACTTGTTTTTTCCTGGGTTTTTTTCCTCTCTCGCTCTCTTGTTGTTTTCCTTCTCATTAAAGTTTATTATTATTATTATTATTGTTCCAATTATTAAACTGTTCTTATTTCCACCCTCGAGTTTTCTTACTTTTAGCCTTCGGATTCTCTCCCCCATCCCACTGGGGGCGGGGGGGGAGGTGAGCGAGCGGCTGTGTGGTGCTTAGTTGCCGATTGGAGCTAAACCACAACACATGGCTTCCAACACTTCATGCACTTTAATCATGAAACAAAAACTACTCCTAGTTCAGCTCTTAATAATATGTTTTGAGATTGAATACTGCTATTGACAATGTTCCTGCACTTAAACAAAGGATTCAAATCTGTCTTCTGGTAGCTATTTCCACTTAGACACCAAGGCTTGGAGCTCAGCATGATGTCTATGCCAGTGAGTCTATGAGATGAGAAACCAGTAGTATTAAGCCCCTAAACCATAGTTTCTTGAAAATACTCAGGCTATTTTCCCCTTGAACTCTGCAGGAGTGAATGCACAACTTAGACTTGCATGTTATGAACTAAGCAGTGCCCTACCATTTAGCAGGTTCTATTTAAATCCCCTCTCTCTGCCCTCACATGGAAGTGTCTCTTATTGGCACCTGGATTTTAGACCCCTTCTGCTGGGAGAATTGCAGGGACAACTGCAGGACTAACATGCCATGATGCCCTGGAACCTTTTCTTCAGTCTAAAAAAGAAGACAAGAGCATCTCTCCAATCTTATCTCTGTGCTGAAGAATTACTGTGGATTTTGTCAAGAGTAAGAAAAGTCACTGTGTTTAAGTTGGACCTAATGCATGCTTGTATTGACAGTTTTACTCTTACATGCTTGCCTTGACAGTTTTACTCTTGCACGTGCCTAGTTCCATTAATCCTCATGCTAACACCTTGGACCATGTGACAGAAATTGTCTGGATATTTACAAGAGACACAGCATTCAGATTACTGGGTGTTGTGGTTTAAACTCAGTCAGCAACTAAGCGCTACACAGCTGCTTGCTTACCCTCCCCCCCCTCAGTCCCCCCCGGTGGAATGGGGGAGAGAATTGGGGGGGGGGGGGGGGAAGTAAAATCCATGGGCTGAGATAAAGACAGTTTAATAGGACAGCAGAGGAAGAGAAAATAATAATAATAGTAATAATAATGAAAAAAGAATGTACAAAAGAAGTGATGCACAATGCAATTGCTCACCACCTGCTGACCAATGCCCATCCCATCCCTGAGCAATGATCACTGCTCCCTGGCCAACTGCCCCCAGGTTATATACTGAGTATGACGCCCTATGGTATGGAATAGCCCTTTGGCCAGTTGGGGTCAGCTGTCCTCGCTGTGCCCCCTCCCAGCTTCTTGTGCACCTGGCAGAGCATGGGAAGCTGAAAAGTCCTTGAGTAGTGTAAGCACTACTTAGCAACAGCTAAAACATCAGTGTGCTATCAACATTATTCTCATCCTAAATCCAAAACACAGCCCTACACCAGCTACTAGGAAGAAAATTAACTCTATGCCAGCCGAAACCAGGACACTAGGTTAAAGCTATTGTTGATCTTATCTACTTCATCCCCACTTGTGGCAACTTTTAAAAAAGAAAAAAAAAAAGAAAAAGAAAATATTAAATCTTCCTTCTTACACTGTAGTAACTAGTTGTCTCCACTGGCACCACGCTATCAATTTTGTCATGGGCTAGCTTGGAAGAACATTTCTTAACAACTGTATGACCAAGCCCACACTGCATCTAACATCATATGAAGGTAATGTTGTTGTAGGAACAGACACCGGAGCTTCCTTACTGCTGAATCTGGGATAGAAAGTTGATTCCATGTCCATGTGACTTTCCTTGATACAGTCAACCACATAAAATATAGATAACTACCTATAAAGAAGATTGACTGCAACCACAGCTGCTGCTATTAAATTCAACAACCATAATGATAGGTACCAAGTTAAAGTTGAGGCTCAGATACCCCTGCCTCTGCTCTAAGGAAAGCCATCAAGATGTAATCTGAAGGGGATTTTTACCCATAAGGAATGCTTCCCTAGAGGAAGATGCATGCTTTTGAGAGAGCTGCTTGCATGTTATGAGAAACTACTTCAGTATAAAATAAATTCTTCTTGTCTTATACCTCTGGTTGTCATATACCGTCCTTCTCTGGTACTTGCATGGAAACTCATTAAGCATTCACAACAGTACTAGAGAAGACCATGTATTGAAAGAAACCTTCCCAGAACCATCTGTGCCGGACTTCACACAAATCCCTGTTTGCATTAACCTCAGCACAAGCAAAGCTCTCTATACCTCATAACACACCAAAAACATACCTGAAGAAAAAACATATAGAACTTGCCTGTTCATCTCTGCTATTCTACAATAGCAAATACTCCCTACAGAAACACTCTTGGCATCCCCAGATTCTGCATCTGCCCTTCCAGGAATGTACCCAAAGTGCTCTTGCAGTACCTGTGAAGCCAAGCCGCCATTCTGCAGCAGAACAAACTCTCACTGGCAATTTGTAAAGGGTAAAAACAGCTGCTGACAATGAATAAATATTCTGTCCCTGGTCCTAGTCCTCAGACCTGTAGGTCTTTTACTACAAAAATAGCCGAAGATGAGCCTAAGAGCTAAAATTGATGATGCTATTAGATTCTAGAAATATGGACTCTCTTCAGTAGTTTATGGCACATTAAAATCTATGTGGTCCACAGGAGATACATTACTTGTCTTTATGACCAGCTTTTGTTCTCCTGAGGGTGAAATGACTGTATCAGTTTTCTTTCTCCCTCACCACCTCACTTTATTCCATGGGGATGCTAACTACATTTGCTCTCAAAAAATGATCTTGCAGTTATCCTTCCAGCTAAGCTCCAAGCAATGCATTTCTCAGCTTGCATTTAGCTTTGAAAGCTGCTGCTTCTATTTCAGGCTTGCATACCTGAAAACTTGTCTAATTTTTCCAATCATATGGTTTGTTCAATAGAAGTTATTATTTTAACTGACAAGTATCCTGCCTCTGATCTTGACCAAACTTGTTGCTTAAACTCAGACTTTTCCTTAGCTAGCACAAGTAACTATCCCTACAGTGTTTCACTTATAAGTTTGAACCCAAACAAAACAACTTCGTTATGAAATAGTCTCTCTTTGCTCCAAGTACAACTCCACAGTCTCTTCTAGTGGCCTCTGATTTTGCCCATGAAACTTCATAGATAATTTTGTTTCTGTTAAACACAGGCAAATACTTCTGCCCATGATTGCACACACACCCAAGGAGCCCTTTGGGTGACAAATATGCAGGTTTGGAGCCATTGATGGGAGTGAGGAAATGGGGGGTCAAAAGCAGGTAAATTGTGTAGTGCTAGTTTTAAGGTTAAGTAGGGTTAGACTAATACTCTATATTCCTGCCCTGCTGCAGCTACTTCATATTATTCAAAGTCAATATTCAAAGGTGCCTGAGTTGTGGCAGATTACTGTTACCTGTAAGTCATGCAAAGCCATTTATCTGGGAAATTATTCAGCACCACTCCTTCAGTGTCTGCTCTTTGTGAGACAGCAGAATAAACGTCAAATTAGCAAGTATTACTCTGTATATAGGCCATACAGTGGACCTCAGCAGACTCCAGATGAAAGAGGGACTGCTGCGAATCAGTTTATCAGATGGACAGGTGAAACGTCATGTGAGGAGTTATTTGTGAGGAAAAAAAAAATTATTTATTTTTCCAATCTTTAGGATTTCTGCCTGCTAATCCATCCACTCATCTTGATAGCATGCTGTTTTATCAGTACTTCGATGTTTTTTTCTTTTTTGAAATTCCCATTTTCTTGTGTTTTTTACATCCCTGGTAGATTACTGATATAAGACAGGGAGAGAGCTGTTTCTAAGTAAGTGGCATTTTCTACAAAATATTGTGACTCTCTCATTGTTGTCTCAATGGTTTACAATGCATTTTAGCTCATCTAGCTACAGAGGCTTTCAGCATTTTAAATTTATAATTAAAGGGGTTGTTATATTTGGCTTTAATAACAAGAACCACTTGAACAGTTTCCTTATTTAGGACACATGTCATTGACAATGTGTAGGGGGATGCTTGTCTTTTTTTTGAAAAACACAAAGAAAATTGTTCTCTCTTGTGAAAAGGGTGTGAAATATTTATCCTCCTCATCTCTGCAGCTGCAAAGAAAGCTCTAAACTTATAGAGAAAAGGTTGCTATTATGTTCTGGGGACTGGGGGTGCATGTGAGAAAAAAATTATACTGCTAGGCAAGCTACTCCCTGGGTCACTCTGCTCTGTTATGCTCACAATATATCAGGCACCATATGTGCCATAAATAGAGAAATTCTGAATAAAGATTGATATTTGTTCCTTGTCTTATCCAAATCATCACCTTAATCATTTGTATTTCGGTTCTTCTAGATCCCCATGTTGAACCTCTCTGGCAGCCTGATTTAGACCAGACTGGGATTTGCTTTTTGCAGATGCTATGATAATAAGCACAGAATGCTGCTTTAGAATTCTTGTGCTGCTGTTTATTTCGTAGGGTGTAGGATACTGTTGTTTATTCTGCTGTTTGACCTTCTGCTTCTTAATCTTGTTTTCCAGCAGTATCTGCCCAGAATCTATCTTTGCAGCAGAATATAAAATTGAAGCAGGTTGTTACCTTCAGATGAAACTTTGGAAAGAGAGATAATGATCTGAACTTCTGGATGTCAGCCAGCAACGGTGTTGCTGCACTTTGTATTAACACTTTAGTAGAAGCCATTCCAGTTACCCATTGCTTATTGGTGGTGTCCTGGCCTCAGGACTGACCACTTGGGGTCTGGATGTTTTGCAGGAATTTGAATGGTTTCAACATGCTTATTTTGCATTACAACCAAAGCAAACCTATGATACAGTTTTACAAAACAGAACTGCATTGAAACATCCAGTAGAAGAGCTTGTATGATGGTTGTGTGACACAAGAGCTTTTGACTTTTGAAACCTTCCACAGGAAACTTGCTGAAGCAGACTTCTCAATGAAATGCTTAGATTTGAGAGACTGTTCAAAATAAATGGCACTTTGTAACCAAAATACAGAGCAAATGTTGAGAGGCAGATACTTGTTGATGTTGAATGAAGTACAGTGATTGAGTACTAAGAAAATGTGACACAGGGAGTCAAATTTAAGCAAGAATATTGGGTTAAATCTCAATAGCGTTGAGTAATTGGAGGTGCAGAGTAATTGGAGGCTGCAGTTAGCTTGGCTTCTCACTTGAATACCTCAACCCAGCCAAATGCTATGGTCTGCTTTTACATCTTGACCTGCCACTGCTTCGCAATCTGTAGGCAGGTGCACACTTTGTTGAAGGGCTGTTTCTGGAAGTCTTGTGGTCAAGCCTAATCCCAATGATCTTCAGGCATTCATGTGTACTGTCCTAACTTCTACGGGCAGACTCAGCTTTCCAAGTGGGAGTGGGAATCCGCTCACATTCACTTTGTCTCTTTGTCTTCCCTCATTCCCTCCCTCGCTCCCTCCAACAGTTTTATCTGCATTGTAATAGAAAAATAATTAGAGTTTCTGATCCCTTTCAAAATAAAAAAAAGAAAAATTATATAGTTTGGACTTCTTGAAATCCTTGCCTGGTCTTGATTTAGATTTGGACTATAAGCTGAGGAGTTGAGAATGAAGGAGATTTTTCAAGAGCGGAATTGTCAGTGTGAACCTCATATTGGGATAAGAGGGAGGAAACATTAAAAAGAAAACTTTTTTTTACTCGTCTCATCAGCTAAGAAGTACATGGTGCCTGTCTTCAATTCCCTGTCTTCTCACTAGATTTCCCAGTACAACAAAGAAGCTAAATCTTGGCATTCTGATATTTTTAAGACTTAAAAAACAAATTATCTTTTATCTCTGGATTTTTCCCTTCATACACTCCCTCAGATCTGTGGAGGTGCTTTGCGTCTTTGGAAACACAATAGAGCTTTGCCAGTAATGAAGACAGAAAATGAGTAATGAAAGATATTTCCCTGTTTGCCTGCTGTTAACACCTGTGTGTCTACCCAGACTTAGGATTTCTATCATCTTTGTTTACAACACATCAATCACCTGGCACAGCCCGCAGAGCTCGCTCCTTTGTCCCTCTGCTTTCTCACTGACCTGAGCTGCATTGCCTCAGAGTGGTTACATCAGCTTTGCTTTGTGCTTGAACTTCTGGTATGGAAACCAAGGCAGAGGGTTGGATTCTGTGCAAACTTTGAAACAAAGGACAAGGAATGGAGCGTGCTGCCTTCCACATGGAAAAACTGATGGCTGGGTTACAACAGGAGAGTCGCTGTATGTCTCTGCCTTGACTTTCCCTTTTCTTGTAAAGTAGGCATAAATGCCAGCGTAGCTACGTTCCCTGATTAAGTTACCTTATTTGTCATCTTAAGGTGTGTTATCATCCTTGGCTAGGAGTAAGGCTGAGCATAAAAAATAATTGATAAATGGAGAAAGGTGGGGTAACTGTATTCTCTAGTTTTAATATATGACTATGGTAACAATTGGTTTTGATTGGAAACAAAAAGAGGCTCAATAAAAAAGGAAGGAGAGTGCTTTACTTGTAACCCTAAAGAACAGAAACTTCCTCAGTGCAGAATTGTCAACATACAGTATTATATTCTGGTGTTGGGTAGGTTTGTCGTTTTTTTTCTTTTTCAGCTGCAGTTAAAAGTATGGCCTTGAAACACTCCTGTTCCTTATGATGTTGGATTTTTGTGCTCTGAGGTACTTGCAGTAATTTCTTGCTACACATGGAGAATATGAACACATAACATAGACTTATTTAAGTTCCAAAAAAGGTTTCAAATGGTCAGTGATTGGAAAAAGCCTGCCTGCATTTATGCTGTTTTTATTAAGATCTAATGTTATATGAGATGAAGATCCACTACCATTCATGACAATTTTTTGTGTTTTACCAACTAAAATACGATCCAACAAATTGAGGTTGTAGAACTGTTTTCTTGTGAAAGCGTGCTTTCAAAGTCAAAACTCTGAAACTTAAGAGTTAAGAAACTCTGAAACTTAAGGTTGAGAGACTTAAATGGCATCAGAAGTGACTGCCAGCTTCCAACCTGTTAATTCGCTGTGCTTCTCAGCATAAAAACTTGGTATCATTCAAATTTTTATATAGAATCATGCTTTTATTTTTATTTTTATTTTTAGGGAGAAATTATAAGACAAGGCTGCTCACATCAAGCAGTGTACAGTTAAATTCCAGCGTGAATCTCTTCTTACTTTCTACTTGATTTGCTAGCCCCAGCTTTAAAATCAGTCTGTTTTATCTATCTGTATACAAACTCTGGATTTGTATCTTACACTTCCAAAAATCCCAGACACAATCACTCTGGGCTCATAACCGTACTAAAATACTGTACTGAGAAACTATATTTCTGTTCACAACTTCTTTATATTCCCAGGTAGATGTTGAAGGTGCCCCATACTCTGCCAAATGCTGTGGTCTGATCAGAAGCATGGGTTGCTCAGCCAGAGGGGAGAGCTAGGAGCCATGTGCTGGGTGAGGGAGAGGCTAGGTGGGGAAAGGTGTCCGATCGCAGACCAGCAGAAAGACGTCTGGGACTTTGGAGGTGTTTTTTTGCAGGTAGTTCCTCTAAGTGTCAGATGCAAAGCCAGGATGCCCAAATTCCTGAATTTGTCTGACCTCAAAGATAGGCACAATGTGGCCATGTTTGACTATATTTAGCTTTGTGGACAAAGCAGAAGGTTCTTCTGCCTGCATGCTGCAGGACAGCGTCATCGTTGCATAACCACTGTGGTGAGCTATTAGTCAGAAGGGGATGAACCCTTAGCACTAGCAACAAAAAGCAAATCTTCAGATGATGGCATGGGGATGATGAATTTTAATGAAGACTGAGAGGTTTAACCCCAAAGGCATGGCTGGTTATGAAGAAGGACAAGCAAGGCTTCAGGAGAGGTGGTCTGTGTGAGGCAAGGTCTCATCTTTCTTTTATCTTTGCTCTTGTATCCTGGTATCAGGTAACATGGTGTTTTTGCTAGTCACCTCTTCTCAGTGCCAAACATCAGTGCTTAAAGTGTGGCTGCTCCCATCACCGGAAAGGACAAACGCTGGAGAGTTGGACTTGCTGCCCTTTTGCCAGCACAGAGATGGTGCAGGCAGTGGGTGCTGTTGGGTAAAGCTACCTCTCCTGGGAATAGCCAGCAAATTACCTGCTCTGGCCTCTCAATGAACGGCAGCCAGAGCAAGTTTGCCTTCTGCAAGAGAAGAAAAAGGCACCAGAGCCGTGTCCATCTTGTTGTCCCTGTTGTCCCTTGTTGCTCATATAGAGCAAAAAGGAAGAAATTTATTTGCTTTTAAAATTTATTTGATCGGAGGCCAATTTTCAATAATCAAAGCAAGCAGATTTAAATTCAGAATATTGAGGGTAAGAATATCTCTTATGAAACGATGATGACCTGAATTATTGAAAGCTATCTGGTAACATCCTCAGTGCAGTGTTCTGAATTGAATTTAAGTGAGTTCACCTATATAAAAACCTCTTCATAGGTAACACAGTTTATAAGCACTGACAAAAAGAATCTCCAAAAAGGATGTTAAAAAGAAGCAGTCAACAAACACTACTCCTATCCTTTTATTTATTCATTTATTTTTCCAAACTTCTTTGGATTAACTTGCATCAGTATCTATACTAATACATGGTTACACTCTAGGGAACAAAATGCTGGGAAGGAATGTTAAGCCATGCTCTTAGCATTAACACAAGATTTGTTGCCATACATTGTCTATAAATTCCCTTGAGTCTCTTCAAATGAATTGCTAAGGTTTATTAAGATCTGTGTTTTCTATGCTCAAGTTCACTTCCTCTGAGGGCTCTGAACTTCACTGAATTCCTCGGAGCAGTGTTTCATCCTGATTTCCCTGCTGTGTGTTTATAGGGCAGTCTGGCCCTCACCTGCTCATGCAGGCTGTGGGAGTTGGCTCCCTCCCTGGCTGGCCAGGAGAAGGGCCACTGACAGCCTCCCCTGCCCACCCGCTCTGCTGTCAGCGCTTCCCACCAGCCTCCTCCCCGCGTGGACCACAGTGAGCGGTGCTGAGCCCCAGTGTGGGTGGGGGGTCGCCCTCAGCAAGGAGGGCTTTGTAAAGGATGAAGGTAAATACATCAGCACAACGACTTTTGTGGGTGAAATAAATCCACAAAAGAGTGACAGTGGGTCAGGGTGGTGGAGCAGGGATAAGCATGGGGCAGATTACTACCTCCGTGGCACTGCTGGGAGTTATGGAGTGTCCCGTTGGCATGGTGTGCACACCCGTGTCTCAGGGGCACACGCGTGTCTCAGGGGCAGCGGGGGCTAGTATTGCTTGAGGTGACCTTGCCTCTGCCCTTGCTGCACACCACGAGGGTGGCTGGCTTGGCTGGTCCACCCTTGCATGCCCTTGGGAGCACCTTGTGAGGAAATGGCTGAAGAAGCAGGCTCACCGGCAGCTCCTGGCAGGGGTCCAAACCATTCCTCAGCCATGGTGGGAGGAAAAAAAGTGGGGAAGTTTCTTGACACCCAAGAGAGCAATTAAAAGGGGCTGCTGCTGTGTGTGGTTGTGCAAGGAAACTTCGGCATGGGGGCAGGTGGGAAAGTGAGAGAGTGTTGAAAGTGCAGCGGAAGATGGTAAAGTGAGTAATATGGGGAGAAACGTCTGGGGAACTGTGGTGATACAAATGTCAGTCTGAGTGGTGCAGCTTCCCAAGACTGCATCTGGAAGGGGAGGTACTGAAGTGCACTTAGGGGTATAACGCTCAGGCAGTCAGTTAGAAAGAGGGAGCCCATTTTCCCTGGTTCTAGGCATTCAGTCTTTCTGTATAATCTCTGAAGGAGACAGAATTACTGAAGATGTCCCCATCCTCTTGCCATTTAATATTTCTTTCTCCCCCACTCCCTAGCACTAATATATTCCAGGTTTTTATTAGCAAGGAAGTGCTACCTGGATCTCCCTCCCCTTCATCTTCTCTGTCAAGCATGTGGGTGTTTTGACAAATTACCACCTAGTCATCAGCTGGAAAAATCAGTTCCTTCCGCACTATTTTTCTCTACAAAGATTAACAGCTGGTAAAACATGGACAAAATTGCTGAGGTAAGTGGGAAGCAAGTCTCTAAATACCATTAATCTAGGTAACATCTCCACCAAATGTGAGTAAACAGCCTTATTTCATTGTACATTCAGCGTTCCCTTGAAACAACTTAAGTGAGACGGAACTTCTAATGAGTTAGGGCTAGGTAATGACTTGCTGCTCCAGCTGAGTAGAGTGATGGTAGAAGTCCTTAGGAAGAAGAGGATGTGTGAAGAAGTGTTAAGAAGTTCTTCTCCAGAATAAGCAGGCGAAAATAAATTCCCTCTTATTTCTGGCAGAAAATAAAGCTAAACCAAAGGCCTTGAAATGGATCTTTCTTTTTCTTCATTGGTCCAAAAGTGTCTTAATGCTAGATCTTTTAGGCTAACCAGGAAGAGGTGAGAGTCCCTACTGGGCTTAACTGAGAGTGTTGTCTCTACCTGACTTTAATTCTTTTTTTCATCAAATATAGAGTGAATTTCTGTGGGATCAATAATTCTTCTTGTTATCAAATATAAAGTGAATTTCTGTGGGATTCCTCAGATCTGTGATCTGAATTTCTCTGGGCCTGAGATTTTTGCCCAGTGCTGATGCCTTCTTATTTTCTTCTTGGCAGTTTATTAAGTATTTCCAAATGTACAGGGAATCCATGGAATCTATTTTGTATGCCCTAAAAGGCTATTTTTTTAGTCTGATAAAGTCTCTTATGAGACTAAAAGTCCTACTAATTTTGCAGATATGTTTTTAGTCACAATGCATATACTGAGGATTCTGCTTTCAGGCACTCTTTCTTATTCTTATTGCTATTAATAGTAGTATTTATTTATTTTTTGTACAGAGAGGGAAAGAAATAGAACAGGAGCAAAATCAGGAACAGAAATGAGATCTGCATATGTTTGTGAGGCCTTAGATAGGTGACAGTGTCAGGGGCTGAGTGGTGTGCAGTGTTGTCTGTATGAGACAGATGAAAAGACCGAATGGCGCTTCCTAGACTGATCCATGAAGGGGTTCGTATCCAAGAAAACAAAGGTTTAAAGCATAATTATCCTTTGAACTACATGTACAGTATGGTTCAGGGACCACACTAGAGCTACTCTGAAGTAAAGCTTCTGAGATGCATATAGTGCACATGTATAGTTCTTGACACTGGCTGCTTTGATCTTCTAATCCAGTCCTAATGCACTAATGTAAACGTAACCTGGGAACACGTTGAGTAACTCAGCTCTACTCACCCTGAAATTCACAATATTTTCTAAAGTTCACTGTGTGGGAAACGCACGTGGATATGTTTGATTTAGCATCAAGGAGACAGATCCTGTTGACAGATAAAGAACATTGGAAGCAAATATCTCTGTGATACCTTCCTTACATGTGAACCTCTAGTCATCTCATCTGCTTAATTGTGGGAAAGGATGAATGTCAAAGGAAACCCAATTAAAAACATTTTATATAAACCATGACTTTTTAATCTAGTTATCTCTGTATTTTATTTGGAAGTTCACTTTGTCACTGTGAATAGCAAAGAAAAGTGTTGATGGTGTTGCTCTATTGAATTCTGTGGGTCTTAGAGATTCAGCCAAATCTCACCAAATCATTTTTAAAAGGTGGCATGAGAACGTTCTTAGATTTATGAATCGGTTTTGCCCTTTGTCAATGGGGCACAACCATACTTGAAGCTACCGGATATTATATTTGCATAAGGGTACCTCTGCTTGGGAATGTGAGCTTAGCAAAGTCCATCGGTGCTGGTACCTGCACTTAACTCCTCTCTTTCTTTCCGAATCTGTGGATGCAATATCCTGTTTGAGATAATGTTGCTTCAACAAAATAATTATTATATTTCCTGACAACATTTTTTGAACAATACAAAAATGGCTACACCTCCACAGATATATAATCAGATTTCTTCAGCCCTTGTCTGAGGACTTGTTGCAATTTGAAATCCGAAGTGCTTCACTAGAGATACTTAAGCTTTCATTTATGCAGATGCTTTCATCCAAAAGGGTCCCAGAGTACTTCTCAAACTGCTGGCCAAATCCAAAGCCTGTTGATGTAAATGGTAAGACTCCCACTGACTTCAGTGACCTTTGGATAAGCTCATTAAATTGTAACAATAATGGCAAAAAATGTATTAAATGTAGGTCATAAGCTCTGTCAAAAAGTTACTTTAATGCTAATTTCTTTAAAATGTTTTGATCTCAGCTAGCTAGACCCCCCCTGCTTTTATAACTTTTATCTGACTGCTGTTGAACTGTTCTTTTTTTCAAATTATTCCATACAAATATTTGAATTATACAAGAGTCTGGGAGTAATACAATTGAGTAATCCGGGTATGTATGTAGGCAAGTACCTCAGTGACCAGCGCTGGAAGCTGGGAAGGGGCGCAGACATCAGCGAAGGTGCCCACCTGCACTGTATTCCTGCCTGCCCGTAGCTGTGGCGCCTAGGCTATGGTATTTTCCGTTGGCGACAGAAGGATTCACCAACTTCAAATACCAATTGAATGCATGGTTGTCTGCAATTCCAGGCATGGTACCAAGTGTCCAAGTACCTGGGTGTTGCGATGTTATTCGCATAATGTTAACAAAGCTGTTTGTAGTCTAGACATGGCTGGTGATTAATGGTCCACTTCAGGTCTATTTTGGAAACACACTTGGCTTTGAACAGAGTTTCAAGTGGTAAGATTTATGCATTGAAATCCTAATTCAGGCCAGATTATAGTGTATGATTCAAGTCTATGTTTGGATCAAAATTTCCCCCGTTTATAGCTGGCTTGATTCTGGCTTATCCTGGACATGAATTACTTTGAACCTGCGCTTATGGGGACATCTAACACTGTTCTTGTTGTTGTTGTTGTTCAGGTTTTTTTGTATTTCTTTTACCAGTTGAAACAAAACTGTCGCTAAGCTACAGAACAGGATTTCTTAATATCACATTGAAACAATGAAAACCAGCCTATAGAAATATGCAGGAGTGTTTTATGAGCACAGTAAACGTCTGTCTAAACATTTGTAAGCATTCACAAGCTGCTGCCATACCTACCACTCTGTGTCATTCCAGAAAGGCAACAGATCTTGCATAACTCTCTTTGTAGTCATCAATGAAATCAAGACAGGTAGCTTTGGGAGTCTGGCAAAATTCACAGCCAGAGGTTCTGACTTGCAGTCCCCTGCCCTAATCACTGAGTCACATTCTTTGTGAAGAAAGAACAATTAGAATCAGACCTTGCTTCCTGTGAAACAAATGGCAAAATAATTACTATGCAAGATCAACCAATTAAAAAAAAATTATGTCTTGAAAAAAAGCAGATTTATATTTGAAGCTGTATCAAAATGTTGTTACCTACAGCTACTATTTTAATTTCTTTGTGTCTTTTGTAAAATAAGGAGTCTTCTCATTTACCTTTGTAAATCTGTGCTGAACAATCAGCAGTTCAGTTTTCTACTCCAAAGACCAATCTCATTAGTGTCTCAAGCAGCTATATGCTGTATGTCAATGTGAGAAATCTCCCTGAACAGGTGTCAGTTAAAACTTCTGCCAGTCTTAAACTGCCAAGTGGAATTATAGTTAGAAAAGATCCCTGTGAAAATGGCAGTGGGATGCTCTGTTTGTTCTCCTTCACTCTTATTTGTATGAAACAGTCTCTTAACTTGCAAACAGGGATATGTAGCGCACTATCTAGCAGCCTAAAATCTCATTCCAGTGTTTGAAATGTCAAAGATATTCCTTCTGCTTCTTGTATCACTCTGTAATAAGGATTATTCAGCCTGACTTTTGCTAACAGCCTTAATAATGACTCCTAGTGTCACCTACCTCTTCTGTTCCAGCCAAGGCCCAGCAATGCAAACAAAAATAAATGCCTGTTTCACCTTGTGCAACTCAGAATCGAAGCTTCCCCCCAAACCAGATATGAAACAAGAAGATGATATTTCTACAAGGTCAATCTTCTGACCATAACCAAACTTCTTAAAGTGGATATTTTCCAACTTACTATTGGAAATGTATTTCCAACAGAAAAAAACTCTAAGAATCGATAACTGCACGTAAAGACCCAGCTTAAAACCATGCTTTTTGGAGCAGGGCTGTCTACTGAAGTCAAAGCCATAAGCTGAAATTTGAACAATTAGAAAATTAATTTCCATTGACTTCAGTGGGTTATCCCGTGATTACTTGCTATAGGGGAGTTTAGGATAGTGTGGATTGATGATAATTTGGTAGTTTCTAAACCAGAATGCTCTTAGTGCTAAGACGAAGAATGTGTAAGAAGTCTATAGAGGCATTGCTTGTATCTGTGCTACATTTAACTCCGTGTGGCCTCTGCAGTCTTGGGTGTGCACACATGCATTAAGGTGTTTTCAAATAAAAAAAAATCAGCCATGCACTGGCTTTTTTTTTTTAAGACTAGCTCTAGATATCCTGAACTCCCAAATTCTATTTTTTCAATTGCAAGAAACTTAAACTAATTTCATGAAATTCAGCACAGCAGACAAGTGTTTCTGTTGGCTGTCCAGTAATATTTTCATAATTTTGTATCCAAAGTACATATCGGATCCTGCTACTGGCAATGCTGCTTTTTGGGTCCGTGATCCAGTTGCTGAAGTGAATTTTATATCCAAAATCACAAGCTTTGTACTTGATTTACTTCAGTTTGTCTGTAATTGGGAAAAATTACTTTTTTTAAAGGATGCAGCAGTTCAGTGAGTTGGATTTTTTTTTCTTTTTTTTGGTTGCACTGTGGCTGTGCATTGACTTCTCTCTCTCTGTTTTCTATGAATTCTTTTCCTTTCTATTTTCCAGCTCCTGTAAAACTTCCTGACACTTTCATTTCCTTTCCAGTTACCAAGGCACATTGCAAACAGGTCAAGGGATGAAACGCTGCTTTTGCCCCAGCCGATACAGGAGGGGAAGGGCAGTGCTTCCTTTGAATCTGAAAGGCCAAATAGAGCAGTGTGGGATGACTTTTCTCATGCCTGGTGCTGATGGGACACTAATGTAAGCCTGAAGAAAATCTAGCAGTAGAATATTTACAAACCTGAGCTGGAGAAAAAACTGGGAAGAAAAGAGGGAAAACACCAGAGTGCTTGGAGGGCTGTGGAGAGCCTGCTGCTGAGGACTGTAAGTTGTGCCATGTCTGTAAGGGGTAGTGCAAGTCTGTCATTCTTCACCTGCTAGTATTTACTCTTCTGGGAAAAGGCTGCACATTACTAAGGAGTTGGAAGGATCAGGTTTTCGTGCTGGTCATGTGGGAGACTCTAGTGATGATGCATCCTAAACCATGTATTCTTGGTTGTGGGCAACCAAGAATTTTTGTCGGTTTTGTTGGTTTTGGTTGGTTGGTTTGTTTGTTTTTTTGTTTGTTTGTTTTTAATACAGTGACTGTATTTTAATCTTTCTACCTGGATGTGGCTGTTTTGAAGCCACAATGTGGTATGAAGGGCTTGGGCCCATCAAAGTAAATTGCACTTCCAACAGTAAAAAAGTACCAAAACTTAGTAGAGCAAGTGTCCAGAATCCCTAATAAGGTAAGCAAGCAAAACAAACAAAACAAAGATGCTAGTCTCTTTATCACTGTTGGCTTGTGTTGTTCCTTGAACAGAAACAGGGTCAATATTTGGGTACAATTTCTAAATTACTGGTCACTGAAGTTGCACCCTGATTAGCTTTGGGGTTAGAGGTTAGAGTGTCTTCCTTGGCCTGGAAGAAGATCCAAATGTAAGGAAAGTGAATAGGGTTTTTTTATTTATTTCATACTTTATTTCCTCTTTATTCAAAATCCTATAAAATTTACCACATTGCCTCTTTTTTAACATTGTGTTTCTCCTATAAGAGATGTAGATGGAGAAGTAAGATGGCATTTTTTCCTTACAGACATAGTTATTTATCAAGGGTTATTTGTCAGGAGACAACTGTAGTGATTACATTTGGAATGATGAGTGCAACAGAGGGAACAGATAGCATCTTGTCTAGACAGGCCTGTTGTTATTGTCTTTATTTCAGTAAGATTGTCTTTGATTGTTTTCTGGAAGAGCCTTACAAAAGGCGTATATTTTTACATCCAAGCATAAATCACATATGTTTGTGTTTAGAAAATATTTTGGTATTGACTTTTTGGTATTCAAAGATTGAGGACAGTGCTAGCTTTTTTGGGCTGAACTGTAAAAGGAAATCATTTTGAAGAGAGAGTTGTTTTTTTTTTCTTTCCAGAAGCTCTCGTGATTTGAAGAGTTGTGTGGTAAATCTCATTGCACACATTTTATATGCTGTTTAGTACCACAGTTAATAAGCTTAGCATTTGGAGCCAAAGTGATTCCAAGCTTGGCAGGGTTTTCTGTAATTTGGAGAAGGGAGTTTTGGAATAGATATGAAAGTTCCCGATGACTGGTAGAAAAGATGTTATAGACTTTGCTGCTGTGTGCCTCTGAAGCCTCACCAGTATCAAAGGAGCATGTGAATTTTGTACAGTTTTTCTGACAATGTAAATAAGACCCCAGTCAGCTGTGTTATTCTTCTTTTAGAAGTCAGCATCTTCGGGGCTTTGAGCTTTTCATTTATGGAAGATGTGTTGAATTGTGCATTTCTAGATCCTTTCCTGAAGGCTGTTAAAGCCATGATGCGGGAAATGGCAAAAAGTCCATGCTCTTTCTTAACCAAGAGATCAGGAGGGATTACTGCAATGATCGGGTTTTTTTGCCAAATACGTATTGAAGGAAATGACACTGACTTTCAAGATCTGATAGATGGGGAAGGGGAGGGGAAACCGGGATCTGATTAGCCTTTAGCTTGGGGTAGCTGCTGGCTTACTCGACTGTGAGGAGGTAGTGGTGCCCTACCTGGTGACTCATCCAGTCCTCTCTCAATGGGCCTCTGATTAGACAGGGACATGGGCTCACTAGTTACTAGGTCTGAAAAACCTAAGTGGATGATGATGATGATGGCATTTTAGTGCTCTAAAAGGAGTGAATTGGGGAATTATGATGGTACTTTGCAAAACTGGTGCCATTCTCCCCCCCCCCACACCCCAATTTCTCGGGTTAATTCAAAGATTTGTGGCACTAGTCAAAACCACCTGAGAGCAGAGATGCAGGGGGATTGAGGCTTTAAAAGCGCCAAGACTTGGAGCCCTGAAAAAAGAGACCCAGCTTGCAGCTAAAGTAATGCAGAAATACTATTCTCCCTGGAATTCACAGCTCCTGCATCTTACTTCCTTCTGACTTGGAGCAAGCTTGTGTATTTTTAATTTCTCTGCAGAAGAGTTTCTACCTCTTATCCCTCCCAGTTTTTATTTCAATAAACAAAAATATTTCCCTAGGTTGTTATTTAGTTCTCCTATAGCCCCCTTTTCCACTCTAATTTTCATTCCCCTGATGCTGGATTGCAGCAGGGTCTCAGTTTGCAGAGTCATCTGCTACAGCTAATCCTCTCTCTCTCTTCTTTTTCTCCTCTGCTGATTGTTCATATTTTCAAACTTCATAATCTCACCACCAAAACCTAGGTATTCTTTGGAGCATAATTTGAGAAGGAACACAGACCTCAAAAATGTCACTGAGCTCTCAACTCTCAAAACAAAACCCTTTCTGTGCTTAAACAGGATGCTACCAAGGCATCTGGGCCAAAATTGAAAGGGAAAAATACTCTTTGTCTAAGGCATTTCATGTGGTATTTTAAGTGATGATTTGCACAGCCAAAAAAAAAAATCATCCGTTATTAATTATTTAATAATTATTAAAGAATATAATTATTTAATATTATTATTTAATAACAATTATTAAATAATGTTATTATTATATTATTGAAGAATTATAGAATTATTAAGAATGATAGAATTATTTATTATAGGATGTATTATTATAAAGAATTATAGAATTAGTATTATTATATTTGTAAATATTATTAAATAATATTATTTAATAATTATTATTAAAGAACATTTTTATTAAAGATATTATCAGTTATTAATTAAATCAACAAATTAATTCTTTCCTTTCTTGAAGCCCATAAAACAAACCAACAACCACCTCCAAGCAATTGCTTTTTCTCCTGCTTTCACTTTTATCTCCTCCACTTCCATTGCTTCCCGAGTGCTGAACCCAGCACCCAGTGCTGTATTACAAGGCACTGTGTTTTCTGGGTGATGTCTACAGCTGAAATGTCAAATTTGACTTGGAGATGACAGGCTGATTAAAATATTCTCCTTGCTTTCTGTTCAATACCACCAACCCATTTGCATCTGTCTGTATCACTCCGCTAGTGTTAATATTCACACTACTTCATAGCGAGTAAAGATGTGTACTCAAAAGTTTCTTTTATGTTTCAAACAGACCCCCAAATGAGGGGGTGTGCATTTTAAGACGGGGCAGAAGCTTTTCTAAAAGTGCAAAGCTTTTAAAAAGGCATTAGAGAAAAATAAGGCTGTTCTTCAATGAATGACTTTCAAAATGAAAACCCAAAGTGATTTGTTTTTATAGGGCTATTCCCTGTGGTAAAAGCAAGTGGAGTACTGGAACTGTTTCTAGCATAGGCAGAAGCAGAAATAAACAGGGAAAATACTTAAGGTCCCACTTTGAGGAAAGTGAAGAGAAACAAAACATTAGCAAAGCCTGTGCCAGCAGGCAAAAGCATGGCAGGGCTCAATGCAGAGCCCAGCAGATAGATAGACTGTACTAACGTGAAGATTTCACACGTCTGTAAACACGGAAGGCTGGCACACTGACGCAGAAAACACCGAGCTGCCAGTAATGTCATGTGCTTCCTCCGTGCTGTTATTGCAGTCTTGGTCATTGGCAAAAGAGCATCTCCCTCCAGAGAAAGCCCATCTCTTACAGCCCGATCAGGGGAGTGCTGCTGTAAATCTCTGTCCCACAGAATTTTGACTAGAAATAGATGTGATTGCACAACAAGTACCTCTGCTGTTTCCCAGCCAGAGGTGTATCTTCCAGGTTGACTGCTCAGCCAGAGTTATTTTAGATGGGAATTATGTTACTCTGCATGTTGCTGAGCTTGGAAAGATTTTTTGTCATTGTTATTATTTTGAAGAAAGGAAAGTATTCATAGATTTTTAAGAGTGGGAGATGGGAAAATACAAGATCAATTTTAACATCAGCTTTTATACAAAGGAGTTGTACCTCTCTTGAGGCTGGTGTGATTCAATCAGCCAGAATCTGACTGTCATTGAATCCTTGTGGTTCAGTATTTTCAATCTGTTTTTAGTTACAAATAATGAGATTTTACTAACACAGGCTCAACACTATTCCTGTTGTTTAGGTTTCCCTGATGGCTACAAAGCTCTTTCCTTCCTTTTTGTTTTTCTCTGTAGCCTTTCCTTTTATTCATGGTGACTTTCAGAGTTCTTGTGGTTGGTGCAGATGTCCTTTCTGACACTGCAAACGAAATGGAAAATCTTACATGCAAATGCTTAATGTTTAATGAAAGTTAAAAATCATGTGTATCAAAGTTAAGCCTAAGTGAATTAAAAGAATGCAAAACCTATGGAAGTAAGGCCTCCAAACAGACCTGTTAACTTCAGTTGGCTTCTGGTTTTGTAATGAGCCGAAACCAAATTCTGAAGATTCAGAACGTGTTTTTAGAAAATCTTTCTGAAAGCTGAGAATCAGGGCTTCTCTCTGGCCCAGGCTTTCAGTAGTGGGCTAGATCAGCAAATTTCCATAACCTTAGGTGGGGTCATGCACCATTTATAACAGATGGGTTTGTGAAACATCAGTGTTTGAGTTGCTTTACCAAAAAAGTACACAAGAAGTTGCAAACCAATTACATATTTTTTTTATTTTTTAGTGGCCAGTATCCTAAAGGATTCACAAGCACTCTTTTGTTGAAAATACATTTCTAACTTACTTGTGATTCTTCAGATTGCCTAGCATCAGCCTCTATAAATTCTTTTGTCTGCAATGTCTCATCTGCCAATGGAGATAATGCTGTTATTTAAATGCTGTTATTTAAAGCCTGTGCCTCCTGAGAGAGAATTGCTTGTCTTTTGCCTTTCTTTAATTCATGAACTCTCAGGGACAGTTTTCTAATTGATTGCATCTTACAGGGACACAAAACTTACTGCTTTTCAGGAGAAGTAAAAACAAGGAAGGCAACTGATTCTACAATGCTGTATGGTTCACACCTTCTGAAACACTAAAATGCTAATATAGCATGGTTGTCCTCTATCTTCTCTTTAATTGAACCACAAATTATTACCATATTCTATAGGAACAAAAGCCATGCTGGATGTACTCATATACAAAACCAACATCACTTGCTGCACTCCTTCCATCTCCCATGAAATGAGGCCATCTGAATGTTGAGTCAGTGAGGAATTAGGGATTTGGCAAAAAAATGTATACCTTCATATATTTTTACTTTGTCCAAACTCAAGCTGTAAATCTGAAGAGAAAAAAGGTAAATTGGGCTGCCTCCTATGCAGCATCCAAATCCATTGAAGCTCAGAGAACTACTTGAAGAATAAGCAATTGAAACAAATTCATGTTGGACTCTGCTCTTTTAGACTCCTCCTTATCTTGACTGCAGTGCAGGGGGGCCATGTCCACATGACTCAGTTGGCTGTTGCTGGTTACCCAGCTCTGTTGCACCTTGCACCTTCTTCTACTCCTGTTTTGCATTGCTTAGCACTGTCCGTCTCCAAATCACCTCTGCTACTGCATGTCCAAAAGCCAGAAAAGGGGGGACAAATAGCAGCACCTGTGTGGGCTTAATAGAGTAATTTATTTGTGTGCCAGCAGACCTGTTGTGCCTATAAGGGCATCTTGCTGTTTGCCCTGAGGCCGAGAGGCAGTCCCTGGCATCTGGCACAGCTTCAGCAACCATCCCAGATGGGCCCATCAGAAATCCAGAGGTGAACAGGGGAAGGTGGGGACCTCTCCACCAAGCACCCTCTGAATCTGACTTGTCTCCCTTAATAGCTAAAGCTAAGAATGTCACTGTGTTTCCTTGCATTTAGGGTCCTTGCAACACTTCTGAGAGTTGCCAGCGTGTGCAGGGAGGCTTACTACAGGCCTCGGGCAAATCACTGTTGCAGCACATCATTTCATGCTTGTAGTTACCAGAACCTTCTAACCTCACGCTGAGCATGCAGTACTAATTCCCCCCTGCTGTTAGTCGACATATGCACCATGTGGCTTTGTGGGGTTGTTTATCGGTGTATGGCTGAGGCCCATCATGGACTGTCTGACAGTGTGACACAGGAGAAAGCCAATGGCTTTTGTCACCCTACACACTTTCTGCAGACCAGCCCAACATCTGTTTGTATCAGGGCTTCAGCTGTGGACAAACAGCCTCTTCCAGGGCCTGGCTGTGCTGGTGGAAGAAGTCACAACCCCAGTTGCCCATCGCCTGCTGCCAGTGAAGTGGCTCATATGACTTCCCCCTAACATATTTCAGTTCAAATAAGCTGTTGCAGCCAAAACCTACTTCTAAGTCAATACACTTAAATTTTAGATGCCACGTGCCAGGGAAAAAACACTGCAGCCCTCTAGACACTTACGAGGAGGACGTGCCAAGCATTTGGGTGCAGGGGAGAGATGACAGGGTCTTACATCAGCGTACCTTGGTTTGCATCCAAATATATGTGACCCACTCTCTCCTTCTCCTTCAACTCTATTAAATGGGAAGGATGGTTGTTCTCATTTTATCTGTTGTAAAATAAAGTTGCTCTGGATTTAGGCAGAAAGTTGACACCAGAAAGAGCATCTCCCAGTTTTTTGATCACATGGTAATGAACTATGTGAAGGAATCCTGACACCTAAGATCTTAAATTATTTTGAAAACTTGTGACTGTTTCTAGTGTGAAGAGGAGGAGCAGGGCTGGAAAGTGTGGGGAAAAATTCCTTGCCATATTTCTTGAAGGTATCTAACAGAATGGGCCTACTTGGAGGTGTTCATAAATGTATCTTGCTGGATTTCTATTGCTCCCTGATAATTTTTTTTTTAGAGGTACTGGTGTTCTGATGGGTAGTATCTTTATTGATTTTTCACTATTTTAATTTTGGGCTGGAAATCTCTAGAGTATTTCCTATAAGAGATTGCTAATTGTAAGTCTCTGGTTTTAGGAGTAGTTAAAAAATCATTCAAATTTAAGCCTGGTGATACCTAATGAAAACATGGCTCATTTTTGCAATTCTAGTTTCTTTGTTTAAAAACCAAGATAAGAAAAGCCTTCAAAGAAGACTCACTTTTTTTTTTGTTTGCTAAAATTATGACAAGATGTGAATTTTCTACAGTTTTACATGGTTTTCTGGAAGACTAAATTGTCAGTACAGATAAACAAGCCTGTTTTCTGCTTCTGAAAAAAAAAGTAATTACTTTTCCCAATTGTTTTTCATTTTTTAGGGAAATCTTGTAGAAATAGCCTCTTTTAAATGTACTGAATCAAATTGTTAATAGGACTGATGTAGACTGCCATTTGTTTGTGTTGGATTTACTCTGAAATTTTCAGTAATGTCAAAGTGATAACTTAAGTCTTCTAAAAATAATATATTAAAAGGAGAAAGCTACAGAGCGCCTAGATGGTTATGTTTTCCTGTCTTTTACCTTTCATATCTTAATCCCATTCACATTGGCTGTAAAGAGGAATGTTGTGCAGGCATATTTAAATTCAGTCTTTCTTGCAAACATACATTTTGTGGAGCCCATTATTTTATCCATAACTTCTTGCTGCTGTGCATGAGAGACAGTTATTCTATTTAACTTTATTACCAAGCACTCTCATTTAGCATCAGGTCAGCATGGTGCTAATCCTTTGCTAAGGAGCTTTGTGCCAGGAAGGAATTTCTCATGAGTAGTTACTGTGAGAATTACTTTGCATATTAAGTATCAAGTGCTGGAGCTGTGTGATCAGCAACCTGAACATATGTTGCCCCTCGCCTAAGGAAATTACTTCAGTTTTTCTTTGAAAGTGGGAAGAGAGAAAATTGGCTATGTCTGAAGGTAAAAGGTGCCAGAGATGCTTGACACAGACCTAAAACAATAAGACATAACTTTCTGTAACCAAATACCCCAAATCAAGACCAAAATCAGGAATCTGGATCCTAAATTCAGCATTTTGTACATGGGCAAAGGTGCCCTCTATGCCTGCTAGCTGGGATATATGGTCCATGCCCCCCACCTTTCTGTAAATCATTTGTCTGTGGTCGTGGTCTTGCTGTTGCTCATAAGGAAGTGGGCTGTGGGGTTTGGGCTGTTTTCTGCCTCTAAAGGCTTAGACCTTCACCGTCTGGGTGCCCCAGACTCTTCTGGAGTGGTCTTATGTTGCCCTCTGTGCAACAACCCCATTGCACTTGCTGAGGCGATGAGAAAGCCAAGATGGTTTTGGATAACTTTGCTCCGCTCAAAAAAACTCAAAAATCCTTCCCAGAGCTACCAGCACTGGTGCTGAGCATCTCCTCCAGCGGGAGCCCCTTCTGATGTCTCCTCTGCCCTCCCTCCTTGTGGGGTTGGGGAAGGGCCCCATCTTCCTGCAGAAGATAGCTGATCCCTAGCAGAGCTTGGATATACAGGCCCTTTTCCTTCTTCCTTGTGGCTAGGCATCTTTTTTTCCCTGTGAGCCCTCTGTCCACAGGGCAGGAGGGAGCATTAGTGATGCAGCAGAGATGTCCCTGATCTCTCCACTACTTGGAAGAGTCAAAGCCTCCACCTACTTGTCAGACGGTAGCCTGAGCCTTCCGGGTACATTGTGGGACCTTGGTTTCAGGAAAGCACGTACACATGTGAGTAATCATGTTTACTGCTCTGCAGCGTTGGATAACCATATCTTCCGCTTAGTGTGACAAGGTAGACAGCCCTGAGTATAGCACAGGGCTCCTTCACAAAGTAGTAAGGACCACTGTATATGTTACAAGAAAGCCTGACCAAAAAGCACGGACAAATGCATTTTTTCCATCCAGTTAGCTAATAACTTCTAAGAAATACTGCACTCTTCTGACATTTAAAATTGTGAGTGATGTGCAAGCACTGTGCACCTGGCAGCTTTTGGAACAGGTAGCAGCACATACTGGAAATACATACACACAGGTCATGTCTGTGACTCGGGAAACTAGCATTTTAATATCTCATTTATTTCACTATCTCATTTCTTTGAAAAATCCATACACATTTTGATACGCCAGGGAGGAAAGCTTCTGAACAGGGAATAATTCTTGAGACTACATATTAGTTTAAAAAAAAAATAATTGAAGAACATAATGGGAAATTTCTTAAATGAAAATATTAGGGAATATAGACAGAAAGGCTTATTTCCAATAGGGATTAGTTGACCAAAACATCCTTAAAGGAACACAGCAGTAGGCTGTACCTTGTAATTAATTTTTTCTTTTTTTAATGAAAAGGGGGAAAATGTCCTTTCACTTGGTCAAAACCACTAGGCAAATGATTTTTCTCCCAAAGAGTTTCAGAAGAGGGTTTGACTTACCATGAGTATGATGGACATCAGCTTGGAAGCTTTTATGCAGCTTGCAAAATGGGCCTTAGCTGCAAAAGGTCAGTCCCATGTCCCAGATTCTCCTGATCTTAATGTTTGACACAAGCCCATCTGTACCAGGATTTGCTCCAGGGCGTACTGAGGTGAATGGCATGGTTGCAATTTTTTTAAAGAGTCAGAATTCAAAAATATCCAGAAGGCCTAAAAAAAGTGAAAGCAGTATTTGATCCCCCCCAACTTCAAAAGTACTCGTACATTGTAAATTACCTGGTTAATATTCAGACTTATGCTCTGGGGGTTTTTCCCTACGTCATGTGGTATTTTAATGTTCCTCAGAAAAATATAAAAATAGAAAGACCTGCCTTGAATTTCTACTATGAGAACTTCAGTGTAATTGGAGAAAACATTCTCCTCTTAGATGCCATCTTAGATGGTGGCACCAAGATATGGCCTGTCTCTACACTTATTTCTGCATTTGCATTTTTAAAGCTTTGAAGGCAGTATTCTGATGATGACAAACAGCAGCAGAAAGAGAGGATGAATTAGGACTTCTGATGGAATATTAACAAGTGCTGAAAATAATTCTTAGTTGAAAATACAACATAGACTGTTGGAAAAGGAAACACCTGACCATAAAATTAATATGGAAGAGAGAAGCTGAGCAAAAGCCAAACTCAGGCCTCCTGTGATGAAAACCATGCTTCTAAACTGAGTTCATACAGCAACGATGTCAGGGATATGGGAAGGCCTTTGGCAAACTGGAACTATTCTTAACTTTCCTGACTTTTCCTGTTTTGTTTAGACTGTCAAGAGGTAGAAGTTTCTTTTTAAACCTCTGGAAAAGGTTTTTTTCAAAATATAACAAATAACCATGGTCATTTTCTAATTAAAGTAGTTTGTATTATACAGCAGGAGGGAATGCTTGGAAACTTTCTAGGAACCAACATGAACACCTGAGATTCATATTAAAAAAAAAAAAAATCCCATTTCTTTGGAATTAGTCTTAGCAGCTGGCGAAAGATCTGTTGGAGATCTCTACAGATCTGTTAGAGATCATTTCTCTATAACAGGAGACTCAGATGAGCCTCCACAGGCTAGGATGAAGAATGGACTAGCTTTATATTCCTGTGTAGATGCATGGTCCCCTTTAGTATCCAGCTGTAGGAATCTGGATCTTCTTCCAAGTGCATAGGGGAAGGGAAATTCCACAGAGCTGAAAAGTGAGTTGAAGCTGCGGTGGAGGGCTGAGGTTTCAGTTTTCTTGTATTTATGGTGTTGCTGCTGGGTTGTTTGAGTCAAACTTAAGCTAGTTAATGGGTCTGTTTGTTTATACATGTAGTTTTAAGATTGTCAACACTGCCTAGAGTGTGAGATGAGTGTTCTTTTGTTATAAAATGGTAAGAATTCAAATAAATTTTGCATAGCTTTGTCTTTGCCCTCTTGTTACAAGTAAAGAGAATTTAAATGTTATTTATATTTTACTGCTCGGCAAGCTGTTTTTGGCCACCCTCAATAGTTCTGACATACATACAGTGAAGCATCACAAATCGTGGTTACTTTATCCAACTCCACTGTCATGTGAGGTTTTGCTTGCTTAAGACTATCAAACTGGCATGATGAGTTGAACTTAAGATGCCAGAAATGTCAGGGTCTTCACAGATGAACATAAATCTAGGGACTGAGTAATGTTTTATGTTCAAGGTAACCAAATATAAAACTGGCAGAGCAGGCCACACAAATTTTACATTTTTACCTGCTTAAGAAGAAACGCTTCTGTTAAGAGAAACAGTTCTATTTAGATGAATTGCTGAGTGGTATTCTCTCTTACATCCAAAAAATCAAATGCTGAACACGTATTTTTTTGTGTGATTCCCCTTGAGATTTTGTAGGAATTAAGGAAGCCATGGTCTGGGGTTTTTTTTTTGTTTGTTTTTTGTTTTTCTTTCTTTTCTGGTAATGGTACCAAAAGCAGTTGGCATTTAGTTCTTTCAGAAGCTACTGCAGACATTGAAGGGTAAGTTGTACATAAAGGACAATGTAGCCCCAAAAGCAATGAGTAACACATTTGAATTGTGAACTGTTATGCATATCTGTAAAGCTAAGCACAGTGCCTTGAAAACTACGTGCCTTAAATCTAAGTGGTTTTGTCTGGAAGAACTATGTTTTTAGTTTCTGGGTCTCCATGAGAGCGAACAGATAGTTGGCTACTTGTTTGTCAGGCTGGACCAGAAATAGTTTGCATTGATAAGTTGCAGTAAGTTTCCTTGATGTGGAGTTCGGTTTTTAGTACAATTGTTCTACTTCCAGCAACGGTAGTGTCAGGCCTGCAGTTCTTATTTTAATTTATTTTAAGGGTGTTTTAATCACAGGCATGGATCTCTCTCTCTCCAGAGCAAAGATGGCTAAAATTTATTCAAAGAATTATGACAAAGGAAGAGTTAGATGATTTTTGTTCTTGAGAAGCTATTAAACTATTTCAGTCTGTCTAATCAAGAATAGTTTTATTTCCTGTAACTACAGAAATCATAACGAGGAAATGAGTATTTATCCTAGAATGTATTTAATATTAAATCTCATTGTTGTGGTTTGATTCTACCAAGGAAGGCCTTCCAAAGGCCAAACCTTCATTATTTTCCTGTCATTTTATTTCAGACAAGCACTAAAGCATTTCTCTCATAAACTTTTTTCCCCCAAAGATCATTCCTAATAAAATCTAATTTTGATTTCATACACTGCAGAGTGACTTGCATTTAAAGAGTGTCTTTCATTGAAGTCTTCAAAGCCTATTTATTGATAGAGCAAAGACATGAGTTTCATTATACTCCTATGTGGCTAGAAAATATTACTAGGTCATTTCTATAGCTGGGGGAGTAGGCAAATGTCACAAAAATGGTGAAGCATTGAGATGGTCACTGCTTAGTAATCTGGCTGTCTAGCAGAACATGTAGTCCAGAATTAGGTGTGAAGGTTTCCCAAAAATCAGAAGTAGATGTTTAGCTTCCTACAAAAATAAGAATAAATTCTAACAGTAGAACACTAGTTATTCAGTAAAAGAAACTAGATAGGGGTTGTTATGTTATGTTACTAGATATTTGGGAAGCTTAGGCACTTTCCCCCCACACACTTGTGTGGGTTTTTTTAGTTTTGGGCACTCTGGTGGATTTGGATGGCTTTCTTTGAAAGAATGAAGATAAATTGGTTCTACGGGAGGGCTAGAGAAGTGAATTTCTCTTTTGTATCTTGAATTAGATCTGAGAAAAATGATTGAACTCCTGCCTTGCATGAGTGGTTCTCTTAGACTTCTGGTGTCACTATTTTGGATTAATTATTTAGTGAAACTACAGCACAACCCTCCTATGTACCAAGTAAGTTCTATAAACACTGGGTAAAAGTCATACTCTCTCCTTTAGGTCAGCAAATAACAAATAAATTGTGCTAAGGAGAAGAGTTTAAACAGAAGGCAATGAATTCTTCCTTTGTGCATGGGGCAAGAGGGACAACATTAACTTTGGACTCTTCCTCAAAACTGTCTGGAGCAGAGCTCACTCTGTTTTGTGTGCTCTGCAAAGACCAGCAGGATCCTGGAATATGAGCAGAAGAAAACCTGTTTTATAGATACTGATGTGTCTTGGACATATGATGGATACAGAGCAGGCAGCTGAAATGCTTTTGGAAGAGCACAGAAGCTCTGAGGTTGGAGAACTGTTTCTACAGGATTGGGCAACAGCTGAGGAAAGTTTCTGTAGAGATGTATATTGGAGTAGTTACCGTTTTGGGGGACAGACACAGTCAAAAGGTGACTTTCCCAAGGTTCATTTTGCAAATTAATAATAGCTAATAGCAATGTCAGAAAGAGAAGCCAGGATAACTCTGCATGCCCTTCTGTAACTACTGACACCTTTTACAGATGATACTGCACTGAGATATGGAGCCTTTCCTTGCAGTGCTTTAAGACCTGTCTCATCAAAATATGCAAACAAGTGCTTAATCTGAGATGTTAGCTGTGAATAACTATCGCTCTTCACAATTGCAATCGTGTTGGATTTGAGCCTGCAAAGCCAGGCTCCCACGGAGCACTTCTTTGTGTCACAAGATGGCAGTGCAGAGTAGTTCTGCAAACCTTTCGTAATGGTTGAAGGGCAAATTTTTCCTGGAGAAGTTTGTGATTTCTGTGTGACTTTTCAGATTCTAGGTTTTCCTCAGAATCAGTCTTGAGAACTGGAAAACTTGAGAACTCCCTACAGTTATAGCATGAAGTTACATTTTCTTGAAATTATTGTTATGCAAGTCTATTTTTTAAAAATCGCAATAGGCGGTATTTTACAGGTATGTTGAAGACAGAAAAAAAACAGCAGAAATTCGGCAGTAATGGCAGTGTAAAACCTGGCCAACATCACCACAGAGTAAGCAACAAGTCCCTATATCAATTTACTCGATTAGAGTTGTCAACTAAATGCATCTTTATTTATTAATTTCTGTGGGGCTGATATATCATCTCGAACTGGTGTTAAAATGCTGGGATTTAACATCAGTGGATTCAGGCGGCTTACGACCAAGAGGTACAAAGAGAAGCTGGAGAAACTGTTGTAGTTGAATTGCCCTAAGGGAATGGAGACCAGATCATCTCTAGAAGATGAGGAACTAGAATTGTTGCAATAAAGTGTGTAATGGAAATAACAGGTTTTACTTGCAAAATCTTTGGTGGGTTCCAGTGTACAAGGTTACCAAACCCTGTTAGGAAAGTCCCTACTTTTCCTCAGGGGAGGGAGGGACTGACAGAGAAGGCTTTTCTCTTTGCAGCAGACCTCACTCTGTCAAAACCACTCAAAACAACAGGACCAAAGAATTAATTCAAGCCCACTAAAATTAAGATCAATGGCTATAGTTAGGGACCACTCTGTGAGACCTTTAATGCTAGGCAATCTTACCGGCTGATTTCCCTAAGCTCAAACATACTCATGTTCCCCTAACAGCATACTCATGTTCAATTTTTTGACTCCCCTCTCTGTATGCTGCGGCTGGCAACAGAAATGACCGACAGGGAATAACAGAGGAGAAATGAGTGTACATGGAGTGCTGCAGGAACGGGCTCCCCTGGCTGCTGCCTCTCTGCTGGCGGGTCCTACAAGCTGCTTTCTCTCCCCACTCTGCCTCCTCTCCTCTCTCCACCCGTTGTGTCACGGGAGAGGCATGGCAGAATTTGCTTGTAATCCGGAGCAATATAGTTGTAAATGATTCTGCCTGTTTGCTAATTTGTGACATTTACAATGTTGAAGAGCAGCACTCTTGGGCACGTATTGACATTTAATTAGCAAAATTAATGTGTGTTGGCTAGATCTAAATATCAATTTATTAAGGTAATATATGGGTAATTTATCGTGTAATGTATGTTCTGTACTAGATTTAAAATTTTTAAAAATTAAAAATAATAATAATTTAAAAACCACTCCAAAAATGGGTGAGCTACCATATGGCTAGCTACTGTACTGTAACAGAATAACAAGTATAGTTAATTATGTCAAGCGAGAATGTGTTAGAGAATCCATTTAAATAATCACAGATCACACTGTAATCACCAGTATCTGTTTACAGATACTTTGTATGGATTTCCCCTTCACACATTCCTCTACTTAAAGCTGATTTGCACACAGGATCCCAAGTCAAAAGACTTTAGAATGGCTCAGCTTTAACAAAATAAACCTATTCAAGACTGTTAAATAAAGCTTGGCAAATGACTGTGGCTATTTGCTATATACCTAGTTGAGCTCATCAGTTCAACATGAGTCCAAGCTCTTTTCACTAAATAAGGGCAAAATTCGGCGTTCGGAAAATGTGTTTAGCGCATGTCCTGACATCAGTGGAAGCCCTCTGTACGGTGCAGCCATAGACTGTGCAATTGATACTGAGCTGGAGACTTGTAGAAGGGGGGAAGTGACTCCTCTCCCAGAGACAGCCAGTATGTTGGCCTGTATTGTACAATGTAGCCAGACAATGAGCTACACAAGCTGGCAGTAGTAAAAGGGACTGGAAAATGGGAAGCTGTAGCAAAGCACAAGGTGGATGGCATAGGCTAAATGCCTGCTGAACAGCTTTTCTGTGATTGCAAATGAAAGAGCAATTTCTCTCAATGGTGGTCTATTTAAGCAAAACAAACTTACTTGAGTGCTGCTCTCTAGGGGTCAGACCATTTAGAAAACGAGTGATGCTGGTGAGAGTTGAGGACAGTGTGTTGAGCACTAGCACCTCATAAAACTGAGATGAAAATATAGATTGCAGGTAGTGATCATTAAGCCACACCAACAACCTTATCCCATGTATGCTTTAATCAGTGTTGCAGAGCAACCAAATAATTCCATTCAAGTAAGCACCCAGAAGTCTTGTTGATTATCTGAACTACAGCTGCATCTGCAAAACTCAGCTGGAAATCTCCAGGGGGCATGCTTTTCATTAGATTTCTAATATTTCCCTTTTCTGGTCAGGCTGGAAAGACGACAGCATCCTGCCCTTGCTCCTGGTCCCAGACAGAGCCAAGAAATAAGAGAAGCACGTGAAAATGAAAGGGGTGTGTGGAAGAATAACAAAGTCCCTCTTACCAAACCTTAAAAACAGTTAATCTTGGATTTCATGAAAGGGATGAGAAAAAGGATCGATCAGTCCTGAATTTATCTGCTTAGGTTGAGCCATTCCTAGGAGTTTGCTAACATCAACAGGCTCAGCGCCAGAGATATGTGTTCATTTCTCACCAATGGCCTTCCTAAATGTTAAACTTTCTATACTCTCTTTGGCAACAGATGTCTTCTCTTTCTAGTTGCAATGTTGTCAACTGCATCAGTAAACATCACACAGATTATAAGAAGATACCTGGGATTAGGATAGTCTGAGTATATTAACACTATTTGGAAGGGGTCCAGCCAAGTAAACAAATTATCAACATATTTCATAGAGGCCATCCAACCAACAAAGAGGTCTGTAACAGACAAGATGATCTGCATGCAGAGACTTTACGTACTTAAAATTAACTAGGAAACTTCAGGTGAAAGAGGGCTTAACGATTTCATCTCCTGACATACAACTAATCCTACATGTCAGAGCTGAGCAAACCAGCTCTGCCTGATGTAAACTGCCAGCTTGATCTGCTACTGCTAATATGTAGAGACCTTGAAGGACATTATATCTAAGTTAAAATTTTTCCTTTCTTTGCATCTGACTGGCTCATACGATGAATGGTGTTAACATTTCTGGTTTTTAATTCCATTTTCTCATTTTACAAAGCTCACCTGCTGTCCACTTAATTTTTCCATTGGTTTGGATACTCTACTTGGGCAAGAATATCTTTTTCTCCAAGAGAAAGGAAAGTCCCTTGGTCTCCTCACTATGATTCAAAGAACAGTTTTTATTCCCGTCCTTAAGGTTGTGGGTCGATCATCTTTGGTTTCATCAGGCAGAGCGTCCACCAGCACCTTTGCATGTAAAAGGCATGCGTACACTCCCTCAGTCTCTAATAAATTTTGTTTGACTTGAGAAATCCAGTTAACAGGAAAGGGCTGGCATAGAAAACTGAGGGAAGAATGGCAAGAAGAGCTTTTCCTTTATAAACATTTGTAAGGTAAATCTATTCTCCTGACTAAATAAACCTGACAGCTTATGCAAAGCTTAGTTTTTCTCAGCATCAGGGACCAAAGTGAACTAAGAATTGTCTGTGTTTGTCAGCCAAATGATCGTGCTGGATCCAAAGGTGCTACAGAAACTAACATTTCCACTCCTAACATTCCCCTGCACGTCCTTCAGTCAGCAGCCCAGTTTAAAGAAGGGAATTCACCCTGTGGTATAAATTTTAGTAATAAATTTGCTCTTGCAGGGTGGTTTTGTTCATAAGATTTAGTGAAAACAAAATGAGGTGCAAGATATATAGAAAATATACTGCCACTTGCATTTACTTTTGGCAAGAAGTGTTTTACTATGCACATGGCAAAACAAATTATAACAAATGGTCACCTGTGTCTTTATCCTATACTCTTATTAATCTCATGCCTCTGCAGCCACTGCGTGCATGCTAGAGATTTGTAACGAGAGTCTGCAGCAACTGAAATCACGAAGATTAACTGGGATATTAGTGTGAAATCAAACTGACGTTGATTAGTAACTGCAGTGTCTGGAGTAAGTGTGGAGCTGGCCTCGGAGAGAGCAGGAGGTTTGTTTGGTGTTCTCCCAGCGTTACAATTGCCAGGATGAGTTTTTCAGTCCTATCAAGAGGCAACTGACTTAATGAGATTTTGTCTTTAGGAAGCTTTCGGCCAGAAAACGGAGTTTAATTGATTTCTGCTCGATCGAAATCTGGCCATTTGAATCAAGAAATCCAGTTGCACTATACCAGGGCTAAATTTTGACGTGCTCTGTAAAGCTTGGCTTGCTGCTTTTAACAGCATTTTACAATATTTGGTTCTCTCTCCAGAGTTTCTCAAAACGCTTCCGTCTGGGATGCAATGTGCACATAGTGTGCATTAAGGCACTATATTCTATTTTAATCCCTACATAGCACAACTGCCGCATGAACGATACTGTTGATGCTAAATAATACCAGGCAGAGCAACTTTCTGAATCCATGAATAGACTTAATGAAACCTAAACCAAGAAAATATGGAGATGAAACCAGGTGAAGCTGACAGCCTTTTATGCTTCATCTCAGGTGGGTTGTCAGAGAAAATAGATGCCCATCTCCCAACAAGTGCCCCCTTCCAAAGTTTTAGACTCAGTATGCTTGGGCTACTCCCAAACTATCCAGCTGTGTCACGCTTGGCAGATTCTGTAAGGGGTGCAGCTACTGGCAGTAAAGATTAGTATTAGCTCTTGCAAGTTACAATTTAAATCTGTATAGCACCCAGTTTCTATCACTTTTTCTGAGATAGAGTACCCTGCAAAAGCTCTTAGTACCTTCCAGAGTCTAGTTTTCCATAGAGAGTTAGAAACCAAAAGCCATCTCCAGTGTTGGAATTACACCTGAAAGCAGCCCAAACTGGCTCATTTCCTCCTGTAGAAGGGAAGGTGCAGGTACAGCAGGTAATCCATCCCGCAGGCATCAAGTCCTGCACGCTCTGAGACCACATGTTACACAGAGCTTCATGTAACAGTAAGAATAACATTTGTGGGTCCCGATTTGTAAGCCAAGAGCTCCGCTTTCCCAGAAATACTGTGCAATCACTATGGGGATGAAACAAATAAGATTACTTCATTGGCATGGGCTGGTGTACCCACAGCATATACTGTTAGGTTTCTTTCTGTAGAAGAAAGTTAGTCCTGAGCTATTTGTGGTCTTTGGAAGGGGAAAAGGGGAATTAGATGTTATATGTTGTGTTGTTTTGTATTGTTTTTGTTTTAAGGCCAAAAGTGGCCATTATAATAATTTAATCAGATCTTCTGCATAACTAAAGCCAAAGAATCCAGCCACTAATAGCTGCATCAAAGTTGTAGCTTCTGGTTGGGTTATATTTTAGAAAGACATCCAGAAAGAATGATATGTTTTTGGAAATGGCTTACCATCTGGAAGTTGGGAGGACAGCACAGACAGCATGTGTTAGGGGGGAATAGTTTAAAGGAGTAGATTAAATTACTTTTTTTTTTTTTAACTTCCAAACTTTGAAATATACTTAGATATAGATAGGCAACTGAATGTTTTATAAATAAACCGAGTGCTGTATTTATAAATCAAACAAGATTTTTGAGAGCCTGGATCTAGGGAGGTCTGTTTCAGAGGTGCCTTTCTCAGGGAGTGTGCCTATGAGATACTCTGATGTCTGATGGGGAATGAACGCATGCTATAAGCCCTAGCAGAAGTGCTGTTCCTCTACCCAGCTTCTTATCTATCTATATGTCTGTCTATCTATCTATCTATCTCTATTAATACTTAAAGATATGAAGCATAGGTACCTCCTACCTGCTTGGATCTCTCCCAAAAATGACTATATACCCTAAACTTTTGGCGGGCAAGAAGTACTAAAGGCATAGGTATTTGCATGCAACTGTTCCTGCACGCTCTCTCACACACACAGTGTGATAAACGGTAGCTAGTGCAGTGACAAATGCTATAGCCTTGGTAGGATTAGCTCCAAGTATTCAGTGATTGGTGAAGCATGTGACCACCAGGAACTAGGTTAAAACTCAGGATTTTATTTTTATTTTAATTTAGGAGAAGAATACAATTTTCTAGCTAGTTTTGGAGCTTAAATAGGTGATATATTTTCCACTTTTTTACAGAACAACAAACGATAAATTACTCTTACTTGGTTAAAAATGAAGAAAAATTAAAAGCTGAGAACTTCCTAACTCAAACTTCTGTAGCTTTAAGGAAAACACTAAAATAATGCACGAGCGAGCTGGCAACAGTCCTGTTTAGGACAGAAAGTGAGAAAGCATTTAGTGTCCAATATGTTACAGATAGTCGTCTCAAAAGCATGTATTTTCACCTTCAGAAAAAGACTAGAGCTTTCATGTTTCATCAAGTATTGAAAAAATTCAGAGGAGAGAGACATCAAAGAGCATTAGTGCCACAGTTCACATAAATCAGCATATTTGTTGATCTCTGGTCCAGAGATTCTGCTTGTAAACAGCTCACAGGAGCTGCTTTCTACACCTTTCCAGCAGGTGAATCCCATTCTTGTTTAATGGATTCTAGGTTGATTGCAGTTGAACAGCCCTGCATTTCCATGGGTGCTTTAATTTGTGATGACCTCAAAGGAACTCCACCTAGCAGGAACACAGTATTTATGTCACCTGTAATATGTATCTTTAATGGTTTGGTCGTTCCCCAGAGAGTTAGTGGCATTCTTGCCATCGACTACATTTGAAGCTTGAGTGAACCCTAATATTTTTGGCTGCTGAGTTAAAGAAATCACTGCTGAGGGTGAGGGGAATTGGTAAGCATCTCTGCTTACCCATACCTGCAGGTGGACAGAACAATACCATTATCAGCCTCACACTGCAAAGCTAGCAGCTCTGAAGTGACTGCTCTGCAGAAAAAGTCCTTTCTTTCTTCCTTGTCTCATATAAAAGTACATATAAGTGCATGGACCATAAAATGGAATTATGCACAGGATTAGTAGTTTGTGATGGTTCAGTTATTGGAAAGGAAAAATTGGAATGAACTTGCTTTTTTGTTGTTTTGTTGTTGTTGGGTTTTGGTTTTAAGTCTCCAGTTAGAGGTTTTAAGATTTTCTTGTAAAATGACTCAAATATTGTTTCATAACATTTAACTCCTAGGGTGAAAGATTCTCAATCCAGCAGGATGGCTGCTGTAGCTGTGCTCCCCTTCCCTGCTGTGGCGAAGGGTTTAAAGTCCTAGTGCCAATTCTCTCATTTGCCACAGTGGTCAAATTGCAGCTTGTCACTTGAAGGCATTCTGCAAAATTGGTTATTCTGTTAATAACCTCAGCCCACATGGTGTAAATGCCCTGGACAGTTTAATATATTGATTCATCGTTCTGCTGAGCAGCAGCTCTTGTCTTCCAGAAATCTTTAATAGTGCAACCCAGGCATGTATTGAAAGAAATTTTTATTGACATTATTTATGCTATTGCTAGCACAGGAATGGTCAGTGAAATACAGGGAGGCAGCCTATTTTCAGCACACTCTGCCTAAGCATCAGCATGAGAGTCCTAGGATATGGGTATGTGTATACTGTTAAATAAAAGATAGAGAGAGAGTTCTTGTCCCAGCCCTCTGGTTCCCAGCACTCCTTGATTACTCACTCTCTTACTGGCTCTTGTTTGGACTGTTCCAGTTAGCTCTGTTGCAGACAACTGTGTGATGCAGTGGGTTCATCCTGCACAGAGTGGGTGGAAGTCAGAAACTGCCTCTTTGCCTTGGGTCAGTCCATGATCACACTATATTTAGCAGTTATAGCCAGTGTCCCAAGAATTGACTCTGGGATCTCCAAAATTGACTCCAGGTAAGTATTAAGATGAGGTTAAATTCCCTGCTGATTGCTACAGCTTCCCTCAAGAAACTGGCACGCAAAACAATAGTAGTACAATAGCATTAAAAAAACCCCCAAACCAGACAGTTCTGTCTACATTTTTGAAAAAAAAGTAAGAATGTCTGTAAAAATGCTGGTTGGTGACACCTCCTGTAAAATAATGAATTAAATGGTTTTGTGATGCCCACATCAAAAATGTCCTGAATTATTAAGAAGCTCATCTGACCCAGTAACTTTTTTGCTTTTTGACTGAGGACTTAAATAACTAGTTATGATACCCAAATTCAGTTTACAAGTGGCCAGAGTTGTAGAACAGTGCTAAATTTAAAATCTAACCCTATTTCTCAGGGTATTTTTAAAATAGCTTTTCAGTGAAGGAAACTATAATGAATCTGTAAAACTTGGTATTTTGTGAGCTTAGTGTATTGCCTATAATCCTAAAGTCGCATTAACTCATAACCTTTCAACATTCAAATGCTGTTTTCTTTAGATAGGTTTATAGGAGAGTAAGTACCTGGCAGTCACAAAGAAATTTGCTTTGAAGGGGGTTTTCTGCTGATCTGCTTCCCAGCAAGGTACATCCTTTTCTATTACTTAACTTTGTTGTCGTCACCATGTTAACTTATGCAAGCGAAATATTAACTTATGCAAAGGGAATGTAGTGTGTATGCAGGAGCTAAGGTTCATTAGAAGGCTGGGCAACGTGATATGCTTATATTTTTGGCACAAAATGTTTTTTCAGGTTGAAAAGCAAGTTTATGCAGGCTCAGATGCTAGCCAAATTGTGGATCATGAACCTTGGATGCTAGCCAAACTGTGGATGGCGAGCTATGGCCAAGGGCCAGCCTACAGTAGATGGACACTGCATGGAGGTTGAGACACTGAGACTGGGAAAGTGGGCAGTGATCTTTTGATCCATCAAACAGGATCTTCCCACTGCCTAATGTAATCCCTCATGGAGCCAGGGATTTGGGAAGCTCCTTGCTTGGGATATGGGGGATTCCACAAGCTCCTTGTGCTGGTGCACTGGATGTTGGTATGCCCCGCTCTAGTAATCTCCATGTGTGCATAGCTGCATCCTGGCTTGTGCATCCTAACCAGTGAACTGAAGCATAGCCCTGCAAGCTTTCTCCCTGCTGGGCTTCTGTGGAAGTCGGAAGGCTTTGCTCGTTGTAAGTTTGCTGGCTTGGAACATCAGAGAACAAAAAGCAGTTTATGAATACCACGCAAATTATGTCATACAAAAGTGACTACTAGCCAGATGATTCACTGCAAATGGATCGGTAGTTTTGGTGTTTGTCTATTTTTTTTTCCAGCTGAGCTGAGAGATGGTTTATTGTTGGAGTCTGAGAACTGCTCACATCTGAGAGATTTTGAATCATGTCTGCTCTTCTCAAGTACATGGCCTAGCACTGGAGCAGGAGATCAGGCGTTCCACCTCCGGAGAGCTGTTCACGTTTCTGTTACTGTCCCCTTGTAGTTGCGGCACACTCATTTGACATGTCATCTTTCCCTATGATTACAGTGACAATGATCATTACTGGCTACAGTTTCACTAGGGAAAGGGAGGGAAGGATAAAAAGGGGTTAATTTTCTGTTTAACATTCCTTTGCCATACGGCTAGCAGCATACACGATTCCAGCTAGAGATCTGCTTTCTCCTGCTCCTTACCCCAGAGAAGATGGGGTTATGCATAGGATTTTGGATTCTCACACCCCCGGCAAACTCCCTCTGTAGCTCCACCTCTCCCCTACTCGTATGCTGTCCTGGAAATCTCTAGTGCCAGGGGAAGGAACAGCAATCACACCTCATACCTTGGTGCCGTTTCCAGCCCTCCCCTTCCTCTGGTCAGTGCCACTTCAGGGGCTGAGAGGTCACTTGACCAGCTGACATGGGAGGAAAGCTTTTGGAAACCAGAGATTCCTGGAAAGGGGCAGAGTAGCCTTGGGGAAGGAAAATGAGGTTAAGGTCTCTCTCGTGCTGTGGGTGTTGATGTTATGTCCAGCAGTGGACATTATGTCCCTGTGGTACAGCCTGTGTGTCCAGTATGAGCCACTGCGATGGATCAATCTATTCTACAATGCAGTGAACATTGAACATCACTGTCATGGGTGGCAGAGAGTTAACAAGAGGCTGTAGTGGATCTGAACTCTGGGGTTTATTTAAGAACTGTCAAAGTTCTTAAATAAACTTTTACCTTTTAAAAACTAAAAAAAAGAAAAGAAAACAAAACAAAAAACCTTTTAGACAAGTTTTTACCCTCCTTGATTATCTCTCTCACTCACACGCTCCCCCCATCAGTGTTACATTCCCTGGGTCTCAACTTCCCTTCCCCATGGGGAGGTCGTTGTTGACCTGGAAAGGTTGGGCAGAAAGCCATGCTGCTTCATCCTGTGCTGCTGCTTCCAGTTGCCAGTCTCAGTTGCTACTGGCCAACTCCCCTGGGCCCCACCCAGCATTCGCCTCCACACAGCTCTTTGATATCCCGGATCTTACACCACTTCTAGGATCTTCCTCCAGCTGGGATCTTCACCTTCCTCCTTCCAGGACCCCTTCTCTCCAAGACTACTGTTTCTCTACAGGAACTCTTCTTTTTGGACTCCTTTCTGAGACCATAAACCTCTGATTGTCCCAGTTTAAATTGTGTGTGAGAAGCACGTGTGGTCAGCCTCCTAATTGGTGGTTCTGTCTCACGCCTCTTCCTTAATTGAAGGATTTGGGATGTGCCACTTTTGTTTAGTCCAGGTGTTTACAAAATCTACAACCAGCCTGCACTTGTTGCTGCTGGTGAGTTCAAAAGTTCCGTTTTGGACATTCACCCACCCACCCACCCACCCAAACTCAACTAACTGCCTGTTAGCTTCCACAATCTAAGCTATTTTTTTTAACCTATGACAATTATTCACGTAGTCTTGTATCCAGCCTTACTGCCTTGCAACTGAAGTAATTTTAGGTGCAAAGTTAGTGAAGATGAGCAGGGAAAAGGATGGAGAGATCACAGATTCTTCATTAGTGTCATCCAGTTTGGCACATGTACACTGCATCAAACCACGCAATGCCAGGCAAGAACCGCGGAGACATACTCTTCCTCCAGATCATGACTGGTGTGTCCTAGCTAGTGTCTGTACATTTTAGAGAGATGTTAGTAAATGTAAAGAAACCAAAGAGGTAAATGTTTCATTTAGTATCTACTCTCCAGAGCCCGTTTTCTTTTTTTCACTTTCCACCCTTTGGATTTCTTCTGTTGTCTCCTTGATGACAGAAACCTCTAATATTAAAAAACAGTTTCCTCTGTCACTTCGGTCTGGCAGCTGCAGCCTGCTTAGTATTGTGTATTGTCAGACTGCTCAGATGTTTTATTTCTGCCATGGAGAAATGGGTGGCATGAGTGAGAAATGCAAGAATTTGAATTGGAAAATTAATTTATTTCTTCTGTATTCTTGGTGGAGTGGTGGTTGCTTGGGGTTTTTTTTATTCTGTTGGTGGAAAATGAGCCAGTTCCAGAAGTGATATTGTTGGTTGCAGGGCTTAGGCTGGGTCCTGGCAGCAGCTGCAGTGGAGAAAGCAATGCTTCTGAAGGAAAAGGAGAAACCCACATAATGAACCATATATAAAACCTTAGTTACTACCGTTGTAAGCCACTGACGTATTTAGTTGCTGAATCTGAAATTAAATGTGAGTGGCATATCACATGAAGAACAAAGAAGTACACCATTATCTCCTAACCATAATGGAAATTTACAGACAAACTATAAACTTTTATGTGGTGATGTGGTAAAACACAACTTCATTTTTGGATTAGCCTGGGGACAGCTGATGCTGACTTACATGTCACTGAGGTGTCTCCGCAATGACCATTTTTTCTAAATGCCAATTAAATTTGTTAAGCCAGAGATCATCCATTTTGCATAGAGGGCTATTTTACAGTTTTTCCACCTCTGATTATGTAATTGGTCAGTATTACAAAGACTGGCAATGATCTTTCCACCTCTTATTAACACAACTTTTTCTTTTTCCTCAGTAAGGGCTCCATCCAGAACCCTATTGCTTTGGCTGCTTGTTCTGACCTTTTGTATTGTTTTAGTTAGACAAGCTATGAAAATATATGCCTTATTTCCAGCACTTCTGTATGAAACGCATTAAAAATTCTTTCTGTGGCTTCAATGTCTGTGTAGTAGTAAAGATCCTACAGGGAAATTAATGGAAACGTTCCACTGTGCTCTGGGCAGATGGTATGGGGGTATATAAGAAAACCAAATTCCTGTCCTTGGTTAGCACCTGCTCTGCCCAAAGGATAATCATTTCTTTGCAAGTAATTGGAAGGAATTACTTTCTCTCTTTATCAACCAGCTTTTTGAATTACATTTTTCTCCTCATAAACTCCCTTCAGAAAGCATGTAGAGTAAATAATTAGAATTGCAGCTTTATAGCATGTTCCTTGAAGATGTTCTTAGAATTAATATGACACATGGTGATTTGTGGTGATTAGTGTTTAGATGAGGCCATAGATATTCCACTGACCTTCAAAATGTAGTTCAAAGCAAACTTTGACATTTTCTCAGTTCTGTCAAAGTCAGGACCAGCCATCAGAACTATGGATGCACTATTTTTAATGTAGGGTGACAACAATGGCCTGTTCCTTAACGGCAATGTGTTTTTGAGAGTTCATGTTTCTAAAGCATTTTGAATACATGTGCTCCACAGGTTCTTAAGAAATTAAGAATAGCTGAAATTCAGAGCATGAGGTTCCTCTGCCTTGAAAGGGACCAGATTGTGAATACCCATGTTTCCCAGACTCTCTGCATCGATTTCAGTGAACTTTGGATCAATCTTTTCCAGACCGTTTTGACTCAGACGTTAATTCTATTCAGTAGCTTCACACATCCTAGTCTACCTAGAGGTGGCTCCTTCTGTGACAAACCATATGTACAGGGTGACTTAGAAAATAATCAGAGATTCCCTCAGTATGTTAGAGTGCTCTCTACCTGATGCTACAGAGGTGGTCAAAATGCAAATTTCTTCACCAGTTTTGAAGTCAGAAAACTTTTGGATTTGGAGCTTGATTCCAGAGATGCCCTTACTGCCAGGTGTTTTGATCCTCATCCCTTTCTTATCTGGAGGATCTGGGGGGTGCTACCCTGAAGGCTGCAGTGATGTGATCTCATATTTCTGACTGTTCAGCCTGTTTTGGATAGACTGAAACAGTAATCTTGGCTATATTGTACATTTAATTTAATTAAAGGACATAAGCCAAACATCTGGTTTTAAATTCTAAGGAAGAACTATAGATCTTAGCCTTGTTTCGAAAATGGTAGCAATATCTCTCATCCAAAGAACAATTGTCTGGTAGTTATGCTGATAGTATTGAAAATTGTGGCAAGTCTCAGAATAAACTCTTGGAAGCCCCTGACCATGAATGCACTTGTTCTTCTGAACAAGATTCAGTATTCTAGCTCTTCAGCCTGGCATCACTAATAACTACTTTTGAGTGTGAGAAGGCTTGCATTATATATTATGCAGAAAATGCTGGAGAAATTCAAATAGTTCAGCAAGTTTGGCTATAGCGGGTCTAGCAATGTGAGTAAATGGAAATCAGAATTAAATGCTAATAAATGGGATAGCACAAGTTCTTTTTGTTTTAGGATGTTTTACGCTTATTGAAAAGTTTGGGTAAGTGATCAGCATAAAACCTTCAGTGAAGTACTGAGCCTATGTTGCAACCGCAGCTGCTGTATTTGAATAGATTTCCAGGACCACACCAGGCAGCCTATTTTTTGTCCAGTTTACACAGGTTATCTCCTGATAGAAGCAAATTTTATGGGATTCAAACCTCATTTCCAAGCACATCTTAGGCTGAATAGCTGCTTGTTGTGTGGGGAAACTAGTGCTTCATCGATGACTCTGTAAAGCTGCTCTGGACATTTCTTACTCTCCGTTCAGAGCTCTTGCTGCTAAGTGGCAACAAGCAGCAGCAAAGAGAGCTTGAAAGTGTCTTAACTCCTTGAACACTTTATTGATTCTGCAGCAACAGAAGCCACCAACCACCATGCTCTGTTGTGGCTCTTTTCAGTTCATCCTTGGTTTTTGCACAAATGTTCAGATTAGAGAGGACGCTCCTTTCTCTCCATCGCTCTTACTAACAAGAAGCTGTGGACGCAACATCTACGGACAGTTGGGTCTGAAGCTTTAACTCAAACTTGATATGAAATAAATTCTAAACTCCCTCACACAATCTTTTTCTGAAAGTGGTGCTACTGTGAGCCAGGAGTAAAGATGGCTTATTATTTAGGATGTTATCAGGTCTGTCAGTTTACAGGTTTATCAACTTCTGTTGAATATATACCTGAATGCTACTGTATAAGAAAAAGGATTCTCACAGAGCTCCTATTTAATTTTGCTCAGATGATTTCTGCCCTTGATGGTGTTACAGACCTGCTTCAGTTGAGGAGGGTAACGTAGGATTCCTGTTGAAAGTTTTATGGAAATCAGACTTTGGAGGCATTTCCCCTGGTGAGATAAACATACCAGTTATACTGCCTTTGCAAACCCAAGCTTTGGTCTAACAGACCACTTTCTGTCCACTGGAGAAAGAGAGTCTTGGAGCTGCAGCTCCAGAGGAAGTGATAAACTGAGAAGGCAAGCTGGGCACCAAAATAAACTGCTGTCTTGAACGGTGCTTTGATGCCTGAGGAGGAGGTCAGGGTGTGGGGAGGCCAGGAGGCAGGAAGAGGGTGGGAGGGAGAAGAGAGCCAGAGGGTGACGGGTGTAAAGGGGAAGGCAACATCTTGAAGAAGTACAGGCTGAGGCATGATCTTGCTGAAACTGGCAGCTCTGTGTGCAAAGGACCCTATGTGCTGTTGGATCTCCTGCTGAGTGGAGAGGTTTATCAATCACTTCATTGCAGTTTCTGAGCAATGAAAGCCTGGTATCAGTAATAAGGTATGAAGCACTTGCTCCACCCGTGCTTGACAACCAGGTTAGCATATAGTCATTTCTGAATGAGATGAACTGCTGCTTGACCAGACAGCAATGAATTATGACCAATAATATACACTATTAGTCTTAATGTCTTTGCCAGAGCTGAGTTATTTGTTCCTGCTGCCAGCTCTGCAGACATCTTCCCAAGAGTTGAATGTCCCCAGTAACTTTGTTCAGATCCTCAGCCATTTTGTGGAAGAAACATGGTTTACTTTAATTTTGCAGTGCTGTCATTTTAAATGAGGATGTAGCTTAAAAACACACTCAATGATTTTCTAGTCATGCCAGCTGTAAACACCAGACTGGTAGTGGGCTGATTTAGTGTTCTTGGTACCAGTGCCCAGCTCCAGTTTTTGAAATCAAGGGTTATATAAAGAACCAAAAAATTATTTTAGAAGACACGGGAGGATGTAACATTTCAGGACCGATTAAACTGAAAATATACTGCAAAAGCTGAAGGGGTGGGAGATGGGAAAGTTTCTAAACAAAAGAGAATATAGGAAATATAGAAGTTCCCATACTTCAAGCAATCTATATGTATTGTTCCTCACTCCTTATTAATTTGCTTTTAACAATCTCTTGTTATAGGTTTAGACTTAAACTTTGGATTGCCTTTTGAGACCCTCTTCCCAGTTTGAACTGCTTCAAATCTGTACTCAAATCAAAGAAGAGCACAGTATGTACTTTGCTTTGTACACAAGCGTTCTTCTCTTTGGTTAATCATTTCAGTGTGAGGGGAGAGGGGAGCGGCTGGTTTGTTTTATTTTTATGAATGCAGTACCCCTGAAAACACAAGACTTAACTATTTAGGACTCTGGTTCCAGTGCAGTGGTGGAAGCACTTGGAATTTAACTCTACTTATAGCTCATTAAGGGTAAAGAAATCAACATTTAGTTTCATGGAGAGATCTTGCTCTTTCTGTGCCTTGGTTGCTCATTTCTAAATGAGGGATATTAGTAGTTCCTATCTCACAGGAAAGCACCAAAGTAATGTGCAATAGTTTAGGTACCCAGGTAGCTCAAGCATGGGAGCGGCAAAAGTACCATTGACTCTAGGCCAGAGTTAATGCTGAGAGTAGTCAGAGGCTTCTATTTCAGTGCTTTTTGGCTCTGATCCTACTCTATGTTAGAATATATTGTATGGTGCTGCACCCAGCCTAATCCTTTTCTGGGACAAAAATAACTGTGAAGATGCTACAGACCATGTCTGGACTGTATGTAATTACATGCTGACTTAGAAAGAAAAAATTGCATTTCTCCTCCCAGGGAGTCCTCAGTTGTAGGAGCAGAGAAGTAAATCTGCTCATACTCAGGCTGAAATTATAGAGGACTTTTGTTAGAAAAGGAAACCTGTCTTCTCCATGGTGGTTGGGAAAGGGAGTGGGAGCTCTCTATGATCAGGGCTGTTCTCAACCATCTGGCAGAGGTGGTGACTAAGACAAAAATATCTGAGAACAACAATGAAGAGGAGACTGAGGTGGCCTGAAAGGTGGACCTTCACTTGATGGGATGAAGCAGAGGAAAAGGACAATTGAGGCTGACTGTCAAGAAACAGATTTCAAACAGAAATTGTGGAAATGCTTCTTGCTTGAGTGATTTAATGACAGAGCGTGCTGCTGCCTGTTTTGTGGAGGCAGGAAATTGGTGTCTGTCTATGGAGGTGAGTCAGGGGTGGTTGATTTTCTCAACAATATTTCATTAGGGTGTGCTTAAAAATAAATAATTGCGGGTTTTATATAGCTTCTATCTCTTCCTCCAAAAGATGTTATTTCAGAAATGCCCAGAGTCTAGGGTGCGCAGGGAATAAAGATGAATTTAAATGTCTATTTCACATCAATATTTGTATAGGTGTTCTGAAGGTCATGGAAGCCATATGGTGTCAGAGGCAGGATCTCTAATTGGGCACTTGCCCATCTCTCCACTCCCATATCCCTTAATCTGCCTTACATGAACAGTGGAGCAGATTTGAGGGGAGGAGTGAGGATTCTGTTCTTTTTTGCCTAGCATGACTACAGCCTGTGTACAGACTCTTTCTCCTCCTGCACAGTTGCTACTGGTTCTCTCTCATCCCTGCTCATATGGATCCGTTAGCATCACCCTGGGGATGGTGTAAGGTGTACTTACCACACAAGCATAAAACCACAGAGAATTTTCCTTCTTTAGCATGACTTGAGCTGTTGAGGCATAAGAGAATTGCTGGAGAACATTTGGCTCTGTGTTTTCCTCATAGTGTTTCTTTAACAACTTGAGAACGAGCCAGTGTCAGGACGCAGAGGGACAGAAGTTATTCTATATCCTCTGGGCTGCAAGGTTAGTATTGAATTAACAAAGTTTTGCTTTGTGCATACCTACATATAGCAATTATGTGCTTCTAGCTCTGCATGATTACTCCATCTGTTGTAACAGCCACAGGTTATAAATAAATAAATAAAGGGCTTAAATTGCTGTGAAACTCTTCTTTGATACAGTTATAGACACAGCATTGGAGAGCTTGTGTAAAATGCTGTTGTTTTTTTTTTTTTTCCAAACTAGAGCATACCTGACTCCCCAGCAATTCCTTTTTCCAAAACTATTCAAAGATATCACAAGCACAATGGTACTTTAATCTTAATGAAAATGACATATATGAAAAATCTGCCTGAATTAGACTAGCCTTTCTTTTGTTGGGGTGGAGTGGAAACTTTTCCTGATATTCTCTGTCTCTAACCATTTACTTGTGTGTGTGTGTGTGTCAGTGTGTATAAATTCATGATTGTATATATTTATGTATTCATATACATGAATGTATTAAAATTATATGTAAAACCACTTGTGTAAAAGCACTTAAAGGTCGCTATTATTCAGCAATGCTCTCTTGTTTCTCTGTCTTCCAGTTATTTAGTTCTGTAACATTTTATCCCCACAGTCTGCCTTCTAAATGGGAGTGCATTGGGATCCACTTAGTTGACTAAGCTGTAGTTATCTCTTTAGACATTTGTAATTTAGTCCCCAAACACTGGAAACTAAATTGTAGAAGTGCAGATCATTACTGGCCAGAAGCCAGATAGTACTTCAGGGGAATTCATCAGAGCTTAAAAGGTAAAGGCGAGCTGGTCTGATCCACAGCTGGATCGTAAAATCTCCAAGGAAACCCAGGTCCTGAGGAAAGTGGTATTGATGGTTTAACATGTGTCTTTCTACACTCAGAGTTGCTGCACCTCAGTGTGCTAGAGATGCTGTTTCTTAGTAAATGTTATACTGAGTTTTTTCTGACATCGACAGCTGAGTACGTGCTTCCAGCTGAAAGAGTTTTTGGTTAGCTGAAGGCAAGCCACAGCCAAAGCAAAACAAATAGAAGCATGCCTTTTGTAAGAAACTGTATCCATACTGCCTATAAAATGGTAAGGCGTTCAGGTCCTTCCTTAGTATTAAGAGGGCAGAATGGGAAAAACAAAGCTACAGCAGTTATATAGCTACATCCACGATATCGATCACTCAGGGTAGTTATTTGCAGCCTGTACTCCAGCCAAACTTTGATCAGATGCTTCCATTGGGTCTCTGCGAATTATACATGTGCTTTGCACCATCTGAATTCACCACCTAGTCCCTGCTGTTATCCTCATCTACTCTTTACCATTTATCATGCTTCACTGAAACAGCTTCACAAAAGCAAGTGAAGAGATTTGTATGTATGAGAGAGTGTTTTGATAGCAAAAGATTGACGAGCCTGACTTCTTATTTTGTAGATGTGTGGCAACCCATCATTTCACCGGGTTTGTCACTGTTTCTTGGCTCTCCAGAGAACTTTGCTGACTGTCTCATTAGATCGTCTTCTTAGCAGAACTACTTTCTGTGCTCTTCATACTGTAGAAACCATGGAGTAAAATATGCCTGTTGGGAGTGAGATATAGTAGATTGCAGAGGTGCAGCATGAATTGTGTATGTGAAAAGGAAGACCCTGGCAAGGCAGCTGTCCTTTTTGAGGCTGCCAAGAGAAAAAGGCAGGCTGCAGTTATCTACACCCCTCATCTCAATTACCAGCCCTCTGGTTTTGGAATTGGAGGAGGAAACAGCCTCTACAAGTCCCCCACGACGAGGTGAGTGCTGCCTCAAGCAGCAGAGCACCAGTCACAGAAGTTTCATCCACTTTCTTCACTGGCTTTTCTTATTCACACATTGACTAGACATGACCTCAGTTGCCATTTGGAAACTGGTGAGATGACAACTCACAGTGGCCTTTTTCTGTCATTAAATCCTTCCCGATCCTCTAACAAAGTCTGTCTGATGCAAAGCAAGTCTGACGTGGACACTTCTTATTTCTCTGTTTCCGCCTCTGTGGCCAGAGCAAACGTTTCCTCTTCTGATGCCCTCTAAGTACATAAAGTCCAGCTCAGTTTTCAATGCAGAATTAAACCAGCTCGGTTGTTCGGAGATGTATTTTGTACCTTGATTTGATTTGCTTTATCTTCTGTTTGCATATTCCTCTTTTAAATAGGAAGAGGCCATGACAAGCTTAGGTTATGGCCTACTGTTCAGTTGGAATTATCTCAGCTTATTTTTTCTGCTGCCCTTACTTAATCTGATTTGTGTAGTTCAGAATAGGTTGACCTTGTTGGTTGCAACTTGAGATAACCGGCTCTTGTTTCCAGCTGTGAAACAAATTATGTTTGTGGCCCCCATATCCTCTTATTGCTCTTTGAAATGTGCATAGGGGTAATTCTCTTATCTATCTCCTCATATAGTGACTGGCTCTGTATTCCTATATTTGCCGTATTCCTAGAAAAATGGGTGCCTCGCTCTTATTATTAATATGTATTATAATGCAGATTGTCAACCTTCTATGAGCTGATTAAATCCAACCAAATAACTGTGTTGAACTTGTCTATAGTGCCTTTGAAAACAACTAATCTGGCATGCCACCATGCTCTGAAGCTCAGACTGACTATATGTCACCTCACTGAAGACCTCTAGCTTGCAGAAATTCTCCACTGCCAAGAGTGTGGGAAGCTGTGTTACAAACAAGAAAACCTATCCAGGGGAAAGCATTTACAGTCATAAAGTTGGATCTTAGGAAAGGTAGTAGGAATGGCAACAAAAGGTAAACGGAATTAAATACTAAGCATTTCTTTGCTCCACGTGTAAGTACTCCTGGCAGTAGATTATCCAGTTTCTTTCCCATCCGTTAGGGAAGATGTCCCACTGGTAATAGTCCCTTGCAGTGTGTTGCCTCACTCATGCATCCAGCCTCACTTGCGGTGTGGATCAGTACGGTGCCATTTATCTCTGGTTTGTTTGCACTTTGGGTTCCATTCTCTGTGGATCCTTGTGCGGCTTGGCCTATGAACTCCCCCATCTAAGTCCTTCCTGCTGAAGTTGTATACCTATTTGGAAAGGAGTGCAGGTTTCATGGAGAGTAACAGAGGGCTCTGAAACTGTATTTCTCTTGGTAGGGTGGTAAGGGGATCAAAATTCACATCAAAATTCACATTAGCATTGTTGATGTCTGTTAAAGAACTCTTGGAGGTAGTTACGTCTTCTTGTGCTGTGAAGAGTGTGTAGATCATATACCTGTATTCAGCATTGCCTCTGGGCTACCACACATGGACTTCCTCACTTGGCTAGAGGGGTTTTTGGACTGCAAAAAGCCTTATTTCGAGTTTGGATTTTGTCCTCAAGCTTCCACCCCCTAGCTTTAACATAGTAGTGTTTAGGTGTTTAAGGCACCCTTGCAGGACCTTACTTGGTTTACTTTTAATCATTTATTTATTTTGCATCTTGTCATTTTTTTTTCTTTTGGGATGTGATTCCCTCATCCCATTTCTGCCCCCCTGCTTAACTTTCAGGCATTCTGCGTTCTTTGGTCCTGAGTGCTTTGAGTGTAGAGGCCTGTGGTTCCCTACATAAGATCTTGAAAAGTTTTCTAGCCTGTTACGGAACCATCTGCTGCAGAGAGGTCATATATTACCATTTTGGATACTAATAAAAATATCATCTTCACTTCCTTCTTGGAAGATAACTACCTTCCTTATTCCTACCAGGGGATGTGTGAATCTGCTGTAATGCTCAGCACTCTGGGGTGACAAATTGATGTCACTGGGCTTTGGAGCAGTTCGTAAGAGAGGGAACTGTCTGCTGGGTGCCCCAGAATTTGCCGACATCAGTAAGAGGAGCAAATATTGGTGTGTAGGGTTTTGATGGTTGGCCACCTCCTTGTCGGGAACGCCGTGCCACTAGGTGGTAGTGCTGCTCAGACCTACGGACTGGTGGGGACAGCTATTGGCAGGGGGTTCCCAGAAGAAAAGTGGCAATTTTAAATTCATGAGCATTTTTTCAGCTGTAAACTGACCTGACAAAGTCAAGTAATGTAATCTTGTCTTCTCGTTTGTTTAACTTTGGAAATGAGTCCATGTAAAAACCACTTAAAGGTATGCTTGGGGGTCTATAAACTTTGCACCACAGTTTTAAATTTGTATCTTATACCTTTTTCAAACTGATTGCACTCTTTTTAATACACCACCAATATACCGTGCCTCAGAAAGGTGTGAATATATTTTTTTGCTTTACATTTTGAAAACCCTATGAAATTTGGAAGAGGTATTCTGAATCTTCAAAATGCTTAACTAGTCAAATGTAGGTGGATATATCTGTAAGTTTGTTTTCTCAAGTAACATAATTTAAGAAACAAATTATAGAGAATATTATTGTGTCCCTCAATTTTATTTTATGACTTGTTATAAGTTATTAATACATCCAGGAGCTACACTGGCAAGTATTCAAATATTTGTTCAGGGAATCTAAATGAACTATCTAAAGGGAAGAGTGATCTTTCCTCTCTTTCCATTTTCTCCAAAAGGCTATTTCACATATTTCAGATTACATAAAATGGAAAAATTCTCCTCTTTCAGGTTGCTTTACTGACTTCTTTGGGTGCATACCAGAGATAGATTGTTCCAATGTATTATTTGCTGAGAACCAGCTCTGAAAGCAGTTAGCAAAAGGGTACGTGGGAATGTGCCTGTTTTTTTCTGCATTTTTTAAAATGTAATCTTGCAGGGGGAAAAGACCACTCTACTTTGTTTAACATTTTTTGGCAAAAAATAAAGGAATCTTCAGGCCTGAGACTGTTTATCAAGAAGTGTCAGTTTTCTTTTCCCCTTTCTAGGCTCTGCCAAGAACACTTGACTGTTCCCTTCTCCATCCCCTCTGCATTCAGTCCACCCATGCAGTGCTCCATTATCTCTTTTTACTAATAACATATACAGTGAAACTTGTTTTCTTAATCTACTCTGATATCCTATTGTCTGAAAGTAGCAAGATTTGAATTTATATGGTCTGCTGAGCTCCACTGCATTGTCTTCCTCTGCAAAGGTTGCAAGCAGGCTGTTTAGCCACCTTCTTTCTCCCTGTGGTCCATTCTCCCTCCGATTCCAGCAGTTGTTTTCCAGAGGGCAGCTCCATAACCCAAAGACAGTAAGGGAGTCCTCTGGGGCAGCCAGCAATGCCACTGCAACTGATGTCCCAAAGGAAAAGCCATTTTAGGTTGTTCTCACAATCCAGCAAAAATGCTTTTTGTTGACCAATTATTTTCTTCCGGGCTTGCCTTTTCTGCTCTCCTTCTAAAGCTTTTTTCTTAAAATTGGGAACTGACCTGTTGACCCTAGTCCCTCTATCATGATCCTTTTATCTCTCTGAGCTATTTTGTGCTACTTCAGTGGTGCAAAATAATCTTCAGAGTTGCTCAAACAGCTAGTGGAGAACGGAGTTGGTTAAGTTAGGAGTATGGAAATTTTCTGACCTGGACTTCGAACTCTGCTTAGTTTACATGTTTGCTGGCATGTAAATCGAGATGTCAGTATTGCTCAACCTGGATCTTGCTACAGAATTTAGATCTGAAAAGGATCCAAATTTGAGGGACATTCAGACCTAATGTTTCGGATCAGCTCATGGGAGATACATGTTTGCTGTAACATTTGAAACTTTGTTTATATTCCAATTATTTTCCACAGTTTTGAACCCTTCTCTGACAATATTAAAATTCCAGCAAAGGGTCACTGGAACAGAAACATCATCAACTGTTTCTTTAGGCACCTTGTTACCAGACAGACTTGAGCACGCTTGGTACATAACCCTTGCATGGGTAGAAAGATGAAACTTGCACCAACCCACCAAAGCATGCATTGACTAAGAACGTGTTTCTGGCCAAAGCCTGTATGTTCAGTAACTCCAGTGAGGCCTCACTGGAGTTACACCAAGGAGAATACTGGCCCCAGAGAGTCTGTTCATTGTTGTTTTGAAATTCAAAAGAGAGAGAAAGATGATTATGTCAGCATCTTCTTCAAGCCATAATTCTTCCTGCTGCTTCCTTTAGAAAATATTCAAGATGACAGGAATTCTTGTAAATTCTGTTTCATCATACATCAATGAATTGGCCATGCTATTCTACTGTTTTAAAAGATGCAACCATAGTAAAACTCTCTATGAGAAAAGTTCTAGGAAAAAACTTCCAAGTTCATAAAGATCCTTTTGGGTGAGTACCTTAAGTTGAGAATTTTCTACTTTTCTTCTTTTGTTGTTGTTCAAATGGTATTATAAAACTTAAATTGTCTGGAAATATATCTGGCAAACAAGATTTCTTATAGATAAGAGCAAAGTTTGAAAGTCTAAATATTTGTCACTCTTCCAGTTATAATCCACAATTTCTCTTTGACCTAGTTCTTATCTTTGCTGAGTGGCTCTGACAAATACCTCTAACCTGTCATCAAACACGTTTTACATACATATCTCAAATAAAGGCATATGACATTTGCCCCATTTACAAATAAAAACCAGGCTCAGAGAGCTGAAGTGATTTTTCCAAAACCACACAGAAGAAAAAGACTCCAGGAGTCCTGCCTAGAGTGTCCAGAATCTGTACACCACAATGTATTGGGTTTTGTCTCATTTTTTTCCCAAAGGTTAGTTACACTTCATTAGCAATATAAATATTTCACTGTATTTTCACATTTATAATGGATTAAATACATAGGGATGGTGGAAACAGTGTCCATGATACAGTTTCATGTGGGATTCAAGGGGTTACAAAAGCAATAGTTGACCTTGAAGAGTAAGAGGAGGGGACTGTTTATCTATCTTTTATTGTCTAGTAAAATTTTCAAGGCCTTGCGTACCCAAAGGAGCTGCCAGGGTAACTACAAAACAGACGCATTTACCATTTACCTTCTCCTCTGGTGACCTGGCTCTGTGGTTAAGAAGCACAGCAGCAGATCATAACGTCTCCTATTATGGTCTCCTCATCCCAATAATCTGGACCTACGTGAGCAGTCTCTTTTCAGTGTGTGATAACCGTGCAGTCTCAGCCTCCTAGGGTGAAGTTCCCTGGATTTTATCACAATGTAGAGAGTACATGTCCAATAAATAGTAGAGGATGTCAGAGGATGTGACTGAGGCATCCTTAAACCAAGCAAGTCAACTCCACTAATAAATTAAGGATTGGGAATCCTGAAGGAGTCGATAAGCATTACTGTCCTTTCTCTTCAAATGAGCAGTCAGAGCCCGATGCCAATGTAGACAGAAGTTTTGCAGCAGAGCCTGAAGCAGATTCCTGATCTTTCAATTCCTAGATACTTTCATTAATATTTCCCAGTGGGTTTAGGTAAACTTGAAGAGACGTCCATTCCCTTCTGCTGAGAAACCGTCCCTGTAAACCATCATTGGAGTAGTTCATGTACTAGATCATTTTAGGTATGTAAATTGAAAAAAGAAACATCAGTCATTCCTTAGGGCAGGGGAAAGCCACTACTATTCTCGCTATTACAATTTCTCAGACTGATGAACCTGTGGATCCAATTTAATATGACTTCTGGCACTGCCAATTAGGACAGAGAAATGACAGCAGCTCTTGGGTGTATTTTCTGTTCTCTATGTGCAGTGTTGTGTCTGTGAGAGATTTTTTCTTAGGGTAAACATCCACCGAGGACAGGAAAAGAACATTGGAGCAACTGTGATCTCAATGAGAAAGCTACAAAGCTTAGTTTCAATATGCTGCATTTAAAAATTCACTTGGCTTGCCCTCCTCCCATCACCAGTTAAGTATTTTTTCCAAAGTACGAAAAAAATTTGTTTGAATATGAAATCGTGTTAAGCATTATACAAAGTGATCTTTTCAGGATGGTTAATTGACTTCCTATGGACAAGGAACAATAGTCAGAGAAGAAGCAAAGCTAGTGACTGGAGACAACAGGGTTTATGTGCTTTTGGCTTTTCTATTTACCAGAAACAGCTAAGATTAGAAGTAAGAATACAATTTGTTTCCTTTGTCTAGTCAATCCTTTTCCTTTCAACATATAGTGCTAAGAAGATGCTAATTATGGAGCTGTCCTTTTTTGCAGCCCTTTCTAAGATAAATTCTCATTATTGTGAGTGAGAATAAGGAATTATCCTTCCCTACTGCAGTGATGCAAATTTGTGCATGCTGCCATCATAGGAAAATTCTCCAGATGAAAAGGGAAGTAACAAGCAACAGGGAGATTTTCTTTTAGACTTTTTTCTGCATAGAGGCCAAAATTTTAGGTGTGCCAAGTATTACTGCTCTAATCCTGTCTCCTGTCTGGTGTTAGCTCTTTGCTCAACACTGGATGGAATATATGGAAGAGAAAGTAAATCTCTCAGTGCCAAAGAACTTGATTTAAGTAACATACTTTGAACTCTCTGGTAAGTATCTTGGAAAAAATGGTTGTTGACTTGGCAAGAAGGTGATTTTTTGACTGAATTGGAAGGGAGAAGATGCCTACACAGAAGGGTAGAGAAAGAAAATACACAGGCCTTAAATGGTGTTATTTGTTTAGTTAGAAGAGTGCAAGACAGGTTAATGGACCCAAGATGGTGGCAGACTTTGGGGAAAAGCAGCTCAGCGTGAGTTGCCAAAGCCTTTGAAGTCAGTACTAGCAATTTTTGTTGTTTTCCCTATTGGAGAGGTTATAAATGAATTTTTAAAAGGGATGTGATTCGTCTGAAGGAATGACTGAGTGTGTAATTTACTGAGTTCATGCTTTACTGAGTATGGAAGTAGGCAGAAAGAGTACACCACTATAGGGTTTAGAGTGAAAAATGGAGATGACTACAGCATGGGTCTGTCTTCAGATGTTTGAACAGGGAGGAACAACTAGGAGAAGATTTGTAACAAAAAGCTTTTGATGACTTAATGAATCCAATAACAGTCAAAAAACCCCCCAATATCTAACTGTAGTATTGTCAATGCTCATGAAATTTTTTAATCAACAAAATTAGAGAAAAATAGTAGTTGCTTTTGAATAAGCATCTTGATGTAGGTTAATCATTCTGGTAGGAGCAATACCCTCATCTCTTTCAATGTATTTAGTCCAGAGGAAGGGACCATTGTTTTTTGATAGGAGCTTTTTCTTGATTTTTATTTTCTTTTTTAATCCCAGGTGTCATCAGAGGGTCTTCAAATGGCTACCACCCTCTTTTCCACGGCAGGATCTCTGAGTGAGAGGAGTTATACAGACAAATATTTAAACTTCTTCATAGAATTACAAGATAACCTAGGTTGGAAGGGACCTTATGGATGTTATCTAGTCTACTCTCCACTCAGAGGAGGGCGAGCTAACATCACGTTCCAGAAAAGGGTGTTCCTTTTCCTCTTTTGTGCTACAACAAGCTAGATATTCTTTAAAGAATACATTATCCATGTAAAAGAAGAAACCAGTTAAAAATGCTTTTATCAGCTAGTACTTGTATGTCTGTGTGTTTAAGTTATGCAATACCATCACTTTGCTTGATAAGTAGTGATGACATACAGAAGTCAAGATTTATTTTCAAGATGTGAAACAAGATCTCTTCCTGAACTGAATCTCCACATTTTAGTGTGTCCTGTAAATGTTAGTCATTGCCATATCCACACAGTAGTCTAACATAAGCTTTAAAAAGTCTTGAGGTAGTCTCAATAATCACCCCGGCAAGTTTTTCTCTTTTTCATCTTTTTCTCTCTCTCTCTGCAGTCACAAGAGTTAAAACCTATGACACTGAAAGGTTCAACTTTAAGTATTTTTTTGATCCAGGACACGAGACATCAAGAAAATGCCTCTGTTATGGGACTGATAGGAAACTGGTCACACAAGAACTGTAGTGACAACTTTTACAAATCACTGCCTATCCACTAATAGAATAAAGTCAGCAATTCTTTTAAGACGGTTGGACAATTAGATAGGCTTGGTCATGTCTGGTCTCATATGGATTTAATGTAGCTTTTAGATGAGATGATCAATGTTCATTTTTAATCTTACTGCCTACCATCTCCAAGATGTAGAGTTTGGGCTCCTGGTATGCCAAGAATCGTATAGATATTTAACATGATATACTATAGAAATATGAAAAGGGATTGGGGGTCAATAAATTGTTATTCCTTGCATCCAGTTAAGGGAACAGAAGTGCAAGGGTAAAGATTTAGATCCCAAAGTTACTGAAAACATACCAGGAATGATTTTTTATTAACTTCCTTAAACTATGAAACAGGTCTTAACTAATTTGCTCAGGATCCAAAGGGGGAAGTCTGAGGCAGTCTGAAAACTGAACTTAGTCTTGGTGCAGGTCTTTAAGCAGTGAATTGCTATGTATTCTAGTCCTGTCCTGCTGTATATTTTTGTATTTGAAAAGAAAAATCAATGCTGTATATTTTTGTATTTGAAAAGAAAAATCAATTCAGAAAAGTGCCTCTCAACAGTCTTACTAATACATTCACCAGTCTTTGGGAGTTTCTGAAAACTTTCCCTGACTACTACCGAAGTCTGCCATTGGTACACATTCACTTCATGTAATTAGAAGCAGCTTATTTCCTTCCTGGAACTTGATAGCCACAATAACTGCTTGTTGAAAACACCATGCTATTTGTGCTTTTTGTGTTCAAAGTTCAGACTGGGTCATGGAAGCAACCAGATCAAATCCATGCAGAACCATGTGAAAAGTGCATAGCCTTTCTGCCTCTAAGTTGAAAAGCATGCTGTGGCTGTAAATCAAGCGCAGATGATAGATTAAGAGACATCATCTGCAGCTGGAGTTGTTGGTCAGCCGAGTGGCGTGGCCAAGAACATGTCTCGTCAAGCCACATGAAAGCCCCGTGATGATGCAGATCTGAGGCTTGCAAACCCCACCGAGGTGGTGTGTTGCTTCTCAGAAAGCATTTGCATTAGAAACTTTTCTTTGAGATACAGTGAGTAGTTGCCTGAAATCTCTTTCTGGAGGCTCAGGGAGCCTCAGGGTGCTGTTCCACACTTTCCTCAGTGACTAGTGACGTGGGGTGCCCAGCCTTAGCCTCAGCCGTGTTAACACAAGGCGGCACCATGTCATCTGAGGAGGATAATGGAGAGGTCAGCAACTGACTTGCCCTGCTGGATCCCCAAGTAAGCACAGAGCGGGACAGAGCGCTAAGGATCTCTGTGCCATCTAAATGGGAAACAGACATTCAAACATGTGAATGGATGTAAATGAGCTCTGGACAATATAGACATTATTTTCTGACTTGAGACCTGGGCTAGACAAGCAGAAGGAACAACTCATGGAACCCAAAGCACACGGCATGTTTCCATCTGAAATACACTGACTGCTTTGGGAACGTGGGTACTGAACTACATACACTGCTTTTTCCTCCTGGTCACTTCAAGAATACTAGGAGCTGTCAGCGTATTATGTTGGCTCTGACCTCTGTATTTCATTTAGCCTTCCTACAGGTTAAGTTGAACCTCATTCAACAAATCTCCACAACCTCCTTCACCTTAAAGGAGTTGTTTCAGTATATTAAGAAAAAAAACCAACAAGCAAGCAACCAACAACAAATATCTTAATCCTCAGTCTCTTAAAAGAGAAAATTAATTTAAAAAATATTTAAAATTATTTTTTTTCCTTGACATGATAATTATTGTTCACTTTACTCATCCCTGAATATGGAAAATTGACTTGACAGGTAGTTACTAACCTCAGGCTACTCACATGATCTGTGAGATCATCACATGATCTGTGAGATCATTACATGCTCTGTGCAACTATTTTAATAAAGCGACTTGCTTTAATACACATTTATGGGAGTCCATGAGAATGTCTGAGAATAAGAGGCCTACTGATCAAAAGTTAACACAAGAGAACTGCAGAGTATACCAAATTGTGTATGAGCTCACAAAAAATGTTGGAATGGCTCTCCCAGAGATATTTTCTTCTTAATGTATTTGTGAGAAATAGCTGTCTTAAGCAGCTATCTAAATATTTTCACTGAGCTTATCACTGCAATATCTAAATTAAAGTGTGGTAGGGATTGTTTTTGTAAATGTTTTCTGAATGTTTCAAATTAAAAAAAACCCAAACCTAAAACCAAACCCACCCCAAAATCACTAACTTTTTGCATCAAAAATTTTCAGGTTTATTCCTTGAAGAGGACAAATACGTTGAAACAGCCCAGAATTTGGTGGTGAAAACTGTGGGCCAACACATGGGCGAAGTGTGGCAGAACATCCTGCCTATCATGTTACAGATGTGTTCAGTACCTTCTGGTTTTCTGTCTGCAGCCATCTCTAAAAAATCCTAAAAACTGCTCAAGGGCTACGAAGGTAAATTAAACACCATGATCTTTCAGTCTCCTGCTCTTTTTTCTACTGACATCCGTTTGGGAAAGTTGGAGTGGCGATAGGTTTTATTGGGCAAATAATCTGAAATCAGGCTGGTAACTAACTCTTTGCTTCAGAATGATGACAAACCTAGCCCAGAAGTGAAGACCTGATGGCCTGCTACCAAAACATACCATCTCATACATCTCTTGTTTCCTCCCTGCAGTAATAATTATTTCAAAAGAATCTGAGATTAAACCTCAGATAACAGCTCATCGCATCTATACATTTTAGAGTCCTTCAGAGAGCTTTAATTAGCTTCTTTTCTAGGAAGTCTGAAGATCTCTCCCCTATTTTTCTCCCTAAAATAACTTTTTGTCATTTCTGATGTCATTCCTGATACGTTTCCTATTGAGTTATAAGCTTTGAATGTTTTAACTCCACACCAGAGAAATGCTGTCCTCCAGAGAAAGTCCCTAAAGGAAGCTGCAGGCTTTTCACATTTATTGTGGTTATTTCAAATACTGAAAAACAGAGAAAAGAAGCAAAAGGCAACCCATAGGTCTATTACAAGAAATTTAGTATTTATAGAACTTATCCAACATTCTTTTGCTCTTTTCAGTTCACACAGACATATTCTTTTGTTTATGTATTTGTGTTAAATATATTTTGGCATAATAAAACTATGTCTATTTAATATTGTTGATAACACTCACTGCTTTGGCATTGAATACTATTCTAAAGAGAGGAAGTATGCCCTACTTTCAGAGTGCAAAAATTAAATAATTTGGATTGGAGTAGAAATAAACTTGTATCCCAGATTTGCACTGAATTTAGTTTGAACCTTTACATGCATGTGGTTGAGATTATATCTGTACTTATGAGATGCAAGATTTTTGGATATCAAGTGTCAATGTTCTGTGCTCTAGCAAAGGCTTTTGTGTGGAACTGCAGAACTACAGAAAGCTTTGCACAGAGAAATTTGTTTGAATTTTTTTTAAAAACTAGTTTTTTTCTTTCTTTCTTTTCTTTCTTTCTTTTTTTTTTAAAGCAGAAGCTGAATAGAACTGAAAGCTTCAAGTGAATTTTCTGGATTTTTGAAAGCAGAAATCACTGACTCAGAGGATGTGTTCTATTGCTGGCATTTCACAAGCCATTGTGATGACTTTGGACCATGGATTTACCTTTTCTATGCTCGGTCTCCTCCTTTATTGAAAAGAAAAAAGAGGTTGGGGGACATGATTTTGATGCTTTCTCTGGTTCTTACAAGACCTTGCTCATTGCTTTACTGCTGCTCTTTGGAGTTGAGGAATGGCTACTGTGAGAGATTTCTAGGTAGACAACTGATTTTCTTGGACTTCAGATTTGGTTCAAAATTATGTAGTTCTCACTTGCAAAAGTGATGAGCAGCTCAAACCCAAGAGAATGAAATGTGCCTGCAAATGTTGATATATCCATGCCTGATCTGTGTGTATGGGAGAGATCATGTCTGCCTACAGCAATGAACCCTTTCCACAACATGAACTTCTTACTGCCATCAGAAAACCTTACTTGTTTAGTCCAGGTTTTAAAGGTACATGCTTTTGGACATGACAATCCTGAGATCTCATACCCACTTGAAAGTTTTGGGGGAAATATTGTAGTGGCACTGATCTGTGAAGGTTTGCACAGAATCTGGGAGGTTTTTGCTCCAATATGTCACTGGCATTACTTGATATACTTTTTGATCATGTTTCAGTTGTTAAGATTTCAGGGAAAATTATGGAATCCCTGAGAAAAACATCATATTCCTCTATTTGCAGCTAATTCTGTTTAAAATGAATCATGAATAGTATAGCTGGGGTAACACTGAGTAAAGTTATTGAGAGATATTTGTTTTCCATAACTTAAAAACCAACCCTGAAATACTGAACAATCCAGAAACTTTATTAAAAGCTGGATATCAGAAACCCGGCATTAATTACCAATTCCAGCCCTAATGTCTGTTGCACAATAATAATTTTCTTTCTTTTCAGTTAGATTTGCAAAAAGAAACAAACCCAAGTCAAAACCTCAAAATATTCAACTTTCTCAGATTACTTATTTTGGTCAGATCACCTGTGTACCAGGGTTAATGTATTAAATCTTGCAGTTGCTTTTCAGGAAAATTGGAATTCCACCTTTATTTAGGTTATGTCCCTTTGGGGTTATTTATTGTTTCTTTTATTTTAATTTTTTCCTGTCAAAATTTCCTTCTATCTCTCCTTGGTATTCCTTGTAGCAATGACAGCTTTGACTAGGCTAGAGGAAGCAGAATGGAGTTAAACCATGTGTACTGACAAAGTAGTTTGATAATAAATCATTAATTTCTACTTTACTGATGTATTCTTAGTAACTAGAACTGCTGGATCTTGAAATGAGGTTCTGTAAATTCCTGATACTACATAAATAAAATTAAAAATGAAAAAAATGTGTAGGTTTGGTCTGCGAGGTATAATTTGAGGTCTGTCTACAAATTGTTTTCATTTTTTAATTATTCTGCATGTTTATATTTCATGGTAGGACGTAGCTGCTCCTAGTGATACAGAATGTTTCAGTCTGGTTTAGGGCTGTGGTATTTGACAAAGGGGTCTGTACTATTATTATGAGATGATCCCTTATAAAAAAAAATTTATTTCCAACTCTTCAGAGCAACTGTGTTCAGCTTTAAGAATTTACATCCAGAGGCACTTATAAATACTGCATTCCTGTGAGAGGGACCTCCGAGAAGCGATACAGCCTCTTGGCCCACACGACATCCCCAGATATAAGAGTATATTGACACCTGCCATTTAAAAACCCCCTTATTTTAAGATAATAGCAGTGGGAAAAGAAAAATGCTGCTTTGGGGAATCTAGCAGAGGTGAAAGAGACCAGTCGAAAAAGGCAGAAGACCAAACTCCCATCATATTCTCTGATTTAATAGATAACAGTCAGCAGTGTAAACTTACCTCCCAGTTTCCTACCGGTCTACTTCAGATCAAAAATGGAGGAGAGATTCTTCAAGTGGATGAGAGAGGTTGGCTATTGGAGTGTTTTCTCCACATGTTGGCTACCAAGACTGTGAATGAGGGGCTTGACCCATCCCATGCATAACCCTGCTGGAGTCAGTGCAGTCCTGCCCAGGAGCTTAGGCTGTCGCTGCTGCAAGCTGCAGCAAGAGCTTTCCTCATGTGGAACTGTGTTAACAGAAACCATACTGAACTGGCCTCACACAAGCCATCATTATCGCCTCCTAGTAACCTTGCAAAGCATGGGACAACAAGCTGCTGCTCTGTATTTTCATAACCCTGCAGTAATTAGTGCCTGGCACCTGTAATGGAAATAAAGTGCGTAACATGAGTTTCTAAGATGATACTGTTTTCATTGTACGTTTACTTTTCCTAAGACATAAAGGCAGATACATCAAAATGCCAAGGAGCTTTTTTAATTAAAGCCTCTATCTTTTTTCTTTTCTTCTCAAGATATGCAAATGGATTGAACCATTAAAGAGAAAGATAAAAGGAACCCCAAACACTGCTTATACATAGCCTTTATGACTGCAGCTACTCATTTTGCAGGAAACATTATTTTGACTGGAACAAGTTATAGCGCAGCTTGATATAACTCCAGGCTGCTTTGCAGTGCTAGAGGCAGAGAGTGACTGGAAAGATGCCTTACCTAGTTTTGGGAGGTTTCACCTCACAGCATAGACCCTGCACCCAGATTTCATGCAGTGCTCTGCCAGAGGTGGCATTCTTATACTCCCACTGCTGTTCAGCTGTTTATGATCATGCTTTGGGTTACCTGGTTGGCCCAGGTTTGGAGGAAAACAAGAGAGTGGATTACAGCTGGTTCCCCTCTTCTGCCATGAAGCTTCCCCTGCTATAGCTTAATATTCACACTATGTGTGATTGTATACCATTGTTATAATATACATTACATAAGGTTCATATAATGTACCTTCTCTTCAGAACAACAGCGCCATTATCCTTGGAAAATGGGCATAGCTGGCAGCAGAGGAAAAGTTGTCTCTGTCCAAATCGCTGGCATAAATCCCCCAGACCTCTTAGCCCAAAATTTTACCTGAGAAGCTTGGAATCAAGATACATGTTATTTAGTTGGCAGAACAGAGTTTAGGTGGTGGGGTTCACTGAGGTCATTTAATAACCCTGGCAATGCAGCTTTTTTTAATCAGCCTCAAAATAGTTAGCAAGGACATTTGGTTCTGTGCTTCGCTGTAGATGCCGTCTGACCTCTTGATTCCAGGCCTAGCAGCCAAATAAATTCAAATAAACTGATCCAAATGCTGAAGCGCTTATTCAGGCAAAATTCACTGTTCATTTTCCGTAAAGATTAAATAAAAACTGAATCAGGACTTCTGGAACTGGTCCCCTAAAAGCTGGAAGACAACACTTCGGAGACAACTAACAGAAGATCAATGCATAAGAGTTCAGTACAGAAAGCACTATATTTTTTTTCATTTTTATTTTTTTCTTATATATTATCTACAAGCATAAGCTTTCATATTTTTAACGTAAAAATGCATACAGATCATTATATATATAAAAATCAACTAGCCTTGTAGCAAACTGCCAGATGCAACTATCCCCAGGTTTGGGGACAACTTGTCTGGATCCAGGTGCAAACCCAGTGGCTGATCCTCACTTCCATACGTGGTCGCACCGAACCCCCAGATATGAAGATTCTCAAAGTTCTAGGGAAGTCTTGGTTCCTGATCCAGGTCTTGCAGCATGGGCATGACTAACTCTTCATCAATTGAAGATAAATATTTAAAAACTTCATAAATGACAATCAACTTGTTGTAGGTAACAAGTATCCATTTCACCTTTCCTCCCCCTTTTTGTTTATCGTCCTTCCCATCCTCTCTCTGCAGAAATGGTAATGGGCAGAGGAGAGGAATTTAATGTTAGTTTCATATATGTACATTTAAATAGCAGCAGTAGAAACAGAATTTAAACTGTTGATGTCTGCTGCGGAAAGGCTACCGAATGTGGGTTCATGTTGCATTTGGCCTTTTCAATGCTTGGGCACTTTTTGTCTCAACTTGCACTTTGTAGAAATATGACGTATTTATAGCATAGCCAATAATATGTTGCAACCTTGTGAGCAACTGTAAATCAGATTGCATTTAATACTATGTAATATGTATCAACAGATTATAATATACTATATTATAACTGGCTTGACAAGCAGCCCATTACACTAAGGAAAAAAAAATTAATGAGCAATTAAGTAAAGAAATTTGTGTTTGTGTGGGAGGAAAGGTCACAAAATAGCAGCCTCCTTTTTGACCGAGTGTTTATCATGTTCGGCAGTTTCCAAATTCAGTCTTTGCAAAGGAATGTTACTATTTTTATTAGAGGTTCTTTATGTAACAAGCCATGTTTGCACAGTGGAACATTTTCTTTCACCAGGATTTTATAATTTCTCCATACAGACATTATAAAAGAAGATGTAATTTGCTGGGATTCTTTTGGAAAGTATTAGGGCCATAACTTAGCCACTCCTTCCTTTCAACTCTCCTAATATGAATACGATTATTTTCTCTTGACATTCATATATTCCCTTTTTGTATTTTAAATGCAGGTCAACTCTGAAACCCAAGAAAGGTTTTCAGAGAAAAGAACTGTTGATGTTGTCTTAGAGAGGGACAAATCAGTTGCTTAGCATACCGACATAAAGACCTTCCTCTCAGCTATGTTGCCGTGGGATTGCAGGTAAGGATTTTGTTTACTTCAGATTCGTGCACCGATTTGACAGATAACAGAATGACTTAGTGAAATGCTCACTCTGGCTCCTAATGTAACATACACATTTGCAAGTTCAGAACTTCAGCTAACAACTACTGGTGTGTGAACAGGCACTAGCTCTTTCTTTTACACTCATATTGATTCTGCATTACTAGTAAGATTAAAAATGCAAAACTTCTCTTTTTTTTTTAACAAAAATTAGAGATATGATCAATAGGTTGGGCAGAGGTGTGTCATGGAGATAGTGACATCACCTGTTGCAAGAACCCCCTGCCCAGAAGCACATGGTGAAGTTTCCATTGCAGTGTGTGTAGCTGGTGTACGGCAACATACCTGAATATGAGGACCAAAATAGAGAGATTGATTCCAGAAGAGTGGAATTAATTTTCACTATCTAGAATGGGGGAAACAGAGAACATAAACAACAGTACAAATAAAATATACACCTGAACGTGATGTTCTTTGATGCTGGTTGGGTAAAAGATATGGGTGAGAGAATGTTTTTAAAAAAATTACTTTGGTAAAGTATCTTTAAGTGAATCCTTTTGAAAAGTTCTGACTTGGGACTTTTCTCTGTCCACAGGGATATACAGGCTTGATTCTCCAGCCAGTTCCACCTCTTATATGGCTACCTATAACTGTATAAAGTGCTATCCAACCAGATATCCTCACTCTCCTACATCTGTGGCAATTTGCGTTTGATAGCGTTTTGGTGTTATTTCCTCATGGAGGCAAATACCCATATGAAGTACAAAGCAGTGGAGAATAAAGTTGTAAGTAGTTGCTACAAGAGGGCTGTTCCTCAAAGGAGAATACTGCTAATATTCCCATTTGTCATCCCAACCTTTGGCTGTGGTTCTACATGATGCCAGTCTGAGCTGCACACCACGCTGCCTAAAGGGATGCAACACAACTGGTGGGAGATGAGCACAACCTTAATTAGTCTTTCAGTCGTGGTTCTCGCATCTCTTAGCATACAGTTAACAAGCCAAGTAACAAGGCAAAACTGGCTTAAATGAGATGCATGACAGAGGAGAAGGGAGGAGAAAAATCTGGACACCTTTTATCCCAGGCACAAAAATCTGATAAAATGCACATTCAATTGAATGTGCCAGATAGAGTCACAAAAAACCTGTGCTGGTTTAAACCACAGAGTGCTTCAAGCAACATCTGGAAGTTTAAACAGCTGGAAATTATGGCCTTTTGATATGGTAGAGGCCATTCACATCTGATTTACATCTGGGCTTAGACTTTAAATACTTGCCGTCCCATGGATTCAGTTCTTCTTCGGTGTAAGATAGAACAAGAGGAACTACTTGAATTGAAATAAGACCAAAACAAAAAAGTAAACAAAAGCTAAAAACTACCCATAACTAAATCAATAGTAATGTGGTTATTTTTTTAGTTTAATTTCCCAACACATACGCTCCCATTTCCCCAGGTACCGTACTGCACTTCAAGGGGGAAATGCTGAAATGCCACTGGACTAGCTGATTATTTCTTGATGAATTCTGCAGTTTCAGAGGATCTGGTAAAGCAGCTGAACTTCAGCTCTGTTGAAATGTGTGTCTTGCTGGCTAAACACTCCATGAAAAAGACCTTTCCTATATTTTTTGCATACTTCTCTAAGAACATCAGCACTCATAGATTTGACAAAAATAACAACAACGAAGGACAGTTTGGAGTAAAAGCACACAATGCACCAATTTAGAGCTGGTGAAAGGTGTCAGATGAACTTTCTGGTAAAACACAGCAGCCTCTACGTTTATTCAGTCCTTGAGAACATAGGTTGTGATGGTTGTCGATGGACTGAGCACTGAATCTTACTCTCCAATGGCTACTGAGCAGCTGGCTGGCTGGAACTGATGTTTAGGCACTACTGACTTGCAGGGGATTGGAGCCAGCCTTGTAGAAGCAGAAGACGCTCTGTCAGTGCCAATCCCCACAATCATCTAGTCCTTTGGAGTTTGCTTTTTTTTAATCCTTTTTTTTTCCACGTTAGCCAGAAGCAGTGTGGCTAAATACATCTCAAAACAGGAAAAAAGTCTGACCCCGTGTTACTCAAAAAAGTAAGTGTGGTTTGTCTTTTCTATTTTTTTAATTGCAAAGCTTTGACCATTTTTAATTAAATGTGCTCTGCCTGCCTTGTCCCTACTCCAAGCTAATATGCTCTAAAATGCTTCTCTGGGTTAGTACAGCTCTTTTTAGCTGCTGATTTTGGTAAGCATCTTATTAATTGCCTGCTTGACATGGGTGGTGGAGCTTCGTCTCCGAGTCTTGCCCTGGACCATCTTTCGACGCCGTACCTCACGACAGAGCTCATAGAAGGCCTCCATAATGTTGCCCTCTCCTGTGCAAGCAGAGCACTCATAAAAAGCACATGCTAGTTCTGTGGCCAGCTTTTCACCTTCCTCTGTGCTGACCTGCCTGGAGTGATCCAAGTCTGCTTTGTTCCCCACCAGGATCAGGGTGACATTTTTGGGTTTTTTAACTTCATCCAACAAGTTCTTAAGTGGCAGCACTTCCTCAAAGCTGCCTCTGTCCGTGATGTCATAAACCAGCACAAAGCCTTCACCCCATCGCACGTGTCCTTCTTTCTGAATAGCGTCCTCCTGTTTTGAAAAAACAGACACCAGCCTTAGGAATTTGATTTATGAAGAAGACACCAGGCCTTCAGATAGACATTGGTCCTCCAAAGCCTGCAAAGCCATGTACATCCGCTTTACTTCATATTTTATGCACATCCCCTTTTTTATCATGTAGCATAGGAGATCTACTCTATCAAGGTGTCATGGGCTGCGGGCGGGCAGGCTGGTAGCAGGCAATTGGAACAGGGTCTCTGTGGAATGATACCCAGCACACGAACTGCATAGGACTGTGCAGTGTGACCATCTGCCATGTTTTGAAAGGAAGGGGGACCTGGCTATGACAAAACTGCTCTTCACTTTGGTGAGAATCATTGACTGAGGCTGTCAAGCCTTATCACTTGGCTGTAGAAATAGACTGTGACTTTGTGCATAGTAATAACGTGTTGTTGGGTTGGCCCTGAATCAAGGAATGAGAACAAAATCATTTTAATGTCAGAGTAAACCCTGACTTTGTTCTTCCAGTGTTCATAAACTCTAAGCAGGGTCCCTTGCAGAAGGATCTGGATCCAGCATGCTGGGTCCAGCAGCAAGCTGATGGTGGTGGAGGAGGGGGAGCTCTGCTCAGAAGCAAATCTCCGTCCCCAGAAGCGGAGCACACCTGCCACCCACCGAACTGCTGCCACCACCGCACTCCCCTTCCCTGCTGTCTATCTGAGCCAAGGTATTGGATAATAGTACATGCACCCACGCACCTGACCAGCTGTATCTAGTATCTCCATGGAAACCACTTCATCATCAATGGTAGCCTGGTGACGATATGTAGACTCTAAAATAAGAACACATTTTGTGAAACATATTAAAATAAGGTAATATTTTTGTATCTTCCTTACAGCTACCTCAGCACAAGACCTGAGATGTGACATACAGCTTCACTAAATTTTATTTGTTGGAGCTCTTCCAGGCATTCTGGAGCACACTCAAGTCCTCCCTTCTACAATGGTGACTATTTTACCTCTGCCCATATAGCACAACTCTTTCTTTCCCATGTCTTATACCTGCAAAGGGCTGTGCCTGTGGACGCTGCACTCTGCGCCCCAAAAAAGGACAGAGATTCCTGTGGCAATGAGGTCCGCAAGGCTGCAGCCCAGTTTTCATGTTTGCTTATAGGGAAGGCTGCCACCTATGACACACAAATACTGCTACTCTCAAAGTACCCAGCTCAAAAGCCTATCACTGCATAGCTTGAAGTCTAACAAGATCAAAACCAGTATGGTTGCAAATCAGGGAACCTAACCAGCATAAGCTCAGGCCTTATACTGTGATAAAATTACAGAACAGTTAGCTATTTTAGGAATGTCTCTTCGAAACATGCTGAAATCATCACATTCACCTCTTCTAGCAAGGGCTCAAGCAGTGATTTCCCTGTGTATGATTTATAAGGATAATCAGAGGGCATTAAGCATTCACACTATGCTACAGGAAAAAAAAGAACGTATTTACTGAGTCCCAGGTTCTGGAACCAGGCAACTAATCAGAAAGCTAATGACAAAAGGGCTTGTTTTATCTTAATGAGCTGATAAGTTAAATTTGATAGCATTTGACCTAAAACTTGGAAAATGATCTGTGCTAACATTCAGATTTATTACTGTTGCTAGCTCACAGATGTCCTATATCAAAAGGCAAATGCGTATGCTGTAAAACTGTGGCCAGTGACTACGAATGCTTTGCATTGTCAGAGACACAATTCTTTTATTTGGTGCAAATCTCCTCAATAGGAACAAAGGCTATCTTTAAGGAAACACATTTCTTGAATTTGAACTTCTGAAAGGGCTCATGTTTGGTGAATGCCTTTTTTCATTACATACTTAAGAATGTCACTTCTTCATAGTGATGAATGTTTCAATGCTGTCAGTGCTGCACTCCCTTCCCAAACCAAAAATGTCACTTCCCTCCTGTGCCACCTTAATTGCTTTAAGTAGCACAGCTGCCTCTAATAGGGACAAATGGTCAATTTAATTAGGCAGATGGCAAGCAGTCTTGCTGTAGGTTTCAGGCAATGAAGACTAGTTTTTTTTACAGGCTGTAAATACCCCTTCTATTTAGTACTGCAAGGCTGTTGAAGGAGTTGGGAGTTCCACCTTTGTAATCCTGAGGCTATACCTACACAGCAGAGTAAGATATAGCTAAGTCTCTCAGTGGTATGTCTTATCTGTCCCTTCTGTACGCCCTCCTAGCTACTGCAGTTCCCCCAGGGGAATGCAGAAAAGCAGGACCTCTAGTTTGGTGTGGAAGGTGCAATGATGCACCTTCAGCAAGTTATTTCAGCAGCTAAAATGTTTGGTGCTAGGTTAGGACTCCCTGTGTAGCACTCCGCGTCCAAGGTCATTTAGGAACTTACACTTTGTGTCTTAGGGGGAGAGTGCTGTGAAGAAGAGATTGCTCTCTGAGTGAGTCATGTGATATTAGCTCCTTACTTGTTTAGACTTTGCAATGCTTAAATGCCTTCAACCATCTGGCCCTGCTTGACAAGTAGCTGTTGAGAATTGGTCCACACAACTTGAGAAAGTGCTCATCCAACCATGCTTGCAGCATATCTGTGAAATGTCCTTCTTAGGAGGCAGAGTGTGGTAGGCCATACGGCTCTTCCCCATGGAACGGGAGAATAAATCTCAAGGACTAGACTTGTGCTTGCTGCAGAAAAGCAGCATGATTCTTAAATGATACTTGAGTTCTCAAATAGGACTCTGGTGGCACTTATGTTGCAAGTTTAACTCTGGCTGCTCGTGTTGGGATGGAATTTGATCCTGGATGAGTAGCACTGATTTGGGTTAGATTAGTGTAAATGTGTCTCTGTTCTCATGCTTTGGAATGTGTGGTAGCTGGGTGAATTTTAATGAGGAGTGTAAAACAGCTGGATGCTTAAGGCAATTTTTGGTGTAATCACAGACATGGCTTCTCCTTCAAGGGAACAGAAACATCTGAAGAATCTGGTCATCTTGTAAGTTACGAGCCCTGAAGTTGTGATTTCCAGTCTGTTCACGTTGATCCCATGGTATTTCATAAATGCGTTGCCTGGCTTCGGGATTTATTAATATCATTTTCCTTGTGACATTTGTTTTTTGAGACATGCAGCTAGAGAGAAATTAGGTAACTTGAGATACCTGCTGGATCCCTAACTGAAACTATCAACAATGCAGGTGTCTGTGTCTCAGATAAGCACCCTTGACCCCTATTAGGGTTGACAAAGTAAAATAGGTGCTGGATATAGCTTGTCTGATCTCTCTCCTGGGATGAAACACACCTCAAAAGCACTTAAAAGTCTAAAATTGGTCAGATTAATCCAGGCTGTAAATGTCTTATCCTTGCATTGCCATGGTCAAATAGAAAGAGCAAAGTGTAACACCGTGTGCCAGCAGCCTTCCTGATATAGGCTCCCAAGATGACTATAGGCAGCTTTCTGAGCTTCAGAGTATCATTTGCACCAGGTGATGCCTATATATTACATCTATAGCTATATGGCTAAAACCTCATAGATAGAAAAGAAACCTCAGAGCTGTGTTTCACTCTTCATAGGCTCAGTGTCAAAACTGCTAGCCTCAAAGCAGAGCTAGGGAGTTGCTGCTGCTGACCGAGCCGTGGCGTACCTGATGCTGTTAGTGCTGTGGAAATAGTCACATTTGGTGGATTTCTCTGTTTCAATGTAAGTAAATCTCACCTGTTCTTGTTGGTTTGGGGGTGTGCTATGCTTCTATTCATACTCCCAATAACAAGATCAAAGGCTGATGAGTGTGGCTTTGGAAGCTGATGTCAGATTTCAGGGTCCCACTTGGTTATAAAGCTGCAATCCCCCAGCACTCTTGCTGTGCAAAGCACGTTTGGTTCTCACAGTCCTATCATTTGGAAAATTTACGTTTATTCCAGAAACATTTAGAGCTGTCAAAAGGCCGAGAAACATGTTGGAAAGTGGTAGCAGTTGGTTTAAGACTATAATATATTGCCTCAATAATTCATTAATAGGAGCTGAATAACTATTCAGCAGCTGTGATGATTTTAAAATGTTATGGCAATACTGATTTTTGTTGTGGGGGAAAGAAAAAAACCAAACCTCCCCTGGGGCTCTCCGTGTTAAGCATGTTACAAATCTCCCTATTCTTCTGAACAATATGATTTAAAAAAAATGCAGAAAAAACCTGCTAAACATATAGAGAAAACTTTGAAGCCCATGATCCACAGACTGTCCATGGATATGATGTTCAGTCACAGCTTGACCACAACACATCCTTGCACTATGCTTATTGTGAGATATTTAATAGAGTTTTGCCCTGTAAGAATGTAGCTGGTCATTTATCAAACCTATTTGTCCAGGACTATCCTGATCTATTGAATATATCTGTTCTGGAAGATTATATTTTGAAAAGAAAAACCATTATCTGAGAAGTAATTGCTAGATCTTGGTTTATATTTGCAGTGATGTAAAAAGCTGTTTTCAGTACTTGTTTATTTTGAATAGACAATATATATCGGGGGTATGTCACAGCTCTGGAAGGAAATATTTGCATCGGAAGGGTTTATTGCTTTTAGGAAAACACTTGTAGCAGAGATGGAGCAATGACATACACCATTTTACATGTAAATTTACGGAATAGCCTAGTCTCTTTTGTTTTCTTTTAAGTACAGAGGGACACAAACTCTGTTTCCATTCAGAATTTTAGTTCATTTTTGTCAAGAAAGGTTAAAAAAACAAGGACATTTTAAAAATTCTCTAAGAAACTTAGGTCTTATGGTGGCTTTCAGCCAGTTGGATCCGAGAACTGCAAGAGACCTAGAGAAAGAGGTTTTGTGTAATAACTATAGCTGAGCTTCCAGACCAAAAAGCTACAGCTAACAGGCATGAACTTCTAAGTTATAGTTAAAGTCTGGTTTGACGGCAATGCAGCAGTATGTTTAAAAGACTAAAATTTCTCATAATTATTTCTGATTACATAATAGAAGTTCCTGGTTTTTTTGGTGTATTTTTTTTTTAAATAAACTCCCTGCTCATTTAGACTCCTGCAATCTTTGACATCCATCAGGATAGCACCCATCTCTATCACATTTGAGAACAGTGTCTTTGACAGCCCATTGGGAAACAATTTACCTCATTACTAACCCTGGTGATATGTTCTACAGAGACTTCCTTCAGCCTGCCTTTGTGAAATCTGTCCCCCTCTGCATTTCCTTGCTGCTTCAGGAACTTTTCACCTTTTTAGAAAGCCCCTGTAAGTTGAATGTACCTTCCCAACTCAGAAAGTCTCTCCTGCTTTCTTCCTTCCCTCACCCCAGCTCTTCTCAAAACTCAGCTGAATGTATTTTTTCTTGCTTGCACCTGGCTGTTACTTACTCCATCCACTATTTACCTTACAGGAGGGTTTTTATTCTGCAACCATCAGTGGTTTTACAGTAACTACAGCTCTGCCCTTGTGTATTTAGAACATCCTTCTAATGCTAATGCAGTGTATCCCCATGTGTCTTTATTAACTGATACCACAGACCACAAAATAAGCATAGTTGGGTTATTTATTATTTATCAATAATACCATCAAATGATGTGCCATGCATTGTTATTGCTATCATTATTATCACGTGTAAAAGAACAAAAAGTATTATTTAAAAAGTTACTGAAGGGAAACTCTGACAGCTCTGATAATTGGACTTGGGCTCTTCAATGTTGTAAGTGTTTCCACACATGTAACTCCAAGAGTTGGGAAATACAGAAGGAAAAGTTCTAGGAGGCGGTACAGTACCTGTGATGTGCTTTATATGTACGACTTATCATACTACACGAACATGCATGTCAAGCCACAAACTTAAATCAAAATGTGTATGAAAGAAGGTGGTATTTGTTTGCAATGATATTTAATTCAGCTCTAGGGACTTTAACCTGCTTCACATGCAGTCTGCTGTTGTGAATGCTGCTTTTGGAATTGATATGGTGATGTGCAAAGGAGTTTCTTTTCTAGCTTTGCTTTTGGCTTTTCTGGCTGCCTTCTACAAGGCTATGTTTGCTGTAATCAGAGTTGTGACCGCAGTACAGCAGGTATTCCCAAACTAGTCAGATTAAAGCTGAGCACAAAAAAATTATGTGGGAGGCTCTGCAGGCAGTGAGTGTGCCCTAGCTTGCTGAGCTGCTTTTAATTGCTGTTTTCAGTCCAAGGTGAAGCTCTCGAATATTTCCATCCTGAAAGTTTTGCTAAAATCAGGCTTGGGTGGAGGGTAGAGACTCTATTAATGCCCCTGCAGAGGCACAGGGAGGAAGGCCCAGTGTCTGCTCTGGGCAGTCAGCAGGCATGTGCCTCTGCACAAGCCAGGCTGCGAGTCCCTGCCAGACCCTGGCCCATGCAGATGGGCAAAGACTATTAGTAGGTGACCTTAGAAGAAGCTTCAGGTGCTGTAGGGACTCATGGGGGACAAAGGATGGTCCGTGGAGCACAGGGACGCATGCAAAGAAAAAAAGCTACTGCAGTATGAAATATGGAGAACAAATTCAGAAGAAATGAGGCTTCATTAGGTCTGCTGGTCAGTAAGCAGCTTGGTTTTTATTGTATTTTCCTATTTATAAAAATGTGTGAAGGAAAATAAATGGCTATTGCATGCATAGCCCCACTAGACTATAAAGTTCTCATCTCGGTACGGAAGGATTTGTTGCATCCCCAAAATTTGCTCTTTAGGTAGAACAGGTGGGAGATATAAAACTAGTCTACAGAAAAACATTTTTTCTTGTTGGTATTTTCAATGAATAACAAATTTTGGCCTCCAAACAGAAATCCTAGAATACAGTTTTCTTAAAGACAACTCTAAACTTAATGGGAAGTATGTCTATTTGTTGGCTTCTGCTGCATATGAATTTTCTCCTGCATGCAAAGACTGGGTTTCTTTTGAGGAGAAGGGGAGTGGTGTTATATTTCCTTTCCTATAGGTTCTGTCCTTATCCAGCTTTTGCTGACATAGGCAGAGAAAATGTGTACAGATACTTGGGAACTGCATTCATTAAGGCATGCTAAAACAATTGCTAAAACAAAACCAACAAAGCCAGAGCAGTGCTAACTAGTAGGGAGTAAGCTTCAAGGCTTTAACTGGTTTTTAATTTTCTGGTTTAACTTTCCCACCAACACTAAGCAGAGGTATTAGTTCCTGGTGGGAATTATGCCCATGACAAGTTTAAGACTAAATAAACCATATTATGCTACACTTCTCTGATTGTGGCAAGAAGTCTTTGTTAGCGAAGCTGTGAGTTTCACCTTATTTCTGCCAATATAAATGAAAACTAACCAGTGAGACTTTTCTCACACCTAAAACAAGAAAAACAAAAGCCTGCTCTCCTGAAGGTGCAAAAGCAAGCACTGGAAACTTCTGCTCATCTGGAGAACATTTCAGAATGTGATGAGCAAGAAAAGTAGGGGCAAAATATTTTGCAGCTGTAGCTACAGCAAGAGCAGCCACTGCTGCTCCTGATTTTTGCTGTCTGTCGAGCTACTGTAAAAGGCAATATTTTTATTACTGGCATCAGGAATATCTTCATCTTGAGACTCATATGAAGAAAACAAACCACATTTTCAGATAACTGCTTCCCATGTTATTTTAAGCATCTTCCTCTGCTGCTCTCAATTACAGTTTCATCATTTCAAGTCTTTGTCAAGCATTTTAGAAGCCAGTGTCAGGCGTTTAAGGTGCTCTAGGCCATACCAGTCCATTTCCTTACAAACCCCTTGGAGAAATCAGGAATACTTTCATGGCTCATTGCCATAATACATTCAGTATAAATTCCTACTGCTGAGGAGTACAGTAAAAATGATATAATATATTCAATGTATATCAAGTTAAATAATGTTTCTACTCTTTTGAAGTGGGGAAAATAAAAGCCCAGGAAGACACCTAGTAAGGCACAATCTCTACCATTGAGGACTGAATCTGTTAAGCACTGAGGCAGCAGGAATGAGTAATTTTGCTAATAAAAAATGAGGATGCTAATAGCTAGAGTTTGGCTTGAAAATAAGGCTGTTTTCCAGCAATTTATTAAGTGTCTACACATTTGTCATGGTACTTCCTGAAACACAGGTTGGCAGCCATTCCTCCTAGCCCCAAATGGTTGGTTACCATTACATCTCTCTTTGGCTGAAAGCCCATACTGGACCACATATGTTAGTTCTAGCTTGTGCTTGGATAAGCTGTAGTTGTCAACAGGGGTGTTCAGATGAAATATGCAGAAGGCAAAGTTCTGCAAGATGATGGAAGAACTCTCTCCTCTTTTGCTCACTATGGAAAATGGTTATTTTTAATCATGAGCATGTTGATGATCTGGTCTATAGCACAGTGTAGACTGCAGTATCCTGTTGTGCAGCAGGAGAAAGAGCAGGCTGGGAGCGGAGGCTTCCCCAGGCTGCCTTCCTCCTGGGGCTGCTGGTCTGTCAACCTTTATGCTCTAGGAGTGAAGGGACCATCAGTTAATGATTTATTAACACTTATTTTAGTATGGGCCCCTTTGTTAAAAGTTCTGTTTGCTGTCTGGGCAGTTTCTCTCTCAGCTGTGCTGCTGGGAGTTAGTATTTTTATGGTAGAGGCAGGCAGTAAACCTTCAGGAGTGTTAAGACAAACTTGCTGAGTGAGCCACAAGTCAAGAAAACTAGAAATCTACAATATACAAAGACATGTGTTACTTCAACTTGTGATCTGCAGCAGTGAAAGCAATCCTGGGGATGAAGAGTTTGTATTCAGACAGTATTCCAGCTGTCCAGACAATGTGTTAGCTGAATAAACCAGTGAGCAAAGACAGTCCTTGAGAACTATATTTGGACCTGAGCTCTTTCATGGCTGCATTGGCACAAAATTCGCCCAGAAAGACAGTTCTTGCAAGTTCTCTTGCTACAGTAAATTATTCTTAGTGAGGTGTCAGCTCCTGCTGCTAAGCTGTTTCTGGTTATCAACCATTTTGATGGAAGCTAGTTGGGATATATTCCAACTCTGCTCTGTTTACGTTGTTTGTACAGATCTGTACAAACATCAGGTGCAGAAAAGAAACTCAGGCTAGTAATATTTGCTAGGGTTGTAATGTTAATTACATTATATATGGCATCTGCAAACTTCCCTTGTGGTCCTTGAATGATACCATTTTGCTAACAGAACCTCCAGCTACAGATGTGGTTATATAGGCAAAATTACCCTTCTAATGTAAAAATAATCTTCCTCGCAACAAGCTTTCCAATGGGAAAAGCCTTCTTGCCAATGTATATAATGTCTTCACAAAGTGATTTGTGCCACAGCAGTGAAATTTATAAGTCTTAAGCTGGTTTATAGGAGATGAAGTTGTCTAGTGTGAGATAATTCAGGGCACTAACAGAGGTGTCTCCCTGTCTCCCTCCCTCAAGCGCTTGTCGACCTAGTGTACCTTTCTGCAGTCCTTTGGCTGGTTCATGTTACGCGGGAGAAGAATGGTGCTATCATGGGCCTTTCATAATCAAGCTAGTGGGACAGCAATTTGTACCACCTTATCTCCTACCTTTGCTGCTTTACTGATACCTACACATTTTACTGACGTTTGGTGTCTTATGGACTGTCTGTATATTGCATTAGATAGGACTTTACAGAAACACCAACTCAGTTTTTTTTCCCCTCCCAGCTGAAAAAGAGCGAACAAAAACCTGAGTGACTTAAAGAAACTGTGACATAGTTGGAAGAAATACACTTTAAAAATGTTACTCTTAATCTAGTAGTCCTAGCAAAATTATAATTTTTCTTAAGACTTCTGTTTCTTTACGGTTACCTCTGCTCCTTCAAAGTAATGAATAGTCTTTTCTCTATCCCATTCAAATTAAATAAACTCCCATGCTTTCTGTCTCTCTTTGCCTTCATAGATGGGCCAGTCTGTCATGCACTGTTCTGCTGATTATTTGCTCAGAGACAGTTTTCCTTTCAGAGGATTAGCAAAGTTGTATGAAATATGTGAACAGCTCAGAAAGACATCTAGGGGTAGTGCGAGAAAGCCAAGTGACTTTTGGAAAGGTCAACAAAAATATTAACTCCTTGGTTGCTGTTATTTTATAAGTAGACTTTTGTTTAAAGCACCTTTGACATGTGAGTCTTAACTCTATGAGTACCAGTTACTTAAAGGAATTACAACCCTTCTATGAGATGAAGGATTTTATAAGTGAGAAGCAGAGGCAGAGAGACTGCAGGCAACAAATCAGTGACAGAATCAAGAAAAGAACTGAGGAACCTATCTCCTGCACTTCCTTGGATGTTTGTTTGATCCCCCCCAGCAAAAATGGATGTTTTAAGTCCCTGCGCCTCAGAAAGCACCTGATTCTCCTGATTCTCCCAACTGTACATAAAAATGCTAATTCGGAACAAATTACACAACCCAGTTCATAATCCCCTCTTTTTTTAAATCTTGGGTATCCCAGCTCTGTTTCTAGTTAAGCAAATTGGTAGAACAACGAATGCGTTCTCAGAGAAATACTGCAAATCTTATTTTAAAAAGCACCCATTTAGCCATAGCTATGATGAATCTTCTTTCATGATTTAATCCAGGAGATTCTCCCTGCATGTCATGGCTTATGGAGGCAGGTAATTTGCTGTTGCCCATGAAGTATTCTGCAGGCTATTGGTGCTGTCTGCTGCTGTGATGACTCTTTGGGCTTCCTCCTCCTTTTTTGCCCCCCAGGAAAAAATAAATTTACCATTTTCTTTGACTTACTCTGATTCAGTATCTCCAATTTTAAAATCAATTAAATATCACTTGTTTGATGGCAAACCACAATATCTCTCTGTCTTTGAGGTCAGGTGAAGGCACCCTAAATTCTGGGCACTGCCACTAACTCGTGGGGGGAAATTTCTGAGATCCAGACTGTCATTCCTATTTACTGGCACTGAGGAGAGCAGCTATTCAGAGCAGCCTTGAAAATCATGGTGTGAAGTCCTGAGTCACTGAGGTCCATGGGAGTCCTGCATTCAGGCCAAGAGTTTACCCACAGAGGGTAGGTGGCCCAATAGGTGGTAGGTGGTCTTTGCACCTCCACCTTGAAACTCATCCCCATAGAGTATGTCCATCCCTGAGATGATGCCGGCTGGCAGGTGTTGCGCATTTATACGCTTCTGGTCTTGTGCCAGCGGGGAGGTGGTCAAGCCCGGAGAGGACCACCTGCAGCGGTGCTGCTGCGAGGGCGGCCGCTTGCAGGCTGCAAACTCTCCCTGAGCCAAGCCGCCTCGGAGGCAGGCAAAGTGTCAGCCTGCTGCCACCCCGTTCTTGGCAAGCGCTGCTGAAATGGTACATAGGAATGCTTGTTTTCATGCTGCTTCTATGAATCTCTCAATAGAGCCAAACTAAAATATAGCGCAACTTTCCAGTTCTGTATTAAATCCACTGCGGATGTGTTGCTTATGTTTGTGAAGCGCTTTTAGGCTGTGGCTTAAGTGGTACCCTAACCAGGCGACGTGTTTTTAGGCCTTCTAACACCACACTGAATTTGCTTATTAATTTAAGAGTTGTGTTCTATTTAAAAACATATAAACATTAATGAATTTTGGTGAAATCTGTGTGGTAACCCAATCCCCTTTCTCAGTACATATTTAACAAGCTAAAGAAGGCTAAGTTTAATGCTGAATGCATATATTTAGTATTTTAGAAAACAACTATATGTGGTTTTTTAAATGTGCAGCTCCAGCCTATTTCTCCATAAAGCTCTTTCATTGGACCTTCTAATTCTGTTGCACATGTGAGATAGTTGTGGGATTTATTATAAATACAGATTGAAGGTGGAAACTCATTTGCCTTGATAATGCCAGGTAACCACTTAGCCTGAGTGATTATGCACCTTATTAAAAAACAATCCAAAAATAAAAATATGCCAAGATGATGACAGTGACTTGCCAGTTAAGCAGAAATGATGGAGAAGTCAAGGCTGATGGTTAATACTTGCCTGAGAAATTACCTTTGCTGCAGTTGTTACCCTTGGCTGAGAATAGTAAAATAAAAAGGACAGTGATATGTACTTTTTTGTGAAGATGCAGCTGTCTTACCAATGCTTGTACAGATCCAACATCATGCACAAAAGTGGCAGAGCTGCAAAGCCCTGACTTCAGCAGCAGCCCCATGTGCCAAAGCTTGCAAGATTCAGTGATGTTCCTCCCGCCAGAAAATGTTATTTTGTGGTTTGTAATTTGGCTCCTGGAGATACAGCAGTATATCCAGATGCTGCTAAAAATATGGTCCTTCATTTTATTCTGGCAGGTTAGAGTAGTAAAGAATATTTATAAGGTGTGTTTTTCCTTTCCAGTTAATGTGCCACCTTTAATTAAAAGAGGACAAGTTTTTTTTACCCTGATGATTAGTTTAGGATAATGTTGAATTTCCATCAGGCCTTGTACAGCTTGGTGAAAGCTTTCCTAAAAATAGGAATTATCTGGAGATTCCTTGCATCAGAGGGCTATTGGGTCGTTGAAAACTTGACATAAGAAATAAACTATAAATATGACATTTTTGTCACAGCCCCAGTGATTTTTGGCAAAACCTCCTGTTGCTTAGCAGCTAGATAGTTTGCATCTGGTTTACTTCTGCCCTTTCAAAATTACTTGACAAAGCTGCTTATTCTCCCTGTAGGGCAAATGGGTCTCACTGACACAACTTAAACTTTTTATATTGGTGGAATATATAGATATCCTTCTTTCCACCCAACTGCCAGTCTGTGACTGCTAAGAAGAAATGAATTTATTCTGCTAAAACTTCTCAGTAAATTCAGCTCAGTGATGTTTACAGGTAACTGGACACTAAATCACTGCAGGATGATCATGATAAAGACAGAAATGCATTCTTTCAAGCACTGTTTCTCAAAGCTTTTGGAGGTACAGTCCCTTTCTGATTGATCTCTGCAGGCCTGAATAGTGGTTAGAATTTCAGATTTTTTTTCCTAACACTTCACAGTCTCCTTTGAATCCTGTTGAGGTCCATAGTTTGAAAAGAAGAATACTTTAAAAAACAGTCTCTGGTGGGTAGCTTCCACCAGAGATTACTGTGATTAAGAAATAACTTATTGACAATAGTTCATTTGTTTTTTAATTTCTCAAACCTTTTCCTCTGGGCAACTTAAAGCACTTAGCTTCACAATAAACGTAACACATAATTTAAGCTGTTATCCTCTAAACTGAATGAGAACGTAGAATCTAGAAAGTAAGTCAGAAGAGATTTAATTTTTGTTCTACTGAGATAGGACTGTTGTCTGCATGAAAGGTTTCTGTGTTGCAAACAGAAGACGATTGATTAGATTCCTGAAGGGGCATGGTTAATTTGCAGTTGTATTCATTTGTAAAACAGAAACAAATGTCAAGTTTTGTACACCAAAAAGGGTATGGGGCCTTCATAATGGGGCAAAAAATAATAAACCTTCCACCTTGCTAATAACTTAGTTTGTGTACTTAAACAGGGCAATAAGGATACTTTTGCATGCAGTGCCCATGTAAGAAATTAATGAACTTGGACTATACTGATACAAAACACTATATACTGCTATTGTGAAGTTCTTAAAATGATGTATTAGTAATAGAGATGTGAAGTACTAATACTAATAACACTAATAGAACATTATACTGAACATCCCACTGTCACTATCCCAGGTGACAGAATTCACTGATTAATATATTGGTATTAGCAGATAAAAGAATGTGTTTGAGTTCAGGTCGTTCTGAGAATTATTTTCCCAATACGAGGTTTCTGATATCTGTCATTTCTTCATCTGGTAAGATGAAAATACTCTGTACGATATTGGATACTTTGCTTTGTTGAAAGGGCTGCCTGGGTTTTGCAATAAAGTGTATTAAACTTTCATCTTTGTTTCTGCTGTGTAAGTTTATGGCGTTCTCTAATTCTTTAGTGAGACCTCTTAGAGAAAGCATCTTAACAAAGAAATAGGTACGATCTGTACCTAACTGTACGATCTGTATCTGAGCCTCCAAAGAAAGGTTAGGAAGGACATGGCAACAGACTGTAGAAGAAAAGGAAATTTCCTGGCCCCTTACTTCATGTGTGAATCACCTAGTCCTGAGGTATTGAAGGTGCGTTCTGAGATGTTAATGCTTCATCTCAGACTTCTTGGCCTGGATTTGCTCTGGTACAGAGCATTCAAATACATGCTAAATTAGGAAATACTAAGAAATTGGACCTTGGCCCAAATTTTCAAGTAAGGCCTCTAATTCAGAGCAACTGTTTGACAGGTTTTCTAGAGATATCTGTGCCAGCTTCTCAAAAGTGCCAGACCCAACACAGCTGAGTGGGAGCAGTGGAGGAGATGTGTCCCTTTTGATGACTGGTGTTCTTATCTGGTCACCCAAAAAGTGAGACGCAATGTATATTTCAAAGTTAGGACAAAAAACTTACCTAAGGATAGGCAGACTGACTGTTAAGTACCTACAGTTATTTTTTCCCTTGAATTTTTGAGATCTGTATCCCAGCCATCTTATTCTCTAGCAGCTGATGCTTGGGTTATCCAAAAGCAGAAAACTGATCGCACACTAAATAATTTTCAGAGTGAAATACTAATGCAATTGCTTTCAATGGCAAAATTCCTGCTGACTTCTGTGTGGGCAGAAACATGCCTCATCTTAATTCTCTGCTTTCATTTGAGTGCATTACTGCTTCTCTATTCTGCCATCTTAGGTAATAATTTGTTCCAGCTTTAAATGACCATAGAGAAGCTTTTTACAGCAAATTTAAAGGTTGACTGAGGCTTGGAATTTTAACTCTATGACTTTCCATTACTTCAGCCATGCTATTATATACAGCATACCATGTGAACAGAATAAAATGCAACCTACCTAGCGTTGGGTCATATTCCCAGATGAACCGTTTGGTCAGGAAGCGTACAACGAGAGCTGGAGGAACAAAAAGATTCCAGGTGAGATGCACAAGCCATCAACTCATCTGGTTTTTAAAGCTTTCCCAGCAAACTCTTCTGGGTGAAAGCACGTAGCAGCTCCCTTGAACTGTGAGCAGAATTCAGTGTTGCTTATTGCAGCAGTTGAGACCTTTTCTCTGTTTGTGGCCCACTTTACACTTTTGGAGAGGAGAAAAAAAATGAAAGAAAAAAAAAAACTCTTTACAGCATTAATCATTCACCCATGTAGCAATACAGGACAAAGAATACCAGGAAGCTTTTGATGGTAGTCTCTAACTTTTTTCCACTTTTTTTGGTCACAATAGCTTCTACCATTAAAAAGCCAAAACAACCCCATTTACAGTGCTATGAGCAGATGACCTTTGAAAAAAACATTATTTTGGATGCTTTAGGTTTCCCATAACCAGTGGAAAAAGGGTTGGCAGTTTTTGAACCAGGATGCTTTGAAGCTTCAAAACCAGGGGTGTTCAAAATAATTTAATTCTTGAAAACTTTCCCTTTAGTTTTTAAACCTTATAAGGTAAACATATAATTGGCTAAATAGCTTCCTTCTGTATTTTGGCATGCCTTCCTTGTGACAATTTATTTTCCATGTTTTGCCTACTTGTCACTTGAAGCAATCTGCTATAATTTTTTAAACCAATGGTCAACAAATGCTATTAATGAATCTGCAGAAGTAGAAATAAAGTTTTAGATTTTGGAGCACTCTAACTAGTTCTCAGTTTCAGTTTATGGCCTAAGATCTTCCTACTTATGTTCTTGTATTTAATTTTTTCTATCCCTCCACCCCCTTTTAAAAACAACCTATAAAGGCTTTGTCAGGTTATTGATTATGTTCTAATTTAAAACTAGGCAGTGCCTTGAATTTCTAGTGGTGTAAACGAAGCATTCACCACTGCCAACTATTCAAAATCCTTCCTGCATTTCTAAAATGGAGCTAGAGATATCACTGCACTAGCTATGATCGCAGTGATTTCAGCTATAGGAAAAGTTTTCCTTGTCAACCCTACAGGACTGTTCCATTCTTCTTTCAATTGCAGATGGACAGTAAAACGTGAACAGCTAAACCCAGTTCTGATCCTTTTCAAAATGAAAACCATGAGAATGCCCCACATCCCAGATTTCTGTGCCCAAGAGTAGGACAAGGCAACACTGCAGAATAAATATAATTAATTAAGCTTTGCTTAATTGGAACCCATTTTTTAAATCCAACCAGAACATTAGTTTTCAGGAAGATTTAACTATGCCTTGCACTTGGAGGGGTACTAAGAAGCTGATCCTAAGGAAATGAGATCACTACATAAGAAGCAATTTTAAATTGGTGTTATTTTAAGTTTCTGTTTTCCTTAGGAAATCCTATTTTTAATTTTTTTTAGCCTTTGCAGAAATGCTCTCCTTGGCCCTCAGAGTGAATGTGGCAATTCTTAGCCAAAGTAACTTTTCGAGTCATAGTCCTAACGTGGATGTCATTATACTGCAAGAAGATATCTGTGTAACTTGTTTTCCATCCATGATGATGCCTGCACCAGAATGTTTTTTCCCCACCTTTTACCTCAGCTGGAATAGTTTAAACATCTTGATGTTTCAAAAGTTTGGTCATGACTCTTCTCTAATTGCTAGTAATTGGTCCTCTAATTGCTGGTAAAACACGCAGCATGTTCTTTTTTTTTTTTTTCTTTCTCTTTTTTCTGTTTTGACTGGGGAAGTGATGCAGGGTAAAAGCTTTCCTGACATGCTTTCAGAACACTCCTTACCACCTTCCTTTTCAAGAACAGATTTTAAAAATGCTTTCTTCTTTCACAGCCGTATTCTGAAGGAGAAGCAGTGTTGTGCTACTTGTGTTGCAGTGCCTTACCCTGAGCCTGTACCTGGACCTGGGAGTCACTAATGGAGAGAGAGAAAAGGCAGAAGTGAGTGGGGGAACCTGTCCAACTATTTTCATATTTAAACATGGTTCACTTAATAGTTATGATACCTTGTACTTACAGATTGAAATTGCTGGAGAGGAGGGTCAAAGTGATGAAGGGGACTGGAAGAAAGTCTGTCAAGCACTACTGTCTGAGATGGGGGATAGAGAGCAGCAGCTCTGAAGGAAAAGAGGGAGAAGAGCTGATTTTGGAGGTAGCCCAAATGAAGGAGATGAGAAGGTGACAAGTGATAAGAAGGAAAGGTAGAACTGGACCACAGCTGCTGAGATGAGCCTGGGACAAGAGAGGTACAGCTATGTACACGGGATGCAATGGTACAGGCGTTGAGTGCTACAGAGGTGAGGAACTGGAGATCACAAATGTAAGCTCTGGTGAGGAGGTAAAAAATAGGTTGTATTCGTCCCCAGCAGGGAGGCCTGTATGCAGAAATAACAAATAGTCACACATGCAGGAGGCAGCTGAAGAAAAGAAAGGAAGGGTGGGAGGTGGCTGCCACGCATAGGGCCAGATGGCAATTAGTCTCCCTTCCTGGCAGGTCTCAGCGGGGGCACAGCAAGCCCAGCGAGTCGCCCGCTAGGCACTGTCAGTAATAAAGTACTTGCATAAGGCTTGCTTGGGCTCTGTGAAGGGAGGAAAAAGCCACCTCAGCACAACCCCAGGTAAGTGGGAAAGTGTCAGCTTCAGAGCCATGTGCTCTGTGCCAGTTTTGGGGGTGTGCACACTCGGGGACGTGTAGAGCTGCTGTTCCTGCGGGGCTGGCTCTGCTCAGCCTCCTTGCTTCTGGCCTGGCTGATTCCCTCAAAATATTCCTGCTCTCCTTCATGGCAATGGTCACAGCCCGTTCTACAGAGCTTTTCACTTCCACACATTTTTATAAGGCTGAAGATTAGCAGCTGCATTTCACAGATGGGGAACGTGAGATGCTTCTGATCCAGTGTCTGTCCCGGTTATAACTATTGCAAACTATGTTGGATGGGAACCGTCTTTACTTTTGCCTCATTAGGGGTGCTTAGCAGATGAGCCCCTGACATCCAGTTGAGTATTAAAACAATGTATGTGACTTTGCCATCTGATTTGACTGAAAATGGTCAATGAGAGGAGAGCTGGGAAGGGCATCCAAGCGCTTGGGCTGTCAGTTTGGAGACCAGCTTGCTGGCTTGTGCCGCCTGTCCTAGCAATGATCCCCCTAGAGCAGGGGTATTGCTCTGGAGGCATTTTGTTTATGTTGAGCTCACTTACTGCCAGATTACATCATTTTTTAGTAAAATAACTTCTGCCAGCAGAAGAATCAGAAGTGAGGACATCAGGAATTCACTGCGCTTAGAGCTGTAGCGCTCAGATTTCTGCTGCTGGCCTAAATGACGCTTTGGGCAAAGCAATAAAACTTTTCTGTGTCCTTAGCAATGCCGCATAGAAAGAGTTGAGATGGGCATTACTTCCTTCTCCCCTTAGCAAAGGTGTGTACACCCTGTTTGACCCTTCAGCCTTATTTAGACATGCTTAACTCTAATACTGAGCCAAAAATAACCCAACACACTAAAAAAAAAAAACACCTGAATGCTGGGTTTTGATTCAAAAACATTGAGGTTGAGAATGTCTGAAATGCATTATTTTCTGATTAAATTAGGTGACTAATTCCAATGTTCCTATTAAAATGACCATTTCCAGTGCTTATCCTCAAAGAAGATGAAATGCATTTTGAAGCAGGCAAGATTCAGATCCATGCAGTACCTAACAGGAGTGAATTTCATGGTCCTCCACTGAGACTAGTCCAGACTCTTCCCCGAACACTTACTGCTTGTGAAATACAAGAACTTGCAGGCTTAGAAGGAAAGAATCTCCAACAAACTGCAATTTGGATTCCCACTGTGTTTTTCAGAGACATGACCATTACCTAAGGAAATTGATGTAATGTCCCAGCAAAGGAAGAATAGACTCATGTCTCTTTCTGCCTTTTCTTACACCCTCACTTCCAAGTCAGCTGTTTTGTACAGGGTTTAAATTAGGGTAGAACTTGGCCCAGGACTTTCATTCACTCATGTTTAAACCTCCTGCCTTAGAAGTTATTCTTGGAGAAGAAACATGACTATCTGTCAAATACATTTGCAGTGTAACTCCACTGAAGACAATTAAGTTATACGAGGAATTAACTTGGCATATAAACGGAGATTATCAACCACATAATTAATCAATTTCTTTGGGACTTGTGGGGCTGAGTCCCTTACTCAGCTTTAAAAATCTCAGTCCATATCTTTTTGGAACATTTGTTTTTGTGGTGTTTTGCATTTTGCTTTAGATCTTTGTTTGGATTTAGGAACGTATAAATGCTCTGGCTAAATTTACAATCTGCCTGAATACGTATCTTCATGAATTTGTTATCGTTCCAGCTGATACAAGCTGAGCTTTTGGGGGAAGAATGGAAGCAGGGTTTTATTTGAAAAACATCCCCCTTCCCCAAAAGCTACAGAGTTCAAAGTTATTCTAAGAAAAATAACAGTTCTCTGCAGTGAAATAACTGTATGATGACTCTTTTATGCCATGAGAATTTTCAGCTATAAAAATGCTCTGAAAGTAGTCCCATTATTTAACTTATCAACAAGTCCATTCCTGGTACCATGATGATGTGTCATCAGTAAACCATACTTGGCAGGAGACACTAGAGTGGTTAAAACCAGAGGTTATAATGATCAAAAGGCACTTTCACAAATGAAGTATTTCATTTTTTTAATTATTTTTTTTTTTTCCCAGAGAGTTCATCCCCCATTCACCCTCTTGGAGGCCTCTCATGTATTGGAATTTCAGTCCCCTTGGAGCACGTGGCGAGCTCCAGCCTGCAGGATGGCAGTGCCACAGGATTCTGGCATGCAACGTGCTGCCTCCTTAAAAAGCTCTGTGTCCAGCTTTGGGAAGTAATGCTTTGTTTTAAAGGCACTACCATGAGAATTTAATTTGCTCCTGAAAGTGCTGGTTGTTTGGGGGCTGTGTGTGTGGGGAGGGCAAGTATGAACTTATAATGCAGAGTCCTTTTCTGATCCTGGTACGTCATGGATGTAAACATGCAGTCATTACTTCTGGCTCTGCGTCTGTGGGCCTGGGTTTGACTCAGTTTTGACAGTACCTCTGGCAATTCAGTGATGTCGGGATATGAGTGGTGAGTGAGACATCAGCAGAAGGATTTCTCTGCCTTCCCTCCTCCCTTGGTTTGTTCGCTGTGGTCACTTCTGATGCTGAGACCTAACGTGCTTGTAGTAAACTACAAGGTAAATTTAATGGAGTAAAACAAGATCAGTGGGGGGAACAGAAAGGAAGAACTGTACCAAGTATAAAAATGGTCTGTTTTACACTGCCTTGCTGTCTCAAACTCTGCATATTTTATGCATATTTTAATCACTGTCTTAAGCAGTGAACTGTTCAGACAAATTACTGTGTACGCTTGTATGTTTTTTCTGTAACAGCACAGTGAGGTCCTCCATTGACTGACAATGAAAATATAAAAAGCATATATAGTTTTATATATAAATATAAATTAAATATCAAAAGTATATTTACTTTTTAATATACTTATCTATACTGTATAGCAGTATATATATAACTATATATATAACTGTGTGTGTATATATATATATACTGTGTAATAGTAAATACAGACTAGGATTGAACAGCGATGTGATGAATCGTGTTGCTCTTGCCTTTCATGAGGTCATGTTGCTTAGTGTAATGTAAGCCTTTTTTCTTCAGTGGTAATGACATGGGCTTCAGTTATGTAGACCCAAATCTGAACATCAAAAATGGTTCAAATGTCTTTGTTCTGGTGCGGTATAAAGGGACTGGAATACCTGTCTCAAATCTCGATCTTAATCCTCACAACAGGATCATGGACCAAACCAACATCCCATGTTCAGGTACTTTGAAAACATTAATGTACTTTCACATGTAAAACTTAAGCACTGTATATTGGATTTATCTTTACAGTAAATAATATGTTAGAGGATGAATATGCATGTAGCAGGACTCCAAAGACTGCTTCAGATGCTAATTCAGTAGGTTGTTCAATTAGATGTCAATAACTGACCTTCTTTTGACAAGTTGTTTGGAAGGACTCTGTTACTGTGGAAGAGACAGAGACCGTAGTCCTACTCATCTGTGTTTTTTATCAGTCTTCATCAGGATATTCATCCTTTGGCCTGACCAAATGTCAGTGTAATAAGTGTCATTTTTAAAACGGCTGTCACTTTTCAGTTTCTACTACAGAGTTTTGGGCAGTATTTCTTTTGTTAGTGGCAATTTCAGTTTATCTCAGATGCAACTCCATTTTACTGCTGTGGGAAGTACCTGATTTTAGGAACTTTTGAGTGGAAAGGGTCTGGAGAAAAGTAACTTGTTTCAAGGAGCTAATCTGAAACTCTGGCAGTCCATAGCATGGTGTATTTACTAATTTCATCTCAGCTATCTTAATAGCAGACCAGAAGGAAGCACTACATCAGATTATTTTGCAAGCACTTTTTAATTGCAGGGAATGAAGTAAACAATAACTTGTGCTTTTATCAGAGCATGCACATTTTATCTAGCGTGCCGCCACTTCTGCCGCCACTGAAAAATGAACATAAAAATCATCGACTTAGTGCAATGAAACTAATGCTTGCAGGTGCTCATGAAACAGAAAGGTGAGCCATCTATTTCCCCGACTTGCACAAGGGTAACTGCTCTACCTATGGTCACACTTATTTCCAGGGTGACTGTTTATGCAGTGCTTTGCTCCCTGCATGTTTCTCCTCTCTTGCTCACCAACCCAGACCATGTGTGGGCTGCCCGGGCTTAGGGGTGCTACCCGCCTGCATATGCCCAGGCATGGGGTCTTGTGGATGCTCCAGCTCTTCTGCAACATCTAGTTATGCCTGGTCCTGCTTTCGTAGGCTTGCAGCTTTTGCACAAATTAAGTCCAATGTTAGGGAATTGTCAGTATCTCCCTTCACTGACAGAGATGTCTGGCCCCCAGGTTAGAGGCAAAATTTGCCAGTACTCAGAGACTGGGGAGAAAGGAATCTTGGCACAGACATGTTAGCAGAATGAAGGCCACTTTCCTTTTTCAGTACTAAATACAGAAAATACAGGAGTCATTTGTCAAAATCTTTGATTATAACCACATCCTAATGTTAATAGCAGGAAGTGTTTCTTGTCTGTCTTCTGGCGTGGTAATTTCACAGCAAAAGAACCTCTCTGTATATTCATCTGGAATAGCCTACTGTGAATTTCACAAAATACACAGTATCATAGTCATTCATCCCATCGCCACTGAACGGGAGGATTTTTGTAGTAATGTTCTGCTCATTTCCTTCAGTGCTGGAGGCATCTTTTTACAACAGTTGCTGCATATGGAATACAAGCAGGAGGCTTAATTTATATTACGTTATCCCATTCCATAATATATTTTTCCAGTATAAGGTTGTTTATTTCACAGGTCTCCTCTCATAAAAGATAAATGACCAGACTGGTGTCTAATGGTTTTGATCATTTTAGGAATGCAGTGTGTAATATCCATACTTCTACCATTTCTCCTCTCTTGACTTCATTGTATAACTCGTTATGTCACCCCTTTGTGAAGACTAAACTTTCTGGTGTGCTATTACTAACACATATGGTTTTCCAAAACATAGTTAATGGTTACACCTCCAGATGTTGTGTGTCTGAGACAGAGTATATTTGTGATGGGGCTGTAGAGCAAGTCTTACGGATGAAACCACACAAATAACTGTTGCTTTTCTAGATGACTGACACAGGTAAGGTTTGAATTTGCACGCTGCTTGGAAAGACACTGGGCAAAGTAAAGTAGAATAGGATTCTCAGTATAAAACTTTGACATAAACCCATCTTTGACATAAACTTTGACATGACACCCCACCCCCCCCAAGGTGAAAAATAAAAAAAGGTTGATTTATTTGAGAAAGAATTGGGGAAAAAAAAAGAAAATATTTTCAGAAGAAAGAAGGGGTAGAAAGCTTTTGTCTTTAAAAATCCAATACTTCATTAAGACAATGGCAAGATGACAAAATTTTCAGGGGGCTGTAGCTTTTTTGTATATTTTTTCCTTACATTTCTCCCAGTGTTGACTTTAGAAAACAGCACATTCTCTTCTTTTGGTCAAATTAGTTTGTCATGGTTAAAAATGAAAAAGAGAGAAAGGAAATAAAGGAGGGAATTCTAGAATACTTTAGATGGCAGGATGATCTTCTGGTTATTGTCAAAGCATTTTTGTATGAATGAATTTTTGTTGGAAAATGCATTTTGAACAGGAAGACCATTTTTTGGAAGGAAGCTAGTTTTTTAGGTTTCTCTTTCAAAGGAAATGCCTGAACACATCACCATTTGTTTTCAAAGAACCTGTAATTTAGGAAATGCAGATTTTAAAACAAACCCACCCAACCTCACTAGCCTCCATTTTGTTCACTGCAGCGTTTTGTATTGCACTCGAGAAATGTGTGGGACTAAATCGTGGGGGTTTTTTTAACCAGATGCCTCATTTGCCTCAGAAAACCAGTGATGTAAAGAGATGCAGAGCTTCCTATTTCATTTTGGTAGACAGCACTGGCTGTTTCTATGTGGTCAGTCTGAACAGACTATCTATCACTCTTCTCCTCAGCCTGACTGTAATAATTTTCTCATTTTAAGTCTGTGTGTACTTTATCAGATGAGACTACAGCTTGCATCAAATGAAAAAAAAAAAAAAGCTGTTCCCCAGCTTTTTCTGTGATATACTTCACTTCTTTTACATCACACCCTGGCTCCGTGGGTTTGGCTCCATGGAAATGTCAGATAACCTGGAAAAAATTTACATTGCAATTACAATCCAGCTGGAGTAGGATATATGGGAAAATCTTGAAAGATCGTATGTCCTGTGCAACTTCCAGCTTTCTTTGACAAAGGAGCTTAAGTGAACACTAGAAGTTCGTATCGGCCCTATTGACTGATTTGTGGCTCATCAATCAACAGATGCATGCCTGTAAGGTGCTTGTGTCACAGGGAAATGAAGAATTAGGCAACAAAATACACTGAAAAACTGACTCATGGATTTTTTCATGATCCTCTTTTTTATAAGCCTGATGACATAAGCATTGATAAATGTTACATCTTTTTAATACAGTGCACAACACGATATTTATGGGAAGCCATTCTTTTTCAAATTGTGCTATTAGCTGATTTTGCATTGCAGCTCCTTGGCTACCTGCAATTTTAAAGGCAGAAGATAAGAAATTGTTTTCTTTCTGATGGGCTCATTGCCAAGTACCTGAACCAGACACCTGGAGAAGTTCCCAGAAGAATGAATGGAGAAAGGCATGTGAGAACAGATATATCAGACAGTGACACAAACCACAATGGTTTTCAGGCTTGTGTGACTAGTTACTAGCAACATAGTGTATTATCTTCCAACTGCCTCTAGCATCTCATGGGAAGTGGTGGCAAATGTCCTGACAGCTGTTCTCATGTTTTATCTATGCTCTTTTTTTTAACCCTCCCTCCTTTTCTCTGTGTTGTTAAGACATCTGCTCCTGTTACTTGCTTGTGACCTGGAATCTTGAACTTTTGTTTATATCAGCAATTTTTTTTTTACAGCAAACAGCTTTGCCATTACACTTGGAGAATTAAGAGACACAGCAGCAGGAACAAAGGAGCTCTTTAAGAGACAAAGGTATAATTTCCACAGTAGGGTCTGCGATACTAAATAACAAGAAAAATGAATGATAGGCTATGATCAACAATTGAAGTAAAACATAAGTTAAATGCTATGGACCATGCGCTTCTTTCTCATGGTACAAAGTATGTTGCAAAGTGGAGAAATGATTAGCTGAAGAAGAAACTCAGTCTGAATAAAGGTTTTCTAACATGCTGTAGAGATGGTCATTTCTAGAGGCAAAAAAAATGACCCTGAGGGAGATCAGACTGGTAGCCACCTAATGGTATCTAACAGCATCACCTGCAGCATCACCCCTTTTCTGTTGTGGAGCAGGCTGGAAGAGCAGGTGTGGGTGGAGAGCAACTCTTCATATATCACTAGTGACCAAAGCCTGTTTAAATCTGAAGCCTAACTGGTGATCTGCCTGATCTCACCTCACTGCTCATCCCATACAACCACTGTCAGTAGGAAGACTAATTCATCACAGGACCTGGAAGTAATGATTTCCTATCAGAGCTATGATATGTTCGGGTGGGCAAAGATAAACACTGCCAACTGGTCCAGCCAGTATACTACAGTGTGGTGTGCTTGGTTCCCTGTACTAGTGACAGCATTAAATGAATTTCAACTAATTCATTGTTTTAATAAACAACTATCATCTCCTATCTCTGGCTGCAACTACAGTTTTATGAGCACTCATTTGGTGCCTACAATAACGTAGAGGTTATTATTAGCCTTCTCCTTGGAATCTGGACACACAATCCTGGGAACTGTTCAGAGTAAACTTTAGAATTATGTGTGTGTGTGGCAGGGGGAAAGCATGATCTAAATTTAAATGGTAAATTTCTGCTTTCATTTTCAATGCTTAAGGGCATTCAGCTAATAAACATCATATGTCTTCAAACAAAATAAAAACCACAGTAGTAGATAATGGATACTGTAAAACCTCTGACTTATCTCAAGTCTGAAACTTGGAGGATTAACATATTTCATGATGTTCATCACAGCTGCCAGGAGACCTGGCCCTGCCTCCCCAGAGTGCAATAGCTACAGGAAGTGTTCTTCTGGTCTCAGCTTACTAATTAGCTATACTTAGTTAAAAGTCTATTTTAAGAGGAAGCTCTGCTACATTTATTCATGCTGAATAATGAGCTGTACCCTAAAAATCTGAGGTGTTATCTGTGTGAGATTCTTTTGTCCATAGAAATTACACAGATAGCAAAGATAAGTCATATATTCAGCACTCTTCCAGTCATTCTCTCATTCAGTGGTTTATCCAGTTTAAAGTGATCTTAGTGATGGGATTTTCTTCATTCCTTTTACATGAGGCTGCAAACACCAAGTTCCTGTTTGTTCTAGGGGGATGCTAAAGATCCTATGGCAGTTTTGCAAGTGTATTGTGTCATCTTTCCCTGCTAGGATCCTCTCCTCCATCCTGAGGTTCAGTAGGTACATGCCACCATAGTGGATAACAGTGTCAGCTGCTCAGAGATCTTCCAGGGCTAAGAAGTTTGCAATTATGATGATATTAACTTCTATTATTTTCTCAGGCCACTGTGATAAACCTCTCATCACTGAGTTTTTCTTGTAATGCTTTTCTTTAAAGAACACTTCCTCAGTTTCACCCCATGATCTTTTTAGAGTGAGCAGAGAGAATATAAACAATTCCACTTTCTCTGCCAGCTTTTGAATAAAGCAATATACATTTATTTTTCCTGTTACTGCCCTGCGGAGTGCCATATACTGACTCCAGCAATCTGTATTTGCTTAGCCGTTCACGGTGACATCATATGAGCTGTGAGGAAACACAGCCCTGGGAATCTACAATTTGACAAGTAAGAAAACCTCCAATTGCTCATAACGAAGGCTGATGCAGTGGCTAGGGAGCCAGTCTGAGATGTGGTTTACATTCCTTGCTTAGCCACTCTTTTTGTTTGGCTTTGCCCAGAATAATGGGTAATTACATTTTCAAAGCTGTTAGTGTGCCTGGCAGGGCAGAGATGTAGCCAGTGTGATGCCCAATAGCATTTAAATAGTGTCGGTCTCTAAGGATGCCCTTTGCCAGTGATCTCCCATCCGTCTCTCCCCACCAAGTCTCTTGTCAGTCCTTAGTCTGTAGGTCTCCGAGTCCACCCACCCAGTCATGCTGATTCACGTGTTTGTGGGGATGAGCTCTATGTGGAATTAATGACATTATCCTGATTCAAAAGATGCTCTTTCCCCAAGACTAGGTGGGGTTTTTTTGTTAACTCTGATCATTCCACTGATCCTGAGAAAGGCACGGTGCCTCCAACAGACAAAGTGGTCAAACTGAGAGCAGAAGGTGGTCTTGTGGGAGAGGTGGGGAATGCTTAAATTTGCTTTGCTGCTGGAGAAAACACACCCTTACACCTGGTGATTTCACTTACACTAGGGCATTTCTAGAAATTTCTTTTGTGACCTATCTTCCTCTTTCAGCCCCCGAGCAGCTTTTGAATTTGGTCTTTGGTTTCTCGGCACATTCCTCAGTTTCACCTGGAACCTGGGTGTAATGGTACTGCTGCTGGGATAAATGGATTATCACTGCGGATAGGCTGATGCTGACAAAGCAGAAGTGCTTTGGAAATATAAATTTTTTACTTGGATGTAAAAATATAAACTTTTTACTTGGATGCTGAAACAATGCTTTCACAGATGTACTTTTAAAGAAAGCATACATTTTATTTTATTGTTTGTTAGAAGCTGCATTTTCAATGAGCTGTGTACAGACAGCAAGAATATCCTGTAACCGTCGGTTCCTTACTGCTTTTGAAAAAGGAGGTAAATTTAGCTGGCATTTTTAAGTTTCCTGATGCACCCTGACATAGCCTCCCCAGGAGAGAGATGAGTCTTGTGGTCGCACAAATGACTCTGCTGCAGGGTGGGATGAACTCTTCAGCTCCACCTGAGTTCAGCCAAAGCTGAGAGCTTTGCTCACCTTTCTTACAGTAGCAAGGGTTATTTTTAAAGTAGCCTGATCCCCTCTTTATTGTTCTGGTTTCATATAGAAGAAAAGATACGGTCTTTAAGCTCCACTTACAGCTATTGTCCTGCCCTGTGGGCTTGCTGTTTAGACGGCAGAGCACCTGGGAGGGCTGTGGCACCTCCTGCTCATCCACCTGGGGCGGATGCGATGGAGCCCCAGTGACATGGAGTCCCAGGGGGGCAGTAAAAGCCACAATGATCCTGCTCCTGCCCCCCAGCAGCATTGCTCTGTCACGCTCCTGCTCCAGGCAGGCTTAGCTACTCTATCTGCTCTGCCTGTTGCCCTGGAGGATGAGCAGTCAAGGCAGCGATTCCTGCTGTCCCACTGTTATCAAGGTCAGAGCTGGAGGAGGAATTTGTTATTCCTCCCTATTCTCTGAACTCCCTCCCCTCCCATTCTTCAGGGTTTAGCCCCCAAAAAAGCAGGACAAGTGGCAAGAAGAGATGAGTAATTCACTACTCTAAAGGAATGGGCATGATCTGGTTAGAAAAGGGGCATATGTTATACTCTCATTTTAGTTAGATGAAGTACAACATTTAAAGGTGTGTCACTCATTGATACAGGAGATAAGAAGGCCAGGACTGTGTGTTTGGAAAAACAGAGAAGCAGCAGGCTCCTTGCAATCTATTGCCAGACAAGCCAGTGTGACAGAAAGCATTGGCTGGAAAAAAGAAAAACATCCCTGGAAATAAAGCTGACAATGAAAGGGCAGAAAACTCACATGCCACTGAAATTATTCCTAGAGGAACATGCATCAGGAGGCTATTTTTGATTGGGCTGTTAAATTGTTCAACAGCTGGGAAGTGCCCTGCCATTGCTCAGCATAGCTATGTATTTCTGGGATGACTTTTGCACTGAATTCTTCCTTCCTCGAATGGAGCCTGAGGCACAACCCACTGAAGTCATCAACAGCTTTGCCTTTCTTTCTGTAGGTTGAAGCTCATGCCCCCGGGGAGTTGTTTAGGTGCGATGAGATAAGTAACCCTCTCAAATTGATACCAGCAGCAGCCCCACCCCTACAAGAAAGAAGTTAAGACTGAAATCCTGTGCCTGCAATAGCTGGAAACAAGGAGGCTTAGGCTAAATTCCTGTATCGTAGAGCGGTCTCCTAAAGACAGAGCTTTTCATCTCTCCAATGTCTTCTGTGTGAGGGTTCTTGCAAACATTTCACTAGTTTTTCAAGTGTTGCCTTTGCTACTCATGGATCTGAAAAGCTTGCCTGTGCCTGGAAAATCATCTTGCCTGTAAATTGAAGTACAACTGCTATGTCTCAACAGCTCTTATGTGGACAGGCTTACTCCTGGTCTTTCTCTTACGAAACTTGGTTAAACTAAATTAACTTCAAAAATCATTGGGAAAAGGATTGTTAGGCCAAATTTGGACTTTTGGGGCAGGGATCTCCTCGAAAACTGGCTGGCTACTTTTTTCCCCTATTCTTTAATTGCTCACCTGCTTGCCTGGGCCTTCCACAGCTGTCTAGATGGTGCTGGCGGGGAGCACTGCAGCCGCTCACCAGCTCCTGCTGGGGGGGTTTAGGCACTTGCTGTGGAGTGTGTTGGCAGGGTTAGTCCCTTGGAAGTGTGTACTTTACAAATGCCCAGTTCTGTTTGAAGGCATCACTCCAAGTGCTTACCTGTCTCTTCATGCCATTCTCAGTAAGCCAAAGGCCTCATGTATTTATTCCAGCAGATCTTTCTTCAATCTACACTAATTACTAAAGACAGCACGTAGCCTAACAGAGGAAGAAAACAACATCCCACAAACGTCCATAAGCACACAACTAATGAAACACGGGCAATAACTGCTAGCTAGGATTAGACTCAGTCGTTGCTTCACTACAGTCTTGCTCCACCAGACTTGAGCTAGCTCCCTGCTAGCCACAACCAGAGTGCCTAACAAATGGCAGATGGACACGCTGTAAACCACAACAGGCGACTAATGAATCCAAAGAGGTATCGCAGGGTTGTGTGCCAAAGGGGTCATGGTAAAAATGCTGGTTTAGTACAATCATAGGCCTGGGGGCAGGGGACGACGACAGGGTAGTTAAATTTATACGAGGGAAGCAGAGGCAGTATGTAGAGAAAAATGAGTATCGTTGTGACTATCATTGCCCTTGTTGGTAGAGATTTGACTGGAACTTTTTTGATGATAATGTTGCCATTTTACGCTATTGCCCCTCCAATGCCCCCCTCCCATTTTCTGAAAGAAAATCTGAAATACTTCAAATTTAGGTAAAATGTCAAGGCAGGTTTCCCCATCCTTCTGCTTGACCACTCTATTTTTCTTTTCCTGCCCTTTTAGGAAGGATTTTTTTTTTTTCACTAGAAGGATCTTAAGACAAAAAATTGTAATAACTTTTCTGCTAACTATAGTTTGAACTAGTTCTTAGTAATAACATTCCCGTACCTTGTCTTTCCCCTTACTCATCCAAATAGCATCGGCCCCATTTCCCACCAGTCTTTAGATTTCAGTATCTGTGTGAGTCTTGATTCTCAAATATAGGCAAGTAAGTTGTTATCCACCCACGCAGAGGACAAGTCTATGATTTAAGCCAAATTAAATTCATTTTAATTCCATTTGAAAACATTATGTAGTAGATAAACTTTCTTATGCCTCTCTCCAATAGGATTTGACTTGCAAGCAAGTATGCATTTTTTCCTCCTTTGATCAGGAAAATAGCAAGTATCATGAAAAGGGGATTAATGAGTAACTACTCACTCTGTAAGCTTGGTGCATGGCTGCACAGCTGATGGCCCATGGGTCTTTTCCACCTAGTCCTGGCAAAATGATTTTTCCACTGCTCTGTAAGTTCATAAAGTATATTTGTCTCCAAAAGCCCAATCTGAGCAAATTCCTATAATATCATTTGGTCTATGGTTGTCAAAGTTTTGGATGACCCCAAATTAAAAGATTGGGAAATATTTAAAAGGCATTTGAAAGATTTCCCAATCACTTCAGTGAGGTTAGACTTTTTTTTGAAGGCCCAGATCCAACATCAGCCTCTGTTGAAAGTTCTCATTTACCATAAGCATAAGTATATTTAAGCTCTTAAGATGTAAATAGGGACCAAATCAGTTTTTCCAGAAGCACCAAGTTTCCTGGCACTTACTTGCAGCTCTAGGGACATACTTATGTTAAAAATGTTGGCCCTCAGTCCCTGTTTATAACTTGCAATTTCTGTCATTTTCATTATTTCGAAGAAGAGGTACAACCCCTACTAGCTTTGCAAGTACTAATGCACCTATGCCAGTTTAGACTTTCATTATAGATTACATCAGCAATATATCTAATTATTCCCATGGCTTCTATTTTAAAATAATTGGAAGTTTGTGCATTAATATGGAACTGGATGAACAATACTATGGTATACAGGACAGCGAAGTAGAGATGAAAAACCACAGACATAGATCAGAAGCAAGTACAAAAGTGTTAAGTTTTTTGTTTCCTCAGAGGTAATCATGCTAACAATGTTTTCTGCAAGTCAAAGAAGTATATTTTTCAGCTGCAAATTCTACCAGTAGTACTCAAATAGAGAAAGACAAGTAAAAGGGGCAATTCAGAGGCTTAGCTGAGAAATCATTAGGAGGCTTCAAATGATTTTGGATTAGGTTCTTAAGCCTAAACACATCAGTGCCCAAGCTCTTGCACCCATCTTGCTTAACACACATGAAATGTATAGTTGCTCACTTGCACAATCAGCTAAACTCAAGAAAACTTGGAGGCTTAGGCTAAGATCTACGATGTGTTAGGGATCTATTTGCAACAGCTGGCTTTAGCCTCATAAGACTAATTTCTCCAAGATTTTTTTTCTAGTTGATAGATTAGGCTCCTGCATTGGATTACAATCTGGAGGAGCCTGTCTCTGTCCCTTGGGTAAAGAGTTGCAGGGAGCTCATGCCTACATTTAAGAATATACTCCCTGCTTTTTCCCATCACATACATTCAGCTTTCAATAATGTTAAGGATATTTGGGTTCCTTGAGTATGCAGCGTCATTTTGGCATACTGTAGGAAGGTTAGGGACAGCCCAAGGCTCTCTGTGAGTAAACAGAGAGCCTGTGGTACTTCCACAGTGAACTGCTAAGAAAACTCATCTGCATCTCTGAGTAAGAGATGAGAGAAACAAGGGGCCAAAACAATCAGCACCAACTGACCAGGTTTGACTTGTGTTTGTACTGCAGAGTGGGTAGGTGACCAGCCTAAATAAAAGCTGAATTCAGGCTTGACCCATTTGATCCAAGTAAAAAGTTGTTTATCTTAAGTCTGAGGTTTTCTGTGTGTTAACAGAAAAGGGCTGCATGGAACCAGAGGCAGTTCACTGTGAGCAGGATGAAGGGACAGAAAGAAGTGAGAAATGTCAGTAGATCCCCAGTGGAAAGGACAGCAGACACCGATACAGACAAATGCACTCCACAATTCAAGCCAACTGACATACCAGAAAAAGCAAAAAAGCCCAACAGAGCTGCAAGATTCACCTTTCTGCAGAATTTCTATTTAGCCATTTAAGTCCATATCTAAAGTAGCTGGGACAAGGAGAGAGAGGAGTTACCATTTAGCCCTGGGCAGAGGTTCTAGTGCCTGGGTCTTCACCTACACCTAAGAAACACTGAGTCAGACTCGAGCAAATGACTTCTCTGATCTTCAGGGGCCCTCTTACATGTGGGGCTATTTCTGACATACAAATGAAAGCAGAGCAGAGAGTCACTTGCACAGATAATGAAAGCAATCTCCTGGCCACACTGACTTTCCTTCCATTCTACCCATGCTTTTCTGCACTAGTTTTGATAAAGTGAGTTAGTATAGAGGCCTCCGGACCAGAGCATTGGCAGTGGAGGATCCTCATTTCTCTGGATACCTTCCCTTTCTTTTGCCAGCTGGATGACAGGCTACTGCCAGCAAATCAACACAAAAATGGCTATGCCATGCAATCAGATGAAGCCCAGAGATTCTAGCATGCTTTGCACGGTATCTCTGCTTTGCACTCAATCATAACAGCCTCCTGAGCAGACCTGCTGCAGTTTAATTAGAGCGTCTGGGTCCACCTCCTGTTCCTCTGTAATAACATTAGTCAGAAGTGAACTGTCTGGTTCCTGCCTCTCCTAGGCTAGCGTGAGCTGCTGATGTGGAGCTGGCCAGATTGGTTAATTGCACCCCTGACTTTTAAAGGTCAGGTCTCACAGAATCTAATAACATTCAGAAGATTTCCAAAACAAGGTAGATTGGAAAGAAGAGCCTGGATTCCTCCCATGAGATGCTGCCTATTGAGCTGTGGGACAAACCAACCACCCCTGCAGCATCTCCCAGCGGAGCAGCTGGCCGGCTCAGCCAGCAAGGCAGAAGCCAGATGGGAAAGGGCACCTTCAAGGGCAGCTTCCCCTTGGGTTTTCAGCAGCTGGCATGGTGCAGCATTGCACTAGCTTCTGGAGGTGTGCACTTCAGGGGACAGGACAGAGTAAGGGAAAAGTGTATCTGAAAGGAAGCTGTAAAAACAAGACACTACTCAGCAGATTTGCTGTTATGTAAGGGACTGCATCATATCCTAGAAATTCTTCATCCTTGGCTTATCCTAATAGGAAAGCTGAACGGTTGCTCAAGCAGTATCAGTTAAAGTAGGAAAACTCAGAAACCTGAAAACTGGCTTGAAAAGAATAAGATGTTTCAGTAAAGGATGCACGTCCTCAGTTTCATGCCTGATCTAACTGTCCCAGTGAGGAAGGGAGTGGATCTGCTGAGGGGGACACCTAACTAGGATCTACAGTTTGTATGGTTTATTCATCAAAGCTAATAACCTCTGTATTTGAAAAGAAAATTCTCTTCTGTTTTAACCTCCTTCATAGGAGAGAGCCCAGCAATCTGCGTTGTAAGCACCACTCTCTTGGCAGAGGAGGGGAGGCAGCTGGGGACAATTGCTGCCCCTTTCCCCTCCCTGAGTTCCCTGGCAGGCTGGAAGCTCCCCTGGCAGGGAGGAAGGGAGATCCTCAGCTGCGGCACTCCTTCTTTCCCCAAATAGATCCTTTTCCTCCTCATGCAAACACCTGAATGAAAAGGCTGTAAGTCCTAAAAATCTCCAGTGTCCCCACAGTTCCTAATTCAGCCTGCCTTGAGCCAGGTGGTCTTCACTGCAATAGTCACAGAAAAGGAGAAGTTTTGAGAGACCTCAAAGAAGAGCTCTTGCTCTGCTGCTTCCAGAGGAAGAGCAGTCAATCTATTTAATTACAGCCGGGACTTCCACTTCTCTTCTTGGCAGATGGCCTTGTTTAAAATCTTCCATTTGCCAATCCACAACTGAGTTTATACAAGATGAGTAGATTTTTTTTGTCTTTCTGTGGTTGACAGTTTTCTAATGTTGTTTATCAAGTAAAAAGTTTGAGCAATTGCTTTTATTTTTTCCTTGCTTTTCTTCATCCTTTTTCACTCCTTCTTATTGTACTTTTAAGCGCTTTTTCCTTTGAATTTTAGCCTGTTTTTTGCGTGTGCTTGTTTTCAACTGACTTGCATATAGATGATGTTCAACTGAACGTGCAGTTTGGGTAAAGAGATGTTTACAAACTGATATTAAAACACTCTGCTTGCTTGTTTGTACAAAACAGTAATTGAATAAACACTAGTTATTAGTTTACTTGCATATTTGCTTTGCATTCTTTTACTTGGTTTCCACAAACAACATGGGGTGTTTTTTCCATAAGTAATAGCATTTAGAATATTCTAAAAAAAAAATATATATTCTTGGTGTGTCCCCTTTATAAAAATACATTTTTGCAAGAATACGACTTAGGGAGTAGCTTTAGGTTTTCACAGTATTGCTGCCTTTCTGATTATTCATATCCTTTAATTTTTTTGGCTACATATTCACCTACTGAGCCCCTGTCCTTTTTTGTTGCTTATTCTCCCATTTCCTCCACTATGCCCATTTTGCCTAAAGCTTGCCATAAAATTAATAAAAGAAAGCCTAGCATAGATGTATTTATGTTTCAGGTACTGGGACAGCTTTTATACTTAAGATTTTTGTTACTATTCTTTCTACATTGATACGAACTTCATTCACAAAATCAAGCACATGCTGCTGTTCTTTACAATCATATAATGTTACAACTTTTGATTTGTTTGTAATTCAGTGCAGGTTCCAGATCACTTTTGGCATTACTCTTCTTCAAATTTCTCACCAAGTGCCTGTATTACCTTCTTTCAGCTATTACCTTGACTTTATATGAGCTAAATTTTGGGTTCCTAAATCCTGCGTATGTATCTAACAGCCTTCAAAATATTTTGCCAGTCCTGCCAATTTATCGCTGATAAGCAACTGAAGTTTCCTGTTTTCCAGTTAATGCTTCACCATTACACACTTGCATGTAGCTTCTATCCATGTGATGTTTTCAGCTATATAAGCAAGTTAATATAAATATTTGGTATTAGCTCTTACATAATTCTGTTTTCACCCACAGTTCTGCAAGATGACTTATTCACTAGAAGAACATATTTTACCGCTTTATGATAAACACAAGGTACACGGATATGGCATAACTTGCTGAGAGCCACCCTACAGTGTTGACATAGAAAGAAATCTCCAGTTCTGGATTCCATCAGGTAACACTACTATGTGACGTTTTCCTGTGGAGGCTGCATTTTTTCTGTAAAGTTAAGACTTTATTGCCTATATTTTTTTCATAGCATATAAAGTATATCATCTTCATTAAGTGTAATTCAATGAGGAAAAGCAGCGCTCAATTTACTTTGAATACCATGTTGATTTCATCCAAATTAATCTGTTTATTTGTTTCTGTTAGTTGAAGCTTCTCTGTAAACTGAAATTGCTCAGCACTTCTTTTGAAGTTTGAAATAGTTCTGTCAACTTACTTTTTCCATTACTTTTTCATGTGCTTCTGTTCTTATTGGATTTGAATGAGACCAGGAGAAAAATACTGAACTTTCCTCACAGAAGGTTCTCTTAAGATTCTGATATTACTTGTGCAACCAGAGATAGGTTGCCACAAAGCATCGAGATGTTTCTGCACGTGCAACCACAGTCCTGAGCTCTGCTGGCACCCACATGCAGCACTAAATAATGTACAATATGCAGGCTCAGGAATAGCAGCTGCACTATATAAACACAGTAATTTGACAAGCTTTTGTAGCATTGCGGAAGTTCAAAGCAAGCATTGATTAGATTAAATGTTCCTTCAATTTGCCATCAAATTACTCTCTTTTAGCATTCACTTAAAGCAACAAACAATGCAAGGTGTATGACAGCAAGGGTATGCCAAAAATTCAGAGGGCAGGTGGGGGAAAAATAGTAGGTTCATAATTCTGTGCCTGCAATGATCTATCTAGAAGTTGCAAGTATCTTTTTCTATATTTTTAACTTACCTTAAAATTTACTTACATATGTCTTTCTGATATACATTTAATTACATATACTTTTAGCAAAATTGGAGTCAGATGCACTGTTCATATTTGTGCATATGGATAACATAGAATAGGGAGCATATGCAATTAAATGGTTACTAAGTCCCAAACTGACTCTTGGTTCTTTAAGCTATGAGTTGCAAAGGACACTGCTCTAAGATGCCAGAGAAAATATACATTTAAGATGATTGCGGTCCAGGTGGCTGGACTACATGGGCAAGCTGAAGATCTTGCTAGAGCTTTATGCAACAGAGCTGAAAGAGCTCGGACTACAAGAGGGTTCCTGTGTTGAGAAGCTGGGTTCCCTGGTTCATTCCTCATTGCTGACAATCCTGGTCTCATGAGCATCTTAATAATGTGTAGGATCGGAAAAACTCAAGTGTAGAATCATACCAGATATTCAAAGGTAGCTGGAGTAGTTTTCTTCCAAACTCTCTCTCGATTCTTTGTCCCAGAAGCGCAGTGACACCATTCGAGAGCGCTCAGGGTGCCACTCCATGCTCCAGTTGTCTACAAAGAGGTCACAAGGAGGGAGTGACCATTCTGGCTGCTTCCTTCCTGGATTGTGAAAGCCCTAAGGAGAGCAGGTCAGAGGTCTCATTGCCTCTGAGTAGAGGGAAAACAGTCAGTGAACTGTGACCTGCGTGAACTACAATGAGCAGTAGGGCAAACCCTCTGTGCAGACCAGAACTGTGTGACTGAAGCCGAGAGACAAGTTTGAGCTTCGTTTGAGGTTCAGTGAAACCAACGGAATCATGCTGATTTACACCAGCTGAAGATTTGGTCCAGTAGCATTGGCTTGACTTGAATGTAAAAAGAAAGTGTTGCCAAAAATGAAGATCTCCTACTGTTAATATTTTTTAACCAAACAAGAATTCTGTGGGGAGTGGGGGGTGGAGGTATAAGAACTGGTGAGGTTCAAGGTGGCTGTCATCTCAACTTGGAGAAAGACAGTTACTATTCTATGCAAGTGTGCTGCCATAGATGCCCACTTTTATTTGTAGATGAAGTATGTTCAAAGGCCTTTCCAGATTAGGATGCATATACTATCCAGTCTTTTTAGGAGTCAGGTTAGGAGTAAATCTTGTCTTGATCTTGTAAATCTTACTTGATCTTGTAAATTCTGGCATGCTTGATTACTGCCTTCTAGTGCTTAACATTCCTGACTACCGACCAATGTAGACCTCAGGGTTATTTTTTATGTTGTGGACTCAGATCCTTCTGGTTAGTCATGGACTAGACATTCCTGGTAGTGTGAGCCCAGCATTTATATCCATGATAAAACAGACCTCAGGCCTGGCAGTGCTCCTCTAAAGGTCTAAATCACAACTCTTTCACAAAGCCCTCCAATATCTTACCACCTATAATTACAGACATTTATTGAAGAGCATAAACTGTTTCAACATTTTGACAATGAAAATAATGCAGTGATCTTCTCTGGATGTGCAATGCACAGGTTAAACAGCTGCTGTTTGGAGTATTATTTCCTCTTATTTTGCTCTAAACTATATATGTACCAGCTATTAATCTTTCCAGAGAGTGATGTTCTCGCATTGTAACATTAGAGAAACAGGAAGAAGTGACTAGATTTCACCTTTCCCTTCATAATTACATGTTCTCTCTTACTTCTCATCTGTACTTAATTTTTATCCCACACTGTGCAGATTCTGGTGTGAACTCTAATTTTCTGTAGTGCCCTCCTCTGAAATTTTTAAAGCTCAATTTTTGGTTAAGGTACAGCTGAAGCAGTCTAGAGTTCAGTAGTTAAGAGTTATGATAAGTGATTGTGTAACATAATTTTATTATGGTAGTTTTTATGTTAGACCCTAGACCTGTCTAATGTACCCATTGAACAACATTTACTCTGGAACCGAAGTACTAAGGCACAAGTGGCTATTTCTCTTCAAATGCAGGAAGGTTTGAAGAGGATGAACTCTCTGCTCATCTTGCTTGTTGTTGCTTCCCCTCCTATGGGCTTCAGCCTTGTTAAACTATGTACTCTAGTTAGAAACTGAAGCTTGAAAAGCTGTTGCACGGCATGAAATTCATCACAGGGAGAAACTGCCTTGCTGCTACTAGTAGGAGTAGAGGACTGGTAGCTCCTACAGTAGAGTACTGTATTTTCTCGAGCAGCAGAGCTTGAGGGTTTGCTGGAAAGTTACTCCTATTTCTTTTGCACCCTCTGGATGTCACCAGGGATGACATGCAACTAAAAGTCTTTCAGTCTGAGAGCTTCTGCTTCTGAAGATTGGTCCTGGAATCTGAATAGGGCAAGGAAAGAGCAGAGCCTGTAGGGAGACATCCCAGTCAAGGCTGTAGCCAAGTGTGAGGCTGCTCTGGAAAATCAATGCAACTGATGAAGCTTGACATTTTAATTGTCTTGTTTGAAGAACTAAATTAGGTTATGAAGAACAATGATCAGTGGCTGTGATTAAAAGTTTGAAATGTGCCATGTATCCTGACACTTGTACTAGAGTGTGAGTGTATTCTGCAACTGCTAGGTTTGAAGTGGCTGTTAACAAAAAAGGGGCCAAGAAAACAAGTGAGATTGTCAAAGCCAAATGAAAATGCTTTTCCTCCTCCAGATTGTCCCCTGAAGAGCTATTGTGTTAGAATTTGGTTTCCAAAGTTACCATTATTTTGTGAACTAGAAGGATTTTAATGTTGCTTTAAGTGCAGTTGTCAACGTACCTGTAATGCTGGAGTCCCTAGTGGTACTTCTGTAATGGTATCTCTATGCTGTATTTGACTTGCACCACAGCAACAAGTAGTTGAAGTGGAAATTACATGAATGCAAAGGAGCACGTATGCGTCCTTGAGCTCCTTCTAGCTCGGCTAAGGCCACTGAATTTGTTTTGCTAAAATATCTCTAGGATGACACCGCCCCCTACCTGAATGATTCTTGGTATTTTCCTTCTTAAATTCATTCTCCTCCAACAGGAAAGAATATGTAACAACCAAGTAACCTTGAGCCCAGATAAACAGCCAAGTGTTATTATAGTGCAAAACCTCCCTGTGGTTTTATTGCCCCCTTGAAACACAATTGCTATAGAAGTGTCTGTGGGAAACTGTACTAAAACTGTCCCTTTGAATGCATTAATTAGAATCTGTCAAGCATATTTTGACTGGAAACAGTTCATGACACAATGAACATATTTTTGGCCTTAAAAGGATACTAAGACAGGAACAACAACAAAACTTAGTTAATACTTGTTATATATTTTTGTTATTGAAGTTAGATAGCATAATTCTCAGCGGGGACTACTCTTGATCTACTGACTACAAGGTCTACCTTGTAACATGAAATTCTACAAAACAGCAAAGCTTTTTATTCTTGGTTGCAGGCTTGGGTTGTTTGGGGCCTGAGTGTTTACTTGCATTCATCAACCACACATGAACACAGCCTTCTGTCGAGCGATTAAACGTTTGATATTTATGGTCCCACACTGTTGTAGGATGAATGAGTCACGTATTTACTTGGGAGATTAGACACCAGGGACCTGCTGCACAGCAAACAACCACGCCTGTAGGTTCTGAAGCACTTGTGGGCTATAAAGCACTAGAATAATGATGCTGTTCCTCCTGAGTAATGTCAAAAATGTCTTTGCTACTTAAATACAGCCTCCGATAATATCTAAAAGAATATCTGAGAAAGGCAAAGAGAACCAAGGACAGGAACTGAGAGGCACGTAAGTTGGCTAGTTGTCACAGTTCAACATCCCAGGATATCGAATTGTTTTCTAGACCTTCAGCAGGACTCACTCTCCTCACAAAGGACTTCAAATGTTACTCTTCAGTGTCAGAGAAGATCTAAAAGTGTAAGAAGACAGGAAAAGAGAAGGGCACAGAGATGGACTGTTTCTGCTCTACTTTGGGGCAACTGCAGGGAGGCAATTAATTTCTGTCAGAGAAATTTCTGCCTTGGAAAATGTTTTAAGAGAACCAGTGCTGTTCGCTCAGTTCTTTAGTGACCAGTGCCATTGGCTTTCTGGGCTGTGCTGACTGCTTGGCTGTCTGCATGAGGAGCAGCAGAGACATTTAGGGCTCAATTCAGTTGGCTGAATGCAGGTATGAAGTGGCATTAGAAATTCCCTGTAGTACCTTACCTGGCTCTAGCAGCCATTTAGAAAAGCATGGGTCTTTGACAGGTCCTGTCTCACACCAGCCAGCCCCCTGTGGCCCTCTCAGGTGGCACTAGGTGACTCTGTTTAAGCAACTTCACAGAGCCTGGGCTGGACACAAAGTGTGTAGACCCTTCATGCCCACGTAAACACGAACACATGGGCATGTTGAACTTTGGTTTCTGAATTTGAACCCTCTGAAATTGAATGTCTTTCCCAACATCTCCTCCACAGGAGACTTTCTATGGGACTTCACATGTAAATTCACATCCACAGGACGACGAAAAGCTTGCAAGTAACTATGGCCCAATAATAATGCTCAACTGATCCTATGAGGGAGATGATGTAATGCAAGACCATTGGGATTTTTACTTTTTTCCTGCTTCCTGCAGATGGATATGAGTTGCTTTCTACTAATACCTTTGATTTACACCTTTAAGGATTCTCCTCCTTACAAGAATGCAAATGACAAGTGAGTCAGAGCCCACTTAGGAGAATACCCACCTGTGACAGTGGTAGTGTTACAGATTCATAATCCTACTCCATGATCCAAAATGAAACCATTTCTGTGGATACTGCTATGGGAGAGCTCATATACCGCCAGATGTATCAACTGAACAAGGTTATAACGTCAGCTTGGGATGATCTCTGAGAGGCTAACAACCCGCAGTTTATCTCAGCTTAAATGGCTCCCACAGACAAAACATTAATGTTGCTTTTGAAGTAACCAGTCAGATAGCAACTCTGTTGTGAAAAATGAAGATGTACTATTTTATCAAGGACATTTATTATCTCTGACTGGGAGAGGAAGGACATTTACACTCAGAACAAGGTTACCATGTCACAGAATTAGTGGAGAAGTTAAGAGGGAGAAGGTAAAAGATAAGTTTATTTAATAAAGGTTTTACAAACAGTGGATGGGAAAACTAGATGCCACTGCTCTCTGCTTTGGGGCGATACTTTTTTTTTTTAAAGGAAGACCAAACATAACGAGACAACCTCAAAATACCATCTGTCTTACACGAAATAAAAGAATTGCTAAATCTTATTCTCCACATACAACTTTCCCCTCCTCGCTGCCCAGTTACAATCCTGCTTTGTGCAAAACTAATGAATCAAGTGACTGGAAAGGCCCTGATGAAAATAACATACATGCTCTTACACTGGTGAGATCAAACAGAAACCTTTGCTGCAAGAGATCAATATCAACGTTTGTGACACCACATAAACCACAGTACAGAAAGACAATTCCTACCCCTTAAAGTAGACGCTGACATAAAGCAGAGCAGGTCAGACAGGGAACAGGAACAACTGTACAAATACTTTGGGGTTATCCCTACCATTAGTTGATTCTAGTAGTATCCATTCATACTTGCTCACTAAATCAGTTTGGTGGAAGAGAGGAAAAAGCTACATAGTATAAAATCTTTGGTGTTTTGTAATTGATTTAGAATTGAATTCCATTTTGGATTATGTGTTGTGCAAGAATTGGAGATCTTCACCTCTATTAGCTGCACAAATCAGGGGATGAAACAATTTTTGTGACCCCTAAGTAGGAGTGTGTTCTTGCTTATGCTAAAGCTCCTTATCTTGGAAAACCAGACTTAAAAGTTCCCACTCTAATTCAGTATATATTCCTTGCTCATGTTTGGAGGGAAAAAAAAAGTAATTGGAAAAAAAATATAGTATTCTGGATTCTGAGAAATTCCTGCACACTGTGGACAAATAAAACATGGTGATTGATTTCCATAATTCTCATAAATTTTCCTTCTCAGCCTGGAGTATAAGCTTGTTTTCATTACCTAAGATAGGAGTGACTGAGGAAGTCAAGTATTCAGTCATTTCATGCTTGATGCTATGAGATTACATCTCTTTTGCCTTAATTTTCTTTGTAGCTTCCTTCCAAGGATGCTACTGTGTTCTGGATTAGGTCATGCTTCATGCTTTTAGTCTCTACATGCTCACACAGTAAGTGTGTGCAGCTTCAAAGCGCCATCTGTAATACTGAACCAGTGCTCGCTACTTCATATAACGCCAGTGCCGCTGCCTGTACTTATACCTGCATTTTACATAGCCTGCTGTTTGGGTCAGTGTCTTTGGTTTGAGCCGTCTTTCACATCTCAGATTTCCTCTTATCTTGCAACAGTAGTCCTCACCTTTCCAGTATGTACCCAGGCTTAGAGACTGAAAGGGAGGTCTCTTTTTAACCCAAGGTTCCCAAATGCAGACCTTAAATCGCAGGAAGACAGACCTTTGAAAAGATTAGGAAAATGAGGTTGATAAATACAATTAAAGGGACTGCAAAATGAAGCTCCAAACAGGTGAAATATTTCATTTGTATCCCTTTCAGTCACTCGTGACCTTTTTATTAATGAATGACATTTTTGCAACCACTCTGTCAGTGACATTTGCCTTCCTTTCAGAAATATGCTAAGATCTTTATCATGTTGCTGCTGTTTGTGATTGCAAAATGGCCTGGAGCAAATATCCAGCTCATGTAATTTGACATAACTCCATGGAGAGGATCAAACTCAGAGTATACGTGTATCTGTTTTTTTAGGAACAAATTTTCAGTTTTAAATGTTTCAAAAAACACAGGTGTAACTCAAAAATGATTTTGACTTCCCCTATCTCCCCAAGTGCTCTAAAGGCACTTGCCATTTGGTTGGAAAAAACCTCCTGAACAACTCCAGTTTCAAAGATTATTTTATTTATAAGCTATGAAGAACCAAAAATAGCTGTGTAGATAGAGGAGAATGGCTCTTTCATCCAGGCCCTGCATTTGATAGTTGTCATTTCACAAGCTGCGGCCAAAACCAGGAAACGGGCAGATCAAATTTCCCATGCTGTTAGTGCAGTTGATATTACCTCAGGGAAGTAATTATTGCCTCAGAGTTTGTCATAATACAGTGAACACAAACAATTTAAAACCACTGTGTACTGCATCCCCTTCTGACTCTCACAAACCAGCAAGGGACTTTTTCTTGCTTGAAGGTGCTGGTAGATCTGTTTTCCCACAGACCTGGCGTGCCAGGGACAGCAGTGCCACACAAAACCCAACTTGCAGCATGCTGCTGCTACACTGCAGAGCCACGACCATGATCTTATCTTCACAACAGGCTTAAGCACGATCAGAGCGGTGGCCTGATCATCATCCACATATGCTTTTCAAGAACTCAAGTGAGGCTTCGAGCTGGAAGGAAATGGCTTGCCACTGGGCTAAAGCTTTATCCAGCCAACGATGGACCGAGGGATGGAGCTGGGATGCAGACACAGCTCTACTGGGCATGGTCTCGCTGCTAGTCCCATTGCTCTGTATGGCTGCTCTCACTTGAGGTACCTTTGCTTAAATGTCCTGATTGCATCAAGCAAACCAGAGAGGACATATCACTCTCTATGCTCAAATCAACAGCACAAATTCTAGTTAGATCAAGTTAGGATGTGGTGTAGGCAGCAACCCATCTCTACAAGCTGTAATGAGTCTCCAGTATCCTGGCTTATCTCCAGCTGTATTTGGATGGGAAAAGACTTTTGACCAACAGCCATGTGGAATAGATCTGAACCAAGGATGAAAAGGAACATAATCTTGTTGCTGCTTTCCCACATACCAGTCGTTAGCTCCTAGCACAAACTTTTCAGTTCACTTTTAGCTGAAAGTCTGACAAAGTAGAAAATAGAGCTAGTCATGCCCGCTGCTGCTACAAATGTTTCTTCCTGGGAATCAGAAATGCATTTAGTAGCCCCTCTTCACGAACATTTTGTTGATTTCCCAGGTAACAGCAAAGTACTCCAAAGATGAATTTCACTCTGTTCTACGCAGATGATATACATAAGCAACTCCCAAGGGCATAATGAAATACACATGCATTTCTATGAAAAAGTATCTTCTGTATTTTCAGATTTCACGAAGCTGTTTTATCATTAGGTTCCTCCAATTTTACACTAGTGTATCCCCACTTTGATAATGTGCTTTCCCTCATCCTGGTTTCCCGTTAAAGTACTACTTTTTTTTTTTTCTTTCAGTGGACCTCCTTCTTACTTACATTCCTGCAAACGTGAAGATATGTTTCACTTTTATTTTGCTCCATTACCAAACTTTTATTATACAGAATGAGGACAGAATCAGGCCTACAGTGTTCACTAATGTTCAGCAAACATCCATCACAATTTTTAATTCATTTCAGCCAAGTCAATTCATTTTTCAGCTCTATTTTGTGTCAGATTATGATATAATTTGTATCTGAGGGATGTTTTCTGTACAGAGGAATTAATCCCAGTGTAGAAGGGAGCACTCAAACAGCATGTACAAGTTAAAACATACTCTGCCCTCACAGTGATACACAGGTCTCTACATTAGGGTGATCATTCCTCTTGAAGATGCTTCCATAGTGCAAAAGTATGTGTAGTACCAAATTTTTCTGTTAACTTGCTTGGACTCCATATCAGATAGGAGAGGTCATCCATCAAATTGAAGACAGAGCATTTCCCTAGTTGCCCTGTTCTGCCATCACTAGTGTGTAGAAAAATGCAAATGAAAAACATATTTATATTAATGTAACTACTGCCTTCACTATCACCCCTATTTGGAATATGAAATGAATAAACATTTATGAATAGCAGTAGTAGCACAGTCTAAAGATGGAAGAGTGGCCTCTGACTTAAGGCATGTTTTATCTTTGCCTCTGCCATACTGTGGGAGGGGACCACAAGTGTCTCTGTGTCTCCATTTTCCCATTTGCAAAGTGCAAGATGTTGTGAGATCTTTATTACTTAGTGGTAAGGCACTTGCAGAACTTTAGGCCTTCTCAGATGCATGCAGGGCTCCATATGGTCTTTAAACAGCTGCTGGAAATGTGTCAAGGAGCAGAATTTGGCTTAGTGAGGTTTCCCAGATAACTGAGTGGGAGTGGGTTCTTCTGCCCCAGCTAAATGTCATGGCAGGGGTGATATATCTTGAAACTTCTAAAATGTCCAGTGAAAAGGTGATTCTCTGTCTCCTACAATATTTATTATTATACAATAACTCTTCCTTTCAGCCAGTGGCTCATCTATCTTCCCTGACTTCGTTTCTTAAGGAAAATCATCCAAATTCAGGGAAGATGGACTTTGTACTTTTTTTAAGCAATGACAGACTCTGACCTACAGAATTGGTTTCTCCCCTATCTTTTAATGCCATATATTATTACAAGCCTTTCATCTAAGAATAATAATGGACTTGGAAGTTGTGTGGAACCTTTACAAGAGTGAGAGCTAATTCAGAAAGAAATGAGACGTGCTGCTTTTACTACTAACAAAGCGGAATGAGGATGAGTTTCTCAGCCAGTCCAACGCTTTATTTAAACTAACAACTGATTTATGCTTGCTCTGGATTTGGCCCTGCTTTCTTATGGTGTCCTGCATGGGCTATAAATCAGACATGCCATACAACTATGCATGATCTTTAGAATAACTTTGCAGTTTAAAAAAGGTTTTTTAAAATAAAACTTCATTTTCCACAGAATTGTTTTACTTTTTTTGCAAAATGTTAGGGAACACTTTTGTTTTGTTTCTGCACCAGAAGAGATGAAAAATGCAGGCCTGTTGGTTTTCAGTTGCTTTTCTTTCACTGACAATTTTAATTACTTTGCAGAAGAGTCCAAACTTTTATCTAACAGGAGCATATTCATTTTCCATTATGAAGTAAAATATTTTCATTTTCCAATACTAACTGCCATAAAATAAAAACGAACCAGCAAAAGAATTAAAAATATGAACAGTCATGTTACTTTCTGAGACTTCTTCCAAGCTCCAATTATTATTTTCTTAAACGCGCTCTGTTAATAATACCCTCTAAGATGTCTTGGAAGCTTCCTAATTTCAACAGGATAAACTACTGCTTTTGGCAATGTTATTCTCAATTCTTTTCATACTAACACTCACATAAAGCATATCAGCCTGTTCTAAAATCCCATTGATTCATTCTCTTAAATTCAGCCAAATTAGGATAAAATTGCAGCTAAGAGTCTTTTCTTCCCCTGATGTGAGATCATTGCACATTTTACTGTTGTTAATAAACAATGTCATTACAGATTAATTGTCTTATCTTTGAGACCCCTGTGTGGTCTTTGTTCTGTGCACAGCCACAAGGTGCAGCTTGTCTCTCCAACATCTGTACCAGTGACGGAGACAGAAGGCTTCTGAGATGACACCTAGTGAGCTGTAACCACCGAATCAATGGTTTATCACTGGATGTGAATATATTCACACTTGGTCTCCCAAAAAGTTCATTTTATTATATTTGGCACAGTGTTGTGAAGAGAGACTGAAATGAATGGGCAGCAAAATATAGTTAAGCCTGTTTAAAGAAAAACTGCAGAGATTCATACTACAGCTGTTTTAATTACTGATCAGCATACATTTATGCATGATGAGAAACAGCTTATTAAAATAGCTGAACATAATTATCTAATGTCTAATCTAGACAGGTCTGACTGTCCATGTCCAAAAGCCAGCGTGTCACCTCTTCGTTGGTATCTGTAATCATAAGCTTTTTCCAATCTGCCCAACCAGCGTTTTAGTATGTAGAAACTAAGTCCACATACTGCTTGCAGTTTATCAGTAGAAATAATTGATTCAATAAAATTCTGTTGTAACCTCCTTGTTTGAGCACTCTGACTGATGCTTTCTGCACTTCTCAGTCCACGGTATCAATTAGTCCTATATAAAGAGTTGCTTATTTTTAACAGTAGTTTTACATAACCCAGTTTGGGTGCATGTCTCTGAGAGAGAGGGTACCATGTACCCTGCTAACAGCATCTGCCCAGGAAACTGCCCAGACCAGTGTTTTTAAGGGGGTCACACTCCCACCATACAGGCTTAACACCACTTAGAATCAACCAGCTGCCTTCACACTGCCCAGCACTTGGCCCTGATCCCCTATAGACCCCATGGCTCTAAGAGACAGTTGTTTTCTTTCTTGCAGTTTTTCACTTAGAGGTGCCTGAGATCTCGTGTAGGCTATAGGACAGCTTGAAAGAAAGTGGTGTTTCTATAGCCTAAGAGCACAGGTGGTTATTGCATGCCATGGGAGAGTAACAAGAGAGTGCGGGGCAGATGGGGAGGTGCTGGAGAACACGCTTTGCTCTTCATCCCTACTGCTATAGGAACAGTCCACAGAGCAAACTACTCCCAGAATCACACTTGGAGGGGTGTGGAGGAATACAGTTGTTTTACCTCATCCTGTGCAGATGACCAAAGGACCAGATCTGGGAGCAAAGCATGCAGATAAGTTATTTGACAGCGTGGCTGTACTCTGAATAGATTTCTTTGCAGCTTGAGTCTGACTCATATTTGTATGTATACAAATATGAGTGTGTATTCTCATGTGGTTGGCTCCCTTTCTTTTTCCATTTATGTTAGGTAAATACTTCATTTTCTTTGTCCACAATTCAACAGCTTTGTAGCTTCAGAACCAAACACATGAAGCTTAAGAGAGCTTTTTATTGACTTTTTCCCTTACTTCTCCCAACACTGGCTATTTATTTTACAGCTCCTAAGGCGCCCCTAATATCCAAATTTTCAGTGCTGTCTTCACCACCTCTACCCCCTTGGCTGAAAGGTGACTCAGATATTACAGTGCAAGTTGTTACACATTCCTTTCAGGGATATTTAGAGAGATGCTTCAGCTATAAAGACTGGAACCAGATCTCAGTCTGTCTGAAAGGCTGCTTATGTTTGGATCCAATTGTTCTGGTTTATATCCATCTCTAGCAATGTTTAGTTATCCTTTAGCTGTAAATGATGTTATTCATATGCGTATTTGCTCTAATTTCTTCTCTTATAAGTGACATTTAAGGTTTTGCTCTCAAGGAATTAGGGTGGAAATCCCTGAAGCACTTAAATCATTTGAGCATACTGGAACATTTCAGCTATTACAGGCTGCAAATGTTAGCCTCTGCCATCAAGCTAAGAAAGTTACTTAGAAAAGCCTGTTGGCAAATATCTAAACCCACCACAATTTTTTTAAAAAAACAAAACACCACCACCTCCCCACCCTCAAAACTTTAGCAGACTACGAACTTTCATCACAGGGGCAGGAAATGTAAGTCTGCTAATTGTAATTTCCTTGAAAAAGGCTATTCTTAATTTTAACACTTTAGCCTCCTTTTGAGAATAGTTCTGATCCAAATTCTGTTGTTCTCACGAAGTGATGGCAAGCTCACTGCAGAGGACTCGACTCTGAATAGGAACCCTGGGAATACAGTGGGAATCCTGACGCAGGCACCCCGGCTGCACTGTGCGATCCCTGCCTACGCTTTCTTCTTCCCTTCTTTTCCCTCCTCCCCTCTGGCCGGAGCTCGAAGCTGGGGCTGGCGCAGTGCTACAGCTGTAGCTGCTCCGTGCAGTCTACCCCATTACTCTACCAGGATTCTGGCGGTGTTCTCCAGCTCTGCTCTTTACACAAGGGAGGGCCTTCAAATGGCTTCAGATAGGTTCAACGAAACTGTAAATGTGGAGACCCCGGCATGTAAATGCACTGATCACTTTCTGTTCTAACTTATTGTGTTTTGTCATGATGCTGCTTCCAGGGAGCCAAGGGAGCCAAAGGGAGCCAAGAGCGGTTCCATCAAAGGGACTGCTTCTCAAGAGAGGCTCCAGCATGACTTAGAAAGGATCTGTTAAACAGGACGGAGCAATTATAAAGTCAAATGGAAAATTTTTATGCTTAACTATAACTACTCTCTAAACTTACATTTATACCTTTAACATTTATACCTTATCAACTTCAGATGGTTACTTAGGTTTGCTGATACAGCATACACAAAAAAAACCCCTTTTCACAACGGCTTCAGGTGCATTGTAAATTTATGTAAAACCACAATAAGCAAATGTCATCAGTAGCCTACAAAGCTTTGATGTTAAAAAAAAAATGTAGTTTTAAAAAAAATTCTCCACAACTGCCTCTTCAGTGAAGGATGGTGAATTAACCTAGTAATTTCTGCAGGTTTAATGCAATAGTTTTATTATTCAGAAAAATGGGCACGTTCAACCACTACATATTTGGGAAGAGATCAAATGTAGATGAAAGCTCCCACTTCAACCTTTATCGATGCGTAATGAGACAATTTACAGAGCTGCTGTATCTTCTCTTATCAGCAGCCTCCTAAATCTCCTGAATTGCTAATGGCTTCTGTGAAGCAATTCAGATCAGCATCTGGTGTCTTGTAAAAACCAGTGCAGCAACGTGTGCCGATGCATGAACAAAATCTGATTTTGAGATCAGAATCAAACAGAAATTTCCCATTCAAACAGCTGCAAATATTTTGTTTCACTCTTTTTCTTTTCTCCCCTCACCAGTTTAGTTGGAACCCACAGGTTCAGAAAACCGCGTTTTCTAATATGTTGCTGTTGCCCTTTCACAGTGCTCGCGTTTTGCCTTACAGAGGGGCCTGGGGTGAGGAATGTCCTGGGACATGGCTGCTGCCCTTAGCAGCAGGGCTGCTCGCCTTTATCGCTCCCTTTGCCCGCCTCTTCTCTCTCCAAGAGGTAAGCAGCCAGGCCCCGCAGGGATGAGACCGTGATGGATGTACCCTCAGCGCAGCCAGAAGTGTCTGGAGATCCACCCTAACATTCCTCTCAAATAATCTGACTACCTGGCTCAGAGGAACATGACAAGTCAGCATGCATCTTCCTGCTCTGTGCAGGCCTACAGTTGAAATTAGTGTATTTTTACACAAATTAGTGAATTAGTGTATTTTTTGCTCAGTCGGGACACAGTAATCAACTGTGTGTGTGTCTCCAGACCATGGCAAATGTGAAGACAGGCTGGTTAGCTGCTGCCTTTGGTGCTGTAAGCCAGCCACGTTTGCAGGGTACTGGGAGTATCACGTGCTGAGCCTTTTGCAGCTCTGCTGAAGGGAAGCAGCTTCTAGCTGAGGGGCCATGACTACGGGCTGTATTGATGTACTGTCTGACTGCTCGTCATCCTGGGAACCCAGCAGGTACTGAAAAAACCCTCCCTGAACCAAAGGGAAAAGAAATATTCCTACTTAGGATTTACATGCCTACAGGTTGGAGAGGGAAGGATGGGAAGCCTTTTCTCACCTCTGGTAACAAACAACTCCGCTAGTTTTTGTTTTCAGCAGAATATGGGGAGTAAATGGAGCTCAGCAGCTTCCCACAGCTGGATGGGGATGGAGGGGGTGGAAGCAGTATGCTACAGTATCAGTCCAGGGACAGGAGAGGAGAAAGCAAAGAAAGAAGGTTTGTAAACAAAATAATAATAAAAGGAAATGTGGCTTTAGGGAGACCGAAACCATTTGTCAAATCAGCAAGCAGTCTGCTCCAAAAGAAGGAAGAAAATTGTTTCAGAAAAACCAAAGTGATTTTGCTTTGGAAACAGCTTTTCTGTTGCTGATTTGATGTCATTCTGTAAAAAGTGTAAACACAAGGCTTTCCTAACCTGAAGAAAAGAAATGCGATGTTTCATTTTGAATTGAACAAAATGTCCCAGCTGCACTCTTTCTTTCAACGTGGCCACCCAGCCTCCACTTCTGGGGGCAAGAGGGGACTGTGACCCATGCCTGAGCTCTCAAGCCCCTAAAGGCATTCAGACCCTCCACCTGCTATGATGTCCTGTTCCCGCTGCATCGGCATGCCCTCCTGCCACTCCTAACTGAAGGGATCTGCAAAGTGCCATGGTCATCTCCTGAAGCACTTACGTTACAAATAAAAGTACACAGCAATGAAACACGAGACAATAGCAATCACTGGGGCGAACCACTGCATTTTCATAACCATCTTACTGAACCGCATACGTATGTTTATATCGTTACTTGCATGAAATGAAACAGATATAGCCCATTATGTAGTATTAGCTTGGTAAAGGAATGGGAACATTGTTATCGAATTACCTAAAACACTTTTGCTCAGTGCAGTTTGTCATTAACTGCCAAGAATACCTCATTTTTACATATGCTTTTCTTTTTAAACCTATGCGTTCTACCAGGATTTAGCATACTGAACTGGAAACCGGAATCTAAAGGTTTGATATATCACGGTCAGGGATGGCAATTTTATCTGGGGGGAGGAGGGGGAAAGGTGCAATTGTGAATCCCCCCCGAACTACTGCATTTTGGATGGAGAGTGTTTTGCAGCTATAACTAAATTGGCCTACCTGAATCTGGGCTGTGGGTACTGTATGTAAATATATATATGTGCAGAGCTGACAGTATGCATGAAGCAGATACTTAGGTGCATCAAGGACTGTGTACATAATGTGATGTCTGCATAATTATCATGGTGGACAATTAACCTCCAAAAGCGTGCTTTAGAGCTATTTACTGTGCAGCTGCAAAAGCTACATGACTAAGTGGCAGTCTCTGAACAGAACTGTCTGCTTCCTCTGACAGCATTAATTGCAGTTCACATCATCCAGCACCACCGTGAAATAGGAGGTTCACGACTTTGCCTCACAGGTCACCAGAAGAGCAGCTTAGACAATCTAAAAATCAGGTGCATGGGTATCATTCTCCTGGTTTTCAGTTGTCATTTCTGAAAGCAATGCCATTTTCTTGAATCATAGATAGAAGAGCTAATCAATTAGTGTAAATTGAGGTTAGAGTGGGCATTTTAGTCATTCGGTTACAGATGAATGCCACAGCACATTTAGATGATCTGCTTGTCAAACTCGTGAAGATAAATGTGTTATGTTAACTTCACTTTGTGAATACCTGACATATGCATGATGGCCATATCCTCACATGCTTTCCTCAATTCTTTTCCAAGCAAAGCACCTCTTAAAATCCACAAGCACATTGCTGTGTATTCCATAATTCAATAAAACTGAATCAAAGAGAGAATATTTACCAAGGAATGCAAAGGAAGCTTGATTCAGTGTTCATCAGACAACACACAGGTATCCAAGGCATGACAACACTCCTAAAAAACCTTAGGCTTGATTTAATTAATACTATTACACCTTAAAAGCATTAAGACAAGCACATGGGAAGAGTTGAGGCAATCTTCTTCCTCTTTTTTAACTTAAACCAGGGAATAATCTTTGATTGAAGAAGCATCTCTGGCACTCCCTGATGTTTTTCATGTTCCTAATCTATTTTATCATCACTCTATCAAAGCAATCTGCTATTGATTTCTACAGTTTAATGTCTTCTTCAAATGCCACACTTATTTGTTAATCTATACAATAGGAAACAACTTACAAGTGCAGCAATTTTTTTAATGCACTATTCATGTAGGAAGCAAATACCTGATAGGGGACTCATGACATGAAGGATTAGACTCGGTGACCAACCGAGCTCTCTTCCTGTTCTATGTGCCTATATCTCCACTCCAGCATTTACATACAACAGCTTTATTTGCATAAAATATAATCTAAATTTTTAATATTTTATGTGCATAAGATTAACAGGACGTCAATTTTTTAATACTAGCTGTCATAGACACCTGATTTTTTTAAGATGTTATTAATATGCTTGTTAAGTTTGTAAAATCAAGCTTCAAGTATTTATCATTCAGGTTTTCCTCAATATCTAAATTTAATTACTTTGTGTCTGCTATAAAACCTTTAGATACATGATCATGTATTATTTTGTCAAGACCTCTGGCACATTTGATGTACTGGATGGGGGGTGGAAGGCAAAGCCTTGGTAATGAATGAAGTTTCTGTATATTGGAGATCTGCCTCATTGATTGGAGAAAGTGGAAACTCTGCAATTAAGTTTTGATCTGATTCTGTAAAGCTCCACCTGAGAAAAATGGCCTTCACACAATTGATGCTACAGTAGTGAATATGTTTAGTAAAAGAAAGGTCTTTACTTCCCACCTAAGAATTCCTTACTGTTATGGACTACAGCTGGTCATAAATTTGTCATCAAAACCATTCTTCACCTATAAAGCGACTTTTGATTAACCATAATTTTTACGAAATATTCCTCTATATAACCAAGTTCATATAATGAAAGAAAATTATGTAGTAAAACTTCAGGTTTTCAGCATACTGTGTTTCATCTAAGAGAATGAGCTCTCAACTCCCACTGCAGTCAAGACTAGGCCATGAACATATGGTTTTTTAATTTTGACTCTATTCCACTTAATCTAATGTCCTTCCAAATGAAACACTTCAATATACAGATCCCACATTTCTTTAAGAAAAACAAAATAAAATACAGCCCCAAGAAGAGAATATAATTATAAAACTCATCCAAGTATCCCATTATTTGCATCTTCATTGTTTATTATTACTATTATTACAAAGGCCTTTGGTGACTGTTAATAATGTAGCAGCTTTGTTGAGCTGATTAACATTTGTGTTCTGTGCTTTCAAGCTGTACTGGCTAAATTGTGCTAATAGATACTTTACTCTGTGGGCTTTTTTAGGCTCATCAGCAGAGAATTATTATTCCCAGTGTTACTGGAATAGCAAAATGTCTTTCAGTTTATCCCTTCAAAGTGCAAAAGACGACATTTTCAGAAGTCCTACCAAGGCAGATAAAGCCCCCAACTAAGATTCTATTGAGTAGGTTTTTCGTCTCAAATAAATAATCTTTTCCCCATAACATCGTGATTTATCTTTAACAGATATTAAAGGCTAAATTTAGTTTCTTGAAATAGGATGAACCTAAACATACTAGTATTTTCCTCACAAGCTTTTTAGGGATGGGATTGCGGTTTCTTTCATATTTTTATACAGCAAAGAACCAGTTTGGAGTCTTTTATAACATAAACAAAATAATGGTAACAATGCATAATGACTAGAAAGGGAGATTTAATAGAAACAATCATTCTAGATTTCAAGAATAAGGCACACAAAATGCCCAAAGCGAACAGAAAAAAGAATTTGCATTAAAAACCTAAAAACTTTATTACTGATGAACAAGAAAACATATAGGAAAGACAATATAAACTCCTCACTGACTGAGTAATTCCTTTCCGCATTCGTTTTTTCATGGTGCTGGGATGCTTCAAGAGGTAAAATCTAATTTGAAGTCATGATAGATGTCCCTAGAATCTGTTACTTCCTATTTTAAGAGTGTTCATTTAACACTTATTGGATCAAATTCTGCTTTCAGTTACACAGATAACTGCAGATTAATTTTATTGATTTCTTTGAAATTACTTTGACCTTGCCTCAAATAGAAGTTGGCCTATTGTCATTATTCCAAAAACATGGAAAAGCGCAGAGGCAATAAAAATGTATAATTTTCTTTTAACTGGGTTGGTCTGTGACATGTTTCAAGTTTGATCTCTGTGTAGCAGGGATGGAATGTATTCATAAACTAAACGCTAAACTGACTCCTTTATAAAAAAAATAGCAAATTATAGATATTATTAAAGCAGATTAGGTTTCGGGTTGTTTTTCTTTGTTTGTTTGTTTCTGATTACACAGGCAGCATCGTATTTGTGTGTGGTCCTTTGAAAAGTAGGAAAATAGTTGTCCTTCAAGTTGTATAACCACTTTGAGCTTGATTTCCTTCTGGTGGGGTATTCCAGGACAAGGCAAAGGTACCATTTTATTCTGCAATACGTTATGCAATTAATGCCTAGAATGTAAACAAAAACCTTCCTAGCAGATGAATGACTGTTATAACAAGGCTTCCCCAACTCAAAAGTGGAGGTCTAAGGTCTTTGTCATGCTTAGACCCACACTCCTATGTTCATTTTTCAAAGGAAGATTTAAATAACCCTATGTATATCAAAAGGATCTAGATTCTTAGAAAAAGGAATTCAGAACAGGCAATCAGATTTTATTTTGAGCAATTAGTCACTACTCTGCCAATGCCAGCAGAGTTCAGTGGGAGTTTCATGTGTAAAAAAATGGTCTTCATCTTATTTAAGCACTAAGGATTGCTAATGGTAGTATGAACTACAGCTCTACTGTAATGCTTTAATTTCAAACTTGCCCAGTTTTTCTAAACCCAGACTTAATCTCTGCTCTACTACATCAGATTTACAGTGAGATAAGCTAGTAAAATCTTAGTAGCATAAAACTGCTGTGGCAGAGTAGGGAATCTGGTCAGAGACCACCTCTTTCCATCTCTTCATCATTTACTACTTCACAGTAACATGTAAAGCCTGCCTCCATGCTCTGAAAGTAATGAAATTATATGCAGGAAGGGCTGCAGGATGGTTGTCCACTTTCAAGGTCTCCCAGTCACATATTTAACCAGGGCACATCAGGAACTCAGTGTTAATTCAAACCCAGCTATTCCCAAAGTTGTCCCACACCATTCCAGATTTTTAAAGTTTGTGCTGCAGTTGAGATGTAAATCTCTGTATGCATTCCCTAGCATTCAATTTCCATGGAAATCATTGAGATTGGAAAATAGGAGGGATCAGACTTTCTCACAAGATTTCACATGCTCCTTGGTTCCTCTCAGCTCCAAATTGCCAAGGGAGCAGTCTCTCCTGTGGAATTCTGCTGCCTCTGTTTCTGGTTGACATCAAGAAGTGTTGAGGCATGTGTAGAAAGTTAACTTCTCCCCCCCCTGAATCTCAAATAGCATGCAAAGTTCAAATGGAGTCACAATTAGATGTTGGTTGTAAGTTCTCGATGTCCTCACCACAGATATTTCATTTCTAAAAGCAGCCTGTTAATGTCAAACATTTCCATTCTAGCATTCAGAGATTATGAGTTTATTGCAGCAGCTGTAATCTTCATGTATTTCAAGGGAAATATATTAGGAGACATATATTAGGAAATATATTTTAAATGCATTTTCCTCTATTAACACAAATCTTGGCATCTTGTGTAATAAAGTCAAATAACAGGGCATAAATTACTCCAAAAGTCCTGAAACAATAAAGAAGTCCTAAAGGAAAAATAAAATTAAATTATGATTTCAGGTTTAAAATTTTGCGTGAGTTGGGAATGCAATTCCTCAACACCAGGTAGTCCTTCTGTCATCAGCGTACAAAAGCTGAGACGCTGGTAATGGGACACAAAACTTTTCACCAGAAGGTTAAATCTCTGTAGCTCCACAGTGTGTGGAAAACATGAGTCTCCACTGTCTGGCTGCTTCTTGGTGGCTTGTGCAGAGCAAGTTCCAGGGAGACATTAGAAACAGGCTGGAATCTCCTTGTATCTGCATTTCAAGTTTTTCCCCCTTTCAGGCTAACTATAGTCTAGGCTGCTCAGGCCCAAGTTCAGCCTAAACAGCTCCAGAAAGTTCCAGAAATATAGAAGGAAAAGGGCATGGACAACGCACCTCTATGCACCATGGGTTTGTAGCTGCCAAAACAGCCCACAGGGACCCTTGGCAACTTTTGCACTTCACCAGCATGAGCTGGCTGCAAAACCAACAGCAGTCAACGTGCAGGCTGAAATCCCACTCCAACCCTCCTCCTCGAGATGAGTTTAGCTGCTGTCCTCCACAGCAATCTCTAGCAGCCCCAAGCTCTGACTCAGCCCGCCACCCTTGCCGCCTCTCCAGCACACTTCTTCCACCCAGGCTGCTGACAAAACCCCTGTGGTGAGCACAAAACACCAAGCATGGGAGGGAGGGCAGGGTTTCTAGGGCAAGGAATAAGCCATGAAGAGGGACCTCCCTTCACTGACACGTTAGCTGTGGCTGCACATGGCAGCGGGCTACAAAAGCTCTCGCACTGGACGTACGCTCTGGGTACCACATCGCAGGCTCAGCAGCTGTCACCAGTGCTAAATGCATCTTGGAGAGAAAAATCTGGTGCTGTTTTCTCTTCTGACGCATCCAGGAAAGCTCATGTTGTTGATGGCAACTGAACGTGTTGGATGCCTAGTCAGGATTGTGGCTGCGAGTCAGCAATATCTTTGAGCACATACGCAACACTAAGGTTGAAGTGGTGGATCTACTGAGGGGTTTGAAGGTAAGTATGTGTTCAAGTACCCTTAATGGCATATTATTTAAACTCTGCACAGATGATAGTGCAGCTGTTAGGAGAACACAGAGATGGTAATTGATGATGATTCAGCTAAACATTTTGGGTAATCCCTTCAATTAAAGTCCCCAAATTTGCACTTAATTTATATTTAGTTAGATTGTTGTCATGCCTTAATAAAATAATACAGGCCTGTTGGGGACTTATTTATGGAAAGTTAATTTCATTGCTGTGAGATTACAAATAATCTGTTGCATACTCGATTATTTCAGATGCTCTGGTTTACATGACCTTCTTTTTTCTAGTTGCTTAGCTAAAGTGAATGGAGGCTATCTGTGGGGAGCTGCGATGGAGGGAATATACATTGGAAATGTGATTATTGCACATGGTGACAAATGTGAGTGCCTACAGTGTAGCTGTTTGGGAGTCTAGGTTGTGGTATCCTGATACCAGCTTTGGGTAAATGAAAACTGGCTCTGGTCTGTCTTCACAGGCAAGTTTCACCTCCTTATCCCATAGAGCAGCCCTTCACTGAGCATCCGTTCCCAGACTTGCCACTTCGCTCTCCAGAAAAGAGCCTTACTGCTTACGTTAATGTGACTTCAGAGACACTGTTCATGTATGCCCACTTTGGTATGTACTGAAACGTGACCCTGGCCTGGACTAGCAAGCTCAGCCCACAGCTGGACTGAGACCGCAATGCCAGGAAGAACCAACCTTTCTCCACGGCAGAGCTCTATGGAGGGCTCCTTCTAAATAGCATCCTAAATACAGGTATATAGAAACACTCTCTTCTTCTGTGCCTTGTGCAAATGCTTTGTGCTTCTTTTGTCTTCTGCTTGCTAGACCTGTGCCTCTGCTAGCTGAATAAATAGATTTTATCCCATGAAAATAAGCCCATAGGATGGCAATAAAAACAGAAGAGGCAGTACAGGCAACTAAACAATCTGTCTGTCCTGGGTTTCTTAGCTTATTGCTGAGAAAATGCTTTGAACATTATTTCAAATAGAAGAAGTTTCTGTGCATCCTTAATCCCAGTCTTGCCTTATTTGACACCACTTTCTTCACCCATTCCTCTTCTTTGATTTGATGCCTATTTCTGTTTAGGAGCCTATCTAATGTTTTATTTATTGACTACATGGTTTCAAAATGGAAATAAGAGATGGGGGAATTTCAGAAGACAGACATGACTTTAGGAAACACTGTGTATGTGCCGAAGTCAATGTAGTAAAGCTCTTGATAAAATAGCAAACACAGTAATATTTTTTCTGCCAGCGAACAAGTCTTTGTGTGCATGTCAAAGCCCTCACTCTCCCACTCTCCCAGAACTTTCTCGCACTCTTAGACAGAAAGCTGAAAACTAAAATGGAAATAGAGTTTCAGGGGTTGTACATCCTCCGTGCCTAAAAGTGATCTATTTTTGACTCTCATTATCTCTTTCTCTTGGCTTGCTCAAGTGTATTTTCAAAGTATTTTCTTCCATGCATAACATTTTATAAGGAGCCAAGTTAGAATGAGGTCTGCAGTATGTAAGTACTGACGCTCTAGGTAGCCATTTTAGCTTCTACAACAGGCTCCAGGAGGAGGTGAGGCAGGTAGGACATGAGATTTCTCTCACAGATGTCAAATAAGAATCCTGCTAGAAGCCCAGACATGGACAAGGTACTTTCCTGTAGCAGCCCTTTATGCCATTCAGGGATAAATAAAGGGAAGGTGACGCATGAAGGGGCTTTCATAAATTCTCTGGGCCAGAGAGCTGCATCCTCGTGTGTGCTGTAAAGCCTGAAGGAGTTGAGCTCTGAATGCTTTTGTTTATGTGGCCTTACATGGCCCAGGCTGCACCATCATCCACGCTGGAAGCAAGCGAGTGGTGGGCAGTGACGCTACCATTAGCTCTTTACCGAGCATCCTGTGACGGCAAGTGGCTCTGAAGCTGCAATGCATAGTACAGCCTGGGTCAACAGCCTCATCTCGCTTCTCCACTCTCCCTTGTACTGCTTTTGCTGCAAACTGCCTTACGCACTGAACAGCTGCTGTTGCCAGCGTCAGAATCAGTAAGTACCAAAAGGGAGGCACTGTCTCTGGTTGCTCATTTTTGCCCAGTGTTAAAGAAATGGTGACAGTATTGTATTGAGCTCTCCCTCTTTTATATAGACTTTATCAACAAATCATTGAAAATAAGGACCCTGAGGTCACCAGATCTGCCCTGTGAAAGTTCAACTACATCTATTCTTGACGGATGTTTATCTTGTGGGTAAAAGCCTTCTGTGATTCTTCAACCTTCCCACAGCCATCTGTTCCAGGGGTCTGTCGTCCTTGCTGTTAGATGTTTGTCCTTGAAGTCTAACTGAACCCTCCTTACTGCAAATGTAAGGCCATTGCTTTTGTTGTACTCACAACTACATATTAAATATTGGAGAATGCTACTCATGGCTCTCTTGGTCTTAAGCAGCTCCATGTAGAGTGGAGTGATTATTTCACCATTCTTACAGATGATACTCTGGTTTATACTGGTATAATATTTTCCCTATTTGCATCAGGCTGATTGACTCATGGTCATAGCTTCTGATTCATTATAAGCCTCAAATCCTTGCTAGATAAAGTGATACCCAGCCAGACATCCCCCAGGCTGTGTTCACGTCATTAATTTCTTCAACCTCTGTGCCACACTTTCCACTTATCTATGTTGTACCGCAACCTTTTTCTAAATAGAAGTGGCCTTTTTCTTAAAAGAATGGTTGTCTTACACCACTTTTCCAACTCAGCAGGCTCATTTTGAATTCTTACTCTGTTCTCTGACACACTTCTTGTCCATCCCAGCTTAGTATCATACGCATATTCTCCATCCCATCATCAAAATTATTAATTAATAAACTGCAGTGTGCCTGTCAGAGGTGAGGGGCTAACAAAGAGTATTTGCAAATTGACTCATTGTTTCTCTGCCACTGCCTCTCTTCTCTGTTCAGTTCTTTTCCTGAATCATTTTCCAGGCAGCTCTCTTTGAGACTTCCCTGTGCATGCAGTTTTCTTATAACCAGTTTCTGACTGAACTGGGAACATCTGCTCTTTATGACTTACTCAAGGCTAAGTGTCTCAATTGTTGAAAAACAGTCCTTGATCTCACTGCAAAGCACCAAAGTACTAAAGCTCACTTGTTTCAGAATAAAATAGCAAGCTGTTAGAAACTGCTTTGCTACTTCGGATTAAAATCCAACTGTGATTTGAGGTTTAAAGTTCAAATAACTTCTGCTTTTTCATTCTTCTGAGCACCTTGGTGAGTGATGCAGTCAGTCTTGCCCAGCACCCAGCTTAGCTATGTCTTATTTTTGTTTCTGTCTGCTTCTTCTGACCACAAACATAAGCCTGGCCAGCACAAAGGAAGCCATCACTTCTAGCAAAGACTGGGTCAAGAATGATTGTAGTAAGCAAATCTAAGCAAGTTAATGCAAATGAGACTTGGAGAGACTATTACACTTGAGTACCTTAGTGAGTGATTCAAGCTGAGATGCAACTTTCTCGGAATTTGCACTGGGATGAACTAGAAGGGGTCATCCTTGGAAACCTCTTATACCTGAAGAGTTAATTTCTAACTTCTGCCATTTTGTCATTTCAAGGGAAAATCAGCATTTTTCTTGGAGCATTGGCTCTTGGAGTCACACTATGGTCTCCATTTTTATTACTAAGCAAGAAATTTATGATTCTTGGTTATAAAGATGAGAGAAAAATGTAGCCAAACACATTACAATGACTCAAAAATATAAATATGAAATACCCTTTTTTTTTTAAATTTACAAACCTAGTTCCACCAGCTTCTGAATAAATTCCATTATTTGGGGTGAAATCTAGGTCATGATTTTTGAGTCCTTGGGCTTGGCAGTATGATTTTGGCCTGTAGCGCAAAATGTAGCCTGCCATCTGCACTTTGGGAATCCATTACCATTGTCAGAATCATACAGTGTAATATAGTAACTGCCCAAAGCAAAACAAAACCAACCCAAAATACCTCAGGATCCTATAGTCATTATATCCATCTGTCTAGCTACTTATAAACTAGTTAGCTGAGGTGTTCCATGTATTCTGGAGGCAATAACTTGCCATTCCTGTTTATTTTTGCAGGTGCCCTTGAACCAAGTAAAAAAATCAAAGTGGCACGGGGTTGAGAAGGAGAGAATTTGTTTGCTGCACACAGTGAAACAGTAGGTCCTTTTCTCAAAGCCTGAGAAATGATACATGAACTGCAGTGAAGAATTTCTGGAGTTGGTTCAATTCGTTTTGACACTTTGGGGAATACTAATTGAGCGTTCAATAGCTTCAACACTGTGGGAGTGGGGTAAGCCAATCCAGGAAAACCATCAGCCGTGGGGAAACCAATTTCCTCTCTCAAACTTATTGTTCCTGTATGTCAAAGGCGATCCCAAGAGATTCTACTTGTTGCTGACACATTCCAGAAATCATTTCATTTTCCCAGTACTTTTTTTTTTTTTTAAATCAGCAGAAGCAGGGGATAGAGTTAAGTATCACAAGGGCAAAAGAGAAAGCTTTAGCTTATAAAAGAAATGTTGAGAAAAGAGGCAAGATAGTTAAGAAAAGGCAAAAATGCCAAACGTGCTGGTTTCCACTGCCCTTGGAGGACTATGCGGTGCATGCATATATGTGTGTACAAATAACTAGTGTATCTGCAAAAAGATTATTTACTTGACTGGTCTCCCTCCTGACATTAAATAGGGTAGCTCTGGTGAACTCATTAGAATTATGTATTTGTTAGAACAGGGCTGCTTAGCTCACTACAAAACAAAGAGGTAGATGCTCCTTGGAACATGAAGCTATGAGTTAAATATTGCTAGCCCTCAGCTACAGCACTCTCAGCTTCTGCTGAAGATGTGACTACCCCACACAGTGAGGATGTGCCAGATCTAGTCTTATTCTTCAGCTGTGTTTGATAAACTATCAGGAAATGAAAGAAGACCCTTCCTATTTCTCATTAGAAAAACCTCCCCTGAAACAGGGTTATATGCCTGTCTCTGAGAGAATGACTGAAGATCCTTGACAGCCACAGGCACTTTTCACTAAGCAGGCATTATACCAGTGAACATGCAGAACAAACAACAGGTATCTCCTAGATGCACTTCTCTTCCTTTTATATAGAGTAACTGTTCAAAAGAAAAACACACAATTATCATATTTACATAAATCTTTTACAAAACTAGTCTCTCAGCAGTTTCAAAGACATTGCTTCATCTCAAGACCTCCCTCCCATTTCCTGCAGGGATATTACTGTCATCTGGAAAATCTAAGTCCACCTGACAACAAACATTCTGGTGAAACTAATAGCAACAGAGCAACAGCTTTCAAATACTCTTTGCACTTCTTGGTTAAGAAGTCAGTATTAAGGATTTATTATGTGTTTCTCCACTTCACTAAAAGCTGATACTTGAATATTTTAAAACTTCTAAAGTTGTATGCCAATAGTATCACATCTGTCACTGGCAACAGTACCCGTTCTACTGGTGGCAGAATTCAGCTATGGGAGAACCTACTGTGGTTCTCCTTGTGTTGTGGCAGACCCACAGTAGGTCATCATTTCTTGCCTACTAGGTATTTTCCCTGAAATTTCAACACATGAAGCTATTCCTCACTTCTTTACAAAGTTTACTAGTACTGTCATCACTGTTACCCCAGGATCTCACATTAATTAATTTATCCTCACAGCACTCCTTCGTTAGATGCCAGATTTTCCAGAGAGCTCAGACTCAAATTTTTGAGTGCTCAACACCTAAATTGGAGCCAGATTTTCAGAAAAGCTGGGTTCTCGTTTAGGTTCCTACATAAGGAGCAAGTTTTCCAAAGTTCCGAACAACCCTCACAGCAGTGCCTGCTGCCCAGATTGTGCAAGAAACTGAGGATCCAGTGTGTTAAACTTTTTTTCTACATATGAATATTACATTTTGGTGTCTAAATGGGAGGTGATTTCCTTGTAAAGTCTGGCTGTCAGAGTGGGAGGCTGAGCTCTTTTGAAAATCTGGATTGCTATCCTAACGTTATCACTACTTTGCAGAAGACAAACTTACGGACAGAGTGAGACCCCAGTGCAACAGAGCATTTGAATAACAGGTGGAAACGAAATCAGGATTCGGGCTTTTGAGCCATCCATTTCTGTCCACATATGTTCTTGCAAATTGGCCTGCAGTACAGTTGGCTCATGATAGCATATGTGCTCAGCTCCAGTGAGAACTGCATGTCAGCAGTGTGCGAGGTGGGCACTGGCTAAAATGCAAGCTGAAAAGCATCCTGCGTGATGATAGAGCTGCTGTATGCGACACAGAGAATGAGACAGAATTAAGCAAGTTTCTGGAAAGCTGCAATATAACACTTTCTCTGCCCTCCTCCTACTCAAGGGAGCTGAGAAAAACAAAGATGTACTGACTATCTGTGCTTGCATCTCAGAATCAAAGCAATCCTAGGGAAAAAAATGGGTTTTTTCTGCACTGATTACACGCTTTTACTGACTCTGGTTTACAGCTTGAATATCATGCACCAGGATGTAGATTCATCCACTTCAACTCCATGAGCCAGTAAGGTGCACGCCAGCCACCAAGGGCTCCTGCTCACAACAGCCCCAGAGTGGAGGAAGCCCACCGGACTGAGTGAACTGGTACATGGCACAAGTATATAACACTGAATGACACAGGGGCAGAAAGCAAGACTGGGCAATAGCTCTTGGTCATGCACTGTTCACTCATTGGGTTGCCCTGGTTCTGTTTTGGACCACGCTAACTAGCTCCTTCCAAGACAAATCTGCTTCAAATGGAGTTAGCCCTGAGGTCTTTGCTGCCACCAGGTCTCAGGGCTAAGAAAGGGTCTTTAGGTTTATATTGTATAGCAGTGCAGGCATAGGCATAGAGCCCCAAACAACCAGCCTTGCTAGCAGGCAAGGTTAATTACTCTGAGCATGCATACATCCCAGTTGGCTGTTTTGCTTCTCTTCCCTGAGCAATCCCCTTCAGTGCTCACTTGGTGAAATCTGAACTTACTCTTTTGCATGGAGTAGCCATGCCCAACGTTGAAATCCCAGCACAGCCATGCGCAAAGCAATGGCAAAACCCAGTGATTTTGGTGGGGCAGGAGTTCGGCTCAAATGAAAGACTGTATAATTGGTTAACGGTTATGAACACTTGGTAAGACACAGGAGACAATACTTATTGTTATCTTATAATGCTTCCTCTCTTTGAAAATGTAGGCAGAGATAATTTTCAAGCATTCCTACTCAAGCTCTGGCGGTTTTAAGACACCGTATTTTTCACCTCTAGTAAAGGCAGCTCGATTTATAAGGGACTGGAGCAAGATGGCAAGGGCCAAACTTGCAGTTGTGCTAAGCACCAACGGTGCAGGCAGAGAGTGGTGGTTGCTTGTCATGCGTAAAGGTGTTGAAGGATGTTTCAAGGTGGGTCCAAGATTCTCAAGCCCGAAGTGGCAGTACTTCACAGTTTCCCATTAACTCTGCTTCTCCTGGTCATGTATGCAGTTCCTTATTCATTCCCTCCACCAATACAATATCTTACATTTTAAAAAATACTTCCAATCTGGCTGTGTTAATGTGACAGATGGGAATGCTCTGGCAGCTCCCTTCTGGTGAAACATTTATAAGGTGTTGTATGGCTTCAGAAAGCAACATATTAGGAAAGGGAGGAAGGGGGTAGAGGGAGGAGCTCTCCTATTTTAATTTCAAGCAGCAGGAGCCCAAGTAGAATGAGTCATAGCTCTTCAAACATGAATCCCAAAGCAAAGAACAAAACGGAAAGTGGAGAAATATAGATTAGGCAGCTAGAACAAACTTAATGCTTTTAATCACTGTGGACCTAGATGGCGATTTGTTTGCAAAATGCCCAGGGAATGGGATGGGATACCACACACATGCCACACACGGGTGTTTTTGCCACAGAGAGAGGTAAATCATTGCTTAACATCATTACTGGGGCCTAATTCAGCAGGCGACTTGGGACGTGCTGAATACTGAGCGTGTGAGGAGCTGTATGGATGGGTTCCAGAACAGCTGAGGGACCGCGGCTCGCGTTCGTGGTCCTGCAGGGAGGGAGGGTACGTGCCTACCGCAGGAAAGTTGCCTTCTTCACAGCCAGCTGGGATGTTTACAAAGTTTAGAAAGCGGGAACAGTAATTACCATCGCACTGAATAAGAAGGGTGGGTGGGGAAGATATTTCTGGTTTTCCTCACACCCCCTCCTAGCAATATCACTAACATGAGTACTCCCGTAATGCGCAATATAATGGTATCCCAGCAACCGTGCTGAAATAATACAATTTCGTACTTTATGTATAGAGCGGTACCTGCGCAAAACTCAAAGCCCTTTACAAAGACGACAACCATAATTACCCTAAGGGATAATTTTGTAAATTAGGGAGGCACTGGAATACCAGTGATGTTTTTGCCAATCAAACAGAGGGAACAGATGTGTATTTTCCTGAAGTCATTATTTATTTATTTTGGCCAAGAGCAGGTTCCAGTATGCTCTTCTGGACAGCTTCATCACAAAATCAGCCTTGATTGCCTGCATGGCAAAATAGAGTTAAGTTCATAAAGAGGCACTACCTTTCTGTTTTTCGTTACCTGATGTTATTTAGATATCCAGAACTCTCTTGATTGTGGTGGTCCAACATAGTTTAACCTAGTCTTTATTTTGACACTGCCAGATTGCACAGTTAGACAGCAGGGTACGCTTTCCTGTTTGCTTAGCTGGAGCCATTGCACTTTAATGTTTACTAGCACTGTTGAGAAAAATTCCAGCAGGGTTGGGGTTTTTTTTCTCTTTTTCCACTAGCATTTGCTTATTTGTCAAAATTGAAACATTTTGAAGAGACGGTTTGCTTTTGACAGTTTTCCTTCACAACCCAGGAAGCTTTGGGATCAGTCAGCACAAAGGCTGGGTTTCTTAGGGCTCTTGGCATTGCACTGCCTGTGGGGAAAAGAGCCAAGATGTCTGCTCCAGAGTCCTAGTTCCATGGCTTTTTCTTTTTATAGAGAATTTTAAAATATGTCTCTTGTCAGAATAATACCAAATTTCGAACCATCTAAATTCTCTATTAAGCAGAACCACCTTTCAATGCAGAACTGCAATATTTATGCACTTAACACCATTGCCAGAGGCCCCAAAGTACAAAGGAGTCCTATTTGGAGTATTATCTAACACTTACTTGTATTACAAACGATAATGCAGTGTCTTTCTAGAGCACATGGGAAATAGAAGGTCTCCTCTCATTGATTCATTGCCACCCAGATGACAAAGTCTAACTGGAAATGAATGCGCCTTGTTAGATCTTGGATATATCCCAGATGCTTCTCACTGGCTTTTCTGATCCAAATACTCTCCAAATTTTAACAGCCATGGTATTTTTAGACCTCTCTAGCATCTACCATCTTAGAGCTCATAGCAGGCCTTGGAGGTGGAGGAAACATTGCAAGCCCCGGTTTTGCAAATGAGAAGGCTGAAAGCGGGAGGTTGCCAAAGATCACAGTGCTGTTCCAAGGCAGCGTGGGGAGAGCAGGACAGATGGCCACCCTCGCAGGAGAGAGAGGCTGTGTTATTTCTGGCACACTCAGGCACCTCCATTCTGCCAGCCTCCACTCTGGAAGCTGGGACGGCTATAGGAGCCCTTCATTTTCTGTCCAGAAAAGTCATAGCTACTTTGTGCTATGAAAAAGAATCTGCACTTTTCCCCTAAGAAGGCTGCATTTCAGGAGTAAGTGAAACAACTTGCTCTGAGTGGCAAACATGCCAAAAGGGAAACATTTTCCTGGCAAAACACTAATATCCCTAACTGTGCTAACAGCGAGCAAACAATCTCCTGTCCCTCACCCCCCAGATTCAGTGTCCTTAACGGAGGGGGCATGTTAAAAAATGGTGGCTAGTCTGGCTAGTGCGAGCCACAAAAAGTAGTTTCTGCCTGGTCGGTTGGCCCTTGGGGATGTGAGCAGCACCGATGCTAGGAGCCAACGCAGAACGACACTGAGAGCAGAGCTCCACATCCCTGTTGTGCTCCGGCTGTGCCCCACAGGGATTTAGAGACTAAATATTTCATTTATCCTGCAGAAAGGACAATAGTGTTTTCTCAGGAGCTTGATATTGCACAATGGTATTCATCTTGCAGGGTACAGAGACCTTCAGCATCCTAGGCTGTTACCATTTAAAGCATTTTGGGAATCAGTGAAACACACTGTCTGTATATCATCTGTTACTATGGCCTGGAAGCATTCATTTCCAGATAGAAGAACAGCTGTAGTACAGTAAAAGTTGTAGTAAATACATGGCATATAGCTTCACACTACATTACAACTGCTATGAAAAGCAAATCAACCACATCCATTTCTTCCAAAACCTCCTGCCATCTGCACGCTAAACAACGATCTAATTTTGCTGGTGGCCTGGCCACCAGCAAAATGTTCTTTCTCTCAAATTAGTGGGGCTGCACCTGCTTACTCAGTGCTGGTGAATTTGACTTACAAGCATAAAATGACTTTTGCATCTCCAGGTCTGTTTTCATTGCAGTTCGTGGACTATGAATAATAAACTACAGTCATCTGCAATAGAGGCATCTGCTTTGGCACATGAACTCAGTTTTTGAGCTGCAGCTGAATTCAGCACTTGAAAATAATTTTAAATGAAGTCTTCTAATTCTCCCTTTGGTTCGTTTTGGGAATATAAAAAGTGACAACTACATTTAGACTCCTCCTTTATGGCAGGACTCTAAGTGCAGTTCTTCGTCACTTCTTCTTGTATTACCAAAACGGATCAATGTGGGAATAGCAAACAACACCTCCTCTTGCCCTACTAATTCCTGTGGATGATAAGTTTGTTTAGCTCAGAAACTTTCTTATTTATAAGTATTTCCTTCTGCCTTCCCATTTATAGCTTTCTAGTTCTCTTTGATGTGGTCTTTAATGCCCACTGAATGGCATGATGGTTAAGGAGAAACGGGCTGGTTTTGAGCTGTTCGGTTGTATGCTAGGGAAAAGTGAAACCCTCTGCCTGTCCATCTGCAGCTATGCTGTGTAAAGCCAGTAGAATAGCTACACCATGTGAATCTACAGTAACATGACATCAAAACCCTAGAGTATATGTGATCATCATGACTGCCAAATGAAAACAGAGAGCGAGTGCAGAGCCAGGTTGGAGCGCCAGGAAGGCATATGCCAAAACAGTGGGGGATCTGACAGGGATGGGACAAAACTGGTCCGTGAGGCCATGGGTAAAGATCTTCAATGTGCCATTTCTCTTACAGTCAATAGACTGAGCTGTGTGGAAGAAGGAACAAGACAACTTGGATTGACAGAAGATTAACCACACGGGGACCCAATGAATGTCATGGGACGCAAATACAAAAGGCTCGTGGGTGTCCAGTCCAGGATGCTGTCAGAGCTATCTTTTTTCCAGGCTGGTGCTTTGTTTTGCATGTTTGTATGTCTAGATATATGTATTTTACTCTAGCACTATTTTCTAAGCATTCTTCTGCTCTCTGAGTCCTCTCATGGTAATCTTTGTTCTTGTGCTCTTCTTGGTCTGTGTTTGCATAGCACCTAACACAGTCTGGTCTGGTGTGCTGAGAACTGAACTGCTGCAACTGTGGAAGGGACTAAATCTGGGAGGAGGGACACTAATGGAATCCAGGGTTTTTTTCAGATGTGGGTCCCAAGATTAAGCTCAGATGTCTAAAGAGGGGAGTTTACAATGAAACATTTCTTCAACTGGGGCTTTACATGCATTATTGGAACATAATATGCTTCACATAACTATCTATTTGTCAAATTTGGATGGAGTTTGGTCAGCAAATAATTAAAATAAAAGACAGATGGCAAGATATAGCAAGATAGCATGATGGAGAAAAAAATGCAGTTTCCTTAGGAAACGAGGATCACAAAGACAACAGTAAAATGGGACATTTGGATTCACGTGATATTTTCTTATTCCACATCTTTTCTTCTGACAGTTTACACTTTTCCAGAAGTACCTCCCCTTATTGTTTTTCCCATACCAATTAGACTTGTGTTTCTTAATGCAATTAAAGTCACACCTCCCAAATTCTTAGAGATAGAATTACAGTGTATAAAATAATGGACTACAGTAAGTTAATGTGAGATTAGAAGAGTAAACACAAAGCACATTTAAGATACTGACTCAATAATAATTATATTGCAATGCCCTTGCACATCCAGAAAAAATCTTCTACACTACGATTCTACTAGATAAATTCCATGATTTTTTGTGTACCATCCTCTTTCCCTTTTTTTGACCAACAGCAATTCCAAATTCCACATAAATCCATGAATTACCATTCTAAGCAACCCAAGTCCAGTCATATAGTACCATCTCTAGTATTAATGCATCCCTGCTTAGGAAAGATTCATTCAACAACCTGTGGAATTCAAATCACTATCTGAAATTATGCATTTCTCTCATCCCTTCCTACTCGCAAAATGCAGTAAATTGGCTATGATCAGACACTTCTACTGTATCTTTGGTCCCACGGGAATATGCTTTTTGTCCCGGACTACTCCATGCACAGATTCTCTGCGACTTGCTAGTTACTTCCAAATACAATTCTTCAACACAGTCTGCTGCTGCTAGTAAAGGAATTTGAGCATGTAACTGAGGTTCCATTCCTTCATTAAACTTAGAATTTTTAATGTCCAGAATCCTCTCATCTCTTTAGCACACATTTTCTGAGCCAAATCTATCAGCTGTCTAAAACCCACTTTTTTTTTTAAAGCTGGGAAATTATAAAAGTTCTTGATCGCTCTTTTAACAAGATCACATAATATTACCTGGTTTTCACGAGAAAAGAGTTGTTAGCCATGTTGTTCTGATCAAATTTAGTTTTGCTATTATTTTCTATTCTTCATGCAGCTTCAGCTGGATTTGTTTTTACTCAACTACAGGTGTGGAACTGCTGAAATGGGTCGTGTATGTTCAGTGATTTCTGTGAATCAAAGCTTCTATACCAGTATCAGTCATTATTTACTTTCCAACTTCAGATGACAATTAGCAAGAGAGATTTTAACTCCTCTCAAATACAATATATTTTGCTTTGAAGTTTCCAGAGTTTTAAATCAGATTTACACTTATAAGCTAGCTTGGTGGTTCTAGTCCCCAGCCCTGCTGAAACAAGCTTTAAAGGATAACAGCATTTGTTTAAACAGGTATTCAATAGATAATGGAGAAGCAATGACCTCTTTATACTAAGATATGACATATATGTAAAAAACATCTCTCAGTTATTCTAAGTGGCTAAAGATGACAAGTTTCTAGGCTCTTTTCCTAGCTCACTTCTGAATATCAGTAGCAGGAAATATATTGTGGTACACTGTGATTTATTCTTAAAGGAATATACACCTGACTGCACCATCTGCTTTGCTAAACATTGTTTATTTCTTCCTCAGTAATAAAGGAATCATGTAATGATATGTCAAATGTGCTAATGTTTACAAAATACCCTCCAATAAAATAAAGTAACGAAATACACAGGGACATGTGCCCATGATACTGCTCACTGGTATTCTGTGCAATGGACATATAGCAGGGACAAATGTTGCTCATAAATGTGTAAATTAACATGACGATACAGATGAAACAAAACTATATTCCCATGTCAAGCCAAACCTATTTCAGGCTCAGTAAACCCTGCTTAAACTTTGTTGTGCTTTTTTTCCCCCTTTATGCTCCAGTTTAAGAAGAAGCAAAGAGCCCCACCAATCTCATTAGAAAGTGTATTCTTGCAAGACTTCCAAACTATTTTAGGATGTTCTGAAACTTTTGATAAATACAATTGAAATAAATAGATTTTTTGTGTTCCTTTCTGACCAAGTTATATGAAACAGTTTGAGATACTTTTTTAACAGCTAAATCTCTTACACAAGAGATTAGTTTTATAATAAGATTAGTTACAAAACAGTTCCGTTTTATTTCTTTAGTTTCGAAGAAACAGTCTCTCTCTCGGGTTTATAAGCCATCTCCTTCCTTGGCATTTCAAAAGGTGAAATTTGCTTATATGCAGTGGAGCATTTTAAGGCCTCAGTTCACCACAATTCCTAGTGTAATGATATAGGATATAAACATTGCAGAGGCCATTTGTTGACCCTTTGTACAAGGCTGTATGCCCAAATACCAAATCTAACAAAACAAAGGCAAAGTAGTGATGGGAAGACTACTTCATCTCCATCTGGGAAATGTTCCACCATTTCTCTTTTTCTTTCTCTCTCTTTTATTTTTAAACCCATGGCCCATATGGTGCATGACATCTCTGCATAGATGCTCTCAAGCAGCTCTGTTTTCATGTGTGCTGCAGTAGTATCTAACCTATATGCTGCAAGCCAATTAAGTCTATCTGCAAAAATGAAAAATAGGACAGATGAAACCATGAAGGTCTATGAAAAACTGAAGCAGAATACTGGCAATTTTCAATATATAACCTACTTCTCAAATCTGTAGCCCATTGGAAATACTGCGTAATAGGCTGATAGTGCCCACATCCTGAGATAACTTGCATGGAGTTTCTGCACAAGCAGAAAAGATTCCTCTTTACTCTGTTCAAGGGCACCATTTGATAAAATGGTGCCCTGATAAACTCTTCTTCAGCTATTAGCAGCTGATATATTGTGTTTTTGCTGGGTAACTCATAGATTACACAGACAAAAACATCACGTCGTTAGCAAGGCCAGTATCAAATGCAGCTGTAAATCATCAAAATTCAGCTTTTACTCATAGATCATTGCTTGTAATTTTGAAAATATATGTTTACATAAATAATTTTCCTCATCGAGAGTGAGAAATTAAATCCCAGCTTTAAAACTGTATTTCAGCACCATAGTAACTACTTGGCATGCTGTTTTTCACACGATGTAGGAATGTACTCTGGGCTCTGGCTGACCACTCAGGTATATTATTCTCAATTTCAGTTGCTGGAACTGGACAGTCCACTGTTGCACATGTCAAAAATATCTGTACTGCTAACAGTCTCTCCCAAAGTGTTCCATACTCAGATATTTACTTCCTATCTGTTTCAATGGGCTTGGATCGCGAAGTGTGATGCATGCTTATAGCATGGTGTCTTCTCTCTCTATCAGCTTCACTCCAGAGTAACATGCCAAGTAAAGAGAGTTGCCAAGGAGCTTGCAGAGCCTGTGCTGAAAGCTCTGCCACTGTATCTGCCCTGTCACTTGCACCAGCTGGCCCCAGGGCAGCTGTTTCTCCATCACCATCTCCACCAGGGATGGCTGGGAGCAGCCCCTGACAAAACCCTGATGGGAAATGCAGTCTGTGGCTGAGGGGAAACAGGGGACCAGGTGATGGGGATCAGCTGATTGCAGCACTCCCTTTAAATTGCAAGCCCTGGGCTGCTTAGCTTAGTCTAAGCTTGGAGGGTATGTTCTTTGGTAAGTGGAACAACTGCTCAGAAATTAATAGGGTGCAGGTCCTAGGAAGAAACTTAAAGTAATTTGCTATCTGAAGATGAAGTAGGAAGCATGATGAAACAACCTAGAGGACTACAAGGTTGCTGAGGAGCTGCGGCACCTGTCTAGCACTTCTACTCCTCTAACTTCTCCTGGGAGAGCTAAATAAACCCACTGCCACTTTGCTTCCTCAACAAGGGACAAAACTTCTGGTTTGTAAGGACAAGGAATGAAGTGTCTGGTTGTGTGGCTGAAGTGGAAGCAGCTACCTGCCCAGAGGCATGGTAAGGACTGTGGAGCTCTACTAAAGAGGCAGGAGACCTGCCTTGCTACCACTTGTCTGGGGCCTGATTCACCCCTAAAAGGGTGGACTTCTGCTCTGGCTGGAAATGGATGTACATTGCAACTACCACCATGGGGATGCAAGGTCAGAAAGCTGGGAAGGAGTCATGCTACAAAGGCAAGAACCCTGCACAGAAATCAGTAACTCTCTGGGGGTATGGTACTATGAAAAATGCCAAATCCAAGAGTCTGAGTTTTTACACTAGAAGGATGTGGCTAGTAAATACAACTATGTTTTGTGGAAACTCAAACTCCTTGCTGTCTGGGTATTCATCTATCATACTCTCAAATACTGCTTACTGTAACCACCTGATTTATTTGCCATTTCCTTTTTAAATGTGTTCATAGGACTTATATTTATTTGTGTACATGTATAAAAAAATCTTTCTATGTGCAGTGCCTGTTGTAGCAACAAAAACTATTTTACAGTGTCTCATCTGAAGCAAATAATGATTTCATGTCTGGATATGCAATAGCCATTTTCATGTCTTCCCCTCACTTACATCAATTCCATTCATGTAATACATATATACAGTTATGACAGTGTAAAGCAACCAAAGAAGCAGTGAGAACCATTTTCCATGATATCATCCTGCAGGAGGGAATTCAGGGGAGGCTCTATCTTCTGGCCAGAGTTAAAGGTGCAAAGGAGAAGCCTTTAGGGATTTCAGACTGGACTGGCTGGGGCAATTTTTCTGCTCTGCATTTCTTGTGTAGAGAGCTGCTTGAAAAATTTCCAGCTAACGCTTATTTTTTTTTCTCCTGGAAAATGCCAATTCATTGAATCAACAAGTTTTATGGGAATATGCTGATTTTTAAAAAAAAAATATTTTCATTGCACAAAAAAGTAAAAAGCAAGTGGTGATAACAAGGTCAAGGAATGTTCTGATATTTCATTTCAAGCTTGTCAGTTTTAACATTTCATCTTGCATAAGATTTTAAACAGAGACAAAAATGAACCATGACTTTAAGAAAATCACTTCATGGTCAACTTCTGTAATTGCATGGAGTTGTGGAGTTCCAAAATCTACTGCTGTTGGTTTCTGCTAGGGAGTTGTTTCCTGGGTGCAGGAGCTTGAAATGGGAATGGGCAGGGCTGTGAATGCCCACTGGTTGCCCACTTGAGGAACCAAGGTACTGCTGTTACTGATGGGTTTAAAAGTGGACTTTGGATCACTCATGTATTTCTAAGCCTGGAACTGTAGTTTCTTGCTAATACTTCTCATAAAGCTGTGGTATACAAGCCTTGGGATAAGATGCTTTATGTATGGAAAATCTAGTCTAAAGCTTTAATTCACTCCTATCCCTTTCAAATACTAACACTGAATTACCTGCATATGCATCTATCCTCCTGATAAGATATAAAAGTACTACATCACCAATTTTGTTCTTAATTAGCAGTCTCTGCTCAAGAACATGACTAAGCAAGTTCAGGTGCTTTAGTTGCTGTGGTTTTCCTTTTATTAGTACAATGACTTTGATTTCTTGGATGGGTTTTTTTTGGTGTGGAGCTGGAGTGGGTGGTGTTGCAGGGGTTGAAAGTTTTGGTTTTTAAACTTGCAATAAATGTTAAAAGATTTGCTTGTCCTTGAGAACAAAATATATGTGAACATGAAACACTTCTAGAGAATAAAGTGCTCTTTGTTTAATTTAGACACTCATGATCAACTCCTGGGCTAAAAGTGTTTCTTCTTCTGGAGTTAGACTAACTAAAGCAAAGGAATCCATTTCAACTCAAGGTAATGAAAACTTGCTCTTGAAAAATGGCTTTTATGAAGAAAGTGTAATTTTTGTAATAGGACTGTACATGGACTACTTTCCCATATGCAAACCATACCTATATTCAGGCCAGAAATGTTAGATTCAGCAGATGCCTCTTGTCTGGTGATGGAAGAAGAGCAACTCAGGGGTACAAGTTGCTCTTGTAAGGCCATGTATTGAGGCTGGCAGCCATTTGACAGAATGGGCACCTCCAGAGCAGGAAAGTTTGAACGCTTCTTTGCTCGACACCCCAGCCTCAAAAAGTTCTCACAACTTTCAACCAGTCCCCAGCCCTGAAAAGACTAGAGTTCAGCTAAGCTCCTGCCCCATGAGTCAGGATCATTGCCTGTGATTTCAGGTACTCTGCTGTTCCATCCCATGCTATGTCTGCACTGTTGATGGAGCATTGGCCTGGCAGGCTTGCTGCCTGCCCATGCTGTTTAGATGCCAGTCTGCTCTTGGGTGCAAACTCTGGACATCTCCAGAGCACAGCGAATAGCCTATTTGAGTCCACTTTATTTCCTAGCCTAGAGATCAGGTGTGCTTCCACATGCTATAGATCCCCTATAGGGTTCCTTGCTTTGAGAAAGGACTTGTCCAGAAATCACCATATGGCCAAAGCTGTGTGGCAAAACACACTTAAATAAGCAGCTTCATCCTAGGACCCACAATGCAAAGAACTAGGTTTTTGGCCTACACTTCACCAGGCACCAGAGATGCAGCACTACCATACCAAGGCAATGCTTTTCTGTCCCCCTCTCTGGGGCTAACTAGGCTGTGCCATCTATTTCTCTGTGTGCTAGACACAGTGCAGGGAAGTGCCAAGCAGAGCAATGCCGTCTTAAAAAGTGAGAGGTGAGGGTGGAAGAAGAGGGGTTTCCAACCAGGGCAGAGAAAAGGAAGACAGGAAATGATGAGCAGAAAGTGAAATATGCAGGAGTGGGTAAACAGTCGTGTCCTACCTGTCTTTGTGTTGTTTGTGCCTAGCTTGATGTGACTTTCATTACGGTGTCAGTGGTAACTCCAATAGGGGAGCTGGGGAAAGGACTGAAGAGGAAGCTGAGGAGAGCAATGACAGTGAGGGAAGGTACGTAAGGGGACTCCCAGGTGAAGAGATGCAGCCCTTGCTTACTACAGACTGGCCTTCTTTGCTTGTCTGACCCAAGCAACATGCAGATCCTAGGAAAAAAACTGTTTTTTAAAGGGATGTTAATGATTTGATGCCATGAAAACAGGCTGCAGTCAATGGAAAGCAGTGAGAAACCTTCCTAGGTAGAAAATGTTCTGTACTGAAGGCTTAGTATTTGGGCCTGAACTAGTCAGTGGGGTTTTTTGTTGTTTTTCTAGGCTTTTGGCTTGACTTACTTGTGAGTGGCCCTAATCCAAGAAAAATGTTATGCTGTTTCTATGGGATACACAACAAATCAGAAAGTTTTTTTTCAGGATCTGATAATCCTACTTCCCTTGCATGCAACTGTATCCTACTATGTGTTCTAGTAACTATCTGTTAGCTGCTGGTACTATATTTTGATCCAGCAGCCACCAAAAGCCCATGCATGTAACCACCACGTGCTCTCTAGAAAATATGGACAACCTTTTGAGTTTAGCAGCACATGAATGCCCTAAAGACACAAAGCCTGTCGCAATAAGACACTCGGTATGCTGCACATAGATTCAATCAGACATATGGTAGAGAAGGGAAGACCTGAAGAATAGTACAAGATGCAAGTTGGTGTCAGAAGGTCTGAAAGATTAATGTCACTTTGCCTTGCTTCTGACACAGTACTATCGCTCACCAGGTTCAACTAAGAAACTGGCTCTTTTACTGAGTTCAGTCTCTACACATTTCATTGCCTATCTTGACAGTCTTGGTGGCAATACCTGAAGTGATAATGAAGTGTAATTCCATAGTCCTGAGCTCTAGCTAAGGAAAACTTTGTCTCATTATCTTGAACCACCCCTGCAAATCTTGATGCAGAACCTGTAAGAAAAATTGTGTAAGGCATTGAAGCCCCTCCAAACGGAGAATATTACCATGGCAGCTTATAAACCAGCATGCAAAACTTCACTTTGCCAGTTTCACAGGTAGACAAGTCATTTGATACCACACAGGCAATATTGTAAGCTTGTGTTTTATTTCTGGATCCCTGATGTGGGAAATGGAAGATAATACAGCTTGAGCTCTTGGAGCTGTACTTTGAGCAAGGACAAATACCTGGAAAGGAATTCAACTAAATCATAAAAGACTAGGATTTTAATCAGGACAGTTGTACAGAGAAGTATTCTAGAATAGTCCTTATGCTCCAAGTTAACACTGTCCCTTCTTATTCCAGAGCAATTTCCTTGTCTTCTGGCAATGCCAGTACAGTTCTTTGCAGGACATGCTCGTCTCGGAGCTGCCTGTCATTGCTGCAATGTGCTGAAGATGAATTAGGTTTAATGTACTTCTAAGGTTGTGCTTGCTCATCTTTATCCATTAGGAGAACAAATTCTGCACATCTTCCCTGACATACTTATAGCTGCAAAGCCACTATGTATGCAGGCAGTAATACTGGGAGAAGGTCCTTTGGCCAGCACAGCAGATTTAATTATGTCATCTGGCTTAAGCTGTCCTGACTAAGTAACTATGTGGAGCAGGGTGTATTCGTTACTAGTAAATCCTCACACTTACAGTAAAAGTAGGAATGCTTTTTGCCTAACTTGTTGCTTTGTGGTGACTTCTGACTAAATTTCTGTCTATAACCTTGGTTCTTGAAAGGAGGCATTCTTAATTCTCAGTGCACCCTGATGCTCACAGGCAGGCTTAATGTCTCAACCCACTTGGATGCCGTAGGAAAAGGGCATCAGGTATACATCTAAGGGCTAATAAGTACCACTGGGATATTGCATGAAGATGTTCTCTCAACCACATCGTTCTCTGGGACAGAAGCTTCTACAGGGGAAAGCTATTTCAGATGAGTGCTTCAGTGCCAGTGGGAAAAACATAGGGAGAGAGTTTAAAATGGACCGAGAGGAAAAACATTTTATTTAAACCAACTTGCTGAGTCTCTTACATTCCATTATGAAACGTTTCCTAACCTCCAGTCTTTTTAAAGCAAGCGTGTGAGCCTGCCCCTCGCCACATAAAGAGCAGAATGTTCTTCTACTTCTATCAGAAGCCAATGTGCTTTGCACTTTTCAGAAGGGTCCTGGCGTATTCCTGGGTCAGGTACCAAACATGTCAACCCTCTGCTCCAAGGCAGTACCAACTGGCGCTACTGCCACTACTGGCATTTTGTCTTGCTAGACCCCAGTGCAAATTACTGCTTTAGCAATGACAAAAACTTGTACTATAGTAGGCTGTATAGTATCCAGGCTGTTTCCACAGGGATCCATGGATGCTGATCTGCTCTTTAACGCAAACATGCTTAAATTGGGAGCACAGATGCCATATCCAGCTGAGGCTACAGAAATACTCTGTGTGGGAATTATTCATCCAGGGCCCCAGTGACAGCACTTTCTCTTCTAGCAACGGTTGTCTTCGAAAGCACCAAGGTCCCATCCTCTGAACTGCACAGACTTCCTAGCAGCATACATCCCAGTAGTTTTTTCTTGTTTGTGCTTGTGCTTGTGGCATTTGACTAGATTGTTCTTTGAATGCGCTGCAGTGAAGGTACTTCAGGTCAGCATGTCCTAGCCATGTATGAGCTTGTGTGCCTCGTGAGTTTGGGGTGGCAGCGGGGGAATGCCTCAGCAGTGATGTGGGAGGAAATGCAGGAGCACTGGGGTATGTTTTGTAGAACATAGTGAAGGCATCTGAGTAGTGGACTCTGGTTGCCCCAAGCAGGAGCACCCAGAGTTGAAGGCTCCTTGAATCCTAGTGTCTTCAAGATTCATCACGGAGAACATGCTCTGCTGGGTGCCCATGGGGTGCCTGGTGAATGGACAGGAAACTTGACTTTGAGGATACTGCCAGAGATGTTTGGACAAGATGGTGAAGGTACAGGTGAAGAAACAACCTCCTTAGCTAAAAATATTCTGATTGTTGGCTTTGTCTCTCCTGTGAAACAGGAGCTTTTCCCATGTTCTCCTCTCCAAACATTTCTCTGATATTGCAGTAGCCTCTAGAACAACGTTTCTCAGCCTGTGGTTTCTGAATTACTGGTGGTTTGTGTGATATCTGGAAGTAGTCAACAAAACAATTGGCAAAAAAATGGAGGAAAAAAAAATTAAAGTGAAAACAAAGGTGCCCTGTGTGCATGGCAAATAGAATGAGGTGGGGGGCAGGCATTTAAAGCTAAGCCTAACTCTTTCGGGGGTACTGGAGAAAGATTATTTCTTTAATACAAGAAAATTATTTTGACATTAAAATTTATTGAGGAAAAACTAATCTGGAGGCCAAGGAGGTAGATAGCAGTAAAAGAAATCTCATCTACTTTTCCTCCCAGTAAATGAATTTCCTCAGCAACCCCAAATACACTCTGTTCTATATGGTATATGCTGATACATCTTTTATTTCCTCCAAACCATTTTTACACAATTATAACCCACGCTGACATGCTCACATGTGGAGCCTCCCACTGCTGTGATATTCAACTACTTAAAGGTCTGAAACCATTTATCATCCCCAGGCTTTGTTGAAATAAAGATATATTCTAATAATCATGTTAGAGGTGAAGTGACTGACCTAAGGCTGTACAAGAAATCTGTGACAGATGGGAAACCTGAATTCAAGTCACTAGCTTTCAGAGTAAGACATCTATTCCTTAATGACAACTACATCGTAAGACGTGGGGAACACAAACAAATTAGGGCCAGGCAAATTCAGATAGGCAGTACATCATCCCATTTTCCTTGCACTAGCTGCTGTGTGCATAGTCTTTCCCAAATAAAGAAGGCAGTTCACCTCCCATTAAGGCTACCTTCCATCTTCCACAGGGTAAGAACATGCAAACATATGGCTGTTGCCACACAGCAGCTAATAAACTATGGTGTGAAATTAATGCCTGCCCCACGATTAGTTATTCCTGTAACTCTCACTGAGCATTGTGTTGCACTTGCAAAGCAAAGTTCCTTGCAGATAGAAAGCGGGAGAACCAAAGCATTCAGCTGGGCTGATACCTAAGCCTTCATCTGGTCTTGAAACCAACTGAGATGGCAAACCTGTCTCCAAAATCAGTGGCCCATAACAGTAGTACAAGCAAATGTCTTTCTGCTGACATATAAAATCTATAGAAGGATGCAAACTATACAAATGGTTTGTAAGAAAGGCAACAAAAGAAAACTCCTCACAGAAAGTGTATTCAGGGAAAGCTCCTTAATTTTAAGGACAAACATTCCCCTGAGTCATAACTACATTTAATTTCCATATGTTAGAGAAGGAGGAGAAAGAGGAGGAGGTTGTGGCGTAAACTAAATGGGAGGTTCCTCTAGTACAAACTTCAGATGAGCAGTTGCTTCTTCAGGCATCTGCTTGTAGGAACATGCCAGACGAAAACTTTGCATCCATATGGTGCGCTGCAAACAAGGCACTCGTCAGTATACAAACATCAGCTGATTTTTGCACATCTTTTTTGTTTGCCTTATAGCAAACAGTAGACAGAGTCCTCTAATCTCTGCTGGGGCTTGCTGGTTCTTACCCTAATGAAAGAGGAAGCAGGAAATAAAAAGGTACTATATTCTTCAGAGGCTGGGAGAAGTTGAGGTAGCAAATGCTTAAGTGACTTGCCAAGACCACACAAGGAGCAAACTATTATTGATAGCCCTCAGGCTCCTATTTCCTACTCTGCACCTCTCATTGGTAGATATGGGACTTCTCGCATTAAAACTAGGATCGCACTACATAAAGCATCATAAAACTTGGAAACTGCATCAATGCACCCACTGGATGTCCAGATAACCTCCTGGCTACCTGTGCTCCTTATGGCACCTGGGGACATAGGCAAAGAACCTATCTTACAGCTCAACTCCTCAAAATAAGCCACCCTGTGCTTGGCCACAAGTAGGCTGCACACCTTCTTGCTTTAGTGACTTAACATGCAGCCCTCTGAACTGAGGGACTTACGATATCAAGGCTGCATGTTCAGGTTGGTAGAGCTCTTCTGAAGAACACTTTGGTCCTACGGGCATTTTGATAAGGATGTTTTAAAGTGCAGCAGTATAGCTAAAGTATTTGTTTACAGTGAGACAGGTCTAACTTTTTCTCTGCTTGGCTATAGTCACATTAGGTTTTTTATGCTTTAGAAATTACTCCTAGGAGTCTGGGTGACTGTGTAGAAAAAACAAAACCTAAAAAAAACCCACAAAAAAACACCCCCAACACTTTGAATAGCTCTAGCTTGAAATTTTGTTAGACTTCTGAATAAGCACGTGTGTGTTTGTATCACCTCTCTTATGAGGGCTGTCTATCCCTGCTTCCAAGGCTGCCAAGTGAAAAGGACGCCCTATGGATGGCTACCTATCATATGGTCCAGCAAGCAGAGAACTGTGCCTTCCAGATAAAGTGCTCTTGCAAAACAAAGGAGCCAGGCAGAAGCAGAATAAAACATAAGCCAACAACTTAAGAATCACATTAAACTGAAATGTACCTGGCCAGATTTTGCTCTCTGGTTCACCAACATTAGTTTGTGTGGTCAACCCCTGCTGCAGAAGTTTCTAGCTGATAGACTTTAAGACAAAATTCATCTGTTCAGCATCAAGAAAAACCACCCCATGCTGCTGTGACCGTGGTGAAAGGGGTCCTCTGCCAGGAAAACAGACTTTTAGTGCCATTATTCATTTTTTTTAATACCTGTGCTGGGACTTCAAGTGCCACTTGTAATGGTTGTTTTTCTTTGATGCAGACCCTTGAAACAGATTAATTCGAGAAGTCTTTTTGATTTGTGGAAGCTGAATGCATATAAAATCATCTAGATGGCTGACAGGCGAGCTGCAGTCTTGTTTATTCACAAAAGTATCACCATCTCTCATGACTTTACCACAATTTTTTTGACATTTGCTACCTTTGCTGCAGCCCTGACTGATGGCAGCAGACACTCTGAGAATCTCAGCTTGCTTTGAAAGCTCATGGAGATGTGTGTTCAGCTACCCTGATTATGCAGAAAAGTTTGAAAATGTTAAGCAGGTGTGTTCTGAAACCTCACACCAGAAAGCAAATAAAAAGAATCTTAATAGCAGCTAATTGAAAATGTGAATTTAAAAAAATGAAACCTCCTTTTTCGGGGGGGGGGAGGGGGCAGTAGTAGCTTATGTTCAGGGAAGTGGCTAGTCCTGATCTGATGGTATTTAGAAGTCTGGAGCTAATAAGGAAAGGGTATGTTGTAGGAAAAACATCAGCACGTGAAGTTACTGCACTGTCTGTATGATTTGCTCCCTGTAGCACAGGAGCATATGAAATGCCCTCCTGGGTCAGACCAGCAGTTCTTCGTAGCCAAGTGCTTAATCTCCGACAGTGGCAACAGGAGATACTGTTTTGGGAGAGCATGCAAGCCCAGCTCCTTTCTGTGGTCCACTCCCCTCCTTGAGGATTGTTGTATTAAGGATGTTACAGGGCACATCCATGCCCTCTGCTTTCAAAATCCATTTGTAGATCTGTTATCCATGAACTTACGTAAATCCTTTTTGAACTTGCTGATGCTGCCTGTGTTTTAAAACTCTAGCACATAGTTTCAGGATTTCACTACCCATTCTGTAAAGAAATGCTTGTATCTCTTTTACGCCAGTCTTATATTAGTTTCATCAAGTGGCCTCATACTATAGTATTCAATGAAGTCTGTTGTTCATTTTTGCCCACCATTTTAATGATGTGTAAACCTTGATCATATCTTTCCTCTACCTTTTGCTTTCCAGCCCGGGAGTCCCATTTTTTCCAGTATCTCATTGTAAAGCTGCTGTTACATCCCTTTAATTTCTCATTCTCTCCTATCCATCTTGACTGCAAAGCTTAATTCAATCACAAATGAGCATCTCTTTGACTCTAGCCAGACTTCTAAGAGCTACCTATCCTGCAGAAGCACTTGCAGAACTATGCATCGCAGGAATGCAGGAACTCCCCGCCACCTGTCCCTTCTCTTACTCTCTTCCCAGGGAATTTTCTCTTTGTCATCCACACTTTGCACTTGTACAGCTCCTTCTATTGAAGGACTTAAAGCATTTCTCTGAGATTAATAAAGCCTTCTCCTTGTATCTCAGCATAGGATGGTGACCAGGGAACACCAGAACGATGGAAGTTTTCTCAAGGTTATATAATAAATAGCAGCAGAATTAAGAACAGACGCTAGAAAACTAGGACCAAAGTCTCCTGCTGTCAACCACAGCTCACTGTGGTTCATTTCAAGACAGAATTTCTGGATCACATTTTAACATGACATTACTTCAGAGCTTTACACCAACCTGACTTCAAGGTTAAATATTGAAATGTATGTATTTTTTCTGGCTGCCAATTAACTATTGGTGTAGACACACTTGGACTTTAGAACTGTCATTCATTTGCTATGTGCGCATAAACATGATCCTTGTACTTGTATTCATATTAAAACTGTTCTCTTTAGCAGTTAAAATTCACTGAGAGTACCCTTGAACATTCATGCAAACTTGTATGAATGACACTGCAAGTCAGACTATGATTCTCTGGGAGGTACAAAAAGGCAAGGAGATGCTCTCTTCCTATATCATAGGAAGAAAATTACTAAATACTCTATACCAAACTAGTAAAGCAATTAACTTTTTTCCTTTCTAAATAGATTTTAAGCCCGCTGTTCAAAAAGGTTCAAGCTCTTCTCAAAATCACCTGTTATCTTTTCTTATACAAAAATACAGAAATACGTTGAGGGAAAACTTCCATAAAGAAATATTTTTTTCCGGGTATTTTTGTAACTCTTGTGGTAATGGCATGTCTAGGTTTTGGATGCCTAGGATTTGGAAATTCTCACCTGCACATGAAAGCATCTTGACTATCAGTAAAGGATAGAATACTGACAATTCAGGATTCAAGCTCTTATGTGCTTAGTTCCTGGGCCTGTGCAACTGATTGTCCAAACATCACAAAATAATGTGACATTCTGGATCTGCAGACAGCTCCTCTATCTTTGCTAAAGATCAGACTTTTATCACTCATTACAGATGCAAAATTAATATGCCTCAGTCCAATATAAATACTGGTTTCATGCCCTTGCAAGCCACGGTGGAAACACTGAATCAATACAGCTTTCGGAAAGCTTTGAGTAAAGCAAAGCTTTGAGCAGGAAAAGGCTGACACAAAGGCGTCCAGTGTGGAAGGATGCATCCCCAATGAAGGCAGCAGAGCTGTAAGACCCCCTTTCTACTGTCCTTCAGCAAGGGACATCTTGGAGGGAGTAGAAAAAAAGAGGTGGTAAGGGGGAGGCAGTGGAAATCCAGCAAAAACCTCCATTGTAACAATGTGTAGAAAGCCTAGGCAAGAGACAGGGTATTTCAGACCCTTAAACTCCTACGTACAGGGGCAAATGCTGGAGGGGAGTTTTGCTTCACATAGCAGATGATAGACTAGGCGACAGTCAGAATGATTAACTTAACAGTTGCATAGGCCAGTGACGCTACCCTATAAATAGGTCTTAGCTAAGTTTTCAGTTCCACATACGTAAGGGCTTAAACAAACAAAGGTACAGTTTAATTAAGATATCATAGCATATGGCATCAAGAACTGCATACCAACCCATGCCTTTTTTCTGGTTTTCCCTGAGTAATGAACAAACAAAAGTCCAAATCTAGATAAACTCCCAGAAGTTTAGGTTTTTGTCCAAAAATTACTTGATTTTTCGAGTTTGCAAAATTGGCCTTATTCTCACTGGAACAACAGATTTTCCTCATGGCAATTTCAGACAAGGCAAAAAATACCATTCAAACAGCTTCCTTGGTACTGCAGCACTGAAGCAGAAAGTAGAGAGTGGGGGGAACTGGGGGAAGGGGACAGGAAGTTGCTTTAAAAAGAAATTGGGTTAAACTCAACTTCTGAGTGAACATGAAATTGAAGTTACCCTTAAAGGAATAATTTTCCCCACAGCTTGTTTCACCAGCAGATGAACCCCAGAACACTCATTTCATTCAACTGTTGCATTTGAGTGAAACCACACACAGCAGAAGAGATGAACTATGTAGTTGTTGTGTAGTAGGGCTCTGACTTAAGCTAGTTAATACTGAATTAATGCTCATTTCAGTGTTGAGTTGTTCACTGCATGCACTTATTGCTCATCTGTGATGTGTCCTCACACAGTGTATGTATTTTTTCATATAAATTTCCTAGTCAAAACTGCGCTAATGGTGTCAAATGGTGCCTATGTTGGTGGTAAAAGTGTTGAGCTTTGAGGGTGGGATACTTTTCACCCCTAGTCTAAATAAGGCGCCAGCAAATCCATCACATGAGATTTATTTAAAAGATTCATCACATTACTGCTCTTGCTGCAGTAAAGCAGGCTATAAAATTCCACCAAAGCTAAACAACAGTGTGCTGCTGAGCTGATGTAAATGCCAGTGCATGAAGTGCCCTGCACTCATCACTTGAGGCAGCCTAAACTGGAATCTCAGGCTAAACAAAAGCTTCCTTGCGGCTGTGCAAGTGCTAAATTTTGGGGAAGGCATTTGGATTATCTGTCACTTTTTAGAGTCTTACGGGCATCTAGCTAAGATGAAGACCTAGAATTAAGATGAACTCCTAGAATTAATTTAATGGACCGACCACGGTGTTTGGGCCTGCTGCTGCTGCATAGTATGTACTCAGGGTATTAAAACTGCCTCCCAAGCTGCTCGCTGGCCTCACTTGAACATTGCATTCCAGCCCTGCACTAAAAAAGCCACTTTCAAAAAAAAAAAAAAAAAAAAATCACAGGCCACAAGAAACTGATCTCTCAATTGAAATGGGTGGAAAAATAACTGTTCTGGAACGGCTTCTATCTAGGACATTAGACAAAATAGAAAAATCAGTGATACGCTGATGTCCCCTTAGTGGCCTGTGTTTGAGAAGAGGTCTTATGAAGGTAGGCTTTTCTCTTTTAGCAGCGCTTCAGTTTCTTAGATTCATAAACAGCCCATATAACACGTGTGCTGTTTGAAAACTGGCACTTGTTTTTCAGGATTGCAGGCTCTGCCTGGGCTATTCAAGACAGTGAATATGAGGCCACAAACCCCAGCAGCTAAAAGATACTTGGAGAGGTATATATTTGTGTGTGTGCATGTATATCCATCTCCCTACATGTTTATTTATATTTATGGTATTTAACTAAAATTTTCTCCTGAACCAGGGAGGTGAACCTCAGCCCTGTGCTTTGGATTATTTTTGGTGCTGGCTGGCCTGATGGCCCTTGAGACAGGAGACCTCTGCTTATCCTTAGTCTAACTACCACACAGGCAGTAGTGGGAGGGAGGATCTCCCTTTGCCAACATCTTGCGACCCTGCCCAGTAGCGAAGCATCTTTAAGTGGGTGAAACTGATTCATTCTTTATTTCTAGTTGCACTGGATGTAAAAAAGATAGAGTGTAAAAAGCTCCATCGAAGCCCAAGCATGGAAGAGACAAAGACTAGCGCTGACGTGCGGAGACTTAGGTGCCAGATGAGGTAAAGCAACCAAAATTTTGCCACTGACCTCTGAGGCTAGGAGCTACATTTTGAGCTTCCAGAACTGCTTCCTGAGACAAATCTGTTTCAGATAAACTAGTGGAAAGGCAATCTTAATCCTAAATTGCTGTTTGCTTTTCATTTCTTGGGACTTCTGTCTCCCATGCACTTCACTACTTCTTCATAGTGCCTCTGTGCCAGGAAAAAGGAAAAGACCATAATGCCAGCGTGCCCACTTTTTTCCTTATATGGCTCCTTGAAAAGAAAGATGGTCCTGTATCCAGAGCTGGAATATTCTTCCATAAGTATAAACTCATGAGGAAAACTTAATTCCCAGCTCCAACACATGAGAGAACTCAGGACTTCCAGAAGCATTGGCTTGCTACCAAACATAAGTATACTTTCACGAGCATAGCAAAAAGCGTGCCTTGCTGACATGCTAACCCCCCTCTGTCATAATTTGAGTTCCTGCTCTGGGGAATGGTGATACTAGAATACCTATGTAAAGTGGCTGCAATAATATTTTTTAACACAGACACAACCCATTTCTTTTCCAAACTTTGTTCTTAGAAATGACTGTATTACTTCTGTGGACATCTTCAGGAAAAAAAAGCAGACACCAAGCATGGAAATATCCAGCTGGAATAGCTAAATCTAAGCAATATCCTGAGAAACTTTGAGGGGATCTGGTACTACCCTACAACTATTTAAGGCTACCCTAAATAGTGTTGCTTCCAGCTCCACCTGTCAGTCTGAAAACTGATGAGTCTCATCCTTGTCAGAGAAAGAAATGCAGGAGCCGCACTGATTTCACTTACAGAACTCAGCATTTTGAGGCACCACAGCTAAATAGTTCCTCTTAGTGAAACTGTGAGCCTGATGCTTTGTATGCTAATAACTAGCATTGTCTCCTCAATATTTTAATTGCCAAAGCTCTCAGACCACCTCTTTTTTTCACCACTGTCTGAGCCAGGCTCATCTAAAAGTATCACATCACTGTTGAACAGAAAAACACTGTAACTGTGGGCATGTCCTTGCTGTCCCATGATAATAAGCACTCCGCTAGATGCTTGTATCTAGGAGATTAAGCCAGGAGGTTGCGGTAAATCTGCATTTGTGCAACTGAAAATAATCTAACATGCTGATAGCGGCAGTTTAAACCACGCAAACAGCAGGAAGAGAGTCCTTGGTCCAAGGAGTCAGGGTCTAGATTGCACTGGAGAGGTCTGGGTTGGACTCCTGGCACAGCTACTGGCTTGGTGCCAGTTAATTCATGTCTTTGACCAGTGCCTGTCCCCAGAACGTGAAATATGTGCTAATGCAAGGGTCTGTTAGTGCTGCACTATTTGCAGTCTGTTACAAGGCAGGGGTGGAAAAAAAGTCTGAACTATAACTTTTTCAGATTATGAGCTTTTAGAGAATTTGTAGGAAGTGCTCCAAATTCTGAATGCAAAACAACGCAGCACTTATGACTGAGGAAATAGCATGCCACACTTCTCCTGGAGTCTACAGTTTTGCCCTTTACAATGCTTGCTTTTAAATGGTATTTTGTCTTCCAATTAATAATACTACTTTCTGAGACAGTCTGCTAGCACTGGGTGTGGGGACACCCCAGAGTCCTGCTTTCCTCCCTGGGAAGTGCCATAGTGGGGCACAATTCATGGAAAAACTGACCCTGCTCTCCACAGACCTGCTCCAAAGCCCACAGAAATAAACACATGCTTTTTCATTGATTTCCACAGACTTTGGATTGATCTCCAGATGCCTGTCAATACTTTTTTAATTGTGGAAATATTGCTATGGAAACTAAGCAATTCAGAAGAGACCCAAAACAGCATTTTTCTGGAGGGGGGGAAGAAAAGTCTTGCTGTAAATCACTGCAGATTCTCCTGGATCAGTTCTGTTGAAGTCCCTGGAGTGGCTAAGGATGAGGAAACCTGCTCTTAATCAAGAGATTAAAAAAAAAAATCCCCAAACACCCACCTTCTCACCCTTCCCCCACTAAGTGTTTTGAAATCTCTGCTTTTCAAATCTCCTAGAGCTGTGTCTGAATCAGAAGGACCCCCCTAGCAGATTATCACCTCTAAGGATGAGAAAACAGTGCAGAAGTAGTGGCACCAATAAACTGCAATTCAGATTGTTTGAAATGAAATCTTACCTATATATCAACCTCCTTCTGTCTGTGAGGGACACAGCATTTGTTCAGGGCACTGTACAAGGTTATTTAGTCTAGCATTTTGTGGAATCTTGAATTAATTTAACTAATAGTCTTTAATTTCCCATAACTAATGTTCTTCAGCTTTGCAAATAACCCAGGGAAATTTCCATCTGGTTTTGAAGAGTTGTAACTAAAGCTCACCTTTCAGTGACTTTGCTTTTTCATCTTCCAAGAGTGTTAACTTAGATTTTCTTTCTAAAACTGTCTGCATCTAGATTCCCCCTCCCCATATGTGCAGGATCTCCTCTATGCAAGCTCTTAGTTTCTTTGCCAGTGTGTTTTCAAATCTTACACCCTAGTCAGAGGCAAAAATATTCATGTTAGCAAGAGTCAGCAGAAAGCTCTGCATCTTTGTTCTGATCTCAATGTGAATCTACAGAAGAAATTGCATCTGTACTCTGCTGTTCCACATGCTCCTGTTAATCCCTATTCTTGCAAACAAGCCACTGCTGCACAAATTGTGCTGTTCATTTTAATGAGTTCAATTGCATAAAATTTGCAAGTTAGTTTTAACACCCCTGTAGCATAGTCCAAACATTGACTCAGCTAATGCTTTCAACTTCATGCCATAAAGTTACATGTACTCGTTTTATTTAACAGAAAGTTACATATTTTTTTCTTAAATACTATCAAGAGATTCCATAACTGTATTATGAAAATAATTTGTCTTATAAAATGAAGATGGGGCTCCACGTGGTTAGCATGTAGGAATAATCAGATATATAGAATGCAAACTCTACTAAGAAAAAGGGCAGTTCAAGTGGCCCAGAGGAGAGGTTTGTGACTATAGAAGTGATTTAGCTCACGGGGGAAAAATGGCAACTAAGCACCAGGGACAAATTCTTAATTTAATATAACCATGGTCAACAAGATCATATTTTTCAAGTCAGAAAGGGTCACTGCAGTCATCTACTCTGACCCCCTTGCAATGAAGGACATAAAATGCTTGTCAATGGGGAAATTATTTACTGGGGAATAAAATCCTAGGAGGTTCATGAGTTACCTAAAATTGGACAAGTTCTGCACACTGCTGAGACTACTGCTAGACAACCCTGCACTGAATTCCTAAGAGTAGAGAGAGTCCATACATATGTCTCACGTTACCGCCATTCAAAGTTTCTCCAGGATCATTTAATATTGAAGTATGGTAACAAGTGCACTACCTGTGTGACAATATTTAGGCAACAATATTCTCTTTCAAATGCATGAGTTGAGGGAGCTGCTGTGACTTGTGTGCTGGAGAAACAGATGGCTGTCCTGGTTTCAGCTGAGATAGATAGAGTTAATTTTCTTTATAGTGGCTGGTATGGGGCTATGTTTTGGATTTGTGCTGAAAACAGTGTTGATAATACAGAGATGTTTTAGCTGTTGCTGCACTAGTCAAGGACTTTTCAGCTTCCCATGCTCTGCCAGGTGCAGAAGAAGCTGGGAGGGGACACAGCCAGGATAGTTGACCCAAACTGCCCAAAGGGCTATTCCATACCATATAACGTCATGCTCAGTATATAAAGAAGGAAGGGGGGGACATTTGGAGTTATGGCATTTGTCTTCCCAAGTAACCCTTACGCGTGATGGAGCCCTGCTTTCCTGGAGATGGCTGAACAGCTGCCTGCCCATGGGAAGTAGTGAATTAATTCCTTGCTTTGCTTCGTTTGCGTGCGTGGCTTTTGCTTTAGCTATTAAACTGTTTTTATCTCAACCCATGAGTTTTCTTACTTTTGCTCTTCCGATTCTCTCCCCCATCCCACCTGGGGGGCGTGAGTGAGCGGCTGTGTGGTGCTTAGTTGCTGGCTGGGGCTAAACCATGACAATGGCATAAGTCCTTCTACAGTAAGGCCATAAATAACACTTATTTTACTTCATTTGTGTGACAGAAAGCTTCAGAATGGTATGATTTTTTTTAGAAGTAGCAGCTATGACGTTGTGCTGAGGTAACAAAATTCCTTGATCATATTCCAGTACTTCACTAAAATCCTTGAATGATATGAAGAGTTACCACGTTCATATCACTGCCTTCAGTGCACACTCCTGTGCTGTGCTGTGCTAAAAGATGTCCCAACTCATAAGGCTTTTTCAGTACTGGCCATCCCTCATGTGAGAGGTACAGGGATAAACTGAAGGCAGAACAATCATTAGGCATTATACAAGAGACAGTCCTCACTCCCACAGTGACCTAGCAGCTCCATGCATTCATGAACTTTTTTTCTTCCAGCCTGTTTGTGGGGGTTTTTGAGTGTGGGGATTGGGTTTTCGGTTTGTCTTGGTTTTTTTTAGAATAGCTGAAAGCCAGCAGCCAAGGCACTTTGCTTACAGGAATCAAACTTGTATCTCTTGGGCCATGTATCACCACTTTTACTGGGACACTGGCCTTGTCCTCAGAAAGCCTGCAATCCAACAGGGAACTAGAGAATGTCACTCTGTGCTCTAAGCTTCAGGCAGATAAGTTTTTCTAGAGGTCAATAGTCAGACTAAAAAAAAAACCAACAAAAAACGCACCACAGTCATCTTGTTCTCCAAATACAAGAGCAACATCATTAAGACTATCTCAGACTCTTAAGACTTTTCAGAAGCTGTAGAGGTGCAACTGGATTATGCCTTACAAAAGAGACCCATGTGCAAAACTACTCTTACTGGGTTAGTACTCTGGGAGGCATACCAAGCATCCCATGTTCGTGACTGCCCTGGAAACTTTTTTTCTGAGCAGAACAGTTTGGGATCTGAGAGCACTTTTGTAATCAGCAGGTTCAAAGTGTTCTGAAATGTCATATGAAATACGCCTTTAGAATGTCACAGGAGTGTAGAGCCCTGACTTCTTAAGAGTTACCTATTAAAGTGAACAGAGAAGTCCTGGAATTGCAGAATGATTTAGTACTTTTAACATATGATGTCAGTCTGCCCACGCTTGAAACTGAAGACTTTTTTCCATCTGCTATGTCTTGCTATCCACAAAACACAAAAGCATTTTAACCTTCACCAGGAGCAACGGTATTAATGGGAATGAATAGAAAATGACAGCGCACAATCAAGCTTCAAGGTGTTTTAATCATGAACATGTTTCCCTAAGCCCTGTTCCAACTCCTGCTGTTGGTAATTGTATTTTCCCTGCCTTTTGGAAAAACACGAATGTCAGCTACCTCCTGTGCAGAAACTAGAGGTAGGATCTAAGGTCGCAACATACTGTTCTAACTTGGCTGTGAAGGTCATTCTTTTCTGTTGAGTCCCCTGCTTCTATTTGCAGCCAGTCCCTGTCCATGCTGCAGCACTGGGAAGAAGAAGTAATACTTGCAGCACTCCAATGTGCAACAAAGTTCCTCAAACTTGACGGTATTAACATTTTCACAGCTTACTAGAAAGTATCATTCAGTAAACGTTTGGCAATGGAAGAAATGCTATAAAATGAGCCATGCAAAATTATTTCAGGTGATTAAAAAGTCTTTTAGATCCAGACCTAACGTGAGGTGAGATGTATGATGTTGAACATGAAATTAGTCCTAATGATACTGAAGCTTTGCTCAGCTGTGTCTAGAGACATCCTGCAGGCAAATTACGATAGTTTTCCTACTTGTAAGATGCAAAAACTTAAGAAATTGCTCCAGGGTCATTCTGCATTTTCCATGGTCTGTCTCTTGCCTCATCTTCAAAGGGATGCCAAGCTAGTCTGCTCCAGAGCTGATGCTTATTGTACCCTGCAGATCAGTAACTGCCCATGATTTTACAGATCATATACATCATAGGTGCTATAACTGCTTAGGAAATAGGCAACTTTACTGAGGTTTTGGCATGAAAATAAAATAGGAGAATGAAATTCCTATCTAATTTGGCGGTTTATTCTGTAGAGGGGGACTAGGAAAACAGAACAGGCTTAGCTCCTTTCTTAGCTCAGAATCCAATGTGTCTGCCTTTTCAAGCAGGAAAGAGTGGAAATGGTGCCTGATCTTTTCCTTGGAGCCCTAGAAGTCTCCACAGCTATACATAAGAGCTGTCCTTATAGCACAGGCTCCCAAACTCCTCCCAACATACAGTGAGCACTGTGTGAATTTGTACTGTTTTCCACCATAGTGGTGGAAACCAGAGTGGCTCAGGTGCCTCTTTCACGCTAGATCCTAAATAGAAAATTAATTAAGAAAACAGTCATACTGAGTTTTCACGAGAGAGGCTTGGTTGTTTCAGATGCCAGGTCAGAAACTGCAAACAAAAATCCCCAAGAAATTACCAAAGTGATATTGAGGATGCATGGTAGGGGGTGGTGAGAAATAGACTGGTTTAATTACACTGAACACTAACGAAAGAGTATTCTTGTGTGAGATGTACTTATTTGAGAATACCATGGGGCACTGAAGATTAATTAAAGGCAAGATCTTGATTTCTTGCCTCAGCCAGTGCTTGCTTTTATTTCACTGAGACAGTATCATTTATATGAGGAGAAGGGTGGTCAGCTGGTGCTTCCAGGACAGGTCTGCCTCTCCCTCTGAATGGGTCTGAACCGTCCAGTCGGGTTGGTCACTTCCTTTCAAGCAAAAAAATGAGCTTGGATGGCTTTTAGCATCATTTAATTTTCATATCTTATCAGTACAGCTCATTAATTAATACTTCATCCATTAACACTTAATGGGGAGAATTTTGTTTTACATTTTTCACTTACGAAATCTCAAAAGCAGGGGTTTCTTTCTGCTCATTTTTGATTGCTTTCCACCCACGGCCAACCTATGTTCACTAGCTTCTAGCTGGATTATTCACAGCTCTATGACCAAGCATGTTTCTTTAGTCACAAAGTCATCAATAGGACATAGTATATGAATATTTGATAATTCAAATACAGTAAGCTGTGTCCTGGATAAAGTTGTCTCTGGTTGCCTTCAACCCTTCTGTCTGCAGCTCTTCAGCAGCAGGTGTTCTGCTTTCAGGATTGTGCATATTTATGGAAAAATTGCTGTGCTCCCAGTTTTTGTCATTTGATCAGCAAGGTAAACATAAATAAACAGGAGGAGTGGATATAAGGGCCACATCTGCAGTTGCACTTGCTAGGATATGAATTACAAGAGCTCTCAATTCTCCTGCTTTAGTCAATTTGTTGGCTGTGGTCAGGAAACAAGGCAATTTCCTCAGCTCCCTCTTGCAGCAAGGGGAAAGGTGGTTGTGTGGGCACAGCACAGCAGCGGGAGGTGGGCAGCCCACTTCATGCTCCCAGCTTTGTAACAAAGCTTGTTTGACCAGATCCTCAGCTGGGGTAAGCAGGCACCCACTGCCAGAACAGGTAAAAGACTACATGTCACTGAAGGACATCTTTCTAAATAAATAGATGAACAAGTATGCTGATACTCCTCTCCGCTCCTCTTCGATAATCTCCTGTGACCTACCGTGCTCCCTGTAGATAAAGGCCAAGTTTTCTTAATTGGATATAAATGTCCTGAAACTTTGCCTGGCAATAGATCTAGCAGACATGGACTCGTGGGACAAACTCCTGCTGTGGATCACTATTAAATTATTTCATGTTGGAATTCGGCCTGGAGCAGAACCAGCTCCAGTGTATGTAACCACAAGCATCCAGTTGGGTTAAGCAGTAGTGCTTGGCGTCACAGATTTTGCCACTGAGGTTGGTTAACACAAGGTGTTTGTTTTGGCACTCATACTCCCACGCCCCCCATTTTGCAGAGTGTGGGGTTTGGGGGTTTTTTTTGTTTGTGTTTTTTTTTCTGCTCCCCATGGGTCTAATACTGCATTCTTCTGTGGTGACTCTCCAATATATTTCTATTTATTCTGCAGCCCTATTTCAGTGAAGAAATAAATAGCCCACTCCAATGTTTTGGCTTCTACATTCTTTCTTGCACTTTCCTGCTCCAAATGTCAGACTTTAAGTTCTCACTTGTAAAGCTCCTCAAGGGCACAGGTCAATTGCTGGGTGGGTCAGGAAAAGATCATGGTCAACAGCTTTGTGTAACTGGCTTCTGCTGTTGCGGGGAGTGGGATTTTTGTTTCCCATGGCAGGCACAGAGATAAGCCACTGACAAAAGCAGCCCTCTAGAGTAGGGTTGTGCAAATCTATGATAGATTATACTATAATTATACTCAGAGTTGGATGGCAAATGTAGCCACATGAAGGGGAGAAAGAAGGTAAAGACAAGCTCCTTTTATGCTTGTGGTCCTGTGGGTCAAAATGAAATTAAGCCCTACTGGGTAAGTAGTGAAAGATAAGATTGCCAAATATGTTTTTAATGGAAATAAATGTTATTTCAATGCTTTATTTTGCTGTCAATAATTAATGGCAGTGGATGAGCCATAAAGGGTCATAAAGATCCCACAGGGCCTATAGGGGTTGGGGCTCAGATGCCGGGTAACTACTGCCTGCGTGGGAGCCATCTGCAGGCTGGATCTTGGCAGCCCTGGCCCAGAGGAGAAATCACGGAAAGAAGCTTTGGCAATGCCTGAGTCACAGTTCCCTTGGTGACTTGAGACTATCAGTCTCCTTCTTTCGCCTCAGTTTCCATATTGCCCACTTGAGGATAGTCATAGTGGCGTGCCTTGCAGGAGGGTCATGGTGGTGGCCCTTGTTCCCACAGCCCTTTGGAAAGCTAGAGTGCTGTTCAAGTGCTAAAGAAATTCCCTCCCTGGGAGAGTATATCCTGTGCACTCTCCAGTTGCATCCTTCCAGCCTGAAAACTTTTCAAGCCGGTTATCTAAACAGTTCCCACACAGTAATGCATCGCTGCCCCAGGCCTCTGCTCTTGCTTGTCTGCAGCTTCCTCTCTGCCGACCCCTGAGCAGCAGCAGCAAAACAACCTGTGAACGTCAGGAGCTTCATGTGCTTCCAAAACCAGGCTGGATGTTTTCAACATACTCTCTCATTTTCCTGTGCGCAGACTACTGTCTAACATTTTTGGAAAGGCAGCTGGAGACTCTAGCCAATTTCTATGGCATTTTAAAGCCGCACATATGTTTAATATATTTACTACTTCCTTCCCCAGGGCTTCATGCTTCTCTTGCCATTCATCTTTTCATACTGTATGCATAGAATATGAGTTATCTACAGCGTCACTACCATAATATATGGCATTTCCCAACACCTACATGGCAAATCCATTAGAAACTGTAACAGCTGCAGACTAACTCCAGCAGCGTGAATGTTCTACCTGGTGGGAAACAATCATAAAAAGTACTTTTCCCATTCAGAATTATGAAAAGGCGATAGAAACAGATGTACCCCCCTTCTCAGTTATTCTTCTGACTCGGGGAAGAGGTAGGAGTCAATGAAATTGGGGGAGCTGGTTTAATCTGAGGCGAATGGAAAGAAATGCTAGTTCAAAGAGCAGGCCAGGTTCAGAGCTGGTGGGGTGGGAGACCCATAACCAGTAGAGCGGCAATGGGGACCGCTCACGGCAGCGCCCCACAAACTGCACGTGGAAAGGGAAGGAAAGCCGAGGGGTGCCTTCTCCCAAAGTTGTAACTCTGCCTCTGCAGCAGCGGATATAATAAAAGCCTGTCAGTAATGCCGAGCAAACGCGGACTTGGAATAAAAGCAGCAAACGGATGAGGATGCCGTAGTTTCTTTGCCCACTGCTATCTTACAGCAATTCTTCCACTCTCCTGCTCACCACAGTGTCGGGAGTGCCTGCCAGGCGTGCAGTGAGAGGGTACAAACACCTTCAGTCAACAGCAGCTAATGAGAGCCCTGTAACCACAGCTCAGCTGAAGCCTAAAGCATTTTGTTCATCCTCCTAAGGCGGTGTTAGTTTTTCATATACTTACATATTTATTTTTGGGTGCTGTAAATGTAAAAGGCGCAATGGTGGTGCAAAGATAAATGCAGAAAAAGAAAGTTTGCTTGGGAAGTACAGACATAACTTGTTTCTCCTGCTCTGCTACAAAGCCAAAATAGGTGAATTTACCCACTTCTATGACCCAGGCTCGCTATGTAAAGATACACACTGCTTCCTTTTTTAACCTGCGTGAAGCTGGCTTCACACGACTGTCTGGAGCAGTCAAAGCTTGGAGCATCCTCAAAGTGCAAGCTGAGGAATGGTTTCCAGGACAGTAGGAACCACTTCAGAGTGGCTGTTCTTTGCCACATCACATCACTGCTGCCAGGTCAGCTCACCTGGATCTCGTGCACTGAGCCTTTAATGATGCTCTGACAGTGTGGGCAAAGAGTAACAAGGGAGCTGGACATGAGAAACAGAGATGGGAGGAAGCAGTAAGTGAGGAGGCTGAAAAGGCAAGTCTAAATACAAAGTTTTCATGTAAAGTACAAAGCAGAAGCGATTCTACCATATGCAGACTTTAGGGAACGTGTACTAAACTGGCAAGGGGAGAGGGAAGGATGACAGCTAAGAAGAAACGAAGCAAAAAAGTATATGCAAGGCAAGGGGTAGGCAGGGACTCCAGATACCAGGGAGGTAAAGAACAGGTTTGTGGAAGAATAAAAATCTTAGCATTTCTGAAAGGAATCATTAGGGTCAGCAGCCTGGGAGATATCAGTGCATTCGGTGACCCTGTCAGGAACTGCAGACTGACCAAAACACTGCAAGGCTTCACGGTAAGCAGGCAAAGGATTCCTGGGACTCCACCAGGAAGCTTTTCAGTTGTCTTTTGCAATGACTACAGGAGACAGAAGTGGACGGGACGGGTATCTTATCAACGCAAGCGCTGCAGGGGGTGGCTGAGCGCAGGCCTAGAGAAAAAGCTGTGCTGCACACATAAATCTTGAATCCTGGCATTCCTTCCCCGGTAATCGAACAGCAGGCTATATTTAGCCCAACCTAAACAGAAACAAAGAACAGCAGGACTAGTCTTAGCTCTAACAGCTGCCACCAGCTGCTCAGAGGGGACGCAGGTAGAGCCAATGTCAGATGTAGTTAAATGAGATGGAACAGGGAAGGCAGCTATGCTTGAATGAACAATGTTGGCGTTTGGTTAGAGAAATTCTGCATTTTATTATTTCATCGTTAGCCAGAAGGAAGATCGAATGTAGAACAGAACGTGAATGCTTTCCACACCAAGGGCAAGGCTATAGTGAACCACAGACAGGCAAATAAGCAGAGGAAAGGGAGGAGGTAACAGATACAAGTAGACCATCTTGGCACTCAGGGCAAATGCTTCTGTGTCTAGCCCAGGTTCTTGGTGTTCCCTCTCTTCAGTTTTAGTGTAACAAGAATCAAGAAACGCAGTTTTGAGAAAGTCCAAGAAAGACTAGTTGTTATGCAGCTGCTGACTAAAAGCTTGTATCTATGTGGTAACACCAGTGGGGTTTTTCCAAGCAGCATGCTGGGGGTGCCCACAGGCACTGCTGGTCCCAGTAGGGCCCTGCATTTGGTTAATGCACACCCTGCCCAGCCCTAAAACCGCACGTGTTGGGGCCACTGCAACAGCAGCCCCTCTCCCTGTCAGCATGGCAGGGACTCTCAGGGCCACACATTCATGGGTGGCAGTGACTTATTTCACTGACCCATTAACCCATGGCTCCCCCTCTGTATAGGCATCAGTGTCATCCACTGGACAGAAGTATGGAAAGGTCATGTTAATGCAACTGGTTGCTTGCAATATTACCTGCTCCAGGGGGACATATTTGCATGCTTGCTGGAGGAGAAATCACCACAAAACCTCACTCAGAGTGACCTAATTACTGTTACATTTCTACTAGTATGTATGCACATACATGCACAGTACCTTCAGTGAACCTGTACCTGGTTGAAAAGTGTAAAACCAGAGGATGCAAAAAGTGGGATTGTTTAATGAGTACTTTACCAGTGAAATATTAGGGGACAATTAATATAGTGGGTGTTAAATTTGATCGCTGAATAATTGTTTAAGCATCTGATTGTCATTGCCATTCTTAAAAACAAAGAAAAAAAAGCAACTGACCTAGTCCACCAGTGTAAAAAAAAAAAAAAAAAAAAAAAAAAAAAACACCCAGAAAATCCACAGAGTCTCCTTCGACCCACATTTCTGGATTTCAGAGGCACCTTATTACAGTAATCCTCCCTAGATACATCAGTTGGTATAGCATGGACTTTGAAGCTTTTGTGGTAGCTTTCCCTGCCTTACTAGCAGAGCTGTGAGCTTGATGACTAATCACTCCTTAATAACTCATGTTTCCTCCCCAAAAGTCCCTGAAATGAAACTAGTGGGGGAAAACATATGAGCAGGGATTTGTGAAGTAGAAAATCACTTTGAAATGGGCTTCTTTCCCAGTAACCCGTATGGGTTTGTTTTTTGGTTTGGTTTTGGTTGGGGTTTTTTTTTTGGGGGGGAGGGAGGAGAGGAACAGCACTGAATTCAGTTCTATTCCCCACACGCCCAGACCTTGCAATCGGAAAGTGAGCCCCGGTAGTGTATTTCAGACATATCCCCAAATAATGAAAACAAAACACAGATTTGTTGTAGGCCTCTGGCTTGGCTGTTGCTTGAATTTGTTCTGTAGGAACTTTCAAATCCAGATATCTCTCTCCCAAGTATGTTCCCCCACCCTGGGTTAGACAGGGAAAATAGCGTAAGCCAACAGATACAAAGCCATGTGTACTCAGGACTTTCCCAACTGTGACACTAAAATGACTGAAGTTGGTGAATCTTCATTTCTGAAATGGGACAGGCTCTTTGCAGGATGGTATTTACTGATGCCACTTTATCGATCACCCTCTTGCCCAAACGCAGGCATCTCAGCTACTGCTGGATCAAAGGTGACAACAGCCCTGTGCCTCATGTACCTGATTGCATAAGAAAACGATTTGCATAGCTGCCTGGAAGCAGACACATATTTACTGGGGGGAAGCCTGTGGGAGCTTTAGTATCTTCCCTGTCGCTTAAGCGCCAGTAGAAACCACGCACACTTCCGTGTCACATACCACGGCTGCAGCTGCACGGCCCGTCCAGACAGATGAGAACTGCATCTGCCCGTGGCTGGGCGCACCATTCACGCTAATGCAGAAACTTGGAGTATTCAGCCTGGCACACGCACAGCAAAAAGGCAAGTTGGACAGCACATGCCGCAGCTGGACATTCTCTCTTTTTTGGCCAAAATATAAAGGCTTCTAAGCAGAGGTATTTTGAGCATTCATAGTCAACTGAATTATGAGTTGGAAAAGCATGAGCCATGCAGTGCTATCCAGTACATGCCCTTCTTTTCTCCTCCTGGTTCATACATTTTCACTCCTCTTCAGCTTTCTGGGCACGTACTGTACCTTGTGATGACATGGAAGAACAAGGCCTTTAAGTCTTTATTAATTGTTACTACTGTATTTTTAAAAGGAGCTATTTAGGAAATTCTAACTTTTGTTACCATAGGAATGAAGCTGTAGGATTCAGCAGAAGAACAATTTAAACAGCAATGTTTAAGTAATTCACTTCAACTTTAATTCTCCGCTCCCACCAAGCTCCTCTCGGACATAAAGAAAAAGACTTTAAAAGCTCTCTCTCCCCCTCAGTGCCGCTTGACTCTAGCCCAAATTAGGAGGTGCAGCCCTGTTATCTATAGCAGGGCTTAGCAATGTCCCTTCCCACCCACAGAGCGTCTCCTCTTCTTCCCAAGTGAAGCAGCAGCAGCAAAGTGCTCCTTGGCTCAGGCAGAGCTCCTAATCTGGTTTTTTTTCAGCTAGTTTAAAGCCGTGTTTATGCAAATTTTATACAATAAGAACTGGGTGAATAGAGGAGCATCCAGTCCACTGTACAAGAGCAGGCTGGGATGCTCATACCTGATGAGCTTGCCCAGGTAGCTTGCCCAGATGAGCTGACCAGTGATTTACTACTCAGTGTAATTCTGAACTAAGTGCCTTACTAGAGCACTCTTACGTGCCCCTTTCAGAGTTGGTTTGCTCCTCCTTTTCTATTTGAAAGGTTTAGGTCTACATTAAGTAAAAAGCAAAACAGGATCGGTGAGTTGATTAGCAATTCTGCTGGCCTTCTCCAGCAGGTGAGAGGAGACAAGGCAAGGAAGGAGAACAGTAAAAAGCTGATACTCAGACTTGCTATTCCCCCTTGTTTGTTTCTTAAACCTTTGAACCATGGAAACTTGATAAGCAGCAAGAAAGTGGAGAAAAGTTTTGTTTTCCCTGGCTTTAACTCTCTTCTGAGATGCTATCACTATTCTGACTTGCAAACAGTGTTCTGGTTTCCCACCTCAGGCTTGGGAGAGTCTTGGATTAATTGAAGGGACTACTTAGTAGAACAAGGAATCTTGCACCCCATTAAACAGATGTCTAGCATTAACGACAAGATTAGGATGTTCCTGCTCTCTCAGTAATAGTAACAATTCTATTGACTTTCATGGTGCGTGAGGGACAGCTTTAATCCTCCACATGTCCCGAAGCACAACACTTGTTTCTTTATAGCTGCTTGGACTCACTGATCCAAAGTCCTGGTCAGGAACTGGAAGAGGAGCCTCTCCAGGATATTACAATATGTGTCTGTAACTTCACAGATGCTGTCAAGTGGTGAAGCCACTTTCAGATTAAGAACCTAATGCCTGGCTCTTCCTCAGCAAATGAAGATGAGCCAAGAAAGCAAGCCAGTGACCATATCTTGGCATGACTTTCTGGCAATTACAGTGGCCTTATTTATCACCCAATGTCTCCTTTTCATCACACGTATCTAGCGTGCTCCAGCGTTCTGCCTTGCATTCTTGCTTCTAGAGTCTGGCTTATCTTTCAGCTGTCTGGCCAAGCCTACTCTAGTAACCTATGGCCATAGGATCTTGTCTCAACAATGTATTACAAGCTGGTCACAGGGATAGGGAATTACATTACTAAAAAAAGACACTATGAACGCTAATTTAGCAGGGTGCTTATCCGCCAAACCCAGCTATCTGAAGACTACTTTGTGCGCAGATCTACTTTTAGCAAAGGTGTAACGGCACTTCCACAGCTCCCACTCTTGGCTACAAGCAAATAGGTATTTTCAGACACCACCCTCCCCCCCGCCCTTATTTCTCTGGGGTTGGCCGAGCTGTTGAAACTGGATCCTTTTATGGGAACGTACAAGAGGGGTTTTCATAAGCAAGCTGGAGATTCTGGGAGGCACAGTTGCTGCTCTGTTGAGGTGGCTGATGGCACTCTGTAGTCTCTCCACCTGCTTAAATTCACCCTGTTGTGCTGCTACTTACTTGCACCTTCATTTCCACACAGATTCATGTGCATGGTCACAATCAAAAAGAGGGGACCTTAGTCATATTTTGTGTAATATTTCCTTGCATCTCAAAGGGAAAAAAAGAAAAGAGAGAGAGGAGGAGGACTCTGAAAGACTAGGATGTTTTTATTGGCTTTTCATTAAAAATGATCTTCCACCCAGTTCCAGGACTACAGGAAAACATTTTTACCATAAAATCCTAGCATAGTGAAGTCTACAAAAAGGATACAACAGGTTAAAAAGGCTCTTGTTAATCCTATATTGGTGAGGCATTTTAACTGAGCACTCAACTGGTAGTTTTTCTATTTTTTAAATATAAGCTCTCAAATGGCTCGGAATATCAGGGCGAGGGGAGTCTTTTCGTGTTACAATTCTCCTGCAAATACTTCAACATCCTCTTGCAATATTTTTAATCCAGCCAAAAGACTGGACAACCACAGAAACCCTCGACTGAATGTAAGACAAACCAAAAGGAGAACCACTGAAGTTACCTGCAAAACTTGGAGGGGACAGTGAAATACAAATACAAAAGAGGGGTGGGGGTGAGCGCAGCAGGAGCAAAGGAACAGTTTAAACTTATCCCAGTATATTATCAGCATTCCCTCAGGTACGTTATTCAAAAAGTTAGCATATAATCTGCATCATCTTTGTACAAGCGGTATAATCTCTAACAACCTCTGCCTCACATACGCCTTTTTTCCTGAAGGCTGACAGAGGTACTTCACTGATCGCGTTCTGGTAAAATACCTTCTGGGTAAAAATGCTTTTATAAACAACCCATTCCAAAGTTAACAAAACTATAATAGCAGTTTATGGGCCAGAACCTTGGCACTTCTAATATAAAAGTGACTTTGGGGAACCAGAGCTGATTGACAGCAGCTGAGAGTCTCGCCTAATGCTCTTACAGGTACGTCCTACCTCCTGGCTTCTGCTGCGCAGATTTCTCTAAAATAAACGGTATCTCACAATTCTCAGACTGGCACAGGAGCATGATTAGACTCAGTCTCGTTATTTCCTCATCCCTGTGGTGCCAGGACACGTTAGAGTGATCCTGGAGCTGTCAAGTTAACGCAACGCCACCAAACTACCCGAGAGAGCTTGCAACCCTCGCGTTACACTCCTTGTCTCACCAAAGCAAAGGCTGTCTGTAAAAATGGATTTTTAACATTTATGCCTCCCCCTTGTGTTTCTACAATATGAACTCACCAGACTATGTTTATTTCTCAAAAAATCTCTCCAAATGCAAGCTTTAAACATCACATTTTCTTGGTTTCCTGGTAAATATGTAAATCCAAGAAAGCACTGAGAATAAAAATTCTTTGAGTTGCTGAGTCTAAAATTTCCCACTGAAATCAACCAGAATTACAGCTATTACAGAAGTCATCCAATATTTAACAGAGGATTTGATCTTAGGGGATAGGGAGCACAATCTAAATACCTTCATCTAGCACAAGCTACGAAGAGACAAATTAAATACTAATTCTGTTCCAATGGAAAAGAGAAATCTTGCCACTAAGTTCATGAGAACTGGGATTGAGTTGGGGTGGGAAGTTTATTTTTTTGTTGTTGTTGAGTTTTTTTTAAGCGATAAAAGTACTTTTATTCTGGAGAACCTGGAGAAAATAGTGTGGAAAGCAATAAAGAGACAACTACTGACCTCTCTGACAAGAATAAGGTCACAGCTGTCTTTTTGTACAAAGAGTTTGTCTGCACAGAGGGAGCAAAAAGTTACCTGATGACAAGCAGAATTAAAAATCAGACAGCAAACATACCTGACTTGCCCACGCCAGCTCGACCAAAGATCGCCAGCTTCACTTCTGCACTCTTAGCCATGCTGGAAGGAACGGAGCGGCGACAAATTCACTCGATTATCAAAAGTGAAGCAGAAGAACCGTTCCCAGCTCCTGTCTTCAGCTTCACCGTGTCATTGTGACGTCAATGCAGAGCCTGGGGAAGAACACCACGAGGATGGAGCTGCAAAGAGCCAGGCTCTCTCTCAACCTCCCCCTTTTTTCTTTTTTAAATAGTCATGATAACTGATGTTACATTCCCGCTTTAAACATTGCAGTAACACCGCTGACACATTTGGCACCGTTCGTGCAAAACCTACCTTCAGCTTTCTAGCTCTCGCTGTTGGTTTCACGCTGGCACTGTAATATTGCAAAAGGTACTTAACAACCCAAAGTACCTGCCTCACAAGGTTCCTTATTCTTTCTTTCTCTTTCACCGGCAATTGCTTATATTTACTGTATTTGCCTCAACTCCAATGAATTAGTTTTTGTAGAATGTATTTAAAAGCCACGAGCACTCACTAATAGTGCCTGCAAGATAGCTGATCTTTCCTCAAGCCCTCCAGTTTCAGAAAGGTTTCAATTACTCAGCTGCAGCTGCTTCAAAACCTCTGAGCACTTGTACCTTGCCCATTCTGCCAAACAAATCCGTACCCAGAAGTTCTCTAGTGCTCCTTGTTTAAGCTGCCTCAGCTCATACATAAACATTCGGCAAAGCGTGGGGTTAGAAAAAGGATGCCAGAATTTCTGGCAATACGCTTTTAACGGGCCACATGGGAATTACCTATATTCGCAGCTTTGCTGCATGACCTTGAGCAAGTCACCTGACACTTCACCTCCTTGATTTCTCTAACCTGGACAGTAAAAAAATATGACAGTACCTGTCATTGTCGAATGCCTTAAGATCTTGGGTGAAAAAATGGCAACTGTGACGATGATGATGATCCTCAGCCCTGACTAACACATCAAAAACTCAGTCTCCCTTTAAAAAGGGGTAGAACTTTACTTGTGAACGCAACATGTTATGAAGGTTTGCTGTTGTGCTAAGGCGTCCACTTCAGCCATAATTCTAACAGTACCGTAGGAAACTCTGTTAATATTACCCGCTCTACAGCAAAACGCATTTCAAACATGTTTCTTGAAACAAAAGCCTGAGGCTTTTGCCTATTAAAAAAAAGCTTGTAAAAAGAAAGAGTAGAGACACCTTACACAGAGAAGGGTCCCAATTCATCTCTGACGCCTCTATGCTCCCGATTCATTTCGCCTAAGAGTAAATATCAGACCACGCTCGCTTTGCATGAACAGTTAGAAACGCGAAGTGTTTCATTCCAGGAGCTGCATCACCTAGCGGGGTGGGTGGCTGGGACAGGGACACCGGTATTTCCCTCCCACGAAAGCTCCCGGTCGCCTGCCGGTACCTCACCCAGCGCCGTGGGGCTGCGCGCCCGGACAGCGGCGAGCCCCCGCCGCCGCCTGCGGCACGACCGGCTGCTCCGCGCCCGCGCTGCCCCGCGCCCGCAGGTCTATCCGGCATTTCTATGTAGCTATTGATTCACCACCGCCCGCCCCGTAACTTCGGCTGGGCTCTGCTCCCCGGCCGGCTCCCGGCAGGTGCCGCCCGCCCGGCGCAGCGCGCCTCCCGCGGCTGCGGGCACCGCCGCTCCCCGGCACGCCCGGCTCCGCGCCCGCGGCCCGGCGCGCAGCGGGCACCGTGCCCCCCGCGCCGCATCGTCCCGCTCGCGCTCCTCCCCACGCCCCCGCTCCGCCCTCCTCCCCGCACCCGCGGAGAAGCCCCGCGGGCGCGCAGAGCTCCGCGCCGCCCGCCCGGCGCTCACCTCCTTGCGCGCGGCCAGCAGCGCGGAGGGGCCGCGCTCGGCGGTGCCGTGGCCGCGCCGCGGCGCTCAGCGAGGGAGCTGCAGCCCGGCCCCGGGCGCGCCCGCGCTCCCGCCGGCGGCAGCGGCGCGGCCGCACAATGCGGAGAGGCCGCCCGCCCCTCCGCCCGCCCGGCGGCGGCTCCCGCAGCGCCCGCCGCCGCCGCACGGCACTGCGGCGCCCCCTGCGGGCCGCCGGGCGCAGCACGCCCGCCCCGCCGCCGCGCCGGGCGGGGCGGGGCGGAGCGGTGCGGAGCGGTGCGGTGCGGAGGGTGCCGGGCCCGGGCCCGCCGCGCTCCGCGGGGCCCGGCGGGCGGGGAGCGGCGGGGGGCGGCAGGCGGGACAGGGGGGGCGGGCGAGGCGGCGCCGTCCCCTCGCCGTGGATCCCTGCAAGCGTTAGCCGGTGCCCGGCGTGGTCCCCCAGAGGAACGAGCGCAGCCCTGTAATTCGGCGTGTTTGCCGGTAACGCAGCCTTCAATTATGCGGGACAATGGCTGGTGTTCACACGCATAAATTTTGACTACGCGCTTGCTAGCGGGCCCGGCCAAGTCTGCTCCGCAGTTTAATTTAACGTCCCAAGTATTCTCTTTCCCTCCCTCTTACTTGCTTAGCACTGCTCGCCAGTCCCACCCTGTGTAACTCTATACAGAGGCAGATAGTCTCTCCCTGTCCCGACAAGCATAACAGCAAAGCGACTGTAAGGTTGCCGCCTCATCAGACCGCTTTCCAGCAGCACCAACTTTTTACACGGCGCTCTTCCTCCCTACCTCCCAACATGGCTCATGGCAAAGGCAAGCATTGTTATCGCAATTTGCAAATGGGGAAAACGAGGCGTGTAATTACATCAGCCCCTCTAAGCAGCTAGTGTCAGAGCCAGGGATCGAGTTCTGAAATGATAGAACCAAATTCACCGGACGACTCTTACTTCCTTGTTTATTAAGCCATCCAGTAATGTAAAGATACACTCGTAACAGATGTGAACCAGAGCTGGAAAGCACTTAAGAGTTCAGTGCATGTTCCTCCTCTGTTTCTGTTCCAGCCCAGATCTGAATGAGATACAAGACGAGTAAAAGAAAAAGCTGTCCCCTCACTGTCTTTCTTGATGCAAAATTAAATAAAAGTTGGATTGGAAAAGATCTTCCATGATCCGAGTCTCCCTACAAGAGCACAGTAAGCGTTTTTGGGGGCAGGGTGGCAGTCCTGAGGAGAAATGGGCACCTACTATTGCCTCCAAGCTGTGCCAGCTGCAGGCACTCAGGAGCAGATCTTAAAATAGTTGTACTGCATATCATTCAAAGGCAAAAAAAAATTAGAAGGCAGATGTGAAAGCAGTAGTGTGGTTTATGCTTTACTTCTTAAAAATAAATGCTGAGGCTTTAAGCCTTCACTCTCTGTTTGGTTTACATAATTTAGAGGGATTAGCTTTTTCCATCCTCCTAAGAGAGCAACTGGTGAGTGTCTATTTTGCGTCTGGGGAAATGTGTGTTAGTCTCGAGGCCTGACATTTGTTTTGTGTCTATGGAATTCACCCTGCATGGGGCTGTCAAATTAAATACGATAACTGGCTTTTCCAAAGCAGCAGATAATTTATTGGTCATTAAAAATCCTAGTGGCTGTGCAGTATGCTTGCGCTGAAGTCTCTTACTGGTGCCAGGGCATAAAAATTTAGTAAATACTAATCATGGACACAGGCAAAGGTTTCAGATGGTTGACACCCACAGGGCTGGTCCAGGACCACTTCAGTTGCTGTTTGTTTTCTCTGTACTCACTGTGTTTCTCATACATAATGTTGACGGGTTTGGGGGTTTCTTTCTACCCAGAATGGGTTTTGAAAGCCTTAGGTTTTAGTCCTGTAGACCAAGGACCACCTTGCTTTCTCATAAGCAATGCTTTGTTGGTAGTTGTGGCTGCCATGGTGTATTTTCTCAGTGGCTTTGCCACTTGTGGTGATCCTAAAATGTGCTCATTGCCAGGGTATTATCCTGGCATGGGTAATGAGATCAAGGTTTTCCCCTGTGAAGACCATCACGTGACTGATTGCCTGAACGATGGGGCAGGTTCCCTTTCTGCCCTTCCGTCTTATGAAAATCTGTGAGAAGGGAAGCAAAGCTGAAGGTATGCGGAGTCTGATCCCAGATGGTCTGTGTGCTGTCAGTCCGAATTCAGCCTGATCCAGCAGAAGTCAGGAGTACCCCCTTTCCCACCCCACCAGAGCCATGTGTCTTAGATTTCTCCCTCTTTTCCCATGCATCTTTGGTGAGTCATAGTGTTTCACAGCCTTAATTCATTTTTAAAATAGCACTTTGGTGTATTTAAAAATATTAGTCTTGTTTTACCGTGAAAAGGAGCAGTCCCAGCACAAGACGATAGCTGGCTTATGGGAATTAGTGGCTGGAGTGGAGCTGAGGGAAACTCACTCCTTTTTGTAGGCTCCTTTCCTACCATGTCAAAGCAGTGAAGTGTATCTACCCACAGTCATCAGTGAGTTTATCTGTGGCTTTATGACTCCTAGGGACGACACTGAGCCTTGTGATAAGGCAGAACAGGCGACCTCCTCTCCCTTGGTGAGCTCAGGCACTGTGGACATCTTGCTGCTGAAGAGCTGGGCCCAGCCACACTGTGAACATGGAAGCTGTGGCTGCAGGTCCATGGCTGTGTAGTCACACCAGGGTCTGTAAGGTGGGCCTGGACCTCATGATGCAAGTGACATAGCTGGCTTAGCTCCTGTGTTAGCCACACCTGATTGCATCCCTTTGTGCTTAGGAAGATGCCCACCAATGGCCCAGAGCAAGAATTTTGGTTCATTTACGGTCTGGTAAATGCCTGCAGTCAGCCAGTGTCTGCAGTCAGAGCTTCAGACTATTCTGTTCACCAGAAACCCTAATGGCTGAGGAGCAGATAATGAAATAGGAAAGCAAACAACTTGAAATGCAGATGAAGCCACAGACTCTTAAGTCAAAGCAAAATGCTGTTTCAGGATTGATTAACAGAGGTGCATCTAAGCTGTTACAGTTGACAGAAGTTATTTTAGAAAGGCTCACAATTTCAAGTACCACTACATAATACTTTACTGGCTTAATACGATATCTACGTGTTGCCAAAGCCCAGAGTGTTCTTTCTGTCTGGTCTGGAGGTGCTACCTGTTTATCATCAAACACTTCTACTGGCTTATCATTTTCATTCTGGATGCTTATGGTGTATTTTCTGGAGGTGTTTCTGTTGTGAAAGCCAATGGCATTTGCTTCCTGAAAGGTGGGAGAGAGGACTGGTGTGACACTGCAGGCCTGACAGCTAACACGTGAAGAGGATGTATGAACAGGAAAGGAATGCTGGAGGTGTGGTATTTTTTTTTTTCGAAGCTGGAAATCCCATTATAAATGACAATTTTGCAGGTTTCAACAACTTCCAAAATCAGATTTGGGCATGGGATTTGATGAGACTCATGAGAGAGGAAAAGATGACAGAGACCTAATTTCAGAAGGTCATTTGGGAGTCTCTGAATCCTACGGAAATGAGTGGCATTTCATCTCTGAGCACCTTTGTGCAACTGGGTCCAAGTGTCTACAAACTGTAGAGCAGATCATGCCATTGGTGACATGGACGAGGAACCAGACTCCTCTGGTATGATTCCTGCAGTAAGGAAGGGGTTATTGAGCTCAGGACTACTGTCTTTGCTGCTGTAGAAGAACAGCCCAGACTGCAGTGAGGATTGCTCTAGAGCAGAGCACACCTGGCCAGAGCTGGGTCCTTGTCTCAAAGAGCAACCCATCAGCGACTTGGTTTACTTTTTCACCCTTCCTGCTAGCACTCTCCTGAGAACTGAGGTGACACTCGATAACTGGTAGAAAAACTACCAAATAAATAGCATGCTAACACAAATATTTGTAGCTATTACTAAAGGTTCATGGGGAAACATTCGGATTGTTTTCTTCATTTTCACAGAATATCTTCCAAATGTTTTTATGTTGGCTCTCAGCAATGTACATAAATCTGTTCAGTTATGCTAATCTAGTGCTGTGAAAAACATTGCAACTTTGTCATTAAATTATGGATGAACTTTGCTGTTAGTTTGGTTTGTAGTCAATATGAAGTATTTTTTTTTTAAATTAATATTGCATTTTCTCCTGTTTTCCCTCGTGGCTCATCAAACACTGAGTTTATAATGATGGGTTTTCTTGAGTGTATACTAAGGATTTATAACTTCTCTTTCTCTCAACTTTTTCCTCACTATATAGAAGAAAAATAACATACATATTTTTAAGATGCAGGCTTTATTACTTAATAAAAGTGTTTATTTCTCATGTAGTAAATAAGACCACAGTCCTGCGAACATTCGTCTGTGTTTAACCTTACACGGACAGGCTTAATGGAATGGCCAAGGAAGCTACAGCTTCCCCATTAGTACCACTTGAAGGTGGGCTGAGGAGTCGCCTGCAGAATCTGGGCTTCAACATTTTGTTCCATTTGGCTTCACAAGGTGCCAAAACAGGGCGCTGGAAATGGACATGGGATGCTCTTCACATCACCTTGTGGATCTCACACATGCAAATGCCTCTATTCTATGTCCTAAAGCAGGCCTTCTGTCTCAGTAGGCATTTGGCGCGTTTGCATGGAGACATGTAAATACATAGCTTGGGTTTCTTGCAGTAGCAAGATTTTTATCAGGTATATTTAATAGTGATACCTGTGCAAAGCTGAGAGGCACAGCTCAGTAGGAACTGTTGCTAAGCAGAGTAGCAAAGCATAAACTCATGTTTTATAACACAGGGCTAATAGATACTCTTCATATTGCCCAAGTTAAAATGCATAAATTCTGCTAATCTGTGTTTCTTCTCACCTGTGCCATTGACTAGGTTGTATCCTGACAGTCTGCCCCTAAAAATGGGCAAGCTGTGACTCCACACTCACGGGAATACAGCAGTGACTGCGCTGACTCCATCACAGTATGGTACGTTTTGCTCTCTGTTTAGGGTTTGCTTTTCTGGTATTGTTGTTTCTCCCTCCACACTTACTCAGATCACAGAGAGATCCTTTAATAGGTTTTTGGTAATGTAAAATTAATTGCTGTATAACCCTAAAGAAAGCAGGGTTACTGTAACTCTCATACATATTTACAATTATTAAATACCTACTTGCTTTAAAATTGAAGAAGTTCAGTTTCTACACCAAAGTAAGTTTGGACTAATAGTTAAATCGCCTACATAATAGTCTGCAAACTAGCTAGTACTCTCCTACTAGAGACATTTGTGTTACGGTTTTAATAAAGTACAGTTATAGAATTAAAAACCACTGGTAACAGTTGCAACAAATTTTGCAACAAATATGCAATACCAGACTTTATTAATGAATGAGTTACACTGATGTGTCATCTTAATTTCTTACAGATGTATTCATGTTCTTTGAAAGGACCAGTGGAAATTGTCATAAATTCATTTGCTATTCATGTTAATGAATACTAGCCCTTATTCTTCCTCAATGGTATTATGATTGCAATCTGGATTGCCGTAGGGACCCCACTGTAATTCATCATTGCTTCAGTGTTCAAATTCTCTGGTGGAACCAGATATTGGTGTCGACAACATCTGGAGTTTTACGTCTCTCATCTTTTTTCTACCTTCTTCCCTCTGTTTAATCAAGAGAACGGGAAGGGGAAATTGCTGCCATTGTTAATATCTTCGGGAAACTGAATGACTGCTAGAACTTTGCAGGGTATTTAGACTTGGGATGTAGGAGGTACAGGCCTGTTCATTGAGGAACATCTGAGGAACATGTTCACTGAGGAACATCTGCTTTCAACACACTGTAATGCCAGTTGTCATGGCATGCCCAGAGAAGCAGGAGGCCATGCTTCCATCTCCCATTCTGAAGCCAAGCAGTGGATTTGACAGGGGATGCCCTTTCACAGGAGAGTGTCTTGGCAACCACAGTACATATATATGTGTGAATATGTACCCCATTTCTTTCACGGGGGCTGTTTCGTGTTGTATAAAACAGTTCTGTACTTGTATCAAGGACAGAGGTAGGTTGTCATGGATTTTAAGTAGGAATCTTTATCCATGCCTGATCACATCCAGACTTGTTTCCTACCCAAGCCCTTCAGATGCTAGTCCATTTTCAGGGGCAGGGTTTAAATGAGCTCAAGGATATACTGCAAAGGAAATCCTGAGTGTGGGCTATTCCTTCGCATAGACCATGTCTGCCTGTCCTTGCAGTGTATAACAATATGCTGCTTTGTGGGAACGTGACCATGGCCAACTTCAAATAGACATGTCAGCCTATGTCCTTCCTAAAATGGCCTGGTAACGTGTACAGCAAGGTACTGTGCGAATACTGGGCACAGCCAGGTAGCAGGATGGGGATACACAATGCTGTCAGAGAGCATCCATAGACATAGCTGAAAGGGCTAACCCTGCAGCCCTGTGGCTAGGATGAAGACAAATGTAGCAGTCGCTGCCACAAAGAATACTTAGTTAAATTTAGGAAAACGTCAATGTGATAAAATGGTATTTTATTAAATACCTACTTGCTTTTAAACTGAAGAAGTTCAGTTTCTACACCAAACTAAGTTTGGACTAATAGTTAAATCACCTACATAATATTCTGCAAACTAGCCTCAAAACGGTAGGGTATTTATGGATAGGGTACGGTCTTGTGAGTTTGGAGAGGGCTGGATTCAGAACTCTTCAACAAAAGGAAAAATTCAACTTGGCATCCTATACATAGCACTGAGTAAAGGTAGGGTAAAGATAAAAGGGGGGGAAAGGGAAGAAATTGTCACCATGAGAGTAATTTTCTTGACTCTTCTGTCTAAGCTATCCAGAACTGAAATGTTTCATTTTAGGTTAGCCAAACCACTGCATTAACAGAAAATGAGATTTTTTTTTAAGAGAAACAGGCTTTTATCCTTTCCTTGGTTTCTCACTGATTTTTATTCCTGTGTGTAAGAGAGAGCAATTTTGTTTATAAAATCCATTAATGTTTATAAATTCTCCAGAAATGTGCTTTTGTGCTTTCCTCTGTCCTGTCTGCTGTGCTTGGGAGGAGCTCATATAAAGATAACTCATTATCCTCCTTCAAATCTAGCCCTTAAAATGCCTCCTTGCCATAATCCCTAAAATCAACTTGACAAATGTTTGTCTACAAATATGTTATGACCACTGCCTATAGTGCTAAGTAATATTTTTACAATCTTTGTCCTTCTCCATCTATCCACATCGATCAGTTTTCTTCCAGGACTATGAACGTGTTCTGCATCCAAATGCTCTGCAACTGGAATGGCCTCTGCACAATTCACGTCAATGGGATGGTGACACATCTTGTAAACATCGTGAAGAAAAAGTAGTAAGTAGATGTTTTGGACAAGGATTGGATTATCTGCTGTCCATGAGTCTTGTGAACTCAAATCTGATTCACGTACCCAGGGTTGTTGAGGGGTGAATGATTTCTTCTGTCCTCCAGTGTGTGCTTGAACTATAATTTTGCCTCAAAGTGCACCTGTGTATTCCTTCTCTTTGGTGCTGTTTTGGAGGACAATTCTCTGGGATTTATATTGCCACTTTTCTCCACAATATTTGAGGACAAGATCTGGAGAAAAAACCCACCAATGATTTAGATACTTGGCTCCTATGATGTGTTAGTGTCATCTAAATACTTTTTTGGAACTGTCCCTGAATTCTTTATCTATAAGGCGATGAAGGAGTTCAAGCAGCCTCGGACTCTTCTCTGTTCAGGGCACAGCTGGTGAAGGAAATGAGCTCTTTCAGCATTATAGGAGCTAGTTGGAGCTGGCAACAGACACTGAGCATTTCTGTGCTGCTCTGTGACTGTAGGACATGAGGTGGTGGTGCTAGCGGATAATCTGTCCTCGTCTGGAAATCATTATTGCTAATCAGTCTAGCTTTTGCATACTAATTACTGTTATCATATTACTTATCAAAGTTTCTGTCAGCTAGTTTCTGAGACTGTGTGTGTGCACTAAAAGTTTCAGTCGGCAACAAAGACCTTTAGGCACCATTTGTAAATGAGTGATTAATAAACCAACATAAAAGTTTGTTAGGGCAGAATGAGAGAAGTAGTCAGAGATACCCTCCAATGAAACAGAAGGCAGTGCTAACAAACAGATGTTACAAAACCAAATTTCTCAGCATACTATCCTGTGAGGTGGAGAAACTCTGAAAGGACTTATTTTAGAAAGCAACTAGTAATGCCATAATTTCAGAAATCTTTTAAGCACTCGTTAAAATCCCAGGAACTCCCTGTTCAACTGAAGGCAAAACTTGAAGGATTCAATAAGGCAGCAGCAATTAAAACAGCAGAAAGGAATACCTAAGATTAAGTCTCTAGTTCTTTACCCAGGCTTCCCATCTTTGTATAAACACACATCCCATGGAAAACGGTGTAACATTATTATGGAGATTAACTAACCAAGCAGTAGCTAGTTTATTTAAGCTGCTCATTATTTCAGTATCCACTGATAGTGGGATAGCAGGAATACAATTGAGAGTACTCCTTAAGGAACACTATCCACTAATGCCTGTACTATACCCTTAATTAGTATGGTATCATCCATAATAACACTGTCTTTAAAAAATCCATTAAATGTTTTGGGCTCCAGTCAAACAAAAGATGAAAAAAATAAATGTTTCATTTTGAAATACTTACAGCTAATACTTAAAATTAGTTTAATTTCTTTTTTGTTTTGCCTTTAACCAGAAAAAAAAACCCTACCGGAAACTCCTAATTTAGAGCAATGAACATAGCTGCAATGTCCTTGCCTGATTAAATAACATCCTGTACAATGGTACTTTTTTTTTTTTCATTTGTTACTTGAGTTTTCTGCCTCAGGAATGTTTTCTCTAACATCACAGAAGACTGTAGTTCAGCCATTTCATGCATACAGGTGCACAGCAAATGGGCACTGAGAAAGAATACATCAAGTGAAATAGCTTAGTTATAAGAATTTTACAATATTTTGGCTGGTGTTGGTTAAATTTATTCTGAAGTGTGGATTCTTAAACACAAAGACCGGTACTTTTTCCACAGTCAAGATGATTTCTGTTTACATCTGTTTAAGGACAGAGGTAATCTGAAATCCTTGTAGCAAAGAAAGAAAGATTAAGACTCTTCTGTCATATTCCATATCCAGACTGAAACACCAAAACAATAGCTCATTGTTGTCCTTGCAACAAAACAAGGAGACGTCAACATATTTGAAAGTGTCATGCACAAAGCAGAGAAAGGCCGTGTATCTCTTTTCAATAAAGTAACTCCAATGAATATAGTATAAATGGTTGTAAATATTCGTACTAAGAATATATTCCAACATAAGAGTTCATAATTTGCTTACCTAAAAGTTTTGGTAAAAAATGTTAAAAGATAATTGTTGCAAATTTTTTGATGTCTGTTTGTGAAGTCTTTAAGAGGTCACGATATTCACAAAGAATTGATAAGCACATTTTCTGAAAATCAGGCACCCAGAGTTGTCTGTTGCTTTTGAAAACACCAACTCTTGTCTAAAATTACTGTTAATTGAACCAGTATTCATCTTTTGAGTGATTTAATTAGTGGATGCTTAATCTGACATATCTTATACCAGTTTGATGTTCAGAGAACAGTGATCCAGTATTTTAGTTCCATATTAGCTGTTCCATATTAGATGTTTCCAAGTTCCATATTAGATGTTTCCAAGTGAGCAGCCAAATTGAGGTAGCCCATACCATCCATCTTGCATATGATATGGATGTGTGTCCATGATGCTTTGCATTTCCTGTTAGTCATATAAGTATATTGGAACAAGTTTTCCATTGTATTTAAAATTACAAGTTACTCTATATTGTTCCCTCTCATGATTCAGACAACAGGCTGAGAGTCCAGCCTGAATACAACATGATCGTATGCAGCAAATCAATTACTGGAACATGGGAAAAAATATCCCTAGCTGTGGATAGTGTCTGTAGATAGTGTCTCCATTCTGGGCATTACTACTAATGGTATCCTCTTAAAAACAGTTAAGGGTGGGCAGGTTATTTCACCTATCTTTAGCCATTTAATACACATCTAGTCTAAGCTACTGATCTAACTTTCTGCAATCTATGGAGTTACCTCTAACAGGCAGTTCATCTTATCTCTCTCTGAAGGCATCTTGAAGGCTCCGGTGTTTCAATACAACCTAACAATTTACTGCTGATATAATCTACTTCCAGCAACCCTTCTCACCTAGCTGGAGACTGGTCACAGGTATCCTACTTCCTCTCCTAGTCAAAGTGACCTATTTTGGTGAGGAGCATTGAGTCTAGCGCACTTCCCCCCCCATTAACTGTAAAGTGATTTTAGTTGAGTAACTCAGATGGAGCCATTTACTATTGGTCAAATAAGTCCTATTTCCAGCTGAAGTCTTGAAGGTTTAGTTCTCAAGGTCGATCCTTATAAAGTATATTTCCCAAGAAGTGGCGACCCCACAGCTGGAGGCACAGGACTTCTCTCCAGGAGTTCAAAATTTGGCATTCATATTCTACGTATGTGCCTTACCAGTCAGGTTTGTGGCTTTCATTCTTGTTTTTATAGAAGGTGAGAAAACTATAAAAATGACAAATATTTATGGTACAATCTTGTACACAGTTTTGGTCTATGGACAATGGTTTGTTTTCTGGACCACAACAGAAGCATTCTAGGAAGCTTCATATGTGTCATTCCTGAGAACATTTCATCCAAGAAACTTTGTCTCTTTGTCTCTCTTAACTCCTGGTTTTGTCTTCCTCCAGCTTTTACGATCAAAAAAAGGGATAACCTAACCACTGTGGTTGTGAACTACGATCTGCCTGGCTTTATTATAAGATCTGAGGCAGTCACAATCATCACCTGCAGCTACATAAAGGGCTTGCTTGCTCCTTCTCTTGAGCCTGAATGGGGGAGACAGCTTGGTTTTAAGGAGGTCCACTAGTGTCCTCAGTGCTAAACCCCACTATTACTGCCCTGGCACCCACAAGCCTTTCAGTAAAACAACCATTTCCAGACGCACACAGCTATTTAACGTGGGTTTCAGGGTGGCACCTCTTAAAAGGCACAAACTAGCAGTCTGTATTTAGAAATTTGAATTCCTAGGCTGAATTTCAAATTAAACAAAGATATTTTCCCTTTTAGGTTTTCTGGGGATGCCATGGTGAGAGGAATGCATTTTTATGTCTTTTTTAAGGCAGGCAGCATATGCATTCCATGGCCCTGTGCCATCTGCTTCATTAAGCCACCTTCTTCCTGATTTATATTAATCTTGTAAGCACCGAAACTCTGCTAACTATCCAGCCTAACTAAAAATAACCTCTGAAAATAATCCAATGTAAAAACGTTTGCCTTCCAAGACAGAAAGCAACCTACTCTTTACAGCCCTTCTACCGTGTTAAAACACCGATTAAGTTACTGGTTACTGACAGTAGCAAGAAATTTAAAGAAACTAATTGCTTATGAGCTGCTTCTGAATGATAATTAGAGAAACCTGGTGTAGGTGCAGCTTTGAACTATCAAAATGCTGTTAGACTAACACTATGGAAGAAATATACTGAGCTCTTAAGATAACAGGGTTTAGGCATGGAAATTTCCCTAATGGGGTGCAAATTTATCCCTCTTTTCTTTGATTTGTGCCTAGTGTTGAACACTCATCCTATATTTTTAAGAGTGTTCCTGATTTTTTTCATTTTTCACATGACTAATTGGAAGGTTGTATTAAGTGATCAAAAATTTGCAGAGCAAAACTAACACTAGCAGTGTGGCTGTTCATTAAATCTTGCTCTCCATGTATAATTCAGCTTGAAAAAACTTAATATTTTAACAAAATATATACCTCAAAATAAAAAGAAGAAGAAAGAAGCAGTGCAATAGTTCTACCCCATAAACCTAAACCAAAACTAGGGATGTGAGTTCATTATTTTAGAGGGCTTTTATTTTAGGAAGGGAGACTCATCTTTTTGAGTGCTGCTCTGTAGTCAGTGGAGAAAATGAAGGAGTCCTCCAGGTAATTCAGGACACCTGCAGAGCTTGACTTCTGGTTCATGTAACTCTTAGCAGCATCTCCTGATCAGTGCTTACAAAGGGAGCAAATGTTTAGCCTCCCTATGTAAAATTAATTTCTTGGAATTAATTCCTTTGCCTGTTAAGACTTATAACTCCCCCAGGTGTCTTTCCATTCGTATGCCAGATAAGGAGATGGCATGTAGGGATGCAGACTTCTAGAAGTATTTATTAATGGCTACATCAACCACAAATGGTTGTTACATATGAGGTCCAAATTGATTGGAAAAGGATCATTGCATACTGTCTGTGGTGTAAGGCTTTGAAATGTGATAGCCAGCCAGCTCCTGACACGGGAAAGAAATTTCTAGATAGTGGCCTTACCAAAGCTCTTTGGATATTTTAATTTCATTAGGAGACTGCCTTCTGAAGGTAACAGAAGGCCCAGTATGCAGACCGGACCCATTTCTTAGGGAAGTCTGCTGGCTTCCTGGGGCCCAGGTAAAAGACATGAAGAGAAAACTTCCTACCCTGGTACAGCCCTTGGATTATTAACCATTATTGATTTTTCAGGTAGGCAGTGATGAAGTTGCAACTAGAAGTCCAAGGGCAATCAAGAGAGACTTCAGGGCCTTGGGACCACTAGTTAAGGGATCAGGAGCACAAGTAGTGTTCTCCTCTACTCTTCCAGTTGCAAGGAATGATGAGGGAAGACAAAGGAAGACCCAGCAGATCAATATCTGGCTCTGAGCCTGGTGTCACCGGCAGAATTTGGGGTTTTTTGATCATGGGTCGGTCTACACAACACCAGGCCTGCTGGCAACAGACGGGGCACACCTGTCTCAAAGGGAGAAAAGGATCTTTGCACAGGAGTTAGCAGGGCTCATTGAAAGAGCTTTAAATTAGATTTGAAGGGGGAAAGGGATAAAACCAGGCTCGCTAGAGATAAGCCTGAGGGTGGCACGCCAATGTTTGAGGTACAGTGTACTAGCAAGGTCCTTCGGTCTGCCATCTCAGTGGAGGTAGGGGATGGAGATTCATGTGTCAGCAAAGACACAAGGGTTATTGATGTGTTAGAAACCACAGAAGCACCTGAGAATGGTCATGTAGGAATTAGGGCTTCTTCCCCCAAAAAGGTGGCAGGATCAAGAGCCCAGTGGAAATGCATCTGCACCAATGCATGCAGCATGGGCAACAAATAGGAGGAGCTGAAAGCCACTGTGCAGCAGGAAATCTATGATATAGTTGCCATCACGGAAACATGGTGGGATGACTTGCACAACTGGAGTGCTGTGATGGATGGCTATAAACTCTTCAAAAGGGATAGGCAAGGCAGGAGAGGTGGTGGGGTAGCCCTGTATGTTAGGGAGTGTTTTGATTGTCTAGAGCTTAATGATGGTGACGATAGGGTTGAGTGTTTATGGCTAAGAATCAGGGGGAAGGCAAACAAGGCAGATATCATGGCGAAAGTCTGTTATAGACAACCTAACCAAGATGAAGAGGCAGATGAAATATTCTATAAGCAGCTGGGAGAAGTCTCACAATTGCTAGCCCTTGTTTTCGTGGGGGACTTCAACTTACCAGATGTCTGCTGGAAATACAATACAGCAGAGAGGAAACAGTGTAGGAGGTTCCTGGAGTGTGGGGAAGACAACTTCCTGACACAGCTGGTGAGTGAGCCAACTAGGGAAGGTGCCCTACTGGACCTGTTGTTTGTGAACAGAGAAGGACCTGTGGGTGATGTGACGGTTGGAGGCCATTTTGGGTATAGTGATCACAAAATGATAAGTGTTTTCAATTCTTGGAGAAGTAAAGAGGGGTGTCAGCAGAACTGCTACCTTGGACTCCTGGAGAGCAGGTTTCAGCCTGTTTAGTAGCCTGGTTGACAGAGTCCCTTGGGAGGCAATCCTGAAGGGCAAAGGAGTCCAGGAAAGCTGGACATTCTTCAAGAAGGAAATCTTAAAGGTACAGGAGCAGGCCATCCTCATGTGCCGAAAGACGAGCTGATGGGGAAGAAGACCGGCCTGGCTGAACAGAGAGCTTTGGCTGGAACTCAGGAAAAAAAGGAGAGTTTATGGCCTTCAGAAGAAGGGGCAGGCAACTCAGGAGGACTACAAGGATGTCGTGAGGTTATGCAGGGAGAAAATTAGAAGGGCCAAAGCTCAACTAGAACCTAATCTGGCTACTGCCGTAAGAGACAATAAAAAATGTTTCTGTAAATACATTAGCAACAAAAGGAGGGCTAAGGAGAATGTCCATCCTTTATTGGATGTGGCAGAAACATAGTGACAAAGGATGAGGAGAAGGCTGAGGTACTTAATGCCTTCTTTGCCTCAGTCTTTAATAGTAAGACCAGTTGTTCTCTGGGTACCCAGCCCCCTGAGCTGGAAGACAGGGACGGGGAGCCAAATGAAGCCCCCATAATGCAAGGGGAAATGGTTAGCGACCTGCTACACCACTTAGACACACACAGGTCTATGGGGCTGGATGGGATCCACCCAAGGGTACTGAGGGAGCTGGTGGAAGTGCTCACCAAGCCACTTTCAATCCTTTATCAGCAGTCCTGGCTAAGGGGGGAGGTCCCAGTTGACTGGAGGTTAGCAAATGTGACGCCCATCTACAAGAAGGGCCGGAAAGAGGATCCAGGGAACTACAGGCCTGTCAGTCTGACCTTGGTGCCAGGGAAGGTTATGGAGCAGATCATCTTGAGTGCCATCACGCAGCACATACAGGACAACCAGGTGATCAGGCCCAGTCAGCATGGGTTTATGAAAGGCAGGTCCTGCTTGACCAACCTGATCTCCTTCTGTGACAAGGTGATCCGCTTAGTGCATGAGGGAAAGGCTGTGCATGTTGTCTACCTAGACTTTAGTAAAGCCTTTGACACGGTTTCCCACAGCATTCTGCTGGAGAAACTGGCTGCTCATGGCTTGGACAGGCGTACGCTTTGCTGGGTAAAGAACTGGCTGGATGGCCGGGCCCAAAGAATTGGGGTGAATGGAGTTAAATCCAGTTGGCAGCCAGTCACAAGTGGTGTTCCCCAGGGCTCAGTATTGGGGCCAGTTCTGTTTAATATCTTTATCAATGATCTGGACAAGGGGATTGAGTGCATCGTCAGTAAGTTTGCAGACAACACCAAGTTGTGCGAGAGTGTTGATCTGCTTGAGGGTGGGAAGGCTCTACAGAGGGAGGATCGATGGGCCGAGGCCAATTGTATGAGGTTCAACAAGGCTAAGTGCCGGGTCCTGTGCTTGGGTCACACCAACCCCATGCAACACTACAGGCTTGGGGAAGAGTGTCTAGAAAGCTGCCTGGCCAAAAAGGACCTGGACGTGTTGGTTGATAGCCGGCTGAATACAAGCCAGCAATGTGCCCAGGTGGCCAAGAAGGCCACTAGCATCCTGGCTTGTATCAGGAATAGTGTGGCCAGCAGGACTAGGGAAGAGATTGTCCCCCTGTACTCGGCACCGGTGAGGCCACACCTCGAATACTGTGTTCAGTTTTGGGCCCCTCACTACAGGAAAGACATTGAGGTGCTGGAGCGCATCCAAAGAAGGGCAACGAAGCTGGTGAAGGGTCTAGAGCAGAAGTCTTATGAGGAGCGTCTGAGGGAACTGGGGTTGTTTAGCCTGGATAAAAGGAGGCTCAGGGCAGACCTTATTGCTCTTTACAACTACCTGAAAGGAAATTGTAGCGAGGTGGGTGTGGGTCTCTTCTCCCAAGTAACAAGCAATAAAACAAGAGGAAATGGCCTCAAATTGCGCCAGGGGAGGTTTAGATTGGATATTAGGAAAATTTCTTCACTGAAAGGGTTGTCAAGCATTGGAACAGGCTGCCCAGGGAAGTGGTTGAGTCACCATCCCTGGAGGTATTTAACAGATGTGTAGATGTGGTGCTTAGGAACATGATTTAGTGGTGGACTTGGCAGTGCTAGGTTAACGGTTGGACTTGATGATCTTAAAGGTCTTTTCCAACCTAAACGATTCTATGATTCTATGATTTAATACATAGGAAAAACAAAAAAAAAAGACCAGACCATTAATGGTTTCTTTGTAATCTGTTGGTGTTCGGTTTCAAACTACTGAGACTGTAGCAGAACAGCATTGGCGCTCTGTAGCCAAATCATAACAATAAATGCTTTCCCTCTGTTATTTAGGACAATAGCAGTGGCTGAGTGAGCATTTCCAAAAAGAAGTGGGCTGGAGAACCTTCAGATCCTACATCTGCCTGGTTTAATACTTGAAAAACCTTTGTCAGTCCAATGCAATGAATTTGGAATATCTGAAAAAAGTGTTGGAAACTCTTGTTTACAATGGGGTTTCAGTGACTGAGTTTGAATTATATTTACTAAAAGCCTTTCTGTTTGGTGTGCTTGGTCTCAGACAACAACATTCACATTTAAGCACCACCTTTAAAACCAAGGTCCTACATCTCCCTCTAAGGTTTTCTGCAAAGACTGGAACAATCACTGAAATGCAGAAAATATGTTTTTATTTCCAGACTACCTAGTCTATTGTATGGTAGGATTAACCTATACACTCAGTGTTTTAGAATGTAATTGTAATTTTCATCCCCTGTATTTCTCATGGACTAAATAAGGCACAATATCTGGGGTCTGTTAGCCCCTGGTTGGAGAGTGTAGAGCAAATAAGGTGACTGCTTTGGTTGTAGCTCATTTTAGCATGCATATACTAAACTTGGAAGAGTACAGAGATTAGCACAGCCCTGTGCAAGGATGACAAACAAATTTATGAGTTATTCCACATCATGGTGCGTGGTCACACGTCCCTGAACACACTGGAGCTTGTCTGACCTTGAAGCTCAGCAGGGTTAGACCCCAAAAGTCAGTGCTTGGATGGGAGACCTCTGGGTGCTGTAGGCTTCCAAGTTGTCATAAAGGCAAAAAAAAATCACCCTGAGGACAATCAGACCTTGGAAAGGGGTAACCAGGGAGGTTGTGGATTCCATCCTGGCAAACTTTTAAGACCCAGCTGAAGAAAACCATGGGCAATCAGGTCTGCGTTCAGTGCTGAGCCTGCTTGTAGCAGGAGGCTGAGCTGGATGACCTGCTGAGTTGGCATCCAACCTGAATTATTCTAGGATTCTGTGGTCTGAGGTTGAATTTTATGTATTTCAATGCATTTATGTATTTTTTGTTCATAAAGTTGCGTGCTTATATGAGTTAACTGTAATTGTAATATTCATTAATGATAATAATTGTACCATAAAAAAGAGGTCACACTTTCTGGCATGAGTAGAAAAAGTATTTTTCATAGATTTCTGAAGATAACGCTAATTGCCATAAGGCTTGCTTAGTTTATGCATAGGAAAAATTTCCACCAATTACTAATGATAGACTGTAAGATACTCAATAGCCTATAAATGAAGTAAATAATAAAAGCAATTGCAGCATAGCTTCTTAGGGTAAAAAGTATTTTTTTTTCTTTTTTCTTTTTCTCTTTAAGAAATATAAATGACCAAAACCAGGAGTATATTTGTGATAGAAGCAGAGTGGGCTGGAGTATTCTCAACTCACAGAAATTACACAATCCAGGTATCAAATAAAAACTTTGCTTTCCAAGACTCACCCACAGCTAAAAAGTTTGGTCTAGGCATGTTGGGCTTAAAGCTCCTTGTTTCTCTAACAATATACTAGTTCGTCTTTCAGTTGGAAAAACAATTACTAGGTATTTTGAAAGGACATGTTTTCTTTTTAGTCACTGATCCTTCAAAATAGGTAAATACTCAAATGTGTCCAAAGTTGCCCATTTCTCCATTGTTGAAAAAGGACTAATTCATTGTCCCCTTGGTTATTCTGAAGACCTGGATGGTGTTGTGAATAAGTTATTTAGATCGCTTAACAAATCACCATCAAAGGTATTAGCAAAAGTGGTTTTAATATGATTTATAAAAGTGCGACTTAACAAAGTTTGATGGCAAGGTTCACTCTATTAATTACTGCATGGAAGAAACATATGCAGGAAAATGGGGTCACACTCGAGTTAAAGTGATTCATAGAGAGACCAAGGATACAAAAGAGTATGGAGGACCCTCCTGTTGAGTCATGAGGTTCAGAATAGACCCTCTTGCTTTCTAAACTCCTGATGGAGCTTAGGTGCGGCTGGGTCCAATCTTAGTCTCAGACTTGGACAACGGCTTATGTCTAAGGGATTACATATGCAAGATTTATCAATTCAGCATGCAATCAAAGCTACCAAGACAAAATTAAAGTTACCATACTACCAGGTTATGCGCGATATCGGTCACTTACCAAAGATCTGCTGTTGGTAAAAGGTCTCTCTTCCTCGAGGAGCAACCTTGAGAGGTGTCCCAGCTCAAGGGGAGATCACTGCCATGCAGCCACGCTGCCTAGCAGGGAGAGCTCAAAGAAGGCTAACTAACTTGGCTGTCATATTTATAGATAAAGTGGTTGGCTCATAGCCAAATTACATGCTATAGGAAAGATACACATGAAGCTCCTTGTACCCACAACTTTGTTCCTTGATAAATGAGTCTTGGAAAAGCCACCCGCTATTCATGTGTCAATCGCATGATTGGTGTTCCAAGCTCATATGCATCGATGCTCACTGTGCCACTCAGCTTCTTTGTGCGTTCTCAGAGAACAGATGGGGACCAGAGGAGTTCTTGGCCTGGTCACAGCTCAGGCCTTTACCTCCTTTGGAGACTGTACCAAACTAGTGCTAGTTTGGTTAAGAGGTCGAATGCATCCATCACGGATGGCAGTGTTGAAGGGCTTGAAAATGTGAAAAGTCCAATGTTTTCCAAATATTAGAAGAATATACTTTTGTACATTACATAAAGGATTGCCTGTTGCAGTTTTAAAATTCTTCAAGAACAAAGCAATAATGGGGAGACTCTCAGTGACTGAATATAAGCGCATATTTTTGAAGTATTTTTAATACTATTGCAAAAATAGATTTTATGTATGTTGAAGCTTGAAATAATACATTTTTGAGATTAAAGAAAAATTGCTGATAAATTCATGACTATAATCTCTCTATAAAAGTACGTCATGGCAAAGTGGAAAAAATGGAAAGCAATTTTATTCAGTGATATATATTAGCTCTCCAATATTTCTTGTTTGAACTTTTACTAAGTAAAATCAACTTCAGTCACAAAAATTAATCAATTCCATTTTTTCCTCTATGAAAAATTTCAACTTTTAAAGGCAATTTTTGAAGTTTCTGAAAGGTTAAGGCTTGGCCAAGGGCTGTGTATGGATTATTATCTGACGAGTTCTGTGTTCCAAAGGGCCAACAGTGGGTGGGCGCATGGTCCAGCAGTCTTGCAGCAGGACATGAGCAATGTCCCTTCTTCATTGTATCTTATGCTCATTTCTACCTTAAGTGAAACAGCATAAAACTATTTTCCTTGTTTAACCAGGTTTGGACAGACTGCAGAAATGTGCTGAAAATTGGTTCTCTGAATGCAAGTGTCTAAAGCTAGTAGCACTTTTAGTTCTACGGCTTCATAGCTCATCAGATTTCTAATTTTTCTTTACTTCATATTGGTGAGCGCAAACATGAGTACGTGGTATTTTTCTCACTATGGGATTCTTGTGTGGGCCTAGGAGTTCTTGCTGCATGGAGATGTTTCCCTGCACAAGCTACAAGTCTTGTGCAAACAAACATGCTGGGGAAAGTGGTTGTCACTGGCCCCCTGCTATCTCTTGTGCATCTTAGAAAAGGGGCAGAAATAAGGGAGAGGGTCCCACTGTACCATCTCACCCCAGCTGGGAAAGGGAAGTTGTGTGAGCATGAAGACAGGCTGGGTTTGAAGACAGAGCAGCTGAATTTTGACCTTGATTTAGGTATTTTGCAGCTGCACTGCTCCTTAGTGGTGCCTGTTGGTTAGAGCTCACTTTTGCATGGACTATGAAATCTAGTCCTGAAGCAGTGATCTTTGCCAGTAGGCATGTTTTGCTGGTTACTTATAGCATTAATTAGTTCTAATGGCTTCAGGAACATCTTGTTGGGAGGAATGTGCTAGTTAGGTGGATTATCTGCAACAATGGCAAAATCCTTCAGGGTGAGGCTTGGTGGAAAAGGCTGCGTTCCAAGGGGAAAATAATGGCTTGCGTCATATAATTAAGAAATGTATCACTGAGTATACACCCAGTGAAGGTGAATTAGGAAGGCTTTTGGATAGATTAATTCTGGCATTTTGTATTGTGTGAGTCCTTTTTTTGCATTTTTTTGGTATATAATGTGTTTAAACAGCACACAAAATACATATTTGATCTGAACCTGTACAGAAAAGGCTGTAATAACACAATACCTTCTAAGCGGAGAGACAGTTTAAATCAATTTGGGAACTGCAGCTGCTATGAAAGGCAGCAGCTTTCTTTGTAGGATTTGCACCTGGTAAAAGGCACCACAGCAACGTTCCATAACATTTACCTGTAGGAAGGAACATGAAGACAATTAGATATTTAATTACAGTTCTTAAAAGAACATGAATAGAATTTCAGACTTCTAAATACCTTTTTGGATTCATTCTTTACTTTTTGTTTAAATCAGGCTACACCCAGACTCCAGAACCTGAGAACAGCTTTTAGACTTCCAGGCTGAGTGCATGTCCAGATGTATTTTGACGCAAGTCAAGGCGAGACCCCAGCACGCACCAGCAGTCGCAGACTGCCTCGCTTCCACCAAAAGGCAGCTGGGAACCATGTGGCAGCAACACGAAGTCTATCTTCTAATATACCAGCAAATGAGTATAAATGTGGCTAATAGACAGCTTCTCTGCATTCAGGCTGTAGTCTCCTTGGTCCAAAAGCTGGGGACTTGTGCTGACAGTGGAACCGATTGAATTATTCAGGATACCACTGATCTGCAATGAGATGCTCTCAACCTATTTCACTAACTCTTAAGATACACCTATTCTGTAGCTAGCTCAGCTTGCTTTTCTTGCTGAAGGTTGTGCCACTGCACATGTTTTTGTTAAAACACACCCTGAAGGAACAATATGCACAAGATTATATTAATATTGACAATAAAGAATTAACATGCATCCTATCATTAACTTTTACCAAAGCAGATTTTGTTTGCGGGATCATGTGTGAAAGTCCTTAATTATATTGACTTTAGCCAGAAGCATTCTTTCCTAAAAGAAATATGTGTCTAGATACACTTGCACAATAACCACCTGTTTTTTGTAGGATAGTCAAATAATAATCCTTTGAAAAAGTGCCCAACATATTAAAGCAAAGCAGGCTTAATTAATTATTTACTATATTAGAAGCAATGTGTATTTATAGTAAAAATACCAAATATTTAAAATTTTAGCACTGCTATCGAGATGAAAGTGGGAACAATCTGCTTAGGATCATTTGTCTTAAACTTAACTTGAGCTGGTTGCATTGTTTACTAGATTAGGCAAGAGGTATTTCAGTTGGTAAATAAAGAATGGAGGTTTTGCCAGATGATGCACCTTCCCTAAATCACGATTGACTCTGAAAGGATTTTCTTTGCTTCTTATGTAGTTTTCCTATTACACAGCTTGTCTGAGACAAGCTTTGACCAGCTCGGCAATGAGATGTGATTACTTTCTACTGCTCTATTTAACTGCAAAAATTGCTGTGAGCTGCAAATCCACTCACATGATGAAGTTCAGACTGAGCTACTGTCAGAGCTATGGAGGGAAACTCCATGGAAGTCAAGAGATTGCTTCTCTTGTTCTGCATGCTTTTGAGGAGGCAGGGAAAGAGCAGATTTTGCCCATCTATGTGGAATAAGATGGTATCAAGTATAGTAGCCTGTGGAAATTATGAGATATTACCCAGAAAACTTTGTCAAAGAATTTTAAACTGACAAAATGTGGTGAAATTGCATGAGAGTTGAAATCTAGAGCAATGGGAAGGGCTGTCTTTGATATGTTTTGAATTCAACTAGAGTAAAAGAAAACAGAATTTTCCAACACCTCACACTTGAATGAGAAATTATTCCCTATCGTACCACAGATTTCTATCCCAGTGATTTTTGCCAGAAATATTGTGAATTTCTGTTTTTGAAAGACTTGTTACATCTAAAAGTTTATCATCTCACATAATCATGCAGGCCTCTAAAGCTTATTGGAATATATTAATGGATTTTAATTCCTTTGACCTCTTTGTTTGCTCAAGCCCTCGGTTTATGGTTGCTGTCAGGAAGAGCTTGTGCTTATCTTGTTGCCAAAGAACCTGTGCTTTTTTTCTCTCTCATCACAAAGAGGAGAAAAATTTTACTTTGGTATGGTTTTATGCAACTGTACAGCAGGATCGACGATGGGAAAGACTTTTTTCCTAGTGACCAGCTGTCTGAAAGCAGCAGTGCATAAACACATCCATTCACCCAGATAATCATTTTCCCAGATTTGATTTAAGACACTTCATTGAAGTTATTATGCTCGTGTAAAAGAGCAACAATATATGAGTGAATCAGGCCTTAGGTCTTGATTTTCATCCAAAAGATAAAAGCGAATGAAGAAATGCAGAGGATGAAACAATGGGTAAAGAACTGGAACTGAATAACTTCTGGAGGGAGATTTAGGACTTAATCCTGCAAAGAAAAACCTGCTCTGGCCCTGATCCAAAACAGTACTCAAATCTTAACTCTAACTCCATCAGCAGTTTCACTAAAGCCACGGTAGTTTCACTAAAGCCAAATGTCTGCCCAAGTGCTTTGTAGACTAAGGCCAGAATATCAGTGATTTGCAGGACTGAATCCTCAAAGAAATTATCTTGGTCAATTGGTAAGGACTGGTAATGAGCTGAACTTGCAAGAGAGGTAGAAGGCGCTGGCTGTGGGCATATCAGTGGGTTGCTGAAGTCAAGCGAGGGTTAGCAGGGAAGTTGTAGCAAAACCTACTGAAATAAAATAACTTTACTATTATTTAAACTTTTTCAGTGTTTTTTTTCCAATTAAAATAATTTCTGAAAAGGTTTTGAAACAACACAACGTTTTTGAGAACTGAAAATTTTTGTTGCAGCAAAATTCCTTTTTTGCCCTCAAACTTTCCATACAAATTTGTCAGCTCAGAAGTTAGATCCAGAATTGAAGCGTATGAGAATGCCTCCACATTTGCTCTCTGGTTACAGAGGTTATTGCTTGGCTTTCTTCTCAAATAAATATCTCTGCTGTTCATCTAGTTATTTGACTGGTATATACCACTCTTCTGTTTGCACGGTTTCGAAGATGCACAGTCAGTTTAATGGTACATGTGTATAAATGATATATGTAGTATACTCTTAATTATTTTCCATCAGCATACTGATGCAACATATATCATACCTGATTCCTTGCAGATTGCTGTTCCTTGAGCTGAAATCTTTATTGAACCATTTAAAATTATGATTGTTCCACAGTTAGTTACCTTTTCAGATAGACAAGAGAGAGGTATTTTGGCTGTGGGGGAAAAAGGCAGCGTCTGAATGGTGAATTTCTTTTCATAAGGCAAGTATGCCTGTGGCAACATCAGTGGAGATGGAAATAGATTGTGGATAACTGCTTGGCACTAATGTAGGTTAGGTAAGACCACTCGATGCTAAGCGAGGTGGGAGAACAGCCCACAGCACTCAGAGCCAGCCTGAAGCCGGCCAGCCTGCCTCAGGCAGTGACACCAAGGACACTGATTTAGGGGAGCCTGGATTTGCAGGTGGGTGGCCGGGTCTGCCTGCGGTCTCCCCTGCTCTAAGGCCAGGCTGTGTTTCAGCGAAGGGACCAGACCTGCTGGCCCTGCCAGCCCCGGGGCAGGCAGGCTGGCAGGGGAGCGCCTGCAGGCTCCTGGGGTGGGAGCATGACCACGCTGCCTCCTCCCATGGCTGGGCTTTGAGTGGTTTCGTGTCCTGCAGGGCCAGTTGTGCCTGGTGCTTGCTCTGGGACTGCTGCGTTTTGGGTTCTGCATGCTCCTTTCCAAACCAAATGCGATAAAAATTTACTTTATAAGGAGTGATTTGTGCAAATAACCCAGGAATCCACAGCTCATATGTGGGTCAGAGTTCAGCTTCAAGTTTGAGCTCACGCTTGCTGGCTCATGACGAGCTGGTTTAGAACTCCTCAAGCTTCCCAGGATTTGCATTAGGATCCAATTATTTTTTTTTTCTTGGATGTTTGGATCTGGGACTGTGGTTTGTACCATTTGAGACAGGATATTCAGATCCAGACATAGAGTTTAAATCTAGATTTAATCTGAGCTGTCTCTAGTTATGAGCACATGTAGAGGAAGAGAAACAGGGTGTAAAGAAGGTGACTAAATTCCTCAGTGCTCCAAAAGTGTTCGTGTTCAGTTTCATTTGTATTTGGACAGAGATTTGAAATAATTTTCAAATTATTTAAACAGACTACCTCATTATGTCTTAATCTAAACTGGACGTCTTTCTAAAAAGATGTTTTTAAAAGCACTGCTATAAACTAAATATAAATTACTGATGTGATGCAGGAATTGCTAATTCAGAATCTATGGCTTACGGCATTTTAGCATTTCCATGGGATGATATACTGGCTAATCATTAAGATGATTAAGAGGAAGACATGAATGAAAGTAACTGCAGATGGTCCTCAAGCTGCTGCAGTGCTACATCCAGATTTCAGATAGACCTCCAGCTGTTTAGGCTCTCATTATGCAAAGCAAAAGTTGCCCCAACTTTTACTGCAAGCCCCCCATGAGACTTTGACCACCCAAATACCTACTAAGAAAATTTCTGCAGTGTACCACTTCATTTGCATTTATGCCACACTTCATTATATGTGGTAAATAAGCGTAGATAGCAAACAAGCAACAAGAGTCCTTTTGTCTACTACCCCACATGGGAATCATCTAACCTTAATAGGGAAGATGTGCTTTTGGAGTCCAACCAAGCTGGTAGTAGTCCTTCTACATTTGCTTTTCCTTAAGAAAATGCAGTTCATGCCCTTTCCCACTGAATAAATGGTTCTAATTATCTGAAACATTTCACATTTTTTCCAGTGTTTAATCACTGGCTTCCAAAAAGCCTGGACTTGGAACAGAGTCTTGAAGCTCTGCATGACCACAGCCGTTGCTCTTATCTGACTTAATCTTGCCCACCTCAGGGATAATTTACAGCTATTTGATCTGTTATGTAAAATACATCCAAGGTTATTGACCTATAGCTTCCCGCAGTCCCACTTGCTCACACAGGATATTCCAGGGTTGCTTTAGCGCAATTCAGCAATAATATTTTCTAAAAGTAGCCCCAGTGAAACTTGTAGGGCTAGCTACTTGTTTAGGAAAGTCGTGCTTACTGTGTAAAAGTACTAGAGTCCAACTTGGGATAATGCTGCTTTCTTGATGAAAACACCCACCAGGGAAATTCTGCAGCTGGTAAAAAAAATAAAATAAAATAATAAAAAAAACCATTAGAGCCCGTATCATTAGCAGCATTCCTAGAGAAGGGAATCTGCACTTATCTGAAAATCTGTGGGTTTTTATAGTGCCTAAGAAGACTGAAAGATTCATATAGACCATCCTACAACTTTTACCTGTTACTTGCTCAAGATGGGAGAGGATCCTCAAGCAAGAACTTGGGTACAAATGCTCCAGAAGTGGCTGCCTCCCAGTACTCTGATGACTTCAGGAAAACTGGGGTTAATTATATACTCTACAGTAAGTGGAAAACTGGTTGCCTCTTGGGTGTTTAGGTTTGAAATTGCTATTCATGCTGCACAAGACACTAATAAGAAAGGTGTTATCCCAGGGAGCAATCCTGTTTTGTTTCCTTCTGCTGTTAGCTGAATAACTTGATATTTTCAGAAAGTTAACTCAGATGGACTTATGAAGATGAAAGTGTAATTAGGGGTATAATCCATCTCCACATATAAGAAACTGTGTAAAACCAGTGAGAAGGAGCTGTACAGCAACAGTCACATGCACTCCTTAAGCCTGATGCTGATAGTAACTTCTTGGCTGGTACCGTGTGACCTTTTAAAAGCTTGTAATGGAAAGAGGAAGAAATGTCTCCTGACTCTCAAAATCTAGATTACCATTTCAGTCTATGACAAATTAACTGCTTTGTTACAGTGACCATTTACCCTGTTTGAATCCCAACAAAGGCAAAAAAATGTGAGCACGTCTGCCTGGCATAAAGCATGGAAGTAAGCAACATGCCTCCATTCACCTCTGGCTTACTGTGCCGATGCTGAATTCAAGAAACACAGAATTTGAAATAAATGTGAGAATGTATTGGATGCAGCATCAAAGCATTGTCTTGATCACCATCAGCCATTCACAGTCTTGCAGAGTGTAGTAATGCATATTTTCTTGCTTATTCTTAGATTTGTAGTTTGACCCATGAGAATTATTTTTATCTCTTGCTGAGATCGGGGGAGTAGACAGGCTACACTAGAGCTTTGATATATTAGCTGATTAGAGCTTCTGGCAGCCTTCAGGATGGAGTTTCTCAGCAGCAAGTTCTCCAGAGGATTTCTGAGGGTGGGATTACTGTTTTTTTCCTGATCACAGTCCTGCTGCTAATAGAGTGTGTGAAACAAAAGTTCAAATGTTGGCACATTCTCCTATGGGATAGCAATATTCACAGTGTATAATTTCCATATCTGAAATAAGCTACATGATGACATTTTTTTTTCGGATCTGTGAACTGTGGTGCATTCAGAAGAAGCATAGTCTGTGGTTACTAGTCTAGTTATTAGTGCTTCTGTACTGCTTTTCCCAAGCTCATGCAAATTAATGTAAAAAAAAACCAAACATAGAAACTATGTGATTTCTTTTCTATGAAAACAGGGTATCAAGAAATGAGGAAGCAGGAATTCCTGCTACCTCAGATGCCTGGGTTAGAAGCAGTCATTGTTCAGCTCTGATACAGTCCTTGTAGAAAGTTTAACATCTGAATTTCCTCCAAAAATGCTAGTTGTCTCCATTGACAATGGAAGGATCCCACTGTAACTAGGTTCTTAAATTTGATACTTGAATTTGGAAGTGATTAGTTATTCCCCTCCCAACTGCTGGCACCTTCTGGGGCTTACTTCTGTTCCTCAAAAGCTTTGAAATCTTTGATGGAAACATAACTGTGATTTTTTTTTTTTTTCCTGTTTGGAACTGGATACAGACCTTATAGGGGTACACTGGGAGACTATCAAGAAATAGTAACTTTCAGATAGTTTGAAATAGATTCAAAGTAACCAAAATGCAAAAGATGCACTGTATCCTCTTGCCAGTCCCACAACATATGCATGTTAACTGAGCAATATTTGTAAGCTGATGCTCTTGTAATAGGGTATAAGGGATTACTATAAATTTAAAATATTATAAATTGTAACCCTGCACATGTAATATTAGGTTTAAGAGAATTTTAAAAGGGTTTAAGAGATTTTAAAATAATCTTTTGCTCCCTGTGGTAGTTAATCACAAGCTGTGAGTGCTGGTTTCTCTCCAGTGCTTCCACTGAAGAAGGTGGAAATTTCCTTCTCTCATCTAGCCGAGTAAGAGAGCTGGGGTCCCGAGGCATGTATGATCTTTGTGGCTCCCAGTGGAGGTGTTACAGCTGAGCAGAAGCTCCTTTCCGCCTCCCAGCTGTATACTCCTCATTACAATATGTTGCCAAAATTTCTGCAGAAATTCACAGTGTTGTCATCTTCCCTTGTTACTGTCCTCAGAGTCCCACCTAGAGACTTTTAGAGGAAGAAGCGCCGCCTTTCCACCTTCTCGCATGCCCCTTTAGCGATCAGGTCCCAGCCATGGGCATGGCTGAGGTGCCTACGCCTGCCTTCCCAGTCCTTTGAGCCACATACACATACCATCCCGTGCAGCTGCCACTGCACCGCCCATCCCTGCCACACCAGAGCATCAAGCCATAGAAGGGCAGCTGCCTTCTACTTCCCAATTACTCTTAACCATATTTTTTGTGTGGTTTGGAAGGAGAAGCAGGAGGAGTACCCCCGCTAAGCTGACCTTGGTGCTTCCTCTGCCCCAGCCTCTGGGGCCAAAAGGCTCCGGACTCCCTGCGTGGGGATCGGCAGGTATGGTGTGATAAGGTGTGCACACAGGCACCACAGCCACGTTGCTGCATTTGTCATTTAATTTCTGTACCTTTGATTGGCGTGATGATATAGAAGACTAAACCCATATGCAGTTCAATAAGGATCAACACTACATTAAGGGTTGATAATGAGGTCTAGGGGGACTTAGTATCCACCAGCTGCACATCTGTGGAGAAAAAAAAAAGGAAGAGAAATTAGAACTGCTATCTATTCCTTGTAGCAGTACTTAAAGTATCGAGGCTTCTGGAATAAATCCTTGGCCTAAAGGAGTCTTAAACATATTGAACCTGGAGTGGTAATTTACATCGCCTTTGAGCCTGCCAGGTCAGCCAAGTATAGGCCACAGAAAACATCAAGTGAGAATATAATGAAACCTAATTCTTCTGTACTCCAAAAACTTACCACTCCGGAAAACATGTTCAGGAAAGCCTGTAAATGAGGGCAAATGAGATAGAAAAGGCACAAGTATTAGCAAATCGGAAGTGAATTCAACACTGGAATGTGTCTTACGGTGGGTGCCCAGTGTAGGATAAAAATAAACAAGAAGCGAGCTAAGAAATGGAAAATACGAGCAGTGAGAAGACCATTGTGTTACATCTTCTGGCCACGATGTGTACCGAAATGCTTAAAAACCGATCCAACATTGCCACCTGCGGGTGGCTTTGGTGAGGAGCCGGGGGCCACCGCAGCGCTGCCCAGCCAGGGGGACAGGGGCACAAGGCTGAAGGATGGGGGGGTTTGCCCTGTCCAGCCTGGGGGGACGGCGAGCCTTCAGGCAGGGCATTATCCATCAGAAATGCATCATTCTATTCCGCAAACAGAAAATGTAATGCTGTTTTGAGGCACTGGTAATTAAAACACGCTTTCTGTTGTAAAATACCAGTTTCACCGATCTAAGAGAGGGGAATCGTTAGTCTTCAGTTCCTTCCTTAGGTCAGATAACAGTATTGGTGATCTGGCTAAATTTCTCTTTGTGGTTTTAACTGAGTATTTGGAGTCACACGCCACTCTCCTTTGCAATGTTGGATTCTCAGTAGCTCTGTTGACTTCCCTGGGTTATACCTGCAGGGAATTTTGGCTTCAGGGGAGTTACACCAGAAGAGAATTTGCCAGTTATTGCCAGGTCTCTGGTTGAGTGCAGCCACGGTCCATAGTTAAAAATTATATTCAAGGGGAACCCACATTTCAGCAAAGGGTGAATTTAGCTGATATATCTGTTTATTCAATGGTATTGTACTTAAATGCAGATTTTTAATAAATATTTCTGTTTCTTCATAGTTTCACTCACTAATCATACATTCTGATTGTAGTACATAATTTCTACGCCTTCATTCTTATGAATGAAATGCAAGAATGAACAGTGAAATAAAATAATTATAAAATGAAAGACAATGCTCCACTGATATACAAATACTATATATATTTTTATATATATATATATATAAGACCTGTTATGTATGTGTTCGTGCCTACAAAGAAGCCAAAGTAAGAGGATGATGATTCATTTAAACACTCCAAATTCAAGAAATGGGCAGCACCGAATTAGCTTGTGTTCCATTTATGCAGGTGCTCCACAGTTGGCTGGGGTCACTTGAGAGGGTCACTGTAGAAGGACACAACGTATAGTATCCTGCTACCTTTCAGGAGGCTACCTTCCCTCCATGGGGTGTGCAGAGAAATTAATAAATACATGTAATGTGTTGATTTTACTGGATCTGTGCTGACTTCTTTCAGCTGAAGGTCTGGAATATGGCATGAAAATCCGCATTGCTTGGCAAGTGTTTTATTGACCAGATTTTTCGTCTGGAAAGAACAAAGGAAGCAGATGGAAAGCTTGCAGAGCGTGTTGCCTGCATGCAGAATGACGAGTGGTCAGCTGCAGCAGGAGAGCTGCTGGTGTGAGAAAAGGTGAAGTGGAAAGGTGGCCGATGCTGTCTCAGTGAGCACTATGAAAACAACTCTAAAAAGATCTTACAGTACTACATGTTGCTCTTCTGGGAAAAATTAAAGTAGAAATTTGTCATGTTCTGCCCTATGGGTGATAAGGTACCTGCTGCGTAGTCCAAGGAGGGGTGGAAGAGGGGTTGTTCTCATGCTTCCCACTACTCCTTGTATCCATCCCCAGCTGACTTGTCCAGCTGCTGGCTCCCATTCTGGGCCAGTTGTGCCTGTGACCTACCTGATTAGAGGAAACTAGAATGCTAAGGGTGGAAGCTGCACTGGTTACATCGGCATTATCTCCCCCTGCTTTGGGGAGCACCAAGTTTGCTTCTCACAGAGAAAAATATACTTTATAGGTGGGATGCCACATAATTCTTCCTTTCCTTTATCTGCCCTCTCATCTCCATTTAAAGTGATGTTCAGTTCTTCTTGAGCTGAGGGTGAGATAACAGTGATTAGAAGACGGTAAAATTTGATCCACGCCCAGATACTCACTGTTATCCCCTGCTTAGCATATAACCATGAAGTCTTTTATACTTTATGGCTGAAACAGGAAAACATATGTGCAAATTATTATTATCGCTATTGTTGTTGTTAGGCTTTATTATCTCTTCTAGTGCTGTATTGTGAATTGTAAATTATTGCAAAGCTGCTATGTAAAATAATTATCTTCTTAATAAAATAATGTGCACGGGGAGGTACTGAGCATTATATAAGTATGACCATAGGACAAGTAAGCTATTCTGGTCAGGTACTGCAGATGGTTTCTGGCACATAAAGTTTACATGCAGCTCACAATGTAATCAAGAACCAACCTCCAAAATCTTATGTTTACACTTTGAAAACAGAGCAGGAGGAATTCTTCTCATGTAGGACTTTTAAAAGATTATTTGCTGTGCTTCCTCCAGCTGTGAACAAATATTTTTGAAGGAAATGGATGGGATATACGTTATGGAGTTGAGAAGTATTAATTAGGAGTGGACTTATTTTTTCTGTTCTTTCAGATGCAGATGGGGATGGGAAAGGAGGGTCTGCTGTGCAAGAAGAGATGAATTAGACTTTCAGCACTATATTTTAATCCAAATGTAATACTGGATTTCTCCACCTTCAGAAGCTTGAAGGTTTTTTTTGAACACATCATTGCTCATAGAACGTAGAGGTTGTAGGTTATGCGAACTGAAATTACTGCTGCTTAAACTATCCATTGCAATATGTTGTGAAACACATGTAGTTCATATATTCATTCTGGAATGTAATCGTGTGGGGCAAAATAAGAATGAACTAAAAACCTCCTTCTGAAATATTTGAGGGCCTCAGAATTATTTAATCTTCCTTTTTCTATGCTCTCTGGTTTGTTTCACAGTCATGAAATTTGTGTCTTGTGATCCTCTGTGGGACTTGAAATATTTCCTGCTTAATTTCAGAACAAAGATGTCAGATTGATGGAGGCTGTTTCATTTGTAGGTGTACATTGGTATGTTCCTATTAGACTGTAGGGCTTTTTTTAGAATTGTGCTGTTGAAATTTCTTAACTCTGTTCATTTCTCTCTCTCTTCTTCCTTGGAAGGCTGTGGTTGTGCTCACGCTCACTAAGAAGATGCAAAGCCTAGTTACACCACCGTAGGCCAAGGAGAAGCAAATGGGGCCATGCTGTTGCTTCAGCCTCTGCTTTAGTTTTACTTCTGCTGCATCCTGTGAATTGTGATATGTAAACCTCTGTTGGCCATAAATCCCCAGCCTTGTCAGAATGCATGCAGATCATAAAAGGGAAAGGAAGGGTAGGATGCATTTTAATGTTTTTAAGCTTTGCTGAGGACATCTGGCCTGTGGTGATTTGCTTAAAAGAGGATTAATTGTAATGCAAACCCAGGAAGAATGGAGATTCTTTAGTGACAAGTGTCAAGTATACAGGAAATGCATTGTTTATAGAAGCCAGTGGAATCAAAACAGAATTATAAAACCTTTCCAGGATCTCCCTGATGTTTCAAAATGCTTCAGAGAAATCCATTATATTTGGAGAATTTCCCCAGCAGGAATTCTTCGTGTAATAGAGTTTTGCCCGCAATGTCTTCCATTTTAATAAGGGACTTCTTTGAAATCCAAAGTTACAGCAAATGAAGTGAGGCTAAATTGCGTTTGCCTTACACATAGAAGTGCTTTGCAGAAAAGCAGTTTTGTCAGCAAATAGACTGTTATGTGTTAAATGAGAGCGTTTGTGCCATGTAATTAAAGTTCCATGTTCTGGCTTATTTGTTGCAGATAGACATCGATAAGGACCCACAACTTTATTCCTGTGGATGAACATCTGCAGCCCCACAGCCTTGCTACCTGAGGGAGGACTCACTAACCCTGGGCATATCTACCTGGTGAGCTGGAGGCTGGTGTAGAGATATCCAAGCTAGCAGAGATCCCAGCCAATGTGGGTTTCCAGTGTGGCTCTGAATGCAGCCCAGCCATTTTTTGTGACGTATGGTGCTCAGACTAATAAACGTGCCCCAGAAGAGTCTTTGGCTGTGGTCCTGCAGATGCACATGGGGACAGATTCATAAAGCGAACCAGATCTGTGATATGTTTTCTGAAGGGTGACACTGCACCAATTGGATTTTCTGATAACAGCGGCACTCACTACTTTTGAAAATGAAATACTGAGAACAGAAAAGTGCTGATTTCAGAATAACGTGGAGGTCACCTATTACAGTCTTTGTACGAAATAAATATTGGATACCAATAAATAAGTGATGTTATGCTCTGAAATGTTAGAAGGGTTTGGATTTTTGTTCTGAGAATGTGCTTTTGTAGAGCATCCGATAAGGCGGCAGTGGTATATGTTTTAAAATAAGGCATTATTTTTCCCCATCCCCTTTAGAAATTTTTTGAGAATATGAGGTTAAATGCCAAGGCTGTCAGGAAAGTACTTGTGTGGTCAGGAGTGCCAGGGAGAGTCCTGTCTGGCAGCAGGAGCTGTATTTTTAAAAAGTCTATGTATGAAGGAGAGTCAGGACAGCCGAGTTCCTTTTTTTGTTTTTGTTATTTCTGTAACTAACTGCTTATGAGACCTAGAGCAATAAGCAAATAAAATTGTCAGTTCCGTAAGACAAAATCCCCAAAAGGTAGAAGGAGAGGGATCAAAATGTTTCTACTTGGTAGTAATCTTTTTTGGATTGCTTGTTGCTTTAGGTTTAGTCTTGCTTCCAAACAAAACATAAATTTAAGATGACAAATGAAAAGAGAATTGAAATAGTAAAAAATTTTCAATGATTTGAGATTTTTTTTCAGGAAAATAACTGCATGAATTTACTACAAATTTGTGAATCACATCAGCTGATAAAAATGTGTACTTTTGGCAAAATATTTTAACTGAATCTACTGTGGCTGTTCCAAGTCACTTCAACTTTTCGCCGTCTCCTTTTACGTGTACATAGAAGCAGCACAACCGTATGTTCCAGCTAAAAAGAGGGACACATACAGAGTCTGTGTGCGGTAGAAGTATTTCATGCTTTGCCTGCTCTTCTGACAACCTTATACTCACCTTGTGCTTTTGTGCCACGTGTTTTTCCAGAGAAGCATCCTGTTGCCATCAGAGGAGGAGTGCCCACCTCGCTGGGGCCAGGACCCCCTCTGGGGCAGAGCCAGACCCTGCCCGGCACTGCAGGGACAGCCCCTTACAGCCACTCTGCGCGGGTGCCCCCTCCTGCACTCCCGGCACTAGGTCCAGCGTGGGTAATTGGGCTCCAAAATATGGACCTCTCCTGTCCCATGTGAGCTGAAGAAACATTCAGTAACAGCAAAGAATATAACATCCATATTTATATTTAAAGAATTGGTTGTTTTTCATGTACAGAAAATGGCATATGAAGGTATTTCATTATAACTTCATTACTTGAGCTTTAAGCTTCCAAATGGGAAGCAGATAGCATGGATAGTGAATAAACAGCAGTGACCTTTTGGCTTGGACTGTGTAGGCTGGCTGTCCCATTATTTATGTTTTTATGCCAAGTATCAGAAATTTCCATGGGATCGCACAGCCCCTCTGGAGGAGGATCCTGCCTTCCCTCCATGTAAGCCCTTCTTTCAGCTCTCCATTTTTCAGAAATTTTGTCTCTGAGGTGCGTGTGGCATTACCGAAAAAGAGTAATCTCTGATTTACCCTCCTCATATCTGCTTCGCATCAACCTATTTGTTTGGGGCAGTGGAAAGCCATATTACTCCCAAGAAGTAGTGCTAGATGCTGAACAGAAATAAAAATCACCTCACTCAAAACAAGTGCACCCCCCTCATTTTAACTGTGCATAAGACTGGGTTCAGTGAAAAGATCCAAATCTCTCCTTTTAAGGCACATTTTGCATCATGTCTCTTTAAAGCCCCCCTTCCACTTCCACAATCAGCTAATTACAATTAAAAGTAATGGAGAGAGTCACTCTCAGCAGTTGCTAATGGCAGCTAATCCATTAGAGGAGGGGAAGTAAAGAAGTGTCTCATCCAACTGATACAGGAAAGAGCTTTTGAAGAGTTAGATCATAATTGTCCAGACTCGAATCTGGCTATGATGGTGCATTTAGCTCCCCTAATCTAATAAGAAGAGCCATGGGATCCTTAGTAACCATGTGAGTGGTTAGGAATTTGGTTTGATGTCTTGTCCAAAAGAAGTTAAAAAAAAAAGGAAAAGGAAGGAAGATGTGGGTACCTGCCAGTGCATGACTAAATCAGTTGCGTTCATTGCATGTTTTCTTACTTTCTCAGGGGCACCTGCTCAGGATCCTTTTCATTGTCACAATTTTTCTGCTGACCAAGCTGCAGAATTATTATCAGCACACTTGCAGATGGCTTACTTGAAGGTGGCTGATAAATCCTGAGCAGAGATTTAATTGGACACTTGGATAACACAGCCCTTCTGCACATCACTTGTATTTATTATCTTGATTGCAACTGCATTGTGACATCAGTTCCCAACAAGAGACTTTTCTTGCTGGACATAGTGAGGTTTTCTGGGTGCTGGTCTTCCATGGAGGAGGGTCTGAGTGGGTGTTAAGACATGTTGTGCTTTATGGTGTTTGGGAGCGATGAGCAGCTCTGGGAACTGTGTATGCTTCTGTCCTTGAGGCTCGGTCCCAGCTGACCTGTAGGCAGCTGGCTATGTTGAGCTATCTGGTTCTCACTGGGTTGAAGGCTCCCATGTGCTCCAACAAACCCCCATCCCCAAAACACATTGCACAAAGACGGCCCCTACCCAAAGTATCTAGAGTTGCAGTGAAGTGGAAGGGGCGACAGATGGTCCAAAAAATGGTGGGAGGGGAAGAAGAAAGAAACAATAAGCACCTCTATTTCTGGAGGCAGCTGCTGGCCTGGGTGGTGGTGGCAGCCCCTGTGTTAACCATGATGCACCATAAGCTTCCACTGTCGGATTTGCAAAAGCAATCTGCCTCAGGCTTCCCGCATTTACTGCTCTTTACAGGCACCAGATTGTTTCACTTTTTGTGGGTTTCCCCTAAGCTGCTTAATGTTCAACTGCACCTATTTTTTTAAAGCGTGGAAAAGCATTGCTGTTTGCTGAGAAGGGCTGAGAGAGGATCTCATCCTCCTCACCACTTGAAATTTCATGAAGTCCCTTTCCATAGCCATGTTTTTTTTCCTCTATCCCGTAGGAAGAATTACATTGCGATAATGTTAAGACTGAGTGCTGATGCAGGCTGAAATCGGGAATCACTGAAGTTAAAGCTGTGTACACTGTCTTAATGCTGCTTCTCTGTGGGTAGTCTTTGGCTACACAGCCTGGTAGGACAGCATTTCTATTTTGCCCCTGCCCCCCAGGTAATCAGTCGGTTCCCTACCACCTTTAATAATGGCAGTTAATTTTTCAGGCCCTCAGAAGTGGTGACATGTAGTGGCAAGTACATGACAAGTAGTGACATGCTACTTTGTATGTCTATTCTAGAGAAATGCATATTGACCGTTGGGTTAACTGTGCTATTAAGAAGGAAATCCATGGCTTAGGGGTTATCTACATTTATAAATGTTTTGTAACTTCCATGTGACCAAGTGCCTCAACCCAGGAAGTATTGTGGATATTATTTGGGCTTTTTATGGTACTTATACTGGACGTTATTTCTTGCAGGATGAGGACCAGAAATGACATTTGAAATATCACAAGTATCTAAGAATGGTACCAAACTAATTTCCTTTCACACTTAGTACTTTTTTTTTAAATAATGAGAATTTGTTAATTAACAGACTCAATGGCCCAGTCCTACTATGTGCTCCAACACACATTTGTCTCTGAATGTGAGACTTGATTTTTTTTCTTATAAGCTTAGATTTAAGCAGTACAAATACTAGGCTAGGTTAAAAATGTCAACTGTTTTCCAGAGAAAATTTCTCTGCCCACGCAGGAAAAAATACCTTTGTAACTTCCAATGTAAAAAAATGAAAACATCTTGCAGGGTAATTTACGTTTAGGCTAATGCCCCTCCTTCTTTTTTTTGTATAAAAAGTGTGACCAGTTCTATGTACTTTGACAAAATACATAACATGAAAGCAACTAAGTAATCTGCAAGTATCCCTCTCTTTACTTGTCTTTATAGTAGCAAGGTAGTTTCAAATGCTCTATAGTGACTTCAGTTCTTCTGTTTCCAGCTTCTGAATATTAACTAAATCATTGCCATTTCCTACAGCTTTTCCTGTATACTTTGGTACCTGTCATGTCAAGCAGCATGAAATCCATTGCTTGCATGCCATATGTGGGGTTCAACTTTACACCTCTGTGGAGAAGAGGAGCATGGTTTCTCCAGTACCTCAGAGATTAAAATACTTTTTCTTACTCCTAGGAAATCAGAAAAACATTTCTCTGAATAAATGACACATTTGCAATCTTAGCTAAATGTACGAATAATCTGGGATTTTCCTCAAGGTGGAATACATTTATATTCTTCACACATGTAAGGTTGTACTGTGTTTGCTGTAGGAAATGACTTTTTTACCCTTGGTGGCATTCATGGAGATAAGAGGCTCAATTTTGTTATACAAGTAGCCTAAGAAGAAAAATCATCCATTCTGTGTATTACCAAAAGGGGGGAGTGTGGTGTGTATTTTACTTGTTTCTGAAAAAAAGCTGAATAGTGATTTTTCCACCCCCTCTGTGTGTGCTTATAAAGCACATTATTGTGATGAGAAATAGTTAATCAGTGCTCCTCTCTAACTGACCCTGACCATGACCTTAGATTTAAGTCAGGAGCAACTCCGTTTGAGTCAGCACTACTATCTGAACTTAAAAGGAATTAGAAAACAACAAAACAAAACACAACCAAAAAACCTTCCTTCTTCTGATTTTTAAAAGAAGGTGTTGATTTTATTGTGATTTCAGTTCCAAAGCTCATGGGGTGCTTTGGAAACTGGGGGCTTCACAGCCTGTTAACTGTTTACTTGTGTCTTTTGTTTTGTTTGCATTTTTTTCCCTATAATAATGGCAGTGGTGGGAGGACCTGCAAAAATCTTTCTATGAAATTTAAAATTTTCACTAAAATCTTCATCAGTATTTCAGTAAAACTTAAAAAATATTCTCTCTGTTTGGCATTTCTCCTGGTGAGACCAGACATGGACAAACTTCCCTTGACAGTGAGGCTTGCCCTTGGTATTAGTATGGGAAGAGTCAGTCTCAGGGGTGAAGGGGCTGGAAGGGCTCTGTGCTGCTTGTAGGGTGCCTGCCCCACGAGAGAGCCTGCTCCAGCTGAACCCTCCATCATAGCTTACTAAAAACTGGTGAGCCTATGATAAATAATTAAAAAAGTAAAAGGTAAATGGATGTGTCTGCTGTTCTGCAGTGAGACGCGTTGTAAATCTGCTGCCTACAATGAGATGTTGGTAAACTCTGCTTGCCTGCCTTACCTTTGAATATGCTATGGGAAAAGTCACATGAATAATATTTAAAAATCTGCCTTGCCCTCAATCAACAGCGCAAAATGGCCATTTCATCTTTGGGACTTACACTTACTGAGTTGCTTAAAAATGGCAATTCATAAGTTCTGATAATGTCATATTTGTGTAATATTGTGCACATTTTGTGAAATGCTGTGCTTTAAAATTCCACAGTAACTGCTCCCAGTGATGTTAGTGCAGTGTATGAAGATCACTGTGGTTTTGCTGTGGTGATTTGGGTTTTTTTGTTTGTATGTTTGTTTTTAAACTATATCTTAATTGGAACTATTTATTTGCCAGAAGTCTTTCTCTTTTTAACATCACGTGCCATAAAAGTTAAAAGTAGATTTTACAGCTATAGAAAACTATACGTGTTATACTTTCAATTGCCACAGAGTGGCAGTGTTTTAGAAAATTTTATTCAAGTCTGCTGACAATATTGAACCCCAGCAGTGGGCTGATGGTGGAGGGTTACCCTGTAACCCTCTCCCTATTCTACATAATTCAGTGTGGCAGGGACAAGCACCCGTGTCAAGAGGCAGGAGGAATCCCCTAAGATGCTGGGGCAGAGAATTGCAGTGGTTGAGGGTGGGGATAGGATAGAGGGATTTCATTATATTTTTAAAAATTCTCATCATCTTTTTAATTGCATGGGAGAAACCAGCATTGCTGCTCTCTGAGCTCTTCATGTTCTTTTCCTTTTCTCACACATTTACATCCAAATATTCTGTAATGCAAAAATAATATATCATATTAAGGTTCTGAATTGCAATAGGGCTGTTTAACGTCTTCCAAAATTATTGTCTATGCTTGACAAGTAAAGTAATAATCTAGATTCACACAGATACTGTCTTAACCTCTCAGTGGACTGGGCCATCATGCCTGTTTGAAGCTTCACTCAGATAAATGCGTGTGAAGGAATACATGCCAACATAATTTCTCAGATCTGATATATTTGAAAAAGACCAGAGATAGGGCACAGCCAAAACCCTGGATCCCACTAGCTTCAAGCTTAGTCAGATTCTTGTAGCTCAGGCAGCTATTTCAATATTTCCTCAGCATCCAGATTCCCTTACAGAATTATTGAATATTTAAATGCTAAGGTAAAAAAATAAAATTAATGAGTTGGATTTTGGCTCGTCACTGGGATTATGTTTTGACATTATGCCCTGTAATTGTTGAATGTCAGTTGTATACCAGCTCCTTGATGGTGAGTACAAAGGAACAGGAAATCCAGGTTTATGGAAACATAATATTTAGGAAAAGTTGTAACTGATTAGTACACACTGCTGCTCCATGTAATGACATACATTGTGGATGTATAAAATCAAAGGTAGCCTTTCCTTTTCCCTGGATCTGGTTCCTCTTCCCTCCTCTTTTGCCTAACTTTGAGGTGGAGCTCTCGGGCTCTGCAAACACACCTGCCCTGGCCTCACACTCTCCATCAGGTAAAGGGTCTCAATACATACTGGTCCGGACCCTGGGATAACTAAGCAAATTGTTGGGTATGAAATGGAGCCCTAAAGGGAGACTAATAAAGTGTGAAGGTACTGAGCCTGTCTATGTGTACAGGAGTAGTTGCTGATGCATTTTGTCCCCTGCAGAACTGCTGTGGAGTAACACAGGCAAAAAAAGGAGAGGGTGAGGTGTGGCATTAGCAAGTGCTGCTGTGTGGCTAGCAGTGCTTCTGCCTCCATAAGAGAAGTAAAAACAAAGTTCAGGAGAACTGCACTGAAGCTTTTTTCCAGCCGTATTCCTCCACTTCTCTACTGTAATAAATAAGGGAATAAAGGATTAGAGGACTTCAAACTTGTTTTCAGTGGTGTGGAAGATTATGCTCAATGCTTAGCTTTATTTTAACCCACCAACAAGGTCCAGGGGGACATTATGGCTACAGCTGTGAGAAGATTTATACTGTCATTGTCAATTTTTGTAGCACTTGAATAGGTTGTACATCCCTACACTGGTGTATTTTTGTTCCCTCTGTATCAAGTAGTCCGGTGTACATCCTTGCCCCATCCCTCTAATTTCAGAAGCACATCTCTGAATGTCCCTCCCAACCCACGGACTAACCTGAGAAATAGGAATTAATAGACATGTCCCACCAATTCAATGATACTCTTTTTAAATCTTACCAAGTTTGCGCAGACATACTTTAGCAGCTATTAGTTTCCAATGACATTCCTATTCCTGAGGGGATCTTAAATTCAGTGAAGGGTTTTCCTTACTCACTGTAGAATATTAAGCAATAGAGTTATCTTTGATACCAATTTAATTAATTCTGCTGCAAGACACTAATTTATTCAGAAGGCTACCACTGATATTACACGCGCACTGTATTGCTTATAGCTAGTCTAATTTAATGTGCTGCACTTGTATTGATTTTTACTTTAGCAAAATACAGTCAGGCAATAATGCATGGATTTGGAAAAGCTTTATAGTTCATAAACATTGGCACATTCATATTTGACTTTGTCAGCAAAGGAAAATTAGATCAAACAAGGTGCAATGATGCATTTGTTGCTTTGGGAGCCTCTAGTTCAGAACTTGACATTGATAAACTGTTATAATTAATTCTCTCCATTTAATGACATGGTATACGTTATCAGCAAAAGTAAGCTTTGATGTCAACATATTATATTGACCATCTTCCTATATTAATTAGAACGTGCCTTGATGGAGTGTTTCCTTATATACGACCAAAAGGGAAATGTAGTGAATTTTGCTTATGTGCCTAACCAACAACTTGCTTACCCAGAGTCAGAGAATGTTTTTCAGTGATAAAGCAGAAGGAACTGGGAAAGTGAACTTCTTGGCTCTATTCCTGGATTTGTTATTGAGTGAGGCAAGTCATTAAACACAGTTTGACTCCAGCTTACCTATCTGTTTAATGGAGATAGTAATATTTCCCTGTTACAGAGAAAGATTTTAAGGCTTAATTAATTAATTTTGTGGAGCTCTTTGCCATACTCAAATGAAAGTCAAAATATTGCTTGGCATAGGTTAAAGTGTATGAAAACAAAGTGTAATCTGATAGTGCTTTAATTTTATGCATTTTTACTGACAATTAAAATAATTTGATTGCACTGATGCTAACATTCAAATACTTCAGGGTTATTGGAGAGCTCGTACTAAAAATGAGTGCCGTAATAGTTTACAGACTTGCATGTAAAATGCTAAGAATAGCTGGTTACCAACAGTGTTCTCATTTGATGATTTTATTTTGCTTTACAAGTGCAGAGAAAGTGCCAGAAAAATCAAAAATTGCAGGCTGTTTTGACATTAACAAACACTAATAAATGGTACTCAGTGGAGCTGCAGAATGATTAAGTAGGTCAGCTTACTTAAAAGAATAGGAAAAAAAATAAGGCTAAAACAGGGGTTCAAATGGGTAGAAAGCATGAAATCCACAAAAGACAGCAGTATTTGTACAGCTGCGCCCAGGTAATGCACTGGTAACCACCAAAGAGAAATACTGTTAATGAAAAACAGACAGTCTGGCAAAAGAGGGTATCTAAGATATGTGTGTTGGATTCCTACAGCACTGTATATAGGGAGGAGCGGCAAAAGCAAGTACTTTATCAGCTGATGGTGATTGATCTCGAGACCTCAAACTACTATGCTTCTGCTCTCTGCCTGGTGCCACATCAGGCTGTTGCAATGCCCGTGTCTCATTTGAAATCTGGAGGACTTGAATGTGTTGCTACCAGTCAAGGGTTTTGCTTACCCCTCAGGCTAGCTGCCAGACTCTTGCTTGATCACGTTTTTTGGATGAGGACTCTGTAATAATAAGCATCAACTTAAATGTCCACCTGTGTGTATTCTGCATGGATAATGATCTTAGCAGTAAGTTTTTAATTCGTTTCCATTACTCTTTGATCTCCTTTCTTAAAAATATTTTCCAATATTATTAATTCCATTCCAGTGAAAAGAACACAACTATCTTTGGTTTCTTCGATGATGACTGTGCTTGTGAGACTCTTGGAAGAAAACAGGCATTTTCAGGCTCAGTTGAGTCTTTGTGGCTACACAGTCCAGCATTTTTTTTTCCTATCATTGCAACAACGAACTTGTTACCAGCACAGTAACCAGCTTCTCCTTTCTGATTCCTGTTGTGCTGACTACTTGAATCAATGTTGCACCTTAAAATGATGAGATACCTTGATTCAGGTTGGATGGATCAGTGCCATGAGGATCATAGACAGAAATCTTGCAGATAAGTCTCCGAGTCATAGAATGCACTGAAAATTATCCTGAAAATCTGCGTTTTCTGTGTTTTCATCTGGGTATTGTCTGTCTTTTCAGTTTCATCCTCTTTTCCACAGGAATTTCAGTTGACCTCATTATGGTTTTTTTTCTGGCACAGTCAGATTTTTGTAATAAAATGTGTTGCCATATATAACAGGATCCCATTTCTCATCTCTGTCAAATGTAATTACTTTGATGGCAATGCATTCAAATCCACCTTGATATTAGAACATCACTTGTTTCACTCAGTGATGGGACAGAAACTGAAGAGTTTTTTTAATATGCATCCTTTCACAAGGGCTTTCATGGTCAAACATTTGCAACAAGGCTTACTTAAATTTGTGTCTCACTATTCTGAACTCCAGCATCTATCTGTACCTTTCTGTTAACCGTTTATGTGTGTTACTGAAATCATGGAGTCCTCTTAATTTCAAGCTGTCCAAGGTCAACAAGCTCCCCAGGTTAGAAGCAGACCTGAACGAAATTCCTGGAAGCAAATATCTAACGAGACTTGTTGAGGAGGTGTGTTGGGCTGCCCAAGACAGGACGGGTTGAAAACAAGTGTGAACCCCAAAGCTAAAGTATTCTTGGCACATATGTGAATTATTTTCAGCCTGACCTTGTCAATTCCATGGACCGAGTTCTTAAGCCTTTTATGCTGAATAAATGGTATTTTCTCCTATAAATTATTCCATTGACTTGAGTAGATGTTTGTTACAGGAATGCAATGCTCTAACCGAGTAAGCTGTTGTCATAAAGCAGTCACAGCACTTTTCACATTTCAAATGGGGGATTTCGCATTTTCACTTCCTTTGCTGAATAAAAGATGTAAGGTATATCAGATCTCATGAGCATCACCCTTTATTAGTTGCTTCTGGTTACACTCAAGTTCTGAGAATTACTTGTACCAAGGTGCCTTTGTTTTCAGTGTTTTTTAGCCCCATGTGTGTATTTGGGTCATGTCAGCGAGCAGTCTACTTCAGAGGGGCTGTTCCCATGCACAGCCTGCGTAAAGCTCGACATTTAATTATTGCAGCTGAAACTATTATGCTTGTAAACACATTACCTCTGTCAAAGTCCCCATAATGTCATTTTGATGTTTTCTACATTATTGATCTACCTCCTGCTTTGTGCGGATTTCCTAAGCTGACAGAAAATGTCAGAGCTGTCTTGTCCAAAAGCATCGGACCACTACAGCCATTTCGTAGCTGCCTCCGGTTTTACAAGGAGTTCGGCGTGTACTTGAACAGCTCTGTAGATGCTTGTTTGATGTGTAATGTGCAGCCTCCTGGGGCTCCAGAGTTTTACCCCGAGCTGATGCCAAGGTTCTACTCTATGATATAGAAATGCTGAGGTAATTTCATGCTTTGTAAAGCTCTATGAATATTTTTAATTATGACAAAAACGCCATGGAAATGAAGATTGTTCTGGGTTTTATTGTTGCATGTAGTTTTGTATGACTCTAATTTCACAGCAATTTAGTTCGTTTGGCACTTTGAGATTTGTGGGTTGTCTGGAAGCATAAGAAAGTGAACCCCATATTTGTCATGGATTTGATAACCTTGGCTAAGCTAATGCAGGGACTCTTCTGTGAAGTGCTAGCAGTGCTGGGTTTTATTTTTTTTTCCTGCCACCCCCATTGGAGACTGACGGTCTCCAGGCTCTGAAATGCCTCTGAAGCACAAGCTTTCCCCACATTACTTCAGTAGACTTCAACGCTACCCTGTAAGGACCATGTGGGTCAGGGCAGGAGACAATATGTTAGTTAGCCTTTGTGTCAGCTCAAACTGGTTTCTCTTCCGAAACTGTGGGAGTTTTTCCTTATAAAATCCTTTCTGCTTTGCAGTAGACTCAGAACATCAGATGATTTATTTTAGGAGATAGGAACTCCATAACTGAATAAAAAACCCCTAGTTTACTAGGTTGATACCTGCATTTGATTTGAGCAATGTGTGTCCTCATATGTATTATCCTACCTTGAGCATTGGGTGGGCATAGCTTTTGGTGTGCTACCACTGAGACTGGGTAAGGACACCAGCAGGAGTGTGCTTCATGGGGAGAGGACAGGTACCTGGCTTCTCCCTCAGCTGTCCTCATCTAACCCAGGTCAACGTCACTGCAATGACCTCTCATCCTCTGCCCTCCTGCAGCGTTAGTCAAATAGGTTGACTGAAAACACATATTGTTTTTGGCCATGGTGTAGCAACTAACAGCCCAAGCAGAGCTGGCACCTGTAGAGTCAGCCCCTTGGTGTTGCTCAACGGCCGGTGGTGTACGCAAAGCTGTGTGGCATCCTCCTGGTGGGGCTGGGTGGAGAGTGAACACCCGTACAGGCAGGCACTGCTGGCCCAAGGGGCAAGAAGGTTGCAGATGTGCACGGGCGACTTGTGCTCATCCCATCTGAGACTTCGGCTGCTCTGTTGGAGAAAGAGGCTTTGGCGCTGATTTCAGCTGAAGGCAGCAAACTAAGGGCTCTGCTTCTCCTAATTCACTCAGGTGGCATGGCTACATAACCGACTTGCTCAGGTCTGCTAGCTTTCTTCTGATTTAAGGGGTTGTTGAAGATGTCAGGGTAGGGACAGCAAACCATAGCCTCAGAAAGAGCTGGGTATGAAAATATGCTATATGAACTGTGAAGGAGTATTTCTGGAGGTGAAAGTCATGTTAGAAAAAACAGTTTGCTGACTCATCGTATCAATCTCTATTAAATCACTTTCCAAAAAATAAGTGAGGCATCCTATGTCTGCTGAAGTCAATAATGCAACTCCCATTAGTCTGACAGTGTGTTAAGATCATGATTGATGTATCTGACATATTAATGTGCTAATTTATGTAAACTGGATAGACCGTATGTGTTTCTTGAGAGATGATCAAGGAAAAGGAAAGCAGACTATTTTTAATTAAGACTTTGCAAGTAGGTGTGTAGTGGGTCTGAAAAATGGAGAGGAAATTCTGTAGAGCTGTTCTAACACTTACGTATTTGAAAAAGCTTTTGTTTCCCTTCCTACTGTTGGACATTTTTTCCAAATACTCTGGAAAGAGCCCACATATAATGTACAGAAAGGCAGGATTTTTCTTTTTTTCATTTTTGCATCATCCTGTCCTTTGTGTTTAACACTCTTTCTGACCCCTGAGCTCTTGAAATGTTAAAGGCTGAATTTAAAAAGAAAACATTGTTGCCTTAGCTGATAAATCTACAGATTTTCTTCCTATTTCCATATAATATGTAAAATTCTCTTAAATCCTGCTAACTTGTTTTCCTCAGTGATTTCTGCAGCTGAAATTAGAACACCTGACGGTGCCAATAATATATTTGCTGAAGCTTGTCTTTTCTCACTGAATGAAATTCACCCCCTAGGAAGTAAATTGTTTGTGAATGAAATGGGATTTTTATGAATATATTTATGATTTCAAGCGATTTGACCCATTCTTACATAGCTGCAGGCCCATTTTCCACACTGGGTTGCTTTTGAAATTGTTTACTCTGAGTACCCGGTAATTGGCGTGATTAATCAAACAGTGTAACCGATTGCTTTAGTCGCTTGTTGTTGCCTGATTGATTGGCTGGAGTTTTCGTGAAGTGGAGGGAAGATGCTGAGCCCTTTCTTTAAGCAGAGTGTCTCACTGCAAAGCAGTGAGGAAGAGCGTGGTGGGAAGGCAGCCAGGGCTGGCAGCAGTACCCCACCAGCCTGGATCGGGGCTGCTGACCCCCACCTGCAGGTACCCCAGGCAGAAGGGTGGCAGCACGGATGCTGCTGCTGTGGGAATGCAGGCAGGGAGTGGGTAAAATAAGAGGGCACTGCAGCCCAATGCATGAAACGGTTCTTTTGTCTTAATTTGGATTTCATGCTGCTGTCCATCCATGGGTAACTTCTGCTGAGGAGAGATAACAAATCTGACTGCAGACCTCACAAGGCTTTCATTCTATTTGGTTTTGAGGCGAAACTTTGACTGTGAGGTGCTTCTGCTCATGGCCTTCTGACACTATAGAGCATACGAGCTATATATTTTCCTCACCTGCTGAGCCAGAGGAACAGCTTTTCTTGTTCCTTTGAAAAATGCTTTGATTCCTGTGGTTGGGAAGTAGTATGCAGAAGCTAATATTATTATCTTTGTGTAGGAAAGAAATATCACTAATGCAAAAAGGCTGCTTATTGAGGCCATTTGGGAAATGGAAGTGAAAAGGCACTGATTTAAGGCATGCACATTTATATTGGGATATGGTAACCCCATACCATGAAGACAGAGAAAAAATGTTAGCAAAGATGCCAGGGAAGAAAAGAAGGATGTTATCTGTGCAAAATTGCAGCTCCTATTGTAAATTTCTGGGGAGAGAAATGTTTCCTGTAAGTATGACTCAGATTTCTGTGAATCAATAGAGCCTCTGAGGGTCAGAGGAAGTCAGTATATTTTAGAGGTGAAAGGTACTAAAGTCGGTGGCTGACTGGGGCGAGCCAGAACCCAGTCTTTCTTCTGGATGTTTTTCCTTTCGTTTTTTTCAGGGGGATAAAGAGCCTAGATGGTTCTGCAATGTAAAGTACAGTTGAATTACTGAGGATTACCCCCAGAAAGATGTACCCATCTTAAGCAGAAAAGATAACTTGATTTTGTTGTTGTTGTTGTTGTTGTTGTCTTATATGGCCAGGGAAAGTGCTAAAGACAGTCAGAAATTCCCAGCCTCCCTCTTTCTCCAGTGGTGAGTGTGCCTTTGACCCGCTCAGAACATAGACAAAAATGGAGAAGCGAGCTGCATCTGGAAGGAAACGTACAGGCTACAATACAAAATAAGCACGGTTAGAAACTGCAGCAATTTTTTAAATCAACTATATCTGCTGAGACTTGAGGGAGAACTATAAGAGTAAAAGAGATGGTTCCTGATAACAGGCAGGGCTGATCAAATATTTAATAGCGCAGAAGAAGGGTAAACATATATGAATATTTTCTTGATGTAAAACTCCATTCACAGAACTTGCTGTGTTTTTCAGCTGTCCTGTAGCATCCAGATACCTTAGGACAGATAAATAAAAGTTGCATACACTGTTTAAATGTTAAATAATCTCATTGGCCTTTATGAGTATGTTTACAGCTTGCATTCTGCAAAAAAAAACCCCAAAACAACCCAGTTCCTCTCCATATGTTATTTCAGTGAACACTGAACAGTGTTAAAGGAAAGAAATATCAGACAAAATCTTTCACAGACTTATTTGTGAGGAAGAGATTCAATGCCAAAGACAGATTTCTGACTTTTTTAAAGGGAAATGACCTTTTGTGGTATAGTTCACTGCTTCTCTTGCATTGAAAGACTAATAAGCATCTGGAAGCTGATCAGGCTGTACATCTGAAGTATGTCAATCATTCTTGTTATGAAAAGATAGATCTAAAAAAAAAACCAAAACCACACCAAACTGTCAACTTGTTTGTTAGGGGGGCTGTGGGACATACTTTCAAAAGTCACAGGGCGTGTACTTATCAAAAGAAAGCTAAGATAAATTTGCACTTGAACGCATAAGTGGCAACCCGTGTACATTATTCTAGCCACCCTTTGCACTTGTTTTTATTATTGTTTTATCCATTGCTGTCATTGAAATGAAAGAACTTTAGGTGAGAATATATTTAAGAAGGAACCATACTTTTTTTTTCATAAAAACATTTGTCACTGAAAAATAGCTTTGCTTCAAAAACTTCATGGACTACAACTTCTTCTACTTACAGGGTGTTGGTTTTTTTTTTTTCTAAACCTCATTTCATGCCATATTTATCCAGACTTGCTGAGGCCTGTAAAGCTTCATACAAATCTGGGCTTATACTACAGCTAAGAATAAATGGTAATTTTCAGCTTTTCCCCCTAGGCCAGGCAAACTTGGTAGATCTGACTGAGTGTTGCTTTGGGGTTTTCAGGGGCAAGGGAAGAATTTACTGTAAACCTGAAATTAAGTCCATGTAAGCTACAAGCAGGAACACTTTTATAAACATTTGAAACAACAAAACATCTTGATTTTTATTTTTCTCTAATAATCTAGGGTGATATCTGGTATTTAATGCTGGTTCAGTTAGGATGTTACATTCATTAAATCACTGATTATAAGCAACCACGATTGTTTTAATTCATCAGGTCATTAAATTAAAGGTAAAGCTCTAGCGTTGTCACTAGCACAGCCTTCAAGTAGTTGATGAACTACCTGAGAAGCTCTTGACAAAGTGTGTTTGATGTGGAGTCCTGCTTGTAGGTGGTGCTCTTAAAATGCAAGAGGATTTTCTTTTAACGATTTTTGTCTTCTGGTGATCCGTGTCCTATAATACCTTGAAATATCTTTATCATGTTCCTGCATGCTGCACAACACAAAATAACTCATCCCCAGATTTTACAGTAAATCTAGTGAGCACAGACAGAACTCTGGGAATTTCATCTGTATCATAATACTCTGTTATGCACTTCACTGTTGGGTCCCTCTGCTCCAAAATCTCTGCTTCATCGTAATTCTGCCAGGTGGATTTAGAGAGAACCAAAGTCCCTTAAACCTGCTCTGATACCACTGCAGCCCAGCATACATCATAGCCCATGAAAAATTAGGATGCCTTCCAAGTATATGCTTAGAACAGATTCCTAGGGAAAAATGAGAAATGCTCATAATGCAACATGCTCTGGCCATATATCCATGCCATAATGCCACATGTGACCTCCGATAAATTCTGGGAAAAGATGGCAGGGATTCACAAGCATCAGTCTTATGTGAGTCAAGGGAACTTGCTGGTGGAGTGAAGGACTCCCTGTTCAGTTAGCTGCTTTGTATCGCAGGAGCTACACAAATGCAAAGGTCAGGGCTTTGACTTAGCCCTTGCTATAGGACCTTCTCAGTAACCGGGAATATATTTCAGCTTGTACTGTCCCAAGAAGGGGTTTTTCAGATTTCTGGAATGCAAAGGGGTAGGGGGGAAGTTTTAGGTCAAATCACCAAAACCACAGTATCTGATTCAGCAAAAGCCATGTTTGACGTCAGAATGGGTTCCATTTTTGCTGATTTTTATTTTTTAATTTTTCCTCAAATGTTTGCATGTTTTTCATTCAAATAAACCAAATTACAGATTAATTTGTGAGGTATGCTGCTGAATACTTCCTTCCTTTCCCCCTGGAGTGGTGTAGTGGGTTGTAGAGCCCTTAGGAAGCCTTTTGACTCTTGGACTTCCAGAGCTTCTGGAATACCCTTGTATCAGTATCTTTCACTAACGGACCACTTGCAAACACTTACAAATTGCCCTGTTGCTTTTTGAAGGAGTAAATGAAGGATATCTCATTGTCTCATTATTTTTAAAGCTTTGCTGCTTTATTAATAGACTTGCTGTTTTTATTGTTTGGATACTAGAAACAAATAAGGTTGCCCTTGTTTTCACAGTTCCTTTTTTTTGCCCCTCTGGTTTGTATTTACTTTTCACATCTCCTATTCAGAAAAGAAGAAATTTCTTTTGCTCCTCCTTCACATCCTACCTTCTTGCATTCTTAAGAAATGCTTTGTATGACTTTCCAGGTTTCACCCATTGAAAAAGCCTGGAGCCAACCTCTCCAGTATGCCAATCTTTGCTTGTTTGCTTTGCTCACATTATACCTTCTTTCTCTACTTGGGTGTAGGCTTTCTTTGGCAGGAACTGTTCTACTGCCTGTGTCTAACACAATCCTGAATAGTTGCTAGAAAACATGTTTTTAATGTGGGTTTTTTTTTCCTTAAAAAAAAGACTTAATTATCATTTTTTGAAGGATTCAATTCTATTGGCAGATTGGAATCTTCCAAAGCACTGGCACTTTTCGAAAAGGTTGAGTATCACTAGACCCCCATAATTTAAAAAGGATGCAATTCTTGCATTCTCTTGGCTGCATTTTTCTTTGCTGCAACAGCCAGACCAGAATGTTTTAATATCTTAGTCCTTTACTGAACATTTCATTCCAGCAAGGCTTCTCACTTCTTTCAGCTATTGCTCACTTTAACTCTTTGATTCAGATAGTGTTGTTCTAAGGCTAAAATGCTGCTAGAATTATTTTAGAATTTTTTTTTTCTTTTCTTTTTAGGTATCTTTAGCCTTTAGTCTTGTTTATGCCATCATCATTTTAACATCTAAATATTGTAAATGAGTGGAATATTGGAGAAGAAAGACTACATAAAGTACAATCTTAATATCAAAAATCATTGACTACTACAATTTAATTTACTTAGCAAACAAGAAGTTCCTAGCCTAAAATTCAATCCACAGCTCTTGAGTACTGATGACAATCTTAATTTCCTAAAGAAATTCACTGCTCTGTCTTTCAGATAACCTCTCTCTTCATCCTAAACCTGTGTACTGAAGGAAATTTAGCTACAGTTAACCCCTTGCATACCAATTTCAGATAATGCTCCGAACACCAACAGAGTGATGGGTACCCAAGAGAGGCCTGTGTCCTTCACTGGTAGCATTGAGTAGGTCTTTCTGTCCCCAGCTTCTTATAAATGAAGATATGAATAGCATGTGCCTTCTGGAGCTCTAAATTTGGGCTTTGTGCCAGTGTCTACACAGGAGTTGAATTTCTCCTTCATTTTCTGGATTAATCCCCATGAAGTGTGGCAAATCACTGCTCAAGGGCCCATTTCAGTACAAAATAAGCACATCCCTCTCTGGCTTTGGCCACTTTGAAATCAAGCTTTTGTTGACCGAAGGCCCAAATTATATGAAAATCAAAAATACACCACATATAAGCCAGGCAGGGCTCTGAAACGTAGATTTATTATTGTCTAATTTAGTAACGCTGTTAGAAAACAGCTTTGTAATTGATCAGTTTAAAGGACATTCCCACAAGAATGTAATAGAGTTCATCTTGCCTAAATGACTTAGAAAATTTGAAAACAAACCCCGAATCTCCTTGCAGCCATTTTAGTTTTTTACAGAAAAGTGAGGTGGTGGGCCCATTACTGTAAGCAATGGAACCACACCTAGGTCCAGCGCTGCTCTGAAGTTTAATGCCCAGACATAGCCTTATTACACTTACGACCCTATTTTGTTCAGATCGATACTGCTTGTAGCTCTGAGAGCTGCACTGAGGATGCACCCTAATTTATACTGGTGTGAGTGAGAGTACGGTCGGTGACAACCCAGATTCTGATGTTGTCTTCTCATTTTGGAAAGGCTATTTCCACCGTAGTGGTCGAATGGGGGGGACGTATAGGTGTTTTTTGGGGGGTTTGTTTTGGTTCCCCCTCCTCCCTTTTTTCCTGGGGCCATCATCTTAAGCAAGACTCTTGCAAAGATGAATAGTTTGCCTATCCTTAAGTTTGGAGATGGGTTGCGGGGTGGAGGGGGAAGAAACGACAGAGGACGTGGCCCCAGGTGCCCCTCTAATCACTGGGCCTGAGTATCTCGCGGGACGGGATGAGTTCTTCTCCACCCCTTGCAGGCTTAGACCTGTTCCTAGAACCTCTGAAGAGTTGTCCGCATGCTTTATTCTACCTCCTGAGAACAGCCGTGAGGAGGTCTGCGCTGTTTCCGAACGCTGCGTCTGCTGCTGGTATCTGGCTACCGGCTGCAGCTCCGGGAGCTGCAGCTCCAACACAGCCGCGACTGAGGAGCAGCCGTCTCCCGCAGAAGCCTAAAGCCCCGTGCGGGGCCGGGCTTGCCCGGGGCAGGGTCGGGCCCCGTCCTTTCTCTGCTCCGTCGGCCACCCCACCCCCCGGGTGTTCGCGGCATTTCTGTCCCCTGATCGCGGCAGGGGAGGCAGCCAGGAAAAATGACGTTGGGGAGGGACTGCTGTGCGTGTTGGCGGGGGGGCAGATGCGTTTTTGCCTGCCGCCTCTCTTTTCCTGCCCGCGGAGAGGAGACGCTGTTGGGAGAGGGAGAGCGGGGGGCGGGGCAGGGCGGTGCGGGGGGAGCGAGGGCGGCGGCTGCCGACGGGGGCTGGGGCCGCTCCCGCCGCGGGGACCGCGCTCCCGGAGCCGGCGAGCGGCTCTCCCCTCCCCTTCCCGAGCAGCGAGCGGCGCGATCGCCCAAACTCCGGGGAGGGGAGACGCCCCCCGCCGCCACCGCCTCCCCTTCCTCCTCCTCCTCCTTCCCCTCCTCCTCCTCCTCCTCCCCGCCGCAAACCCCAAATAAAAGGGGCGGGGGGCGGCAGGATGCGCCGCTCGGCGGGGAGGTCGGCGCCGCCGCCGGCCGCCTGATGCTGCCGCAATTCGCCATTGCCGGGCACGGCTTGGAGCCGGGCGGGGGAAGGCGAGGGGCAGAGGCGGGGGGCCAGGGGGCAGAGGAGCAGCAGCCCCCCCTGCCCGGCCGCCCCCGCGGGCCGCGGCCGCCGTCCCCCCCGATGCCCGGCCGCCGCCGGCGGGGGGCCCCGGGGGCCCGCTCCTGCCTCCTCTGGCTCTTTGTGTTGCTGAAGGTAAGTGCCGGGGAAGGGGAGGGGTGCGGGTCCCCACCTCCCGTGGGCACCGACCCCCCTCCGCGCCGCCTTTGTTGTGCCTTCCCGGCGGGGCCGCGGCGCCCGGGCAGGGCCAGGTGGCTGTGCCCGCTCCGCCGCTCCCGCGGGGCGCCGGGGCAGGGGCTGCGCAGGAGCCGGGGCAGCCGCGCAGGATCCGCGTGTGGATTTGGCGGGGGGGGTGGGGGGGAGCGGCTCGGTGCCGCCCCGCGGTGCGCGGTCCGACGGGCGGGCAGCCCGCTCCGCCGTGCCCCGCGCCCCGGGGCGAGATGCGCCCCCGCTCCCGTACCCCCTCCGAAAGTGCCAGCAGCCCGGGGGAGCTGCGGCGGCGCTTCCTGCCGTCCTCCGCCTCCTCCGAAGTTACCCGGCTCCCAGCGGGGGTGCCGAGAGAGCGGCCGTGCGCCGTTGCGGGGCTCTGATTGCCCCGCGGGGCCGGGCCGTGGCGGGGCCGGGCCGTGGCGGGGCCGGGCCGTGGCGGGGCGCCGCGCTGTCCTTCAGCACCGCCCGCCCTGGCCCCGGCCCCGGCCCGGCCCGGCCCGGCCCCTGCCGCCGCCCGGGGAAGCTGGCTCCGGGGAAGCGCACCCCGCCGCGACGTGTTCCCCCATCAGACGTCTCTTGTCTTTCATGCCTCCCCCCGCAAGAGAACCGTTGTGAAAACGGAGCTAACAAAGGGGCCGGGGGGTACCGTGTCGGTTTTATCGTGGCAGAATTTAACGTCGCTTTCTGACCAGTACCGCGCTATGTTCAGGCTCAGCCTATCTTCTCGGCAGATTAATCTTTCAAAGTTCTGCTTAATCCTGCAAGCTTGGTTTCACATGACATTTTTTATCTTTATGCTTTCGCTCCTTTAATGGTTTCTCAAGCATATTTAATATGCTTCGTGCAACTTCTAAAAGAAAATATATGTATCGTCTAGGCGAATACCGCTGACTATAAATGTCACTGCCCTAAAGTACAGTGTTCAGCACTACTAAAAACTTTGTTGTATATTTGTCAGTCACTGTTAAGGAAAGCTCCGCAACTAAGGACCTGACCTTTCAGAGTCTTATAAATGTAAATGTTCTACGGAAATCAGCAGGACTCCCTGTGTGAATTAGAGTTTGCAGGATCATGTCCTAGAACAGCAGTGGTGTCACTTCTAAAACTGACATTGCATTGACAGAACTATTTAAAGGGAAGCTTTCACAGCATCTGTTCACATATAGTAGTCAACTGTCAGCTGTCTCATTTTCATAACTGCTGAAACATACATTTATGCAAGATAAAATGTTAATATACAGACAAAATTCTGTTCCTTGGAATTTGGTGTTTTGGTTTTTTTTTAATTTTTATTTTTAAGAAAGTAAGGCTGTGGCTGTTATGGCCCAGCAGAAGGATGAAGGTTCTAGTTTGTTCTCTAATATAGAAATGCACACAGTTTTAAGTAGCTGTTTTATCCCACAATCACAGAGTTCGTATTACTCTGAATCCTGGCTTTTTTAAAAAATCAAGGTGTTTTAGTGGTGGCTGGGGTTTTTTTGGTGCTGTTTGGGGGTGGGGTTTGGGTTTGTTTTTTGTTTTTTTTTTTTTTTTACTAGCAGTACTGTGACAAAAATTGCTGTGGTAAAGCAAGACAGGAAATAGGTAGTTTAAATTTTTAAAATACTATACTTGTAAAATAAATAATAAATCTCAAGAAATTTGGTAAGGTTTGAAGGTAGCCAAGGCCTCAGGTTTTCATTCTGTTGGGAAGTAACCGTCACTTCTGAGCCAGATAAAACTCAGACAGACCCAGGACTGGAATGACAAAGAAAGCTGATGAGCATTAGCAGAATTTTGTAGTGTAAGAGAAGGTAAAGCTGTAGCTCAAGATAGAGGTGCATTGGTAACACCATGTGTGTCTGGATTATGACTTTGGTTAGATAGCAAGTCTACTGTAGTAAGTTGTCTTGTACTTTATTATTGGACACTACAATAAGAGGGGAACTGAGACTTCAGAGGACGCTCAAAGTAAATGTGGTTACAGGAAAGAAGCAAGAGCAGTGCTTGTTTCAGATCACTGGAATAGGACCATTTTCCCAAGCCTGAAATTCAGTGAGTTTTCTTTAATGTCTGCATATTTTTTGCAGAGACAAATAATTGAAAACAACTAATTTCAAAACAAGGCATTTCCCTAGTTTTGTGCTGTTTAGTTCTGCCAACTTGTTGAAGCAATACTAAAATTATCCAGCCTCAAGTTATTAAACTGATGTTTCACCTGGCAGTTAATCTCACTGAGAAAGCAGCGGTGTTGAACTGATGAATCTGAAGACAGGCAAAACTGATGTCTGCGTGCTTGCTGTTTCAGCGTTAGCAGCCCAAATGTCAGTTGCTAAGCTGTATCTGCTTGATGTGGCCTTGATGCCCATCTGGCAATTTGTAAAATCATCAGCAGACTTTGCACAGTGATAAAACTGCTCAAAGCACATTTTCTCTTCTCTTCCAATTGTCGTATTTCATGGTGTGAAGTAATAGTGCCAACTTGTTCCCACTCCTGACATTTTCTGAGGTTGCTGGTACGGTCAGTGACAAAAGGAGATTAAACAGAGATATTGCCCACTGCATGTCATGTGCCTGATATTGTTGCCGACGGGCTAGTAATGTCTAGTTCCTTCTTTCACGGTGTGATGTGAATGCTTTCTGTGCTCCAGGGTAATACCACAATCTTTTTTTGAAATACAGCAATATGATCTTGAACCTTTATCTTTCTCTCTCTTCAGTGGTTTTCTTCTGTGATGGCTAGTTTACAAACTAGCAGAAGAAAGGCATTGTGTGCGAGCTCAGATATTAATATGGATTTACAGTACTTGGGAGAGGGACAGGGCTGTGTCTTGCTTCAGAGAAAAGCCTCCAACCATTCTGCTGTAGGAGTCTCTTATTTAATATATTGCTGTTTTGCAATGGGTCTGCGTTCTCCGGTGTTTCAGTCTGAATGGCTGGAAGGTGTAGTCTTTAGCAGCTTGCTTTGTAATTGTCTCATTTTGGTGTGGCCAAGGCATGGCTGATTACAGCTGAAAGGAAAAGCTGTACTTCAGCTAAATAAAGAACAATAAAAAGTAGACACATTCCCTGATCCCAGTGACTGATGTTATCTTTCCTATCTCTTCTAACTGCAATCCAGCAACCTTCCCTTAGTCATGTCTACACTGAGCTTTGACCAGTTGAAGTTCTTCCCTGGACTGTGTGACCGATATGTCAGATGTCCCATGCTGTTAGTAGCTTGCACCTGGGTGATTTTATGTTTCCTTGCTGTATTATTTGTGTGGGACAAGGTAGAGCTTACGTAGAGGACAAAAGCATCTTAAACATGCCAAACCTGATGCTGGGACATCATTTACAACCTGTTACACCTCCAAGAGGGTCTGACCTATGCTCTCAGTAGGAAGACAATGAGAAAACTGGTTGTCATAGTAGTTCCATGTATGAACTAAATAGGAGGGATGACACTCTTCAGGAAAATTGTCTACAAATACAAATAAAAAATGCATCTCCCATTTCCAGGAGACTGAGGTCTTTGTATATCAGTCTTATATATGCTCTTCAGGGTCTGCATGTAAAGCAGCAACACCCTCTTTCTTTCTCTTAGCAAGGACAACTTTTTATGTCTAGCAGGGTAGACTTTTGTCCACTACTACATCAGTTTATGGAGTTTGGTGTCATAGTGAAGTCTAAATTCAGGTTTACATGGACCAAGGCATTCAAAGAGGCATTCTGGACCAAAGGCATTCTGGACCAAAGGCATTCTGTAAGACTTTACTCAGCACAACCTTACCCAACAAAGGAGATATGTTTCTATTGGTGTAATTTTCAAGAATATCTGCATCTAATGTTAATAATCTGAAGCAAAAGCCATACCATATGCCTCTCTCTGTGGGAGAAACCTTTTTAAGAGAAAGGCTGATTTCACATCTGGGAGCCCCAGTGCTTCACCACTGTTTCCTCCTGGCTGGGGAAAAAAAAAAAAAAGGACACAATGTGAATTTTGGTACAGAGTCCTTTTAGCATCTCTTCTCTCTCTAAGACATGCTGGCTGAAGCTGTTATTGAGAAAACAAGTTTGTTTTTTTTCCTCATGACCGTGTCCTATTAGTATCAAAATAAAAAACCCCTATCTTACCAGTTTATTTTTGTTTGCAAAACTAATGTAAGGTTTCTTCATGATGGGACAGACTCAGAGGATCTACTGAGGTAAAACAGTCTGAACTTTTCCGCCTACCGCTAGTCTGAGACTATCCAGGCCGTATAGGAGAGAAAAGCATCCCCCCAGCAAAACCATACACTTTTCTTTTAAAAAAAGTTTATTATGAATGGTCATCCTTAGCCCAAAACTTCTACAAGTCATGTTCTCTCTCATTTAATTATTTTCATGTATTATTTCTAGACCAGGGTGATTCTAGAGGGCAAAGCTAATGAAGAGGATGCTTGGATGCCAACTCACATTTACAGAAGTGTAGTAGGCACTTGCAAAACCTTCTCTGCCAGTGGAATAAGAGTCTGCTATTACTCTTTGGCAAATTTCTGACTTCATTGTGGTGAAATGATAGTGGACCGTTGAAAGAAAAGATCTTTCACCCCTGCAGGAGTTATGAGCCCCAGACTCAAAGTGCACGAGGTCAATAATGCAATTTCTAGGTTGTATCACCTCAGTCAGAAGCTGCACTCAAGGGTGATCCCTCACTGGGGTTAAGGCAGGGACCATGCTGAATAAAGATTTACCTGTGAGGATCCTGTGGCAATTCATTAAAGGGCTCACAGAGGGTGTGCTGACTGAATTTGAGAAGCCCACTAATCTCTGCATTTCTGATGTCACCACACAGAGCAATCCAGGCAGATGATGAAATGACCTTACAGAGCTTCAGAATGAATGTTAAACTGAACGAAGTCTTGTGTAAACCCATCTTGAGACTTATTTTACTAGAAAGTCTCAGCTCTGGAGAAAAGAGCTTTTTTTACTTAGGCATATGGGTCAGGACAATAAATGTCAAAAAATAAAGCTTTGAAAACAGGTCTTTTTGCTGAACAACTTGAAAGGCTCATAGTTAACTTTGATTTTAAGTGTTCAAAATTATTTGCCTTTTCCATTGGAGAAGTATGTATCATTTTTGTCATCCTGAGGACTCTTATCTTCTGGTAAGTTAGTGATGGCATTTTCATTACTCAAGATTTTAAAGATTCTATTCTTGTAGCAAAATGTAATTGGTTGCAGTGTAAAGAAAAAAACAAACTTTGATAAACATTAAGAATGTTTTAAAATTAAAATCTTTATACAGAGCTTAGTACCTAGGAGTCTACTAAGAAAATGAAGAGAATGGCTTATTTAATATGTTCTGCACACAAAAGCTATTACAATTTTTTTTTATTAAGCTTCTATCAATGTATAGTTGAAAACAGGAAAATCTTTATGAAAGAAATGTGGCAACACATACTAGCTGCCACGTGTGCAATGTGTAACAGATGAATAGAGAATGGGAGATACTTGAAACAGAAAGGTTACCTTGCTTTTCATAGCACTGTATAATCTTGAATGAATACAGCCAGTGAAGGGAGCAACTCCTAAGGAAGAAGTCTGCTCTCTTTACGGTAAGCCAAACACGATGCATTTCATTTCTGGAACTCCTGCATTCTTATGCTAGGAAATTACAGTAGCTTTTAAATGAAGGAGTTCCAGAAATAAAATGATATGCATCATGTCTGGCTTGCCATAAAGATAGCACATTGTACCAGAGCAAAAGCAGTATGTGCTGTGCTCAAATTACTATGGTTATCTTTGCATTTTCTCTTCTGTTGTATGCGTGTATTTAGAGAAGAAATGCTTTACAGTAAGCATCGGTGACGGGGAAAGTTGGTGACGCAGCTGATAGTAACAGGGAAGAGAGCTATCAGGAGATATGTTTTTAAGGGAATTAATACACTCAGCTTTCAGTATGCTGGTCTTGAGGTGGTAGCATGGACATGAGAAGAGAGTATGTGGGATAGGCAGTGTGAATGGGTAGAAAACATAATGTTGGGGATGGAAAAATTCAAGTGGGACATTTAAGCACAGGGATTGAGCACTTCAGAGGAGCTGAATGGAGATAACAGAAGTCAACAACTGTATGTACTATTCTATGTCAGCCAGAGATTTAACACGAGGTAGCTGTTGGGTAGATATGAACCTCTTGGAGGATAAAAATCCTAAATTCCTTTTTAAGTACTTTGGGAAAACCAGATAACGTTGCCTGTCAATCTAACAGCTGTGATTTTGAAATGACTGGGCCTCAGTGCTCTTTAGGAGGTTGAGACATGGGTCTTCTAGTCATGTCAGAAGGGTTTGAACAACTGTAGCTCCTTTGTGTGCTACAAACCTGTAGGTCCTAAATTTAGTTATGTTGACTTCCAACTATATAATGCAAAGGCCAAGTCTTTGGGATGAGAGGTAGGTCCCAGTCACTAAGCTGTCGATCAGGTCAGCAACTCCTTCAATTTTAAGAGCTTTCAATTATTTCCTTGACACATCCCTAGAATCAACCAAGAAGGGGCTGTTCTTCAAGGCTGAAAGGAGTCCCCAGAGCAGACCACAGACTGTCCCAGCTGCCTTGTTACCTTTGTGTAATTTGCTGTTTGGAATGTGTCTGTTATCTGCACCACAGCTTTTCAGGATCATTTCTTCGTTGTTAATATGGAAGTCCTTTTAATATGGAAGTCATTTAACATGGAAAGTCTTTACTCTTCATTGACCTATCAAACAAGAAGGAAGGGTCTAGTTCTCATTCCACTTACAAACAGCAAAGAAATTTTAAACTCGAGTAAGAAAAAAACAAAGCAAAAAAACCCACCCAACATCCAATTAAAATATAGTGAAGAACAATAGAGAGAATTGGTGGAAGAAATTCCACAGAAAGAATGCTAATTAGTGTTTTCCCAAAGTACTGCAAGGCAGACTTAAGAAAAAAATGAACATTTTCCAACAGCAATGAAATTAATTTATTTATTATTTGCTTAGCACTGCTGTGCCTAGCTTTGTTCTGTATGCAAAATATCTGCAGACTCTGCCTGAAGTCTGAAAGATAGACACATCAAAATAAGGATGCTCTAGATAACTGAGAAATGATTATCATATATGCCAGTTGCTGGTATTCTCCAAGGGGCACGATACCTTCCAAACAGAAATAAGTCACAATTGCTTCCCCCCAGAGCTGAGCAGAGGGGTTTTTTTGTTGTTGTTGTTTGCTTCTTTTGTTTTTATTCGGTATTGATTTCTACAGGATGTTGCTCATCAGAGCTTCTGGACATTTACATCAGTTTAAAACATCAAAAATTAATTAATAATCAATATGACTTTAATCCCTTCAAAGAGAACCCATTAACCTACAAAAAATGCTATAGCTCACAATAGTTTCATGAAAGTAACTGTAAGCAGGGCAAGAGATGAGAGAAACATCACTCATATCTTCTTTTTTTAAAGACAACTTCTATTCAAAACAGAGAACACAGCTAATATTTTATAGCAGTCTGCTTAGTGTAAATTAGGAGGTTTGTTTTTCATTAATTTTCTTTCTCTAACTTGGCTGCCTCTGCCTAATCTTGCACTGATATTATCTTGAGTCATCACTGCCTGCTTCTGAGGGAAAGATTATGATGTCACAAAATCAATATCAGAGGATCCTATTCTGTAATCCCTTTTCAGGGAAGTCCATTAAATCAATGCTTCTCCTTCTGTGAGTAATGACTGTAGAATCAAGCCTTCTAATTTCGCTGTGTGAAGGAATAAGCAGATGGGATGGGATTTTACATAATTAACTAGCAGTTATTAAATACAACAAGAAAAATTATGACGTTTTCTGAAGGATAAATGAATACGTAGTGAATGCTTAAGTGTATTTCAGAATGATCTCTGGTATAAAAGTACTTCTCAGTGGGTTACAAAATAATGTGTTAAACCAAAAATACTTTTTTATTTTTAAATCTTTTTTGAAAACTAACTCAAGACTCCATAGGCTCCAAAGCCCCATCAGGTTTTCTTGGCAGCATTGTGGGAAAGCATGAAAACTACAGAATGGTGATACCATATGATGTCACCAGCATTTAACTGAAACAGAGGCACTCCATGAATACGGATAATAATTTTGTCATCTCACCTGTTGTTTATGTGCAACATAGACCTCTGTTAGCTGGAACCAGAACTGATGGGTTGCCTCTTATTCTTAGGATGCTAGAAGCTATCAGAGAGTCTACTGTGCTTCTGGGAATGGGTCCAAAGGAAGTCAATGGAAGTCTTTATGTTGCTTTAAATGGGCTTTGGATCAAGCTGTAGCGGGAAGACCTGCAATCTCAGCCGGGGATGCTGTGAAGTTTGACGTGCAGCACAGAGCTAACGGTGACGTGCCAGTGACCTTGGGCTCGCTGCAGTGTTGGTAGTGCAAACTGGAGGCCACGGGATGGGTTTGATTTTTAGAATCTGAGCATCTGATAGCTTAAAGAAACTCTGAATCGGATAAACCTTCAGCAGTTTTCTTGCTTAGGGAGTAGCTGTATTGGCAAGAATTGGTGTGTTGTAATCTGCTGCTGGAGCTAGTGTAATAAGAGCACGCTTGAATGCTTCTGCTCTTACAAGAGGAACTTCTTTGCAGGAAACTTATGTAACTAGTGCTACACAAAAATAGGGTGGTTTTCTCCAGGCAGAGCCATCAGTCTCCTCTTTCTCTTCCTCTGCATATTTCAGGGACTGTTCAAGTAAGAGTTCGGATTTAAGTACGTTTCAACCTATAGCGACTTTTGCTGGCATTGCTGCATTAACCCAGATACCTGGATGGTTGGAAACCAGATTCTACATCAATACCAAGTACTTACTTGTATATGGATCTGAACAATAAAGCTGGTCCCTGCTTCTTTAATAGGCTACCTGAGTCAAAATCGATACCAAAACCCAATGATGATCTGGGGCCTTTGAATTTCAGAACATAAACTCTCATCCTGCTCTGCTCAGGTGTGATCTGAACACAGCCATTAGTTCCTAGACTCTTTCACTTACACTGTTCCAGTTAACTACCGAACAGCAGACTTCCATATCTGTGATCACACAAATGGAAATACCAGTTCAAAATATATTCACATGCTTATCTGAAATGCAGAAAGGAACCAGAATTTGAAAAGTAATTTAAGATAGGTGTCTGGAAAATAATTTTTCTCTAAAGGGCAAATGCACAGCCAAATTAAGAGCTGTCAACAAGTCCAAGTTATGTATTGAGTAGCAGAGCTGCTCTTGCTTGGAGGAATTCATGGTGGAGTCAAATCCTCTGAATTCCTTCCATGAAGAAGAGAAAACTAGATGTTTTCTTAGAAGTACACACAGAGTAACTGTGGAGATTAATTGAGCTCTGTCTGTTTCTACATGGACATGTTCCTCTCTGGTTTAAAACTTGAGAATTAGAGGGGTGAATAGTCAAAAGAAGTTGACAATAGCAGCAAGTAAAAAAAAAAAAGTTTTGGCCCTTTGACTACAGTGCTTCGCAACAGCTTTAAATGGGATATGCATCCATATCTGCTGCATATTGTAAATATTCTTTAAAAAGAAGATAGTTAGTTTTTCCTTTTGATCATGAATGACTCGAACTTTGCAGGAGCCTTTTTGCAAAAGTAACATGCCAGAGACCAGTTGGCTATGGTAGACATCATGCTTGATGCTGGGACAAAGGGGGTTTTATGTGGTGGCATAACAGCCTAGCTATCACATACCAGTTTTTCCTGGTAGGCATTACTACACCAGGTGATGGACAGTAGCAAGTCAAGATACTAGTAAGTGTCCAGGTGGAGGAAACAAATTCTGGAATGTCTGTTATAAGATGCATGAACATTCGGCTTGGAGCAGAGCTAGAATGCCTTCCCTATGGCCTCACCAGAAGGACTGGTGTGACTGGAATAGTTGCAGGTGACATTATTTCATACACAATTAAAGTATGTTTGTGAACATTATGAGGTTAGGAGATAAAATGGAGAAGAAACAGAAGCATTTTGGAACATGCTGGAACATATCTTGCAGGCTTTGTCTGTTCCAGTTATGTACATGGTTATTTCTGCATCCCTTTTCTTTCTATACCTAACCTTTAATAAAGATGTGACCTGTTTGGAGACTGGCTTTAAGTCATGGTGTCTTGTAATGGTTGTATAGGATCAACTGTTTATGGTCAATATGTACTGTGGGGGAAACTCATCTGCTGATCAGGATATTTTTATCTTTATCTGCAAGATTTTTTTCTTTTCATTTTTTCTGGAGGTAGGGATTTGTTTCCCTTATAAGTGCTGGTTATATGATTAAAGCACATGAGGGCTAGTGGATAGCTGAATTAGCATTAGTTTTAACTGGAAGAATCAGTCATTGAAATGTTTGCCATTTAAATGTTTAGAATAGTATGATTTGGTTTTCTAAGCTGATAGTTTACCATCTCTGCATTTGTCAGCTGTCCTGTAAGGTGTATAGGTCTCATATGGTGCTTAGAAAGAAAGGGTCAAATTTTCTCATGCTTATTTCCCAGTCTGATAACTTACTGCATTGAGGTTCAACAACACAGCAGAACTGGGCTTGCAGCAAGCTATCTCCTCTAGAGCGAGGAAAGCCAAGGGCTGCCGCGTTGGACTGCCTGTAGATGCAGCGGTAAGGCTGCAAGTCAAAAGCAAGGAATGATTCTCTTCAAAAATGGTGAGGCAAAAGTCAGGACGGTGTTATAAGCTGGACGTGGTCTGGCTGGATATCACTGGACAGCTTTATGTTTTGCTGCCTACTTTTTGAACTATCATAGGCATCTTCTCATTTATCCTTCTAGCTGGCTCTAGGCTGACAGTAAAGCTGATATTCCTTGCTCCACTGCATAGCTGGGAGGGTGTACAGGACACGCTGCCCAATTACGGCATGAGGGGAAACGGGGGAGCAAGAGACTGCAACAGGCCAGTGGAGAAAGCAGGCGATTCAGAATTGTCCCCTGTTGTCAACAAAATGGCAAATGTTGTAGTACAGAACGGGGACTCTGCACATCTTTGAGGATACAGGGAAATGTGTAACTGTTTAGAGTCATACAGTAATTTAGGCTGGAAGGGACATCTGGAGACCATCTGATCCGAGCCTCAGCTCTAGGCAGGGCCAAGTAGGTTGGGGGCTAAGGGCCATGTCTGGATGAGTTTTGAGTATCTGTGAGCATAGAGATTCCACCACCTCTCTGGACAACCTCTTAGGGCCCTACAGGAAAGGAACGACAGTCAATTAAACCTTTTTAAAAATCACAAATTGGGACTCAGAAAAGCATGAAACTGTCTTATTAACCCGACTGTTTTTTTTTTAAATTAATTTAAGGAAAAAAAATAATTTTAGGCTATCCTTCTTTGTAGAATTTAAAACTCTAGGTTACAGTCACAAGCTTTTTGCTGAAGTCTGCTGGTTTTCTTGCATTCAGCAGTTCCTTGGAGCTTAAGCTTTAAATGTAACATCAAGGATCAAATTCTTAGAGCTGCCATTGTTAGAATGTGCCTTAATTATTATCACTTAAACTTTCTGCAGAGTCAGGCAGGTATCTGCCATCACTGCACATTCATTTCACAGGTTCACATTTCTCAAGAAGGCTTTTTGATTGAGATTCCCCCCCTCCCCCCCCTTCTGACTTAGACTTCTGGGAGGAGAACCATGGCTTCATATATTTTACAAGCTTAGGTCTTAGGAACCATTAAAAGCAGGAACCATTAAAGCTTCACCGTGGGGATGCTTGTGAGCAATGTGAATTAAAGGCTGTTGGGGCAGGGCTGGCCTCTGTCCTAGCTGGCTTGGTGCTGGAGCAGAGGAATCAGTCATCACTGCATCCAGTTAGAAAAACTTGTAAAAATCAAGGTGGAAAAATACGTGTCTCAAGGGAATATGTAGAATGCTTTCTGGAAATTTCCCTTATGCTTTTTGTATTGATAACTGAACCACTGCTCCTAAAATCAATAGAAGATTACAAGGACTCGATACACTTAATGAGCTCCAAAGGAACAGTTACTTTGGACTGTGATTACAGCTTCTGCTGCCTGACGCTGCATCATACTAGCATTTTATTACTGATGATTTATAATGTTGGAGGGTAGGATGAATTTGGCGATTCATTAGTTTTTTCACAGATTTTGCCTTGAAATGATGTTAGCTTATACTTTCAGATGTTTACTAGTCCATGCTAGAATACAGATTTCTTTTTTTTTAACTACAGGATACAGAATAATAACAAATACCCTGCCACACCCAAACAAAAAAACCCACAAAAAACCCCAAAACCCAAACAAAAAAACCCTCCCCCCCCCAAGTCTAAAAAGTCCCTAAGATGGTCGTTGTTCTATGGCCCTTACTTCTTCCAGTTCTGTTCTGTGAATCCTGATTTCCAAACAATATCACCATAAAAAAGCCTTTTGCTTATGGCTTTAAAAAGTCAGATCTTCTAGTAAGTAACACAAAAGCATATCTTACAGTTCCAAAATAAAAAATAAAATTAAAAAAAATCTCATAATGTCATCTGTTAGAGAAGCAAAATGATGCTTTTTCCCTGAAGATCCTACAATGCCAGATTTAATTTATTTTGGGAAGGAAGAAAGACTATTCTGTGGAATGTGCTTACCACTTGTGAAGTGAAAGGTGTCGGCAGAGAGTGTGAAGATATCCTGGAGAACAGAGCTTACACAGAACCAGACGAGTTTATAGAAAAAGGAAAAACCTCTGCACTTCTTTATATTTAGCATAAAGGAAATGGATAGAAGGGCTTTCGAGATATCATGCATGGCCTAGGGGGGATCAGCTGTGCTCAAGACGGTGGGTTCGGAAAGTTCAGTTCTCTAATCCCAACTCTTTTCAAAGCTAGGTTTAGCTATGCCGAACTCTCTGGCCTCCACTGCACAGGGAGGGTGGTGTGAAGGAGGAGACCTTGAGGTCCACTTCGTGCGCTGCCGTGCCCAGCAGAGCTGCAGGGCATGTGGGAAAGGGCTTCAGACTGAAATGGCTCTGCCACAGAGTCCCTCGCCTGCAACACAATTTAAATGCGCAATTTCAGTTGATGTTAGTAATTTGGAAGGTTTATAGATTATTGAAACAGGGATTGTCTGACAGTTGCATGTCATGTGGATACAGGAGTTTCACATATGCTCTGGTTTTCCACAGTGTGTTGTTTCTTTGTGTCTTTTACAAGTTTAAAGAACAAAGTCTAGTGGTGTCAGATGATGCCTGGGATTGATCCTTTATGTTTTTGCCCAGAAATGTTACCCCCTCTTCCTACAGTACTATGTGATGGATGGCTGGTAATTGCTGGATGCCCACTGTGAATTTTTGCAATGATAACAAGAAGTCTTTTTGCATTAGGAGATGAGCCCCAACCTGAATGAGGGGAAGCAAATGGACTGCAGAGATGTGTTTGCATCCTGCACCCAGGAATGCACGTGCTACGTTAAAAAGGCTAATAGAGGGGAAGGGGAGTGTCCCCTTCTGCCCCCTGATAAATCCATCTCTCTGCTGTCAGAAATGGCTGTAGAATGGGAGCTCTGGGATTTTTCTCTGCTGAAATGGTCTAGTCTCATTTATCTCTTTTCCTCTTTGCATATTGGCATATTCCTTCTCTGCAAGTATTTATCCAGTCTTTACTTGGAGTGTCAGACTAAAGGTCATACTCATTTTTTTTCTCTCTCTTCCTCTCCTTTTTTATTTAGTCCCTCTGTTTCTAAAGATGTCAGATTAAATAACTGATGATTTCTTCTGATGCCAGAAGGCCTTCACAATATGCATATTAGGGTTTAGTGTATTATTCTTTTCTGCATCCCAGTGCTTTCAATTTGTATGCAGAGCCATCCTCTTACTATGAACTCCTATGCCCAAAGCTGAGGATTATGTTCTTATCCAACATATGTACTCAGCCTGAAATGCTAAATCTCTGCTATTAGAGGAATGGAAAGATGTTATGGTTAAAGGAGCTATGTCAAAGTAACCAGTCAGATCAAACTATAAATCGTTTCTGGTGAGAGGCGAGATAAAGATACTCCCTGAATGTTTGCATCTCCTGACCAGCACCAAGTCATAAATTTAGATATTGCTATTCTGACTGCGAGGGATTAAACAGATATGGTTTTTAATTAAAAAAAAAGAAAAATCAGTTTTGTGGCAGTGATGGAGGAGTCTCTGCGGATGCTGTTTTCTACAGAAGCAGTCAGATTTTGGTAGCCTGTAGCGTGGGGACTGTGGAAACAGAGGGTGACAGTGGCATAGTGGGGCCTGGGTTGTTCCTCCGCTTCTTCAGCCAGCCCAGTCTCACTGGGAGACCAGAAACAGTTCCTGCAGGACTAAACCTGCTGGTGTCCCTGTCCCATCCTGTCCGTATTGCAACAGTTCAGGTAGGAGGAGAAGAGAGGGCAGAATATCTCACCTGGCTTTGTAGCTCCCCCTGTAATATGTCAGGAGATGCCCACTGATGTTGGCTGTTGGCGCGTACGGCTGCAGCGCAAGGGTGGCTTTGTGGCAGAGCAGGTGAAGGTGGTGGCAGAGACCTGCCCAGGTGTTGGGGAGGATCCATCTGCTCTTACATCCCAGTCTTGCCTGCCTGTGAGTGATGCTGGGGCTCATGGAGGGAGACTTGCTAACATTGCCATGCTAAAGGTGCTCTTCTGTCCCTGCAGCTCTCCTCTGGAGAAGAGCGCTGTATCTTCCCGTTTTCAGAGAAAGGCAGCTTTGCTGGCTGGAGAGAAGAAAGCAGCACCATGCTTTCAGCTGGTCCTTTCTCTTTGAGGTTTTTTGTATCCTGAAAGGGAGGAAGCAGAAATTGTGTCCTCCTCCATGGAGCAACTGGACTGTGCTAGTGCATCCCTCTGATACACAACTGGTACAAGCCACAGAAGGATTGCTATGGTACCTCAGCTCAGATGTTTTCTGAGAGCTTACGTTACCATTCACATTATCACATTGTCATAACAGAGTGCTGACTGGTACCTAAAATGCTGGTGGGGAGCTTGTCCATGCATAAGCTGCAGTCTAATCTGGTTTTCAGTTTGTAAAACTAGGGTCAGTACTTGAGGGGGAGAGGAAGACCACCTCTGAGGCAGCATCTTGTTGGAGAGTTGGAAGATATTCCTAGGAAAGTGAAAAGAGACAAAGAATCTTTTCCTTTCCCTCATGAATTAAATACTAGATGATTATTTTTTTTTACAGTAATGGGTAGAGTGTGTGGATGTTTTATTTATTAATGCTGTGCAAAAAATATTGTGGAGGTTGGGTATTCTGAAGGTTTGAGAGGCAAAATAACCATTTGGATTAACCTACAAGAATTATTTTGTAGTTCTTGCTATGACAGAAAAGCCTGAGAAGCTTCCCAGCAAATATTTCGATTCTCCAGAAAGAACATTTCAATCCTAAGCTTTCAGCCCTCTTTAAATAAAAGAAAAATGGAAGTAGGGACAGTCAGTCAAGGAAAATTCAGTAACTTTAACAACCAATTGCAGATATTAGCAAATAGTTGCAATTGTCTGAGATCCATATTTTTCAAAGAATAAAATACTAGCCCATTTCTCGCATTTATCCTTTCTAGTGTTTGTCCCCTTGCTATTGTTTCCTTGTCCTCTTTCCTCTCCAGCCCACTTCTTCCCCTTCTGTTTCACCTTTCATCTCCTCCTGTCATCTCCTGCTGCCATGCTCAGCCCTGATTCTCCTCCACTCACGCTTAACCCTGCTCAAGACCCTTTGGCTCACACCCAGACTCTAACACACCTTCCTCACCTAAACTGTGTAACCTCATTTCTCAAGTATTTTGCTTTTCACTTCTATGTGAAGTTGTCTTTCTCCAGTAAACATTTTGGATTGCATTTTATAACAGTTAAAGAAAAGGCTTCTTTGCACACACCATTTGCAGCCATTTATCCCAGCTCAATAGTTAACTTCCAGTAGAATGCTAAATAGTCACAAAAAGACTATGATTACATGAAAAGACTATTTTAGTGAAAATAGCTGCTATTCAAATAGAGATAATATTTCTCAGGGTAAAAAAGGGCCAATTACTGTGCTTAGTCACCTACACTGTGAATTCAAATGAACTTCATCTAAAGCAATGGTGTTACACTGATTTTTACTGAATGTAACTAAAATCAACATCAGTCCCTGTGACTTTCAGCTCAGCTGGCTGTAACTGTGCTAGGGTTTCATAACCTTGTCCTGGTTACAGTTCATAGTATCACAGGATGGTTGAGGTTGGAAGGGACCTCTGGAGGTCATCTGGTCCAACACCCCAGCTCAAGCAGGGCCACCTAGAGCTGGTTGCCCAGGACTGTGTGCAGACAGCCTTTGAATATCTCTAAGCATGTATCTCCACAACCTCTTTGGGCAACATACCACCACCAGTTGGCCATATACTACCACTAGCTGGCCCTGGGATACCAGCACAGAATCAACATGTAGCAGAGCCTTGATAGATATAGATACATTACTGTAAAATATAAATAGATCAGCTTTTTTTTTCCAAACTAAAAATTCTTTCTCCCTTAAAAATATGTGGTTGTTTCTCTTAAAAATATTGTACTGTAATCTTAGAAGGGTGGGGGCTCCAAAGTCTTTGTGAAGAGCTTAAAATTGATTTTTATTCTCTCCCCCTCTTCACCTTTTCTTGGAAAGCATTTAATGCAAGTTTGCTTGGGTATTTTTGTCTATCTGAATTACATATATTCCTTCCATTAATCATACTCCAAGATTTCTGGTAGATAAATTGGTCCTCCTCTACACCAGGACAAGTTGATGGCCCATAAAATAGATTTTCCAGGACTATTGGTATGGCTATGTCATTTATACCAAGGCCCTCCCTAAGTTCTAAACCCACAATTACTAACAACAGTGGTGCTCCCACACAACATATTGGGATTTAATCAGTCACATTATTAGCAAACAGGAATACTTTGTCTGGAAGGTATATTACCTTGCTTTTTAATATCATCATTTTAAGTTCTTACAATTTTTGCTAGAAAACCAGTCCCTCCATCAATTTGTGAAAACAAATAAATAATGAACTAAAACCACAAAAGCATGTTTTGTGAAGGTCATCCTCAAAGAGTTTCACTGGAGGTCTCCAATCTGTGGATGGAAAGCTGGTGGCTAGGTACAGGCTCTTCTGTAAAAGGAACTGGAGCAACAGCTGTAAGCTGCAGCTGGGGATGGTGTGAGACCCCTTCAAGAGAGGTGTCCCGCTAATGGCACAACAGCTCTGTGGCTTTGCTGGTGTGTGTGGTTCCCAAGCAGGTGGTGCAGCTGGACTGGTGGCTCTGGAAGAGTGTTGAATGGCATGCAGGTCACGTAGCAGCAGAGAGGGGCTGAGCTGCAGAGGTGAAGCAGGGTGTTGTGGGTTAACCCCAGCTGGCAGCTAAGCCCCACACAGCTGCTCGCTCGCTCCCCCCGGGGTGGGATGGGGGAGAGAATCGGAAGAGTAAAAATGAGAAAACTCATGGGTTGAGATTAAGACAGTTTAATAAGTAAAGCAAGACCTGCGCACACAAGCAAAGCAAAACAAGGAATTCATTCACTACTTCCCATCGGCAGGCAGGTGTTCAGCCATCTCCAGGGCTCCTGGAGGGCTCCATCACGCGTAAAAGTTACTTGGGAAGACAAACACCATCACTCCAAACGTCCCCCCCTTCCTTCCTTCTTCCCCCAGCTTTATATGCTAAGCATGACGCCATATGGTATGGGATATCCCTTTGGTCAGTTGGGGTCAGCTGTGCCAGCCGTGTCCCCTCCCAGCTTCTTGTGCACACCCAGCCTACTCGCTGGTGGGGTGGGGTGAGAAGCAGAAAAGGCCTTGACTCTGTGTAAGCACTGCTCAGCAATAGCTAAAACATCTCTGTGTTATCAACACTGTTTCCAGGACAAATCCAAAACATGGCCCCATACTAGCTACTATGAAGAAAAATTACTCTACCTCAGCCAAAACCAGCACACAGGGACACAATGGTAAGGACAAATGAGCCAGCCTCGGGTGGCCATGCCAAGAGTCACGTGGCTTTGCAGATATTTCCTCTTCTTCCTTCCAGAAATTTTGTCCAGGTGCATTTACATGACTTTACAAATCTTCCTGAGTTTCTGGATGTCTGATAGCCAGAGCAGGTTGGATGCTGCTCATAGGAGAATTTACTGTCTTCAATTATTGCATTGACTTCAAACTGTTTTGCAGGCCTCAGGGCCGACAGACTGCAAGACCTGTATATGAAATGAGGAGAGATAAAGTGTTTTCCAAAGTACAATATCTGTGATGACATTACCTTGTGTTTAGTGGCAGCGCTTATTATGGTGGTGTCAGATCTTAGGTTCACCTGGCTCATGTTGCTTCATCCCAGTAGGCTGCTGGTTCCAGGAGGTTTCACTCCTTTTGGCTTCAGTCCTGCCCTCTGCAAAGCCACTGGCCCCTCTCTTGCACCACCTCTGGTGGGCCCTTTTATGGAACCAGCCCTGCTCACTGCTTCAGCTGGGGTAGTTTTGTGGAGGGTTAGCAAGTTCAGCCTTCACAACGAGTGGTCCAGCAGGCAGTGGAAGGGGTGGGAGTGGATGGCTGGGAGGAGACAGGGGAAACAAGGAGCAGTTCCTCCTTCCTCTGCTGACAGCAGGCTGTTGGGTCCGCACAAGCCATCTCATGTCTCTTTACTTTTAGAAGTAAGAGCAAACCCAAGCAGTACTTGAGCAGGAACCCACCTGGAAAAAGCACTTCACTAGGAAGGAAATTTTCTTGAGTTTCTCTTCAAGAAGAGTATGAACTGTACTGAGTCTTCATTAAATTCAAAGTCTGGTTGGTAAAATATTGTTTGTGTTTCCAGCTATGTAAAGTCCCTTGCCAGTGTACCTGGTGCTAGCCAGTGTCGATGCACACTGGCCCAGGGTTGTTGTGTCCCAGAAGACTGCTGTGAGTCATGTGTGTGTCATTATCAGCACTAGTAAAAAAAAGGGGGGGGGGAATTTTAAAAAAAGCAAATGGAGATGCTCCACTGCCTCAAATGAATAGTAGGCAGGTGTAAACATGTTTTTTAATATAAATAAAAGTTTCGGGTAGGTTTCATCTTGCAAATATTTCAGTGTGTCTTATGTAATTGTTTTTGGGAAGTCTGAGGAACTCTATTGGGAAAAATGGATTCTGTATCAATGTAGGGCGTTAGAGTCCTATCATGAAATTTGTAAAGGGATCATGCTGGGACTACTGCCTTTCATGTCCTGTAACAGATTTCCTAGATGGGCTTTGTGAATGGGGAATAAGGACGGCCAGTTAAAGGATGGCTGAAATTTTGATGAAGACCAGACGAATTTTACCCATGGGAGTTCTTTTACCTTCTGGTCATTTCTAGAAATGATTTAGCACTAAGTAAGACTGTTCTAGATGTAGACATCAGCTGTCAGTAGAAAAAGAGTCTGGAGGTGAAATACATTCAAAATATCTGCCATTATTAAGTAAATAAAGTGACCTGAACCGGAAGCATTCATTCAGTCAGCAAACCGATTACTACTGTAAAACCTTGCTTGGTTGCATTTTGGTAAACTGCAGTTCTGCACTGGAAATGGTTATTTTTAGGTATTTACTTCAACAAAGATAGATAGGAGATTCTGCTGAAGTGGAAGCATCTCTGCAGGTTAGTATGGGACAAAGGATAATTAAATCCTGACACCTAAAGATGCTGAGAGGAGTACAGACTATTAGAACTGGTGCTCACATACTTGCTAATGTATATCTCATCTCCACAGGAAAATGAAAATTAATGATGCAGTATTTTATATGTTAATGATTCCATACCTGTGTTTAATTGCAGTTTGTAAACTACAAATCTTATCTTCCTGTCATTAACATACAAATAAAGATACTGAGTTTTATTTTCTAGTTATTTTTTATTATAGATTAACATGCAATGCTACAGGCTTGGAGAAGAGTGGCTGGAAAGTTGCCCAGCGGAAAAGGACCCGGGGGTGTTGGTTGACAGCTGGCTGAATATGAGCCAGCAGTGTGCCCAGGTGGCCAAGAAGGCCAGTGGCATCCTGGCTTGCATCAGAAATAGTGTGGCCAGCAGGACTAGGGAAGCGATCGTCCCCCTGTACTTGGCACTGGTGAGGCTGCACCTCGAATCCTGTGTTCAGTTTTGGGCCCCTCACTACAAGAGAGACATTGAGGTGCTGGAGCGTGTCCAGAGAAGGGCAACGAAGCTGGTGAAGGGTCTAGAGCAGAAGTCTTATGAGGAGGGGCTGAGGAAACTGGGGTAGTTTAGTCTGGAGAAAAGGAAGCTCAGGGAGACTTTATCGCTCTCTACAACTACCTGAAAGGAGGTTGTAGTGACGTGGGTGTGGGTCTCCTCTCCCAAGTAACAAGCGATAGGACGAGAGGAAATGGCCTCAAGTTGCGCCAGGGGAGGTTTAGACTGGATATTAGGAAAATTTCTTCACTGAAAGGGTTGTCAAGCATTGGAACAGGCTGCCCAGGGAAGTGGTTGAGTCACCATCCCTGGAGGTATTTAACAGATGTGTAGATGTGGCACTTAGGGACATGGTTTAGTGGTGGTCTTGGTAGTGTTAGGTTTACGGTTGGACTTGATGATTTTAAAGGTCTTTTCCAACCTAAATGATTCTATGATTCTATGTCTTTTTGAGACAGCTTATTGGTAATTGCTAAAAATCATTCTCAGATTAATGTACACATTTTATAGATGTCTAAGAGGAGCCCTAAAATGAATGTGTTTTTGGAGAGTTTGGGACCAAGCTGCTCTTTATGTCTTCAAAACTATATGCTGGGTGAGCTAGGTAACCTGCCCATGGCACACCTAATGAATGCACTTGCAGAGAGGAGCGTAGGACCCAGGAGAGCGAACTGCTGCCTGTTCTGATCACAGGAATGAGTGAATTACTGAATACAGACTAAATTTCAGTCATAAGTAATGCATTAACATCGGTATTACACCATCAGCATTGCCCTTTTGCCCTTAGTAAAACTAATGGAAGTTCACCTTTTAAATTGTATTCAGATTTATAATTGAGCGTTTTGAGTGATGGCTTCATCTACTGCAAGCAAAATGAAGTGATTTGCAATGTGTGTCAGTAGAACATTGTTATGTGAGGAGAGATTAACAATCATAATTTCAGACTCAACAGTATTTATAATTCTGAATTGTCTGTTTTAATGCAAATGCTGTCTTAAATACTGTGCTCTGTCTTAATTAGATAAAATAATCCTTCCTTGCTTGGGTAGTCTCCTAAATTAGTGACCAACCTAACATTCTCAGGATCATGCTTTTGCATTGTTTAATCCATACTGATTGTACAAACTGAAAGAAAAAGAGAAGAAACTGGTCTCTTACATATGCAGCACAAGAGGCATAGCTTCAGATTTAAATTCCTCTGGATTCATTTCCAGTTGTTCATTTCAAGAGGGGGCTCCTGTAGGTATCAGTGGGCTCACATCAGACTTCCCCTGGTTGAGCAGCTTCTGCACCGTGCTTTTTGGGGTTTTCTGCACTGTAGAAGTGGCGTCAGTAGCGAGTTAACCGAGGAAGCATCAGCCCGACCCAGTGCACCGCTGACATAATGAACAGAGTACGCTCAAGCAAGGAGGCAAGATCTGGGACTGGTCCCCTGTGCTGGTAGCAATTACTCACCGACCCTTTGGCGGGTGGGTCTGCAGTGCAATGGGGATACGTGGTTACATCTCAGGTACTTGGGCCTAAACTGGTTTTAATCTAATCGGGTCAGCTACGGTTAGCAGCAGAGCTGTGGTGATGTGGGCTTCAGCTGCTGAGTATGCAGCTGAGGTGCAGCCTGCACCAAACCTGGTGTTTCCATGGCTCCGTAGCTAGCGGGCATGGGGCCAAACTCCCTTCCACGTGTGTAATCCTGTTAAACTCAGGGGGACTGCTTCCATGAGGGAAGAGCAGCACAATTGGACTGTGCAGCATAACCGTATTAAAATTGCTTGGCAATGGAGTGCAGCTGCATTTGCAATAGGAGCGCCTGGGAGCAATGGATAACCAGCCCGCGTTGGTGTCGGGTCCTCCCCTCACAGAAGGAGAAACTGCTTTCTGGGACTTGTCCATTGCAGCTGAGGCCTGTGTCTGTGGTGAGATTTGTTTTGCCTCACATTAGCCATTAAAAAGATGTGTCTAGCCTGGGCCTGAGCTGTAGATTTTGCGCTATACTCAGTGGAGGGGAGTGGATTGTCCATCCCAGATGTTTCATGTAGGTGCTAAGGTGTGATAACTTACCCTCCAGACCCGGTCACCTCTGTCCAGACAGCATGAATGGAACTTACTCAGACCAGATGCCCCAATTTTGGATAGTTTCAGCTGGGGGTGAGATGAATTCCCTGAGGAAACTCGAGGCTTTCTGGCAGCAGGTCTGTAGTGTCCAGGGGCGCAGCCAGCCCCCAGTGCCCGGGAGTCCCTTCCCTTATGGCTTGGATTGTCCTGTGCTGGCTTTTCTTGCCCACATGACAGCACAGGCAGAGGGATTTGGGGGCAACAGATACCAAATAAAACACAGCGCTGGAAATTTCCTGGCATCCTTGAATACTGAGATTCAAATGAAATTTCGTTTAAAAGCTTTCTGTAAATTATATGGAAAAGTGAGGGGTACAGTTTTTCTAGCAGTGCATGGCAAGATCTTTAGAGGTTTTTTGTGCTTCAAAAAATCACGATGTTTTGAGAACTGATAAAAACTTTAAACTTTATTAATAGCACAATTGCTTCTAGGGGTTTGGTATGTGGTGCTGGAAGGATAGGTGTCTGGAAACATCGTACAGTCATTTTCCCCTCGTTATTCAAGAAAAAACTTTCAGCTACTGGGGAAAAGGGTTGTTAGTATTTTCTCAGTGCCAGGTTTTTCTCCAGTGGTGTTTTTGTTTCTGCCCCCTTTAATACAAGGGGAAATATAGGATTGTGTTCTGTATCAGCCTACAGCGTTGCCAAAACCTGACATGGGATTTGCACAAAATTCAGAGCTGATATTAGAAGCTCTATCTGTAATATTTATTAGGCATCAGAGTGAAACCTGCCTGGCCTCTGGTTCCACTATAATTTTGAAACTCCCATTAGACTCGTTGGATGTTGTAACTGAAGTTCATATCTCTTAAATGCACCTTTCGGGCTGCATATGATTTCATGCTGCAAAAAGCAGAGGAATTTCAGTACCTCTTGTTCATGAAAGCTTCTGGGTAATTTCAGCAGTTTTGAATGAAGTCATTTGGACTAAGGTTTTCAAAGCTTTGGAAGAGATTTAAGAGAACATTAATAGGAGGTGAATATTAAAGCATCAACCCTATGTTTTAAATCCAGAACTGACTTCCGCTGCCTTTGTAGAGTTAGGATTTCACCCTGAAGTCTTAATGATGATGGCTGAAACCTAGTCAGTCCTCTTTCCCTTCTACATATTACAGGTTAAGACAAGAAGGCCTGGATGAAATAAAGAAATACCTATTAGTGACTTTCCACTTCATTTTTTGGAGGCAGAGAAGAGTTTGGCCAACATTTTTTGGTTGTGTTTCCAGTTCAACGAGCAATTCTTCTCCAATTAGATGTAGAAATACTGAAAAAGCATGAGAGAAACAGTTTTCTGGCTAGTAGCAGAAACTGCCTGGAATAATGTAAAACTGCATGTCCAAAAAGTCTGAACAGGCATACAAACTTTGAGTTGCTTATCTAACCTGTTAAAAAGATTGTCTATTTTATATCATTAGCTTTTAATCTCATGCATCCAAAAGCAAGGCTTTCTTACGCAGAAGAAAACAAGGCTGACGACCCGTATCTGGGATATGTTATAATGTACCTGTTCAAACTGTGTTGCATTATTCATCTAGAAGTAAACAGGAGGCTTCTTGACAAACACTTGATTCCCTTCTCTCCAAAAACATTAACATATTTAATTACACGTTTTAAAAAAATCTAACTTGGTTTTTAGAGAGCATACAAAGCCATGTGATTAGTCAGCTCTGACTACAGAAAACATAACCTGTGTTGGATTCTCAGTATCACAAGACAAATGCATAAGGCTTGGAGTACAGTCATAAAGTCATTTACTCCATCAGGCTCCAGCTTTTGGATCTCCACAAAACGTAGAGGTTTCACAAATTATTTGTGCTGGTTATTGTATTGTTGTCTGTAGACTCCTACTTCTTGTATTAAGCCCCATGCAAGTAATTAAGAAAATGTCACTTATTTTGGCAAGCAGTTGATTAGACTTCTCTGAAATCTTTTAATTGGTGTTATCCAATCCATGAAAGGCGCTGCAGGAAGTGGCACAGAAATCTCATGTTAAGCTGAAGGAGAAACAATAGCATCGGTTCCTTCTGTGCTTAATCTGCTTATTAAAAATTACTCTAACTCACATAAGATTCATTTGTAAAACATCCTCCTCCCTCCTCATAAGTTGAAATATTAACACCAGAAGTAAAATCAGCTTTAAAGTGCTTTCTTTTTCATTCATGTATTTACTTAGATGCTTCTTAGAGGACACAGTGAAACTACATTGTTTCGCTTCATATTCCTTGCTGGGTTCCATTTAGTAGTTTTATTTCCTTTTTTTTTTTTTTTACTTGATTCTTATGGTCTAACATGGTGTTGTGGTGGTTCCTTTATACAGAAGAAAAAAGGTGGGGATTTTGGGAGGTTTCTTTGGTTGTTTGGCTTTTTTTAAAATTACTTTATTTTTGGGTTTGTTCATGTGTATTGTGTGTTCTTTAAATGTAATAAGCATTCCTAAAATATTTGTGTTCACATCAGGCTACATAATTTTTTTTCCTATTCTCTGACTTTGTTATTGTTGCTATTGTTTTACAAAACACAGTTTGGAGACTCAAACAAATTGGTACGCACCCTTTGAAGGGCTGAAATTAGTCTTTGAAGTGCAGCGCGATATGGACTTGACAGCTCTTTGAAACAAACAAGGCTGGAGATGTGGTTTGCAGAAATTCTCCTGGATGCAATCCATTTCTGGTGCCTGGGTATCGGGGAAGTGGGTCAGCAGATTGTGCCAATGGATAAAATATGTGGATAGGATTGTTTGGTTGCTTTGGTTTTGGGGATGGGGCAGATTTGTGTTTCTTCTATCTCTTCTTGACACAGGCAATTTTATTTTCTAGATTATTGGTTCAGGTGTCTTATTCCTTTTCAAATCAGAATAATACCTTGCTTTTATTACAAGTTGTACTTACTGTATGTATTTCTATTATTCATAACATGGCATAAGAAGTATACATAAAATAGTATGGGTAGGAAAAAAAAAGCTCATGCATTGCCTGAGAATTAAACATATGTCAAGACCCGTGAGTTGTGAAATTTCATAAAGTAATGCCTGAATCCTATGCTAATATGATTTTAAACAAATATTTCTTGAATAAACTGGGTGGCTAGGAAAGGTTTTTCTCTCTCCAAAACTGAGTAATAGCAGCAGTAAATGATAAGAGTTAATACCCATGTGAATATTTCCATTTCACCTGCCAATCTCGCACTACTTTACAGAAAAGAATGAGTAGCTTTTCTCGCTGGGTTTATAGGAGGGAGTTTGCTGTACCGCATACATACTTTACAGATGGTTATAATTTCTAGAGCCATCACTCAATTTAGCTTGATAGTAATTTAGCCCATGGGAATCCTTCTCACTTATGTTGCTCTTCCCTTTGTTAACATCAAAAAAATCAAGAACCGGGGAACTGACACCAAAGCCTCATTTCTATGGAAAGGCAGAATTTCCTTCCTGCCTTGTGCCACCGCCCTGGTCCATAACTACATCTCTGGGCAGACATAGCTTTAGTTAGTTACCCGGCTAGTGAAAGCTGGACTTCTCCTTAGCGCATGCAAGTGAAATACTTCCCTTGCCGGTTCCCCCTTCACCTCTGCTGAGGCTGCTGCTCATGTTGCAGCCCCCCTGGTTTTTAGGGATAAGCCTTGTAGCTGCAGGTCACAGACCGGCTTATCTACTGCCGCAAGAAAGCAGCAACATTTGCCCTCTAATGACCTTGGAGCTGGATTAAGTAGTGACCTATAAAAGAGGTGGTATACCCACTTTCCAGTCCCTTAAAGCCATTTATTCCTATTAGTGTAACTTTTTTGGCATCAGTTTATTTTCATTCAATGAGTTAAGATCACTATCAAAATGCAGTGAAATTAATTCAGACAAGAATATGCAAAGGAAATTTTCATGGTTCAAATAAAAGCAGCCTCCTCCTCTTTTTTTCTGCCTTTCTGCTTTTTATTTTACTTTTATGACTGCAATTGGAAATCTTAGGCCCTCATTTTTGCTAAGTGTAAGAACAGCTTACGTGTTTCACTGGCAAGTGCAGAGGTCTTAATGTGACTATATCTTCACCTTGTCAGAGAGGTATTAAAAGACCTGTGACAGATGTCCTGGTTCTACCAGAATGAAATTTTAAACAGGGTGCAAGTGAATGTGGCATGAATGTTGTAACTGTTTAATGCCTGTTTTATGCCACTTTGGAGGTTTTTTTCCTTTTTTTTTCTTTCCCATAAAGTTCTTTTCTCGCTTTCTTCAGAAATCAGTGGGTTTGTAATTAGCGAGACAAGTTAGCATCTGAATCTCCTGATTTACTCTTGATATAGGTGCTGAGGTTTGTAAACATAAGCAGAGCCAGGGACTGGTAACACTAGCTGAATTGAGAAAATTCAGAAGAATCAAGGATGTATCTGAGTAATGTATGGAGTCCTATAGGACCTCAGAGTAGATAATTGGAACTTCATGGCTTTTAAGACTGCTGATGTATTTGGAAAAAATTATTGCCTTGTGGAGAACCAACAAAATTTGATTTCGGCTTCAGGACAGAGGCATCTGTGATTCCTGTTTTACGAAAACCAAGCCCCATCACTGTGAGGGGCCATAGTGTAAATCAGTGCCAAATTTATTTCATCCCCCTTGTGTTTACATGTTGAGTGGCTGAGAGCAAACATTTCAGCACCTTGGAATTCTTCTAGTTACTTGCCATTTAATGCTCTTATCAGACAAACTGTAAATAAGAGTGTAATTAATTATTCTCTACTTACATGACAAGTTGCATATAAGTTCCATCCCCCCAGGAGTCTATTGTTTACCTGATCGTGAAGGGAAATTACTGCAGGGTTATCTGGAGACTACCTGGAAGATGAACGTGAGTTTTGCATCCAGTTATTTGTACATCCTTTCCTACATGATAGCTAGATTTCACTGAAGAGCCCACATAAAGAAGGAAGAATTAGAAGACACCAGCTCTTACAACTGCAGCTGGCTTATTTTCACTAGCCTGGAAGAATCAACATACGGCAAATTCTTTATTCCTAACTAAATTTTATGCATAAAAAAGCTTCAAATTCATAGTTCTGGAGACAAAATCCCTGTGCTTATCCACACTGAAGACGCCACTAAAAGTGATGCCAACTCCACGCACTGCAGTTGTGTCCTGGAGGGTGCTTTCTTGGGGTGAATCAAGTACTTTGTGTCCATCGCAAGATCCTCTGCTCACTCCTGCTATTACTATTGGGGAATGAGTGTTCTCAGGGTCAGGGACTGCATCATGTCACTGCATGGGTCGGTCATGGTATACATATGAAACATCAGCAAATGTAATTTTCTTCTCTAACAGCAGAACTGCAGCCAGTCTTTTCAGTTCCCTGATTTTGGCCCCTCTCTGCTTCCTGAAGTCCTGAAAAAATATTTTAGGCATAAAATCGTAAATGACAAAAGTGTAGCTACTGAGAAAAATCCTCCAAAAAGTGAGACAGGAGAGACATTAAGACATTTGCAAAAGAGGAGAGGGACTAATTAACCTTTTGCTTTGTCATTGTCATGGCTTTGCCTTGAAATTTTGTGCATCTTCTGAATTTCAAAACAAAGATCTAATGCATGAATAGACACAAAAGTATCTCCCCCCCCCCCGACTTCAGTGTTTGGGGAAAAAAAAAAAATCATAATTTTGGCTCAATTTCTCTTATAGTACTGTAAATTAGAAGTGATTACATAGAGACCACAGAAACCTTAATTAGACACTTCATTAATAACTACTGTAACCTTTATAAATGCTTTAGGATGACCCAAGCGTTCAATAAGTAAACCTTTGTATAAAACTTTTCCCAAGTGAAGTTGGTAGGAGCATTACCATTGACTTCACTAGAGGTAAGTCTACACTGTAGCTTTTTAGTATGCAGGCAACCTAATTCAAGGTTGTGTGACATAATGATTTTTTCTTATCTTCCTCCAGCTATTCTGTCTGTTTTGTAATTACCTACTGCTTCTCCAGGCACTGGAAACAAGATTGTACTTCTAATAGATATTGAGAGATTTGGGGCTTTTCTTAATAGAATATAGAAAGACACTTAACATGTTAATAGTACACTATGATCTGAAAACACTCTTTTTTAAAAATTGAGTTCACAGTTAAAGCTCTTAAACTGTTTCCAGGTTGATCAGTTGGGCTTCTACTAAAAAGTCTTGCAAAGAGTATGACGGGCTCTTTACTGGAATTGTCATTTTGGTTTTCATTTGTAAATGAAGGAGATTTGGTGACCATCCTACTGATACCAAATGTACATTTCTTGCCATCCAAACACAACCATCTTCAAATTTTGGATGACAGAGAGGCATTAACTTCTCATCTTCTCACCCTTTGCATCTTCTTAACACCTCATTACAGAGGAGCACAGGTTCAGTATTTTACCCACCTGAATCACTCAAATAATTTAATTGTGGGTTTCCCTTCCTCTTCCCAGATAGTTTTTGGAGGTCATTAACCTATTGCAGGGAAGCTGGCTAGCTCTGGTCTGCTGTTTGGCTTAGTAAACAGTCTGGTGGTCACTTTACCAGACAATAGGGCTCTTTTGAATTTATTGTAAGGATGGTTTGAAGCCAAAAATCCTCTGGAAGATCCCACCAGAAACTGCAAAGCAGCGCAGGGAGGGAGGGTGGAGAGAAGGAGTGGAGTTTGATCTGTACCCTTGAATGAATATATGGTAGATAATATACAGTAGAATAAGGCTATCCATATGGGAACTGCATGCTACTTGTTGTCTTTGTCAATAGCTTTCCCATTTCCCTGATAGCTTGGATGTGAGATTTCCCCGATACCTCAGCTGTACTGCAGAGGATTAAAGCCTGTTGGAGATGGTCTTCAAGACTGAAAGACAGATGTTGTGCATCCCTCTAACTAGTTCGGTCCCCTTCTGGTCTGCCTCATTATCCATCACTTACAGCACAGTGCAGCTCTGCGGAGCAGGCTCTATCAGGACCAACTGGTGTGGTAAAGCCAGCTTCTACACTCCACCTTTACCAATTTTCCAGCTCTTCACAGAAACTGGATATTCACATAAGTGTATAGAAACTATGGAATTTTCTTTGGCTTTCTGTCTGGAGAAATTTTCCCTGGCTGATTATCTCAGTATTATTGCAAATATTACACATGGCAAAAAAAAAAAAAAAAAGACAAAAAAAGACAAATCTACAAATCTGAATGCTGCTTGAAAGAGAAGAGGTAAACTAAGTAGAAGAAACGCTTTACAAAATAGATATAGGATAAAGAAAAGTACCTTAATTCAGTAACCAATTGCCTAAAGCCAATTTTAACCATGAAGAGGTTTGTCAGTTCAGCTTAGAATAAAATTGGGTGGGAAAAAACCCCCAGAAATGAAATGTTTTAGGTTTCCAGGGTGAGGAGAGAGCTGTGAGACTGCAGCAAACCAGCACAATTGCACACCACCGGATAGCAGGAAGCAGTCAGAATAGCATTTCTCATTTACCTGCATGCCAGGGCATGATCCTGACTACAGCTTTCAAGGTTTATGGGGAATAGGTCCTCAAATCTCATTGCAATTCAGTTGGAGCTGGCTGTCTAATTTCCTCCTCTGTAAATCTCATTTTATATGAAGGACACGGCCACAGAGGGCCAAAAGCAACATCCCTCAGGTAACAGCACTGTGTTCAGCATGATGCGCTCTGTGCTATGAAGTTCACCCTAAGAGCAATTGTGCTTTAAACTGACAGTACCAACAGGAATGTGACAACAGGCTTTATTATTATTTAAGGCTGTGATTTTAATAGTAATTTCCACAAAACAAAATTTTGCGAGAGAGAAAATAATGTTTTACACAGGGCCACACAGGGCCAATGTTTTACAGAAAGCCACTGAATGAAAATGCTAAATTCCCTTCAACCCTTCGGCGGTGAAAGGACATTTTAGAAGCTTCAAAGTTCTCTGTTATTGTATACGAATTTGCATATATCTCTCATCCCAGAAATGAAAATACCAAATGCCTCAAGCCACAAAATACTCTCTGTGTATTTCTGATTTAATTGTGACAAAGAAGCTTTGGAAATCTCAAGGAGTTGAGAGTGGTCTCTGGGGACTCTACTCTGATTTCCCTTAGAAGTTGGCACAACATAGGTGTAAAATGGCTTCAGATGAAATGATTCATGAAGTTATTAAAAAAAAAAAACTGGTGAATGAGGTATCTTCAAGCCATAGTCCTATGATGTAGGTGAGAATTTAACCAATATTCAGAAGGAAATTTTATGACTTGCCTTTTTCTGTGGATTAGCTCATGGACTCTTCGACCTTCACTCTCACACTTCAGGGACTGAGTACTCCCATTCTCTTTGCACTGCAGTTGGCTCTTCTGTTGAGTTACACCCATTTGTCCTTTTTCAGTCCACTAAATGGCCTTCAGCTTCTTGTGAAGGTCAGGAATATGAAGAGGATTGCAATAAAATAGCATTGTTCCAAAAGACTCTTTTTTTATTAGCATTAAATCTTGGAGCAGCTGCTAAGAGGAAAGGATCATAAACATTATTGGGCACTTTTAATTACAGTAAATGACAGTTCCAGGTTGTATTATCCTGTCCTTCTCTATATTCAGCATGAGTCTTTCTGGAGTAAAACTATAATATTGAGCCCTATCAATATAGTCTTATCTGAAATCATATACCTATGGAAGCCAAATCCTGTTTGCTTTCAAACCCAGGTAGACCTATCAACATCAATAGAAATATCAAATAAGTTAAGTGAAAGGAATGTGGCACTTGCTTTTTTTGGCATGAAGTGAACAATGCAAATGACTATAATTTACAGTTTATAAATATTCATGAGGAGAAGCTTAGATTCTGTGACACACACTAGAACTGGGTTGTTTTGTTGAATTTTTGCACCAAACTCCAGGGAAATTCAGGTAAAGTAAGATTAAAAGAATAAAAATAAAACCAGCAAAAATGGTTTTATCAGTGATTTGTCTCAGTGTGGCATCTGTTCACAATCCTTGGGTCAGAGCCTGGGCTTTAAACACTAGCTTGACTTGTGTTTAAACTGCTGAAGTGACAAGCCTGGACTCCAGTTCTACTGACCCAGTTCTCTCATTGGAAAATCTCCTGCTCCTGCAGAGCGAGCGATATGTCTGCAGCAGGGCAAGCCTGTGCTCCGCTCCTTACGTGATCAGAATTAGCTAGTATTTTTTGTATATTTTAATTTTCAAGCCACTTACAAAGTGATTTTTTTTTCTGCGTCTCTGCCACGTGCATTTATCTTTAGACTGACTTATTTCTCAGCATCACTAGTACTTATCTGCCGCTTCACAGACTGATTTCTCATGCACAAAACCAAAGCAAAGCTTGGTGGAGTTTCAAATGAAGTGTAAGCAGACAGCTGAAAATTAGCAGCTATATGCCTACCCAGGGCTATGAGATAGGCAAGGAGAATTGACTCCTAACTCGTTACTAAGAAGGACTGGTCCAAAAGTCTGTTGGTTGCTCTGCTCCCTTCCGCCCTGTTTGCTTAATCTTTGCTCAGAGGGTCAGCACTCACTTAACACAGCAATTAGCCAACCAATACCCCCTACTATGCAGCAGCAGCCATATGTCTGTATGGGGTATTTGCACCCCATTGCAGGGATTTTGCTACATGGTTGTATTTTCTCTTTTGAGGGTAGACAACCTCAGATGCACATATAACAACCTGGACACAAATGACTGGGTCACCTACTTCCATGGTGCACGTGGAGTGGGATTCCATCGCAGCTGCACTATCAGAAGTACCGAAGTGCAAATTCTGGTTCCCACCTTGGCTTCCTCTGATCAATACTATATTACCTGTTAATGACCTTTTCAAAATGGAAAGTGGGATAGTTTTACTGAAGGATACTCACAGGGAAATTGAAGCAGTGTTGGTGTTTCTGACCATGTTAAGTATAACTCTGTTTCTTTGTAGTGAGAGAGTACGTTCCCCCTTTCAAAGAGATGCTGAAAAGGGGCTTAACAATGTTTAGTAACTTGTAAAGTCATTTGTTTTAAAGAGTATTTTAGAAAATATCTGCTTGTGACTTATCAGAGCTTTTTCCATATCTTGATGAAAAGCATTTTCAAGGGCAGCTATAGAGGAAGAAAAAGTATTGGTTGCCTGGTATTAATTTATCAGAAAAAAAGAAAAAGCCAAGTGATTAGAAAGAGAAGATCTTGTCTGAACATGGCCACCTCTGCAAAGCGTGGGCACTTCTGCTTACAAGTGATCCTCTTCTGACAACCCCCTGCTGCCAAACCTATCTGCAAGGTTTTGGATCCTTTTTCCCAGATGTTGGATCTCCTCAGGTGTCCTCAACCCACTTCCCAGCTGCCCAGCTCTTCTGCAGCCCAGCAAGTCATGCGAGCCAGGCCACATCCCTGCTGCCAACTGCCCTGGCATTGGCACTGAATTGGTGAGGGGGCAACACTTTTGTTTTATAATTTCATTACGGAATTCAGTGAGAACCCAGGGTGAACTTCTCTCCTATAAATCATGAGTAATGTAACCACTGGCTTGGTGCAGTCAGGATTTAAATTAATATTCTCAGTGTTTGTAGGTTGGTTTGTTAAAATTACTTGCTTTTTGTTGGATCCTGGCTTTCAGCAAACTTGTATAGAGCCCTGGAGGTAGGGACAGCTTTAGGAACTGGTGATGTAGCTGACAATCATAACAAGATGATCTACGAATGAAAAGCATTTTTTATTTCTTGGCAATCATTACATCTTGATGAAATCAGCAAGAGGTTTGACTTACACGAGGGAAGGGCTGAGAGAAAACTATTGTTTGATACACCAGAAAATAGGCCAACTTTGGCATCATCTGTTGGTTTCATTCCTTTTTTACATTTTGTGGGGCTGGCCATGTCTACCTTACTTGTCAAGTGCAGGTCCAAGTCTGTTTTAAAGTCCAGCTGCGTTCACCCTCTTTATTTGCTTATGCAGAAGCACAAACTTAGGAGGGCCCTGGGCTGAGCTCCTGTGCTTGCTGAAAGCGGAGAGCCAAAGACACCCTGTGCTACAGCTTGAACACCAGGTTTACATCCCCTGGTCTATGTGAAAGGGGACCTTGCTTTACCCCTTCTCCTCAGTCGGTCCCGATCTTCCTCTGCCAGACGGGGAGAAGTCAGACAGTACTGCAGGCAAGCTGGGAGACTGTCTTCAGAGCCATGGCAAGATCTGGCAGACTTCTTCAGTTTCAAATAGTAGGATTATTAATATGTTATAGTTCAAATAGTAGTATTTTTAATATGTTAAATTTAAATGTTGCCTGCCGTCTTCCACACCATCTCAGATCAGTGTTAAAAATTTACAGATACTCTAGTAGTTCCTGTTCCCATTGGCAAAAACTAACCGGGGAATTTCTTAGGGGGAAGGACGCAGGGAAGGTGGGCCAGAAGGAAAACTGGAACTTCATGGTAGTCCTAAGCTAAAACCCGCTGAAGTAAATAAGAGCTCTCTATGAACTTAAATGTGTTCAGTCAGGAAGTGTAAGTGCATTTGTACATACTGAAGCACAAAAAGAGGCAAACAATGTGCTTGTGTCAGCTTTGCTTTTCCTGAAGGTACATGAATGGCTTTTGCTTTGTGGGGTTTTTTTTCTTTTTTCTTTTTTCTTTTCCTTTTTTTTTTTTTTTTAAATTTTCACAAGAATATATGCCCTAGGGGGTGATAGAAAGAAAAAAGTAATTTATCTGGAAATTTTTGTTATGGATTCATTCTCCTGCTGATTAAAAAACCCACTGAAATGTGAAAATTTTCAGCCATCTCATTTCATTTATCTGTGAGCATCCATACTGCACGCTGAGGTCATTAGTATCTCAGGTGTATTACTTCACCCCCGTCTGTTGCTATGGAAATAGCTCCAAGCATCTTCAGTGCCTTGGCTGTATACTGCACATGCATCTTGGCAAGAAACGCTGTGCACAAGAGAGGAAACTTTAGTTTTAAAACATACTGATACAAATTTAAATATTTACAGGTATTTCAAATTCTTTACTTGCCTGTAAATCCACCAATACTTAGTGGTGATTTTATGCAGATGTATTTCCTTCTCACCTACCTGATTTTTGTCCCTTCCATTTGTGTGTAAGTGATTTCTGAAGAAAAGGAACGTCCTATACAGAAAATAACAATTATATAAGGAAAAAGTTTTTTCCTCCCATGTGTCTTTCAGATTTCTAGGTATTCCTGTGGGTGGCTCCCAGCAATATAGCTGTACAAGCACTGCATCTAATATACTACTGTATTTAATAATAGATCAAGCTGCAGATAGTGTCACGTTCTCCCTGAATTTACTGTTTTGACTTCCTCTTTTCATACTGCACTGGTAATTATCGGATGGCTTAAGCATAGTTAGTTGCTCTTCCAGGCTGCTTTGCACCTTTCATTTAAGGATCTTGAAGACCTTTATACAAGTTAAGACTGATTTAAACGGCTGTTACCTCTCTGAGGGAATATGGAAGAATTATCACAATATTCTCTCTGTTCCAGCTGCAGGCTGCTGACTCTGTGGCTTACAACAAATACCCTTGGCTTAAAGGGGAGTGGAGCATTTCATGTACATGGACTATCTGGGGGTGTGCTGTGCCCCCGTGACAGCTAGGAAGGGAGACAGACTAGCGTGGCCGATGAACCCAGGCTGCCAAGTATCCCCTGGAGAGCTGTCTGCAGCTGGCTTCAAATTAAAGGCAGCTGTGAGGACTGATCTTAAATTTCTGGAAGACTGAAGTGCTCTCCTTTCCTTCACAAGCTTCAGGGCTGGGAAAGCCTAAAGGTGATATAAAACAGAGAGGGTTTTTTTTTTTTGTCTGTTCCCCCCCCCCCGCTCCAGTTCCTTACTTTAACTATGAGGTAGCATTCTTCCAATTAACCCAGTGGTGAGAAAGTTTTAGATATTTTTACCAGAGAAAAACAGCCAACTCCTGTACATAGGAAGGGAGCTAAGGCATTAGCGGAAACACCTCCTCTGTGTGAGATGTGCCGTAAGTGTCCATTACCTGTGTACTGTCTTTGCCTTTCTGCTCCCACACTGTTCCCTGTTGCCACTAAAGTTTTGAAGCTCTCCCCCACCAGAATGCCTTTCAGAAGACCCTGAACAATGCAGTGAGCAAGACTTACGTTTTTAATCTACCTGGTTTGGGATGTGCAGTGAGCAGCCCCCCTGTCATTCCTTGCTCATTTGATTGTGCTGTAAGCTTATAAACTTCTGTTTGGAATAGTGCTCTGGAGACTTGCTAGCAGCCAGCTAATAATTTCTATAATCCTATCTCCCAGACACAGGAGTGTGGGCTATATTCTGTTTCCACCATTTTCTCAGAATATAATCACTTCCAGTGGGGACGGACAGATGTAATAGAGAGACAAATTTCATCTACACAGCTCGACAGACCTCGCAAGGTGGTTCTGTTATGAAACCTGTGTATCAGTGATCATCAGCAGGTTGAATTAGTCCAACAAACAGTTTCCTAGTACACCTGCCTGGCTGTTGGTATAGGTAATGGGCCCATCTGCTGGCTGAAGCAGCAGCCATGCAGCCTGAGATGACATAAAACCCCATAAAACCCCCTAGAGCACAGGTTTGTTTGATACCTGGGAGAGTGGGAGAGTTCATAGGATTTCTTTCTAACCTTTGCTAGTGGTAGGTTTAGGCTTTGAAGCTGTGAGATTTGATTACCTCGGGTTTCCCCCCCACCTTCATGCACCTAACACACGTGCTTTTCCCCTGATTCTCTTAGGCATAATTGGCTTGGAGAGGGGTGGTAAGGATGAAGGGGCAGCAGTAGCACAGAATATCTTTCCTTCTTAACATCCGAGTCCCAGTCTTGCTGTTATCCAAGCATACGTTTTATGCTTGCACTTGAAAGAGAAGACTTTTTCAAGCTTTAAAATTCCTTAGAGAAGAAAATACTGGGTTTTTATGGCCTTCTCTTTTCATTTATCATTTTTAAGATGTGCAGAAATGGACCTCTTGATGAGATCCTCGCCTGACAGCGGCTGGCAGTACTTCGCTGACTTTGAAGAGTCTCTGCCAAGTTACACCCAATATGACCAGGCTCATTTTGGAAGGAACTGTGCAAACAAATTATCATGGAGTGAGATGTCGGAGTTTGTGATGACACATACGTAATGTTGCACCTAATATTTAGCAAAGGCATTTGGCTTGGTTTTCGGTGTTCTTGCTGAGTATGACATCTGGTATGATGGAAACTTATACCCACATTATAAAATTTAAGAAAAATATTATCAAATTAATTCTGGTGGCTGCTACCTTAAAGTTTCTGATTTGGTTGGTGGGATGCAGAGTTTTTACTGGGATTGTAAATAGAAGGCATTGGTATCATGCTTATTGCAGTTGATCGAGCTATACGTGTCTCCAAGGGGCAGTTAACCCATATCACCCCCCAAATAAGGGGTGGGGGGGAAGAGATCAGTGTCTGCTCCCAAAATGCTGACTGTAAAGCCTTTATGTGCAAGCATTTGTTACAGACTAGAACTAGGCATTAATAGGAATTCCTTCTATGAAGAAGCATACCCTTCCTGGAGCATGTCTTTCGCTGCCAGTATCTTGCAGTGAGTGAAACGACAGGCAGTGATGGAGGAGAGAATTGCCAGGGCTGAACGAGAGCTTTTGTTTTTGATGAGATGCTGCTTGTGAGCAAATCCTCAGGAGTTCGGCACTAAAGCGTGTGGGTGCCAGGGTGTCACGACTTCTTCCACTAACTTTTGTGTTGATGTATAAACATGCAACTCTGCCAAATAGAAAATTTTCTTCTTTTTTGAGGATTTCGGGGGGGAAATGCTGACTACTGCAGGTGTCACTAAAGTTGATTAGTAGCAGTAATAGAGACATGGATCCCAAGCAAAAAAGGCCATCATCTTCCAGCACCTTTGCCTTTATAGTTGCTTCATACAGCTTTAAATAATTATATTAAGTACCTACAGGAGACTGTCATGCCAAGGTCCTGCTGATGCTGTTGTCAGTGGAGCTATACCATTGTAGGAAATGGTGGGCAGTCCTTTTCAGCAAAAAGCTCTTGCATAGACTTACACTATTTACAGACGTCATTGGAAAAAACTTACATTTAGAACAGACTAGAATGAGAAAGGTACAGAGTTTGCCAGCAGGAATTCGTGAAACCCATGTACTACTGGTTTTATTGACAAAGACATTGAGAAGTGACAACTGACTTTGGGCAAATTAATTTTGGATCCTCAAACAGAGATGAGTTAAAAGCTAGTGACATGCAAGGATTAGACACTGAACACCTTATAATGATGTGGACATCTATTTTTCTGTCTGTTTATAGCCTACTATATGCTTGCCACTTTCCAGTCATATTGGTCTATCCCACGCAAACTTGTATCTGAGAAAAGCTATGTGTAAGAGAGAAAATAACAGACTGAATATGCTGTCTCCAATGTCAAATGCCTTGGAAATAGAACCTCATTCTATTTCTCTTTCTATGTTTAGAATGTGTCATATTTACTCACAGAACTATACTGTATTTTCCTTCTTTTTTGACACAGAAGAAAAGCCAAGATCCAAACAAGAGTTTAAGGAACGGGGAAAAAAAAACCCCTCCCTTCTTTACCAATACTGTATATTTCAATTACAGAAGTGTAGTCAGATCAAGTGCAGGGCCATTTATTTCCTTTAGCTGTCAGTTTTGCAGTTTTTTGTTTATGCTTACTAGGGATGAAGAATGCATCCATTTTTTAAGAACTCTGTAGAAACCACTAGTGTATCAGTTCTGATCCTGTGGGGTATTTTTACATTAAAATTTTCACTGAAAACATGAGGACAAAGAAGAAGTCAGAGTCAGACCCACAGCCAGAAATATGTGAGAACTTAAAAGCCAAGCAGAATAATTGGATCTTTGCTAACAAACTGACAGAAACTGTCATAGATAATCAGATTAACATGGCAGAAAGCCCTGAAAACAGTGACAAAGTAATGTTCATTTCCTACCCACAGGAAACTTCGAATTTAACAAGCCAAAGAACAGGCTAGCTGTGCATAATGTCATTATCAAAGCCAAAGTGATGTTCGCTGTCACACCTATATCTCTCTCTTAAACCTCTTGAAGAAATGGAACACCTACAAGTGCTTTCCAGAGGAACCTCGTTATTTATCCCCGTGCCCAAGGTGCGTGCTGCCTGCCTTCCCCAATGCCACCCTTCACGGCCGAATCTGCCTGCTCAGTCGCCCCTCTCATTTTGCAGAGGAGCTGGTGCACCACGGTCACAGCCAGAGCTGGACCGCAATGGAAGGCAATGGCCATCTGAACCTCCTCTCGGAGTGGCGTGTTCTGAATTAACTGTAAAAGGTGGCAAGTGTTTATTCAGTATTTTTAGCATGGCTGAGCCTGTTGGAAAAGCGTTCTCCCAGAGCTGTTGTCTGCTGATAAGATACGTATGCAAAAGACTTGCGTGACCTATTTGATTGGGCCTTTCACAGTCAAAATTAAGATACGCTAAGGAAGAAGAAAAGGGTAAAAAAGCGGCAAAAAGACAAACATAAGCCTATTTCCAAATCCTTCCCCTTTAGATATCCAATATAGCGATAGCAAAATCCTAATTCTCCAAATGTGTATTTGGGAGCTTTTAATGTGTGAAGAGACTTCTTCTTTTTAAGCATGGGCTTTGTGGAAACCTGCATTCAATTTCTTCAAACTGCGTCTGTTGTCTCAGGCAAATCACTTTAATCTTCCCCTGCCTCAAATCTCTATGGTGTAGCACAGATAGATTAAGTTTACCGCAGATATCCAAATTATCAATGGCACGAACCCTCCAGGAAAAGACTCCTTTGATCATGCAGTAAGAAGAGCCCTACTGAAGCTAATGAGACTGAGCATGCAGGATGAGTGCTGCTGTAGGTATAATAAAGCTACCGGCGAGGTGGGAGGGAGAGTAATTTTTCCTCTGCATCTAGATTGCATTTTGTTGGTGGAGGGAAGGCAGAAATCCAAGTGGATCCAGGTTTGTATCTATGAAATGTCAGTACATTTTTGTCAGGCTGCTTACGTATGCATCCTGCTCTCCCTGCGTTCCTCGTGAGTATATAAGCCATCCTCCTCCAGTGACCCAGCAACGAGTAATTACCTCTCCTCCACATCGTTTAATCATGCTGGTATTTTACATGGCACAGCTGTGTTGCACTTGCTGTTGCTGGAATTAAATGCGCCTTATGGCTTTCACCTCAAAAAGGGCTGATCCTGCAAGGTGTAGCCTGCTCTCCTCGCTGAGAAGTGCCGGCTGGCACTCTGGGTGACACCTCCCTGCTCAACTGCGGGCGGTGGGGCCAGGTCCAAAAATTGGTTGGCTGAAACCTGTGGCCTGTGTGGTGCAGGAGGTTGGCTGAGGAGGTCAGAGTGCCTCTAAGACGATCAATCTGTGCAGCCCTAGTGCTGAGGTGTTCAGACTGAAAGTGGAGTCCCTTTTAGCAAAAATTGTTCCTGCAAAATGGTACTTTAAGAGTGGAGAGCATTGTAAAGTTGCAGACTGTTATTGGATGTATTTATTTTGCTAACTCTCTGTTGTCAATCTGTCTACATGATGTTGACGGAGATTTGTTAAGTGCTGCTTTTCTGTCCTTTGTCGTGCTTTCTTTATATTCTGAGTGCTGTAGGAAAGACGCTAAGTATATGGCCATATCCTTTTTTATGGTTAGACACGCTGTCCAAAAACAATCCCTGAGACCAGAGATGGTGTGAAATAATCTTCTTCTCTATTTTTCTCTATACAGTTAGTTTTATTCTTGATTGATGGGGAGATCCCTCATTAGTCATCAATGGAGTTACAGCACCATAGAATAATTTAAACAGGAAGGGATCTCTGGTGGTCATCAGGTCCAACCCTCCATTTAAAGCTGGGAATTTTGTAGAAATATTGTAGAAATAATGAACTTCTGGTTAAAAAACAGAAATTGAACTTTGAAGATGTGCATTAACGTTTCTTCTCTGCCTCAGATTTATTTCAATAATCTCAGTCATATTGTTTGTGGTAAAAGACCTAAAGATATTTTATTTTCTAGGTCCTTTTATACTGTGTTTGCCACTTTGCTCAGCTAACGCTTCCTTTTCCCGCACTTTGTCTATTTTTTGTGATAATCAAACTCCTTTAGGGAAAGGACTAGTTGTTACTCTGTACAACATCTAGGGTATTTGAATCTTGATCGTGGTTATCTTATAGTAACAATACTCTTCAAAAAAGATGACACCACTACCTCTAGACAGGTCTCTCGTAAGGATACTCGGTACTAATTTTCTATGACAGGACTGTAGTACAGGATGTCCAGCATCAACCATAAAATGTTCTTTCCTGAAGCAATGAACTTTGGTAATAAGTTAGTCACCACTGTCTCTTGTACATGAAAGAAAATGAATGTTAATCATGGTAGTGAATAATGACCCCAGGATGCATCTTATGGAAACAAATGTATGTTATTTTGCTTGCTTCAATAAGGGTCATATTTGCCTCAATAAAAAAATACAAAATGCTACAAAATAAGTCTGCTCTTAGCTGCTTGTCTGCTACCCATCAGTGGTTCATTACTGTGTTATGGTGGTGTTATGTACAAAAGCATGTGTACAGCATATTGGATCCCTACCTATGTTGAACACTTAAATGAAAAATGTGCATGAAGGCAACTACAGGCAGCTTGTCAGGCTGAGGTAAAGCCCCCTTCAAACATGTGCAGGTTCAAACAAGCTTTTTTAATAAGCAAGCTCTTGTAATTGCAGTTTTGGTCAGCTACTGACCTGGTTCATTTGCAAAGCAGGGGCTCCTCTACAAATTGGTCTGTGGACCACAGGTCTCTTGTTCTAGGCTTGTCTTCCCTCCTGGAGAGGGAAAGGCATGTCAAGGCCCCTAAGCACAACAAGGAGTCACAGAATCACAGAATCATATAGGTTGGAAAAGACCTTTAAGATCATCGAGTCCAACCGTAAACCTAACACTACCAAGACCACCACTACACCATGTCCCTAAGCACCTCATCCAAACGTCTTTTAAATACCTCCAGGGATGGGAACTCAACCACTTCCCTGGGCAGCCTGTTCCAATGCTTGACAACCCTTTCAGTGAAGTAAAATTTCCTAATATCCAGTCTAAACCTCCCCTGGCGCAACTTGAGGCCATTTCCTCTCGTCCTATCACTTGTTACCTGGGAGAAGAGACTGACCCCCACCTCTCTACAACCTCCTTTCAGGTAGTTGTGGAGAGCGATAAGGTCTCCCCTCAGCCTCCTTTTCTCCAGGCTAAACAACCCCAGTTCCCTCAGCTGCTCCTCATCAGACTTCTGCTCTAGACCCTTCACCAGCTTTGTTGCCCTTCTCTGGACACACTCCAGCACCTCAATGTCTCTCTTGTAGTGAGGGGCCCAAAACTGAACACAGTATTCGAGGTGCGGCCTCACCAGTGCCGAGTACAGGGGCACGATCACTTCCTTAGTCCTGCTGGCCACACTATTTCTGATACAAGCCAGGATGCCATTGGCTTTCTTGGCCACCTGGGCACACTGCTGGCTCATATTCAGGCGGCTGTCAACCAAGACCCCCAGGTCCTTCTCTGCCTGGCAGCTTTCCAGCCACTCTTCCCCAAGCCTGTAGCGTTGCATGGGGTTGCTGTGGCCCAAGTGCAGGACCTTGCACTTGGCCTTGTTGAACCTCATACAATTGACCTCAGCCCATTGATCCAGCCTGTCCAGGTCCCTCTGTAGAGCCTTCCTCCCCTCAAGCAGATCAACACTCTTGCACAACTTGGTGTTGTCTCCAAACTTCCTGAGAGTGCACTCGATCCCTTCATCCAGATCATTGATAAAGATATTAAACAGAACTGGCCCCAGCACAGAGTCCTGGGGAACACCGCTTGTGACCAGCCGCCAACTGGAGTAAACTCCATTCACCACCACTCTTTGGGCCCGGCCATCCAGCCAGTTCTTTACCCAGCGAAGAGTGCACCCGTCCAAGCCATGAGCAGCCAGTTTCTCCAGGAGAATGCTGTGGGAAGCAGTGTCAAAGGCTTTACTGAAGTCTAGGTAGACAACATCCACAGCCTTTCCCTCATCTACTAGGCGGGTCACCTTGTCGTAGAAGGAGATCAGGTTGGTCAAGCAGGACCTGCCTTTCCTGAACCCATGCTGGCTGGGCTTGATCCCTTGGTTATTCTCTACATGCCGTGTGATGGCACTCAGGATGATCTGCTCCATCATCTTCCCTGGTACTGAGGTCAGGCTGACAGGCCTGTAGTTCCCCAGGTCCTCCTTCCGGCCCTTCTTGAAGATGATTGCATTGATGCTGCATTGATGTCATAGCATTGATGCTGCAGTCATAGCATTGATGCTGCAGGTCTGCCTGTGCTTCAGCATTTACATTCCAAACTTGGCAGAAACTGAACTATCAGGGACCTGTGGGGTCACCCTCATATCCTGAAGTTCAACTGGCCTGCTTACTGGTTGATAATGTCCTATACATCAAAGGTTTACAGAATAAATTGACAATGCCAAAGGGTTTGCAAATGACCTTTTAAGCAATCCTAGCCATCAGTGCAGGCTGAAGGCTTACAGTCAAGGACTATGAACTGTTTTGGTTGGTTTTGACTAGCATGGATCATTAATGTAGTATGTCAAGAACTGTATGTGAGCTTTTGTTTTGGTATAGTTTTATTTCTGTTCTCTGAAATTACTTCTGCTTCGGACTAGTGTGTAGCACACAGGACAGTATGTAAACTAGCTAGGGTTAGATCTTTTAAGGCTCTGCCTACAGCAGGAAAAATAGCTTTTAGCTTCCTAATTTAAAAAAAATCATGTGGAGTCTCTTTCTGTGTTTCATATTTCCAGATTTTGGGAGATTTTTATATGCATGCAGTTTGGGGACTTAAATGGGTGAACTTGTGCTGGGTGCTGTTTAAACACAAATACAGAGGCAAGTTCTGCCTCAGAGATCTACCTAGGAAAGACAAAGCCAGGCTGCTTGATCAGCAGTATTGCAGCTGCAGGTGGTTGAAGATGGAGTGATGCCGTGATATGAGCTGACAAGACTAAGCAGATGTGCAGCGTAGCTTAACTGTTGGATGCAGGGGGAGAACGCTATATACCACCAATATAAATATCTATTTTCAGAAAATCTGATTGGCAGCAAGAAAGGCTAGCAAAAAATAAAAAATACAGAAGCAAGGAATACAGAGAACCACTATGTGAGTGTGGGTTTTATTGTTTTTTGGGGGTTTTTTTTGTTCATATTCAAAGACATGACGCAATGCTTCATCTTCCTATGCAAACAGCTGTGTGTATATGTGCCTCAAATTTAGCTTCATTTTACAAATAGTTTCTCGGCTAGTTTTTTGCTTCTTCATCAGAACTCTGCTTAGGCGTGTATCAATTTCAAGGAGAGTTTCACTGGAAAAATTTACTGGGTGCAAAATGAAATTCCTAGTTTTAAAGAGAGACTGATTCTGGAAGAGGTAGTATTTTAAGGACCTGAGCATTCATCTGAGATGTTCAACCTTCAGGTCCTCTGCCTGTTTCAGCAGGCTGCCAGTTTACAAGCAAATGCCCTAAATTATTGATGGTTTAATGATGGCGCGCTCAGCCTTTGAGGTTGGAGCTGCCACAATCTGTGTTTATAATATGCATTGCTCCAACATAAGAGCGACTGAATTTGTAGCCTGGGAATCAAGCCCCTTGTGTGGGATGCTGTGAGCAGAGGGACCTGAACTCTAATTTTCCACCATTCATCCCTGTTCTTTTGACTATAAGCTCAATTTGTTTCAGGCCCTGTTAGCGTGTACGTACACAGAAAGTGATGACTCCAGCAGATGAAGCATATGAAACCTACACCAAAATAACAAGTTCAACTGCAGTTAAAGTCAACAAGAACTTGTCAAATGGAAACGTCTTACCTTCCCACCTCCTTCCCTTTCTTTTAATCTGGCTTTTCCTCCTTTCCCTGCTGCCCTCTTCCCTTCCTCCCACCTTGTGTTTCTTGTCTTCCATGGAAAATGTTGCAACCTCTGTTTCATCTTGGTGAAGAACGGGGAAAAAAAAAATCTCAATTCCTTTCTGCAAGATGAAAGAACAATGTCCCATCACTTTTACTGTGTTCGAGTCAGGCAAAAACTAAAGAACCTGCATATTTAGCAAGCAAAACAGATTGTAATTGGTACTCCCACTAGATGCAATAATCTTTGAATGCTGCCAAGCAGTGCTTAGAAAGGTGAGAATTTCTTTCCTAACACTTGTGGAAGAAAAATGCAAGGAAATAAAATAATTCTTGCTGTGATTCTTATTAAAATATCCAGCAATTTTAGTAAAAGTGGAGAGAAAACAGAGCATAAGGGAAGAAAAAGAGCACAGAAGAAAAAGAGCCTGTTAGAAAGGAAGATATGATTATGCCTTTTAGCAGTGTCAGTGCTGGCATAATTAAGCTGGTGTAGGGCCTGGTTTGTGAGCGGTTACTACAGAAGAAGCAGTGTTTTCTTTGTACCAAGTCTGGTTCCTTACCAATGACTTATTAATGCTTCCACTCGCTTTGCAGAGGTGGAAGCGGCTGCACAAAGCCTCCACCAGCAGAGGCGGGCGAAAAGCATGAAACGGGTGCTGGGGAACAGTGAGCGGAATTGCAGAAAGAGTGAATTATTAAGTCAGCAAACTTATAACACCTTATTTTAAATTGGCTGGCAAGATTTGGGTAGTTCAGGGGATGATTAATCTAGCAGACTCTGTCTGCAAAGCAGGGGCTTCGGCAGCCATGCAGGCTTTGGGCTTTCCCCACTTCCCTTTTGTTCTCACCCCGGTGCCACAGCAAGACCTGACCCTGCTGCTTGCCAGCCTTTGCTTTGAACGGTGTCATGATGTTGGTTACCATTCCCTTCCCTCCCAAGGCTTTTCCTTCTCCTTCCATGTGTGTTTTTCCTTTAACCCAGATCAGTTTAGTGGTTGGGTTCAGAGCAGGGTCCCAGAGTGGTCTGCCTGGGGTGGAGCGGGTGGGCAATGCCGGGAGGAGGGCAGGAAGGAGCAGTGGAGCTGCAGGAGCACCCCAGTCATGGCACCGTGGCCTTGGAGCTTCTCCACTGGCTGCTTTGTATAACGTGGCAGTTTCATAGCTTTTCCTTCGGTGCTGGCTAGAGCTGTGCCAGGAAAGCAGCCCCTTTTTTGCTCCCCCCCACTGTACCCTCCACCTGCTTATTCCTGCCTACACCCCCAGCCATCCTGTGCCCGTGCCTTCATTTGTGTGGGTACACAGAGAGGGAGACTGGGGGAGAGTTTCAAGTTGGAAATAACCACTCTGAGAGATGCAATGTGATGTGCAAGTATTGTGCCTCCAGGCCATGGTATGGTCTCTCCTTGTTTATCATCATTGCTGGTATAATTGTAATTTGTGCCACAAGAGAAAGGGCCTCCTTATATCCAACCTCTGTCCTTCTCCAGGTGGCTGAATAATACATCCCTAGAGCTACCTCCCAGCTCAGACTTCAAAAGTCTTGTTATAAGCTTGTGGAGCCCATTAACTGAACATTGTCTGAGAGAAGAATATTGTTTCCAGGAGCCTCTGGCTTTATCTGGGCTTTATCTTACCCTGAAACCTCAGATACATCCAGTAACTGACTATTCAGAGAGGAGACTCATCATCTTTCCCACTACCATGTGGCTTAAAGTTTCTCCTGTCCAAGGAGACGGCTCAGTGCAGAAGAGATGCCAGATGGGGAGGAGGAAGACTAAGAGGGCTTCTTTGGATTTGAGGATGGTGAGGGCACTGAGAGGGTTGGCAGAGGGCAGCTGGATCATGGTTCCTGAGGCATTTCCATCTGGGGTAGATCAATGCAAATGAATAACAAATAGGGCCCCTGAAATGTTAGGAGAAAAAAAAGACTATCTCCTCTCTCTCTCCAAGCCACTGAAAACCTAAGTCCGCAGCTCCTTCTTGCTTCAGCACCTCCTTTAGGGAACCCCTCTCCTTTCTCTTGCCTCACAGTACTGCAACGCAGAGGTTGTGAGAGCGGCTGATGTTCTCTGCTTTCCTGAGGCATAAAATGCAGCAGCCTAGAACGCAAGGCAGTTGGGGCCACTTCAGAAACACTGAAATTAGTTTGCAAATGTGTCAGTTCATTCATTTTTTAACAGGTGTCAGAAAAGGTAGCTGTTGTTTCAAAAGGCATTTAATTGGCATTCCAGTTTGTCTTTTTTTTAATTGCACAAAAATGCAGCGAGAAGGAAAACTGTGAGTGGGAGATTAAATAGGACAGTCGGTCTGCAATAAAATGGAGTTTCCTTAATTAAATCTGCTCAGAAGTTGCTAAAATTTTGTCATTTGCTTTATCTCACCATTTAGTTTCTGGAAAGAGGAGAGAAAGTGGGTATGTTCACATAAAAAATTATTAGTATCACCTTCTGTAGATGTCTAACAGGCTGATGTTACAGTAGAGTTCCTGGCAGAGAAATAGGTGACTCACAAAGGCTTTAAGTTTACTTAGAACTTCTGCACAGTAAATTCAGGAATTCTTTGAATGCTCAGCATCTTCATGTGTCATATCCGAATCCATGTGCTGACTTCTGAAAAGCACTTGCTATTCAACAGCACGAAGCAAGACTGTAAAAGCTAAAGAACATGAACCTAATCCCTGGCTATTATAGTGATATATTCCCTACTGTTTGCAAAGGAAATCCACAGATCTGTGACTCACCAATTCACAAAGTACATATGGACTTCTAGAGAGACAAATTTGTGATGGTACCCAAATGAATGTGTCTAGCTGCACTATAGGGTTGATGCCTACAGCCCACGTGTGTCTTAATGCCTAATTTTTAATCAGTGAAGTCCTATTAGTTACCTCTATTGTGAGTTCCTGCCCATGTTTTATCTGAAAAGCTCTACACAGCTTTTAATCAATTTTATCACTCGGATACTTTTATTCGAAATTTGCTTTCTGAAAAATATTTTCTTGCATGGACTAAAAATCATTATTCTGCAAGCTACTTTCTCAGAAAATTTAGATATTTGCTGAAATACGAAATAGCTACAGTGACATTTAAAGCACCTTTTTTTCTAAACTAAATACCCCCTGGGGAAAACTGTAAGATATTTGTCCCTCAAATTCACCCATTACTTTGGTGAGCGATCATCTCAATTTCTTTCTATTAAAAGTCTGACATTAGCTACAGCAAAGCAATTGTTATTGACACATTATTTGTTTTATGGAAGTATCCAACACACTGGACCCTGTGCAAATACGCACTGAAAACTGTCCTTTTCTTAGGAAGATAAATAGAGAAGGTAAGCACAGAGAAACACAAAGAAGCATAGCTCTGAGCAGGTAGTAATGAGCTAGTTTTAAACCTTAGCTTTCAGTCGAGTTGTTATAGCACTTAGTTTATATTGCATGTATTTTCTTTCCTCAGCTTCTTGCAGAGGATGTTTGTTGGACAGAATATAAATATATAAATTGAAATCTGGCTGAGATTTTGCTCTGGGCACCCAGCTGGCTATGGAAAGTTGCATGCTTTTCGGACACCAGCATGTTCTCAGCATGTTCTCAGCTCCCAGCTGGCTATGGAAAGTTGCATGCTTTTCGGACACCAGCATGTTCTCTGCTCATGGTGCTTTGGGTGCCCTATCAGATACGTGCAATATTCCAAACTCTGACCCTTGCTGATAAAGAAAATGGCACTTCTCATTATTTAGGGCTCAACCCTGAAATCCATCAGCAAGTCTTTTATGCCCAGCGTGGCTTTGGTGAGATTCTTGCCTGGGTCAGCTTGTTGGGGTTTGCCCTTGGGGAGTGGGGTTTTTTCAGTGTTTTATCCAGACTGTGGTGTTTACTCTTCTATAGAAGGAAACCTATAAATGCAGGTGAAATTTCTATAGCCCTCACCTGACATGCGGCACATAATGAGTTGGGTTAATGATACTGCTTCCTCGGGAGCAAATTGGAGACTTCGCTGCTGCAGTTGGTAATTAGGGATTTCAGCTGTTCTGAGCAGAATGAAGTTGAGCTGACAAAAAGGTAATTACACTGCAGTGCATTAAAAAGCAGGTACTGCGCGTATAATTACTGGAGACTTTGTGTGTGTGTGTGTGTGTGTTTTCTTAACTTCATAGTCATCCCCTAACAACAGAACCGGGGACGGCTGGCGCAGGGTACTTGCCAAGAAAAGCAAATTAGGACGGTTATTACAAAGCAATGTCTTCCTGTGTTCAAAGCCAAACTTAACAAATGCTCGCTCACTCCTGAGAGGGGGAGTAAGGAACGGAAAGAGAAGCAGAGAATTTCTGAAAGAAATTGAAGTAGTTTGTTTATGTCTACGCAGTTATGTTCTGCCCCTGCTTTACCGCTACTAATAACACAGCAAAACGGCAGTATACAAAGGAGCTCAGAAGACCTTCAGTATTTATTTCCATGTGGTGTTGTCTGCTGTGCAGTGGCCGTCTCTACGGAGCCGGGCTGGAGTGCCGGCAGCCTCGGCGTTAGCGCTTCGAACTGCAACAGCCAAACTGCGCAGAGGCAGATGTCCCCTGCCCGGTGGCTGCAGCACCTCGTCGTGCGGCCCCTCTGCTGCAGGACTCGTCCCACGGGGCAGGCTGGGGAACGCCAGCAGTTTAGTGATGGATGTTGTGAGTTACCAGAAGCACTCTTGTCTGTCCTGTGGCCTTTTGGTTTTGGCATTTAATCTGTTTAAGTTTTCACTGGATCTTCCTTTATCATTTGGTACATGCTATCGGATGTCTTCATCTCTGTCGCATCCCCAGCTTCTGCACGGGAGCAACCCCCTCCCCAGCCCTTCTGCCTTTGCCTTTCTGTGGACAGCTCTGCTCCTACCGCCAGGATTGGTGATTCTCTTTTTCTCCTCTCCTCCCTTCCATCCCCATCTCTTGAAAGGGTCAGGAACATGACAGCAGCTCTTCTCACCTCCAAGATCATTTATACGTAGGGCATCCTTGCCCATGCAGAGCTGCTGGCGCAGCCGAGAGGAAAGGCCATCTGTGTCAGCAACGACAGTCATTTTCTGTGAAGATTAATTTGGAAGTTCCCATTGACAGGACCCCTTTGCTGCGGTGCTGCGTGGCCGCCGGCAGCGAGGCGGTTCGGTGGCAGCCCGACAGCTCACCTCCTGGTGCAGTGAGTCCTGGGCCAGGGCACTGAGCTGCCATGCCACGCTGCCGCCCCGCTTCCCTCCAGCTTGGCAGCTTATGCATAGCCTATCTCTCTGGTGTTTAAATTGCTGGAACAATCAAGCCAGAGATTGGTTTGATGGAGAAATTAATGGCATTTGTGAGCATATTCAATGTATATTCATTTTCTTGCGGAGCAGGGCCGTGCAGCCTCTCAGACCATGTGGAAATGTAAGGAGCTCTGGGCTGGGTTTCCTCACCAGCTGTGATCACTGACCTGAAGCTACTTCCTTGATGTTCTGCATTAGAAATGTATAAATTCAGCAAGTTAAACACTGTTAAAGGAGCCCAACTGCCGGTGAAGGGGTGCTCAGCAGTATGCCAGGCACTGCTCTTCTTCCCACCCCAGAGAGCATGTGCTGCATCTCTGAGCAGGAAGGGAGGATGGAGAAACATCTCCTGCCGTTCCCCAGGCTTTCAGTGTGCATACAGAGATGATCAGGAGTGACTGCATCTAAATTAAAAGGGAAAGTGATGATAATGCTCTGGTATCATGACAGGTGCTTCATCCATACCTGGGTAGATCAAATTAGCCTCGCAAGACACCACACAGCAAAACACTTCTAGGTACAATACATAGAAAATGAATTTGTAGTTGCCTTCTGTGCCTAAGTTGAGGGTGTTAGACCTTGGAGATCACAATTTGTATTGTTCATCCTCTTTTATCATACAGGAGTGTAAAGGTGAAAGAGAGGGTTAGTATTCAAAGATACCACACTTGACTGGGGAGAAATTCCTAGAGGAATTATACTTCTCAAGCATGTGTTTAGGGTGAAGTTATCACTTCAAATATGAGCAAAGAATGGAGATGCCAACATTCTACTTCTGTATCTGAAAAGCTGCTAAAGATTTTTTCCCCATGTATGCAGGGAGAACAGCAAATACTACTGCAATGCCTTAGAAGGGAATTTCTTTCCATATACAGTACACACTTAAATGCAGAGAAAATAATGGGCTAGTGAAATGCTTACTTGGTGGTATCCATCAAACTTCCATAAAAACCTGAAAGCCAACACTGAAATTTTATAGCCTCAAAGAAAATAATGCTGAGTGGCATGCTGCAACGTAAAAATATGCAAAATGTTTTCATGATATAGATACAAGTGTAAAATAAAATTCTTTTCTGTGTAGCCAAATACATCACATAGAAGTAAATATAATAATTTGCTGTTGATACATGAACCTCTCTCAGGGAGAGTAATTTCCACCTAAGGAAAAGCACTGCTCTATCATTAGCAAAACAAGAGTAAGAGTGAATGCAAATGAGGTCATCTTTTTACTGATGGTCCAAATTGTGAGTCTGCTGCTGTAGTCATGGCAGTGAGCATCCTGCCTGAGCGAGGAGCCCCGAACTGCATTCTGACAAGGTGGCACAGAGAATAAGGGCAGTCTGCTCGTGCTTCACATCCTAAATTATTGATCTAGCTCCTCCTGCCATTTTAAAATTGTAACCTTATTTCTGAGGTCGTAGGGCAGGCAGGTTTGCTCTGCCACCTGGAAAACCTCAGTTTCTTTCATGTTCTTCCCTCCACCCCCCCTACAAAAAAACCCCTTCAAAACCCTGGAGATTTTTATAACCAGCACTAATAAGCTACTCTCAGTTGTATTTTCTTGAGTACAAAGCAGTTACATAGTAATTCCATGGCTCTTTGGACATAGGAAGTCCTTTTTATACTAGTCTGCGTTGTCTCTAATGTTGCATCCAATTTGCACGTGCTCAGATACAACATTGTCCAAAAGCAAGACTACTGGAAATTGGATTCTTAATAGAGCAAAATGCTTGCAGCAGAATAACTAAGATTATATCTGCAGTTATCACTGTAGACTTTACATCTTAATAATGGAGGAATCATTGCTGATAAAACAAGAATGCAGTTCTACATTACATGAGGTAAGGTTCATGGAGATGCTGGTTACTGTATCGGGCACAGTTATCTGAAAACTGTCCAAAATGTTTAGTGCAGTATAACATGATGCTTCCTATGGCATCCTGACAGTCCTGTTGTCATCCAGGGAGGGTAGCAGTGTTGTGGGGATAGGGAACGCTTTGATTAGACAGGAGGGAACAAGATGGTGCTGATGAAATTCCTCCAGATCAATAGGTCCTGGGTTAAATATTGCCATGAGATTTGTCATTTCAGGGTCTCTGCAGACTCGGGTAGCTTGCACTGCATTGATTTTTTTTCTCCAGACATATTCTCAACTATTTCCTGATCATGAGAGTTTATAAAATCTTTTTTTTTTCCACTCTTTTTAGCAAAAGCTTAACTTTTGGTGCAATTATACAATGGTAGCTGATGTCGTGATGTGTCCTAGGCTTGCCATAGTCCATCAGCAGGTTTAGTTCAGAGGATTTAGGGGGGGAAGAGGCACAGAATTTTAAACAGTTGTTATAATGAACAATCACATGGTCCCCTTGTTTTTTTCCTTTGCCTTCTTGTCGCTATCACGATTAAACTAGAGCCTTGGTTACTGCCACTCTGAGCCATGGCACTTTAAATCCTGTTTGCAGTCCAGGACATGAGGGTCACCAGGGTCTGATATCACGTTAAATGCGTGGAGCTTGGGGAAAAGCTAAGATTGAGACATTTGCTTGATTGCACATTTTTCAGTGTGCTAGCTCCTTCCTTGTGTTGAGAGCACTGAAGTAGCAGTGCTCTGTGCGACTTTGCAGACCTGGACCTTGGGGACAGGGTGGTAAGACATGTCAGGCTCATGTCACACACTGGGCACGTTTTATGATGACCCCATTGCTACTCATGCCTGAGTGCAAAACTTTAACTTTCCCTTAAATTGTTGCTGATTTCCCTCAATGAAGTTAATTCCAGGAGCTTTCCCATGACTTGTTTAATGTGGACTGTCTGAGGGAGAACAGGAGGAGATTAAATTATGTTTTCCTGCTCCTTATTATAGATGTACTTCCAGCCAAGCAGCCTTGAATCTTTCCTGTGAGCAAGACACATTTATGTTTAACAGTTGTACAAAAGAATGAAGATTCCTCACCAAAGGCAGTATAGAAAGAGGCGATTTCTACTCCTCAGTAAAAGCTGGTATGTGTTTTAAACAAACTGGTCCTTGCTAATTCTGAATTTCTCCAGAGATGGATTTTCACCCTTCAGCAAATGTGGGAAAAAGAGAATATTACACAAAACAAACTTTCTTTTCTTAGTATCTCTAGTTCTTCCTAGGTCTCTTTCTGCTGTCTCTGGGTAGTTTAGGTTCATTTCTAACAGAGATCTCCATTGAAGGTTATAGGGTTCCTTTGTTACAAACAAATTTAATTTCACCAGTAATTTTAGCTCTGGGCTAATAAAAACCAGCTTCTGCTGGATCCTATAATGACATCCAACTGCCTGGTCTTATGACTCTGCAAGCTGTTTCTAAGCTGTGTTTTTTATATCTCTTCAAAAAAGCTGCCATGAATTTGGAAAAGGCTTAGGAAAAAAGGTATGAGAGTGATGCGAGACTTGGGGAACATGCCTTATAGTGGGAGATCAAAGAGCTCGGTCTAGTTAGTTTATCCATGGGAAGGGAAGGAGTTAATTTGATTATGGTCTAGAAGAACCAACATGGAAGAGAGACTTCTGATACTACATAGCATTTTGATCTCCATATTATTTTTATTCTGTTAGATCAGAGGATTTGATGCTGAGTTTAATATGAAAAAAAAAAACATTATGGGTAATTAATCTGTGTAGCAACTTAGGGAAGTAGTGGATTCTTCCTCACTTTTATAAGTCTTTAATTCAGTAATACCTACCTCTTTTATATATGTTTTTCTTTAATACATTATAAGGCAAAGAAAAATTCATACAGGTGATGCCAAGACTGGGAATCTGTGTAAAAGTGTGTTATGGCTCAAGCAGATGTTTTAGGCTTAACTTAAGAGAAATTGGTTGGTGTTCTCTGGCCTGGGTTATGTGAAAGGTCAGAATAGACAACCAGAATGCTGCCTTCTTGCCTTACAGAAATAAATCTGAGAATATGATCAGTTAGTAAAATAGGCAGGTATGAATCAAGGGGTACTACTAAGCAAAGAAATATGTAGTAAACATGTACATTAGGAGAGAAATGATCAAATCAAGGATTTTCCTCAGGTGATATATGCCTATCTTGTTTCCTTCCGTCTTAGCAAACCTTGTCAATTTGAATGACTGGTGGTATTGAGCTGATAATGGCCAATTATGTTTTATTGGCTCCGTTAACATATGACAGTTGTGCAGAAGTAAAGCTCTGGTGCTGGTTATCCTGCCAGTGAAAGGCCGGTTAGCCCGATGATTCTGCAGAGATTGATTAAGCAATGAGTCTTGACAAGGCTTGCAACATTGCTGCAAAATAATCAGACCTCTGGGAAATTTTAAGATTACCAGCATGAGCCTTGGATTCCTGTGGGTGTATTTATCACATGGGATCCTCACCATAGAGTGGCTATTAATACGCAGTTGTTTGCATTAGAAATATTTTGCTGCTACTGATCAGGTCCCTTGGAAGATTCATCTAGTCTGTTTGACTTGCTATTAAAAAAGCCAGTAAAGCCACACTGCTGACTTTAAACCTCCGATTCTTATGCTTAATATCGCTCCTTGTCTGCACCCAGGTACAAATAGAAGTCCCCATACTACCTATCTCATCAAATTTACACCGGTGAGTAAAAAAATTTGGCTCCAGCAGTAGGGCTGTTGGGGATCTCTGGCCTAGCACTGATGACCCATCTCTCCTTATAAAGCAGTCAACAGGTGAGAAGGTCTCCCATAAATGACCTAAATAAACTGATATACCCTGTCAGTGATAGCTTGTTTTCCTTGCTCTGCCAGAGGCAAGAGTTTTCCGTGACTTTATGGTCCGACTCTTTTTTTACAAACTCAGTCTATTTCTTGCATGGCAGAGAAAAAAAGGAAACGGTCTTCTCTCCCCATGGCAGGAGGCAGAGACTTTCCAGCAGCATGCCACAGATGTGGCCTCTGCTTGCCAGAGTGGGACAAAAAGGACTGCCTGCTTACACCTGCGCGTAGATCTGTCATCCGTGCAGCAGCGTTGCCACTCGTGCTTTCTTTACCCTTCACTCTCCGCCTGTGTTTGTCTACCTGGTCTGCCCTATGCTCTTGTCTGAGGGAAGATGAAGATCAACTTAGTTACTGAAAAGTTCATGTGCTGCTAGACTCTTGTTTCTCTGCTCATTTTTTACACCTTTCTAGAGCAGAAGAAAATAGCAGAAGTGAAACCGTCAGTCTTCATGTAGGCTGATAACACATTGTACAAGGAGAGTTCTTGGCAGAGCTTGATTAGCTTAAGCACAGGGTCATGTTAATTGTATCTCTGTGGCTCTTGGATGAAGCCAGGCTACACGCAGGCAGCCCAAAGCCTGGGCAAACCAGTTTCCCATCTGTCTGCAAAAAACCTCTGTAGACATACCCTGAGTGACTCAAGTTCTTTCAATTAAAAAAACAATTGGGATTAGCAATTAGCTCTTTATTTCAGTTGGCTTTGTCTGTAGTTGAAGGTATGTCCATATGCAGTACCTAGGAGATACCTGAAATAGATATGAATGAACTGCTTCTCAGCAGCACTAATGAGGCTCTGCAAATCGCTGCTTTGATGTGGCTGCACTGCTGTGTTCCCCGAGTGCCCTGCTTCATCCTGTCTTGTGTAGATGCTTCTTGGAGCACAGTGCAGCAAGTAAAAGCCCTATGTAAATAATCCTTATGCATGCAAGTAATGCTGTTGTCAGCACTGGAATTATTTGCGTGGTGTAAGGCTGGAAGTTTGATCAGTCTTTTCTCCTAATTTAGGATTTTTGTTTAGCTCTTCTACGAGAGTTTTCAGATTATGCATTAGGAGGAATGAACAGGATAACAGACAGAGATCTGAATTTTCTAGAAGCTGGAATGAGAGTCTTCGCAGCTTAATAGCTGATTACTTCTGCATACTCAGTCTGTGTGGAATCTCCCCGGGTGGATCAAGGGAGAGACCTGTAGACTCAAACTACAAACTTTTGGCTGGTGTAGATAGTTTTTTGCACACAAAAGGCAAAAATCTTAAGAGTCAAATTTGAGAATCTTGATCACTTCATATACAGGGTTTGTGGGTGGTTTTTTGTTGTTGCTTTTTTTTTAAAAAAAAAAGGTCTATAGTAAAGAAAGTGAGAGGGGAACTGAGAAAACAGATTGTAGAATATGAATATTATTGGAGCCAGCTTAGTAGCTTAATCTGATTCCAAGAATAGAGTTTAGCAGTATTTCAGTCACTACTGTTTTGACTGGATTTAAGAGGGTTTTACTGGGAGGGAGGGAATGTTAAAGGTAGATGATGTATTCTGAAAGTGTAATAAAGTGTTAGTTCAGTAGCACCCCTTATATGAGAGTGGCCTTTCCAGAGCCAGCTGAAGTGTTATCTATTGAATAATGATGCAGTGAGCAACTATTGCCTTCTTGCTTTAGCATCCGTCAGATTAAATAACTTCTGCATCGGTCATTCTGCATAGCACAAAATGTCATTTTAATAGAGCAGTGACATGGGATCAATAGTGCGTGCTTTGAAAATTAACTATATTTGTCTTTTACTGCTTGCTGGATCTTGAGGAGATGACAAAGAAAGCAGAGAGTATTCAGAGTAATATAAAAAGTGAATAAAAATGTGTTTCAGTAGTAGTATTGAAGCACCCAGCATTAAGGAGTTTTTTGTCCTGAGACAGTATTCTAATCTTCTGAGACAGGCTTAAGTCTATCTAATGAATCATTCACATGTTTGCTAGACACAGATACACACGCAGGCACACCCACATGTGCACACACACACATACAGATTTCCGTGATGGTTTGTGTCTTAATAAATGGCTGTGAAATCTACAGCAATGTTAACTGATCTATATTAGCTCTTGAAAATTAGTAAATATCCCTGGCTGCAATAACAGCCGTAAGTTCAGGTGCAGAATTTCAGGAAGGCACATCAGGAACAGGTATATACATTCAAGCATTTGAATGTATGGTACTAACTAGTGAAAAGTTAAGGGATAACTTGTGCTCAAATTTAGACAATCTAAAACATTTTACCAATCTGAGGTTGTACTTTGTGTGTGTGTGAGTATATACACAGTATGTACATATACTATATACAGGTATATGTGTGTATATGTATACAGGGACAGTTTGAGTAAGGGGTGTAAAACATGGACATTCCTCTAAAATCAGTGGAGAGTCGGAGATCCTAAAGTTCTATTTCTGAGTGAAAGTACTTTTGAATATTGCTTTCTTTCTCTAAAAATATATAGTGTTCTGGCGTTGCATTTATCTGCATTCAAACCAGAAATGAACTGCAATGGAGCACAGTACCGGAACCTTTTTGAACTTGGAATTTATTGCGAGAATCTTAATGGGAAGTTTGTTTTGGTTGTTGGGATCATCCCTGCATGGATTTTCTCATCTCTTTGGAGGACTGGAAGTAGAATTAATGGCTGTAAACTACCTGAGCGAGCAGAGCGAGTGGTGTGCACTCAGCTTTCAGATTCAGCCTTTCTCTCCTCAGAAACTCAGTTCTAATTCCAGAAAAGGATGCCTGAAAAGCTTCTTATGTTATTTCTGTGCTCATCATTGCTCTCAACATGTCAGCAGGATGAAAGCCGCTATAGAAATGTAAAATCATTGTTATCATTCTTGTTTTCCTCAGTATGGAGTGAAAAAGGGGTCATGCAGAATGATGCTAACAAAACGACAGGAGAAAGGCGAATAAAACATAGATGTATGACTTCTAATGAACATTTTGACAGATTAGATTGGAAACAAGATATCAAATATTTCCTTGCTCTGACTGAAATCACTGCTGGCTGCAGCACCACAATTAGTAACAGAGAAATGGCAGCTCTGGGTCAGATGGGTGGACCATGCAGCATTGTTTTCCCTCATCTTGTTTGGCAAAGTGGTAATAAAACATGTTTAAAACAAAAATCAAGAGTAGGGCAGATGCTGATTTCCCCTCACCCTGCTCCATTTTCATTGCTTTTGTATGGCTTTGACTTCAGTGAGGTCCCCGGAGTTACATCTGCTTGCCGCTGCCATCGGCGCAGAGCCTGGCGAGGGGAGCTGGCAGAAGGGGCTGTCAGTATGGGCTCTACCCTGTGTCGGCCACTGGCTTGAGCCATGACCTTGGACTAGCTGAGCCATCTCCCTGTGCCGGTTTTCCCGGATGTGAAAAAAAAAGAGCAAAATAATTCTGAATTACCTTACAAGGCTGTTGGGGGGTCTTAATGAATATTCGCAGAGCACTTCGAGACCCTTGAATGAAAGAATCTATAAAAATGCAAGATGTTATTATTTATTTATTAAGGTCCTCTGGGTTTTGGCCAACAGCATGAATTGTTGACATTTAATTATTGAAACAGTATGCCTATCAGACCCCTTATGGTAGGAAGAGATAAATAATGCAGGAGACTTCAGAAAACCTGGTCAATACCCTCTCGAGATCTGAAGCAAATATACCAGACACGTAGCTCAAGCCTAAAAAGAACTGAATAATTAAACCAAGGAATGAGATCAGTTGTTCTGAATGCTCTTTATAGTTCATGCAAAATGTTCTAAAAGTTATTTATTATTAGTCCATTACTTACAAGCAGCCTTTTCTAAATAAATACTATATGGCTTGTCTATAATGGCGTCTTTATTGTGTGAATGTACTAAGGACTGGTGAAAATGTATGAGCATTTTAAGTTATTTGAGCAATTACAATGTTTCTTCCTGATATCTTGAAGCTTTAAGGGTTTTTTAAAAACCTTATCATAGAACCAATTAATACTTTTAAATATGCAATCAGTCATCTTGATATGAAAAGAAAAAAGGATTTAGATGCTCAGAATGCTTTTGAAGAAGCTGCTTAAAAAGAAGGAAAAGCCTGTGCAGTCACATTAATTATACAGTGTACTTTAGATGATGTTTTTCATCCAAGCATTGCAAAGTTTTTACAACTGTTGAGGCTTAATGTCACTGCATGGCAAAGTACATAATTTACAGTACTGATGGATAAACTGAGACACCGATGTGTTATAAGGCAGCCTGTGACAGGATCTTGGGTGCACAGCAAGGAAACAACAAGGACAATCAATTCCTCCTCTGCAGGTCATACTTCCTCCTCTCCAAACTCTAACTATAGAAAAGTAGCAGTATTAACACTTACAGAGGGCTATTAGAAGAGAGACACACTTCAGGAAACCAGAAAATACAACACCTTTTGCCCCATGTTCTCAATTGCTTGCTCATTTTAATGCCTGGATTTTGGTGGCACAATGATTTATAAATAGGTGCAATTGGCCGACTCTAGCAAGTCCCTGTTTATCCGATGCCATGTTGCAAACTGAGTAAATTTGAGATTAGAACTCCTCCATCTCCGTGACAATGCAGTGATGTGTGGACACGATGCTAAGTGAAACCTCTGTGGACACGATGCTAAATGAAACCTCTGACTGAGCAATGGGATTTTAGCACTGATTTGAATGGAGGGGTTTTTTTGCCAACTCTATTGCAAGACATTAATTCAGGAATTTATCCATTGCAATAGATCATAGCGATTTTGACTAACTTAGAGCTGTTCATTAAATTCTTGTATTCTGTCTGTCACGTAGGAACAGTATTTCTCCTTGTTTCCAGCTCCATGGCAATTATATCACAGCTGACCATACTGAAGGAATGATGCTCCGTGCAGAATCATGCAAAGTGTAATTTGCTGTCCATTGATTAACTGGCATTGTCTCCATAGCATCTCACCTCCTTCTGGCTCTCTCTTGTTAAAGTACTGACCGCGTCTGACTCTGCCTCAGTTATCAGATATGACAAGCTTACAGCCTTAGGTAGAGTGACTCAGAAATAGTTGGGGGAAGCGAGAACAGCCAATTTTTGTGATGGCTGTAGAAGAAGATTAGTAAATTCCACAGATGTGAGTGATTCCTTCAAGCAATGCGGCTACTGAGCTAGAGAATACTGAAGGAAACTAACAATTCAAGCTGAAACTCCTCTGGCTGGGGCAAACGGTGCTGCTGGCTGCTGCTCTTCATCTGAGTGGGGGCTGAAAGGATGAAAAACCATATTCTCCTTCACTTTTCTTGCTTTCCTAGCTGGTGTATTTCAAGGTAGCCATTGTACATTTATATTTGATGATATTTCCCATATATTTGTAATGTAAGACTGAATGTTAATAGTTCATCTGACACTAGCAGAAAAAAAAAAAAATTTAAAAATTGTGGGTGATTGTCCTCAAACTGTTACTCTGAATTTACTCCAGCATAAGTTAAAGGGGTTTTCTTCTCTTTGTATTCTGTTATACAAAAAAACTACAAATGAATGAACAGATTTTGAAGTGCTTACTGATGTGTTTGGCTCAACTCTTGCAATTAAGCTTTCAAAACATTTGCTGTGATATTTAAATGATAGGCATTTCACACGCTGCAAGTATATGGCATTTTGGAAGAGTCCAGCTATAGCACTGTTAAGCATGGCTTCCATTTGACTATATCACCAATAGTCACCGTGGTTAGTGTGAAGTCCAGGAATTAAATTGTCTATGCCATAAACAAGGGTAGTGGAATATTGAAAACAGAAGCCATACCCCAAAATACATCCTGTGCTTAAAAATCCAATGCTTTCTGGGATCCCTGACAGAATGCAAAAATGTTCCCATGATCAACGCCTTTCTCTAATGATTCTGGTTAATTGCCTTAAAGCTTAAAGACAATGGGGGGGGGGGAGAAAAAAGTTGTTTGGGGGGCTTAAAAAATGGATGGGAAGACCTAGAGTCAATCTATGGCTCAGGCATTGACTTAGCTCAGTGATGCTAAATAAATCAGATTCTCTGCCTTGCTTTATTCATTGAGAGGAAGGAACGAGCATGTCTGTACTTGTGTAGTTAGATGGTGTGCCATCTGGGACAGGGAGCCTGTGACTGTACAGTGTTCAATACAGTGGTTCCCATAGCTTGAATAATATTGTGAATTTAACACAAACTTTAGGAGTACTGTGGTACGGGGCATGGCAAAGCAGACAGAAAAGGACTGGGATATTAAAACTACTGCAGGTTTTGAGAACCAAGGTCGTGTATTAATTTCTTCCTGTCATTAACTTTCCTTGTCTTACCAATATTTTCTGTAGGATGTGAAGTCATATTTGATATTGATTGCTGTGTAGTCTGAAGCACAGATAAGTGTCAGCTTGCATTAAGCTGTAGTTTTAGACCTCTCCTCTCCCCCCCAGCCCTCCCCCTTCCCCTCAGTGCTTTAATGCTGTAAGTAGGTCATTGCAGAACTGGAAGCCGTATTTTTTCCTTCTCCCCCATGTGGCTGCTGGAATACATTTAATTGCAAAGCAGAGCATCAAAGCTGGAGTAGCCAAGCTCACCTCCAACAGATAATTAGCGAATCTCTGTTTTTGTGCAGTGCGCTGGAGGGTGAGCTACAATTAGAGATAGATAAATACGCTGGTGTTTGGAGTCCTCACGTTTTTAAAAACAATTCCTGTTTGAGACTTCAATAGATGCATGTTTTATTGGGTCAAAGCAATGCTCACATTCCCAGTTCAAATGCACTGATGGGTATATAGTCAGGTAATGGGGACGCCGATGGCTTCAAGTGCTGTATTTTGGAGGCTTGGCTAAAACGTAAAACAGAAGTAACAACTGAAACTGAGGAGGAGGAGAGAAATGAGGTTTTACTCAAAACTATGTCAGGTGAAGTGCCAAGGGCCAGGAGACACGTGGTGAAGCTGTGATCCAGCCAGCGCTGGTTGGTTTGCTTTTGGGTGTTTTGGCACTAACCCCATTACTGTGAATATATGAGGACAGTTGTTTGAAAACACCCAATTTCTGGATGCATTTACCATAATGACTATTTAAGCTTTTAGAAGATTGAGATGGAGAACTGATTGGACTAGGGTTTGTTTCTAAAAGTTTAGACAAGCTGCTAGGTTTAAGCACAGGATAAGAAATTAGCATATCTAAAGTCTCTACCTGACTCTGCTAAGAACTGCCTAAATGAACTCCCTGTACGAACTTGTGCAGTAATGTAGCCCCAAAATAAAGATTCTGGTATTATTTTAAAGGCTTTAGTAAATCATTGCACTCTAGGGATTATGAGATAAACGGATAAGCAGTGTCACAAAATTCTTTATTAACAAACCAAATATAGACTCTCATATTGCCACTGTAAGCATTATAACACCATACTTTTTGGTGTTTGGTTCAGTTTGGTGGTTTGGGTTTTTTTAAGTGGAACAAACTTCCTTATCTTGGTCATATAGATTGTCTTAATAACTGGACAGTTAAATGATGGAAGTTTTATCCAGAATTCTTTGCGGCCATAAATACACATGTTGTCATTCATCACTGGAAAGGGCTAAATCTGCAGGGACTACCTGTCACACTTTAATAACGCTAATTATGTTTCACTGGCAGCTACAGCCAGAAGATTTTAATCCAGATGGCTTCCTTTCAGGTTAGAAAAAAGTATACATAATCCTAAAATTAAAACCCCTAACTTTTATCTATACATAGTATGCTGAGACCTCACGTGACCATTAAATGAGAGATTACTGAGGGCTTTCTTGGAGACAGCTGGGAAATTCTGAATGGGCCATGACTTGTCTCAGGATGGGATGTTCAAAGGAGCTAAGGGCCCCGAGCGCAGCAGACGCAGGGGAGGTGCAGCCGCGTGGGACCTCCACAGCCTCTGGCGTTCTGCATCTTGCCCCGTGGACCAGAGTACAGAGCTTGGCAATGCACATCAGATTTGAAATGGTGGGTCAAGTTCAGAGCTGAGGTGAGTCTCCCCTGAAGCTATGCCAAGCTGGAAGTGGCCCTACCTGTTGTAACTCTTTGCAGGAATTACATTAGAGGTCTTTTTATGGGTCTTTATCCAGCCTTGGAACAAATGTGTGTGCTGGCATGGTGCTGCTGGCTCTTGACTGCTACACTTTACTTGTTTTCTGAAATAGGGTAATAGAGCTAATTTCATATGTGCTTTTTTGTTCTGGGCTGCCTTGTCAAAAGCAAGGCTAGTTTATTCACTTTCAGTTAAATCCAGATTGACAAACGTAGGGAAGATGTTAGCTCACAGTAAAAGATACCCCTGCTCCACTGGAAAATGTTTAGAAACATGTAAACTCTTCCCTCTTTTTGCTATCAGATCATTCTGATCACTTTGCTTTGTTTGGATATAAGGTCTCCAGTTCTTGAGTTTTCTGAATCATTTTTTGTAGGTTTCTAATCTGTGCGAAATCCTTGTGGATGTCTTTTTTTTTTTTTCTTTCCCCTTTTATGAGAGCCTGTCCCTGGATCTGCCACTAGCTCTGCTGGTTACATGTCCCGTTTTGTGCCTTAATTTGTGGAACAGGATAATGCTACTTTCTTCCTTTGTAAAACCATTGAAGAGTTACAGCTGAAAAGAAAGCTCGGTATCATTATTTTTTCTTGCTGTATGGGGAGCTCCTTTTCTGTGGCAGAAATAACAACATTCATTCTTCATTAATTTAAATTACAAATCGAAAATCAGTAGGTTCTCTGCAGAGACGGTGACAACACCGCAGCTCTAAAGTGCAGCATGCAGAGTCAGAGCCTTGGCTGATGTAGCTCAGCATATTCCACTGGAGGTAATGAAGCTGTGATTTACAGCAGATAAGCATTTACAATATCTCTAAAAGCCCTCTCCACAATCTGTCACCTGCTATTGTGGGCTCAGCAGCAGGATGAGATAATAGGAAAGATAAGGATTTATGGAAAGGCTCATTTTCTTCTAACATAGGAAAAGGAGCTTGGTCAGAAAAGCAAGGCATGCGTTAGTTTTCCAAGGAGTGCGCACTCCAGACCCTGTCCAATGCTGGTTGTCTTGGTCCTCTTATAGTTTGCTAAAACTACAGGGCCAAATTTTCAAGCAAGCATTTCAGGTACTGGTTAATGGGAAAAGGGCGCGTGACAAAGTGTGCTAAAATGAGTTCCCTGAGTCTGTGCAGCACAGCCGTCTTTAATTGGGGGGTTAGGATAGCTCCAACCTACGTTTTCCACCCATAGCATTCAAAGACAAGCTTGCCCCGGCTCCAGTGGGGCATGCCGGCAGCTGCAGGAAGGGCAGAGGAAGGTGCCCATGTTGGCTCTGCACTAGCTAGGAAAATCCTGCAACTTTCCTTGCTCTTTGCCCAGTCGGAGTGATGCAAAAAGAGCAGATGGCATTAAATAATTTGGCCGATGCCGTTTTCATTATTCATTCCGCTGTAGAGCTTTTGCATAAAATCTGTGGCTTGGCACTTGCTATAGCTTTTCAAAGGAATAATATGCACATGGTTGCCAAAACAAAATATTGAAGAAACATTGGTTTTTTCTTGTATTCTTGGTGTCTCTTGGAGTTGAGATGTACCATCTCCTTTTCACTGGAATTTTCAAACTATTTTTGTGTTTATTTTTAAATTTACTGTGAATATTTTTATCAGAAAGTAAGTTCAACAATCAATAGCTTTTCGGTTTTTGTCAATCGCTTTTAGTTAAATAGCCGTAGAAGCCTACAACTTTTGTATTTTTAAAGGTTTTTTTAAAAAAAATCATGTTATGTGTTTTACCTTTAAAAGCAAAACTTTTTTCCCCCAAGGTGTGAAAAACTGGTTTTCATTTGTGTTAAAAGACAGAAAATGTTGACTGACAGTATTCAGCAACTATCTTCTGAAGCTGTGTTTCTTTGTTTTCTATTCTTGTTGAGTGACCATGGAAAGCTAATTATTGTTTGGTTATACTGGCTGAAACGTGTAAGATATCAGTGACAAGAAAGTGGTGTTTCCTTTTCAGTGGGCATCAAACAGACACTTCATGAGTCTAATCTAACACCTCATCTAACTAATTTCCTTCCAGATATTTTATTTCTTTAATTCAAACTCCAAATATACCACAATTTTTCCATGTGCTTGTTCTTTTGGACATCTCCTACTCAGGTGACAGATCTCTATTTCATATAATTAGAGATGATATAAAAAGCTGCAGATTTCAGATCTTTCTCTTCAGGGAACTGTCTCCTGGGCCACAAAGAAAAAATTGACAATTATGTATTTCCTGTAAAAGATAATTAGACCACTTTAAAGAAATTCCATAATGAAATAGGATCTTGAGTTAGTGTACAAAACCACACTAGGTGTTTCCTGGAACTTGCTTAGAGACCATAGAGAATTATTATTATGTGGCAGCTGATATTATAGTGCTGTCCTGTCGTTATCTTCTTTCTGAGGTCCCATAACTGGGGCTGAGCTAAGCAGTTTCAAAAAAAAAAAAAAAGAAATTTCCTCTTTAATCCTGCAAATAAACTTTGGCTGAGTATTAAACCTGAACTTTTTCCAGCCACTGAATTTTTGGAGTATGTTGTTTTCTATGCCTGATATCCATTCAAGACAGGAAGGGGATAAATTTGAACCTGGCTTGTGATCCTCAGCCTACTTAGATGTGCAGAAATGTGTTTAAATAGACAGAATCTTTAAGTGATTGTCATACATATATATGACACGCTTAAATAAGACTGATGCATTTCCTTTCCTGAACTGGGAGGGAGATTAGCTCTAGGCTTTTTTTGTGATCTTGACATAAAAAATTAGATTTTGTTACTATTACAATTTGCATTCCTGAATCATCTTGAGCTGTGCATCTAAGACAACCCTGTTTTATGGATATTAAAAATGTTAACAGATTGACATAGTTTTTCCCCTCTCTAGAGTCTAAGGAAAGCAAGCCCTTTTGAGGTCAGCTTAAACACTGAAGTCCTGCCATTAGTATGTGTAGTAGGAGAACAGCAGGAGAGCTACTAGCCTATCTCTGACAACTTTATCACCCTTGACCCTTACAGGTGCCTTGAGGTCCACTCTGAGACACACAGAGCTGTGTGTACCAAAACTCAATAGAAAATTCTGATTTTTGTATGTGATCAGACATTCCCACCAAAATAAACAATCTGTTGAGGCCCTGTATATAAGGTTGACCCAGGGACATGGGTTTTAAGTAGAGAGTTTTATGATCATTTAGAGAAAGTTTATTCTAAAGTTTCCTACTTTGGGGGCATAAAACACTTTAATACTGCACTGATGCTGTAAACTTCCTTTTGCTGTCTGTTGACTCTGCACCTTGATAGGGAGGTGGAATGGATGAGAAGAAATGTTCTCCATCTATCTGAAATGTAAAGCATATAAAATGGAAACCCACATTCCTCTTCCCCCCTGCTGGAGGGCTGGTGAGGTACCAAGGGGACAGGCAGTCAGTTGTTCTACTTTTGCAGATGTAACTGTATTAACTTTTCATCTTTGAAACCTTCTTTTGTAACTTATTGACTCCCTGTGAGAAAGGAGCTGGGTTTTGAGGGGTCATTTAATGCTGGTCTCTAACTGACCCATGGGGGCACAACTGACCTTGACTGATTCACTTCGGTGCTGAGTGCTGAGCTTTCTTATCAAACAAATTTTGATTGCCTTCTTTTCTTACCCAATAAAAAGAGAAATACTGGACTACATTTGCTGCAGCCTGGTGGTATCTGATCTCCATGATGGTTACAAAAATATGATGTCTACAAGGGGAAGTGAAATTGGTAGGGAGGTCTTCCTTTTAATCCTCTGAGGAGTATGACAAGAACATAACAGTCCCTAGAAGCAGTGATTTATGCTAACCTCAATACAGTCACTTCATTTAGATCTTCCTATTTAGTCCCTGCATAGAGTATAAAATGCTTTAGGCTGTGCAGTCGGGTTCATTACAGTTAGTGCCTTTAATCTATGTAATACACTCTTGTTCAAGTTACTTCATACTCTATCTTTTTTGGATGCCCCCATGATCATAAAGAGCTTGACTGGATTGGGTCTGTGTTCTGGGGATTTATGTTCCCTTCTGAATACAGGCCTCACTGCAGGGTATTTTCCTCTATAAATATCTAATAAAAAAAATAGTATTATAAAGCCTTGGCTGGCAAAGCCCCTTATTTAGTTAACCAAAAGGTATGGGATCCAGAGTCACACTGCATTTTTTTTAAAGTTGTAACATGAGGATTTGTAAGAATCAGGAAGAAAAAGGTTCAGAAGGGCTGAGAGCCATCACCAATGGGTGGCAAAACCTGACCTAGATTGTCAGTTTACCCTTTTTAGTCACAAAATGTACATTTTTAGCTGGTAAGACCTTCTTCTGTCAGATTTTTTTGGGGCTTGGGGATTTGCATTTATTTTGAACTAGTCATTTGAATGCTCTTTGTGGTTTTTTTGGGGTTGTGCGCACACACACACACACATATATATATATATATGAGATGTTCTTGACAGATTTGCTAGGTTGTATCACGTACTCTGTTTCATGCTTTTCTTTTTCTTTTGTGGTACATGTTGTTTTGTGCTGTGTCACATAGGATAAATTGGAGATGACAGTAAACAACGTGTTTGACGTAGTAACTTGTACGTGATCTGAGGGCAATGTCGATTCCACCCTTCAAGGATTTCCCTCAAGACCTGTACCTCAGCCTCAGATGTGGCAGGGGCAGAAAATGCTTCCTGTCAGAATGAATTCCTTTGCGCAATAAAACTCTACAGTAGTGACACACTTGCAGCAAACTCTGTTTAAAATGAAAGTCTTTTTTCCAGTGAAAGTAGAATAAATTTGATCAGTTTAGTACAAAATGCAAAATCCACTTCCAGTTGCACAAATGCATCTTCCCATCCTGCCTGCGAAGGGAATCTCTCCTTGCAGGAGTGAATGTTACTACCCTGATTTATCATTACTTTTCACCTATAATTTATCATGTGTATGCAAAAGGGATGTAGCTGTATCTATTCTGATGTATCAGCATACAACTTTTTCCCACTCTTTTTGGGTGGTGCAAATACCTGAATGAGATGGAAAAATAAGAAACAGGTACAAGAAACAGCAAAAGGTTCAGACTATTTGTGATCCTTATGAGGCCTCGCTATATGTCTTGATAATTACTGATGGACTGTGGGTCGTTGCAGAACTATGGGGGGACCATTGCAGCTTTAACGTGCAGGACATTAGGAAACCACAGGGCTCGGATATATTTTTATTACCGTGATGTCTCAGAGCACCATTCATGGTGAAATGACTATAGGTGAAATACATTGCTGTGAATTCACCTACAGGCAAGTAAGATTCTCAGGCTTTCTGAAAGATTAGACTATGCTGCAGTCACCTATAAGGAACTGGCTCAGGTGCTGCTAGCAGCCTCGAGCATGCTAAACCCTGCTGGGAAGCTGTGGAGGACACTGTGGGAGTTAGTGCTGTCCTAAGGCAGGCACCTGAAAGCCAGCTGGGGTGAGCCTGGCCAGGCAGAGGGAGGGGAGCAGACCGAGGTGGAGAGCCTTGCAGCAGGCATTGCCCAGGCACCATGGGGTCCCGCAGGCTGCCATCTGCTCCCAGCTTGCCCGTGGCTGGCACTGTGCTCTGCAGCAACCCTCACTTCCATGACAGAAAGGGACTATTTTGGCTTTGAGGGGTCCAGAGGTGGGAGACAAGGCTTGGTGGTGCCCAGCACCTGGAAAAAGGGAACAGTGGTCTTGGGGCTCCGCACTCCAAGGGTTTTCCTCCCTCTTGTCTACTGAGCGCCTCATCACGCGCCATGGTAGCACTTCGTTCATTGGATCAGGAGTCATGGTTTTAGTTAGTTCTGTTGTAAAAACCTCATTGTTGTAGGTTTTTTTTTTTAAAAAAGGTGCTCACCTTACTATGAATTGAGCCCAGTTTCAATATAATTCTATGTATGTAACAGCATGAATGAATGAATGTTAACTGAGACTGATGCATAATGTTGTGAGGCTGACAGATAATTTCCATCCAGGAGCAGGACTGTGTGCAATTAACTTGCTGAAGGAATTACATGGACAATTATTGTATATTTTGGGTAATGAAGAAATGCCAACTCACTGAATGGATGTCTTCTGAGTAAACAGTTATGTTCAGTTCAAACCTCATTTATATAATGAATGATATTCAAACTGCATTTGGACTATAATAGATATAGCTCAGGTCACCAGCTAATTCAAAACACATGTAAATAATACAACTCCCTTGCAGATGTCATTAATAGAAAGGACCAAATTTGGAGTCTCTGGACTTGAAAATGGGAGCCTTAAGTTCAGAAACACTGCTAGACTCATTTGGCAAACCATTGCACAGCTTCACCCAACCTTTTGCAGGTCAAAGGAGTAAGTTATTGTTCCCACCACATGAGACTTCATCTCTTTTCCCCATCTCCTTAACCAAGAACTGTCTTTTTCTTTCCTCCTCTGAAATACAGTAGGGTCCTAAGGTAATTTCTTTCCCCCAGGAAGTTATTAACTCTTGAGAATAGGGGCCATTCCAATTTTAACTGCATCAGGTCTTTCACAAGACCACTGCTTTTTCCAAATTGTACCCTCCTACAAATAGCAATAAATCCTTTCAGGAACCCTTTCAGCCTGTAGAAGCAACTGTCTCCCAGACACTCTGTGATTGACCAATCCCAGTGCACACTGGGATCCAGTTACTCTCAGGTTGTCTCTCAGTGATCGCACATGCTTTGTCATCATTTTTTTTCTTAGCTTTTCATGGATTAATTGTCCTTAGCAAGTCAGTGGCTAGTAGGGGGAGGGCTGTGCTTTGTTGCTGCAACATGCAAGCAGATGCACTTGAATTTTCTGATGTTTTCCCCACTGTTTCAGCTGAAAGTTTTGGGGATGTCAGAACATCTTTGTACTGAAAAAGAAACAGAATGCATCCATGCAGAGCATTTACAATACAGCAGACCAGACTAAGATAGAAACATTTTAAATGGCAAAGTTTTAAATTCAGTCTTCAATTACTACAGGAAAGGCTTAAATGCATCCCTCAACTTGGTTTAAACTTTAGTGTGTTTTTTGAATTGTCAAAGGCAGAGAGTAGATATTTTTCCATCTAAATCAAAATTTGCAGACTTGAATTCTTAGCAATCATAGCAACTTACAGAATGAAACTTGTAGTGGTTATGGATGGCGTAGAGTTCAGAGGTAGATTCTAGCCACAGAATCTGCTCTTGGATTTGAATATTGAGAAGTTCGGAGTTGTTTAGATTCAGGTTTAGAGAGAATGGCTCATTCACAAAGCCAAGAGAAAAGTATGGGTTTCAGTGTGGAAAGAGTGGCATTCTCACTGATCTTTATTAGCCACTAATTTCATAGATTAGAAAGCTTTAATTAGTATTAACAGCATCGAGCCACCAAAACATAAAAGGGAAACAACTAGTTTACAATATTATACTTATGTTACTGATATACAGTTAGGAGCTGAAACTCCTGGGGTTCAACTGAAGCCTAGAAAGCTACTCTCTCTGTCTGTCCTCTCATTTTGATGATAGGAAGCATCTTCCCCTCCTCTTCCTCCTCCTTTCTTTGCTTTGGGAGAGCAGTGCAGTTACTGGGGATTTCTCCTTTCTTTCCACCCTGTCTCAGTGCTCTTGCCTCTGTGAATGTTGCAGCAAAATTTGCCTTCCCCGTTTTGACTGAATTCCACCACAACAATCATCCAACATTCAACAATCAGGAAAGAAAGAAATCGCTATGAAATGGGTGGCTTGATCCAACTTTCTTGATTCCACGGAGACTGGGCTAAAGAATTCTAGTTACTGTGATTTCGGCTTTATTATTTATCCTCTGTGGCGCCTTTAACTGTTCATTTAGCTTAATGATATTACAGACAGGCATTAGCTCACCTACTCATCCTCTAAGCTAGCAGGAAGCTAGGCTAGCGCTAACCCCATGCTAATATACTTGACCTCTCATCAACACGTATGACCGTAGCATCTTATTTATCTCATTTGAATAACGTCTTTCTGGCTCACAGTTCCTGTAAAGTACCACGCAAACAAATCCTTCATGTGTCTTGGTTATTACTCTGTCTGTAGAACCTCTTAAACTGGTAATTGCCACAGGAGCAGAGTGAACACTTTGAAATTACAAAGGGCTTTTCAGGAGCTCAGTATTAATAGTTAATTAAGCTAAGTAAAAACGTCTTTTAGTTAAGGGCATAGGTAAATTTAAGAGATTATATATTGCTTTTTCTCCTGCTTTATAATTAAAATCAAGTCCCACAGAGGATCTATACCTTTTGTATCCATATCCGCCCCCCAGCAAAGTTCCTTGTCTTCCTTACACCCTGCTATAGACCATTGGCATAGTATGGTACGTTTAGCATAGAAGCTGCTATACATTGCTTTAGAATTTGTTTTCTTGTTAGGTGAATGCTCAACATTTTTGGCAAGAGAGCTATACTGTTGTTGCTTTGCAGGGCAATCATGCAATAGGAGGGTTGTGGTAAGCAGGGAACATATCTCTCAGCCTGAATCTCTCTAACTAGAGCCAGCCTTGAGGCAGATTGACCCCTGAAGACACAGGTATTGCTATTTTGGCTAAGTTCTCACAGAGTAATTTGCCTGAATGCTGCTTTGTCACTCTTGTTCAAACAGCGGTGTAGGTGATGTAAAATTAATAAGCCACATGACTCATACACACATGATATTGTATTTATAGCATTCTTGTGAGGTCTCATTAACATGTATTAGAAAAGTGCTTTGAAATTCTCCAGTGAAAGATATCGTATCACAGAAATACAGAACATTTTCCAATCTTGACATTAGCTTTAATCAGCTCTTCAATTTAAGTTGTCTAGATCTGAACTTCAGTTTGGGATCCTCTCCTTCAGGGTCGCAAGGTTACAAGACCGAAATGCTCCCAAACTTCTTGGAAAATTGAGTAAAGATTCAAGAAATCTGTGGCTTCAGCACTTCCCATGTTACATTTGTACCATAACCCATGCAGATTTTCTCTAGTCTTCCCCATTCAGCTGCAATATCAACAGTAGAGCCACATAATTAACCAAGAAATATTCTTTCATTACTATTCCTTAACATAATAGCTGGGAATTTAGGCTCAGATAGTCAACCAAAACATACTCCTTTGCTACTGCATTCGGAGTGGGAGAAAGCGTGGTGGGAGAGAGAACATGAGTACAAATTGCCTTTTCTCCTCCACTCTCATTTGTTCTCAGTACTGGGCGGGATTGCTGCCTTCTGAAAGGGAGGGAGACAGAAGCAGGGAGTTAAGGCAGCAAATGGGGATTAGTCACTGCAGCGATCATGCATAGAGGAATAGATGATTATTTCAGGCTGACTTTTCTTGGTCTCTTGTCAAAAAGCACAGTTTCTGTGCACAGAGTAAGTGGAGACTTAGCAGGATTTTCTGTGCCACCATTGCTGACATTAGAAAATAGTTTCACAACTGAAAGCTTTTAAAAAAAATTACTTGTGGGGTTGTCGTGTTACTTCAGGTCAAGGTCTTGCATGTTAAGGATTACATGCTTCTGCACAGAAGAGAGGAGATACAAATCCTCTTGGGGAGCAAAGCGATGAAAATTAAAATAGATTAATTATCCCATAGCTGTGCTTGATGCCTGCAGTGCAGACTGGAAAAGCAGTGAGAGCTCCTGTTAGGACTGGAAACCCATTGGGCTGGTTGCTGTCACCACTGGATGAGGTAACCAGCTTGGTCTCCAGAGGAGCAGCACCAATCCACATCAGTCAGGAGCAAGAAAAAAAAGGATACAGAAGAAAGAGAGAGACTGCAGAATGCAACACACAGATAAATCAGTCAGTGATAAAAAACACTTATGTTTCTAATCTACTGGTTTTTAAAATTTATTTTAAAGGTGAGGAACGTGGGAGCAAACCACATGGAAGTTGTATATGAAATTTGTTTCCTATTTATATATTTTCTAAATATATACGTGAAGCAAATTGACAGAAGCTGTTGAGATTTATTACAAACCTCTATAAAAAGATGCATTCTTGCTTATTTATGGCAAGACAGTGTCATGTACAAGAAGCAGTAAGGAAAGAAGCAGAAATAGGTACTTGTGTCTCCTGTTACTGGCAGAACAAATGGCAGGTAACAATATGGAAAGACTAGCATGAAATAATGGTTGCAAAAGTCTTTGCGGAAAAGGACAAAAGATTAGTCTGTGCAGGATAACCAGTGAAGGGATTCAATAAGTAAGCTGACATCATCAAAACACACAGGAAGCATTTTAAATATTAAGTGTTCAATTCAACTCTCAATTATCTAGGATAACAGGAGCTGGGATAAACCAAAGGCAGGGGTGATAAAACATTTATAAACAGGGCTCTAAGAATATGAGCAATACATCCACCTTGAAAACGTATAAACAAATTTCTGTAGTGAATAGGTGTCATCTTGAACTGGAGCCAGCGGAGAAGGGAAGAGCCTGAATGACTTGTGCTGTGCATCTGTCCTTGTGTGGCAGCCCAGGGCAGCCAGCAGAACCGGGGAAAAGCAAAGCCAGGATAACGAGAGCTTCAACATCTGCCCGTAGCCAGCGCTGACTGCGCTGTGTGGATGGAGCCCCGAATTTGATCACCCAACATATAATAATAATTCTGACTAGCACTGGCTCTAGGGGATTATCATTCAGAGCAAATAATGCTGTGTCAAGCCCCTTATGTTTCTCCAGTTTCTAACATGACACACAGTCACTGAAATAGTCCTTGTTTTTAGGAACCTTGTGCTGCTCCCACAGCAGAACAAGCCCTCCTTCTGTTAATTGAGACACAGAGAAATGTCTTCAACTTCTCGAATTACTGAATCAATTTTTTCCTCCTCCCCCAACTTCCTCGCTTCTTCCTTCTGCCAGAGATCACTGTAGCAGGAAAGAAGTCAAACAGCACACTTAATGCAGATAATTACTTCCTGGATGGGATCATTTTTCTTTTGGATATGCTGCCTGACAGTTAAAATCTCAAAGAAAAAGAGTAAAAAAAAAAAAAGATCTGAGACGTATTTAATTAAATCCCTCTTAACAAAATTCTGTCTTACCAGGGCAAAATCCTTCTTATCATTTTTTGTGTATGTAGAATCAATTAGTTATCACAGTTGTAACTTCTTCTGCCCTTTGAGGAGTTTTGTTTGAATTATAATTATTATTCTATCAGTGCTCTTGGTCTTTCTCCCTAGATCCTCATTCTGAGCTGCTTTTGCAAAAGCATGCTGGAATTTCTTGGAATAGCTAACATGAAATACTTAAAATGAAACAAAACAAAACCCACCATGTAAGGTGTGGATATCAAATATGTTCTTAATAATTTTTTCAAAACATAAGTTTGAATAAAATAACAGGCAAGTTTTTCAGCTTCAGATAAAATACTTGAGTTCTCTTAACAAATATAAATCAACCGCTAACATCAGTGAGTTAGTCTAGCACTGCAAGAATCATGCTTTGGCCCATGGTATGGAAGTCATAAGGGCCAGATTTTTAGGTCTGTGAAGGTACAAATTGGTGCCAGTGGAATTTTCAAAAGCAAAAATTTATATACTCGATCTGTAAATACCTTTTAAAGTCTCAGAGTGCTTTTCTCCTAGTGCAAAATACACTGCCAGTACTTTGCCTAGCCATGAGGGCAAATCAGAGTAATGTTGGGGTTAGCCACAGCGAGGGTTGGCACACTTCTGAGACCACGTGTCGAGATCACAGCTTCCCTGGGGTGAAATAAGGAAGAAGGATCTTGCCATTAACCTGGCAGACTGGGACCCAAGGGGAACAGATTGGATTCACATTTGAATGGACAAGGTGGCTTTGTTTCCATCCTCACATCTACAGTTATCAAACTGTGCTGTAGCAGGTGATGATGAGAATTGTATACGTTTGATTTCAAGCTACATTCATGCCAGATTGGACAACAGTTTTTTTTCTGACCTGCATCTGAATGATAGCTACTGGCTTTTCTAGGACAGCTTAATAAAACAGCATGGTCTTTACTTTCCAACTTCTGTCTTACCATGTGTAGATGCAGACTGCTTTTTGCTGGCAGAGACGTGTTTTTGTGTCATTTGGAATTATTTGTAATGTGATTGTAGCAGATTTCAACAAAGAATGGGGCCTCATTATTGTAGGAAGTACACTTTTTTTTTCCTTTCGGTATTATTTAATTTGATATGGAAGAAGGATTTGCTCTGTTAACCCTTAAAACTTACAGGTAACACAAAAGCTCATGGGCTGAACAGGCTCAACTGCACTGCTCTGCACTGGGCACAATACTGGACCTCGTTTTATTTCTCAGAGCTGCAAAAGGAGAAAACTTGGATTATTAAGTGAAACAGATATGACCTTGAATCTTTCTTTAGATCTCAAAATCTTCTATTCTTCCACAAACTTCTTGTCAGGTTAGGGAACTAGCAATGGGGAGAGAGTCTGGGATAATAGCACCTTGTATCTCATAGTGGCGCGAAGAGGAAGATTTTCAGGAGCTCAGATGTGTCAGTGTGAGGCACAGAGCCTCGTCTTAGAGAATGAAATTGTTATGTGCTCATAAAGAGCACTCTGAATTGCAAAGCTGTCCAGGACTATAAAGATGTAGCTCTTTCATTTTATTTTTGCTTCTGCATGCCTCGGTAACAATTGGTGTGGTGTGATTTTTTGATTTCACACTTGCTAATTGCTATATGTTTCAGGAGCACGTGTTAGTTTTGTTTCACAGCAAGAGCCCTAATCGTGAATAACTCCTCGTCGCTGCTGTGCACTTCCAAATCTATTCTAGGTTAGCTGAAAAAGTCACACATTATGACATAGGAGGCACTCGGAAAGAAGCCTGTTTTTATGACAGAGGTGAAGACAAGTTACACCGAGGCAGTGTGTTTGGAGAGAATAATAGATCTCCCAAATCTGTATTCATCTGCACATGTTACTTTGTACATGATGGGACTTTCATCTGGCTCAAGGAATACAGGACAAATTATTTCACAAGGATGATATGTCCTTGTACTGTCTTTCCAGTGAATTGGACACAAATAGGTCTTCCATTACCATCACTCATGCATGTCTTTTTTTTCCCCCTTTCAAGTAGAGACAAACAGGAAAAAAAACCCCAACATTTCTCCAGATTCTGTTTTTTCTGTGGCCGATACTAAGACATTCCTGCTCTTTGGGGCATTATCTCTAGTGTTTAGGTCTAGTCTTTCCCACTTATGCAGACTTTCTGCACTTGTGTGCATCTTTGTAAGGACATTGATATTCTTCTCTTGCTGTATTTCTGGTATGCAAAGTGTGAGAACTGAATGAAGAGCTTATAGGGCTAATAAGATGAGAAAGAAGAATACCATCAAATGGATTATAGTTTATTTATAAACATGAAAATACTTAATGCGAGTATGAATGTTCACTCTTTCACACACATACTAAGAGATGTATTTGCAACAGCAGGGATAAGCAGAGCATGGCCAATTTGGTTACTGTAGATAAATACATCTTTGCTTCTAGGCTGAACTGTGGTAACTGATTGTGTTTATGATCCAAATCTTTGGGGTAGTTTAAACCAGTGATGGTGATTGAAGTGAACTCAGAGTATGCACCCAGTCTGTTACTGCTGGTGTTTCATTAAGCTGTGGAGAAGCTGTTGCTCGCAAATGACTTTTGGTGCTGTGAGATGTAGGGAGCTCACAGTGCTGTTGGGTGATGAGTTTCTCCTCTGAAGAAAACACGATGACAACACTGAGCCATAATTTTATTCTGTGTGCTCTCAGCGCTCTTGGTATCACTTGAGAAATCATCACAAGAACATGCCTGGAGTTGTAATACTTAATATAACCTATTGTCATTTAGCCACAAAAAAACCCCCAACAACCAAACCTTCTCCCTTCTCTGCTGCTTTAAATTTCTAAAGGCTGATGGGAAACAGCTTGGTCAGGAGCATACTTCTGTCCATTGACTCTCCTGGCACCTGAGTTAGGTGGCAAAAATTACATCAGGAATAAACCTGAGCTGAGAAACAAAAATGTAGTCTGATGTTGATAGTAAAGGGGTTTCATTGATGTATGGTCACCCTGGAGTGGAAGTGGAAGAAAAACTGAAAAATATCAGTAAGGACCTGGTGGAGAGTAAGTCAAGGACGTATTTAAAATTTTAAAAAGCTAACTAACTAACAGAAGCCACTCATTTGGTTTGGTTACCAAACAGCTCCCATTGCCATGGGGGCTCAGTGCTGCCAGTGTGCATGTTCTTGCATCTTTCTGATGAGTAGGTTGCATATGTACGCATACATAAAGGACCATGCTCTGCAAGTGAAGAGATTTAAAGGTGCACACTTGACTTAAAAAAAATATCTTGGTGCTCAGCTCCAGTTTTTTTAAAGATCTTGTAGATACTTATCTGCATTGAAAGACGCCTGTATACCTTTACAAAACTGATCTTAGTGACTTTTCATGGTCACATACGTGGAAAAAGAAGAACCTGAATTTTGGTATTCTGAAGTAGAGGCAGGTGTGCTCACAGGAGGATCATGAAAAATGTTTGGGTTCAGTCAAATAGTTGGGCAAGAGCTTAGGCAATATATTTATTGCTTGAGAGTGCAGGAATTGATAAGAGAGATTTGTATATTTGCATTGCAGTTAATGAGAAAAGACCATGCTGAGACTGGCAAATGGCAGCCAGCCAACCAGACTAAAATATTTTTTGCCTGGATTAGTGTAATGCAAAATGACCAGCGCTTATGTATGGAAGCACCACTTGCTGTGAATTAAAGAAAAAGCAAAAAAATCAATGTCATCATCTCCATCTTTCCCTTTCACTGGTGACAAAAATACTTTATAAAATGGAAGAACCAAACGACAACATAAACCAATATATGGTGAACTCATATCTAGAAGTTAACTAGGAAAGAAAATCATTATCACTTTTAAACTGTGCATATTTTTATATGGCACAATGATAATATTATATATTGCATTGTCTAGTGACCTGAAGGCTTTTTATATTACCAATGAGTTAATGCCTATGAAATAAAGCTCAGTAAATATTTACTGTGGGGTATGTCTGGGAAAGGTCATGTTGATTCATTTAAGGTCATGCTGTTTTTAAAATCATCCTTTTCAGAAGAGACAATAAAGGATTAGCATCCTGAGTTAAAATGAGGAAACTAAAATTATATCTTTTTGTTTTACAGTCAGCCCTACTTTAGGGAACAGACTGCCCATTGACGATTTCCACACACCCTTTTTTCAGCTGACTTTCATCTCTCAGTGTATTTAGCCTTCTCTTGCCTGGCTAGCCATTGTCATGGGAAAAAGCTCTGTCAGGTATTAAAAGAGAAATATATAGAAGAAAGCTAATGGCTAAAGTTTAATTCTATAAATTCTGCATTCAAAGGGTTTGTAACTGCCAAACCAGTTAGAAATTTAATCTGTATGCTCTCCATACTATTACTGCTGAGCTACCTCAGCCTAAGATACTAGGCTGATGAATGTATTTATAAAGGTTTGTCTGCATCCCTGTTGGCCACTGAATGACTGCCAAGTGTAAAAACCACGACAGCAGCACGGAATAATAACTTGTATGAAGAGAACCTGCAGGACAGGGTTCTCAGCATCACCTAATGAACCAAGACTTTTATTATCCTTTGAATGACTTTTTAGCAACCTCACTTCATAAAAGACACAAAACAAAACAGAAGGAACTTTCAGAGGTTTATTGCTCTTGGGCAACTCAGGAAGAGAGACCTTGATCTCCTGATTGATTCTTGTACACAGGGCCAGCCTTTGTCACATAGGCAGAGGATTTATGAACATGCTTACATCTTTTGCTGAGTGGGACATTTTGTATGCTTAAAGTTATATGCCTTGCTCAGTCATGGCCATCATGCCACTTTTATATTGCTGAAAAAGAGACTAGCTAAACAAAATGTAAACCTTATAGTATCAATTTAGACAAAAAAAGATTAGGAGCCATAATACATAAAAATGGCAATACAAATCTGAGTTGCAGCTGCCTTCATACCATACACAGCTGATGTTTCTGGTCTCATCTGACTCTCGATGTTTAAAAGGAAGGTGCACAGAGAGAGCAAAGCATCTGCAGAAGGCAGTTTGTTTAATCTTAAGTGCATAAACCAAATTCTTCAGATCTGTCTCTCCCTACAGAGTACAGAGGGAGCCTAGATGATAAGATTTGACTGTATGCCCAATTTTTAGTTTGATAAAACGAAGCCAGATGAATCCCAGACCAAGCACAGAAGTCTCAGCGTAAAAGTTCTGACCCCTATGTCATTAAGGCCTCCTCACTTTGAAGGTAACAGGATATTCACTATTTTAGTTATACACACAGAGGTGTGCAGAATATTTAAGCAAGTTCTTGTGATAGCACACAAGTGGATCCCAATGAAGGATAAATGTGGTGGCTGTGTATCAGAGTAGAAGTAGAAGGAATTATTATTTTCTTGATCTGGTAAACACAGTTGCAGAAGATTCTGCTTTCCAAGTTGAAGCCATTAAACTGCTAGGAGAGGACATTGTAGCAGAATTATATCTTTCATGAAAGCCATATAACACTCAGTAGCCTGGGCTGTCATCCCTCCGATAGGTAATGGCAGTCATTCTCCCCTGGCTGGTCTCTTCCTCTGGGCAGGTGGGGTGGCATGTGTTACATCTGAAAGGACTTTACCCCACAGCTCAGGATCCTGACTCCATTTCCTAAGCTCTTTGTATTGGGTCCTCTCATTCACTTCCTTCAAGTCAACCTGCGACAGCTGTACTAAAAGCTAAATGCTTGATACACTATGACCAAATAAATCCTGCTGGAGTTATCCCTGCAGGGGAAGGTGGCAGTGACAAGCTATGAGTTTTTGCAGCATTAGAGAGTTTGGTAGTGTTCGTGACTACCGAGCAGCGCGTTGCCAGCAGTAGCATGATGGAGAACTCTTCTGTGGGTAGGAATTTATCAAATCAGTACAAATGGCTGAGCTGAGCCTAAAGACACACTAGAAATGAATTGAAAATCAGGCTGTAGCGAGAACTGAAATGTTCTGTGTGGTTTTGCAATTGACCCTGTGCTGTACAGAGAATTACAGAGCTCATCTCTTGCTAGTAATCAGGGAAGTGGCACTGGCTGCTTGAGCACAGGTTGGGAAAAAGCAAAAAAAAACAAAACAACCCACCAAGCAAAACAACCGATCCCTCAAAAACCTGCACAGCAAATACTTTAGCAAGAAAAAAACCATTCAACAACAGGAACTATGTATAAATAATATGAGAAAATCTCAGCAAGTTATCTGGTCAGCTCTTGCCAATTTAGAGAACATATGAGCACAACAGGGTAATCAAAGGGCAGAATCTCAGGTTCCACCTGGATCTGAGAACAAACCAACCTGTGCTTGAACCTGACTAAGTAATCTTTCAGGGGATAGCCATAGCTACACTATGATATGGCTTTGGGCAGAAAGTTAGTAAGTATTTTAGAGCACAGAGTAGGAAGACTGGTGATCTGGATTTAGACTTTTTTTTTAGACCGTGCCATGGCTCCTGTGACCTTTGAAGAAAAGGTGGTGGGTGTTAGGGGCTTTTTTTTCTGTGGAGGTTGAGGGGCAGGGAGTGATAGAAAAATGAGTGGCAATAAGGCAGACCACTTGTTTAAGGGGAACTCTAGGCCAAACTGAAGTCAGCAGCTTAGAAGGGGACAAAACGTACCCCACATCTGCTTCTGAATTCTTCATGTCAGAAAAACTGATTTGAAACAGAAAATGATTATTTTTTTTCTGTTAATGGCTCTTTATTTCAAATTTCTAAATCTCTCTAGTAGTCTCAGAACATATTTGAAAAAATAGAGTGTTTGAAAATACTAAGAGCACTTTGATGCCTAATTCCCGTTAAAATAACTTGGAGTTATGGAACAAGGAATTAGGCTTCTGGAATAGCTCCTATCTATAAGTTTATGCATTGGTGTCTAGTCTGTTCTCTTATTATTAACACAGGGCGGGGGGACGGACCAGAAAGTCTTGTTCTCTTCCATCATTTCCCACTAAGTTGCTTTGTGATTTCAAATTAATTTAATAAACCCCTTGGTCTCCAGTTTCTCAGATAAATGAGAACTCTAACTTCCTCCCAGCTGTGCTCTTTGTAGATAATGCAAATAGCAAAGCATTGCACTCTGTCTTTAAGAACTAGTTCACTCGTGCACGCACATACGAAGAGTGTATATACACCCTATCAGTCCAAACTGAAGGCATTTTCACTTTTGTAGTACCCATAAGGCTCAGTCTCTACTCCTCTGTCATACTCTCTGCCAGAGCATGTAAGACGAAGTTCAGCTGACACCAGTCCAGTCCAGTTCCTCTCAGCTGCACAGCAGTGATGGAGCATGTCATGGTCACAGTTTTCTCATGGTGCAACATCAGTCTTCACATTCTCTTGAACATCAGGAATTTCCTGTGTGACTTTCTAATGTCACCTTTCAGCATCAGTAGCTGTTCAGAAGCTGTTTCAGCATCAGAAGCTATATTACAGACTTCCATCATTGGCACAGGTGAATCCACAATTTTGGAGCTGAAGCACGAAACAGCATGAATGAATTTGTCCTTCATCATCCAGAAAACACGTCTCCTCCAGTATTCCTTCTCACCTCCCATAGGGCACTTTGAAATGTAAGACACCGCAAAGATCGTTTGACACCATGGAAAGAGAGATTTCTTTCTAATAATCCAAGTTCTTCAAAATCCACATTAATTTCTCTCTCACTCTGCATTCTCCTTCAGCATTTTCCTGGGGTGATCTGTTCCATCTTCTTTCCTCTATGATGGAGAGGGAACTGAAGTATAGTCGGATGTGTTTTGACCTGTAGTCTGTGTGCTGTGAAAGCACTTACTCTCAATTGATGGAGAGTATGTACATTCTTAGGATAATGTATATGTGAAGCATACTGTTCAATTAACTCCTTTTCCTAGAAAGTAATCTTTCTTTTTCTTTCCCCCTAACTTCTCCTTTTTGGAATTTAACAGAGGAGCCACCTAACATAACTTGTCTTCCCACCTGGTCTATGTACACCTCTGATCACATTACATTTGTTCAGGTCGAAATTTGCTGTAACTGTTCTCCCAAAGACAGAGAGCAAGTATTGATTGGAGAAGATCACTACAAGGGCCAGTTTGACTGAATTAAGGGAACTGATGAGGCAATGTAATATGTTTCCTGTGCCCTTTTTGTTTTCTGTTGTTCACGTACAGGCTCAAGAGGGAAGATGCATTTTAATTAAAGCACATGGTTCATCTGGCATGTGTATGTGTTTGGGTACATACACAAGGGATGGCTACATTTTAATTGCAGAGACTCTAGAAAGGGCTGAGTGGATAGATGAAAGTGTTAGTGGTTGGGGAAGGGGACCAAATTCATATTGTCCTTCAGAAGAATTATCCATTTTGACATAATTTTAGTACTAGAGAGAAGCTAAAAATCTACAGCGGAGAGAAACCAAACTATATCTGCCCAAGAGTGAATTCCTGTTGTATTTGGGGTGTATATGTGAAGTTAGGATCCATAATAGGGAGAAATGCCATGCGTGAAGTTCTAACCTAGTTTTAAACTTTGTCAACATCAAGGTCTCTGGATCACTGTGCTTGGGTTTTGCCCTCTCCAGTTTGCACTAGAAGGATGGGATAGAAGTATGTATTTAGCAATAATTTATTAAATATTGGATATACTAACAAGGCGATGCATAAAAGATATTAACCTTACTGAATGCAAACATTTCCTTTTCACATATTTACCATTCTGGCATTTACTTAATGCTATCGTAATAGCAGTTGATAGTGTCAAGATTTCCTTCCAGTGGCTCTAAAGTAGGTTATTAACTTTAGGATGGTAGCAAAACATGATGGACTGTACATACCATATTGACGTTTGTTTAAAAAACTCCCTCATATTCTGAATTGGTGCGCAGAGAGGGAAGAAAATACCTGTCCCTTTAAAACTGTCTCCCAGAGCAAAGAAATGTTGAAGCTCATTTATAAAATATGACTAGCAGATTGTTATTACTGGCTTTTTAAGACTGAGAATAGCAACAGTGCTGAGGACACTATTCATAGAGCATAATGCCAGAAATGGTGTGTTAACCTGAGTCAAACATCATAAATTATTGAAAACTGCTGCTTTTGCTATCTTTTCACTTCTTAAAATATTCCTTTTTGCATGGAAAATCTTGAAGATAAGGGTTTCATTTCTCCCATGGAGTATTTCTTCCAAAGAGTATTTATTAAGGGAAGTTCTCTGCACAACCTGTGGAGAAGTGTAGATAAAAACAAAAGCCCCAGGAATAAATATCCTTATTTTCAAAAAATCTTTACATTTTTGTTACAAATCTCTAACATTTTTGTTCACACTCTTGAAGACCATTTCAAGCAATCTTTTCCTCTTGTAGTCAACACTCGTCAAGTCTGCGCCTGCTCCAGAATTCACTGGAGCATGTGGAAAGCTCAGGACATACTTTCTTCCCTAAATTCTATGATGACTTTGCCTTTTTTGTTAAAACTATAGGATCTAATAATGATAGCTAACAATTTCAAAGAAGCCTCAGTGTGGGGCAGCTTCCACTCTGGCCTTATGTGTGCTCAGAGAGGATCTTTCTCAGGTCATGGCTATGAGAACTGCTTTTTCTGAGAGTGCTTGTATCTTTTTGTGAAACCATATCAGTTTCAGTCATATGAAATGTTTTTTATTGAGATTCTTTGAAACAAGAGTAAAGAGGCTGGATATGGAACATAAACAGTGTAAGGTTTGATGTTGCAACATTTAGCAGAAAATACTCTGTGAAGAGTATGAGCAGGGAGCTGTGAAAATAAGAAATATATGGTATTGGGCTGAGCCAGATGATGCAGTAATGATGGAAGCAAGGTGGGAACCTGAAGGGTCATCTACAGTAAAGGTTTAAGTATTAATTTGTACTTCAAAACACAGCTAAATTGTGTGAAACCACAGTCTGTTGCCTGTTCTGGATGATGACTTCACATTGCAACAGAAGGGAGTTTTAGGGACCTCTCTTTTTTCTAGCTGTAAATGATTGGAAAGTGGCTGGGATCATCCCAAAACTGTAAAGTCTCTAGCCTGCACAGAGAGAGAGAGAATTTTATAAAATAGCGTAAATTACTAAAACAGTTTAAATATGCCAGAATTTGACTCTGTTCCCTGCACAGTGACTCACATGAAACAATAAATTTCCAACAAGTGCATAGTAGATTTATTGGAGATAAGATTCCAATTTCTGAATAAAAAGAATGTTCACCATTTTTATTGTAATTGTTCTTCAGTATCATTTCTCACCATCAGAGGAAAAACATATTAGGAAGCTAGTGCAAAAATACTGTGACGTGACTTTTATGCATGCTTTGCAATACTATTTATGAAATTTCTTATGTGCTTTCTGTGGAGGTACCACTGCAAGACTATAGCAGAGGCCAAGATCCTGAAATCTGGATCCCAGTCCTATCTTTGTTATAAGGCTTGGACTCACTGCACCCGGTGAGAGAGGACTGCAGGAATTTTGCCGAGCCAGGAGCACGGACCCTTTGGCTGTTCAATGCACTTTCAAAAGTAATTCAGATCTCAGATGAATCCACAGGTACTCTGTCTGAAAAGGTCATCCTGGCTCTCAGTCATTCCGTTTAAGTACCTAAAATTAAGTAAGATGAATCTTGGTGAGAATGAGTCATCATGTGATTTAGAATGAAATTAACATTATTGGCCACTGGAACAAAATATATCTGAGTATACTAGAATCACTCACAAAAATAGCCAGTATTTCATCCAAGAGGTCTGGATATAGTGTTCAGTATTGTCTTGTAATACTTACATTGATGTTATTTTTGACCACCATTATACACTAGATGATCATAATGGTACTTTTGCCCTAAGATTTAGATCCTCATAGCTTTAAAATTTACTCCTGCTTTGGGATTTCAGATGCCCACTTTGAAAACTCTGTGATACTTCAGGTTTTACTCTATAAGAGCTGACAGAAGTTGGATTTGTTCAGGGTCTTAGTTCCACTTGTCTAGCATTAGATAACATGATGCAGTTACCAGTACTTTAATTTTACAGAGCTGATGAGCATCCACAGCTCCTCCTAAAGTCAGCAGAACATGTAACTACATGCACTTTTGATAACTGGGTCCTGGCCCAATGTGTTTCAGAATGTGACGTTCAAAAGCTAAGGTACATAAAATTAGTAGCTGGTTTGCACCTTTGATCTCTTCCTCATGTGTAAAACTCATACTGTTTTAAGGGAATAAACTGAAGATACAGACTTCTGAAAAGAGAACTCTGAGCTCTGCTGCACACCATTTATTTTCCTATTACTCTTTGAATATTGTTTTTTTGACATGTTGTATATCTCCTTGCCTCCCCTCCTTTTTATTTTAATTGGGACCTGGTTATTGGCTGGAAATTCCACTAGTGTGACTCATCCTGTGCTGGAAATGACTGTGAACAGGCATCACATTGTGGGATTTACTTCCCCCCCCCTTTTTTAAGTGCTTTAGCGTGGCACGAGCTTGTAATAATAAACTAGGAAGGAAGTTGGAGCTAATAATTTGGTTCTGAATGCACAAGCCCTGCCAAATTTCCCCACAGGCATGAAACAGCCGCTCAAGCTGTGACACCAGCAAATTAAATCCTGGAGGTAGCTGACCAGAAGTAATGAAATGTGTATTTACCATACTGATGCTGTCAGTCCTAAGATACACTGGCTTTACAATCTAGTTAAGTGGGGCATGTTTGTCACTTCCAGTGGTGCTTAGAAAAAATACTCAGGTTTGTCCCTAGCCTTCTTCCCAAAATCACAAGCCCGGTCCTGGCTGCTAACGCTCACCTCATGCAACATGAAGAAGAGGATGCCCAGGATGGTCTGTTCTTTTAAAACCCTGCCAAAGTGAAATCCATATCCCAAAGGAGATAAGTGAGCTCATCTTATGACGTGTTAATTGCCAAGCCTTTTTATTCATCCCTTATCTGCCACCGCATTCTATAAACCAAACCTTAGAACTTAAATGAAAGAATAAAAATTATTTCAGGAGCCAATGGATAATAAACAACAGATGCCTCCCACAAACCATGTGTCCCATGCATGCAGCAGCTTAAAAGCCTGGGCACGTACAGGTGTGTGGAAGAGAGCCACATAATCACTGAAAAGAATAGGTACCACTCAAGGGAGGGATGCATTATGCAGGTGGGCGCAGGCGTGGGATGGATGAGCTACACCACTACTGAAGAGATGTCACTCAAAAAATGCCTGTGCATCATGGCAGCAGTGGTTCAAAAGCATCTGGAGACAGGCACACGAAGCAGGGAGGCTATCATTTCACAATCCCCACGTGCTTAGGAGATAAAGGACACAAAAAAAGTTATTTTCCCCAGTCAGGTGTTGTCATAGGTAACAATAGCATATATCAGTGAGGCTTCTATCTATTTAGCTAGCAGAGGCACATTACGCTAATTGTGTGAGAACTATTGAAGAAGGTTAGTGGATCATTCGCTGAATGGTACTTGCTGTGAATTCAAGAAAACATTGCGAGGGGAAAAATAAAAGTACGGTCTTCGACATGGTTAATACAATACCAGTAGAAGAATCAAAGAATAAAATCACACCCCGTATGAGCAGTCTGAAAGCACCTAATTATATCCTAGGAATGTCTATAACTCTGCAATTATATGCTTAATTTCCAGCTGTACTTGATTAACATCACAAATGATTTATAATACCACCAAACACAAGGAACTTGCTTTGAACTGTTTGTTGGCACGTATACATTTGTTGGGCTCTTTTGTCTGTCTCTTCATAGCAAGGTAGGCATGTTGAATTAGTACTACGCAATTCAGTGACACAGCCTACGGAAGGCTAGAGTAATTTTAGAGATAACACCATTCTCTTTCCTGTAGTGAAGCATTCAAATGCAAGTCTATGGAAGGTCCAAACCCACTGACTTCTGTGGGATTATACGTGCACTTCAAGCTTAATATCTAGAAATAACCTTACTGAATCAGGTCTGTCTTTCCTTGCTTGGCCTTGAAAGACAACCATGCTTTCTGTGATACAATAGCCCACATGCTTCTGGAAAGCCAGTTTGTGGGTGCCTTCCTTCTCCTGTCTTCCCACATCAGGAGAGCTGAAGTAGGAATCATTCCACATTTTCTTAGTGTGGGGAGAATGGGGAGGAAGAAGGATAGGAGAACCTCTACTTGTTTTTGACCAGGCCTAAACATAATCCCCAATTAAAGGTTTGAATCTGTGTGGATCCAAGTGCTGGACCAGGATTTAAGGCAAAATACAAACACTTGAAATGTGGTATTTTGATCTCCTCAATGGTAAGCCTGTTGAATTCAGCTGAGGCTAAGGAAAATACATGGAAGCTTTTGCATAATTGTAGTCTTACATTGTAAAACCTTTGGGAGCAATTGCTCTTCCATCTTTGAAAAATTACCCAGAATTCCACACCAAAGTATTCATCCATTGATAACATTGGCTTATATCATTTTAGCAATTTAAAAGTTTTTTTTTAAAAGGCTAATCAAAGCAAACCTCAAATCAGCAGCTGGAGTTGCATTGCCTCTATTTTTAATCTCAGGCTTGAAGCTGTCTAGACTGGTTATCCTATTTGGGCTGGACTTATTATACACTTGTTACCTTGTTCTCATGTTGAGTCAGATGAGTGGGTTTGCTTAGGTCCTTTCTTCTCAAGCTTATAGTTTTGCCTATAGGGTGATATGACCTTAGGTACACTGTGAAATCAGAAAGCCCAATGATAAAAGCATAAATATATGTAAAGGCAAACTGCTGTTATTTAAAATTTTACAGTCCTAGAACCAATTCTTTGTTCTTGGGGGTTTTTTTGTTTGTTTTTTTGAATGCCAGGAGTTGGCAACACCATATGTGTGAATTCCAAATAGGGAGCCTGGCTCCTGCAGCATAAATCCAAAAAAGATTATTCTCATGGAAGAATTCCCACTAAACAAAACTACAAGAAGACAGAAGGTAGCCAAACTGCTAGAATTAATGTCTGAAGGAGGCGTCTAGCTCTTTGGTACAGGAACAACTTCACTGAATAAGTTGCAAGCTAGCCGTGGTTGCCCACCCTGCCCTCCAAATAGAGCTCTCAGCCTGTGAAATATGAAGGAGAAAAAGATACCATGGAGTTGGGAATTGAAAATATTAGATATTATAGTTTGCACTGGGGGTAAAAAAAATTTAAGCAGCAGCATGGCCTAATAAACAAAAAGGCAGTGCTTGATTAAAGCTTGAACTTTTCCTTCTCACTAATTACCATGAATCTGTTTTGAAATTCCTGTAGAGAACAAGTGCTTCTTGCTGACAGCTGGTTTGCAATTAATAAAAAGGAAAGTGTTTTCAGCTGGCAATGACTTAACATGCTCGTGATATATGAAAACAAGGTTAAATTGCTCCTTTCTCTCTACTACTAATAAAAGAAATATTGAAAATGAAATAGTGTAGCTTAGGAAATGAAAAGTGCCAACTAGAGCCATGGACATAGTGCTGAGAGCTGCTTATCACCTGGTACTTGCTGGAACGGACATATTTGGAAAAGCTTAGTCAGTGCCAAAAATTATTCTTCAGTTGCAGGCTTTCAGAATATATTGCATTGAAGAATATATGATTCTGTTTCTGCAAGATAAAAGAGCCTTGATTTAATCATCTCTTTTTTTGGATTTAAATGACTTACACTTTGTGGCTTTATTGGAAATCCTCCTGGCCCTGATACCCTTTTTAATCTCATCCGTCTTCTGCTCTACTCCACCTTCTGTCAGGAAAGAATGGCAGAGGCTTTGTTCTTCGGGATGTGAGGGATGGAGTAGCCAGAGCATCAGAAAGCACACGGCAGGAACCAGCCTCTGCTGCAGAGAGACTGGCCTGATAATCAGATGCCTGTGGACTTTGGCTGTCTGGGAATTGTATTCTGAAAAAATTGCTAGGGTTTGATGTTAACTGTCTTGCAGAATATGAAACATAACTTTATCGCAAATATAACATGAGTGTCCTATGAATACCAAGGGAAGTGGGTAAAAGTGAAATAATAGATTTTACTTCAGCAAAGTCTTTATTCTTGTCTTGTAGAATGCAGAACCTTTCCAGGTTACTGTCCGAGAAGACAATTGTATCATTGTCTCACTGGAAGCATCTGATGTGGTGAGCTCATCCTCTGTATATGTTGTGAAGATAGCTGGAGAATCCAAGAACTACTTTTTCCAGTTCGAAGAATTCAATAGCACTTTACCTGCCCCTGTGGTTTTTAATGCCAAATACCATGGCCTATATTACATAGTAACTCTGTTGGTAGTGAACTCAAATATGGTTTCCAAGTCAGCAAGATCAATCACTGTGTTAACCAGTAAGTAACACCTTATTCTTTTTGTCTTCTGTTTCTTCTCTTTGTGTGTGTTTTTTCTCCCCAGAAGTTCTTCTTTTGGAGAAGATTGGGTGGGGTTTTTTTGTTTTCAGTAGGTCCTCCTTGTGTGTAGGATGAATCCCTGTGTGAGAACAGTAGGGAGTATGTATTGAGAAGGCTTGTGAGTGTTCACAAGGTCTGGGCAAGAAGAAAGGGACAGCTGTGGGTTTCCCCCAGGTGACCCCTCCTGAACACTGACTGAAGAGGTTTAACATACTGAAATAAGTGATGGATGAACCTCCTTTCCAGATGTTCATCTTAAACCCTTTGAACCAGGAGTTCCAAAAATCTTGTAAAAGGCATAAAAAGCATTGACTGACATTTCAGTGTAAGCACTCCTGTTAAATGGTAAGGTATATTCTGTTTTAAATGCTATAACAATGTTCTTTGGTTGCTAATATATTGAAGCAGTACTAAGCCTGGAAAGCAGACAGTAGTCACCATGTGTTTCTGCTAGTACAGCTGAAGGTTTTTGTGATGGAGACCATATTGGTAGTAGTCTGTCTCTTACTACTTCCAGGTGCATTGATCCTGGAGGAGAGGTGTGATTTTGCTTGCTCTGTCATTATGCGAAGCACCACAGATTTATCTGTGATTCCTGCTGTATTTCTGGTTCTGCTGTTGCTCCAGAACTGTTACTGTGTGCCAATCTGAAAACAATTTGCAGAATATAAAATTTCTTCATCTGGAACACAGATTCAAGAAAAAACAGACCAAAAAATTATTTGGATGGGGCAAAACCAATTTCCAGATTTTTATTTTTTTTTTTGCTAAATGGTACCTTAGAATCTATGGACAGTTTTAGTTGGCTTGCAGATGAGGAATGGTTATGATTTCGTGTACTTATATTATTCTGTCAATGAGGAACGCCATCCACTGTAATAACATTCAAAGCATCTTACAGTAGCCTCATATGTTACTGAGTTAGGTGCTTGAAACTTAGGAGTAAACAGATTTTGCATCATCTGTACATTCTTCAGCCTTCCCTTGTGTGCTCAGGTTGTGCCCTGATGAGGACAACCATGAAGGGTCCCATGGGAAAAATATCATGGGGTTGGGTAACGCAAGTCTTTCATAAGGCATAAGTGCAAGAACATCTCTGTGTAGCAGACAATTTACGTGTTCGTAAGCAGTCTGAATTTCCTTTTCTTTGACTGCTTTAATCTTGCAGACAAAGTAATAATTCTAATCCAATTTCCTCTTTTATGGCTTGTTTGTTTTCTTAAAAGAAAATAATGGAAGCATCAGGTGTCATATGCAACTGAAAAAAATGCCTCACTACGCATTTCCAGTGGGTTTTGAATGCTGCACTGGCAGTTGTGCAGCAGGGCTCATTGCTGTTTGATTTCCAGAGCCCACGAGGGTCACTGGTAGCAGGGGAAGGTGTGATCCAGGATGGCAGATGGAGCACACACTCCTGTGCAGGGCATCTCTGAAGGAAGAAAGCAGCCGGTGTCGCTCAGCCCATCAAAGCCAGCCCCAGACTTCCCATTTCTGGCTCAGGGGGTTTCCACAAGGTGTTCCCGAAAGAGAGTGAGGCTGATGGCTCCAAGGTGCATAGCCCACGTTGCTCTCACTCCTCCAAGGCTTGATGGTGTCCTTTCCAACAGAAAGGAGCCCACCCCTTTTCACCACCTGTCTTATGCGGGTGCGCTGGCAGCATCTCAGGTTTTCCTGCTGTGGCCTCTGCTGCTCACCCAGACCTTGGAAGGACCAGTGATTTTGGCCGTCGGCCAGTGCTGCTTGAGGAACTCATATAACGAGACGGGAACAGCAAATTTCACTGGTTTTGTCTCAACAGAAAGACAACCTGATTCATGGAAAAGGAAGGGCATTTTTGCAGGCAGGGTTGAAGGATGCTGTACTGAGCACTAAAAGCATGCTGTAAATGGTGAGCTTCGCAAGGGAAAGGGCCCCGTCTCCTTCCTGGTATTTTCTGTTAGGCGGACTGATGAATGCTAGCTCTCATGTAGCAGCCTCAGCTACTAACATAGCTCATCTTTTTGAGCAAAAGGCTACAGGAATGAAAGTAGATTTGGAATGAAAAGACAGCGTAGCAGCCTGAGCTTTTTAAGGTATATTTCAGTACAGTGCTTTTGGGGAGACATCTTAAAACTCATGTAGTGACCATTGGCTTCTCCTGCAAAACTCCATTAGATGATAATTATTATTTTTTCTTTTTTTAATTTTTCGTTTTATTGGTATTGTCCACTGCCTGTTTTACATCATTTTCTGGCTATTAATTAAGTTGATTTTTTTGGGCAGACAATAATTAGGATAGATTCATATTTTTCTTCATGCCATATGCTCTTTCTGCCTGTTTAACATCCTTAGTTTATTTAAACCATGCAAAGACATATAACTATCTAATTTATTCCGTCTATATCTTACACATTAAAAAATGGCACATTGCAGCTAGCTTCCAGGACCAAATTAATTCCTGCTTTAATTTCATTGGTATCAGGAGAGCTTTACCAGTTGCAGATTGGCCCCATTCATTAGGCTGCCACAAGATAAATCAGGCAGGATAGCCAGTGATGCCAATGTGGTTATTCCCAAGGCTGTACTTCAATATTTCACAATAGTTTTCTGGGATCTCCTGATGTCTGCAAAGGAGTCGGTGCAGGGAGATGTAGTTTTTCAGCTTGGCCATATGCTGGAGATCTGAGTTTCACACAGAGCAGTGTATATCCAAATTGTGCATATCAAAATGAGAGCAACGTCTTTGAAAGAGATTGCCTACTTAGAATTTCAGTGAGAGTCATGAAAGACCTCTGCTTTCCGATGGTATATCTTGATGGCATTTCCTTTTTCCTATTCACATCCCTCAGCAATGTGCTGCTTCTCAGCATATTGGCAAGAAAAAGGTATGTGTCTTCACAGGTTTAAACCTCATCCCACTTAAGTCAGAGAAGACTTTTGTTTTACCCCTCAAAGGTTTCTGTCCAGAAAAAAAAGATTCCTCAAGAGAAAGATGATTTAAAAGCTAACAAAATATATATTTTATACATTATATATATGCATATAAAATTATATATGTGTAAATATAAATACATATAAATATATGTGTGCATAAATATGCACATATAAAATATAAAATAACATTATATAAATATACATATATGCATGTAAGTATGCTACCATTTGAGGCTTCTATTGTTAATTTGGGCCTTCTCTACAAGTCTGAACAGTTTATTTTCTGCTTGTCTCTGACTGGAATAATTTCAGGGCTTTCTCATGTTAATCAAAACACCACCAACTATAGAGTTTCCTTGTTTAGGTTCTGTAGTCCAGATTGTTGTAATGCAAAGTATGAGCTATTCATTGCAATATTTCTTCTCAGAGCCCAAGGGTTTTGTCAGCTTGAGCACAGCCCACATCCTTCCATTGCTTCCTGAGCTGGGATGTTGGAAGAATGAGATGAACAGCGTGCATTCAACTCTTAGATAGGAAACCTGTGAAATAGAATTTGAGCACAAAATAGCACTTTTTCTTCTGATTCTGTAGCAAAGCTGTGTTCAGCAAATTGGGCTCAGTACTTCACTGAAGGAGAAAAACTGAAACCCTGCCCACTTACTATTAAAGATCCCCGTGATGGTTTTCACAAGAATAGGTGTGTGAATCTCGTTGTCCCAGCCAGATTCCTGTGTGTGCAGTTGTCTTGTGCCTATCAGAATGACCTTCCTTCCAGTTTTCAGTCTGGACAAGGTTAGAAGTAGTTCTGGTATCTAACAGAATTATTTCAAGCCTGCTTTCTTCTGCTCTTGGAGTTTGGGCTTTTCAACGGGAGTGAAGTAAATCCAGAATTTATATCATTAATTTAGTGTTTTGCAATATTTGAAAGAAAGTTCCACCTTATTACTAATTGGTTTTAAAGTAGTTTATGAGAGAAATAAAGAGCATGGATGTAAAATCAGTGACTGAAATTCTCACTCATTCTCCATTTTCCTAGCTTGAAGTCTTGTTTTATTCTTCCCAGGGTGACTCATACCCATATAGTCTTTTTTTTTCAAATTCACTGTCATTTTTTGTTGTGAAGGAAAAAATGTTTGTACATTTGAAGGAATGGGGAAAGCAGTAGACTGCAAAACTATTGTGTGCTGTAGGAAAAATGTGTCTCTGCTGGGAATTGGAGAAATCAGGATCTCAGGATCTCTGAGGGTAATTAAGAGCAGCTTTGCCTGACTTTTATTTTAGCTTGTGATTAGGAGTTTTGAGTGGTAAATGTCTCATTGTTTCAAAAGCCGATGATTCCTTACATAAATGACTGTAAAATATATTCCCTTTAGGGAGAGTTCTGCCTCTGTGTCTTCTACAAAAAATACTCTCCTCAAGAGACCAGTGGGCCTGCTGCCTGGGACTCTGATCTCTTCAGCTCTCAGAAAGTAATTGGCATTAGACCTAGTTAATGCTTGGTTGTCATTGTGCCAGATGCTGCAGGAAGTGATTCAGCAGGTCGAATCCTTTCCTCTGGCTCATTAATGGATCAGAGCTGTTGAAGTAGGAGCTTCAGAGGGTTTTTTCCAATGAAATGTAAAACTTAAGCCCTTCATGCTTTTCTTTCTCAAAAGATGATGTGGCACATCTTTAAAAAGGCTGCTTATCCATGGCAGCCCTAATTTTGAAACGTAGCTTAGAAGAACACCTAGGTCCATTAGTGCTCAGCTTTCCCCAGCAAACAAATTAAGTTATCCTCTTTTTAAGGTGAAAAAAACCCTCCATCAGAATCAAAGAAACAAAAAGAACTGCAACCATATGAGTATTTTTTCCTGCCATAATTTCCATTGGAAGGCTGATTTAAAGTATTAGCCTAAATCTGTTCAAGAACAAGAGATACACCTTTGTTCTTGTGACAACCTTATTTTTTAGTTTGTATTGTCTTTTTATTTGTCATCTTATGTGGGCATCTAGAAATTACAGTATATACCATCATTGCTCAGATACTACTTTCACTTACATTCCCCTTTCATAAGCAACTGCACATGGTATCTTCTATTACATATCATAAAGTTGAACATTATGTTCCTAGAGTATTAAACAGCAGCTGTTTAATCTCAAAAATGGTTGCGTTTTAGCAAGAGATAAAATGATCGTTAAAGTTTATAGCATAATGGAAGCTTTACCCTGGCTATGACTTAAGCCCAGTAACTATATAGATATGGAAATAGTGTCATCCTGGGGAGAAAGTTACATAGTTCACAACTTCTTCATGCGAATAAAGGGGGCTACCCATGGGAGTTAGGTCACTCCACTAATGGAGCTTCTTTTTTATAAAAGTCATGATACGAAGGTAAATCATGATTAATTTGGGTATGAGTATGAGAAGCAACAGAGTTGATCTCAGTCCCATTCAACCACCCCCATGTAATACTACATCTAAGCTACCACAGTAATCAGTCATCAATTGAATCTGTAGAGTGACCCGATCTACAAATATTAAAACCAAATTGATTTGGACTGGAATATGGTACTTATTTTCAATGTACTTTTTTTTTCCCCCTGAATGGCAAATGGTAATGTGTCTGGCACAGATTAAATGCATTAATGGAGGATTTAGCATCCAGAATTTTCCAGGGCATTTGAGGAAGGGGTTAGGAGCATTTATTATGCTATCTTGATGTTTTTATAATGCAAGCTATGTGCTAAATGCAAAATGCTGTAGAGTCCAGGAGAAACACAGAAGTTAAGTTTCTCATAAACAGATATAACAGGAAAGCAGTTGCTATAGGAGCAGCAAATTCTGAGACACTAAGAAAAAAAGGCAAATTTAGGTCTTGATCCTGCAAGCTTGTTCATGTGCATTTAATATAATCTGCAAGTCTACAAATAAAGAGATTGTACAAGAAGAAGTGCCTTAAACATGCTATTAGAGGGACACTGAAATCCTCTAAGTCCCTTCTGTAATATGACTTCAGACATCAGTGTAGTGCAGTGTTTATAAAGCTCTAAGTTTTCTGAAGGTATTATATTACACTTTCTTGAGAACCACTGAAATCTGTGAAAAGCTGGATCTTAAATACTGAAAACTGTAAAATTAAAAAGACCAGACTGTTTATGCTCTGAATTACAGATAGTGAAGAGTGACATTTTACATATTCTTTAAGTTTAATAACCCTAGGAGCAGTTAGTAAGTGAAAAACAGAACATGATTTTTATCTACTGAGTGTCCTTTTAATTTCACAGTGTGCAAATAGCTTTTGATGTGAAGATTTGGTGCCGAAGGAAGTAAGATAATGGAAGAATCTTTAAATTGCATTATATCACTCATGCTACTCTGCTAACATCAGCCATGAGCAAGGAGAGGATAGTAAGCGGAAGATAACAACAAGAGGGTCTGTGGTGGTTACTGCTTAATTCAATTATTAGTTAATTAAATCAAAGCACCAGGAGGAAAAATCATTTGGATTAAAAATGAATATAACTTCCATCCTTTATTTGATTTGTTGTAGGAAGGAATAAATGGGGTAATTTAATCACTGACATAAGAAAGTTTCAGTAATTCTTTCAAAAATAAGGAGACCTCAGATGAGAATGAGATAGCAGAAGAAAACCCAGGGCACACCCGCTAACATGAAAGATGACTGCATGTAAGAGTTGTGCTATTTAGAGATTGTTATTGTCATTTAAACTACTATCGTGTGCTGTGTGAGCTGTGATATGAACCCTCCGGTCATGTGGATAGTCAGATCAACTATTTATTTCAGAATGAGCCATGGGAAAAGCCTCAGCAGAAAGAAGAGGGTAGGCTTTATTTCCCGTGATCTGCTTTACTTCTATTTATTTCTAGGCTATCACGAATGTCAGCAAAATTTTCACAGATCCCATCACTGAAGTGCCTGTTGGTATCTGTGAGATTGGGGGTTTCTATTTGTAAGTGCTTAACATACAAATATACTGATATTTACCTGAAGCTAATGAGGCATCTTTGCCATGAGAAATAGTTTAATAATCCCACAACATCGCTTTCCCATGCTCTGACAAAGTTAAAAATGACAACACAACTTCTTTTTAAGACTCGGGGAGAGATTCTGTTTGCATCTGTGGCTTTTGTTCTCAGTTGTTTTTTCTTCTCTACTTCTCATCACATCTGGAAACTTAGTACTGTGGTGAAAATACTGTGCTATTAATTGGGACTTAATTTTCACTTCCACTACAGCCTTGCTTTTCCATCTTTGATTAACCTATTCCACCTTCTGTGGGATAATTCCACTTTGGAAACTGATACTGCTCTTCCCTTTCATCTACTCTTTCTCTTGCTTATTGTGACTCTGGGCTCTTTTGGGAAAAATATCTTATTAGTTTTTCTCCAGGGCCTACCGCAGCAGAACTTTGAACTCATGTGCTCCAAGTCCATGCTAATGAACAGCTTGAATTTTTCAATCTGTTCCCTACAGTGTGCAGGAACTAAATCAACACAATAATACTTACAAGGATGTAGGCATAATTACTGAGGGTGTTGTGCATTAACTACCTCTATTAAAATATAAGAGATTATTAAGAGAATATATTATTAATTATATCTTAATAATCTAATAATATATTAATAATATATTATTATTATCTCTTAATATATAATTATTAAGAGAATATATTAAAATAAAACAAATTTCAACTAACTGTAACCTTGTTTTGAATATTTGCTTGGCACTCTTAACCAATGTATAGTTGGGTTGCTATCATTTTTTTCTTGTGGAGGAGAGCATCGAGCATCGAGCAAAAGGCTAATTTTTAAAAAATTTTTCTTTTTTTTTTTTTTTTTTAATGAATAAAGAAGGCTGAATAAAATTGTGACTCTCTTATTAGCAACAATCCAGACTCCCAGCTACAGTGAATTGCCACAGCTTTCCTTAGTCAACAGAAAGACACTGGTCTAGATGCCCCATCACAGGACACAGGCTATTTTTCTGTGCCCACTTTTTATAGCCCACCTGGCTCAGAGTTCAGAGCACTAGATCGGCAGTTCCACGCTTACCTCCTTTCTGCGCACAGGCTTCCCCTGTGCCCTCCAGTAAACCACTTCTCCATACCTCAGTTCTTCATCTGTAAAATAATGGTAATGGTACTGCTATATTTTCTGGAAGTTTGGTGTGGATAAATACACTGAAGACAGTGGCCCTTTCAGATAGGGTAGGAATGGGGACTGTGTAATTACCCATGAAATAAAGAAATGAATACATATCAAAACAGAAGATCTTCATTCAGGTAGCTTCCTTTGGCCGTTAACACTGATAAGCTTCTCAGCTAATCTTAAAAGTTCAGATTATGCCAAAGTTATGAGCAATTTTGAGTGTTTTGTTGCTTTTATCTGGGCACTTTTACATGATTGGCAACCATTAAAGATTATAATCTTTCTGGGGTGATGACTGTGAGTGCTTAAATAATAACTGCTATTTCAACCTTATTTTTTATGGCAAATAAGGAAGTTTTTCTGTTAATATGTAAGCGTCAAGAATATAAATTGTTTTGTGGGGGAACACACAAGTCTTGGCTTTAACAATGTCCCACGTAGCTTTGCCCCAGACCTCCGTGAAGCCCCACATATCACCTGGTAGATTTAAGAGTGCCTGTGCCATACCTAGCAAAACCATTTGTTTCTTTGGTGTTGTATATGTGTCAAGAACTCCGTTTGCCTATTAATCTTCTCCTTTCTTCCTTTTTTCCTTTTATTTGTATATCCTTTAGAACCCCTTCCTGTGAGCAGTGTTTCTATCTATGATTACAAACCATCTCCAGAAACAGGAGTGTTGTTTGAAATTCAGTACCCAGAGAAGTACAATGTTTTTACCAGGGTAAATATAAGCTATTGGGAAGGAAAAGACTACCGAACAATGCTGTACAAAGGTAGGAGGAAACTATTCCACTAAAACTTAACGGTAACTCTGCTGGAAACATTTTAAACAGTGGTCTTAGGTGTGATTTTGGCATGTATTGGTTATAATGATTTATAGTTCTGGTAATGTGTCTGTTTATATAACTTCTTTATCATGAAGTAAGGGATAGGTCTTCAAATTGAGCTAGTGGTTCACTTTGGATTTAAAGCTGCTTCCCATCCTAGTTGTAGTGATGCTTCCTTTCTTTTGGATTTTAGAGGAAGACTGGGCAGTCTGGATTTTTTTAATCTGTTCTGAAATCAACCTGGGAAGGGATCCCCAATTGCTGGTGCTTCCAAATAAACATGTACACTAAAATCGAAAAAACTTTCCACCATTTTTTTTAATCTTCCCTGCTGCTGTACAATCCAAAACAAAAGAAAAGGAAAAAGGAAAGAAACCCAAACCTCAGTAGGAAGGACAGAGATACATTTTTGCTTTCTAGATATGCTTGTTGAAATCCCTGGATGACATTCTCTGTCAGTTGAAAGCATTAAAAATGTTCCCAGTCCCTTCCCTTTGGCGAAGGTTTCCTCTTTGGTGAATAGCTGATAGGAGAGTTCTGGGATGCCCCAGAGCTGGGAAACCCATTCAATATACCTGATTCCAGGTGCAGGATTTAAACCTGGTAGTTCTGTATCACCATACAGTGCTAATAGTACTGTATCATAGTCCTACCATAGTATCACCATACAGTGCTAATAGTACTATGCTGTGTAGTACTGTATATTACTGTAGGTTTCAGTATTGTCCCTGAACTAATAAACGCTGCTGCATATTATAAATTTCATTTTTCTTAAAATAATCTAATCAAAAGCAATCAATCTGACAATCTAGACAGTCAGTCTAAACAATTTAAATAACCAATCTAACCATCTAAACAATCTAACAAGAGAAAATTCTGCTTTCTTTTTTATTTATTTAAAACTGAACTCCCATTTGCCCTGAAGTACAGATTAAGCATAGCATTTATCTCAAAGGTGTAAATGGGACTGTCCTATGGAAAGCATCCTAAGAGGTGAGAAAGGCACCTGCATACTCTGCAGGCCCTGAAACCCCATGGTTTAACATTGCATGGTGGCAGTAAAATGCCTTTGAGTAATCCAGTAGGTGCTGTATTGAATTTGAGGCTCCCAAAGTAGAAGTCTGGTCACTGTAAGCTCTCTCTAAAGTCAGCAGAGGGAGATACGCACCTCCAGAAGGAGGTCAGAAAATTTTGGAGTCTCTTTGCTTCAATACAGAGTGAGGCTAGAAATCACATTTTCAATGCTGTGAAGTGCCAGAAGTTAGGAAGGGTGATTCTGGATCATAGCACAAAATATAGGTGACCTCTTTCCAGAGAACAAAAGGGATACCAGCAGTAATTTTTGTCTTCTACAGCTAAGACATGGTTCCAGGGGCTGTAATGCTGCAGCTGCAGCTGCTGATTAATAAAAAAGTCAACCTGAATTAAGAGATTCACTAATCAACTTGCACAGTCCTTCCGTAGCCAAATAGCCCTAAGCAACTTCTCTTCAGCCTGCACGTGTCCTGATGGTGGAGATGAGCTCAGCTCTCAGTGCCGCGGCTTGCTCTCCGTTGCACGGGGGATGGCCCTTTGAGCATCTGCACGGAACGTTGTGCCTCAGTCAGCAAAAGACCAAGGAGGCTTTTGCGTGCAGCAGTTAAAGGTCTGCAGAAACTGTCAGATGCTCTTTGAGATATTCAGTGCCATGTGGAACAGGTTGCCAGATTCAGTTCCCTTTCCTGTGAGAAGTAGTTCATGTTTCTTGTGCTGGGCTTTTTTTTTGAGCAAAGTGGCTTTGACAGCTAGGAAAAATGTTGGCAAACTGAATTATTAGAATTTTGTGTCTCAGACCAGGCTGAGCAATGTTTAAACATCTGAAACACTGCCAGTTCAGCATGTGCAGCTGCATTATCAGAAAGTGAACATTTGATGTATTTTCCTCTTTTTTTCCTTTCTTCTTTTCTTTTTAAACCTTCTGCAGATTTCTTTAAAGGTAAAACAGTTTTCAATCACTGGCTACCAGGTATATGCTACAGTAACATCACATTTCAGTTGGTATCAGAAGCAACCTTCAACAAAAGCACGCTAGTGGAATACAGTGGGGTCCAGCATGAGCCCAAACAGCACAGAACAGGTGAAGAAAATGATTATGTACCATTTGCTCCAGGTCTGTCTGCTTTCCTTTCTGCCATGGGGAGGGGATTGATCCCACAGAGAGGAGGGTCTGTGTGGGAGCAGTCCTGGGAGCTGCTTCTGGCCAGGAGCATGGGCGGAGGATGCTGCAGCTAGTACATAGGGTTATGTGTACAATACAGTGCAAAGGGAAATTTGCGTGAGTGTTTCTGTTATAAAGCTTGCTTCTTAGAAAATAAATTCTGCTTCACATGAGATATCCTAGGCCTTGTGCTAGGAATTAATTTTTAAGCCACAGGAATAGCCGTGCTGAGCGTACTGTTGATCTATCTATATTGGTCTGTCTCCTTGCACAGTGAATCATAGCTAAACTGTTGGAGAAGGCCTTCCTCATCGTGCAGCCTTCTATCATGGAGAAGAAGAATGACATAGTCACCCCACTTGGTGGCCAGTTTATGCCCTGAAGCATGAACTTTTAATTTCCAAGACAGCAATGTTGCAAAGGCTGAAAATTACATTTGTTCAGGGTCCAGAAGTAATTTAATTTGATCCTGGGATGGTGCCCAAAACTTTCCTGTTAATCTGTTGGACCACAGACATTTTCCAGGGTCCAAAGTGAAATGAAGCAGTGGTAAAATCAAAAGGCCAAATCTTCAGATGAATACACTGATTTTGGTCCATTGCCTTGGACAGAGCAAAGCCAACTGATGCCAGCTGAGTTCTGTCCTGAGGATCCTAAATATAGTTATTGAGATATTGAACCATAAGAATGCAACCAACAGGATCACATTTTTCTTTCCTGCTGCCCTCCCATCCCTCATTTCTTCGCACAAACTGCAACAGGATTGTAGTGTCTGGTTTTGTATTAGTGCCTGTGGCTGGGACAGGGGAGGTGAACAAATTAGTGTGTTGTAAGGTGCCAGCTTAAAAGGTGCCAGTCAAAATTGTTTGCAGAGGCTACTCACACTTAACTGTGTGTAAGGGCAGACAGACAAGCAATTACAGTGAGGCAGACAAAATGCTGTGTGTTAACCTCCTGGCATAAGTAGAAGTAACTTCTTTGCGTGCCAGAATTTTGTCTTCTGGAGACCCAAATCCTAAGATCAAGCTTTCACAAATAGTAAAATTTAAACTGATGTTTAATTCTTGTGAAAAGGTGGCTGCTAAAAGCGTATGAAAAGCCTTACAGCAACATGAAGATCGTACTTTTTAAATATGAGGTGTGCCATATGTTTGTTTTGCATATGTTTTTCAATTCATTTCTACAGAACTATTTTTTTCCATGATTACGATCTTTCTGGAAGACACAATAAAATAAATGGAGATCCACTCTTACAAATTCACACTCGAGTAGCCTTGCTGCTGTAATAGCCCTGAAGTCTGATTTACTGTGACTTCACAGCTACTTTTCTTCCTGGTATTCTTGAGTTGTGATTCTTCTGTGAATTTACACTCATCTCGAGCCCACTAGAATCACGTCTGCTATAAGTATACGTAAGAGAAGGGATAATCTTAATAAGAACAAGTTACTTCAAAATATCCCTAGATGCATTGTTTTTCTGCAAAAAATATTTCTCTGGGGAATTAACGCATTGTAAAGGTGCACAGAACATACCTATTAAAAGACTAACCCTTGCTTCTCTTTTAGTTCCTTACCCACCTCGAAACATTTCTGTTCAGATTGTACCAATCAACAGAAACAACTGGGAAGAGCACAGTGGGAATTTTGCAGAAGAATCATTCATGGGACCACAAGAAATCATAAGGAAAGAAAAACTTAGCCTTTTTTCCGACAACCCACCTGACATTCCAGCAGTGAACACATCTGCAGCCTGGCCGGACTACCGCTATAACAGCACTGAGTACGAAACCACGTCGCAGCCGTACTGGTGGTCTAACGAAGCTGAGTCGTCGGAGGGTGAAGAGGAGTTTGTCAATGCAGTTTCCAGTGATTACGAGGCCAATGAAGTCAACACATCTGGAAAACTCACGCCAGAGCCCCCCTCCTTCCTTCCTGTACAAATGGTGCTGACCTGGTTACCACCAAAGCCACCTACTGCATTTGATGGTTTCCATATCAATATTGAAAGGGAAGGTAAAACAGAGCCTTATATGCTTTCCATACCCCTTTTCTGTAATTCCATTGGTGGGTTGCCTCCTCTACAAATTATTAATTACCTAGTACTCTGCTTCAGCGGGCTTTGTTAGATCTCCTGTATTTCTTGAGAAGTTCCTTGCATTGAATATCATTTAGTTCTGGCTGGGCTTCATAAAAGTAAGGGAGGAGGGGTAAATCGTGGTTTGCAATTCTCTTTTGTTAAACAAGATTCATAGTATTGTACATATTGCCGCACTGTTTACACTGCAGTTATCATAAATCCATTCTGGTACTGGAAAAAGGAGAAACAAGCTGATAGAAATTTGAGACGAAGAAGGTACATTCTATCACGTAGCTTTGTCTGCCACTGAGAAAGGTTCTCAGGGGGACCTGAACTGGAAGGGCCATACAGAAAAGACGGTCTACATTCAGAATAACAGTTGTCTCAGAGGACAGCTACTGAACGTATTCCTTAGGCCACAAGGAGGTTGTGGTGGAGAATGGGGAGACTTTTCAAGTGATGGAGCTACAAGAAAATAGCCATGTTGCTTAAAGATTTTCTGTTTTAAAATCTATTTTCTCCAAATTAATTTTATTTCCTGACAAGCAGTTTTCATAAGCCTTTGCACACTGAGGGCAAATACTTTTTTTTGCAGAATAAAAAGGCAATAGATAGAAAATTGGAAGCTCCTTTTCTTCCATGCCGGGCTGTTTTTCACTTGCACAGTCATGGCAACCCTATTTTATCATCCCTGTTACTGAACGAAAATTTGGCCTGGGCTTATTGTTCTTCTACACCTATACTGCAACCTTAGTCATTAATTACTCTTGTGCTGATGGCAAGGAATAAAACTACCCACATAAATCCTGTCCTTTTGGATACCTTTTAATCCCCCAGCAGAAACAGTATTAGCATTTCTGATATAAATCATTTTCTCAGTGGCTGGAGCCTTTCAAATTTCAATTAATCTACACTTTTTTTCCCCCTGATTTAGAGAACTCCACGGAATTTTTGACAGTAAGTGAGGACACTCACAAATTTGTTGCTGAACTGAAAGAACCAGGAAAATATAAGTTGTCTGTAACAACTTTTAGCTCCTCTGGCTCTTGTGAAGTTCGGGGAAGTCAATCAGCAAAAACACTTAGCTTTTACATCAGTAAGTATCTCAAGAAATCTGTCTTTTTCTCCCAGACCAATATAACTTTAATGTACAGAGTTTGACCACTGTGTCAGCTATGGCATCTGCTGCAGGATCAGAAGAGTCCGGTCTTCTGGAATTCCCTGTGCCAGAGAAGGAAATATAGTGCAAATATGTTATACATTATATAGTGCAAATATTATATATATTGTATATAAAGGCCTGGATGGGCCTTCATCATGCCTTCTTGGCAGAGCTAAGAACTGAAAGCAGGTGAGGTATTTGATAGAGTCATTGCCCAGTGTTCAGAAGTGGCTCACTGAAACAGGTTCCCCTCTTGCATCTTTCAAAGAGAGGATTTAATTCCAAGAATTAAATCGGTGGTTATAGAGATTCTTGAAAATATTTAACTTCCTTACTTCTGTAGGCTGTATGCACTGGGTTAGGGATGAAGGGCATCTCGGGTTGAGAGTGTGGGAATTGCGCAATTAAACACTGAACTCTGAAATTACATGGTCTCTGAGAGAACACAGGGCAAATTACAGTATATGAAATAGTTCAGCCTGCTGAATTCAGAGGAGAAAAAGTAATTTATTATTTCCCTGTAGAATCCCAGGGTTTCTTAACTGAAGATTTTAGTAAAAGACAAGGTAATAATACACTACTGTGTAAACTAATATCATGACTGACAATTAGATCAGCAAGTGAGACAGGTGTTGGTGAATTCAGATTGCTATCCTTCTGATGGCTGTGGTCACCTTTGTACCTTTTTCTGCAAAAGGAAATAGATACAGCCTACAAAATGCCCATACAATGAGAACAGGGGAATACTTGCAGCACTAGATAATTTTACGTGTGGGAGGATAGTATCTCCCCCGACTCATGAATGCTGCAACAAGACACGGTAGCTAAAGCTGGCAGAAATATTCATATTAAAAGGAAATGTACTCAAGTACTTAAGTACATTACTAATAAAAATTGTGTCTTTCATAGCTCATAACATTTACAAATAGTAACTATTTGGGCTTAAATTCATCATAATGCTTGACTGCATGTAACTGAATTCCACTGTCACTCCTATGTTTTTAACAAGTTTATAGTTGAAAGAAACAGTACTTGGAAAACAAAGAGAAAAGAGGAAACAGCACATGAGAGAAAGGGTCTCTGCTGTTGTAATTTCACTGTCTTCTGGTTTTCTTTAGGAATAGTTATTAGACAGCTTCATTATATGGAAAGCATTAAAGTGTATATAAGTATACAAGTATATCAAATAAATTATGTAGCATTGCTATTAGTACCAAATGGTATTCCATTTTACAAGGTGTGACTTATTTCCATTAAGCAATCTGCAATACAATGTCCTCCATGAAGTCTACTAACTGGGGACAGAGACCTGAGAGAAAATGTTAATCCAAGTATAGGTGTATGGATTGCTAGATTAAGGATGAACTTGAATCTCATTGGATATAAAGTATTAAGATGTCACAGGAACGTAACAAATATTTTCATTTTACATGTAACACACGGGAACGTTTGGTTTTTTGGGTTTTGTCTGTTAGTTTTGCAGGCTTTTAGAACCAGATGAGGATTCTTGGCAGTTGTCTTACTTATTCTGTCAAACACAAGATCCTTAGTATTTTAGATAGATTTTATATGTATTTCTGGCAGTATGCCAAATCTGAGAAGTGCACAAGTACTCTTAAGGTGAAATTGCTTTTCCATTTCTCTTCATGAGTCTGATCAAGTAGGCCTTTTGTGTGGGGACTACAGCTTTGGGCCGTGACATCAGGTAGCTCAGTTCCCTTAATGCCGATGCTGAAACAATTTCTGAATAGTAAGAGCTACACATAACATCCACTGGCTCCAGAGACCAATCTAATGATCAAATTCCTCTTTTTACCTGAGTAGGTGTGGGTCTGCTGTCATGAATAAATTTTGCTAATAGCTTCAGCCTTATCTTATCTTTGTAGCACTCAATCAGTGAATCATCCTGTCAAATTACTGGCTTGTATTACACAACATTTTTGTTGCACCCAGATAGCAGTATGGATTCTCAAACCTTATAGGCTGATCTTACACCACATTCTTGCTCTGGCATTTGTTTTATTTTCTCCATAAACGTAAAGTACCATTAGAATTGCGTGGAGAAAGGAATGTCAAGGAGAGAGCTGTCACAAACATCACTTAAAAGTGACAAGAAAAGCTGATGATTTTAATGAAATCTGAAATTTTGACCAAGTCTAGCTGAAGCTACTTTCCAAATTGTTATTTTATCTACATTTAAACCTGTGTCCTCTACCAAGTGCTTCAAAAAGTCTGATGGAGAATGAGATTCTTCACTGTGGTAACCTCTGTGGACTCGATTTTCACGCTTCAAGGCTGTAGTACACTTGGAGGGTATGTTAGTATGTGGAGAGGCGAAAAATTTTGTGCGCTTATCCTTTAATATTTGTCAATGATCTGTACATTATTGGATATCACTGCTTTTAAACATGCCCTTGGAGCAAATCTGATATTGCTGGGTGGTTTCTGGTAAGCAATAGAAAATACTGCAATCCGAATTTTCAAACAGTGATGTTTCTGTCATCATCTGCTCTGCTACAGGTGAAATAGCACCGGTCACAGGCTGTTTCCCAGGGGCTGCCATCTTTGCTGCCTGAGGGCCGTGGAGATGGACAGCTGTCAGTCCAGCTTCTTTCACTAGTAGGAAAGAATCCCGTGAAAGAAGGATGTTTTAACATAAGTGCCTCAAATGCATAGAGTGGCTTGCTCACACGTGCTTTTGGGATATGTCCCAGGCCCCACAGGTGAATGGATAGAAGAGCTCACTGAAAAGCCCCAGCACGTGACCGTGACGGTGCTAAGCTCCACTACTGCCCTGACATCCTGGACAGCATCGCAAGAGAGCAGCAGCAACAGCACCATCGTGTCCGTGGTCTCCCTGACCTGTCAGAAGCAAAAGGAAAGTCAAAGGCTTGAAAAGCACTACTGCACTGAGGTAAGGGGCAAAAGCTGGAGCCTTTTCAAATACAGGAAAAAATTGCTAATCATCCTGCTGTTTGGGTTCATCGTGCCCAAGGGCCCTATCAGGCTCAGGGCTGCAGAGCACAGCAGTAGGTGTTCCCTTCTGCAGTCTGAAGGGAGATGGCTGATGCAGAATGGAGGGGAGAGCACGGCATTCAGGAAGGAAAGGGTGCAGTAAACCATAGCAGTGTTAAAATTGTATTTCTGTTGGAGTGACTGTGGCCAATCCTTTGTTCAAGCTTGTGAGTTATGTTGTACCCTTAGAGACATTTTTGTGGCAGTGGACAAAATGGTGCCATATCATAATAACACTTAGGCATATGCTGTAATCCATTTGTATTAAGCAAAGTGCTCACATGCTTGATTATCATCAAATTTGCATAAATTCTTTCTTACATTTCCTACATATGAGTACAGAACCTGACTCTAAACTTTCTGGAAGTTTAGAGGTGATCAGAAGTCAGCTTTTCTTTTTATCCATAAAAAAAGGTGTCATCACTGGGAACTAAATAATAATCCAGACTGCCTGTGATTTGGATGGACAACAGTTCTTTAGGGCTGCCATATGGGATGTGTTTATAATGATCAAGAATCCTGAACCCCGAAATATGGCAGTTTTCTGTTACTTGAAACCCTAGGTGAGTGCAACCCCATGTCAGATCCTGTGGCTATGATGGATCAGTGGCATGTGGCTTCAATTAGAAAGAGGTTTTAGCCCACATCTCAGTTACCTTACCAAGATGCTGATAAGGCCCTTTTCTGAGCAGTGCCACAACTTCTGTCTGGCTCCCTAAATGAGTGTGATTTAGGAGTCTGAAAAGGGCCGCAGTGCTGCCTTGCTGCACCCTCAGCTTGGCCCTGGGAATGGGAGGAGGGCACTAACGCACCCAGTAAATCTTCACCTCCTTCAACTTTGTGATTAGCCCTGCAAGTTAATTAATACAGGGAGTCTGCATCCTTTAAAAATGTCTTAAAATGAATCTTTGTCAAGATGTTTTGAGTTTTATTCCAAGAATGGCTGTGAACGTAAACGTTTGGAAGTGTCTTTTCATGACAATTTGAGAATTGTTTTTCAGAGTCAGCTTGTAATCTCATTGAGTTATTTTCCTTCCATTTATTAAAAGTGCAGGCATTTAATCAGGAAGCAAAACAATACAGTAGGTGATTATAAACCAAAGATAGCAAGTATATATGATTAAAGTCAATACTACAGGATTCATGTACAAACTCAAAAACAAGTACCTAAAGCTAATCTGTGAATAAATATCTGTAAAAGTAAATGTATATTTATTGCAAGTAGGTAGAAAAGTCTAAATACTGTTATTTGTTTCTTTTCGTCATGACAAATATTCATACCACCTCTAATCAATTTTTATCAGCTTATTATACCTGGAATTATTAATGGCTGTTGGTTTGAATTCTCCTTGACGAGCTGAAAAGCACAAAATTCAGTGCAGAGTTCTATCCATTTCTACCATTGTGCATGATGTAAAAGTGATTTAGCTTTCCAAAGCAGCTGTTAAAGACAAATTCTGTTTCTCACTAAATCTGTGCTGGCACTGATGTATTCACGTGCATCACAGTAAACCACTAGTGCAAAGGTGGCTGTGATACAGACTTTGGAAAGGTTGCAAAGAAAATATTAGTAGGAAATATCAGCCTGCAGGTCTAGAAGGGATGCATGAAGTCCTTTCCTCAGAGCTGCTCTATGCCTTTGCTGTTAGCTGGCTCTTCAGGAGATAAGACTTTTCATATTGTACCAGTCCAGGAATCACTTGGTCAGGCATTCTGCCTCCAGCTCTGACCAAAACCTGGTGTGGCACAGCAGAAATTTTAATGGTGATATTTCAAACTGAAAAGAAGAATCACAAGGTCCCTTAGTCAGGTTTTGTAGTGCTGAGCAGGAGAGGTGAAAGAGAGTAATTCCTCTCTGATTTCACCATGCAGTCATTTAACACTTGCATTCAGAGACAGCTTTCCCATAATGCTGCCTTCAGCTCACATAGCTGCAGATGAATCAGATGGCGGATTAAAAACCTCAGGCTTTTATTGAAAACACGCCATCTAAATACTCCAGCCTGAATAATATCACCTGAATATGAATAATGTAGCCTGAATATTTCAATAAACTTTGACAGTAGGAGAGAGTGGGTCTGCAGTGTGACAGCTGACCTTACACAGCAAGGCAAGTGTGATTCTCTGAGTCAGATCATTTGTCAAGTCAGTCCTGACCACTTTCATGGTTTTGTCATTTTGGGCTTAATGAATGGAGTTTTAGCTGCTGATGCCAGTGTCCTCAGAATCATGCCTTTTGTAACTGGACTATTTCATGTACAGTCTTAATCTTCTTTTAATCAACTAAGTTCCTCATATCTGATGTATTCCCCTCCTATTAGGTGAATTCAAGCAGCAGCCTCATTGAAAATCTTGTTCCTGGTGCCCAGTACCAAGTTGTGGTTTACTTACGGAAAGGACCGTTGGTTGGACCGCCTTCTGATCCTGTTACATTTTCCATTGGTAGCCCCTGCATCTACTGTTTGATACATGTTTTGTTTTGTTTTGTTTTGCTTTGTTTTTAAATATGTGTAGTGTATTCATTAAGCCCTAGAGCCCATGAAGGAGTACAAAATTGTCATGTTGGTTATTTCAAATGTAATGAACACTTATTGAGAATATTTTACTTGCATTGTCTAGCCCATTACTGAGGTGGGGAAAATACTCCTTCAGTGGAAGATAGATATTTCACATTTAAACATTAAGTTATTACCAAACCTAACTAGAGAGCAATTATAGTCAGGATTCACACACAGAGGCCCCTGTGGAAAGAACCGTCTTCACCCTTGGACACCTGAGTATATGTTTGTCTCTAGCAGTGCTCATGGTCTATGTCATTTCAGGTGGGAGTCACCTCATTTAGGTGTAGCCAGCCTGAGCTCCAGGTGGTCTGTGGCTCATGGAGAAATGTGGGCACTTCCTAGAGGTGATTCATTCCCACTGACTCATGAAATGTGTGGGACTGCTGTTAAGACGTTTGTTGCAAATGTGCTTTATGAAGGATGTAATGTGGCCCAGTTTGAAGGCTAAGGGTCAGGACAGCTGGCTTATCTCCTATGGTACTACATGACCTTCACCAACTTCAGTTGTGTATGCCTTGATTTTCTTGAGTTTATCGGTGGATCTTGATGTTCTCTGCTTTGAGATTTGAAAATAAGAAGAACCCTCTGAGACTGAGAGTAGCATTTTCAAGAATGTGGTTTTATGGCCAACAGGCAGAGCTGCTGCCCCCATGCCTATAATTCAGGATTCCACCAGGTTCCTAGTGAGCTCCTAGAGAGTCACTTAGGATAGAATTCGGTATCTTTTAGTTTCAGTATCATTTATTTTTTTTAAGGTTACCACTTTAACAATTGTGTTAAGAAGAGAAAGGGCGAAGAGAAAGAGATTTGGTGCATAAAGTTACGTTTGCAGAGAAATATTTAGCCTGAGTCACCCAGCTTCTCGTTTTGACAAATAGTCTGCCTGAGAGCAGGTGGCTGAAAGCTAGAGATCTTCAGTATTTTTCATTCTGCTTCCTCTCTGTGATGTAGGGAAGAAAGTGAAACAGAAAAAAAACAAAGTTAACCTGTTAAGAATTGAATCCTTAAATGAAAGCAGATATGTGGGCTAGTGAATATGGTGAGAGCCTTTTCATTCTAGGCAATCTCGTTATATATTTTCATAAATTGGGTCTGAATAAAACTTTGAAAAGAGAGTATGGTATATTTCAGTACAGGAAAAAATAATAAGTAAAAAATATGTACTGTATTATTAAAATCTCTATCATTCGACAATTTTTACAAATGCTTTTGATTTTCTTTCTCACTGTAGTTACTTCAGAAAGCTGCAAAATTCTATTTTCACTTGAGAAAGTAAAATAATATATTCCCAAAGTAAGTAAGTTCCTTCATTATCTCCACTTTCATGTGGCCTCACAACCATAGAAGGTTCTTACTAAACTCAAAATGGCAATCAGTTTCTAAACAAAACATCTCATAGGTTTCTTATTATAAAGGGGATGTTTTTATGGAGTAAAACAACAGTTGTATGAGTTTTCATTTCATAACAGGATATTGAATTTGATATTAAAATAGTAGAACTGCAAAACAAATTGTTCTGTGAAATTATCAGTGGTGGTTAATGATGAATGAAACTGAAATAAGATAAAATACACTTTAAAAAGTATTCAATTCTCCCCTTGGTTATCCTAAGCCTCACTTTCACTGGGTGAGTATTAACACTGTAGAGAAAGCAAAGAAAAGATGGGTAAATGATTTATGAAGGGAAAGGCAATCATGTGCTAACATGGGCTGAAGTAATCCGGGTGCTGGTCTTGGCTCTGACCCGGCGTGCAATAGCTGGGGCTCTGCAACCCTTGCAAATGTTAGCAAAGTACTTATTTAAGTAGCCTCAGTTAAGTCATGAAGAATAATTGCTTTCCAGACAAGTAAGGGTTGCAGAAGTTGACCCTTATGTGACATTTTTCAAATCACTTGACTTCTCTTTCTCAGTGTCATCATCTGTGAGGCAAGAATAGCAACACATGACAGCACCTTTAGGTTCCCCAGGGAAGGAGGGTTAGACATAAAAACTGTTCTTTCTCGTAGTCTTCATCTTCCAAAGTGTTATGGCTTTTGATGCTTTTGTTTTTGAGCAACTTGAAATATCTCCTAAACATCCTGATTTTTCAAAGTAGAATGGAACCCTCCATTTATGAAAAATCAAGCCCTATATTTTATCTCAAGCTAAGCAACCAACACCAAGTAGCCTGTGGTCATTTCTGAAAAAGCAGATAAAACAAACTGGAGAACAAGTGCGGAAAAAATGGTATCCGTCTGCTTGTGACAAGGAAGCTCTTGGGAATTAAAGTCAGGAACAAACCAGAAATAGGTAGAACTTGCTTAAGGAAAGGTATTGTTTTAAAATAAAGTGTAACTGATAACACACACATTACTAACCACAATTTCTGGTTTATAGTGCCCACTGGAATAAAGGATCTGACGCTTTACCCTTTGGGACCTACTGCTGTGGTTTTGAGCTGGAACAGACCTTTCCTTGGGGTGTTCAGGAAATATGTTGTAGAAATGTTTTACTTCAACCCATCAACGATGACCTCTGAGTGGACAACCTACTATGAAATAGCAGCAACCGTCTCCTTAACTGCCTCTGTGGTAAAGTGACCATTACTGACTTTCCCATGCCTGTGTGGCCCTGGCACCTTGTGACATTTCTTTGCCCAGCCTTTCCCCCATGAATATGTATATATGCCTTTAAGCCTGGCACATTTTTCCAGGCAAAGCAGAGAAAATGGTCAGGATGCTAGAGGCATTTTCTGTTCTAAAGTAAGGGAATGCCAGCTGAACCATGCTAAATTTTAAACAGAGCGATGAGATAGGAGATGAGCCTCTTCTTTGTTCACAAATGGGCATGTTCAGCAAGTCCAGAGGCAGCTTCAGTTTGTGGGTCAGTTTGTCAGTCAAGGCTTTAAAAATTCCATCGTCTCCTTGGGGGGAGTAGTCCAAAGCCTTATCTACATAATTAATATTGCTAATATGGATTTGGGGCTTGCGGGCTAGTCTTGCAGTGTGCCATCTGGAAGGCTTAGCTGCAGAGACACTCTTGTGAAAATAGCCTTCATGTTTCTGAAGCTACGAAGACTTATGCCAGGATTTCAACTAGGTGGAGACTGCTCTCTAGAAGAACGCACATACACATATATGCACACGCATCTTTGCAGTAATAAAGTGAAATTTTCCTCTTCCTTTCCATTATTTCTTGGAGAAGGTGAACAGATTTTATTCAGACTTCATTGTTGCGCAAGACAGCAAGCAATTTTAGCTGAAAGTAGTTGTTCAGAAAGTTATGAGTATGCAAAAAGGATAGCAATAACTTTTGCTGCTTGTGAGAGCCACAGTGATTTACCGTAATTGATTTGCATAATACCATTTGTGGAGTCATTTTGGCTACAGCGGCTTAACTGTAATTGGGTACATGACTGTAAATCTAGCACATAAATCTCCAGGGAAATTAAAAACAAAAATAACTTACCAAATGAGTAATTAATATCTTGTAATCATGACTCAGCACAATTAGATTAATACCTGAGTGATCCGAGTCCTCTTAGAAGTAATGCCATCTTCCAGAGTTAATGTGGTTCATTAGAAAATGAGATGATATTTTCCCCTACTGTTGCAAATCCTGTTCAAGGAAGCCAAGCTGGAATTCCTTTGTCTGAATTTCAGTCTGAAATGTGACAGTGTTGTATCGCAGCTAAAGTGAGCATTTCTTAAAGAATAATTTTAAAGAGTAAGTCTGAATTAGAAAAAGAGTGGCTCCGTCTTCTTCTATTATGGCATTTAACATACAGGTAGGTTTTGGTGAACTTTTGTTTGGGTTCTCTATCGGTGCTCCGGAATCCCACTATGTATGTCCCACAAATTTCCCTATGATCTACTGACATCTCTGAGTGGTGTATTCTGGAGCAACAGCATCAAGCCCAGTGAGACGGCAGGGGAATCAAAAATCAAGCTATCTGACAGCTTAGATCAAAAATTATTTCCTGAAGGTTATCACTTGATGAGAACCTTTGGAGCTGAATTTGCCCCTTCACTCTGTTTACTTGCTTTGTTCACTTTGTGCTCTGCATCTTATTTTAAAATTGTCAAAGCAATGTTGGTATTTTCAATATTACACCAGCGGCATGTCAGAAGAAGTCCAAGCATCTTCAAGGTTTTGGTGTTAATCGGATACAATTTATTCTAAAAAGCATAAGGAGAATAGTCCACAAACCCTATATTTGGATTGCCTTATAGTATCTGGGAAAAAAAGGCCACTGCAAACAGCAGAGATCTGTAAAAATAGCAATTTCTAATTTGTTGAAAATTTTCATTATTTCCAGTTTGATTTTATTTTGAATTTTAAAAATATCATGAGGCTTTTCATTTAAACATAAAATTAAATATTTGAAGTGTTTTGTGCTGTCAATGGAAGTATTTGAATTTTAACTTAAATATTGAATATGATAATACAAAATATATTGCATTTTGTACTTCATTTATATCTCATTTGCATTTATATATATAATTTATGTCTCATAAGTCATTTATGTTTCATTCATATTTCATTTATAATAAATGATAATACAAAGTGAAATACACTTTGAAAACTGGAAAAAATAAGTCATTTGCAGTGACAGTATCTGAATCAAAAACATTGTTTCTAATTTATCCTCAAACCCTATTTAATCAAAATAGAAAAGCCTACATTTTTCCCATTAAATGTTCTGCCTTCATCAAATCAGAATTTTGTGATGGAAGATTGCTCTGCAGGAATCGTTCTCACTGCCCTGGAAATCAATGAGAGGTTCCTGTGGCGGGTAGGGCCTGGGGCCACGTGCATGTGGATAAGAGCAGAGCCACCACAACCGTGTTTGCTCTCACTGCACAGATTTTTGAATAAATTGAAATCCCAAAGTACAGAGGTTTCCACTGGAGTAAGGAGTGGGAGCTCAGTAAAATGGGCCCATGTGTGGGCACTAGATTTATAAATATTGTCGTGTTTTATAAGTCATGCTGGTGACTTTTCTCCTGAGCTGCAGTTTCTCTTTTGTCACTTTACAGAGAATAGCTAACCTGCTGCCTGCTTGGTATTACAATTTCCGGGTCACCATGGTGACTTGGGGGGACCCAGAGCTGAGCTGCTGTGACAGCTCCACCATCAGCTTCATAACAGGTGAGCAGCTGCCTGAAAAGACCGTGGGATTGCTCCTGGGAGCAGAAGGGCTGAGAAAGTCCGACTTAGATGTTGCGTTTCACCTGCACGTACTTGCAAGTTAGGGTATTTAACAGCTAAGTGGGGTTTTTTGTTGTTGTTATTATTATTATTATTATTAGTATTAGTATTAGTATTAGTATTATTTAAGGAAAGCTCTGAGGACTGCATTAAATGAATATATGTAATTTTGCTATGCAAAGCACAGTGTTTGATTCCTCTATTCCAGTCCTCTCCATCAGCTGAATGCATGGTTTCAGTGAGGGCCAGTGATCCTGCTTGTCTTTTATGACATTGCATGTTGTACACATTGAGGAGTTAATGGGTAAATAAGTAATCTGAATTCTTAGGTTTGATAAGATTAGGAAACATTTTTCCGTATATTTTCAATGTTTCCAAATGCTTTTTCGTCCTTTTTCCCCCTCCCAGTAATCCACAGGTCAGACTGTGACTGTACCTTAGCTAACATGGAGTAGAGTTATGCACTCTTAGGCAGACCGAGGCAGCTAGTATGTTCGATAGCACATTATTCTTGTCCTCTAGCTTTTCCTTTTCTACTGGGTGTTTTTTCCTTGCTCACAGTAAGGAGAAAAGGGTGCTCCTGTGATCAAGGCATTGTACCCCCGCTGGGTAGATTGGCATTGGGAAACTGTGTGGTGCTAGCAAGTCAATCGTAATCCAGATTCTCAGCTGCAGTAAATTGATATAACCACATGGATCACGCTCTACCAGTTGGGACCGGCTGTGCATTTAACACACTCCGTCATCTCTTGTCAGATACTTTGGGTTTGAATCTTCAATGTATCAAATAGATTAGCTGTAGAGGGAACAGCATACAAGAGGTCCTGTTAGTGCCTTGCCACATGCTCCTAGCATCCAGGCTGGTTAAGTCAAATTTCCCTATTGAATCATTTTGCTTTTATGCACTGCTGTTTAGTTCACCTTGCAGAAGGTGACTGAAAGCAGTAAATAATTCAGATGAACCATGAGAGGAAATAAAGTATGACTCACACTTCTTTTCTAGATGTAGAAATTAAATTACGAGGAAAATCAGCCTACAAGGTCCCAGTCACTCCCTCCAAAACAAATACTAGCCTAGTCCCAGATTTTCTTTTTGGGGAGAGGCTAAAAGGATTTATCTGAGGAAGGAACTGAATAAGACCCATTTGCAATGATGATTAATGTAGTGCCTGTGCTCGACAGTACCACGACAGAAAAATTATTAGTGGGTTAAGTCCTAGCTCCACTGAAGTCAGCAGAAACTCTCCCATCCTGAGATATCTGATCCCAGGCTACACTGCCGATAAATTCTGGTGCTTCTCCAGTCTATCAGAAACTCATAGCACCCACAGGGGCCCCGTGAAGGGTCTCCAAGGATATTCATTGTCCTTTGGCATCAATCAGCTTTTCTGTAGCACTATAAGGAAGCAATTTTCCAGCTGGTTGGTTGCTGTATGAGGGGAGAAATGTCTTTTCCAACTGATTTGGCTACCAGGTTCAGCATTTTAGAACAGAAATGTTCCAGTGGGGCCCTCACACTTCAATACTGCATCTCCAGAAACCTGCAGCAGAAATTAGGGAGACTAAGGTTGTTCTAAAATATAAGCCATCATCAGGATCAGTCTGCATCTCTGTATGGGGAAAGTAAAGACTGTTATTGCTATTAGATGAAAAATAGATCAACTCCTTAACTAGCAGATGTAGACAAAAATGAGAAATGGATGAATCTCTTAGATAATGTCATCCATTTATGATTGGAAAAACCTCTCTTCCAAAAGGTCGTCTAGTCTTAAGTGAAAATCTCCAGAAAATATCCAACTGGAAAGTTGTACCAATGCTTAATTCCTCTTATTATCAAAGGTTTATCCTTTGCTTCTGATCTGAATTTTTCTAGTTTTAATATCCAGTCCATAATTCTTGTTACACTTTTCTCTTGTTGATTGAAGAGACACAAAGCTTTTTTCCCCTCTCTATAGAAAATTTCGTTTCACTCTTTTCTGTTCATAAATTGCTTCCATTGAAGTCTTCGTGTGCTTTCACAGTAAGGCATTTTTTCATGTCACTTTTTTCTCCCACTCTGTCTCTCTAATTTTTACTGTTTTTACCAAAGTACATGAAAACTGAAAGTGTAATACCAGCCTGCTGAATACTCCTACAGAGGCAAAATCAACTCCCTATTCAGTGCTCTCCTGTTTGTGCATCTAGATGATTGCATTTGCTATGGCATCACGCTGGAGGTCTGTGTTGATTTGCTTCTATTCTGTGGCTTCTTACTCCTTCCTAGAGTAGCTGCTTTCCAGAATTTATCATCTGGGAAGTGTTGTCTGCATGCCTTTTTCCTAAAGACTCAACTTTGCACCTGGCACTTTGAAATACATTTTGTTTGAACAGGCCCAGTGTAGGGGCCAATAATTCAAATCACAGCCCTGTCCAAATCCTCTACTCCTCTGCCAGTTGCCATGTTACTTGCATGGTTCGTCAGTGGTGCTTTTACTTTCAGAGTATGGATGAAAACGTTGAATAGTGGTGAGCCAGATCACAGCATTTTAAGGGAAGAGTCCTAACAAAGAAATCTGATTTGATCAAATTACAAGCGCTTATCAATAGATGGTCACCATTGAATGTGAGCATTAAATACACTCCTGTCCTCTGATTGCCTTATTACTTGAAATCTCTTCAGCTTTATCCAGGGACTGCTGTCAGGCTAACTTGTGAGAAAGTGGCATGCCAATTTTTCATGTCTGCAGGTTTGAAATGTTTGTCCCCAGTAGGTGCTGCCTTTTCACTCTTTCAACTTACTAGGGGACTGCAGAGTTCTTTATCACCCTCAGCCTCTTTCTTTCCAGAGAAGGAACAGATGGTTTTATGGAGCACTTGGTCCCTTTCTGCATCATTCTGAACAGTGCTACCTCCCTTGCACAGGTTGCCAGGAATTAAACAAAAAACAAACAAAAAACCAAACCCAAACCCCTAAATTTTAAAATACTAAATAGAAGGTTTTGTAGTCTTCTTGACAGTACACCATCTGTCAGTTCTTCTGTGTATAGCTAGAAAGCTAACCTCTGCAGCTGGAACCTAAGTTTGATTTTTTTAAAACAAAGCAGAAGGATTATCTAGCAGTTTGGGACCACACCTTGCAGCAAGCTCAGGGCAGACAAACCATTTCCCTAACGCAGGATCCCACTGCTCTTGTGGAGTCTATAGCTAGGCTGGGGCTTTACTGAACTGCAGTACCTGGAATGAAAAGGATATTAGAAGAGCCTAGATGATATATATAGCTCTCCCCCATGACAACTGGTCAGATGTCCCCAGGAGAATGGGGGAGATTTGGGGGACCCCAGAGGCTTATCAGAAACAGCATTTGTTCTCTTGGGCTCCTGCAGCAACAGTTGCATGCTGTTGTTTTAACACAGGGAGAGATTGTGGCACCACAAGTGTTGCTGTGGTGACTAATGAGTTTTTAATGCCACCTGCTGTAAACAGCTGGATTTAAGCAAGGGCAATCATAAGCAAGGGCACTTTAGACCACCAATATTTTCTTTTGCAATGAGAATGCTTTTAGCTTTGAAGAAGCAAAAAGAGTAAGACAGACAGACTGTCGGTGTTGGTGAGTACCACCACGTCTGTCCTTGTTGTGAAGCTGCTGTCTGTTGGTCCCCTGGATGCTCTCAGCTCTCACTTTGGGCCAGGTCAGCAATGGGATGTAACTTCCTACACCATCTCTGTGCCACTCAGCTCCCAGTGGAACATGATGCTAGGGGAGTCGATCATGCAAGCCCTGGCCCTTAGTCTCATTTCACACATCCTGGATGTTCATTGCCAGATACCTAAAGCAAACAGCTGTGTGAACGTTAAGAGGGAAAGCATGTCATCAATATTTAGGTATAGGAGGAAATTATTAGTAGTGTATAAGATTCATGCCAGTCGTGACCTTAAATTGTAAGGAATACATGATCCTTGTGTAGTGATGGACTGGGGACTCTAGAAATTAAAAGAAGCATTACTTTAAAGATTGTATACTAAATAAGGTTGCTTCCTCTCAACAGCATAAAAGGGCATTCTCAAGATTAATTTGAGAGAATAGTCTTACTAAAGGTTTCTAAATGGCTCTAAATTGTCCATGCATTGTACTTGCTGCCTTCCTCAGCGATGACTTCAGTAAATCTGTTCTCTAACAAATGTCTTGATGCAAAAGTCATAGAAGTCTTTGTGAAAGCAGCAGTGACATCTTGTGGCCCCTTCAAACAGACCCAAGCTCCGAGTCCGTCCTGCGTTTCATCTCAGCTGCTGGCACCCGCAGCTGTGCTGGCATCCAGGGCTCTGCGAGGGAGCGTGGTGGGAAGGGCCCTTGGTTTTAGAATGGAAATGTTCCAGTGGGACCCTCACACTTCAATACTGTGTCTCCAGAAACCTGCAGCAGAAATTAGGGAGATTAAGGTTGTTCTAAAATACAAGCCGTCATCAGGATCAGTCTGCATCTCTGTATGGGGAAAGTAAAGACTGTTTTACCAGGTTTGACTGGTTTACCAGGCAGCCGCATCTGAGCTGCCTTTGAACAAACACACTGGACTCCACGGGGCTTGTGCAGAGGAAGATCAGTCAGTCCGTATCATTTTCCCTACGGTGCTCCTAAAGAATCTGCCAAGCACACAGATTCGTACACTTCCCCGCTTTATCCAGGTTATGCTATTGATACTACTTTGAGAGGAGGTTAAGATCTTTACCGATAGCTGACTTTCACTTTTGGGTCTCCACTCAGTTTTAACTTAAATCCTAACTGGGGACCTGCACCTACAAATTAGGCAACCAAGGTGAGCTGATCAGCTATACTCCCTCTGCAATTAATAGAGAGGCACCTCCAGGAGGTAATTCTCTTATCTTAAATACCTATTTTAGGAGGAGAAGAGTTGCTCTGGAGGTAGCTATCTTTCTTCTTGGGCTGCACAGGGAGCCAAGGACTTGCTGGCAGCTCCAGCGCAAGACAAGCCATTGAACAGGCTGACGGGGCTGCGGTGAGCCTGTGCGAGGTGTGCAGCGCAGGGGACAGCGCCAGGCAGGAGCTGGGTGTGTGGAGGAAGAGGAGGGACAACAGCTACTTCACCTAATACTTAATAATGTAGCTACCATATGCCTGTAGACTAGACACTTGGTGTTTAGATGGCTCTCAGCTGATGGCTGCCTTCTGTGGTGGTGGGACTTTCACCCTGGGAGCAAAGGTGGCCATAACTTTTCATGCAAAAAGATATTATTTGGAAAACTGCGGGTTTTGGGCTTTTCCTCCTAAGAAGATGCAAGCTGAGTGAAGAGAAGATATTTTTTCCTATGGAAAAGCTATTCAGTGTGACATTTCTTATTTATTTCTCACTGATTGTAATTTCTTTTCAGTGCTATAACACAGTGAAGCAATATCTGAGGCTTTTAACTTGACTTTGAATTCTATTTGTAAATGTTCACTCAAAAAATGGTTTATATCAGCCAGTAGCTTCATGCTTTTTTCTTTTAAACGGAAAGATTGCAAACAAAGGTATATTTTTGTTCTGAATATTCCCCAGGTTAAATGCCATTTTTCATTTCTTTCAGCTAGCACTCAGGTGCAGATGCTTTTACTAATATGTTTCTGCTATATTTATGATACTGTCTTCCCAACACTATCCTTTGGCAGAAGGTTATTACTGGACTTAGTAATTAACTGTGTTAGAACCTGTCTGTAATACATTTGCCTTCTTCCTTCAGCACCAGTGGCACCTGAGATTACCTCCATAGAATATTACAACCATCTTTTGTACGTCACCTGGACCTATGGAGGAGATGGTACTGACCTTTCTCATTCCAGGATGCTGCATTGGATGGTGATTGCAGAAGGAAAGAAGAAAATCAAGAAGAGTGTAAGTATGAGTGGGGAAGGTGTTGCTCATTTCTCTGTATTTTTTTTGCTGAGTTGATAGCTTTGTATTACAAAGTTTAAGCAAGTTGATTAAGATTGGTAGAAGCCTGATCAGTTGAAGTTATTTCACAGTGTTAGCTCGCACTTCCAAAGGCTCAAGCTCTCAAAACAGCCAGTGGACAGAATGGTTCTGTGGTGATCCAGTGCAAGTGTTGATAATTTAGATGAGAATTTAAAAATAGCTTATTAAAATTCTAAGCTGCAGACAGTGAAACATAAAGAGTATTTTTGAGTGATCAGGTATGGTCCTTTCAATTTCTATTTAATAATAGCCAGACTACGCTACTAGCTGAGCTTTTTTTAGTTCATTCAAGCCAGGTACTATAATTTCCCATTTTCTGACTTTATCAAACAGACATCCTTATAAATTATGTGGTTTTCATTTTCTGTTTAAATACAAGTTCCACTAACTGATAGGATGAGGATTTCACCCAGAATGTATGCACTTCTTAGAAAACTTGCCATGTTAAGATGTGTTCTTGGCACAGTCTCTTGACCTCTTTGAGCGTATTTAAAAATCACTTAGAAAAAGAAATCTAGGTTTTCCAGCTATAGATTAAAGTCATACTGCTGCAGGGTACTGAGACGCATGTTTAACCTGAAGCAAAAAAGCAGCCCCTGGACATAGAGTGAGAAGTGTTTGAAATGGTGGTGGAGCACTGCAGCACAGGAATGTATGCAACCAGCAATGTAGCTTCATACAGCCTGTGGCCTGTGACTGTCTTGCACACCACTATTGATCTTTTAATTGTTGGCAGGGAGAAAGTGTCTGGTCTTTTTCAAGGGAAAGGTTTCCCTTCTACAGCTGAAGACTCAGCAGATGCTGAATTGGAAGTGGATTTTCAGCGTAAGCGCAAATTCATCAGCAATTTTTATTTGGATTTATATGAAACACCCTAGTTTTCATTGGATTCATAGCGGCTGCCAGAGTGCACCCATCTGGAGCTTGTTGCAGCATGAATCTAATTACATCATTAGTAGAACTGTTCAAAAACATGACATTTCTGAAGAGCAGGAACTTCCAATATTTTTATCTTTGTTTCAAACAAGGAAGAAAATTCTAATTCCTCCCCCCCTCCCCCAAATAAAGTATTCTAACAATTGAATTTTAAAAAATTGTGCTGTGATATCCCTCCCTTCCTTCCAAAAGTCATGTTCTCTGTAATGTTATTATTCTTCCAGGAAAAAATCTGACTTATGTGCTACTGATTCTGGTAAAAAATATTTGAATAAGAAATTCTTAGATTGAATAAATATAAAATACAGTAAACTTTGAATATGAAATTAAATGAAAATGAATACTGAATATTAGATTAAACAACAGATTAAAAATAGAGGGTATCTGCAAATAAAACTTCAAAGATGTCTTTAAGAGTGTTTCTCTTTATTTTCAGAAGAAGAAAACCCAGCAAGCATTCTTTAAGAAATTCCTGCAACAACCTGTTTATAGCTAACTTTTATGGTACTGCTCATATTTGTAAATATGGGTGCATGCTTGCAGGGTGTACCTGTTCTCCTAAGCTCTGTTAGTCACTTTCAGAAATTGTTTCCCGTAAAAATCATACTATATTTTAATCTCTTTATCTGATTTATTAAGATTGTTAAGATTGTTATTATGGTTATTTTTCTTGTAGAATTATTAAAATAAACAGGTAAAATAATCAAGTAATGATTACTTTTTCTTCCTGGTATTTGAATACTTCCCAAGACTCTGAAGAAGTTGGTCAGTTTTTAGACAAGTGACCAAAATAATGTGCATAGTCCTGTTAGTCTTTATTCAGAACTGTCTATCTCTCTTGGAACGGAAAGCTTCAGCCTGAAAATTAAGTGACTATGAAAACCAGCATGAGATTCCTGAATGTGCCCTTTGTAGATAGTCTACAAGTGCTCTGAAAACAGTCTGTTGCAATGTCTGAGTTCTGCATCCTTCTCCATGACCCTGGAGAAATGGGGAGCTTACTCACCCCTAAAATATTACGAAGAAGTTATTCACAATCTTTTGAAGCTCAGCTCAGTTTTGGATCATATCTGGTTTCAAACTTGCAGATGACTGAGGTCAGGCCTTGAGATCTCTTGCCAAGTCAACAGGTCTCCAGGTAGGTGTTAGACTGGCCCAGCTGGATTTAATTTGCAGGTTCTTAGGATATATAAAGGCTTGCCTATATGTGTCTTGTGTACTCTTCTTAGAGATATCTGATCTGATTTAAATTCCTCTAACATTGCAATGGACTCAAATCCATGGTTTGGTTAGCATTTTGCACAACTGGAAAAATCTAGATGCAAGAGTACTCTCGTTGGTATGAGGGAGATTTTCTTTCTTCCTTAAATTTTCACTGGTCATATAGAAAATATGGCCTAAGATTGTCTTCTCTCTGCATTGTGATATTCTGCCAAGCATTATGGCTTTCCACAGCTGGTGTCAGTGGTAACTGATTCATGTAACAAGCTTAGAGTGCGCAGAAGACATCTGCTGTGATGCACAGAACTTTATTTGTAGTATATTAAGTGACCAGATTAATTTTACAAGAAGGTTATCTGGTTTGGTTCATATTTAACAGTTGGTGTCTATAATTATTGTAGGTAACACGCAATGTGATGACTGCAGTGTTGAGCTTGCCTCCAGGGGACATATACAACCTTTCAGTGACTGCTTGTACTGAAAGAGGCAGCAATACATCCCTGCCCCAGCTTGTGAAATTGGGTAAGAAATGCTTGTTTGTATACTATAAACTCACTCTTTCTCTCCTTTGACTGTAAAAATAACTGTGTCAGCAGATTCAGCATTTTCCTCCCTTTCAGTGTCATGTACCTGTGACCGCATTTCTTTTGCAAAGCTGTAGTTTTCACCTCACCTTGCTGTGAAGATTGTCTCATTCCCCTATGTGAAGCTACTCTCCTAAAATAGTATTACTCAAGAGGAGCAAGAGTAGAAGAATCTGACTGTAAGTGGAAATAGGAGAGTGGAAATCGCTGAATGCCTTGCTGGGAGAACAACTGTGCTTCATATTTGCTTCACAAAGGTCTTGAACACAGGCAGGTTTTGGGAACAGCAACACAGGCTTCACAGCTGAACTTTTCAATAGAAAGCAGAACCTTCCTTGTTTTTGACAAGCCAGTTTCTGGGTCTGCACTCTGACACCTGGTCTGGTTTCCTGTCTCCTCTCCTCTCTCCCTGGACATCTCCATAGTCTTCCAACATCAAAAAGGTACCCTTAAATACAAATCAATGACAGTACTCTTTACAAAGACAGTCAGATTCATGGCTGTGGAACCCAGCATCATTGTAAGAGAAATACGTGTAATCTACTCAAAGAAACAAAAAAAGGCTTAAGAATTTCATCCTTTTGGTAGGACTTTAAAATGTAATTTTCTGCCTAACATCCTCCTTTACCTGTGAGGAAGACTGGACACTGTGCCATTATGCCTTAAGAGATTTTACTTTGCTTTTGCATGCACATAGAATTGTTGAGCCCTGAGTACCTAAAACTGTGAAATTTTGAAGCGTGCCTAACTCCTTTTACAGGCATTAACTCCACTGTGAAGGTGGGTAAAAAAGAGTTAGTAATTTCAAACTGGATTATCTTCTTTACACGCACAATAAACCTTTCCTGAATGACAGTAAAGAAGTGAATTTAAAGGACTCCATAACTTCTAATCGAATTAGAGGTCTTGAAGCAATCATTGTCTATTCATCTTTCTCAATAGCTCTTACTCAAATCTCTTAAACAGTGCTGGGGCAAGCAGTACAGCCTTAAGAATCTGAAGTTCTTCCAAGTCTTTTCATCAAAGGGAATATTTGAAAGAGGTAGACAAATTCCATGGATTTTCCTCTTCCCTATGCAAGGCCTGTCCACTGTTTTCCCCATGCCTTGTGTCTGTGCACAGAGTTACATGCGTGTAACTCTTCCTTCCCAGGACTGAGTGGGTAGATGTGTGAGGGTGAGTATATCCCTCCCACTACCATTGTCCAAATATTTTAGGGGAGTATTTAAAAATATCAGCTAGCTTTATCTTTCAGACAGTCCACAAGTGCCATGTATTATTCATGCTGTACAGCCTGCAGCCTGGTTGTATCTTCCTGTTCTTTGCTTATGGACAGGCAGGCTCTTATTGAACTGGTATAGTTATTTTGCTCTTGCTTTTTCATTCACAACAAAGAGAAGGTGGGATGAATTCTGTTTTGATAAATCCCTTCTAGACTTCTGGGTGTGGGGTTTTTGTTGGTTTGGTTTTTTGTTTTTGTTTTTTCTTTATGCTGCTTGCACTTTGAATAGACAATAGTGAGGGTATTTTACCAGAGGTTTTCCTTCTCTCTGTTTCTGAGGGAGCAATAGGAGTTGTAATTAGCAGTAGTGGGAACTGACTCTAAGTGACAGACGACTCAGCACTTGGCAGTCTCTTAAGCATTCATGCCAAATGTTCTTCCCTCCATGATGTTTCCTTCATCCTGGCAAGTTTCCACTTGCAGAAAAATCAAGCCATTTGCTGGAGGCAAAGGAGGATTTGCTTGGGATGATGCCCAAATACAAAACTCGTATTTTAATCGAGGCCATTTTTTACCTGGAGTGAGGGATGGAATGTGTTTCTGAATCCAAGAGCAGATATATGGGTGTAATTAAGGGAGAGGACGCTTTCCTATGTAGTTCTGGGACAACATGTGCACTGCAATCCCCGTGACACAGAAGAAGCCACGTGAATGTGCCTCAGTCCCTACCCTGCTCTCGTCAATGCTCTCCCTAATGCCAATATAATCTTGGCAGCCTCCAACCTTAGAACACTGATCTGACTGTCTGAGCATCAGATACGTCTCCAAAATGTCTATAACCACTTGAGCAAGTCCTTTGTGCCAAGTTTTTTGTGGTGGATCTTACATGTCACGTCCAGGCTCCCATGACAGCATCTCACAGAAGGAGAATAACAAATTATTTGTGAAGGGAAAAAATAAGAGCAAAATGTTGTTGTACATAGTAAATTGCATGTAGTGTGTCAGGATCCTGGAATCGGGTCATTGTTTGAGAATTACAACTTTCATCAAACATCTGTAGATTAGGAAATGTGAAAACTCTGGAGAACAGCTTGGAAATGTACAACCCAAACTTTGCACTCTCTGAAGGCAAACCAAAGGGGTCCAGGATGCCTGAGGCATTGAAAGCTAGGGCTTGCCAGTACCTGTTGTGTGAGGTCTTCAGGATGAAAATCAGGATCAAGCCTTTGGTCTTGAAATAGTCTTGGGAAAAAACGTACATCTCATCTTAACACCATTCCTAGGCTGTTTGCTCCTCTCCCTGTTCCTCAAGGTTTCCCCTCCTGTTCTTCTGTGCTTTCCTTACTCCAAGTTCGTTCAGGTGGGATTGCACTGAGGGGTGGCCTCTGCTGGAGGTCAGCATGGCCTCCTGCAGACCACTGCCCGCCCAGCCATGGGAATCCACGGGTGGGGAGGTAGCCCTGGAGGGGACAGCAGAGGCCACCCCATGTGAGGCCAGGGGCACTGGGTTCAGACCCTCATCTGTGTTTCACAGTATCTCTGATGCCATCTCTCCCAGGAGACCCCCAATAATTCTCCTGTCACAGGGTTGTCTCCTCCTTGCCATGTAGGAACCTCAGTCCCTTGTATATGTTTGCCCATTGCCAGTTCATCCGGCACAACAGCAATGAAAATCGAAGCAATAAATTGAAGACCCCGAAATCTAGACCTCTGCATTCAGTGAGGAGAGAAGACTCCTGCAGCTAACTGAAACGAGAGCAGACCCAATGGCCCTTACATGTTAGCCTAGAAAAAAAAATTGACTACAAGATTTTTTTTAAACTGCTAATTGACTAAATATTTCCTCTACTACAGTTACATGAACCTAGACAGCCTTCACTTGTGGGAAGCTGCTTCTTTATCGTCTCCTGGGGCAGACCTTGCACAGCAAAGCTTTCTCAGGCCAAAACTGTTGCCAACAGGTGGACAGACATCTTCTCCCGAAAGAGCTTCTGTTAACATCGTTCTATTAATAGAATACGCTGATCATCCTCAAACAAGGGCTCTGCTGAAAAGGGAAGTGAAGTAATTATCCAACTGTCCAAATAGAGAACAGTTTAAATAGAGAAGAAAAACCAAGACACTTAATCATCTTCCCATTTTACAATGGTAGTTTATCATCATGAGAGGCAGGGCTTTACATTGGCAGGCTTTATCTGAAGGACATGAAAGATAGAAGGGCATCAGGCATTGCTTTCATTTTTGTTTGAGGCTTCCTCTTCTCAGTTGTCTGAAAACTTAAGGATAAGCTTAATAAAAGGAGATTTTCTCTTAACCAGAACCAGCCCCTCCAAAATCATTGTTTGCTGTCAACAAGACTCAGACCTCTGTGACTCTGCTGTGGGTGGAAGAAGGAGTGGCTGATTTCTTTGAAGTCTACTGCCAGCAGGCTGGATCTGGTCAGGAAACAAAAGTCCAGGTATGTATGCGTCTCTTCTTTGGTTTCTGCTCTTCATCTCTGAAACTGAGACTGGGTCTTGCATCTTTCTGGTTTGTTGTCTGCTGCTTAGCATTTGTGTGTAAAGCCTAATGACATTTTATGCTCAGTACACAGGTTAGATCATTAAACTAAATGTGGTAAGGTGGTTCAGAATTAAACCTTTAAAAGCTAAACTACTAAAGCATTTCAAATACTAAAATATTTTGTTATTTTTCAATATTAAAATTGTCCTCTGTCTTATTTATGAGATTATAACTAGTTGGACAGAAGCTATGTGCATCCAACAGGGTGTCAGTCTTTGCTAGTCATGAAAATGGCTCCAATATACCATGCAAAATGTAAAAGACCGCAAAACTAAGGGAATGTCAATGGGCAGGAAGGGAAAAAATGGTCAGGTAGCTTGATAAGGAATGGGAAAAATAGACATATTTAGATGCGATGAGAACTTTTATGCAGCATTTATTTCTGGCTTACTTTATTCCTGGTTTTGAGAACTGTTAACTGAAGTTCAATAGGACCTTCACTGCTATTTAGAGAGTACCTTTATGCTGCAAATGTGGCTGCTTCTCATGCATTTTGTCTCTTAGGGTATTTCCTTCCAGACCTGTCTTCTCAGCCTCACAAATGAACCTCCTTTTCTCTCTGTCCAGTTAGGTACCTGTGCTCAGAGGCCACCTGAATATCTGAGTGTTTAGATTGGTAATGTTGTTCAGTGAAGAACAGAGCAGTAGTAGTTTTAATTCCTTGACATTCAATGCTGTGCAACATATGAGGCTTACTTTGTGGCTTAGCTGACGGTATAGTGAATCACTGTGATTACATGCCGTGAAACATCATTCTGTCACGTGGACTGTCACACATAATGGGGAACCATTCAGAAAAAAGTCAAAAATAACCCACTCAGACCACTGATTATCCCAAAAGAGACACATACACTCTTTAATCCTATGGAAGACCAGTCTGAATTACTTAATATTCTTTTTAAATTGAGAAAGGGACTGACTAAAGGAAAAAAAAAAGAATGTTTAAATACACTTTAATCTTTTGGATAGTTTGGATTCCACATCTAGATTCCTGCTTTCTCACAATGAATAGCTAAAGATTCTGAAGTCATTATCCACTTAGAAGAGATTCAAAATAATGATGTGATCAGGCAAGGAAGGTACCACAGGATTTGCAGCTTTAATGCAGAGCAGATCTGTTTTAAGAACATCAGGAAAAGACTGCTCTATTTGGCAGGAGCTTCAGTGGGTGTCTCGTTTGTTGACGTGAACATCTGGCACTGGGAAATGCACAGAGATTGTCAGCTCACCTCTCATTAGATTCGTCACTGTCTTTTCTGTCTCTATTAAAAAAGGGGCAGGGCTCCTTTTTGAACTGTAAAAAGGGATGCTTTCCCATTAGAGCAGTGAAAATTCTTTACTTGTGATTTTCCATGCTAATTACATGAACATTTTTGTCCCTTTCCTCCATTTTTAAATCAGCAAAATGAAAAGCAACAGCTTTCCAGGTTTGAACATCTTGGGTTTTGCTTCGCTAATTTAAATTTCCCAGAGGGGAAAATGGAAAACATCCAACCAAGTTCAGTTGCCAAACTGTGGCCCCTCCTTTCAGCTCAGGGAATAAAAGTCCCCTCCCTTACACTGATGTGCATGTGATTTCATCTGTGTAATGCCCTCAGAATTGCACTGCAACAGGAACCCTTGCTAGTCTAGAAGGAGCCCATGAATGACAACAGGCCACTGCAAAAATCCAGTGCTCAGGACTCGTTACAGCATCTTGCATTCCCCATCCAGAGTGAGTTCCTTCATAAAACTTCTCCTTGTTCCGTTTCTAAACCACAGTGTCCCTATTTTCACATCTGCAACCCACCCTTGGTTCTGCTGGAGAGTACAGAAAAGCTTCTGAGGACCTTAAGGAGCTATATCTTTAAGACAATGCATGTGTTGTATTTGTTTGTTTTTGCCATATCAGCATTTATGAAACACAAGATTGTTTACCAAGGACATAGTAATTAAAACATTGTATAAAGATATTATGTAAAGAGTTTCTACTACCTAGAAAAACTGAGGTGTGGGATACCTTATCATGGTTATTACCCAAAGGCTTTGCTCTAGCTTTGTTTTTCACCTTGGCTGTGTGAAAGGCTCACAGGTCTTCACATCCAGAGGAACTGCCTCAGAGGCAGAGATGACACATATTCATACAAGGGTGCGGAGATTGTGACTACCTTGGCCACACTTTGAATAAAAATAACTTTATTTTCCTCCTACCTGTACGGCTTAGTAACCAGAGCTCATGAGCTCTGCCCACCTCTGGGGATGTCCTGGGGGTCGCAGTGCCTTCCCCCACCATGTATGTGCCTGACCAACCCCCTACAAGGCACCCTCTGCCCTCCCGAAGGGGCCCTGGGGCTCCCTGGGGTGCTCTGGGCTGTTCCTGCTGCTGTTTTCACCACTGTTCCTCTCCCCTCTTCTGCCAGACTGCCAGGCTACCTGCCTATTTTCAAGGGCAGGCCCTGGTTACCTTCCCTGGGTTTCAAAGTGCTGGTTTCTTTCACCAGATCTGACTTTACCTGGTCAAATGTATGGGTGGAGAGGGGAGCACTGATTTGTGCTCTTGCGTTTACAGGAGAGACAAACTTCTGTGTATTTTTCCCCATGTCTGCAGGAACCTGTCACTGTCTCTTCCCATGTAGTGACTATTTCCAGCCTAACCCCTGCTACTTCCTACAACTGCAGTGTGACCACCTTCAGCCACAATAGCCCCAGCATCCCCACTTTCATTGCGGTTTCCACCATGGGTAAGCAGCGCTTCCCTCTTTCTTCTTCCTTCTCCAGGTACAACATCTGTTTCTCCTTGCTTTCTAAACCTGCTCTCGGTAATGGTGGCCCCATGGGTTGCTTGTATCATGGAAAGGCTGCCAGATGTGGATGGGATGGGGAAGCAGCTTTAAGAAGTTCTTAGAAAAATCCCCGCTGGGGGAGTTTGACTTGGAAAAATACAAACTAGAAGCTCAGTCCTCTACTGGGTTTTAGAAATCAGGAACCTAGTTTGTGGTGTCAAGGCTGAACATCAGGGAGCTGCTTGATGACAGTTATGGAGAAAAATGTCTTCTTGGCCAAGCCCAAACAAGAGGAAAATCACATTTATAAGCTGCTAAGGCAAAAAATCACTTTCTGCTTTCAGTGAAGAAGTGGAGATAGGGCAAGAGAGAAGGAGAAGGGCCACTGCAGGATCTCGAGCAGTCACACCCTGAAGGGATAGCTCTTCATGGAGGCTCCCCGGGCATGTCATGAAGCCTGTCTCTGTACTGACTCTGAAGAAAGAATATCAGTGTCAAACTGCCCAGAGCACTGGACTTTTCTTTAAAATCTCCCCTTCAGAATGATCAGTGTCATCTCTGCTTAGTTAGGGAGTCATGGAGCTTTAGTCACTGGTCCTATGCATCATACACAACTCCATGCTGGAGTTCAGTGTCTGATATTAGCTTGAAAATCTCCATGATTTTTAATCTAAAAAATGCTTCTCTAGACAATTGTGGATGTAAAGTTATTCTGACCAAGTAAAGTAGAAAGGGTTTCTTATATAATGAGCAGAACAGGGTATCTGGTCTCATAGTAGTACAGTCAATAAGCATGTAATATGGAAAAAAATAAATCAAGGTTTTGTTATTGAGAGTTGATTCCAGATCTTATTTAAAACAGAATATTTTGTTAAAATTTATTTGTCAAAGTAATTCAATCAGTTTCAACCCAGTGTATTAGAGAGCCTCAGTCTGTTATTTTGCTTTTGGGTGAGAAAAGGTATTGATTATTGTTGAAGAGCAACTTCAGAGTTGAAATGTGCTTTGGTGACATAGATGATGATGAATATCTGTATTTTATATTTCCTTCACCCTTTTCTCTTGTGTTATGAATGTCAGTTAAAAAGGAACAAAAAACTTTGGCGGAACATGCCAAAGTTTAACAAAATGCCAGAGTGAAGTCATTTCCCCACAGAAATTTTTTAAGAGCAATAAGTAGTCAAAACCTCCCTTTACCTCTAGTGGTAGATTTTTCTCTCTGTAACACTCCAGGCTGAATGAGATCAGTTCAGAAAAATAACACTATCAACATTCAGGGGAAAAAAAAAACCCAAACCGTCAGTGCTTCTGAATTGAATAACCAAGAGTCCTTGTTTGTATGTACAGTCACTGAGATGAATCCCAACGTAGTAGTAATCTCTGTGTTAGCCATCCTAAGTATCCTTCTGATTGGACTGCTGCTGGTGACTCTTGTTGTACTCAGGAGAAAACATCTACAAATGGCCAGGTAAGTCCAGATTTATGCTAATTCCAAAAATTTCAGACAACAAACGCATCATGACAATAGTTGCAATTAAGGATGCTTGTGTGCATGGGTGCTGCTCGAGATGCTTGTGAACAGAATACCTTCAAAATAGTTGTCTTGCTGCTGTTTAGGAGTAGCATGTTTTCTCTATCTACTTTCATTCTTGACCTGAGTTATAAGCCTCAACCTTTGTCTCATTTTGAGCTTTGCAAGATTAGGTCTAAGAAGTGCAGTCACTTATTACAAAAGGGTTGTGTCAGGAACCTAAACGGTCATTAGGATCTGAGGCAACTGGGCATGAGCAGGACATCAAGATGCTTTGCAAATCTTTCATATGGTTTGGAACAGGAGATTTTCCATATCAACAGGTAAGATGGTTTGTTCATCAGGTCCAGGATGCTGCATTTCAGAGGCCATGTAAGGCCTGAGCCCTGGCAGCCAAACCCCTAGGACGAGGAAGGTTGTGCCCAGGACCCTGAGAGTCTCTCTCTAGAGCATCTGCCAGTCTGCCCCCAGATCCTGGTCTTCCAGTTGTCCAGATTCTGCATTCCTGTGGCTTCCTTCCTATGGGAACTGCAGCATGGGAAAGAGCATATGTGCTCACCTAGATCTTGTCTTTCTGTGCAGTCAGGATGCAGCCAAATATACACTGAGACCCACAAATCCAGAAGGGATCTCAGGTCCTGCTGTTCACCTATAACATTAATGATCCCAATTTGTTGTGTCATACAGATGAAGGGAAAAATTATCTTGTAGAGGTAAACCTTTTTTTACAGAACCTGCATTTCCTTCAGCTATCTGCACCAATCATTTGTACCTGAATATTGAAATTCAGTTTCCTTTTCCTGGTGGTCTTACCTGTAACAGTTCACTTTAATGTGGCTTATGTGAGTGAACTGTGGAAGTTTCTCCAAACCCTTGATATGTGGTTCACCTCCTGGTTTTGGAAGTGTCCTGGAGTCTCCATCCTTTTATAATCTAATATATTTTATATTAATTTACTGTCCTGTGTCAAGAAAGGAAATGATTTCACGTAAAAAAACTTATGTGAAGAATCTTGCACTTGGCTACTTAGCAGACACTGCATTTTATGTGTCATGTCTTGGCTATGTATTCCATGCAACAGATGACCACATCACACATATTTTGCAGGCTATATCTCTTTCAGCAAACATTATGTGGTTTGTTCCTTTTACACGTAACTGGCTCTGTGAAAATCCCAGCTAAATTCATTCTTTCCTATTTAATTACTGTGCAGGCAGCCCAAAGCTTTTTCTTTTTCTGTTTGCTGCTTCTAGTCACAGAAGAGAAAAACCCCAGAAGGAAATTTTAAAAGTAAATCCAGTAAGAAGCTGCAAGCAATTGTTTGCTTAAATCAAGGAATCAAAAATAGCCAAGTCGGTTTATCATTTATAGCTGAAAATAATGGACTTGTGGTAAACTCTCTGGAATGTTATTCAGGAAATTCAGGTTTTTTCCACAGTTATTTTGTGAACTCAAAATTGCCATGATCCTGTCAAATGGAGACAATTATACATCTTCTCCTTAGAGTTGGGACAGTGAATATTTAGTATAGAAAGGTAAATATTTAGCATGTGTACTTAGGCCAGCAGTATAGCGCCAGACTATAGAAAACCCAAATCTGGACAGAAGATGAGGTCTATTTGAGATCTTTATTAGCAACTTCTCCCTTGTTTCACTCTTTTTAAGCGTTATTAGGAAACCTGATCTCAAGTGGTGTTAAATATTTATTGGTTTTGGATGACTATGTTAAGGGATTTCAGTTATGTTTATCACAGATTATCTCAGACCTAGTCACAGATGTGGGTGTTCAGCACTTCTCCGCAACTCCAAGAGTTCTCTTAAATCAATGTCATTGCAAGCGTTGTGAATCCAAAATGGTAACTTTGTACCTAATGGTCTTCCTGAAACAGGGAGTGCGGGGCTGGAACCTTTGTCAATTTTGCATCTTTAGAGAGAGATGGAAAGCTTCCCTATAATTGGTGAGTGTTTGAAGCAAAGCTTTTAATTATGTTTTTCCCCATCTCTGCTTTTTGGCAAATATGATCTTTAATTTTAAGTGCTTATTTTTTGTGTCATCACTGTCAATCTTTAAGATAAAACTACTATACCTGTTATTTTAGTATTTTATTTCTTGAATGATGACTCAAGACTATGTATTCTGTCACCTGCTATTTTTAGTAGGGAATGATATATATACATGTCAACCAAGTTGCATAGATGTGTTTTGGGAGAATATTTCTTTTCCTTTCTCTTACAGACATATTTCCTAAAATAACACAGGTGTAGAAACTTGATCTATAAATCCATTAGCACTTCCAAAGACATGTATTTACATCCAGGAGTAAGCTTGCCTGTAGATGACCAATTAGCAACTGTCTTCATGCAGTGCCGTTAATTAATTTTTCCTTGCATTGCAAGACAAGGACAAGCCAACTCAAATATTTACTGTAACTTAATGTTCAGTGCTGTTGAAAAGACTCAAAAACCCCCCATATTCTTGCTAGTCTAGAAAACCACCTGCAAGAGTTGCAGGCACTGACTATGGACTCCAAACCATCACTGACACCATCAGCCGAAGAGAAGTATTTGAACAAAGAAGTCTGTAGGATTAGGTTTTATAGAAGTAAAAGGGCTCTGAGAGCTACCTGACTGGCACCAGTGTGGTCATTTCCATTCCTATTTTGATAATCAAGTGGGTGCAAATGACTCACCCAAGGTTTACTGTTTTGTTATTAGCAATCTCTGCAAAAACTTCTCTTTCAAGGCAAGTCCAAACATAGATATTTAAATACTATTTCAATATTTTATGCTGTACAGATATTTTATATCTGTACAGTATATGGGGCTGACAGATATTTTATACTGTCAGCCCCATTCCAGTATGTAGGAAGAAGAAAATATGCGCCTTGGTTTTACACCCATGGTCAGCTTTGCTGACAGCCAAGAAGTTGGAAAGAGGAGTTGGTGTGCAGGGAACTGCTTCTATGATCTCATAGGACACAGTCTGCCAGCAAGGACAGGATTAAATGGATTGACACTGCACCACAACAAGCCTTTTGCTAATAGGCGTGCAAACTGAACTAACAAGCCCAGCAAATCTTGTCAATACCTCACTGTGCTGCTAATTAACTGGATATTAAGCAAGCTTCACTTGCTTGGTTTAGCTTTAATAGCAGCCAGCTGTATGGAGTACAAACTAATCTCTCTTTCAGCTTCTCTTGCTTGGACTATATTAATGGCAAAGAAGGCAGAAGATCAAACACTCATGTTAATTAAATATCCAACCTTGAATCAAATGATTAAACTAGCAACAGATGTTGTTAAAACCATAAAAGGCTGTTTTATGGGAAGGGGAATTAATTAATAGGTTTGGATGTGAAAGTGAAGGTTCTTGTTGCTTGATTTAGTGTATGTGTATGTATGGGTGTATATATATGTGTGTATAGATGCATATATGTATACATACATAAATGATGTTATAAAAATATAAATTGGGGAAAATATTCCTGCTTAATATCTCCACAAATTTTTGGTAACGGAAGGCAGTGTGCCCTAACCTTACGGTTCTGACTTATCTGAGAGTTAGTAAAGCTATCTTGTTTTGTGTGCCTCTGTTGTCTAATGTCAAGACCAGATTCACTGTCCATCCAGGCAGCCAAATAGAAAATATGGCCCTAAAGACAGGTAGAAGGATTAAGAAACCCACTAGCTTCCCTAGGAAGGGAGCTATGGGCGTATCCACTGATTCTTAAGGAAAGCTCAGCTCAGCAGAGTTTTCAGGATTTGAGCAATCTCTAAATCTCTTTCTTTTAATTAAATAAAATTGTTCAGTACATCTGAGCAGTAGGTGAAAGACTATATAATTTGAGGAAAACAATATTGTATTTATTGGGCAATTACGTATTTTTCATATGTTGAATGAAATCAATTGTTTTAGATGTTGGAGTTCCTAATCTGTGAACAATATAAGTAGGTCTGCAAGCACGTTAGCTTGTGATTTGATAAAGTGTGGAAATTTCTCATGATGATTTGACAAAGAAAGAAGACCCAGGCTTGAATAATTCCTTCTGCTGCTGTAGGCAAGAGGAAGTAAAAACCTCACTTGGAGTTTCCCAAAGGAAAGAGGAGTATTCCGGCAACATCATCACTTCTCTCTTCTAAGCCTAATGAAAACCTCTCTGTGGCACTGCTTATGGAAACCCAAAGTTCATCCTCAGTCCAGTCCCGTAGAAACCCTAACAACAGATTAGCCCTAAGGCCCTGATGTTGCAACCACTATGCCATATGATTAACTAGAAAGGGCTCTCGCTTCTGGCTGACCCACACAATCCCTACCAACGCCTGGGGAAGGTGCCCTGCAGAAACTGTGCTGCCCATTTTCTCTTCAGCAGCAAAACTCATTAAAGCATAACTTGGAGTTTTCACTGCCTGGGCAGAAGTTTTCCACCACTGGTTGGAAGATTAACGTTAGAGGTTATTACATTTGATGTGACTTGCTTATCGGGGAAAACACAGTATCTACTGACTACTTAAGAGCCAAGGGTATTGAAAAAGGCAATTTCACTTTGTGGTTCCTCTTTAGAACAGTTGTAGAAGGATGGTATTGCTTTTAGGACAGCAGATTTTCTGACAGGTAAAAAACATGCTGAGGGTGTATTTGGCAAAAAATCCTGCTACTGGGGCAATTTTTGTTTAAGTTTCATGAGCTTTTCACATTTGCAAAGTACCTGTAGCCCACTCCACCAATAGGTAGAACAGGCCTGAGTGGGTTTCCTGGATTAATGCAGAGCAGAATCTGGTAAACAGGTTGCAAATAGAGAAGTTTAGAATTGGTTTGAACTCAAATTTCCTTTAGCCACAGTGAAACCTGCTGTGAATAGTTATTCACAGAAACCACAGTTAGAAGTTCAAATAATGTTTTGCTGAAAACCTAGGAGAGAATTTAAAGCACTTAAAAATGGGACTCTGCAAAATGTAATATGGATGTTTTCAGAAATCTGACTCAATAGAGGGTATTAAGAGATATTGGAATGATCTGAATTTATCTCCGATACAGATGTTCTGATATCCACAGGATCACTTGCAGGAGCAAACGTGGGAGATTATCATAGTTGTACATGGTGAAAACAAACTATGTCTGTTCTGAAATATCTCAAAGCATCAGAAAATAGACTTAGCACCACCTATGTAATGGCCATAAACCTGTGGATGAAATTTTCAAACACATTTTACTCTCTGAAAATCTGCCAGTTTATCAATTGACAGTGACTTAGAATAACAGGCCTGAGTCAATACCATAAAACACATTTATTTTGATCATATAGAGTTTTATGTTGGATAGCTGAAAATCCTGCATAGGCTGTCAGGTTGAGGAGTAAAAATTCTATGGATGCTAATAATATTCTTATGAAGTAAGTAAGAGGAAGCCTTTATGGGTTTAGCTGATTTTTAAAATAGAATTTGCTGATCTCCTGATTTCTGTTTGTCTTACTAACTCTCCTCACTTTTTCATCTTTATGTATGTTATTTATTAATGCTCACAGGCGTAGAAGTGTATTTGCTTTCCTAACTCTGCTACCCTCATGCCTTTGGACTGATTATCTTTTGGCATTTTATATTAATCCTTGGTAAGTGATTTACTTGTTTTTCCATATGCAATGTGTAAACAATGTTAATTTCTATTACATGAAAAATGTGTGATACCTTTGTTTTCAAATGGGTCAAAGCTTTTGAAGATATAATTTTCTTGTACTAGAACATGGATTGGAGAGGATGTGGGTATCAAAGTATTTGCTACCCTGCTTCATCTAGTTTGTCTGTTTATGCTCCAACCCATTTTGGTATTAAAAAGCTAATCCTACAGTGGTCATCATATCCATCTCATTGCTCTCTTTGCAATTTTTGCCACTTCATTATAAGTCCTGGCTTCTTCTGTCCCAGTTATTCATCTGTTCATTGCCTGGCATTGCCTTCTGCTGCTGCTGCTTTTCTATTACTAAAATTGCTTGATCGTGCCCCACCTGTTTGGTGTGTGATATCAAATACCTTAGTTTTTAAAGGTGTGGTTATGCTCTCCTGACATCAGTAAAAGTTTTGCTTTTGGAAACAAGAGTTCACTGAGAATCGATACAAACTAGCAGTCCCAAAGTGTAAAAATTGGGTCACTGTGTGCATGTCTCTGTGTGTATGTGTGTATATTTAATAGTTTAGTCTGTAAATAATTTATAAAGACTTAGTAAATGACTGATTGGGTTTTTTGAAAATACCTAACCAACAAAGCCACAGCGTCTATTTAGAACCAGAACTGGTTTACAAACCGTTTAACAAATAATTATAATTGGCTATGATCTAAAAATGCTTAATTTATATAAAAGAAACTTAAGTTCCTGATGGTCTTGAGTCCAAGGTATAGTGATTTACAAAAACGTGGTACTGGAGTTAAGATTTACTTTTGACCAAACATTTTCCCTGGTGTTACCGTACAGCACCAAAGCCCTGGCAGGCAGTCATCAACATCTTCAGCATAGGGATTTCTGAGACTGGTTTTCCTTGGGTCACATTGAGTCTGTAGAAAAACCCATCTAAATTTTCAGTGGGCCCAGAAACGAGTGGATTTATGTAACTAAAGAAAGGTCCGTTTCTTCTCCCATGAAAATAAAAGCATGTTCTCCACATACACCCAGCTGAAGAGCAGATGGAAGTCTTCCACAGCTCTCCAGGGCTAATATTATATTGACTTGTAACTTGTCTGACATAAACTCAACTAACTATCAGAGCTGCACAGTGACAGAGGATCAGGCAAGCGGTTTATTATTGTGGAGGTCACACTGATCTCTCTTAACTCTCTAATGGTTGAGAAGCCAAGATGGCCACTGTCAATGGCACTGATGCAGAGAGTCATCATCTTTTTTTGCCCCTTTGCCTCTTTTTAATATGCATTAATATGCATTAACTCACCTTTCCAGATGTGTCTTTCTTCAGAGGTTGCCTCTTCAATAAAGCTACCTAGTTTAGGCTAGATGACCAAGTTTAAAGGAGCTGAAGTTGAATGAGAGGAGATTAATCCCTCTCTTTGTATTTTACTCTGTAGGGTAAATGGAAGAATAGATGAAACACCAGCTAATGTTTCAAATGTCTTTGTTTTGCACACAAGTTGGTTTAAAACATTTATGAACATTCAGGAAACAATTGCAATGCTAAGAAACAAAGGCCTCTTGAGACTATCAAAGCACAAGAAATTGTTGCTGAGAAATGGATGTCAATCATTTGTTTTATTGCCTCTTGAAGTGTTCCTTGGAGAAGTGTTCTTAGAAGCATTCCCATCATAAACAGCATTTAGATATTTTTTTCTTTTGAAATTAATTCCAATGTGCCCAACATTAAAAGGTTTACCACAGTCACAGGGGGTAGAAAAGAAATGTGTTGAATAATTTAGAGAAATTAATTTTAAGAGTTCGTTGGAAAAAACCTTTGAAGATGTAGGATAAATTCTGCTAGGCTATGTGTATAGTATAGTAGTACACATGTATGTACAGATACATATAGTACACATGAATGTACAGATACTATACAGATATTATCTATATAGACAAGATGGTAGGCTGAAGCGGTTTATAATATTTGCAAATTAAAGCTTTGCCAAGGAAATCTCCACATTAGTGTAAAGCTCGTATTGCTATAGCTGTTGTTAACTCTGCAGGCAAAGCTCCACATCTAAATGGAAATGTACCTTGACAAGGTAGCAAAATCACTACAGGTTGTGGCTGCTCCAAAACCTGAACATTTTGTAAAACTTAATTTTGGAAATGAATGATTTTTGTCTTTTTTTAAATTTCATTTCTAAACTTAGCAGGGTAGAAAAATAAAAATACTCCACTTTTTAATATTTCTTTCTCTATATTTTCATTGTTTTGAAATTAAAAGTCTTCACCTTTAATTTACTAATTAAAGCTGTGACCCAAGTTATCTAGAAATCATTTTAATATCATCATGAAATTAAAAATAGCATCATTATAATGTGATTAATTAACAGATATTGTTTAATGCCCAGGAGAAAAAAAATGACACTACTAAAATCCCTCTGAGTAAGCAAGAATCTATTTGTGATCTGTAGCTGGTTTAACAGGGGGGATCAGTGTTTTCAGACCTCTAGCCAAATTATTTCAGGGTGCTCACTTTGTGCATTTAATCTGATTGATTGCTTAACTTCTTTGTGGCAACAACAAAATGAACACCCCCCCCCCTCCAAAAATTACATGGTGGTAGTTAGTGTAGTGCAGTTCTTAAGTCCATATCTTATGGGTTATACTGCTTAACACGCTCATAAGCTTGCTCGCAACTGTCGCTAGTGAATTATATCACTTATAAATCATGTGAAAACAGTGTATTACATGAGTGGCATAATTATCTCTAGCTGTTAAGAGTCAATTAAAATTATCTAAGGTTTAAGCTTGAGTCCCCCTGAAGTCAGTAAGATATTTGCCATTGTCTTCATTGATCGTCATAGGCAGGTTGCGAAATGGGTGAGAAAGTGTTCGGGCCCTTTCCTTTTTCCTTCACCCTTCCTTGAATTTGCAAATGGTGGTCTTCTCCCTTTACCCAACAGACGTTTCTCGTTCCTGGTTGCTCTCTAGTGTTGGCATCCAGTTTCCCAGCCCGCTAGAGCTGGAGCAGAGCAGCCCGGGGAGCACCGTGGTGCCCCGTCCCCTGCAACAGCACAGCCCCCTGCCAAGCTCGGCCGGGCTCGGGCCCCGGGGACTCAGCCCCAGCCCACCTGAAGCCAACAGCACTGTTGGGTCAGGATTTGTAGAGGACCCATTGCTTATGTTGGGCACATGTTTTCCCTTTCACAAGCAGGTCGTTCTCAGAGCCACAGAACGGAAAACGCATCCCATTGGTGTCAATGGAAGTTTTGCTATCAGCTTAAAAATCTCCAAGATATTATCACCAATCTCATCCCGAGTATGATGGTGGCCAGAAAACATATGTTCTTAAATCAGTACTAACTTTGAATAAAGACTATACAATAGTTTAATGAATGAATGAAAAACAGTTCTTTTTTATTTACAGGAGTAAAAATGGATTAAAGAAGAGAAAGCTGACCAAGTATGTAACTTCTTTGATATTTAAAGAAATAAAAAAACCAAATCACCTTAGACTAAACATGCATTGTGGAGTACATAGTATAGTGATATTACAGTTACAGATACAGAAAACTTCTTGGTAAACACATCCTGAGAGAGATACCTGAAGGTGGAAAACAAACAATAATTGGACAAAAGCAATTCTTCTCAACAGATAGGTTGCGGTAAAACAGCTCCTTACTGATAGAAAATTAGTCATCAGGGAAAAGATCAATTATCTATCTTAGTGATTCCAACAGAGCTTATCCTTAGTTAAAAATGACAAATGGTGAAAAACTGGGATACATTTGTTTCTAGTGATATTTCCCTCTTGACATGAGGCTCTCATTACGGTTGTTGCTAGAACATTATATCATTAATGCTAACGAGTAAACAGGAGTAATTAAGTGGTGATAAGACAGGTTCCTTTGGGCATATTGCCTCAAAGTAAATGAAAAGATTACTGTGTACATGCTTCAGTAGCTTGTAAATTAGAGCATGATAATTAGGTGAGGGAAGCTGTTTACCTGTGTTTCGTTATTCAGAGCGTTAGCCTAATTATTTCTCCATTATGTTCAGAGGCTGTTCCTGTACTAACAGATAGACCCTCACCTGGTGAAAAAGTGTGTAGAATGATGTGAGACGCTAAATCAAGGCTAATTTATACCTGCTGAAACTCTGCATGGTTTTGTATATAGTTATATGCCACTTTTTTAGCCACCATCTCTCTGGGAGGAGAATTTGACCTCTAATGACAAATGTGTATAGTTCTCAAAGCCAGCAGAGGAAGCAGTCACAACAGTGGCATCCAAAATGCTATTTTAAGGGATTTCTTTGTGGACTTTCTAAAAAAAATCAAAACCCAAATATGAAATCCATTTTTCTGCATGAGCAAAGCTGAGATGAATTTTGCCAGATGTGAGAACATCTGAAAGCAACATTTTACATAGCACAAGAGGCAACTTAAATGAAGCAGCAGCTGCCTTGGTGCCAGAAGCACGCTGGTGGGGTGGTCCAGGGAGTGGGTCTGCGATGGGGTGCTGGATTAACGCTTATTGCGCTGCCACCTGTGCCTTGGGGACATACCCACCTGCAAAAGTTGTTCAGGGGCCAGGGAATCATAGGAAGGGTGCATGGGCCATTCCCCTTGCCTCGGACCAGTGGTTTCCCTTGGGTAGGACAACTCCAACCCCGCCAAACCAGGGTGCTTCCTGTCATCATCAGCACCAGCAGCTGCAGCATTCAGCTCAGCCAGAAGGATCAGCACCCCTCTCTCAGCCTCTCTTTCTGGTGCCGTTATGGTAGGATGCAGGTAATGAGCAATATGCCCACCATTTGGTGGCACTGAACCACAAGATTTTTTTTCCTCTTTATTGTTGCTTTCTAGCATTAACAGTTGTAAATACATACTCATGACTCCATAGTATTCTGGGGGAAAATAGAAATAAAATGCAGTAAAAAAGTTTATTCTTTTTCTTAATTTCTGTGTGTTTTTCTTTTAAAGCCCTGTCCAGTTGGATGATTTTGATGGCTACATCAAGGATATGGCCAAAGATTCAGATTATAAATTTTCTCTGCAATTTGAGGTAAATCTGTGGGGACTCTGTCCTCTCCTAGCTGCCATGCTTAGATCAGCATTTTCCAGATGTTAGGTTTCTGTGGTGTGTTCCTGTATTCTGTGTTGTTTAATGTGCGCTGTTGCTGGGTGGGTCAGCTTCACTTCAAGTTCTGCAGGATTTAAAAGCGGGCCTTGGTTTTGTTAAAGACTGCATTTAGTAAGCTGATTTGAGTGGCTCATCACATTCAAGATGATTGTCAGACTGACACACTTCCTTTAAGTTTAGGACATGCTGGCAGCCTGAACTGGATTCAGGATTTTAATGCCTTTGTTTTGTTTATTTAATGCCCTTAATTTGAGGGGCAGCACTGGAAAGAGAAGGTAATATCAGAAATCTCTTTAAGAGCAAGGAGGTCTCTCTAAGACCAGTTCAGGTACATTCTTTTAATTACCCAGAATTTAAAGTCAGGTTAGTAGTATAAAACTAAAAAGCTCCTATCCTAGAGCTAGCTCCCGAAGATTTAAACATGGAAGGGGTGGGGAGGACTGTCAGTTACCACCGTTCTGGGTGGCTGACATGTTCCCTTTTGACATGTTCTACCAGTGAGAAGTCCTCTGATGCATCATATATTACATGTAACTACTGAAGGCAATGACTAGAAAGATCTTCCAAGCATTCCTCGGCATCAAGATCAAAAGCCACTTGAGGACTTGAAGAAAGCCCTTTAAGTAGGGTGGATGACCACCACAGCATAACTTATCAACCCCTGGTTTGACCTATTTTGGCTACCTAAGTGCAGGTGGAGAGGAGCAGTCTGCAGTCACAGCCTTGGATGGCAGCAGTGCGTTGGCAGCATCTGCAGGAGAGGCCACATCATTGCTCTCTAGCTGCTTGGAGCCAAACTCAGAGGCATCAGATAAGGAAAGTCAGTGTAATCCTGCTGGCAGTTTATAAAGTGATTTATGAACATTTTCAGTCTGGTACCTGCCACAAGTAATCACTTCACAAAGAATTATTTTTTGAGTGTTTGTGAGTTTAACCTTGGCGGTTTTCTTTCTGTTACCCCAGGAGCTAAAACTGATCGGGCTTGACATACCCCACTTTGCTGCTGATCTTCCCATGAATCGCTGTAAAAATCGCTACACAAATATCCTGCCATGTAAGTAAAATACATACAGGCTCCTGCTAAAGTCCCTTGAGAGGGAAAGAAGAGTTTTAATAAGAGAATTGGAGAATCAGGACAGATTTTCTGACTGATAAAAGCCTGTTCTAAAACCTGCCCTTAGGGACAACCAGGCAATAGATGTTTTTTGTTAGCTTTGAAGAGACATAGCTTTCTGGGGATGTTTATCAAGACAGGAGTTTGGAGGTGAGAAACACAAGGTCGTTTCTACTACTGAGTAGTGTTACTATATTTTTCTTATGATTTTAATGAAACCTAAGGGACCCCAAAGGGACGGCAGTTGGAGGGTGTATTTTGCAGAACAGTAATGATGGTGCATCCATGTAGTGTTTACTGAAGCAAGCATTGCTCTCTGTTGGTAAATATGAGCATTCTCTATTTTTTTAATAGATTTTTTTTCAGTTTTTATAGGATTAATTTTAATTTTGCCTAGTTGGAGATGAGTGCTGTGTTTGAGAGCCAATTTTTTTTTCTTTTACAGATGATTTTAGTCGTGTCCGATTAGTTTCAATGAATGAAGAAGAGGGATCTGACTACATTAACGCCAACTACATTCCTGTGAGTAAAGAGACTTGGTCAGTGTAAAGAACAGTCCCCTGCACAGCAGTTAGAGTGTGTCACCTGCAAATAGCACAATGTCTCCGGGAAGCTCAAACATGTTCTCAGCATCTCTTCAGCTTCCAATATTTTGCCTGCAGGGAACTGTACTTTTCACCAGCCATTTAAAAAAAAAAAAAAAAAAAAAGGAGTGGAGGAAAATTTTTGGCAAATTTTGCCACAGTAGCACTGGGTGAGCTGTGTGTGAATCTTTGTGAAACCCAGATTGGACTGGTAGAGAAATGGGGAGGTGGGAATGTTAAGTGGTCCAGTGGCTTTTTAAGTCAGCTAGGAAAAACATAAGGAACTTTAAAGAAATTTTTCCAGGTTTCTACAGCACACGGAAAAAGGATTAAGGCAGACACTCCACAACTGACAAAATGCACACAGCCCAGATGGTGTGGGGAGGGAGCTTCTGCTTTCTGCCTCATCTCTGGTGCTCCCGGTGTGCCTCCCTCTGCCTGGCATAGAGCAGCCGTTTACCAGGGTTTTTGTATAATTAAAGTATACGCAGAGCTGTAGTCAAACAGTTTGACGCTGGGGGTGGGCTAAAACTGCGTCAGCTCTTTCTACTCTCACCTGAGCTTGTGCAGTCACTTAGGCTTATCCCTGCCACTGCCACAAAGGTTTGCCCCTCTGTTACCCCTGCCTTGCTGTGGCTCAGTCTAAGCTGTGTTAGGGAGAGCAGCATCCACTGGGTTGCTCTGCATGGAGAGGAGGCAGGACAGTACAGCATCCACTTAGAAAAAGACCTTTCATTTGGGGACCATAGACAGACGAGCATTTCTGCACCCTTGCCGCGAACAGAAGACACAGCTGGCCCTGGCTGTGCTGGAGAGAGCTGAGTCAGCATTATGAAAAAGGGAGGAGCCCTCAGATGAGTCAGTGAAACCACTTCTTTGCCACTGTGGCGTTGCCCATGCATGTACTGCTGAGCACGTTGCCTGTACTTAGTTTCTATGTGTCAAGAGCCTAAACCTAAACACCCAAGCTGCAAGTGCTTGAGCTCGCAGTGAATCAAGAAAGAAAAATGTTCGAGCCTTCAAAAGCATGACTCACAACTGAGGAAACTTCTCTGACATGGGATTATGGATAATAGGATTTTATGTAGTGGTCCTTTTCAGATTGCTCAGTTCCTTTTTATAGTTTACATCTCTTTAGTTCTACTTATAGCATAATGCTGACCATAGAAACTGGGCCAGACATGTCACCTTAATGCTTGGCTTTTCCTGACAATTGCTTCTCCACTGAGTACCTGCCTCCAAACACGGATACAAGTAGTAACCTGTGTCTCTGTGATAACAGAGGTTTGACACTTAGGTCAGACATAGCCCCTGCAGACAAACAAACAGCAAATTCTGTGTAGTGCAAAAACTCAGAATGAGCTGACTTCTAGAGATGTCTGGAGGAAGCCATTTATGGAAAGTGCTCCCAAATCACTAATATTTTTACAGTCCACATACTGTGGTGGCACAGAAATTGCCCAATTTACATGGAATCATGCTGTGTGTTGGATATATCTTTTGCTCTTATTAGGAATATCAAATAACTTTCCAAATGCAGTTTTGATGATACAATCTCAGCAAATATGGTTATGGCAGATGCCAAAATGGCCATTCTGTGGACCTTTTATAATAGTCTTTATAACAGTCCTTTGGTTTTGGAGAGGGGAAGGAGTCTTTCCAACTAAAAGCATGTTGATAGGGATAGGAGAAGGAATACATGGATATAAAGCATCTGAGCTTCAATAAAACATAGCAATGATAATCTGTTAAGGGTGTTGACTCGGCATGTTCTCTATTATTTTAAGCAGAATTCTAATTAATATTTTACTAATTTAAGTCCTTATGACATAAACACATGCATATAATCCTGTTCATTGCTACCTTCCATTTACATCAGTGACTGAAAATCACCACAGGCACTGCTTGGGATGAGCAGGCTAAGCGTCTGAAATTGGTTTTATGTCTATAAGTAAACAAACCCTTAAATTATGAAATCTGGAAGAAAATGGAACTTTGGTTTAGGATTCTCATTACTTGTTTTTTTAATGTTGCCTTTCCTGCTCTCTGGGCAAAGGATTTGTATAGTAACAGCTTCACCTTCTGTCCTATATTCTAGATTGCTTACACTTTGGGAGCACCAAAAACTGGCAAAAGTTGTAATCTCAAAATAAATACAAAAAAAATAATGAAGTAGTTTCTTTATATTAGAAATAACTTTTAAAAGTACAAACTGAACTTGAGCAAGCTAAAAAATACGTGTGCCAGAGAAAAATATGTGTTCTGAAGCAGTAATCATGTTGCTAAACAGCACCTGTGTCTTTGTTTCTTAGGGTTATAATTCACCCCAGGAATACATTGCAACCCAAGGACCACTGCCAGAAACTAGGAATGATTTTTGGAAGATGGTTCTCCAGCAAAAATCTCAAATTATTGTTATGCTCACTCAGTGTAATGAGAAAAGAAGGGTACGTAACAAAATCTGGCACATAGTATAAAAGAAACTACTCTGAAAACATATTTATTTTCTGCTGAGTTAATTTCTTTGCATTGTTTCCTGATCATGAGGCAGCATCATAACTAGACTTGGAATGGCACTTCATTCACTTATGGCAGGCATTTCAGGATGATTAAGGGACTGAAGCATCTTTCACATGAGGAGAGGCTGAAGAGAGCTGGGACGCTTCAGCCTGGAAAAGAGAAGGCTCAGGGGATCTTGTAACTCTGTATGAATACCTGATGGGAGGGAATGGAGACAAGGGACCCCTCAGTGGTGCCCAGTGACAGGACAAGAGGCAATGGGCACAAATTAAAACACATTAAATTCCATCTGAAATCAGGAAACACTTTTTTACAGTGAGGGTGACTGAGCACTGGCACAGGTTGCCCAGAGGTTGTGGAGTCTCCCTCCTTGGAGATATTTAAAAGCCATCTGGACACAGTTCTGGGCAACCTGCTCTAGGTGGCCCTGCTTGAGCAGGGGGGGTTGGACAAGATGACTTCCAGAGGTCCTTTCCAACCTCAACCATTCTGTGATTCTGTGCTTTTAAGTTTAAATAATAATAAAATACGAGTGTTATGCTTTACATTTTCTTTTACATTATAATAGAATTACTTGGAATATATTTTTTTTATACGAATATTCTTGTTCCCCGTGTTTTGTTCCTTTTAGACCTATTCTATTAGGAAAAGTAACAATCTAAAAAGACAGTATGTATTTCCATTCTTCACTATACTAATGATACCCTTCAGAAAACCAACGTATACCTTATGTCCACAGTTACACAAATAGGAGTGATCAGGCTGAAAGTCATTGCAGGATACATTACCTCTTATTGCAGTGTCAAGTAAATAGTGCTGTAGACATTTCTAAAACTGAGGTTCAGTATACTTTTGATTGTGCTTTTTTATATATGCATATATATATATATTTATATAAATACAAATATGTATGTATGTATTTTCCTTTCAGGTGAAATGTGATCATTACTGGCCTTTTACAGAAGATCCTGTTGCATATGGGGACATCACAGTGGAGATGCTGTCTGAGGAGGAACACACAGACTGGGTTTATAGGAATTTCCGAATTAGCTACGTAAGTGAAACATTTTGCATGGCCCTACTAAAAGAGCAGGAGTAATTTCGGTCCAGCCTTTTCTTTAACTTTTGTCTATTTCTGGCATTCAGTGGGAAATGAGAGAAAGATTGATAGATAGAAAGATTGTGGATCCTCAGTCTACACAGGCAAATGGCTAAATCACAAGACTTTCCCTTAAAATTGTAATTTCTGTGAATTTCTCAGCAAAGTCCAAGACTGAAACAACAGTAGTACCAGAGTTCTGGACATTTCTGTGGTGCTAATAATTAGTGACAACAAATGTGTAAACTTCGTTTCTTTATCTCAGGCATATCTTGTTTCTATAAGCTATTCAAAACTTGAAAATACCAGTGTAGAAATTGAAAATGTTTTTCAAAAGGGCAATTCTGCAATATTCATATAGTCCCATAAAGTATTGAAACACATGTGAGAGCATGCGATTTCCAAATTAAAGCTGTCAGATTTTCAAGCATTTATTTCTAGCTTTGTTTTCCACACCAGACAGTTGCAGGCACCAGCTCGTGAAGGAAAGGTTAGAGATATGGAGGGGACATGAAAAAAGCTGGGCGCTGGCATGTCAGCATTGGCCCAGGACCTTAGTCCTACTCAGCCATGCCTCTCTGCATTACAAAGCGTGCACAGGGTGCAGGCTAGGAGCACAAATGCATAAAACACAATGTGTTGGGCTGTTGCCATACATTGAAAATAATGACGAGACTGCAGTTTGCAGTTTAGGTAAACTGTCCTTTATCAAACGCAGGGCAGCTGCTTTGGGGTCTTTTGTACTGATCTCATTTTTTAATATCCTTTGCCTATGGATCTGCTGTTGCCTGTGACTGGAGTTTACTGCAGGAGGGTTATTTAGCCTGACCCAGAATGGCAAAACTAAAAGCATTGCCTGCCATGGATTTTGGTGATGACACCCCCCACCCCTCCCCATGTTTTGAGTTCCTTTAAGTCTCAAAGACAAAATTAATTGTGTTGAGGATCTTATTTCTCTTAAAGCTAGTAGAGTTTTTAGCATTATAAACCTTTTTTATAATAATGGGTATCTTTCTAAATATTTCCTTTGCCCCTGTAATGATTTTTTTTCTTCCCTTTTGCTTTTTTTTTCTTTGAAACTTGTAAAGAAAAACTCTCAAGAGTCCAGTCTTGATTGTTTGCCAACAGCATTGTTCTTTATCTGTGGCAAAACGAGAAAAGGAGAGGGAATGGAATAGAAAGAGGAAGAAAGCCTAAACTTGAGAAATGCAACAATTCTTGATTTAAAAGCAAAATCAAATCAAACCACTGTGAGGAAAAAAAGCAAAAACCAAATCCCAAACCCAGAAACAAGAATTCGTGCCTTTTTGATAATGATGGCCTGATATCCCCTCCCCTTTTTAATCAAACAGCATGTAAATGCTTCGCCATTTTTTTGGCTGACTTTAATTTCTTAGGCTGTATTTGGGGGAAAAAAAACCCACAACCACAAAATGACAAAAACCCCTCAGTCTGACTGAGCGTGACTGCACTGTTAAAACTCCTGTGAACATGCTGCTGTTCTGCTTTTCCCATTAGGCTGATGAGGTGCAAGACGTGATGCATTTTAACTACACTGCCTGGCCAGATCATGGTGTCCCCACGACCAACGCTGCCGAAAGCATCCTCCAGTTTGTACAGATGGTCAGACAGAAATCAGCAAAGAGTAAAGGCCCCATAATCATACACTGCAGGTAAATGCTTCAAGGAAACGGAGAACTAAAGGGTGTAACTTGTTAAATAGGTTAGGAAACATTGGAAGGAGAGATTTCGGAGTTCTGCTCACCTGTTAGCTGGAGAGCGTTCTCTTTGGTGTTAAGGGTAAAATCTCCCTTTAGTCTCCCTCCTTGACTACAGTGGGGCTGGGATTTCAGCCTGCAGCCATAAACATGAAGGCACTGCTTTCTGGAGTAGACTCAGCTCTTTGGATGTTATAAACTAATGGCTTCAGGAGGCACAGCAGGCAATCCTGATTTACACCAGCTCAGAGCCTGCCCCTGGTCTCTCATTTCCACACCTTCATGATACGGATGGTGTGGTCCGGCCAGCAGCCTGCTTCAGTATGCTGCTCCCCTGCAGAAGTGTGGCTCTGTGCAGATCCTCCTCTGGTCACTTGTACTTTTGGCACTTTCAGGAGGTGACATGAAGAGCACTATCCTGTGCTAGCAGTAATACTGGTATCCCATGATAACAGTTATATGGGTTTTTTCTTTTTTTGGGAGGAATGTTGTTTTATATACCATCAGATTTCTGTCTCGGACATCATCTGGCCTTTTATTAAGATGCTCACTTACTTGGCCTCTCTGGGGGCAGCTGCCATGTTAGTGATGATATCATTGGTTCCTGATGCAACTCTCCCAACTGACTTCAAACCTCTTTGTGGCTCCTAGGGCGAGAGCTACTCACAACAGATTTCTCAGAAATATGTAAATAGATGGGCTGCAGTGGATGAATATGTGTGCATTATGGTAACACACTCCTAATGGAAGTCAAGGCTTGATGAGATTAATCTCGGCCGACCCTACATCACCCACCCCAGAGGCAGCAGTTACGTTGCTGCACAATGTGTCAGCACCCTCCAGCTTTCCTGGTGTCTTTCCTGCTGCTGATGTGATGGCCGGCACTGACTCTCTCTTGCCACCACTTTGCGTACTTTGTAGAGCTCCTTCCCAGAAAACAGTCTTTTATAGTAATATCATTGCTAGTTTCCAGATAAGGCACTTAGTGTTCTACTGGAATGCAAGACAACAACAGCATTTGTAAAAGCAGCAAATCGTGCAGCGCTCCCCTGTAACTTAATGGAGAAATTCATAGGGGATATTGTTCTGGGTGTCCTAATATCGAGAAAGGTGCTAGTAAGCCAGGGAAGAGATTTATATGCAGCATTGTGAAATCAAACCCCTTATATACCACTTAATTGTTCTAGGAAGGAATAGAAGCAAGTATCAGAGAGCTGGTTAACAACTGTAGTCTTTTCTTTTTAATTAGGATGCTTCTAGCAGCAGAGAGAGATATTTTCAGATAGTATTTTCACAGTATACTATAAGTCTTAGACCACATCATAGATTAAAAGTAGCAATGCTATGAAATTAGTGGAAGGGGGGAGAAAGAATGTGTTGATCAACTGCTACAGCAATTGTTCTCAATTGTTAAAGAAGGCACAGAATGAATTTATCAATTAATGAATCTGTCAAATAAATAGATCAGAAGTTCCGTTGTATTAGTCTCATTCAAGATATTGACACTTTTGTTAAACACAAACAAGAAACCCCCTGTTTCATGACAGTTATGTTGAACTGTGTTGAGATGAACTGTTAAACTTTATTGCAAATAGTTTCAAGGCTTTTCTGAAAAAATGTGACAAGACAGCAGAAAGAACTTTTGCTAAGACACACACTTCTATCCTTAGTAGTAGGTATGGTGTTGCAACGCTATATGAAACTCTATAAAACCTCAAAGCCACACTCATAATGAAATCAGACTTAAACTTTACATGTGAAATCATAATGCAAAAAATCATATGCATATAAGAATCTCTAAATCAAAACAGCATGACTTTTTTCTAGTCACTAAGCTTCTCTTGGGGGGGGGGGGTGAAGATTTGTCAGCCGAGTAGTTGCTGACTATTTCTGTCTCATGCTCCCAAGGCAGAAGTCCTGGAGTGTAGACTCTTCTGGGTGGTTCATCCTTTGAGGATGAACTGCAGTAATGCAGTGCCTTTGCAAAGCTGAGAGCTTTGCAGTGTGGAGAGCTGTGGAACTGAATCGTGCAGGTTCAACCCCAGCTGCCTCTGTGCAGCAGTCACTGCTGAGCGGGTCTCTGCAGTTACAGCTACAGCCCCTGTAGTTAGAGATGTTAGAAATCTTTGAGGAGAGCAGTGAAAGTGTAGGAAGAGCAGACAGCTAAGGGTGGGTGAGGGTGTGCATGCACATTCTGCATGTGAGTGCCTGAAGAGGAGTATAGGAAGGTGAAATAATTGCAGAGCCATCCACTCCATACATTCTGCCTAAACAATGGATGAAGAGTTGCACGGCATTAAATCCTACAGATTAACCAGCCTGTCTGACTTCAGATTAGCTACATCTGATTTTGCAGCTGGAGGACACCTGCTTTTTGCAGTACCACTGATTTTCCTGTGTGTCCCCATCAGAAAAACCTGAAATGCGATGCATGTCTCTGTGTGTTGCAGTGCTGGCGTGGGACGAACAGGAACCTTCATAGCCCTGGATCGGCTCCTACAGCACATCCGTGATCATGAGTTCGTAGATATATTGGGCCTGGTGTCTGACATGCGGTCCTACAGAATGTCCATGGTGCAGACAGAGGTAAGCTCAGTTCACTTCAACATTGTGAATGTATCATCGGCTCTATTTCGTACCTCTCTGTAGCGTGTTCATGTCCAACGACTGTTGTTCCCCCTGAACACTTGACAAAATAGCTATGAATAGATGCAATTAAGTTTTCATCTTCACTGTAATATTGTCACATTACTAATCTGCTCATAGGTGAGTCTGATAATATATCTACAATCTCACTGACGTCTTCCAGAGGGGATGAGTTATTCTCACCTTCTGTGAAATTAATATGCAAAAAATGCATTGGAAGAGATTAACATATGAAATTTTCAAACCATTTTGAAAAGAATTGGGCTTGCTGAGGGGATTAATGGCTCATGAAATTATATCAGTATCGGACAGCCATTCACGCTTGTTCAAGAGGGTGTCATCTGGCCAAGTGCAGAAACTCAGTTACACAATGGTACTATAAATAACAAGCAGAACAGACAAAAGGATTGTGAGTCTGCCAGACACCCTTCTTGCCCCTCTCCCTGCCCAAATATCTGCTGGGTAGTTCTTTTTCTGTTTTTAAGGCAAATGTCAGGAGAATAATCATATTCTCAGAATATATAATGGAAAAAAATCACAAACTCTTTTTCCAAAGCAGAAGCTTTTATGCATCTGAAACCTTCCCAGTTCCTCTACTAATGAGGGGAAGATTTCACGCCTGTTGTACTCTTCACTGGTTAGACACAGTATAAGCTGGCAACCTCCATACAGTTGGAAGTGCCACCATCACTGTTTGCAGGCTAGGTCTGGCAGATAATTTGTTGCCAAGGATTGTTGAATCCAGAGCAAAGCAAAGAAGATTTAGCAGGGAGGGGAGAGGAGGAGGAAAACCTGCAGTGACAACAACTAGCATCTAGAAATGAAAAAAGGTCATCATTCTCAGACCATTCTGGATCATTCCTATCAAGCTACCACTTTTCATCACAATTCACTATATTAATCCAAAGGCAGATCCTTATGTAAACACCAGAGAAACAAATCCTGATGGTTGATTTCAGCTGCAATTGCGTTACCACTCCAGAGGTGATGGGATTTATTTTTTTTTTTCGTGTACAAACTCATTGCCTGCCTGGAGCTGATATCAAGGGCTGGGCTTTGGTGGTCGCTGAGCTCCTGCTGCTCCAGGCGGTGGCCAAGTCTGGCCACCGAGGTCACTAGGTGGCACTGGCACCCAGGCACAGAGGCCACTGAAAAGGCTTGCCTTACAAAACCTGATACCACACACAGCTCACCTGGGTTCACGTTGCCTCGCACACTGGAAACTTGGCAGTGTCTTGCTGAGCAGTTTAAAAAAAACAAATGGTGCAGGCCCTAAAAGGGGGTTAGATTGGAGAATACCCTGAATTGAAACTGGTCGCTCCCAATTAGTGGGTGGGAGGAAATCCAGGCATTTCTGTGGACTGAAACATGCTTCAAACTCATATTGTTATCTCCTGACATCAGCAGGCCACTGGGGAGAGGGGCTGAAATCCAGACTCAGGCTTTGGGACAGTTGTTTTTGCTTGAGATGCACTTGCTCCCTGTGCCTGGTGCACATAAAGTTTAGTGTAAGGATTCATCAGGGTTTGCCTTCTCTTTGAAATCTAAAAGTCATCCATTAAGGTTATTCCAAATTGAATTACAGTGTTTAATCTGTATGATGATAATGCCTAGAAAAGCCAGTCCATAACCAAAAGCAAAGATAATCACAGTCTTGTTGCACAAAAACCTGTCCACAAGTATAATGGTGCATGTGATTGACCCGATTTACTTACAGTGTCATTTGCACAGAGGTTGATAACCCCCGAAATAATTAACTGCTCTGTGAACAAAATCAGGTTTCAGCTTTTCATTGGCAAAGAAGTCAAGCACTAAGGAACATGAAGTTCATTACAATATTTCAGGTGCATATGTGGCATGGATGCAATTTGTTGGACATAAAGCATTCAGGTACCTTTCTGGGAATTAATTCATTCTCAGGCAATATAAAGTAGATCCACTTAAGCTCAGCTCCAACTGAACTATTCTCCTCTTCTCTTTCTCTTCTCTTTCTCTTCTCTTTCTCTTCTCTCCCATCCTTATTCAGGTTATTAATAAGCGGTTATGATGCCAGGGCAGCTCAGGTGGATTTTGTGCTTCCCCAGCTGCTATCTGTAACAACTGCAGGCTATTATTTTGAGAGCTGACAACTCACTGTATATTGCGAGGGGCTGAGGAGGGAGAGACGGAGAAGCTGTGCAGGCTGTTACTGTGAACTATCAAACTATTTCACTGTTCAGGTTTTTGTCACACTTTCTGAGGTGCAAAAATGCCCACTCATTTGGTCTTTTCTTCCAGGAACAATACATTTTTATTCACCAGTGTGTGCAACTGATGTGGCAAAAGAAGAAGCAGCAGTTCTGCATCAGCGATGTCATATACGAGAACGTCAGCAAGTCCTAGTTCAGAGTCACAGGTGGTAAGTCAGGCAAGCCCAGCCCTGCCCCATGCCCACAGCCTCGCATCCTGGCTGCTCGGCAGCAACCAGTGTCATGGGTGTTTGCTCCAGGAGCTTTGCTGGCGGTTTGGAGCCTTCTGGGCCTCATCCCCCTCTGAGGTGATGTTCACATGGAGAGCGTGAGGAAAATCCCTCTAGCCTCTTGCAGTAAATAACCCGCTATACTTTCCACGGCACCGTAAGAGTATATTGTCTTTACTGTAAGAGTAAAGATGGCTCACTCATCATTCAAAGAAAAAGAGAATCCGGAAATCCTGAGTGAGGCATCTAACCATTCCCTGCCGCTTGTCCTAACCCTCCTTACAAAGCTGAAAGGTGGGGAGGACTTTAATATCTTAAGTCACTTACCGACTGCCAGGTTACCAAGGCCAGCAGAGGTTTGGGGATGCTCTGCCAGCCCTGCTGTTGTGGCAACAGAGCCTGCTGGAGGGCGAGACGGTAACCAAAAAGCTCTGACATGAAACACTGGCGAATTTTTTTTCATAAATCTAGAACCAGGGAACAGGAGGGGTCTCAAACTGGTACTACCAAAATGACCATCTTGCCTTTCCACTGAGCCCCAGTGCCTGACCTGTTGCATGCAACCAGCCCAGCCTAGTCGCCAGCTGCAGAGCAAAACACAGGGCTCTGACCTACCAAGAGGTTTTCTGGTGGGGACAAGCTGTGAGGACATACGTCACTGTTAAGTTAATGGGCTTTAGTTCATTAGGTGGCAGTAATAACCCAGCCATAACCGTAATGTTTGCTTTTGGGTGAAGCAGGAGGCTACAGACTTTCACCACAAACTGGCTTTTCAAATAGCTGATGGAGAGCTGGGCTGTGGGCACCAACACCAGTCGTCTCCGCTGTGTGTCTGTGGTGGTGCACGTGCGACTCTATTAACCTCTGCGTGCGTCATTCCCCTGCCCGTAAAAAGAACCCCGATTTGCCTCACTTTTCCTAATGTTCAGGTAGTTTACTGTCTAATCTGAGTCCCAGAGCCCAGCTGCTTGTACTGGTGGGCTGCAGTCCCAGCCTGTATGGAGGGCTGGTAAAAATAAATGCCAAGAACCGTATTTATTTCCTTTCTTATTTCTAAACCATTCTGTTTGTTCGGTTCCAGGTGAGACCATGAAGCACACCCCTCTTCCCTTGCTTCTGATTTTTTTTTCTTCTGATGGTTTGAACGGCCAGTTGTTCTGCCACGAGAGACCGCTGCTTTGCAGTACACGGACAATAAAAGAAAGAAACTTTTAACTTTCTGAAGCACTGGGGAGACAAAGCCTTAACAAGCCTGCGGTGTCTTTTGAACTGTTTAATTTCTGGACATTTTTTAAAAATACTGGACCAAATTCAACTGAACAACATGAAGGAAAAGACACTATATGTGCATAAAATAGATTGCTCCAGAGTGTTGGGTTTTTGTTTGGTACTTTTGGTTAATATTTTTAATGGTTTTTTTTTCTGTGCAGGTTGGGCTTAAGGTTAAAGTAAGTGCAATATTTTTTTAATGGTTGACTGAAGAGCTTTCTTCATGTGTCACTGGTCTGTGCCAACGTCCATAGGAGAGCAGGCATTGTTAGTATCTAATAATACCTCATTAGTGAATAGCGAGGCATGAACATACATGAAGAAATCTGGAAATTGTGAAGAGGAAAGGGGGGGAGGGCGGGGGGGATTGCTGGGTACATGGATTTGACTGTTGCCTACAGCACTGATGTACATGGGGTCTGGGGGGAGCACAAGACCCAAGGAACGGACTGACGAGCAGAAATCCAAACCATGAAGCCGGAAGCTGAAGCAGGCAGCCGCCACTGAAAGATGGGGTGGTTTCAGTTCTTGACTGTGCTACTACTAATTAAGCAGAGCGATTGCTCTCTTTGCCAACCTTTTCAGTAACGCCACTGATCAGGCTCTTGTTTTAGATGAATCTAATCAAAGGGCAGCTGAGTTTCAAGCTGGGATATCTTAGACTCCATTACTATAGCATTTAACTGTCCGAGCAGTCTATGGTGCCTATACCCCTCATTTGTTTATTATTTTTAATAAGTATTAACCCTGTGTAAAAATGTGAAGCTGATTCAGGTTGAGGGAGTGGAAAGAAAAAAAAAAAAAAAGTGCTTTAATGGATGTAACTATTTCTCCGAGCCAGGAATTCACGATGTTACAAAAACAAGGTTTTGGCATGTGAAGGGCTGATGATCACTTCATTGCTACGAGGCTGCCAAAGCGTGGGTATGGATTCCTGCAGGGGCTTCGGGGTCAGGGTGGGGGGCTCTTTTGTTTTTCGCTGTCAGTTTCAGTTCTAGCCAGAATAATTAGCTATATATATATTTTTTTTGTCTTTGTATAATTCCGGTACATCATTGTGTATTGTGACATGGATGCTGTCAGAATGGATGTTGATGGCATTTTTGTAACCTGTTGCTTTGTGTCACCTCATTGGAAGTTAGCAGCAATGGTACTCAATGTAAACAAAACAAACTTGAATGGAAAGTAAACACACTGGATTGCTTACCTGTGAAGAAGTCACTATCCGCAAAACACCAAGCGCACCCGCATATGCTTTTTATTCATTCACCCCGGGGCCTGCTATTGCCTGTCAGGGCACCACCATGTAGTTCTGTAGCTCAGCTACTTCCAGGAACCTGATAACCTCCTTCAGATGATATTTGAATTTTTTTCTTCCAAAGAGTTATTCCGCTAGCAGGTAAATAGGTGCATATTCCTTTAATATCTACTTCATCATCGTATTGGTTACAATGGAAAACTTCCTTCAAACTATCCCATATGTATTATGCAAAACTGCATAGACTTAACATAGTCCCCCCAATAAAACAGGTCCTTGTGAAGGGTACTGAAGAAACAGGACTCTACCTCTGATGATTAAATGGGTATGATATGAATTGCCCCCCCTTCTCTTTCCATGCATCTAATACTTCTACAATTTCCACTAAGCCCAGTCCTAAAGCAGAGATGCTGTTTCTCTAAATAAGATGCATAGAGATGGATGCAAAAGGGCAGAGAGCCCCATCTTCAGGGAGCAGACTGCTAACAAGAAAGGCTTCGATGGTACATGTTTCTCTCTTATTTCACCCGTGTGCCTCAGCTGGAGGGCTTGCCGTTTACTGTAGGAACAGCAAAGATTTGTCTGGCCTAATTTGAACAGAAGACAGAATTATAAATGAGCACTTGACCATTCAGACCTTGCCTTCATGCTTTTTTTTTTTTAAATATATTTCAGAGTTTCATTATATGTTTACTCAGAAAATACATTCACATCCCTCTAGAGAACTAGCGGTGGGGCGGGGGGAACCCACAAATGTTATTGCTTTCTCATCTACTGCCTCCTCCCTCCTGCTGGCCATTGCCCACTGAGTCTACATTTATTCTGTATCATAGCCCAGAGTAAGCAGGTTAATTTTAGAACATTCATGTGCACACAAATATCACAGTGTGAGCTGGCTGTAACAGAAGCTTGGCTGAACATGACAGGGTACAAGATTGCTGCAAAGATGCCAAAATTGCATTGTTGCAAACAATACTGCCTGAATAGCCTGAATTTACTAGATAGTTTTTGAATGCATGTCAAAAAATTATTCCATTTGCACAGTAACAGATGTGTATTTTTCTTTTAATAGCTACTTAATCACAAAATCAATTACAATGAAAACTCCTTCAGAAAAATACCTTTTCCTACCCTGTCCAGTAGACAAAACTGCATAACTGGGTGTGCTGGGATGGCAGTGGAAACCACCTAGCCCAGAGTTCAAGACATAAGTAAAGCAATGAAAGAATTTGGGAGACATTGTGGTTCAGAAAACTCACACAGAGCCTTTTAGCCTGAATCAACATGTCATACTTTTGGTTTTACCTTGTCACACTCCTTGAAAGCGAGGCTAAAAGAACAATATTTTTGCACTGATGCTGCATGTTGATATGGTTTCCTGGTCAAAATAAAACTCTCAAGTCATTGCAGCTGTAAAGCTGTCTGAAGCATCAGGTGTTGTAATAGGGTTTTTTTTTTTTAATTATGGGTTTCATGCCCATAGCTCTGCTGACTCCATAGATGCTCTATATTGATCTGCTGCTCTTACAGCATCTACTGACCCAGATGCATGTAAAAGCAGCTCTGCACAGTGAGATACCATTAAAACCAGGGCAGGTTTTCTCCTTGTTGCCTTATGCTGTGCATGCTGCCATGGGAGGAACAAACAAGTAAACATGTCTTAGAAGGACATGTCTAAGGACATGTCTTAGAAGAGCTAAGAAGTTTTCAGAGCCACGTGTGAAAGTGCTGTCTCTCCTAGCATGCCCTGTGCAGTCAGCCCTGACAACTTGGATCTTCAGAACTGTTTCCTTCCATCCTCACGCAAGAATTAAGAACAGGTTGGGAAGCCTTACTTGCGCTTTACTTCATTTTACAGGGTTTTTTTTCCTGCACCTAAAGATGACAAAGTTGCCCCTTGTCAAATATTCAACATCAGAATCTTACACACCAAAAATGGCCCTTCCCTCCCTCCTCGTTCAGTTCATTAACCACAGTCACACCACCTCCCTCCCACTCCTAACCTTTTAAAGGGCTTGTAGGAAAACAGTAGTTTCATTCAGGCAGGCGAAGCCGTTGCTTTCAGCCATTTCTTGTGAGAGAGTAACATTGTTAGTGCTGTTGAAATGGATGGGAGTGGGGCAGGGGGGATTTGAGCCTTGCTGCTGCTGTCACAGGCAGCAGTGGTGGCTAGGAAACATCTAGGAAGTCTCCCCATTTTCTTTTATCTCATCTTTTAATCTACAACTATTATCAAGAATTGGAAGCACAGACTAATATCCTGCTACTGGTTTCGGTCTGGATGCTGAGGAAGTAGTAAAGGGCCACAGTTGCAACCTCAGCACGTAACTTCAGAGAAAGTGAAGAAAGGTACTGAAGAGCCGAAGGCAGCTAAATAGGCACTTATTAGCTAAAACTTAACATAGCAGCAGTAAAAGTTCAAGAAGTTTGTGCAATATTTAAACACAGAACCAATGCACGCTTACAAATTCCCTCGCCACATACATAATGCTGTTGCTTGTATCTGAAGGTGGGAGGCTGGGCACAGAAATCATCTGTCAAATACCCTTGATATGTCAGACTTGAACCTTAGACAGGGCTGCTTGTCTCATGTTTTAGACACCACACAGACTTCACAGTTGAGGAAAAATATCATAGAAAAACTGGGCTCCTATAAAATGGTGGCTTGGGCAGAAACATTCCCATTCATAATCATGTTTCCCTTATTCATGAGAGGCAGCCCAGGAAAATCAGTGGAGATACCTGCTTGAACAAGGGTCTGGTATTCAAGCTATGTCTTGCTTCTGTATATGTCCTAAAAACCTGAAAACTCAAAATGCCTTCAATTCTCACAATTTAAAAAAAAGATAAAAATCTGCTAGTTAGAAGTTTCCTAATTAGAAAGACTTAATCTACATCATACTAGTTATTAATGGGTTTCCAATTGTTCCTTTGGTTAAATTAGCAAAGTACTGATGTTACTGTCCAGCAAAGCACTTCCAGGGACGCTTCCAGAGTTTCACAAACACTGATGAATATGCTCAAAGTCACTGGGAGCTCTGAACATTTCAGAATATCGTATCATTTTGGATATCTGCTTCCCCATAAACCACTGGTTTCTGCACACATCAATAATGTGGAAATCTGCACTTATTTCCCAGCCCGCCAAACCCACCAACTTTTATATAGCACAGTGCTTTGAAGCAATAAAAGTATGTATAAAAATCTCATTTACAGATCAAAATTTGTCTGAGCAAAGCACTGTTTAATATTTGAATTGCTAGATGGTAAGTAAACTGTCCCATGCTTCAATATTGGTTAGAAGTGTTCTTTACGAATTAAATGTGAGGTTTCACAGTGGTTTTCTCTCCCCATGGCATCCCAAGGGAAGAAGCAGACTAAAGGAGTGGGCAGAAGTGCCTTGCTGATGTTAAAAGGTATGTGCTTAGAAAGCATAAAACTGCTGAGTGAACATACACTGCTAAAACTCTCTCCCTCCACCCAGTTAAAAAGGCAGACTCAATGGCAGAAAAACAGTTAAAGTAGTTCCCATGTCATCAAACATGACTCTCTTTTTCTACATCTAATAAGGAACTTTTTGACATTTAAAAAACTGTTTTGTTTCCTTTTCAAAGACACTTTTGACATATCACATCTTTCTAAAATATTAGTATAAACCCCCACATCCTCACTGCTCAAATCCAAAATAAAACATTTTGAATGTAACACTGCATTTTACCACTGTTTTCATTTAAGACACTGAAAATTTTGAAGAAAACATTTTATTTTCATTTGATGAACCCCAAATGAGATCTCTTTTTGATTTCTCATAACTGTCAAGCAGCTGAAAATTCAAAAACTGCACAGCAGAGGGGTGAATCTCCCTGCAGTGCAGGGGAGAATCTCCCTTAAACCATCAAGGAAATTCCAGCAAAAAGGGAAATATCTGCCTTAATGCCACTCAGATTTCACAGACCGTAACTCAGAAATCATAAGTCTAGTTCAGCAAAGTTAAAGGGTAAAATACAACTTGTGTTGTACTGGGTTGTCAAGTCATTAGTAGTAATTTAAAAACAATGAAAAAACCCAGAAACCAACCAACCAACCCACCCCCAAACCCCCAGATTATTCTGCTTATCCCTCAAGAATCTGGAAGGGGTTTCTTGTTTTCTTCCCAAGTACCTCCAAAGATGCCTCTGAGCACACTGACCACGTTCAAACTTGTCTGGCTCTTTCTATACAGCCTAACAGCTATGCAGAAACCCAGCTTCAAAAAAACAGTTGTGAAGCCACCTCTTTTCTCTCAGAGATGAAACATGGGTGCTTCCTCCAAGACCTCCACATGTCAAACTCCACAAAGTCTGAAGAGTCTCAGAGCTGATGCCTCCTTTTGGGCAAAAGCAAACGGTCTGCTGAATGCTAGAACAAGCTTCCAAAAAATATGAATATTGGCTTCATATTTTGGTAATTAACAGGAACAAAGGTGCAGGTAACCACCACAGTGCCTTTTATGGAATCAGACATACTTTCCATGAGAAAATACAGTGATTCTAATTTTTAAATATGAGTTTCAAAGACCTTTTCCAACTCCTGTACTTACAAGTAACAAAGGATCTATGTAAGAGTAGCTTCAGATCTTCCTTTATTTTCTTCGTCATTCACCACCCAGTGTAGGGGACTTTGCTGTACAGTGAACACTCTTCAAGCTATGCATGGATGCTTACTAGAGAGGGTGGGGAAGAGGAAATTTTAAATGTGAATCAGAGAATACATCAAGCCTTTGGAGGACTGGGCTTGACCTTTAATGATAGGACAGGCAACAAGACAGACAATTTTCCCCCATAAAGCTATGTGTATAGGTTGAAAGGATGCAGTTATCATGCAGGTGTGCTGGTTCAGATGTTTCCTATAGGGAAAAAGCAATCAAGAATCATAATTTCTTTCACTGGGTAAGACAAGAATCCATTTCTTAGTGATTGCTATGGCAGTTGGAGTCTTCAGTTTGGGATTCATCACTTCTTGACCCATTTCTGGATAAGACTACATTTAAATGACAGGTGTAGAACCTACGTACTTTTCACAGGCATAAAGAATATATATTAAATGTAAAAATATACATAGACACATAACAAACACACAGAAGAAGCATTTGTAAGGACGTTTACAATAAATGGCACGAAACACCTTTATTAAGATTTTTAATTTTTCTTTTATGAAAAATGAATAGGATTCTTTTTTCCTTTGTATGCAGAGGAAGAGCAAACTAATGGCAAAAATCAAGAACGCTTTCTTATTTCTATACCATCTTTATAGCCACAAAGATACAACTATTTAACAGACAAGAAATACCATTTATTGCAGACTTTGAGCTGATTCATGTGAAAAAGGCACTATGAAACTGAATCAAACTAGACGATTAAATTTGTCTAAATTAAGTGATATTATATATTATATATAATACATATATTATATATAAAATCACACAAGCATGTGAAATAACAGAACATTTTTGTGACAAAAATCATTGCATCTTCAAAAATATTTGCTGGAAGGGATGTTTCCTTTTCTCCCCCTTTTGCCTCCAGGAATCCACTTTTCCAAAAGATTACATTTATAAAGGAACAAAAGCTTTTTACGTAAGGAAAAACTGACATCTGGGATCAACACACAAAGAAGTCTAGATTATACACTGTTCTTTTGATGGGTTAAAGTATAAACAAAAAAATGCAAGTATCTTGGGGAAAAAAAAAAAAAAAATACTGCAAATTGTTTCACGGCTACCTACAGCAGATCAGATCACCTCTTTGAGCTGAGTTGTGTTACTACTTTCTAGTTGTTCCTCCTTGTGCAATATTATAGTTCATCACGAGTGAAGTATTGATAAAATCAATATACAGAGTATTATTTTGCTATAAGCAGCATCATTAGTAATAAAACATCTTGGGAGTGATGCAAGAAAGATTCAGTCTATGTCGGGCTGCTGTTCATTCTCTACACGTTTCCTCTCTGATTGCTGGCATCAACAACTTAACTAAACATCCTGCAGCTGAATCCATGACAAGAAAGACTGAGCCAAAAGGGCATAATTGCAAACTACAGCAAGAGATGGGATTCAGAATCTTATTACTGAAGGGTTCAAATGCTTTTTTATTGCTGGCTCAGCTTCCCTCGGATGAATCACAAACAAAGACATGTTCCAGTTTATCTGTCATGGAATGGTTAATTCCATAAAGCCAAGACTCATCTTTGGGTGTAAACAAATCATGTGCCAATATTTTCACCTGTCAGGAACCTCCACTGAATTTCTCATTTGCTCCTTTTTAATGATGGGAAGCCAGCAGCAGGTACTTCTGTGGAGACTACTGTAAGTTTTCTTTATGGTGGCTAGTTACGTTTACAATATTATAAGACATTCCCCTGCACTGCTTCCTAAAGCAAAGCTAGATGGTATAATGCTATGGACAATGGAATTAAAGAAAAGAGGAAAGACATTTTAGTGGCTGCTTCCTTCATCAAAGGACTCCACACCTGAATCTGTGGCAGCGGCATTGATTTTTTCTTGTCGTCTTCTCATAATTTCTTGCAGTTCTGAACTACCACTGTTAGCCTATAAACAAATAAAAAAGAGTTTACTTGTGGTTTTGACACATGATGAAGATCCTCTGCCAGCATTTTATTAAGATAGATGTCTGAACAAGTTAAACTTACCTTGCAGCTCCAAAACTAATAACACACTAAGAATCTGGTTAAATAACATTTGGAATAGGAAAGGATTTACACTATCCTTAAATGTGGACCAGAAAAGAACCTGCAGACTATTAAAAAGTGTCAGCTGGACTTTTAGCACTGCTGAGCATCTTTAATCCTCACGCAAGTCCCTGGAAGTATTGGATATTTATGTGGTGAAATATGGCCTCAGTAAAAGCAGGGTTAAAGCCCAGCAAGTTTGTTTGGATTCCACCCTTGAGTACCTAAATATCATGGCAATCGTATTTAGAAATTAAAGCACATAAACCCTTGGTGGGTTTAGATTTATGTAAATACCAAATTCATGCATGCACATGGGTTTGCACAGCCAAGGCCTCAATAAGGACTGAGATACCTAATCTTAGTATCCCATGCTACACAATACACCGTCATGCATTTGCTGTTCAGAGACAGAAGCTTCAAACTTGGAACAGTCATAAGAATTGAATCATATTACTATATTAGCAACAGTGTAGTATTGTGAGGACAAGGCCTTAGTTCACCTTTCAGGGTGAAAAACAGGTCTGCTGAGCTAGCTGCAAGCAGATTGCTTGAACAACGTAAATGAAGTTATTAGCAAGGCCAGGACACATATCCACTAGAGCAGAACTTTCCAAAATATGCATGACTTTGAATGAGACTAGAGGATTATAAAGCAAGAAACATAGCTGCTACTGTGTTATTTGGCTATGACATGACCTTCCAACCTTCAAAACGATCTTCCAAAATTGCCTCTGAATAAGGAAGCAGAAACTATTTTTGAAATTTGTAAAATAAATTTCAGGACTGTTAAGGGGAAAAAAAATCCTTCAACTGATTCTGAACTCTGAAAATATATCCCACTACATAAAATTTAATTTCAATTTATCCCATTATATCCATTACAATGCATTATCTGATGCCATTACCTGGCAGACACGTTAGGTGTCCACAGGGAGGGAGGCTAGGGTGCTTCTGTTAGGTAAATTACCATTGCTCTCTCCTCCCAGAGTGGAAGGGCAAAGCAGGGGGCTTATAATTGACTCCCTAAAGGTGAGAGAGCACTTTTATTTGTCTTAATTCATCTTGCCCTTGCCCACCTGGTTTCAGATACAGAGCAAGTGCAGCAGTCACCCATTACTAAGTCATGGATAAAAAACATCAGCAGATACCTGACAACGTGCTTTATCAGAGGTCATGTGCAAATATTTTTCTGAAAATGACTGAGCAGCCGAGGCTGAAACAGTTTACCTTCCTGATAACATTAATAACAACATGACTGATGAGCTTGAAATGCTGCTCAACTAAACAAACTGCAATACATCATGTGGCACAGCACAACAGGCACATCCTACTCGGAGATGGGGTAGCTAAGTAGTCTAGGGCTGTTCTTGGAACACAATTTTTGGAACAGACTGCTAGACCTTGGCCTTAGTGATTTACCCACCTTAGTCTCTAACCAGATGATGAGGTATCAGTAAGCTCCATCGTTCAATCCCAATTCTGTGCCTGGGCCATTCCTTTCACTGAGGTGTCAAAGAGAATAAGCTATTCTTCCAGCCAATTTGATACATATGTTAGATAGAAACCCTTCTCAGTTTCAGAGGGATGTGTGCCCATGCTTCCCATTGATAGAATAGGAAGACAATGAGAATATGGACCTGAAGTGTTCCCTTCTGGAGATGACAAAGGCAGTGTTCAGGATATTGTGTCTCTACGCTTCTCTTCTGTAGTGCTTTTCAACACCAGAGCTTGAAATGCTCCACAAAAGTTAAGGAAATGGACACATAAAAACTCATAATCATGGAAACTATTCATATTTTCACTTTGCAATGAAAAAGTAAATCCATATAGATGACCAGCCAAGCTGCTATAATGGTGTACTTGGTATACAAGGTGAACTTCAACTCTCTGGAGCAACCCCAGATGCTCTGATCAGGGGGATGCTCTGATCAGCACGAAGAGTGTGGTGCATCCTGCCTCCTCCTGAGACACCGCTGCTTCCACCACCATTTCCTCTGGCAGAAATGAGGTGTTTGGCCCTGGCTATGGCCAGCTCTCTGCTGTCTGACACACTGGTCTCACGCAGTCTTATCTTTCTGCTTTTGCTTGGCCCAGCCCAGAAAGCTGTTAAACCCCAAACACCTTCCCCACGCTTGCAGCCTGTTTATACAGGAGCCACAAAACTCCATTAGGAGTCTTGCTTCCTTGGATGTTTTAAACTCTGGTGTGATTCAGGACTGAATGGAGTTACCATGAAAATGAAGCAAACCAGTTGAAATTATGGTACCTATTCATTCATTTTTTTCCTCATAAGGGTAAAATTACTAAATTCCAACAACAATTGGAATTCCAATTACAAAATACTGAATTCCTCTGCCTGAGGCAGAAGAAGACTGAAAGGAAAATTGTAGCTGCATAAAGGTGAAGATCTGGTTGTCCGTATTTGGGAATGCAGCCCCAAATCTGAGAGGCAGGCCTTTCACTGGCTTGCAGAAATGGTATGAATGCAGAAACACTTGTGGAAGACCCCAAGTAGAAATAACAAATAAAGACAAGGCATGGACTTCTGTAATGCTAGAGGGTGTGTGGGTTTGCTCTCTCTCTGGCTATTATTGCTATTTGTACTTAGCACTCAGGCCATTTACTGCAACATGACACCACAAGTACTACATAAAGGATGCCAGAGAACTTCATGAAAATTTATCACTGATTAATCAGGTAGGACAATTACAGTGGTCAAACCCATAACCCAGTAACCACTTATAAAAAGCATTCAATTGTAAAATAGGCCTGACACTGGTACAAGTATGTGTGTACTTAAATACTTCTGGTATTAGAAGCGTTTCTAGTTTGAGCAGTAAGAACATAGCCCTGCTTGGAACATGCAAGCTCATCTTTGCTAGGTCACATGTAGACATTTTGGCTGTGATACTCATTCCTGTAGCTTCTCTTAAACAAGGACAGACTTCCTAAACCCTGCAACTTGAAATATTATAGGGACAGAAAGGAAGATGCAACTTAATGTTTTGGGTAATTCAGCAAACAACAGGCTAAAGCAATCAGGAATTGCATAAATTATGAAGTTCATCAGTTAAACCTCAAACAACTGAGGCAGAAATAAGTATTTCAATTACCTTTTCACTAACAAAATCTAATGACCTTGTTAAACTCTCAGGCCCTGTTTATTAACACTTGTAGAGCGTTTATTAGACAAGTTTTGACTGCTCAGTTTCCTGCAGAGCGAGACCTAACTGAGGCAAGCAGAATAACAGCATGGAGGAAAAAAAGCACAGACTTCTACAATCCAGTGCACCTCTGCTTTTCAAACCAACTTCCACCACAAAGGCACTTCCATCTCAGTACACAGAAGCCTTATGAAACTTAAATAACATTGTTGACATTCCAGAAAAGTTGAAGAATATGCATATATTTTCACTAGGAAATGATGGATTGCTCTGGACTGTAGTGACATATATTCCTAAGAATAAAAGTGAAATATTTCTCCTTTCCTCTCACAGGAAAACAGAGCTTGAAGAAGGGAAGAAAGCAATTTTAACAGTGTTAGAAAGCAATGCTCTCTGATCCACACTGATCAGGTAAACTGCAAAATATGCATCATCATAAACTTGTCTTTAACAATATGCCTGGTAGTTAAAGCTTAAAATCATTTAAGCAAGACACTCCCAGCTTCGTGAGGGGATAGCAACACATTTTAACTTCTTCAAGATTTTCTTTTAAACAGGATGTGAAGAATATAGCTTCTCCTTTGGGTTAATCTCACCTCTAGACAGTATGGAGTCCATTTCTCCACTTGCCACAGCAAGTTTTAAAAAAAGAAGTAGATGCACCTGCAGTTCTCCTGGTTTAAAACTGGTAAGCATCCTCCCTAGCAGAACTCTGTATACAAGCTTTTAAGGTGTTTAAGGAATAATACTACTGTAATTAAAGCAAACTGCCACAGAGCAATGAATACAGAGATACAATACTTTTATCCTTAGCTCAATAATTCTGCTAGCAGTGTCAAATGTGTTTTCCCCCACTTAGGAACCCATCAATACAGATCTCAGCATTTGATCTGAAAGGCCTCAAGATTAAACAGTGAGCTCACTCTACCACTTTCTCACACCTAATAAATCAAGTCTCCTCTACAAAGATAAAGCAAAACTAACTCATCACCACCAAATGTACCAGGAGTACCTGTTTGTCCTAGTAGCAGGCAGAGCAAAAAGCAAGAAAAAGGGCATTTTACTCTCTCCTATTGTTTTTCCAAAGCCCTTTTTGGCTCATTTTGTTTTCTTGAAGCCTGATTACAGCACACAATGTCTTAAACTTGAGTACTAACATGCACTTTTTCTAATGCTTTGTGGGGAGAAGTGGGGAGACATCCCACCTGGTGTTTTGACAGATGCTGTTTAATGGATTAATACCAAATAACTCAGGTACAAATAATACTTATCAATGTGATGGGAACTGAGGAAAAAACAGCTGCCTCACAGAAAGAGCTATTTACTTCTATATATTCAAAAGTGGCGACCCAGCATTAGGTTAGTAAGAAGGGTTATACATACCTCCAAGGCAGATTTCTGTACCGTAATTTGGCTGTAGACTCTAGACCCTTCTGGGCAAACAGTCCTCAGTTCCTCTTTATTGAGGGAGAAAAGCTGAGCACCCGTCAGCACGCCAAGGCTGTTGACAGTCCTGGGGTCACGCCAAGGGAACAAACAAGAAATAAGCAAAAATACACTAGCCAAGGGAGAGAAGTAGGTTGTCTTCATCTCACATTGTCTCAGGTAGGGCTACTAAATCAAGGCAAAACTTTATGCAACAGGACTCAAAGTCAATTCAGTATCTGTTATAACAAGTACCTTTTGGTGGAGGCTTATATACTTTTTTTCCCCTAAATATATCTATTTCTCTATAGGTCTATAACTGCATTGATATATATCGATATATATATATTATATACACTTATATACATAAATATGTATGTATATATATGTAAAAACAAATTATTTTTTCCAAGGGTGCAGCTGACGTGTCTTGATTTTCAGAAGGCTGCTTGATTTTAAAAAGTGGGCAGACCACATCCTAATTACTGACTGGAAAATAATTTTAAGAAGTTTTCTTACATTCGCCCTCAAACTTACACAGGATTGAATCCTTTGGACTGCAACCACGTTTTCACATCCTCAGGCGAAGAGTCGTAAGTGATGTTAACTACCGGGATGTTTGGTCGTGGCACGTGGAACTTCCTCTGGGCAGCGCTCCGGCCGATGGTGAGCCGGTGAACAAGTTCATCCTGCACCTCCTCCATCTGCGATTTCCTGCCTAGAGAGACAGATGCCCCACAGGATTTATTCTCAAGGTTGCTTTATCAAAGCCAGGTCATTTCTTATACTCCACTTTAAATCTTAAACTTTTTTTTTCTTTAAAGATTCATTCACTAGAACTGACTGAATTATTATTCTCCTTTTTCCCCAAGGAAGATTTCAGTATTCCCACTCCTCTCTTTGCAAAATAAAACAAAAGCAAAAAAAAACAACCCCAAAATTCAACTGAGACCCTAGAAAGAGGAGATGAGCTTGATGTTGCACAGAGGCGTAGATCAGTCTGACGGCACCCAAGCTGTAGAAGAAAATGGGCACGGAGGGTTATTCAATTGTCATAGCCTGTGTTTCTTCAAATAGAATTACGATGTTTTAAAAATGAAAACAAAAAAGATGAGGAAGAATATAAGATTGTTTACACTGTGGAAAGGCAGCACTTTCCACAATCATTTTTTAATTGAAAGCTCAACTTTTTAGGGCAAATCAATGTAGGCAAAAAAAAAATTCACTGCTGCTGCCACATATCACCTTACATCTAATAAGCTATTACAATAATCACATTTTTGAAGGGGTGTTAAGAAATTTGAATTCACTGCAAGCCTGGAGTGACTGGTTAGCTGAAACAATTTCACAACTTGCATTTAAAAAAAGAAGGGGAAAAAAAAGTAATTGCCCTCACCAGAGACACAGGAATTGGGCAAGACTTTTTTTTAAAAAAAAAACCCCAAAACTGTAGAAATTCACTATCCCACAGAACCCATTTGGCTGAAGCATTTAGTTCAGTTGCTGGTCATTAGCAGGCAACAAACTGAAATGCTTTTCAGCCATTTCAACAAAATCAGTTATAATGACACTGAAAATTGTTTAAAATGCATATAAAAAGTTCTATGGATAATTTAACAAGTATAGGCAGAATCCAAAAGGGTGTAAATATCTTTTTGGGCACAGAGAAGATAATGATTTAGCAGAGTAAAACTCTCCATGCAGTAACTGTGGAATAACTATAAAAATCCTTTGACACACAACTTTAAATGATCTCAAAAATTCTCACGATTTCCTTACCAAGATATTTTTTGTCATCTCTATTCAACCTTCTCACTTTGATATACAAACAGTAACTACAGCACCTTCTCTGATGCACTTAGATGACAAAAGCTATTCCTTTTCTCCCATTACACTGATAGCAACAGAGGAAAACGACAACTTCAATATGAAAAAAACTGTAAGACAGCAAAAATGTTTCTTTCTCTACTTTCCTCTTATATTCTCCCAAACCCTCTCCAGGAGGATTTGGGAGTGGAAGTTGAAGGATCAACTTCTCTAGCCAGTTAGAAAATAAAAACAAGCTTTACATAGGCTTTTAGGATTACTTTTTTAATCACCACAACAACAAAATCCTTGTTTTAGCCATTTTCCTTTTTCTTTTACAAAATAGCCCCAGGTTGAAAGTGGACAAAATATCTCCAGTAAAATATTTGAGGCATTCAGGCCCTATTGTGTTGGGTTTTCCCCCCCCCAGAGTGTGAATCAGAAGCCAAAATGACATGTGCTCAGTGATATGTGAAGGTCTGAGATGGGATATACAAGTAAAGCCTTTAGGCAATGTTATCGAAGCATGCACCAGTTATTTTCCCAAACAGGAAGAGAGCAAGAAATTGCTATCTTCCTTCTATTTACACAGATTTTGAAAGACTTATGTTTTATCTAGACCAAGACTATATCAAAAGACAAATATTTAGCTGTTAGATAACAGATCCTTACTGTTGTTAGATGCATTATCATAAATAAACAAGATACTCTGGGTGCGAAGCAGGTACTACATCGCACGTTCTTGGCAGGGTTCAGGTGGGTACTTGGGCAGCAGGTGTACGGGGAGGGCTGCCCATTACCTTTGCAGAGGCATCTATTCTGCAAGGACTGTGAGGTATCTGAAGCCCATTAACTGGGCTTGAGCAACAGTTCCTCGGAGGGCACAGGAGCTCTCACGCGTGGACCAAGGGCCTTGAGAGGGCAAGAGATGTCTTGTAACCACTCATTCTACAGCAACCCTTCACATCTCACACCCTGTACCTTAAGCCAGGGTGGTCTTCACATTTTCCGTCTGTAATGGATAGGGAAGGCCATCGTGGATTCAAGGAAACACACCTGCTACAGCATGCAAAGTACTTCTTACATGGAAATAAAATGATCATTTTTGTGCGTGCGGGTGTGTGAAATTCACCCTCACTTTCCACATCTTTTATAACTGCTCGGGTTTCTGTTTTAATTTAAGTAACAAACTGCCCAAAACAGGGCAAAGGCAGAAGCTGGCCCTACTGTTTCTTTGGGAAACGGCAGTGAAGCCTGTTCCTCCTGCCAGGCTGTTCTCCATTTATAATTTCCAGCCAGCCAGTCTGTTATGTGAATATATTAAAAAGGTCCCAGAGCCTTCCTGAGTTCAGAGCTTAGGTGAGAGCTTGTCTACCACCAGGCAATGTCAAAGCAGGCTCCACTGACTGAGTGTGGTTATCCAAGCAGGCATGCTTCCCATCCACTGGGGACAGGGGGGAGAAGCAGCCCTTCTGCAGAAAGGAGTATGCTAGGTGCCAGTTTTTACCTCAGGTGGAAGTGGGATTTTCTGATAAGGCAGGGAGGCAGAGGATGGGAAAAGCTGTCAACTCTTGAACTGCAAAAAGCTCATTATTTTAACAGCTATTACTTTAAAAGCTATAGCAAATGCTTGCCTACAAGTTTCAGCTATTTTTAAGCCAAGCAATCACATTGCTCAAAGTGCATTTAGGACAGAAATTATTGACTAAATAAGTTCTCCTAACCTAGCTTGCTTTTCAGTCGATACGGAGTAGGAGCCTCAGCAGCAGTTAGGCTTTATATTTACAAGGTGGCCTTTGTGAGAGAAAAGAACTTTTCATGACTGCCACACACTGCTGGATGCAGGTTACCATGTTTTTCCAGCTAAAGGGCTATGGAGTACGTTCTCTCGTCCTCCTAAGACAAGGACATGAAAGTTTACTCAGTGGCCTGCCAGTTGCTGTTGCTTTGACGAAGCTAATGGGACCTGATAATAAGACGAGTCTCCTACAACACTATTACAACATGGTTCCTATGCATCAGCCAGACCAGTAAGTCTTCTTGCAAGCCTTGGATATATGTTCCAGAATGGCGCAAACGCCCTAGAAATATGGATGACCGTGGACAGAAGTGTAAAACCAGCCTAACTGATTTTAAAAGCAATTTGGATTGTAATGCGGCAGTGCGTTCAGGTAGAAAACATACATTATCCACAATACCAGCGTGGGCATTTACAGTGTTGAAAACCACTGACTGAAGATCCCAAACAGTCATAAAAGGAGACGATTTAGGACTGGGAGAAGTGCAGAAGTGTTTTGTCCCTACTTACCACCATAATTAGCGAGGGTAAGAACACACATACATAGAAAATGTGTATTTAAACATAGGGTTAAAGCTAAACATGGCATAAACATTTATCTGAAACACAAGGTTTTAAGGAATTTAAGGATTAAGCAAGACACACAGGAATGGGAGAAATACTTTTTTTCTTGCTTCTTAGACAAACTTACGATCCACAGGAACTTGCTTCTGCCTCTGGGTGTCTCGTGCAACACTACCACCGCTGTCGCTAGAGGTGCTGCTTTGGCGGCTGATGGTTGCTGGCGCTTTGGGCACGGGAACCGGTATAGGTGCTGGTGCACTAGGAGGGAGGGGGACAGCCACGGGGACAGGAGCGGGTGTTGGAGGTGGCAAAGGAGTAGCAGGAACTGGATCAGGTTGTTTTGCAACATAGTCCGTCCTTTGTTTCTGAAAAGATGCAGAGAGACTCAGTTCAACAACAAAACTTGGAGAAGACATCAGACAAACTCAGGTTTCTGCAGAAAATGCTGGGATGCTTTGCACCAACTGATTCCATTTATTGCACAAAGACATCTTACTTGCCAGATATGGTTCCAAAATTTGCCAAAACTTGATTTGGCATCAATGTTTGGCATCAATTTCCTTCTCTGTTGGACACAAAATTCACAGCAATGGCATCATCTGAAACACATTTCTTTCCTTCAAACGGATCAGTTCCGTAAATGAAATTGTTTTTAAATCCCAAACTTCTATTAACTGTCACTTTTTAACAGCTTCCAAAGTTTTTGAATTGTTGGACTTTATCAGTGTAAAAATGTGTATTTTTGAGAAGTTATGTAAAAAATAGTGAAAAATGAACATATCCAGCCACACCAAAGCCTGACTAATGTTTTAACTTACAAATGTCACTGAGGTTGGGATAACACATTGTTTCTTGAGCTGCAGACACCATTTAAGAGGTTCCTGCTCCTACCCATTCAGGTGTGCCTTTTCAGCTATTTGGGTGGTCACTACATGCCACCTCAATGCAATAATCCAATTAAAAAACCCCACAATTCTTGGAACAGGGCTGTTGTTTCTTTCCCCCCACTTTACACAATGTTCTAACAACATGCAAATTATCTTGCTGCTAATAACTAACTAGCAGGTGTCTCAAGAATAATTTTGGGGAATAATTTCTTTTCTCCTTCTTTGCCTTTAAAATGGCACCAGTTACAGGAAGAAGCATGTATTTTCCCAAAGCAATCCCAATGATAGACAAGCCCAGAAGCTCATAAGCAACCTGTGCTACCCTTTTCTTTCAAACAGTTCAAACTCCACATCTCACTGTTTTAACAGTGCTCCCTCTCCACAGTTTTGGACTAACACAGCTTGAAAGTTTAATATTAAAGTTTGTTTGCTCAATAGGGATGCCTCATTTCTTAGTTATGAGAAGTCTGCTTACTTTGGTATGAAAATACATGAGTACATTCCCCAGATTCATTGCTCCTTCCTGAAATACTCTTCCCTATTTCCTTGGAGGCAGAGGGTTTATGGCAGATCAAGTAGGGAAATATTTGTAGGAGCCATGTGTTAGTATCTGAGCAGCACATCACTGCCCTGACAACAATCAAACTTTCATTAAATGTCAGCAACTGCCCTTATACAGGAATCCCCAACTCGGTAAGTCTAACTGATGGACAAGGTATTTCGTAGTGAATGTAAACTGAGACCATTACAGCTAAGCTATGCTGAGTTACACCAGCAGAAAATTTATCCCATCAGCTTCTGTGGCCAGTCAGTTAAGCCTAGGAAAAAAGTCTTTCATTTCCCTTCCATAATTTTTCACTTAAATTGTAGTAGTCAGCTATTGAAGCAGACATATAGTCTTACAATACATTCCCCATTAAACCTTTTCAGGTTTTTTTTTCCTTAGCGTTTAGTTGTTCAAAGGCATTAATCTCAATTATTTTGTGTTCACCTTGTGCAGTGCATTGTAGGGAGATTAAAAAAAACCCACATGATTGACTTTTCTGTATTCTACTACTTCAATGTTAAGACAATAAATGCTTTTTTAAATGTCAAATGCCAAGAAAAGTGAAATGCATAATATAAAAGAGAACAAGCAGAATAATGTATATTTAAGAAACCTGTCCTTTGGTGGAAAGAGAGTGCCCTACTAGGTATATAGCAAGTATACCATAATTTATGATATATAGAGGTACTATGGTATATCCAAAATCTTGTTAATTAATTTAAAAATTTCACAGATATTAAAATGTTTTAATGATATTCAGATATTTTTTTAATCTTGTTCACAGATTCCAATTGCTAGACTGTTATCCCCACAATGTACCTTCAGGTATGCCCTGACCTTCTTAAACAACATGCAAGGAAAAAGCACGTCTCTTTTTATGGTATACAGGATTCATTACAAACCAAGGCATCAACTGCATACCACCACAATCATAATCCAGAAAAAGTGCTAGCTAAACACTACACGTAGCTCTCTGATGGATGCTACTGATGTAGTTTCAAAAACATGTTGTACTGCAATCACAAGCCTCATCAAAACGACTTGCCGGAGTGAAAATAAAAATTAAACTGGAAGCATTGCTCAAATTCTAAATTTAAAGATGAAACCATACGGAAATACAATTCAAATTTTGTTGAACAGGGCACAAAAGCCAATTATACATTTGAATCACATTTAGCATTTCTTTTTTTAAACACTTCTTTTTTAAACTCCAGATCTTTTGAGGACATCCACACATTCATTCCATCATTTCTATTCATCACTACAAACAAAACAAGCATGCAATATGGAATTTGGTAACTACATAGTCCAAAAGAGTAATTTTTGAGGTTAAATATCAGAAGAGTAATTTTGTTACCTCTGAAAGCTCTCCAAGCAATTGCTGTGAGGAAAATGGAGTAAATCACATCAAATCGTACTGTTAGAAAGGTAAAAAGTAACTGCCTCGCATATCACTCCTGAAATTTCATACACATTAGCAATTTAAAATAAAAGAACATCAGTGCTAATAATTACCTCTTCTTACTACTAAGCAACTCACAAAGTGAGTTATTCTTATTTTCTTCTTTTGAATAATGGGTGGGGTGTTGGCTACAAAACTTACACATGTGACACCATATAAGCAACGAGTTCTTTTCAAAGCATCTATCCAGACAGAAACTTAGAAAATTCCAAAAAGCTGACAATGGACTAAAGATCGTAAGATGAATGTAGAGAACACTTGCAACTATAGAATACTAAGATTTAAATCACAGTAGGTATCAAAAAAGGAACTTAGTTATTTTAGCTTAGAAAATGAGGTAAAGGTTGCTGCTGACAGACATGTACCCACTAATTTGCTGACAGCCATCAGAACAATGAACAATCCAGGTTTGGTTTCTTTTTCTCCCTTCCTCCTTGTATTTTTTTCTTTTAAGAATAAACTTGCAATCCTCAACTCATGTGAATTGGAACAGATCCTTTACATTATTTGGAATGTTGATGATACACACTCATTAAAAATCTGGATATATCAGAAAAGCTTGCTGGGATTAAATTTTTATTTTCTTTTTTTTTTTTTGACAGAAAAACTTTGTTTTCTACAGGAAAAAAATAGAGGTCCCAAAGCTCTTTTTCAACACACTACAGGCTGCATCTTGTTAAAAATCAAGATTCAGTATGATTTGATCCATTTGTAACGTAAGAAAGATAATAAGTTTGAGCAAAAGTTCTAACAGTATCAACTCTAATTTTTGATCATTGTAAAAGAACAGGGAACAATATATTTTCAAATACATTTTGGCGTCAAAAACAGGGAATATGTGTATTCAAACTATGGCAAATACAGACTTAGCATTAAAGAGGCACTGGATACAACCACAACTAGCATTAGTACTGGGAAATGGTCTCATTAAGTTAACACGACACGGAGCTTCCCGTTTACTCTCTTTCTGAACATTTTAAGTGCCACATTCCTGTCTGCACAGCAACAGGAGTTCACCAAGAGGGCTGCAGAGCATTCAGCCTCAGTTTTGTCAACAGCATGGTGGTTTGGATGGTTTGGTGGTTTTCTTGAGACTCACATTGGGGACCTCTCATTTTGGGACATGTACCTCCCTCCTTTGCCTATATTTTAAGAAAGAAGAGAGAACCAACTACTTGGCTACACCAAAAGGGACAATGAGGTACCCAAGACGGGAGGAGCAAATTTCAAGCGAGGTCTTTCGCCAGAGTTTCCTTTGGTGGGCTCAGCTATTATCCAGAGTCAACCAGCTGCCTATTAAAATGGCATTACAAGGCACCTAACTAGCTCTTTGCTGGGTGTAAGGAATTTATGTTTTTATTGGAGTTACAAACCCACCTTGCTAAATCTTGCCAGAAAGCAAGAAGTACATTAGGATGGAAGAAGGAGAAATTTAGGCAGAATTTACTTATTCAAACTGGTCTTAGCTTGGATTAGTCCCCATTTCTTTAAAAAAAAAAATTATGGGCAAACTGGGGACTTTTAATTCCTATCATTAACCACATCCTTTTTACAACTATTCAGTACATTTTTTATAATAAGTGGCATGCCATAATTTGGGATTGGATCAATGTTGAATTGGACAGGAAACAGCTTTTTTTTTTTTTTTAAAGCCATCAAAAAGTCTTGGTCTGATGGCAACTTTAAAGAGCATTTGATATGAAACGAGGTAAAAGAGATACTGGCTCTTGGTCAAAAATTATGACATCTCTTTGGCCACTGCAAAATGAACACCTGGCAACCGCATCTCTTCATTATCAAACACTTCATGATCTGCAGGAAAGATACCAGTTGGCAAAAGATGAGTATGACACTATGACACTAACCTGGAGCACAAATGCTGTGCTTGAGGGCAAACAACTTCCCACAGAGATATTTTAAGTGAACTGCTAAACAAAGAGACTTGAAAGAACGGTTTTGATGGTAGATTGCCAAGAAACACAAAGGACACTTGTCCCAAGTGTGGAGACTTTTGTCTTGGTGTTTACCTACCATAAACATGCTTCTTACATATACTGTCACACTTCTGTGGACAGTCGTGGTTTTTTAAAAATAAGACTACAGGACTGCATTTGGCTTGACATTTACTCTCTGTGCCTCAGGACTTCATACACATCACTGATGATATAACTGTCTCACCTCACAAAGGGTGTCATGAGATTAATTAACATGCCCATCAAGATACACACCTCTATCCCAATTATGTTCCTCAAATTTCTTTTTCAAGAGCATTAAGAAAGTTAATAAAATGCACAGTAAATAGGAAATATTATGATTAATTATTTTCTAGGTTCACCAGCAATACTTGTATAAAAGAAGAAATCAGACTGCTTGGGAAACTGTTTATGTTCATATATAATGGGATGATGAAGTACCACTCTTGGTTCACAATAAAAAGGCAGACTAAACCACCAACACCACAGGAAACTCCGATAATCAATAATTACCATTAGCGGAAAACATAAACAAGCAGTAAAATGCTCTCCTAAATGTACAAAAGTACCAAACAAGCAAAAATACGGTTTTCCTAAGTCAACTGACCAGAAGAAAGACAATGTCACAGCCTCTGACTCACAATGATGAAATAACTACGCTATTGATTGCAATGTTCCTGCAAGTATCATCTTGGACAATTCAGTGCTTTCAAGTAACTATCTGGGACCTGGATCTTGAAAGGGACTGAGAGAAAAATCAGGATCTAATCTAGTATGTGGACTCAGAGGTCACTAGGAAAGGGAACACAGCAAAAGTAAAATAAACTTTGCAGCTCTGAGAAGAATTGTGATAATGAGGCATCCATCTCTCAGAGAAAGGGTGTCTGTCTGTAGAATAATTGAATGGAAAAAAGTTATCTCTTTCAATAGAATCCTTAATCCTTCCTAATGATCTAGAAACATCCTTTGGTCAGCTGTGCTTTGAAGGCCATTAGTCTGCAAAGAAACACGCTAACCTTGTACGTAACACTTATCTGCGGCACGAAGCGGGCCAGGGTGCTCACCGCAGCAGATGGACTACTTTGAAAGCAGTCTTTTGAAAACCAAAGATGACTTCGGAGACCGGCAAAAGCTGCGCAGCACCAGGTGCTGAGCCTGACCATGTTCGGTGTCTGGCAAAGGCAATGATAGGAACCACTTCAATTTCCTGCTCTACCCACAAGTTCTCCTGTTTGACCTTGGGGCAAGGCAGTCATCCCTTCAATGCCTCATTTCTCTCTGAAATAGCAGCAATGTCTCCTAGAGCTGTTATGAAAATAAATAGGGTTATGCAAACAGATCCCAAATGAACCATGTATCCATCACAGGGAAAGAGACAAATGAGCATGCTTAGGAGTGCTAAAATTATAATAATCACCATAAAGTTAAGAACAACATTACTGACACATCTTGGTAAAGACTCCCTTTATCCTGTGTAATTCATTATATTCCTAAATAATTTTGCTGTATTTCAAGCTCACATTTGAATATGATAAAGCTACAAACAAAACAGACCATGGACTGTAGGGAACAACCTGCCAGAGGGCAAAGAAATAAAATTATCTTAAACATTGTTCTCTGACCCTAATTTTCATAGGTCCATGAAGAATGCTTTGTGAAAATGATTATTTTATTATTTCCCATGTCACGTCACTATTTCAAACAGAAAACTTCAAAACTTGCAGTGCATTACAAAGAATAGCGTACGAACCTCTAACCAAAACTGTACTCAGTCTGCTCAGGAATTCTTGGCAAATTCCAAACACACACAATGACATGCACTCGAAGAAAAAAAGTCGGATCTTTAAATCAGGATTTGAAAAGCACTCTAGATACATGCTTCATTTCACACACAAATGAAAACCATAATCAATTTAGAATGAGCTCATACGTTATTGGCAAACAATTAAGGATAGGAAAAACTCAGAAATGGTCTCATTCAAGCCCACCAAGCTCAAGATAGGTGTACCGCATTATTGTGCCAGAAAGAGCATAGCACCTGTTTCTCAAGAGCTTTTTCATATCCATAGAAAGACTGGAAATACTGCAAAAGCTGCAGCTTTCACAATAGCTGTGCACACAGAATCCAGCACAGCGACACCCTCGGCTGGGACTTTTAGATAACTCTGCAGCAGAGACAGTCAACAGTAACATTATGGCATTTCTCAGTTTTCAGTCATCAGCCAGAGTGTGTAGGCACAAGGAATGAATATTAGATTGAATTAAATTAAATTTAACTACAAGTTTCAACAGAAGTTTGGACTGAAAGTCTGATTCAGAGGCAGGCCTGGAATTTCTGCTTAATCCAAACTTGCTTGCCTAACATTTCAAAATCATCAGATATAAAAGGGAAGAAACAGGTCTTAGAAAATACAACCTCTTATTTTATGAGCCTCTGGCCCACTTAAATGTTGTCTAAAAATACACATTACAACTTTATCCTGTATATCCTTACTCAGATGGACAATTGCACTGACGTAAGATTTTTAATATATATTTTACCCTCTAATTCTGCTCAATGTATAAAAGAAATTACAACAAAAAAAATCTTAATTCCAAACCACAACATGAAAGAAATAAAACTAAAATTAGGTCAGGAGAATAGAGTGTTATTGATGCGTAGGCATAATAATTGAAAATACCTGCTTTGTGAATTCAAAAGCAAAGACACCTATTTTTTATTACTCCAAAATTACGTAATTAAATAAATTCAAAACTAAGATAGAGACACACAAAGACGGAAAACAAAAAGAAAAGCTAGTGTTCACTCTCCTAGGAGAAACAAAGATGACCCTACCTTAAATAATTCAAACTCCTTCTTTGGCATCAACAGCTACCAATCCACAAAGGATATTTGCAATTAGAATAAATGCATACACATCCATTAGGATCAAAATTACCACCTCTAAGCAAATAAGCAGGAAAAAAAAAAACCCTTAAAGGAAAAGATTTTGCTGTATCTTTATCAACTTTATACTTATGTTACTCTATGCAATACAGAAATCAGCCTCAATCTGTAAATGACATATAAATATTTCGACATATCAGTGGAACATGCAGATATTTTAGCTTTCCTGTGAATCTCTTCCTCCTCTACACACACACGCACACTTCAAAAGAAAGTTTTGCTCCCAAGGAGTGGACGGTACCTGGATGGTGCGAGTATATGCAGGCTCTGACCATCCTAGACCACCTTCTTGATTCCTCAGAGGGTCCAAAATGTTGTTTGGCACAAAGCCTGTGCTGCCACTTTTATTCTGAACCTTCCACCACTGCTTTCTGTCATCCAGAATCTGAAATAATATGCCAATTTAATTACATATTTTTTCTGACTTTCCTCCTGCCAATACTTAGACTGTCCATCATTTAAAAAGAAAACCATAACCTCGCCAGGTTCTGTGATTGCCAGCAGATCTTACACAGATGTCCCTAAGAAATCCCTGTAGGCTTCCTTGATTATCAGCATCACTAATCCTACATGGTAGTATTGCACTTTTCAAAACATGACTCTCAAAAAAGGATACGGAAGAAAAACGTGTAATGAACCTCTGTAAATTCAGACATGTGCTAGACAACACAGTGGACTGACAATCAAATACTTGCACAGGGAGGCTGACATCTCTAAAACCTATATGCTGTTGACAAAAGGAATAAGTAACTACTAACAACCCAAAGAAAAGCACATCGTTCTAGGAGAGCACAAATTTGGAGCACACTTCTGAGTAAACAGGGAACTGGAGCAGGATGGTCAGGAGAAATCAGAAATCTGACCACCTGCCGTGCAACCTTATATACAAGATTTTCTCTCTTCCAAATTTGCTCCCTCCCTTCCAAATTTGTCTAGCTTTCAGGGTACCAACTCTTCCAGGAAAGGACAGTCTTTCACTATGCCCTGTGCGTACACAGACAGCATTTGCCAGAGCCAGTTATTTAAATACTACTAAATGAGGCTTTTAAAAGCAACACTAGAGAAGATGGAAGAAACACACAAATATATTTCTAGCATGGATCTCTACAGCATCAATTCATAAATCAGCACAGAATCTCTGTTTATCATGTCTACGATGCAAAACATATTAATTTAACTTTCCATCCTAAGGGAGATAAATCAAACACATTGAAGTAATCATTAAGGCCAGCCATAATGCCCACAGGAAAGGTACCTTCAGCTTTGAGTAGTAATAGAGATTCGTGTTTTCTCTTTGCAAAAAAATTACCTCTACGATCTCTTCTTTCATGACAGAAAGCTCACTGTTGTTTCTTGCCATAAATTCGTACTTGCATTTGGCGTATTTCTTGGTCTGTGCTTTACTGTGTGCTTCATAATTTCTGCAAAGCAAATACCAGACTATTGTTCAGTGAGACATTCAAGCAAATAAAAACAGAGACTAAATGCCCTCTTCCAACAGCCTGCAAAACATTTAAACAAAAAAAACCCATCATAACATGATGTTGCTGTAGAACTACCTATTCATAAAACATTGATTTAAGTTCAAAAAAAAAAGAAACAAAAGAAAGAAGCAGTTGAGCTACATGGATCTCAAGAACTGGTCATCTTTATCAGCTCACTGCTTGCAAGATGTATGATAACAACTAAGATTAGCAGGTGCCATTGTATTAAGATAAACACGTACACTATATTTAGTATGTTTTCCTACAGTAGTTTAAACAATCATTTGCCATATAAAGGACTACACTTGTATATACTTAGTAACTTGTGCTTTGTATGAAACTATTTCTAGTGTTGAGCATAAATTAAGTTTCAAACAAATAATAAATGAATAAAGTTTTGCCATCAACACCAATGGAATTAGACTCTGAAAAATGCTCGCCTACTGTAGGTCCGTAAGACCTTGACCATAAGATATCATCAACTCTAACAACTTCAAGTTACTGTGGCAATTAAAAATAATTTCTTGGCAGTTACAGACAGGGTTCATTGTAGAACAAGGCATACCACAGTATAACTCTGTGCTTTTCTGTTTCCTTGAGGAAAGATCTGTTCAGATTGCCTTTGGGTAACAAGCTACTAGTTTCTATGACATAGTACCTCTTCAAGGTGAGAAGCCCCCCGGTCCCCTCAAAACAGGTCCAAAAGAAACAGTAACATTATTCATTTATTGCAAATTATACCCAACAACCCAAATCCATACCAGGTAGTAAAGTTTAAAAAAAAAAAAAAGAAAAGAAAAGAAAAAAAGGGATAATGAAAACATGGAAGAATCGATGGCTTGAAATGCTTCATACAACATCACAGCACAGGGACACGAATGCAGATGGTTGCTGATGTTGGTGCTGTGTAACCGTGGGTCCCAGGTGTGCCTGAGCAATCCAGTAGTTACCTAGCTATTGCATGGCTGTGGAGAACTGTCTCACTTGACTTGAAGAGCAGAACAAAGGAAGAGTCATATTTAGATTGAAAGATTATTTTGAAAGGAAGACAAAACACTACAAGAATTTAAGGAGAGAATGAAAAACATGGGATGAACCCTAGCCTGAAGAATAGCTGTTTTAAGGTTGAAAGAAGTGTGAGTAATCCCAATTTTTTCCGCCACCCAGTCAAAATTTGTATAATTTTGAACTCCTTTCTTACATTTCGGGGATATGACTAATGTCCTTCTGAAGGTACTTCTACTTTTAGGCTGCCTTTCCAAACTCATTTCACTAACTCTGTCTTCCTACCTTGTCCACCCCTAACTATTCTGATCCCATCAAAAACCATAACTCAGGAAGAATTTTTTAAAAATGCTTATGTTTCAGTTTTATTCCACAATGTTGCAATCAACAGCAACATCCCCAAAACATGGGCCAGGCATTGGCTGTATGCTTCTCAAGAGACCGTAATTCCTCAAGCCCAGCTTAATGAGCCAAACAGTTTACTTGGGGCGCAAATATTCTCAGTGCTTCCCTCCATCCATCCTCCACTGTGTTTTCTTATTGCCTATCAGATACGCTGTAACTGCAGCCCTCTGCTCTCCTGTGCCCGAGAGCCTAGCTAATTGCACAGGCTGCCGGGGTGCTATTTCACAAATGACAGCACAAAACCAAACTACACAGGATACTACTTTGAAATGCCACACAACGTGCTGAAAAACTCTTCAGTACTCTTTCAGCATCAGAGAGAGTCCCCGATACACCTAGTAACACACTGAAAGTTTAAGATCCTGACAGTCACCCAAGGAAAGCACACCTTACGGGAGGTCCTGGCATGTTGGAATAAGGCTCACTGAAGTTCGCTGTGATTAAAATTTCCCTGAACAAGGTGTAACCTACCTGTCCCTCAGAAGGTAGTGGGTGGCTCAGTCACTTTCAGACCACTCATTAGGAATGCCAGCTTTGAACAAGGACCAGCAAATGATAGCTGAAAGGGTCAGCTTGAATTTCTCCCTCCCTCCCCCAAACCCACTCCTCTACCAGCTTCTTCACAGATGCTTTAAAATTTATCTTTAAATGGAAGTTACTTGGGGTAAAATATATTAACAGCTTTCCCCCAATAATGAACTCCTACCAGGCATGTATTATATGTCTCAAGAGCCAATTAACAAATGAAAGTTTGTGTCGTGTTGAACAGACTGGGAGATAGAAGCACACTGTGGGTGTTTGCATCAGTACCAGCCATCTAGACTCCCTCCTGCAATCAGTGGTGAGAAACTGGCACCACTACAGCATGTCTCATTTCACGTCTTTCAAAAGACTAATTTCACCTTACATGAACTGCTTCTTAGAAACACCCATTTCTCTTTACCCGCCACAAAGGAGACTTGGATGATTCTTTCAGTTGCAGCCCAATACACTGCTATCATCAATAGCTTAATGCAATAAACCCCATTCTCTAAACCTGAAATGGAGGCAACAACATTTACATGGAATACTCTTACTCTGAAAGGACAAAACAGGTCTTATCACATTACAGATAAGAGAGAAAGGAATTTAGAGTACAGATCATCTAGATTTCAAGCTGACTGGTCCTGAGACAAGAACCCAGAAAGTAAACAAGTTCGAGAAAAAGATTAGAGACAACTACTACCGCTGTTGTTGTTATGAAGAATAAACCCAGAGTTCAGGAAAAGAATTGAGTCTTCACTCTGCACACCACGTGGGAATATGTTTGCATGCAGATTAACAGGATCTTTTAGCACATAGCTCAAAAACTAGGGGTTATGCAAAGGTTTTCATCAAAAGTGTTATATTAATGTTGTTTTAACCAGCAATCAGATCCAAAAAACTTAAACATCTTCCACGGCACATAAGGTAAAATACTCTTCATATGGTGTATACGGACCATGGTTTGGTGTGGGGAAGCAATTCCAACACTGCTTTACCAATTTACTTCCACAATTTGTACTGGTATAAATTCTCCCCACTGACAAGGCCGAGGCTCCAAAGATCATTGCATTTGATCTTGTCAAGCTATTCAGATTTAGCCTAAAATGAAGGGGATTAAAGAGGATGTGCAAAAAGACACTGGTTGCTATGCAAACATTTCAGAGCATTTTTTGTAATATTTGAAAGAGAATGGAAGAAACCAGGAGTTACTATTCTGAAAGTGGATATTTATGCACCAGCCCAGAAAACAAAAAGCAGGAGGCTATGGGCACTAAGTGAGCCCGTAGTCAAATCAAACAATCATTCAAAACAAGGACAGATGAATCTCAGAGCAGACTTGTCATTCTTTGTAGTTCTGAAAAGAGCAAAGAGTATATTTAAAAACATGAAACAAAGCAGAAACAAAATTTGAACCCAAATAGGAGGATTCTGTGTTCTCAATCAGGCTGGAATTCCACTGTATCATTTTTGACAAAAGCATTGATTTAACAGCATACATAAGCAGGGTAGTTTCATAAAAATTATACTAAAAGAGTCTTAATGATGTGCCTTTAGAGAAGCAAAAGCAGAATACCCACTGCTAACCAGAATCGCTTCCTCATAGAAATAATGATCTGCTCCAGACACAACCAGAGGTAACTACAGACACCGCCACCCCAATAGCAATAAGTCGGGACAGTTATCCACAGCACCACGTACGCCGTTGATTCAGTGTTACCTATCTACATGTCGGCTAACAGTTTGCTTAAAGGCAGCAACAGCCGCCCCCTGGTCCAGCAGAGGCCCTCTTTTGTAAACTGTGTTACTGAATGCATACCCATCGGATGGAGGGTAGTCAGGAACGCTGGGAGGCTGGAAGACAAAAAAGAAACAAAGCCACAAAGTGGATTAGTGTCATCAGCAGCATCACCTAGTTCACTTAATCCAGCACCCCTAGGGTCCCTGTCAGCATTCACGCATCCTCAGGTGCTCACAGTTCTGCTATGAAAAGTTAATAACTTCTGCATTTCAAATACATAAACAGGGAGATCAAAAGGATAAGAATAAAAGAATTTCTATCCTAAGTCATCCCACTGCATTAATATTGCAGTGGATATTCTTTAGAAAAGCAGTTCTCTGGGGCAAGGTCCATGTCATCTCTCAGATATCACTACAGCAACACAACTTATAAACCATGGCTGAATGGCTTTAAAACAGGCTGCACTAAGAAACCGCTTTGAGCTTTTGTTCTAGATGTAACCTTAAAGCCAGAAACCTCTAGCTAGCTAACAGTAAGTCTGTACAAGAAATAAAACCTCCCAAGTGAAATCATCACTCTATTGCAGGATCATAACATCAAGTGGCTCATTTATGTCACCCTCTCACTGAACAGGACTATAGTCAAAGAAGAAATGCAAAAAGGAATGTGACAGTTGGTATAATTAAGGATTTTAATTCAGGAAAATAACCACAATTTATCACAAGCACATATACAAGAATATTCAAGGCTTTAGGAAATTCTTTTTAAACAGCAGTCCTTAAAAAAAAAAAAAAACCTTAAATCCAACAATGATACTCTGCTTCTAAGTAAGAATTATTTTAACTACCATTCCCCAAAACAAAAACAAACAGTTCATTTATGGAGATTATGATATCGAAATTGCTCATTCTAGATATTTTACTTATATCACCATCCAGCTGCACAAGTCAGAACAGCTGAGATTCATCAGAAATTGCCAAATCTCTAAGCCTGGTTTGTTGGGGTTTTTTTGGCATTGGGTTTTGTTTTTTTTTTCCTGTCTGTGTGGCTACAGAAAACCCACTCGCCTAATTTCTGCCTCCAAGTATCTGACCTGGCATCCAGACACACTTGCCTATGGGGCTGAAGGTTTATGAAAAGAAATTAAAACCACACAAAAACCCTCATACACATAGAATATTCTTTAAAAACATATTATTAAGACCTTTTTGAAAAAAATCTCAAGTGTCACCTAGCTTATACCTTACATCAAAACACACCCAGGAAGCAGGAACTCATTTTACTTGACACACAAATTATTTGCATCGCCTTAGCGTCACTGGACTCTCTATCATCAGTTCCCCTTTGTTTCACTGCCATCTGAAGTCCTCATCGCTGAACCAACTCCACCTTGAAACCTCTCGGGCGGGAGCTCTGTGTGCGGCTACATCTTAAGGTTCAGGAATGGAAAGAAAAAAAGGGTTCTCCTGAGCGGGAACCTCCAATGCACTTTGCCAGATGCCGGAGCAGTCCGTGCGCAGCAGGGCGAGCAGCTGGGGCAGCCGCATGCACCCTCTCTCCACTCCGACACCCAGCCTCGGTCCTTGGGAGAGCAATGTCACACTGAGACACAGGGCCAATTAGCAGCAAGGGACGAACACTTAAATTCTCATCTTATTTTTCCAGCACCCTTTGTTAAACAAGCTGTTACAGCAGACTTATTAAAGAATAATTATTCTGGTATCACCCACTCCAGGGCGGTCCTTTTGCTGCAGACAAATAGCATTTTGCGCTCATGCATTTTTTTCCAGCTGAGCACCTGCAGCATTTCACAGCTATTAAGCAGCTCAGTGCTTTTCCCCCTAGGGATGTGCTGAGGAGGCACTGGTGCGGAGAGCCAAGGTACCAAGGTTAAACGACTTGCCCAAGACGTGGGAATCGGCGACAGTCATGAAACCAAGGCCTGACATCCCAGGTGCCAGGCACATAAACACCTTCAGTGAACAGGGATTTATTTTACTTTTTTTGGTCTTTTGGTGATTAAGATGAAGAGGCTAAGCTGGCACAAAGAGCTGCCAATCCAACCAACGTTACTGACACCAAAAAGAATGAAATGAACTCCCTGAAACACAAGCAACCAAAATCCCTCAATGTATTTTCCCCCCCAAAAAAATTGGTTTAACTTATTATATATAAATAACAAATTAAATTCTTACAGTCATCAGAACAGAAAAATTAATGTTCTTTTTTCAATACTATTTTCCTTGGGGGTTTTTTGTTTGTTTTTGTTTTGTTTCTGTTTTTTTCTTTTAAATTTAGAAGGAGCACAATGTAAAAATAAAAACCCTGCATGGAAATGTAGAGCAGCAGTGAAACATTGAGACAACGTTTGAAGAGATTTTTTGGGGAGCTGACTAGGGAAGGGGGTGACAGCAATGGCAACAGCTACATTTCACATTATTGTGCCCATTAACTTTACTAAATGCTTTTTTGCTCAAAACACATCACTGGCAATAACTTAGTTTTTGGTACATTTATTCTTGTATATCTTGTTAGGCATAAGGCCAAACTGTGTTTTAAGTAATCAAATATGTACCATGTTATCCTCCTTTGCTTGGCAGACTTTTTACCTGATTTGTTTGTCTCTATAGCTGAGTAGACTTTTTTTTTTTAACTAATGGAGATTTTCATGAAAACAAAGTTTTATTGTGACAAGCTTTCCATGGGCAGCTTTGATAAACTTTTGCTGGGGAAGCTTTGTTTTCTCCAATAAGAGAATTGCTCTGCAAGAGAACACCATCTCACAACAGCCAGTATTATTATCCTTCCCTTGAATCTTCTTCCATATGTGCATTTTTTCACTAACAGATAAAAAAATATACATTATCTATATTATAAAATTAAGATAAAATCCAGTATCATCGTGTCAAGATGTACTCCAAATACATCACCAGTACTGGTGTAGATTACTTGAGGAAGATAGGAAAGACTATGGACTGAACCTCGAAAATTCTTAGGTGCACTTCCATATTACAGCTGCTAACAGGGGATCCTGGACTAGCTAACACTTGATTGAAACTAAAGCTAGCATAGAAAAAGAAATTAAAATTTTACATTAAAGCTTACATCCTCCCAACAACAAAAAGCTTCCAAAACTAAAACTTCTACTTTAAAAATAAAAGTTTAAAAAGGCAATAGCTTTTTTTCTGAATTAAAAAGCAACAAAATCCACTTCTAGTCTTAAAAATTTCCCATAAACCAAAGTACATTTTCTGGCCAACTCTACTGAAAAAGAGTAGGGGGTAGAATCTTTACAGTCATCCCCTTTGTTTCTCAACAAAGTTAGTCAGAAAATGCACCCCGGTTTCTCTGAAGGCTTTAGATGGTGGTGCATGTTTCCATTCCCTAAACAGAGTAACCTATTTTTTGCTAAATTAATCACATTTCTTGGGAGAAAAGGATGGGAAAATGTTCCTGTGCAATAATTCTAATTGGCAGCTGTTTTTCAGAAGTAGGCCTAAATTACCTGACATGGCGTTACGCTGATAGCACCTCCAAATACTTTCTTGTAATACAGTGAAGGTATCAAGAAATCAATGAAAGGAATATTAAATTCCACATTTGTGAAGAAGCAGCTTAAATCCAAAATTCCCTAAAAAGTGGTGTTTTTTTCTTTTTGTCTGTGTGCCTGTGCAGGGATGCATGTTTGAGAATGCTTTGGTTCAAATTCTACCTGAAGTATATATGATCAAAATCAATGGGATCTGAAAGCACAGGTCAAGAATCAAACTGAACCACAGGGGCTTGGATTGTTCTCCCAACTGAGACAGGAAAGTGCACCAAGTTCAAGGAGAGCAGCAGGCAAAAGCCTTATTTTTTCCTAATCATGTTTTTGTGATTAGGCTGAACACGTATTTAGTTTTGTATAATTTTAATATAAATATAATGAGCTTCCACAGTTGTAGCAGAAGTCAGAGCACAGTTACTCCAACAATGTCACAGGATATTCTCTTTTTGAAGGAAGCAGTTGGTGTTGCCTTCAGCTAATTTACAAAACTCTGTCGCAAGTAACCTACCTCAGTTGACAGTCTTTTCATTTCTTGCTTCCGCTGTTGCTCTGCAACATTCGCCACAGACTCAGCCAAATGATTGAGTTCTTGCTCCTTTGGAGCTCCCATGAAGTTCAGCAAAGGAGGCTCCCAACCATTTCGGAAACGGGGGACATAAGGTGGAATAAAATGGTCTTTGGGCCAATCCGCTCTGTATGAAAAGTAAATTAGAGATCTGTATCAAGGGCCATACAAATATTGGTTTAATAGGTTTCCTAAAAATTGAAATGCTTTAGAATTTTTATTAGTATACAGCAGAGGCTGGGATTACAGTACAGGCAGAATTGTGCTGGAACACAGAAAATGGGCAGAAAACATTTATTGACCACTATGCTCCCTGCTGTGCCCTGCAGAAAGAAATTGCTCCTGCTGTAAGGACTTGTCAGTCGTAAAACACAACAAATTTCTGTCTTGTAGCAAAGGATGAGTAATAGAAGAATCAATCACAAACAAATCTAGGATTTGTTTTAACTGTTAGACGGGGAAAAATATTGTAATGCTCTATTTGTGTTAAAGCACCAGACAAAAGACTTCAAAGAAACAGCCTGCTTTATAAGGAAGTCTGAAAGCAGGTACGAAGCATGGAAGCTTAGGGGGCCTAGCTACACCTAAAAGAAAAAGTTAAATAGCTTCTACTGACAAAAAACCCAACTCTGCCCCAAGACACAAGAATTGTCATCACATTTGCGGTTTTATAGTCCAGATTTATCTTTCTAAAATACTGTATTACTTTTCAGAGCTGCATTAGCATTCCCTATTGTAATACAAAATACCTAAATAAATGCTTTCATGCTCTGCCTTTGCACTGTACATAACACACTGTTCCGCAATATAAATTACTGTCTCTTCACAGTGGAAGCAGAAATGGGAGCGTACATTACAGTCTTTTAACAGTGTCATTGTTGACACTGCTCAAAGTTAAGGGACAAATGCTGCCAGTCACACAAGTTGCAGGAGCAGTCAGCAATTACTAGCCCATTAGAAGGCCTGGGCTAGGTCAGTAACCCTTGAGTTTCATCATTTACCTCTCCTGCTACACCACACCACAGTGTACCCCTGTATACTGAGATCAATCAGACCGTCATTTCTAATCTGCACAGGTCAACCAACTACATTCTAAGTGCTTCATTCTTCACTGCCTAACATGAATTACTTCTCTCTCCATTAAACTTTTTTCAGGATGGACTAAACGAATGATGATGGTAGTTCCCAGGACAAGGAGCCCATTATTTTACCCAGTGATCCATTTTGCCTGCACGGGGCTCCAATGCTATGAGGCAATTTCTGCTGCCAGTCCCACCACAAGCTGCTATGAAACCAGTAGAGCTTGAAGCAGGTAAAGGCAAGCGGATGGTGCTTTGCTGGGGTAAGCTCTCTGGCAATCGCAAGGAGCTGCAATTCCTGTTTGCAGCTCATTTTGTAGTAGCATGCCAAACGATAGGCCTAAAGGACTACTTTGGATGTTCCTGGTTCTGCAGCAGAGTGAGCTCAAGGAAGGGAAAGACCTGCATCAGTGTCCCTACTCTGACGATGTTTGGCACTCCGTGCTCTAGGGCTTTCCATGCAGCCTTCCTTACCAGCAAAACACTCAACTACTTTTTAATCAATCAATCAATCAGTTAATTAAAGAAATCCACTTGGTAGATGTTTAAGTTCCAATTTGAAATCTAAGAGCAAGGATGAATAAACAAAAAATACATGATGCATTTCCAGCCCTTAATCATCATCAAATGTACTTATCTACCACAGATTACAGAGTTCAAATGCACTTTGCTAATTTAAGCTTTTTCTTTTGCACGTGCTATTTACCTAAGTGATTTCAAACCATATACTTACCTCAAAAACAACAAATGCATAAAATAGTTAATTTTTAGCTAAGCCTAACCATAATAGTGAATCCATTAAGTGCAACGTATAGGGTATGCACATGCGACATGGTTCAGCCAATAAACACTATTTTAAAATTATAAGCATTTTCTTTATAGCATTATGATGCTTTTGAAGAACTAAAGACACTATACATTTTTATCTTTTGATAATTATTGGAAATTGAAAATAGAATCTGTATCCTGGTCTTCAATATTTTGTCACTTTTTATTGCAGCTTCTTCAAATTGATTTCTAATGAAGTCCAGATAGCTGGGTTGGAAAAATAACAGTGAAAAATAACTGGAAACATGCAAGGCACAGTTCAGAAAAAATGACTGCAAGAGGTTATGTCAAGAGATTCTTGACACCATGGACAAAACAAAAATTTCTGTCTGCATTTTCTCCTTCCTTGAGACCCCTAAAATCAAACCACTCCCAGATCCTACTGAGGCTGAAGAGTTCCTTTCCAAAAACTTCAAAGAACAGTTCTGAAGAGTCCAAAGCCTAACAAATTAATATTGAGTTTATTGGGGGGTGGATAACCTGGTTAAGATCGTGTCAATAAACTTGAGTTTAGAGATCACCTCTACAATATGCAAAGGCTTTTTCTCACCTGGCTTTGGTCCATGTGTCACCCAATGACATCCATAACTGTCCTTCCTCACTGGTGACAGTATATTGCAGGAAGTCTATAGTATCTTTTGTTAAGAGGGGGCTGAGTACTGTACCAGCAAGCTCTGGACCTCCTGTTGTCTGTACCACCTAAATCCAAGTATTAAAATAATACAAAGAACATACACATTGTCAGTAAGGAAGTTACTGTAAATATAAGTTACCTACAGTGCTGCTAGGAAACATTTATTACTCAACAAAAAAAACACCCCCCCAAAACTCTGAGAAGCTAACAATGTGTCCTAATGTCCTACAGATTAACTAAACCATTTATTGCAGAAGAACTGCTGTTCTGGTCACCAACCATTTTGTATTTAGATCCACTTTTGGCAATGTTATTTTTGCTCTACTGATCAAAACCACACATACTTCCATTAAATAGACATATGGCTATGCTTTCAACTCTCCTCCTGCATTATGTAAATTATCTCAAATTTTTATTTTTAATTAAAAATTATAATGGCAAATTGTAACACACAAAGCTAAAGATTATTTAAATAAATATATTTAATAGATGGGAATATACGCAGAAAAGGATATAAATTATTTTCTAAAGAGAAGCTTATCCAGAGATACACATATTTCTCCTTATTATTGTCCAGGGACACAACATTTCAATCTTGTTACCCTTAAAAAGGTTACAGAGAATATAAATACAAGAGTTCTGAAGGAAAACACTGAGAAAATTATAAAACCTTACCATATGTAGTGGGTTAAAGAGAAAATGAACCAGTTCAGCTGCACTAGGGTTCTGGATATGGAACTTTAATTTGGCCTGAAGGAATGGGAAAATTATACATTTTAAGAAACAGTTAACTTTTATGACAATAAATACTTCACATAAAACACTGGCCATCCCTGGTCAGGCCACAGGTCTGCCTAAGCCAAGTGTTTTGTCTGCAACATCCGCTAAGTGCAAGTGCTCATTCATCCAATTGCTTTTGAATCCATGTATCTCTTTAGCACCTATTGTGCAAAACAAGAAGTTCTACAACTGAATTATATGCTTTGTAAAGAAGCATCTCCTTCGGAAATTTGCCACCTCTTAGTTTCATTAGTATTCTGTAGTTCTTTTCCAAATGACAACTGAGCAATCCTTCTCTACTTGCTTTTTCCAGTGATGCTCATAACCATTTACAGATTTATTACATTATTCCTCTGTTTGGTCTTTTCCAAGCTAAAGTAATTCCTTCAAGCATTCTTGTCCTCCCTGTACCTTCTTCAATTTTGCTACACTGGGAACAAAATAAGGCCAGGGAACATAACGACATATTGATGCTCTTTATTTGTTAATTTCCTTTTTTTTTTCCCTTAATGGTTCTTATAATTTGCTTCGTTGACCACCACTGAACACGGATTATGTTCTCACAGGAATTTGTATTATATCAACATTTTGTTCTAATTTGTTTTATATATGAGATTTTTCCCCACCTGTCCATGCTCTATCATAGCTATCAATATTCAATTTCATCTGTCACTTTATCTGCTATCATGAGATATTTCTACATTTGTAGACTCTACACTCCCCATTTGCCAGAACATCTGTAAATATGTTGGACAGCAAAGGCCTCTGCAGAGGCATGTGTGGGACTTCACTGCTGAATTTACTGCACTTTGAGAACCAGCATTTTAGTCCTATAATTTGTTTTCTATTTCACCAAACAAGAATCTAACGAGCTACATTCAACCTCACAGTAGCTCAATTTCTTTAAGAACTTCAGGGTGTGCAACCTTGCTGGATGTGTTTTATAAATCCAAAGAAACAAAATCAAAGAATTGATGGATTTGTAGATGTTATTTTGTTTTGCAAGATGAATGTTTGCTTCTTTCTCAATTTAATATACCTGCCTACAAACTGCATCCCATGTGCAGGCACCTCAGGGGTACCTGGTTGCTGTAGTCCCTCAGATCATTGGAATGACTTTAAAGATTATCAGCATTACCTTAACCACTTCTTTCCTCTGGAAAAAAGGAAGTTTGAGGGAGGTTACACACCATACTGTGTGGTCTGCTGACTTAGTTTTTGGAACAGATGTATGAACAATCCCTGTTTAAACAGGGCTTCTATTCATCTGCCTGTAACTTGCCATTTTGATTTGCTGTTCTTTAACCCATTACCAGTTCTTCAATTTGAAACAGATAATCTCTTGTGCCCCCCATAAAAAAAAAAGGTTTTCATGAACATATTGTCCACTATCAAGCTTTTCCAAGTAAATATATGCATAAAAAAAGATCATGTACTTTCTCTGATACAGCTTCTTGGAGGATTTCTTTTATTTACTGATCACCCATTGGCCCTGCAGGCTCCAGAAGTAAGAAGCATGCCAGAATGTGTTTTAAAAAGTTATAGTAGTTTTTATTGCATCTTGCGTCTGTTCCTCAAACTGCTTTTGGCTAGCCTCCTTCTACTTTTACATCTAGCCTTCCAGAGTGTGCATCCAAATGAAGAAAGGAGGACGGTGTGTTTTTACTTCTAATAACTTCCTATACATTGTTCTTCAGTCATAACAACTTTCTTTCAGTCTTTCTAAAGTTTTTTTGGCAGATGGTAGGCATTTCCTAGGAGCTTCCAGCACAGTGTTTTAAAACAGTTTCCATTCTACTGGTAAAGATTTTATTCTTCTAGCCACTCCTTTTATTTTTAAACTAGATTCTTCATTTTATACAGTTCCCCATGTCTGACTTAAAGCACCAGGAAGTGAAATTTCAGGCTTTTGTGGCTCCTGCAATGATGCTGAAGTAAAGCACTGTTACAGCACAGCTCTTCAAGAACAACATTAGAAACCAAGTCCTAGATGCTGCTGAGCACCAAAACAAGAACTGCTGCTTCTTCTGCACAGAAGATAAAGATTCAAAGATGCACACATTATTCTTGGGTGAAAAACTAATTTAAATGCAGAATGTGGTAAGAAGTAAGAATGGGAAAAAAATGAACATTACAAGCACTATTACTGAGAAAGATCAGCATGTTCCAAGACATCTGTCCCCCCAAAACCAGCAATCCTTTAAGGTCAGAATCACAGCATTCAATACAGGGTTTAAAAAAAAAAATACATATTCTTAACATTTCTAAATATCTCCTACAGCCCTGCAATCAGAATTCATTCCCCAAGAGGAAGAAAAGGCTGATTTGACTCAGTGAATGCAAGAACAATTTTCCCCCTTGGCGTAGCTTCCCTAGCAATTGGAAGGGACAGTCAGTATCTGAAAGTAAATGCTTTGAAGGTGTCCCACTTGCTGCCTTCCTTTAATAGCACTTGCAGAAGAGGAGATGCCAGGACAACGCTCTTGAATTAGCATCTCCTCTTGTTGAGAACCTATAAAGCAACAGCAATTTGTCAGATGGAGCGTTCTGAGCCCAGAAAGGTCCTATGTAATGATGGCAACAAGCATAGAGAGTCTGATGGGCATAGCTGAATAAAACTCAATTAAGGCCACAGCTGGTGATGCTGGCAAGCATGCAACAGAACCGTGATCCCAGCAGACGTTCCTAGAAATTCTTTTGCGATTTAACCTCAAATTTCCCAAGTAAAAGGCTTTAAAGAACCAGGAAAAGAAGAAACACAACAATGCTGAAACAGAAATATGCTCATCTAGTCACTGTGTAGAGCCCTTGATGACCAGCATCCCAAAGCTGGCTTAAAGACCAGCCTAGGCTAGAGGTGGCCAGCTCTGCTCTTGTCTCAGTTCAGCCTTGGATGGAGAAGGAAAAGGTGAATGTCCAAGATCAGTCAAGTATCAGCTGAGCTATCTTCCTGTGTGTCAGCCAAGGACTAGACAAGATTACATTTCCAGGTATATTAGCATTCTTGAAGAGGATACTCGTGGGTTTGCTCCTTCTGAAAAAGCAGAGGAGACCAAGACAACACAGACCCAGGCTCACAATTCCCTGGATGGCATGACCACATCTGCACAGCTGGCAGCAGTAGGGCATTTAAGACCCACAAGGTTTCTCTACATGAACAAGGCACCAGGAAAGTTAGACAAAAGGCAGAAGACTTGATTAATACATTCCCAAAGACAAGATAACCTTCTGCAGCTCCCTCAGGGGAGTCAACAATAAAGTATCTACACCCTCTGGAATAGCAGGAACCTCCAAGAAAACTCAACTTAAAAATAACTACAAAGCAAATCTGTTGTGTTACCAATTCTTCCTTCTCTTCTTCATCTTTCCCCAGAATTTTAGTTCTTCACTGCATACTAGTGAAATAAGACATAGGAAAACCAATGCAGCAAAACTGACACCCAAATTAATTTGTGGTGGTGGGGAAAACAAAGATCATGTTATCCTTAACATCAACTATCCCAGGAAAAAAACTGTTACTGCATGCCTCACACCACCATATCTGCTAGCAGTCACTTACCAGAAGATTGAAGCCATGCTTGAATTTTTGGAAGCAGTCAACAAATTCATCTGGAGGTGGTGGTTTTGCACGGAGAGTAAGAACTCCCTCTGATGAACAAAATGAGATTTTTATATATCCATTTCTATGTTATATAATTTCTATGAATATTACGGGTATAGTAAACATATAAACACATAATAAGTTTACCAATTTGTAGAATTCTGTAAATATAGAACCACAACAGTGAGCATATTCTGCAGTCATATCTCTAGCCACTGCTCACTGACTTCAAGCAAACAATTTTCATCGGTTTCCCTCTAAGAATATACTGAGTAGGATTTTTTGTGCTCAAAGTGAAAGAAAATTACTACATTAATGAAAAAACAACACAAAAAGACACATTTGCTAGCTACTTCAATGATCCTTAGAGAAACAGAATTGCGTGCAGTAAGAAATCCTACCTCCAGGCCCTTTCTTTTTACTTTTCTTAGTTTTCTTCCTCTTTGAAAGTTCAGCAAATGCTTCAGCAGCTTTTTGAAGTTTGGTAACAAAATGCTCAATGTCATCCAAAATATGGTTCAGAATTTGCTATGGGAGAAAAGAAAAGTAACAGTTTCTCTACAGAACCTATAGCAGAAATACTCCAGAAATCAAAATCACTACACTCCCTGACACCAACAGCTTCCTTGGAACAAAGTCCATGCTAGAACATTGCTTATTTAGATTCATTATGTTCTTAACTTTACAACCCTGTAAACTATTTTAAATCTTAGATTTTAAAACATTTAGGGCCACTGGAAGTTTTTTAAAATATAAGCATATAGATTATTAAATTCAGATTGGAATTACACAATGCGTTCACACATTACATTTTCTCTCACTACACATGAAAAAATTCTAATTATTTGTGTAGGACAGCATTTTCCTAAACAGTATAACTTAATACTTTGTACTAAAGGAGATTATGAAGCTGTTTGTTGAATGTCAGAATGTAGTTTTAAAGAAGAATTACTCTTTGAAGAATTGTTTTCAAAGAGCAAGTGGAGGAGAATGAAGGAGCCCCTGGGGAAAACATGTATACACCAATTCAGCATGCCCCAACATGCTTTCCTCAAGACCCTCAGATGTTGCTGAGGGCAACATCAGAGTAGAAAAACAGAAAGCTGGAATTGACAAATGGGGCAATATTTGATATTGCATACATCATAAGACCTATAGGCAATATCAGAAATGACCATATATTCATTTTCCAGATATGGCACATATCTAGGTCCCAATAAATTAATGGAATTTAAGTTTATCTTTGCATAGTTTGATGAATTTGGTCTACCACATAAAATTAGTATTTATATTTCTAGCTCTTCACAGCAGAAAACTTTGCATCAACATTTAGTCCTCTTTTTTTTTACTTTTTTCTTTTTTTAAAGAAAAAAAAATAAGAAAAAGAACTACTGCCTATTCATTTTTAGGTCTACCACACAAACATAGGCTGCCTGGAAAGCTTTGCTCCAGAACTGAATTTCCCATGTGGAAAAAGCCTTTCCACAAAGCAGAGCTGCAAAATTTCACAGACATTAAGAAATATCGCTTGTAGTTTCTCACTTACAACATCTCTGTCAATCCTGGCTGCTATCATCTCTGCTGTTTCTTCATGATCATGGTATTGTCTATGTTTTTCAACTGCAGAAAAGGGAAGAAGAGAATAAGACACCCATATATGCAGAATTAGTAACCAACACTGCCTACACAGCTTATGCTTGAAATCGTACTGCTGTAAGAAAAAAGATGGGCAATGTTTGTACCATTCACTTTGCAAGGACTCCACACAACCTGAAAATCTTGCACTCTAATGCCTGATCCTGCCAAGTGTCACAAAAAAAAAAAAGCTTAGGTGTATGCTTTCAGTCAACTGAGCTGCATAAATGAAGGTAACCACAGAAGTGTGGTACCAGGGTCTAAATAAAAAAAATTAAAGCAGAATGTGGTTGATTATAAATACAACATAATGAGAAATCATCCCGTTTTGCAAAATATGCTGAAAGCTACTCTGGCAGAAGTGAGCAAGAAGGAAGAGCGTAGCCATGACTTCAAAGACAATTTTGATGTAAAAGGTAATAAGCAAAAAGGGATGTAGGAATTTGGGCAGAGTGACCAACTCTGGCAACACAGAAATGGGCGATAATGATGTGATAAAACAGGTATTTCCAAATAACAATGGATAGAGTCAGTGACTTTTATTTGGAAAAAAAAAAAAAAAAAAAGAGTTAACACTTTGAGAAATTATAAGCTTTACATTTTTAAGTTGCACTAAATACTGTATTGCTTTTGTTAACAGGTAGAATTTTAGTAAATACATTTTAGAAAAGATCCACATTAATGGAATAAAAGGAACTGCAGGAACTCAGATCCGCAAGTGGTCTGGCAAGACAGACCACTTGACAAACTAATGAAACTTTTCTGAAGTGAGGAGAAGTCAAACAGAAGAACAAACTAACCTTTACTCAAGATAGATGTAATACTGTAGATTAGTAGACAAAAACATTCTTAACGTTACAGATTTCTCTAAATATTTTTAGTTGCTTTCTTTACATAGTTGTGTACTTTGAGTGATACAGTTTGATAAACCAAAAATGATAGACTCCATAGTTAATGACCTCTAATTCTAAAATGTTAGTATCTGTTATTAAAAAAAAAAACAACCCAAACCAAAAAAGGCCTCACCTTAACCAAGATGATTCCCCTAATACAGCCTGTTTTAAAAAAGGAGCTTTACTGTTTCTAAAGAATATTTTTTTCAACAAAATCTGATCAAAATAAAAATATTTCTATTAGAGATTTAAAAAAAACAACCAAACAAAAAAATCCAAATGCATCAGAAATGCTACGGCATTCCTTAGTTCAGGCTTAAAAAAAAAATAAAAAACAAACAAAACTGGTTTAGCCATACAGGCCATTATAATGATAAATATAAAATAAATAAATAATGCTGATCTCCAGTCAGCTTTTAATCCATGATTACATTTTTTAATTGTCCGAAATATATGGCCTATGCTCTCCCTGTTACTAAAGACAGCATCATTAACTTACTAGATTTATGACAGTACTGACTACTGTGAATGTTATTACCTTCACAAAAAAGCCCAGGTTAAAATCAGTAGCCTACACCCCCATCCAGACAAACACAAAAAAACAAAGCTCTGAACAGAAATTCAGAAAATGGATAAGTACAAGTAAATGACAAGTCAGATTATGACAGTCAGGTCTTATTCCCCAGATCAGGCAATGGTGGCTTGGGGCATTTCAAACTAGACTGGGAGAATAATCCTGTCTGCTCTCAGCGAGGACAGAGGGGTGACCTCATACAACAATTTCTGTATCTGGATTCAATTACTGTAATCTTTATGAAAGTGGTCTTTCCAAATTATTTTTGTTATTACCGAGGCTCATATAAACCTACTGCCCAGAACAACTGTTTGTCACCGCACTTGCGGCAGCAGGCTCCCAGAAATACTCACACTCCCCCTGCTCTGCAGCCCATGCTGACCATGCTGCCACGCGGCTTCTCACATCCACTTGGGTGATGGTCCCCGGCGGCACAGGGGCAGGTGCCTGCGGCGGCGGAGGGATGGTGCTGTCAGCTTTGGATATCATCCTAGAGGAAGAGAAGAAAGCCCAGAAGTGACACTTGAAGGAGAAACGTTCTATTTTCTAGTGCTTAATCAGAGAAGACAAGAAGGCTTTACAAGGACCTCTTCTACTGTTGAACATACTATGGACTTGCCAAGTAAGCAGTACTCAAGACCATGATGTGTAAATATGTTAAACGCAGTAGGAAACCCACTCCATTATGGGGTTAGCAAACCTTCATCACCTGGCCACATGGGAAATCCCCAAGCAGTGCCACAGAACATGATGTCTAGAGACCTGCCAGTTTACACAGGTAAATACAGTGCCTTGGGTTTAGTAGGTGGCATTTTTACCACCACACGAAGTTCAATGGCTGGACTTCCATTTTGTGTGAAAGTCTTAATTAGAAGTTACCTTTCAGTTGTCACAATTGAGTATATATTCCCTAAATTTGACAGGTTGCCAACCGCCTGTTTCTTAAAACAACAAACAATTAAATTCACAGGCTAACAAAAACAATTAAACTACTAACAAAAACAATTAAATTCACAGGCTGATTTTCCTTTTTATATCAGTGGCCTGTTCATCCTGTCTTGATACAAATGTATCAATGTTCCCACCTGCAATTTTCCAGTTTTCCAGTTCTTAATCTAATTTTAAATACCATAAGGAAAGAGGTCTTTGAAGTCATTCTGCAACTTGATACCAAGAGACAAAAAATCCCAACAACTCCTGTCATACACGCATCCCATCCCTTCCCCACACCCCTATTTAAAAGCAAGATCTTCACCTTGAATTCATCTCTTTATAATCTCATCTCATTCATGGCATTCAACAGCAACACAAAATGTCAAGCATTATTTGGTCTTTGAACACTGAACAAAAACATGTTTCCTTCACCTTTCCTTCCTCCAGTCTCCTGGGCACTGTTCTCCACATGTTCCACACTTCTACTTGTCAATAACCTTGCAGCAACTCGATAATGAAATGTCAACCAGGAGGGTCCTTCCCCGTGACCCGATGCCAGCACGTACATGATACGATAGTGAGTAACCAGCGCTAAGCTGTCGCACACTCATGACCTCTTGGCCTCGTAGCCCTCGGAGACTGATATCTTGGATTATTTTTCCCACCAGATGTACCGACCTACATGCTTTTCCCAATTAAATCTCATGAGTTTCCCAGCACATCCAGTGTGTTTCAGTCTTCCTGGATTGCCTCTTTGTGCTTATACCTGTTTGTTACAGCCCCACAAACGGTAAAGTCTACTTATTTAATTTTAAACCTGCAGATGAAGTTAGGCACAGTTCAGTTTTTGTTTTGTTTTTATAGGAGTGTCCATTACTCTAGGGAAACTTCATGAGTTGCGCATCAAAATTTAACAGGTAGCTAAGACTGTTATAAACTCATTCATGTAATGGTGACATTTTTACTGAATGACTTTTGTCCAGCAGAGACTTCTCTATCTGGACCACAACACTAAGTGTTATTGAGAGGCACCATCAGGACTCAGTTACATACTAACTTTTCAACAAACTACCACCATTACCGTTCAGTAACTAATATATCTGTCCCCTTGTTTCTATGCCTCTGTTGGCTACCTCTCATTTCTGTATTAATCTCCTCTGAACCCAACAGACTCTTTTCCCCCACATTTTCCAACCGGCAGAGATGCTTTCGCTACCAGGGAAACAAGGAGTCTTCAGCATCATTAAACAGGCAGGCAGGAATATTATTCAGTCATCAGTTGCTGTTTCGTTTAACATCTTTAGATCCCCAAACCTTTTATCATAAACTTATTTACTTGGAGTTATGGGACATTTATGTTTTTAATTTAAATTCTGAACTACTTGACCCCTATGCAGAACTGAGACATGCAATGCTATTCTCTGGCAAGCGGTATTAATGTCAGCTGTTCCCATCACTAAGGTGGAATCAGGAAAGGTAAGAGTGACACTATAAATTGAGAGAGCTTGGGATAATCCTTAAAGCAAGGCCTCTACACGTGGTTTTGGAAGTGTATTATCAACTAGCAGTAAAGAGTAAAAAACAGCAGGCAGACTTGGAGAGCTTCTGAATGCTGTAACACTATTTGGTGACCCTATATACTGCCAAGAAGTTAGGTTTTTACCTCAGTGTTTCAAGCCTCTTCTTCTGTTTCCCACTCTTGCTGTCACTGATTGCACTTTCAATATCTTCATGAATAAAGCTAGCCTAAAGAGTCAGAAGCAGAAACCATCAGTTATCAGCTGTATCTCCTCATATACCTTTCTTTTTTTAGGGCATCTTTAGATTCCAGAATCCCTTATCAAATCCCATTTATTTAAGAGTTCTGGGATAAATTATTTTACACATAAACAGAATGAAGAAACACACAGTACTATTGTCTGGGAGTCAGTATTTTTGTCACTGTTCCAATCTCAAGCATTATCATCAGATGAGTATGTCATCTAGATACCAAATTTGTCTGAACAGCTGCAATTATCTCAAGTCAACCATTATTGAATAAACTATTTTTTCCCCTCCACGTATGTCATTTTTGTTTCTCTCAAGCATGTTAGGGGAAAGACATACTATTAAAAAAACCCACTAAATATAGTAGCAGCAAAACTACTACAGATAGTAGCAGCATAAAGGATTAGGAAAGTAACTTGCAGTGATACAGTTTCCTTTAAGAAATAACAATAGTCTCCAATTTCTCTTTGATTTAATAGAAGATGAATTTTTCAGAACATTTCCTAATCTGTAGGTTCCTGCCTCTTCTTAACTGCAGTCGGTCTCCACCAGTGGCCCACAAGTGAAATTTTGATGCATGTCTAAGGCATTATTTTAATAGATCTTGCATTAAATAGGTCACGGCTTCTTGTAGGATTTAGAATGCTCTGTTACACGTCTTCAGCTGACAAATTAATTTCCTACGCAGGTTGTCAAAGCCCAAACCTGTCAGTGTCTGGCTCACTTTACAAGGTCCACGTCTTTCTTGGTACCCTCATAATGAAGAAGTATGTAACTTTTTGGGAGGAATATGTAACTTCTGCTGGGACCAGAAGACTTTGTTGAATTTAGGTTCCAAGGGGATTAAAGGACTTCTCAGGCTATAATGAACTGCACTACAGAATATGGACAAGGGATACATTAAAGTTAAAGAATTAATAGAAAAAACTTACAGGGATTTGAGGAACTTAAACCCAGAAGAATTCCATTAATCATACTCTTGATATTTATTTTTTAACAATTTTTTGTTTAGAAAATATTGAATGCCCCAAATATTATTGATTTTGACTAATTTTTTATTGCAGAGGCTCCTGAGGTTCATGGTAACTTCTAATCAAAAGCAGGAAAAAGGCAAGGGAGAAAGACCTAACCTTTCAGAGCAGCCAAGTCTCATGGATAATGAAGAAAAGCTAGGGTATGGTCACAGACTCAAACAATACCCCAGAAGAAAAGGGGGATCCTGGACTTCCAAATCATCCTTATGTGCTCTGCGTTTTTATTTGTACACAGAGGAACAACTTCAAAAGATGAAAGTCTGAAGAAAAGAGACCACCTCTACCCTTTGGGAAGCTGGATCCAATCAGACCTCAAAAAGGATCCCTGTATTATTTAACATAATGCCACCTGAACTACTCACAGGATCCTGATTTCCATTGAAACAGCAAATTCTGTGCAACGAATCACACAATTAAGCCAGTCATCTTCACACCACTCTCTATACCAATTTCAAAACAGTTGCACAGTGTGATTGTGTGATTAGCAATCTGTTGTTTTAAGACAATGATATGAACTACTACAAGGGAATTTAAAAGTACCCATGAAATTATCAATTGGAATTTAAAGAAATAACAATTATATAGAGTAATTAACTGATATTAAAATTTATAACCCTGGAAATAAAGAAGTATTGCAGAATACATTAAAAAACTTATTTACGCTTGAAGGAAATATTTTAATCAGAGATGAACAATCTCTTTCCTTGTTTTGCCCCTCCTGCAAGTAATATTTTCCTTTTCATTCTCGCTCCAGCAGAGCAGAGATGCAGAGGTGAGAATGTATAGAAGGTTTAATTGTTCAGTGACAAAAAGAGCAGAAAAGGGGAAAGACTAGGTAAGACTCAGAGCTCGGATGAGTTCTTTGCAGATTATAAAATAAATTTGAGGTAACTCAAACTATTTTACACCACCTTCTTCAGAAGCGTGAATGCAAACCATATACATATTCTAGAGCTTTACTCATTTGCAAACCTAAATGAACAGCTGCAGAGCCCAAGAATCAATATTTACAGTAACAACATATTTGAACATGCACTAAGGATTCAGCTTACATACTGGACTACTCTCTTGCAAGACATACTACACTACATTTACTAACATACTATAAGTAGTGTTGATAGAATAAGTGTTTTAAACTTAAAGCATATTTATAAAAGTAAAAGAACAGAATTATTTTCTATGAATCAGCTCATTTGATTTTATCCACTGTACTTGCCAATTAATAAAATTTCCCCTATTCAAATAAGTCATAGCAGATCTCCATTACTATCTTACCTTAATCTCATCACATTGGAAAAGATGCAAATCAGGCTTGGTTTGGGTTGGTTCTTTACATACTAATGCAAGAATTGAATTGTAATTGCATGCATTCATCACAGCTTGGCAATGCTGAATTGTGCTTAAAGGAAAATTCTCCAGTTCATTCTGCCGGAAGAGGAAAAAAAACAAACACACACAAAACACCACCTTACTATACAGTGTCCTGATCTCAGAAAAGCTGCATGAGTTAAAAAGGGAAAGTGATAATAAGCTAATTAAAATACTGAATCTCACATACATCATTTTTCTGTCCGTTCCCTTTTTTTCCTCTCTCTCTCTGAAAATGAGACTGCCACTCACAGATCCTACCTTTGATTCCAAGTCCACCAAACTGACAGCTTTGTCATCCACTTGAAGAATCATATCTTGAGTCCACACTTTGCCTTTGGCATCCAGCAATTTCAGCTTCCTTATTCCATCATCTACTGTAATCATTGCCTCTTTTCGGTCCAGAACAAAGGTGGTCAAGTGCTAGTGAATGGGATGTACATTTAAAAAAAAAATAATTGTAATTTTCCCTATTGCTCGGCAGTGTCAGTATTCAAATTGCCAGGAAATAGCAACACAAATTATTCATGAATAAAAGTGCCTTTGTATTTGACAGATCCCACCAATAAGCCATAAGAGAGGTTGTTTAGTCCATAATGTCATTTTATGTCAACTGGTTTTTGTAACTCACTGTTTGTCATCCTCTGTTATTTCCTCACTACAGTAAGCGGTTAGACTTGAAGGCATATTCTGACATATTTCAGGTATCAAAGCTAGAATTAAGCCCCGAGTATTTAATTAGCTTTCTTGAGGAGTGAAAACCTGTCTTTCTTGGCAAGCTGAATCCAGGAAGCGTCAGCAGAAGCTTCCCAGAAACACCCTGCCAATGTACCTCCATGACCACCCTGACCTGGAGTGTCCTCATCTCTTCCAGAGCTGCCAGCTAGCACGCTGATGGCAACCATGATGGGCTTGCATCTGACTGGGATACCTTATGGACAGGCTAGTTGCTTCTTTTATGTGGTTCACAGTAGAAATGTAGTATACTAACTACTTTTGCTCACCATCAACTTGGAATATTCTCCATACTCAATTAATGGGCTAGAAATTAAATACTGCCTCACAGACATCACCTCAACTAGCTTCCCTGTCATTATGGCTTTGACAATTTCTCCTTCAACATGCCAACCATGCAAGACAACCCATAAAATTATTTCCTTTTATCCAGACATAAATCCAGCTTCACATTCTTATTGAAGACCTGGTTACACTCATTCAAGCTGAATCAATTTTAATATATGCCCGCACATCTATCTTCTAAATAACTTAAAAAAAAAAAAGAAAGAAAAAAAAAAGAAGAATTAACTGTGCTTTCTTCTATTATAGGATAACAGCACTTAGTAATGACAGACAAGAAAGTAGATATAAGCTGCATATAATCAAAGTGTTTAAAAGAAATGAAACAAACTCTCTACTGGCTGCTCACACAGGAATGCTTAGACTCCAAATACAAGTACTAATTTTTATGCCAGTACAGTACCAAAGCCATTATGAAGAAACCAAAGAAAAATAGACAGACAATTAGAAGCAACACAAGTATTCATTTGCAAGCTGATCATAGGATAGAAGCACTTGAAATCAAGACTCTTCTGCATGTGATCTCATAATTTACAGCTAATTTAAAACCCAGCAAAAAGGAGCTGAGAATCTATGGTATTTGCAAGCCTTGGCTTAACCCATGACAGTGGCCTGATGGCAGTGGGAGAAAGTTTGTGCCAAAGTAAGACTACAGAATGAGGCATTGCATCCGAAAGTGCTTAACAGGCTACATACGGGCACCCAGGCTTACTTTGCTGAATATTTTAAATGTATCTATTCCTGGATAAAATATGATAGCAGCATGCGGTAATTCTGCAAAGCGGCTTAAGACAGGAAGTAGCACACTTTGCACTTCACACTGGGGAAGAATCTGTGCAGACAAAATATATTTAACTAGTACATAGTAGACTAACTGGGGCTTTTAGGGGTTAATGCTCAGCTCTTTCTGAATATTCTGTCACTTCTGCTGATTATAACCGATCAAAGTATTAATTTTAAACATCATCCAGTGTGCCTCGCTAGCAGCACAGGGTTTTTCAGCTCTGCCTCATCCTTGCAACAAGCCAGGTTCAGAGACAGGGCAGCATAACACGTTGAACTGATATCCCATTGAGAAGTCCTGTCCATCTGCCAAACTACACACAACTTTGCTTACATTCTTCTACATAAAAATTTCAGCTCATTATGGCAGAGCTATAGAATTTGAGACATTTCAGTGTAATCTATTCTGAAGTGACCTCAGGCTGGCAGGATATTTTGGAAGATGTATATGCCTTCAAGCATATGTATCCTCAAAAATCAAGTAGGCAAAAATAACTGCATGTAACTGAAAGCTATAATTGGTATATTGCTCCTCGTCTTACCTCTACATGATACTGCGAAGTTTCGGATATGCTGCTGGCACTGTCTCGTGCATAATTCTTCCTTTGTTCTAGAGATGGGAGGAACAGAAAGAATAATTATTCATTCAACTTCTTATCATGCTGTTTTGAATACTTCTCAGAGACACTTAAGACTAGTTGTATATACGAAAGCAGAAGACAAGCTGCTGATAATTTCTGTATTTGGACAGAAAAAACCTTCACCCCCACATAGTCCAGCACGAGGATCATACTTACATCAACGGTGTTAAGAGAGAGCCGGTGGGTGCAAACAAAAGCCAGTTATCTTGTCACAGTGAGTCAGGACACCGGAGGGGAGCAGTGTTCTGACTGAAAACGCTTCACTGGGAAGCCTGATTATTAAAATCAGTGGCTTGCCACTTTGGTAGCAATAGGTTAACCAGCATCAGGCTTACTGAATTTGTATGAATGCACTTGAAAGCGTAAGTATTTTCTGATATACATGTTAAATCTGCAAAACAACAAAGCCACACACAAACCAGACCTGACGCATCCTTTATTTCTTCCTAAAGTATTCAATTTGATGAATTACTAATGTAGAAATATGCATGGAAAGGGGTAAAAAAAAAAACCCACACCAAATATCTCTAAACAGAAATATTTTTCAGCTGAACAAAACACAATGCTGCAAAATCAGAAACATCATTTGCCTTTTACTCCATACAATAGATTAATATCAAACCAGGAGAGGAGGGAAGGGAAAATGCAAGAAGACACACACCCACACCACAAAATAATGAATTCAGATAAATACTGAAGACAACTTTTCAACTTTAGTGGAAAAAATTTGAATGCAACATTTGGAGGGTTTTTCTCTTTTTTCACCATAAGCTCTTAAGGGCCCGATCTGGAACACCAGGAGCTTTGCCTAAGGAAGGAATTCACTCAGACTTGGCCGAGAGAGGTCCAAGGAAACTCTGCAAGGAGGCAGTTCTTTTGTGTCCATTTCATTAAATAACTTGATTTCTGATCTTCAAGTAAAATAGGCAGTTTGATTTTGTTCAGAAGGAAAGTACCTGATGTACACACAAAATCCATCAATTTCATCATACTCTGAGTACTTGGGGGAAAATAAAAGTGTGTAATTCTGTTAACAGGAAAGATAAGTTACTTTTTGCAAAATAAAAAAATTGCGACTACTACCAAGCACATGATCTGTGACATACGGAGATCTGCAGTGAGGACACCATAAAAGCCACACTGTAAAAGGCTCTTCTGTGGCCAGGGTTCCTTCAGACAGGAATTTCAGGTGCTGACAGATACAGCAGTGCCCTCATTTTCAGGTGTCACCTGTAGAAGTATTTGTCACCTTTTATAATCATGCCCATTTATCTCTGCAGTTCTCAGTGACTTCCATGAAAGACAATACAGTTTCTGAAATGCCTCGCTGGCTTGAAGTCCCCCTCCCATGCTGACGAACACTGCTCATGCGACAGAGCCATCCTGCTACTGTACAGCAGCTGCTCAGTTTGCTTTAGCAACAGAAGTGTGCAGTGCAATCAGCCAAATTCAGGAACCCCATGGATTATCAGAATTTTTAACTAGGTGTGTGAATATTTTAGAATAGATGTCTTAATTTAATTATCCATTATTCTGAAATGCCAGGGCAGAGGATCTGCATTGATTCCCACTGTAACTACTATTTCTGCTTTTGCAGCATGTTAAAGTATTTTTTTTGGTTGATTTTCTTTTAAACCACCATAGACACACACACACACCCCAACAAAACAGTCAGCAAAGCAGTACTGTCTGATTTGCTACCTTTCTTTTTTTGTTTGGATGATGATCTGAAGAAGTAAAGTCCATCTGTTCCTAACAAAACAAGGGAATTAAAAAATAGTATCTAGTTTAACCCCATAGAATTATCTGCACCTCCAAGGGGATCAGTTAACAGTCTTCTGTTATGGGCTGTAAATGATAGTTAAATGCTGTCCAGTAAGAAAGAATAAATGCTTAAAAAAATAGTCACTTGTTTCAATTAACAATGCATCAAATATTCAGCTTTGACTGTCATTATCTTTTTTTAGGTGAACAAAAGTATTACTTTTTTATTGATATCAAATTAAACCAGGATAAGAAATTTTACATCCACTGTAAGGTTTATAAATCCTGCAAACAATAACAGTTAGTTGCTTTAAATAAATAAAGAATATGTATAGGCTCCAAAGAATTAAGAAGAGAGTAACTTTTGCAAGAGATTCTTTCCTCTGCTTCACAGAATTTTTGTCCTGTGTTAAGACAGGATATCCAAAACCATTTGTAGCACTGATTAACACATCCTCTTCCACAGAGCAGCCCTAACACTCACAATAGACATGATAGCAAGGTTTTCAACACACTCTGTCATGGTAAGAACACTAGTGTTTACATAAGAAATAGAGCTTTCTGAATACTAATAAAATCTGTGGTTGCCTACGCTTGAGACCCAAGGAGAGCCCCTCAAGTTCTGCATTCTTAATTATAACAGAATAGTAACAAGAACTTCAATAAAATTTCCAATTAGAAAAAGTCAATCTGTGTTTGTGTTAATAAACAAAAAGTATGGTCACCACAACAACTAACGGTCCATACTGAGTTCAGCAACAATTCCTATTTACCTATTTATTTCTTTAATGCAGGTAGAATGATTATTAGAACCTGCTAGAGATCCAAGTTATCACTTAGAATAGCATAGAACAGAATATTTCAGCTGTACAGGACTTACAATGATCATCTTGTCGAACTGCCTGACCACTTCAGCGCTGACCAAAAGTTAAAGCATGTTATTAAGGGCATTGTCCAAATGCCTCTTAAACAGTGACAGGCCTGGGGCATCGACCACCGTTTTTTGTTATCCTATAGGCTCTTCCACCAAAACCACCATGTAATGTATGTCACTTATGCAAACTTGGAGATTCCCTTTTCTGGGAGTCCAAGAAAGTGATGCAGTCTAAACTCTGCAGTGAAGCATGCAAACTAAACTGGGGAGACTTCCAAGTCTTATTGCAGCTACAGACCAAACCAAAACAAAAGAGAAAGAGAGGGTACCTCACAGGCTTTTAATTACTGCTCAGTGCTGCAACTTTTATGTGGCTTTGGATTAATTAACCCAAACTATGGTAGAGCTATGAGCTATAGCAGCTGTGAATGTTGTCAACGCTGCTATAGAGGAGCTGGAGGTAGATACTATGGATAACTGCTCCATCCTGAAATTATTCACCCTTCAAAATACATCTTCTACTAAGTATCCTAGCATCAGGCAAAATTCTTCCATTGCTTCTGGAAGGGTTTTTCCTCAACCTTTGTTTTTCAACCCTTTTACATTTCAATAGTCAGAAAGCGGGTCTCCTTTCCCATACAGAGTCAACCCAGCTGCTAATAACCCAGGCTCCCTGAGAGATAGTTTTCTTGGCTGCCTGGCATAAACTGCACTGAAGGAAGAACGAATAAAGTCCCCCCATGATGATATGAACATAACACAAAGAAGGAAAAAAAAAAAAAAAAAAAAAAAAAAAAAGACCGGCATCTAGAATGCATCCCCTTTCCCATGGTTTTTGCCAGTAGCTCAACATTAAATCTCAGCCTCTGCTTTCTCCTAGTGCCTGGCTCACGTCCCAGATTCTACCTACAAACCTCCGCAAGTTCTCACCTTGCCCTCAGAAAGGAGGACACAAACACTTTTGCACCCCCTTGTGCTGATGTGCTCCACTGCCTTGAACTTCTAGCAAAATTGATATAAGCCTGCAAGCCTGTTCTGCATCCTTCTCCACCTAGATGATGCAAGAGTCTGCTGCTTCTCCCTACAACACTTCTACATTTCCACTTCCAAGTCAGATATATCTGAGCATATTACTCTCTCAGTCTTTGTCATCCATATACAGCTCCTTATTTTTCTTCTTTTCCTACAGAGTTGCCCATTGCCATTCTTCTGGAAATGTAGCTTCCATCTCCTCAACTCTTTCACTTATCAAAGTGGCTGATTATTATTAATCAATATTAATCTGACTGCTTTTAGAGAAACCCTGAAAACGCCTCTTGACTTATTACATGATCTTCAAATGCAAGTAACTCACACCCTACTATTGAAAATGAGCAACAGAATTTGCTGACTTACTGAACATATTGGGTCTGGCTGGGATGGCTTCTTCACAGCAGCCTGTATGGTGCTGTGTTTTGGATTTGTGACCAAAACAGTGTTGATAACATCGGGATGTTTTAGCTATTGCTGAACAGTGTCAAGGCTTTCTCTATTTCTCACTCTGCTGCCCCAGGCTGGGGGTGCACAAGAGGTTGGGAGGGGACACAGCTGGGACAGCTGACCCCAGCTGACCAAAGGGATACCCCACATACTGTATAATGTCATGCTCGGCAATAAAACCAGTGGGTAGTCTTTCCAAAGTAGCCCTTGCTCAGAGACTGTCTGGGCATTGGTCTGCTTGTGGGAGGTGGTGAGTGATTGCCTTTGCGTTACTCAGGGTTTTTTTCAGGTTTTTTCCCTCCCCCTCTCTTTCCTTCATTTATTGAGCTGTCTTTATCTTGATCCAATTCTCTCCCCTATCCTGCTGCAGGGAGGAGAAAGGGGGAATGAGCAAGCAACCGGACAGGTCCTTAGTTGCTGGCTGGGGCCAGCCCCTGACACTGATAAAAAAATAATGTTTTGTATGCTCCATTTCACTCTCTTAATCCTCCCGATCAGTCTCAGCCTTCATGCATGAAGAGAGTTATTGAAGCTAAAGCAAAATTCTGAAAGCAAAATTCTAAAACAGAGACTTCCAGACAGGATGTATAAAACTATCAAAGAATGAATAAAACTATCAAAACTCTTGAGGTTTTTTGTATTTACTCTACTTACTGCAGCTCTTACATCCAACATGTAAAATACAGTGCAGCCTTAACACCGCAGTTAGCTCAAACCCTGCTGACATGCTGCACACAATTTACCTAAAGTATTTTCCCTCTGATAAAGGAAAAAAATAAAAATAAAAAAGGATCATGGCAGAAGACACTTAAGTTAAATTCTTAATCACAATCTATAGCAAATGCAACCCAGAGGAATTTGAGCAAAATAAAATCTTTCACAAGGCAAGGGCAATAAACTTAACAGAAGCACAGCGTTTCACTCATAGGTTCTGACTGTAAGATCTACTAGCTACTAAACCTTTCAAAGGAACACAAACATTGACCCACGGAAACTAATACTCTTCCCTCTGTCTCATGTGGAGAGACGCTACTGCTATTCATGTCTTTGTGAACTTACTGAATTTGCCAATCATCAGGAATGGACCATGTTTCTGGTTTCAAAATGATGTGAAAAGGTACTGATTTCATACCAATTTCGGAAGCAGCCAAAACACCAGAAAACAAAAAATGACCTCTTGACCAAAGACTTTAGCCAAGCCAAGAATACACTAGACAGTACATGACACAGACAAACAAGACCGGAGATTGCCATCGCTCATTCTCTTCCTTGCCCTCCCTACACTAAGAACTCTGCACTCTCCCCACTTATTTCTGTGAGGGACTATTTCATACTTTGGAAAGGTAACTATTCCACAGTTTCAGACAGAATCACCAGTGTGGCCCAAGGTCCCTTCAGGCGGAGCTATGAGCAGAACCTGACAGAGCTGAAGTTAGAGTCCTGTCTCCCCCATTTTCTAACTGGAAGAGGGTACAGCAATATGGCAAATTAGAAAGCTGCTTAATAAACTCTACCGTAGCCTGGCTCTGTGCCACTGTCCAGAAGACCACACAGAGAAATCTATCTGTACTGGTTTTGGCTAGGATAGAGTTAATTTTCTTTATAGTAGCTAGTATGGGGCTATATTTTGGATTTGTGCTGGAAACAGCATTGATAATACAGAGATGTTTTAGTTATTGCTGAGCAGTGCTTACACAGAGTCAAGGCCTTTTCTGCTTCTCACCCCACCCCACCAGTGAGTGGCTGGGGGTGCACAAGAAGCTGGGAGGGGACACGGCTGGGACAGCTGACCCCAACTGACCAAAGCGATATCCCATACCATATGGCGTCATGCTCAGTATATAAAGCTGGGGGATGAAGAAGGAAGGGGAGGATGTTCAGAGTTATGGTGTTTTGTCTTCCCAAGTAATCATTATGTGTGATGGAGCCCTGCTTTCCTGGAGATGGCTGAACACCTGCCTGCCCATGGGAAGCAGTGAATGAATTCCTTGTTTTGCTTTGCTTGTGTGCACGACTTTTGCTTTACCTATTAAACTGTCTTTATCTCAACCCATGAGTTCTCACTTTTACCCTTCCCATTCTCTCCCCCATCCCACTGGGGGGGAGTGAGCGAGCAGCTGTGTGGGGCTTAGTTGCCAGCTGCGGTTAAACCACAACGCTATCACAGCAAGAGAAATCTAATTCTTTATCTAGGTAGGGAAAATTCTTAACAAAAGCAAAACATCTCAGTCTGGGTCTTACCAGATGACCTGAAGCACAGGTGGTGCTGGTTAGGGCTATGATACCTTTAGCACAACAAATTTTCAGTTCCTAAAAGCCTAAAGCAGAAATGAGGAATTCCGATGCCTAGACTTCCACTGATGTCTTACAAATAATTGCATAGGCCAGATGTAATAAATGTTATCAGCGCTATGGTTATGGTAGCGCAAAGAAGGATAATGGTGGATCCCACCCTCCCCTGCCACAGCCAAACTGGAAAATGTCTGTACAGCGCACAAAGAGACAAAGCTCCGAAATCTGATGGCAATCCACGTGGAGATGGATTAAGAGTCTCCCTCACAAGCTGTCCTAAGAATCCTGGAGTGACAGTATAAGTTCTTAGCACACATCGTCCAGCAGAAAAGCCCAATACTTCGTTTACTACTGTATATTTGTAGTTTACATTGGACTGATTGCTGACACCCCTTTAAGAATGTATTGCAGCAGCTGGAAACACTCAACTTGAGACTGAGAGCAAAGTGCAGGGGACATGACCTACACATCCGGGGAGAAAGGTCAAAACTTGAGTTCAAAAAAACCCTCAGTAAGTGAGGAGAAAACACTATCTCTCTCAGAGCTTGGGGCACAAGCTTCTCCCTGATGGCTATGTGGAACTAGCTATCAGAGGAAGTGTATTGTTTAGAAGTCAATTGTCACTTTAATGAATTGCGTATCAAATAACACATGCATGTTACCTGGATGGCTTCTTTTAATGGACTCGATTACCTAGTCTATGATCTGCTTGTGATTTCCTTGAATTTATTACACTACAGTTCTTGCTCTGAATGAGGTATTTCAGCAATGCAAAAATACACATGCAATTTCACTGCTAGCACCTAATCACAGCCATGAGAGTATAAACACAATATATAAAACACCTAGTCTTTTCTGATGCAGTGTGAAGCCATTTTTAGTAACATCTTTCAATTCTGTGCCGTATAATAATCTAACAATTTGGAGCAAACCACTAGCTCACTACTCCTGGGGAATGGGGCTGCTCCACACTGTGTCACCCACTGGCAAACCCCCAGCACAGCCCTGGCTACTGGTGCTGAATGACGCTGCACGTCTCCCGCAAGCAGAGCTGCAGAAGACAGATGGAGAAGCCAATGCTAGAACAACAGAAGACAGTATGAGCCAAAACCCATTTGAGATGGAAAGATCAGAAACGAAATAATGAAATAAAACCCATAAGAATGTGTAGAGGACATCTTCCCTCCCAGCTCAGTGAGAGTTTTATCATGCAGCTAGAAAACAGTTCATTTCAAGAAGGAAATGAGTGAAAACAAAGAGATTATTTGACACAGGAAAAAAAGCAGTGGCAGGGAAGTTTTTGCTATCAGATAACGACATCAGAGATAGCAATGTCTCCAGTCTAGTTTTTAACTGAACTGTCTGTAACACCAATAAATCTCCAGCCTCCTTTCCCACTGGCACTGTGGTTAACGAAAGGACTGAACAATCATGAACCACCTCAGCACTGGGACTCAGGAGATAAAACTTCATGCCATGACATATACATGTGTGTGTATATATACACACACACATATATATACATACACATTATTAATAATAATAATTTTTTAGTCTTTACTGTGCTTGGAAGAAGTTGAATTCAAGCTCTTCACTTGTTGATACCTGTGGATGGGTGCTTTAGTCCATATGACATTCGAAAGTCTTCCAAGAAAAGGAAGTTTGTCATGGACAAAGTTTGCTGCTTAACATTACATTGTCGCATTTTATCAAAACAAAAAAACATCGTCCATTTTACTTTTACAGTAAAATTAGATATTTTTTTTCCAATATATTATAAGTGAATCTATTAAATACATGAGCTTTATGTATTTACATAAATAAAATATGTACATTTAATATACACTTACATAATATATGAAAAAGTCTGTCTTATAGGCTTTTGGTCTCATGGATCTCAAATAAAATACTTAAGTTAGCTATCAATTATAAATCCATTATAAATAAAATATTTTATAATAAGCATTTTTAACACATTTTAACAATTCCAATATCACTCAACTGCTTTCCACCCCTCTTGGGACAGCATGCACAAAAATCCCTAACATCACGAAGGAAGGAAAGACACACCTGGGATGCAGCAGAACTGCTAAAATTAAAAAAAGATATAATTGCCCTGAATTTGAGGAAGGTTTTAGGCGTCTTCCTTGTTTTCTCCAGTTCGTGCCTTTGGCGATACTGTCAGCCTAGTTCTTTACGCATACAAAACAGAGAAGCAGCAGTAAAATGTGCAAACTTCTCTGTAAGAGCTGTGCCAATATATCTTTACTCGGAGCTCCAGGATAATTGAGTCTTCCACTTCATTCAGCTCCTGGCAACTGCAACTATAGTTTTGTGATGTATCTACCAGCAATGGAAGTGAACCAAGATCATTTTACAGGAGCCACCACACAGAAGTTATATGGTAAGCATTTTCAATTAGTACCTGAATTCAATTAAGTATTTTAGAAGTAAAAGGCTGTTTACCATTATATACCTCAAATTTACTCACTTGTCCCCATCTTCTACTGACATATGACTATTCCATGACATGTTTGATATGAAAAAGCTCAGAGAGGTATTATTTTAAAAGCCCACAAAGATTAAAGGACATGGTTAAGACACTTACTGATACTGCCACACTGTTCAAACCACGTACTCTTAAAAAATTACGATGATGATATAAAATGACAAAGAAAAGTGCAACACTCTTATAACGTCTCATAAAGAAATAATCTGTTAAGAGTTTTTTGCAATGTCTCTTGCTGGTTTCTGTTACCACCTACTATTTCTGTCAACACGTGCAATCAGTTTGTTGAGTGAACCCATACAGGATGCAGAAATCATTGTTTAAAACGATCACTTCAGAGTTTTCCTCAGTTGCAGTTCCTGCCTTTAATACTATGTCAAGTGACTGACTTTTGTAGCATACCACTAAAAAAGATAAATTTAAACTTAGAATGATTCACACGCAACATCATTTTTAAATGACAAATGTTTCAAACGCTTTCTATTTCTGTCTTAGCTGATTTTTCTAGAAGTGGACCTTCACACTACTCTATCAGCCTTCAGCCACCAAACCACGTCAGCTTTTTCACACCATTCCTCTTTTCAGAAGACACAAAGCTAGGAGACGTCCCATCTCCTTCTTAGGCTTTTAGCCTCATGAATTTCAAAGAAGTTCGAAAGCCAACAAGGCAACCAGTACAACAAAGTTCTTCTCATGTGCTCACCACTGAATAACCAAACTCGAGGCCTGAAGGCTACCCTTCCAAGGGCAAAGTTAATGCTGTTCTAATGCCACAAAGCATCCTGCCCTCGCTCCCCTAACCCCCAAGGCCACTCCCAGTCATCACACCACCCAAAACAGGAGGGAGGAAAGATTAGTTACTACTAAGGATGTTGCGGTTACTAGCCACTGCTCTTTGAGCTTCCCAGTTTGTTAACCTGCAGAAGAGGTGGTAGGTGCAACAAGGGAGAGCAGGCTGAGGTGCGAGGGGTCCTGCACAGGACTGGGTTCTCACTGCAAACCTCATTCTTCCACTCTTATCAGTTGTACTGACTTTCAAAAGAGCATTTAACAACAGGCACAGGTTTACACAGCAGAACATCTCTCAACTTCATTGCTGCTTGTATTTCCATTACCAGCACAGCTATCAGCAGGATGTATTCACAGTGGAGGTGGACGACCAGGAAACGGTGCGATTTGGCTGGCAAGGAACATGACTACGTTCTGCCTCCACAGTGATTTGGCCATGGGCTAGAGAGTAGCATATACAGCCAAGACAAATACTAGCATCTGTAGTTGGTAAGTGCAAAAACGTTTAGGCGTTTATAAGTAACATCACATTTGACAGTCACAAACCCTGTCAAAAACAGCAGGTCAAAGAGGGCTCCTAATCCATTACATCAAATCTAACCTCCATGAAATCCTTGTGTCAAACAAGAGTAATATTGTAAATTCCTTTTCTGCTAGCAGGGGATAAAGGTGGGGAGTCAGGGGGAGACACAGGTCATGAATCAAACCTATAGCACAGCTAGATCCCTGAATGCCTTCTCCCTGGTACATACCTTAGCTATAGAATCACTCTTAGTTTTTGATAAATGCTTTATACATTGCTGCCTTAAAAATTAGCAGGTGGGAGTTCTCTGCTTAATAAACCATAAAAGCATTTTCTAGCTAGCCTAGTTCATTTTAGCAGGAATAAAATCACCTTGTTCTTTAATTTTGTTTATACATACACATATGTATGTACATACAGTTTCAGATTTATATGCATAAAACATTTTCACTATGACATCACAATCAATACTTAAACAACAATTTTAACATAAATGTTTAGAGACTTTATGCCACCTTACCATAAAGAGCTTTTGCACTTGTTCTTGAATTCTGCTCCCTCTCCGCCTGAGCAAACGTTGGTGAACCATAGCCACTGGAAGAAAACATTTCTGGTTAACTTCTGTATAGGTGTATTTGCCACACAGAAACAGGCACTGAAAAAAACCCTCCCCTTATGTAGGGCTGCACACACCTACGGTGTTACTAAGGGAGCTAATGATACTGGATATTTGTTCCACACCATGAATATGATGTAGCATGTTTCACTTAGGCTGGAAGCCCTTCTCAGCTATTTTTTGTTTCATTAATACAACATCATGCACAATGGGGGTGTGGTGTACACATAGATACTACCATAATGTAAGCAATCAATATCACTAAATAATACTAATAAGCCAAAGACTTGGTAGGCTTTTTTCCCCTGCATATACAAGTATTAGTTGTTTTTAACAATTTTAACTGCTTTTCATAAAAGACTTAAAAGGACTGTTATTGCCTACAACAAATGAAAAAGCAATCCAACATCCTTCCAGTGTAACAACAAGAATGAGTCGTATACAAATTCACTTTAAAGGGACAACAATATGAGAAGCAGATGACAGCACAGAGGCCCTGCTCCATACAGGAATACATGTTCTTGGGCATCAGATTAGGTCACTTCTCATCAGTGCTGCGAATGAGCCTAGTGCCACGTTTCTGACACAGGGAGCATTCTCTAATCTCAGACAAGGTAACACTTTCAGGTACCAGTTGCTCAGTTCTGTTTACTGGGAGATGATATTTTCTCACAAATGGAAAGGGCAGCCTCATCTTTTATGCATAAAAATGCTTTCACTCAGAGCTAACCTTAAACATCTCCAGTACATGAAGAACTCTTGGAGTAACGTAATAAGTATGTTATGGCTACAGCAACTTATTTTTCTGTTCCAGATGATTCCATTCAGCAATAAAGCCTTACCCTTACACTAATACAAAATCAGTCAGATGATATCTGTCAGTTTGGTTACATGGTTTGGGAACTGCACGTTCTTTTACAGAAACTGCCTTTGTATTATTCCTATGGGATCTAATAATTATAGCTCTATCAGAAATGAAAGCATAAAGAAGAAGATACAACACTATTTTTTGTCCCTAAAAGGAAAATCAAAAGCATAACCTTACTTCATTTGAGGAAAATAACTTCCATATCCACCGGGAGGGGTGTTTGATATATGTCCATTCATTCTTATTGTCACTTACTGAGGGAAACAATCTGGGGAAAGAAACAACAGCATATGAATTGAAGTCTCTTAAAAGATGAAGGTTTAATACAGTTGTAATACAAACCTAATGAGAAAATTATGGTTGAAATGGGAAAGTAATTGCATCAACAAGCTCAACTGTTATTATTTGCATCACGGTGGTGCCTTAAAGACCTGTTATGGAACTTCCCCCAATTGCAATTTGATAGTCATTGCTTCAAATAATTTATAATTTAGTGAATAAAGCTATTATTATTGATACAATGGACTTTAGGAATAGCTTTAGAAATAAAAGGCTGACTAAATGAAGAACAACATCTACTCCAGAAGTGAACAAGATGTTCCAAATGGCAACTTTAGTAGTCAAGCATGCTTGGTTTTAACCCTCAATTCATTCTTTCAAATGAAACTCTTTAAATGACCTTTTGATACATATTCTACGAAACTTATCAGCTGAATTGTTAGAAAGGTGCATTATGAAAACAAAACACAATTGTTAGCACAAAAGGAAACTTGGTTAGCTATTTTGGGACTACAAAAAGCCTCTTTTTTTTTTTTTTTTTTAAGCAGCGTTTTACATCCTGAGAGTTTGGCATGCCAAATGAAACCTCTCTCATATAACAGCAATACTGAAAAAGCTATGATGCAACAGTTAAAAGAATGCCTTCTCCCTTTCATAACACGCCCACTGAAGTTAAAATTGACTCTGGAAAGTGACTTTCATAAGCCTGTAAACAATTAAATCTCTATTCAAATTTACCATAGGCAAATATTCTTTCATTTATACATATATGAATAATATATATTTGAATATTTCTCTACATCTCAGCCATCAAATAGAAAAAAGATTTCTTTTAATGCTGCAAAATAGGCAAAAGTACATCAGATAAAATTTGTACCTAACAAAAGCTCCAGTTCCAAAGTAAACACAACCTGCTTTGTTGAACTAGAGCCACCTTACAGCCAGCTTATCTTCTGAATCACTAAGTCAACTTACTGCCTCACTTCAACTGTTCTCCTCCTGTTTTAAAAAGAAGCAGCACCTGATTGACCTACAGTACAGCACATACTGTATTTTGTATCCCCGTATGTTTTGCTATTTTCCTCTTTCACACAAAAATACAATCACAATCAAACTCTTCTCAGCTCTCAAGTCTTCTGTCATTTCAAGAGATGTGCAAGCTCCTTTTGGTCTTCTGTACTGAGAGCAGAGTCATTTTTATACCTTTCTGAGGAACACCTGACATCTCCCACCTGTGATAAGGTTAAGAAAGCTAACTAGAACCAGGCTGCATTGATTACATGCCGGATGTAATCATGTGGAAGTGTAGTATTGCCTTCAGTGAGCACATACTTGGTAATTTGGCTTAGAATCTCTTGTTTTTATTATTTTTCTTTTAAATCTTTGTTTGCTCCTTGCAAAACATCTGTATTGACATATCCATGTTTTACTTCCATTTCTCCTGCACATCCCCACGAATATATCACATATCCAACTTGGTAGCCTGTTTGGCTGCTCTAAGCCATTTTTTATAGAGTGCAGTACTTAGCAGCTGTCTCCAGTAAATTACTATCTGTGCCGAGTGCTGCTCAATTCATTAGCAATTACAACCCTTGGGAAGCATCCTGAAATTGTCCCATGACTTGAAAGAATAAAAATATTCGTTTTCTCAGCAGAATTTGCCAGGTCACTGTGCACTCCTTGTTCCGTTTCAGCGACTGCTGGACCAGAGCTACTCAGAGTGCACAGCTCCTGCTGCCATTAAGCTCTTCAACACTTCCTATCAGCTATTAATTCTTATCATCTGCCACTGTTGCTCAATCTTGCTACCCCACTTAACAGTTTCCCCTGTGATTAGCTTCCTAAGAGTGATCAGATCCAAAAAACTCACACAAATTATGTCCATTGCTTTTCAGTATCCCCCCACTTCCTCTACTTTCCATACACATTTCTAAAGATAACACTTATTTAATAATTCTATTTGCCATACCCTTTTATAATTCGTGATTTTTTCATGGTCCTATTTATAACAAATTCTGCAACTATCTGCTTTAAAGTAAGATCTGGAAAAAAACGTGTTTTTAGACTCCCACAAAATTATTTCACTCCTCTGACACCTTAATCTGACAAATACTTGATTTGTTACTTGCACTCCACTTTTATGAAAGTGGTGAAACAAATATTTTAAGTAGAAGGAATGTAATATATTAGAACTTAAAGCTTCAGCCTCTGAAGTTAGCATAACACACTGAGCTTTAAAGCAGCAATGAAGCTGAACAGCAGATTTTCACATTAGGAGAAGAAAACATGCCTCATGACTAAACACTTGCCCACTGTAAGGCATAACACTATTTAGAGTAAACATAAAAAGCTTTAAAATTATATTTTGAATCAAATGATAATGAAAATTGGAAGTTGGAAATTTTGTCTGTTTTTCAAAAAGAAAAAAAAACAACCCAGCTTGTTCTGCCAAGTAAGCACAAAAGTTTTAGTGAGTTTTAGCTGATATGCAAACAAAACACCACTTGCTATTTGATAGTTGAGTAAAGCCAACAATATTTCCTGTTCCTTATGCAATTTTCCACTGTTAAAAAAAAAAAAAAATCAAATGCTTTTGAAATGCCAAGACAACTACTTTGACATGACAATTTCAAGAGGCTATGCAATGCTTCTATCCCTTGGTTCAAGAAAGCTCCCGAATACAAATACAAACAAACCTTTTACAGTCATTATTTATAATTAGGCCAAATATTTATACCAGCATCAAAAAGCTACTCCTAATTCCCCCAAATTATCCGGCAATTTCGTATCTTTCAACCTAAATCTTTCAAAAAAAAAATAAAAAAAAAAAATATTTAGGGAAACACTTTAAAATTCTTAAGCACATGATGGAGAGAAGGGAAAAAACATAAAAGGATAACAGAATGTGCAGTGCTTCATTTATTATTCACTTATACAGCTTTCTCTGCTGTATTTCTCATCTCAAATGCTCTTTCATCTCTTACAACCAGTCCTGTAGCAAAAGTCAACCCACGCACACTGCGAAGCCATTGTCATCCAGGAGTCTATTAATAAACTCCACTTCCTCCTCAATCTTCCCTTTCACCTCAGCCCAGCAGTTCACAGCAACATATGCTGGTGTCCTAGACTTTAAGATAAACATCCTTCAAAATTAACTGTATGATTCCTCTTTAATAGGTCCTGAAGTATCAACAGTTTACTTGTGAATATGCCCAAGAATGGTCATGTCTTTCTCAGGATCTTGAAAGACATCATGCCTACTCTGAACAAGAAATATGTAAAAACAGGAAAGCGAAAGAAGAATTTAAGAAGAAAAGAATAATAAGAAAACAGCTAAAAGAATAAGAAATAATAAGATAAATATTAAGATATTTCTCTTTAAATATATTAAAATAATATATTATTAAAACCAGTAAGAAAATAGTTATAAACAGGAAATTCCTAAAAACAAATAAATACTAAATTTTCTTCCCACAGTATCAGAGACTGAACAAAAATAAATCCACCTAGGACTTCAGTGCTGCCATCAGCTTTATTTTTGAAGGGACTCCAGCATATTGATAGTAAGCAGCAACATAAGTGACAAGGGTCCAGCCTTTATAACAGACAAACCATTTCTGAGAGATGTACTTTGGTTCTTTAGTAGTCAACAGTTACAGGTGGTCTAATCCCAAACATGGGGAGTATTATACCGGTATACAACATGATTACATCGGTTATAAATAGTCATTTAAAAAAATGCCCAAACGCTAAAATACTCTTCGCCTTCCCCGCCTTGTAGCACAGCAGCCTAATGAAAGCAATACAACCTGTGTGTAACAACAAGCTGACACACTGACAACTCACATGCCCTGCCATTTAATTTCCTAGTAGGAGTTTGAAGGTAACAAAATCCCTCAATTTATTTCAAAAAAATCCCTCTTCTAGAAGGGCATAGCTATCTCATTAAAAAATGAGATATTCCAGAGACCGATGTTCTTTTCCACTCATCCTGAATTAATCAGTCCCACCCAGCAACAGATCACAATATCAGACGGAAAAAAGAACAGCTTAATGCCATGGGTATTTTAGAAATTATGTCGGGGGCAGGGAGGGGGAAGGGTTAAGGAGAGGAGGATGTAGGGGAAGGAAAAGGAAAGCCAAGAATGGCTGGAACAATAATTATCTACCGATTAAGAAAATATTATTAGTAACAAGTCATTGTTATCACATGCCTCAGAAAACCCCAAGAATTCTTCCCCAGCTAGATAGCAGGCACAGGTTGTTAACTCCAGCCTAAACAAAAACAAGTGGACTATTACAAGGTAACACTTATCTGTAGTGGATCTGACAGCGTAGCAATGTCAGAAAAGGACCCGCTTTCTCCACCCTTTCCCTTTTTAAAGTATTACAGAACAACAAAAAACAACAAAAAAAATCAGATGTATCCATGCTACACTGTAACTTACTATGCAGTCAATAAAAATGCCTCATTGCTATTCCACAGCACTCAGTACTGCTGTTCTACAGAAAGCAGAAAAACTATTTAACTTGCTGTATGACTTACTATTTTTCATTTGTTTCTTCTCGTACCTCACCCTGTTCACCCACACACACTTTCCTTCCTCATGCCAAATTTTTTGAATAGTTATTACTTTTAACCCCCTCGTTTCTCCACGCTGAGGTAATTTCTTCAGTTCTTCTTTATGTTCTTGTATTTTGGTGTCTTCTCCTCTTGTGTCTACCTTGTTGTTCTGACCCAATGCTCTCTTACTTATATCTTCACTCTAGCCACAGATTTTACAAATGGGAAACTCCTGATAGAAATAGGTCCCACAGCATCAGATGAAATGTTGCTGCTGCCCTCTGCTTCAGGACTTGCTTCAGACAACAACCAAGAGCAAACACAAGTTCTGCTGGCTGTTCAACATCTTGCCTGGAGATAAACACCAAGATGCACATGCATGCATAAGTAAGTATTACTTCGGAAGTGATCACTAGGGATTTTCCATCCTCGGTACACTGATATCAGAATTTCTCTGAGACAAACTGCTACTGGTTCGGCTGGCAGTAGCTTTGTACTGTAATGTTTTCCATTTTCTATTAAGGGGATTGGAGCATCCAGAGGCTGGTCAAAAAGACGACAGCAAAAATCACACAGAAAATTGAAAGCTAGACCCTACAAGTGATGCAGTTTCAAGACAAAACATTTGGACTTCATTCACCACTGCTCTGACTGTTGTTCCCTTTGCCTCTTTCAAGCCACTTTTTATTAATGCTGGGGGGGCTGATGCTTTCTGAGAAAGGAATAGGTACTCCAGTGTACACTCCCGTGTCCAAGCATCAGGACTGCAAGCAAACATGTTACTACAATAGCTGCAACAAAATCGTTTTGAAAATGCTGTTACTTTCAGGTCTTCTCTGGATTCAGAGAATGGAATCAAACGTCCAGCATGGCCGTTAGCGCTCATTACACTGCATCTTAGTTCATACAAATCTGCACTGAGTTGGATGCTGTGCTTTGATTTTAGTGCATCCCCAAACAACCCTTCTGCTGGATGCGACATTAGCTAACTGGCATTCTTGCTAAAGAAACCTGGGGCTGAGGAGGAAAGGACTGGATGTGCCCCCCTCTCCCCCCTGAATTTCACTCCTTACAGAAAGCTGAACTTAAACTCAGAATATTATTTACCTTTGTGTCTAAGGGGGCAGAGGGGTAGGAGCATTTCAAGAAACTAATGACCACGACAGACAAACAAATATGGCTCAGGCCAGGCAGGGGACAACACCGCACGACCGGGGACACAGCACTGCCCAGGAGGAGGGACTGGTAAGTGTATTCCCCCCCACCTCCACAGAGCAGTGCAGCAGATGAGCTCAATCAACACTGTTTTTTCCAGTTTCAAACAGTGTTTTGATTTTCATTGACACTTTCTGAAATCTAGTATTTTTCCTCAGTCCTTCAGTAGAAGGAGTACGCTAAATTCATCAGCAGTATTCCTTTCAGCAGGAGGGACAGGATAAAGCTATTAAGAAAATTTGGTGACATAATTATCATTCAAAGTAGGAGACTCAATATGTTAATGCAAGACCAGTCTTCAAAGCAAGAATTGTTAGCTAAAAGAGAAGCTTTCTGTTGCGAAAACTAATAAGATAAAAAATTCCCTTTAAATCTTCTTTATCCTACTATGATATTCTCTAGCAATTCACTGTTAAGGAAATATTCTAACAATACAATTAAGATAGATATCTTTTATTTTGAGAAAGGGGAGAAATATGAAGACCAACAGGAAGAACTGAATGAATAAACTTCAGATAGATCCTGTTCATAGATTTAGCTCTTATTATTGCCACACTAATAAAGACTCTGCTTGAAAACATGTTCTTATTCTGGCATGGCAACCTATTTCCATTCATTTCACTCAGGTCTGGGCCATGATTTATAATTAACCGTATTGAAAGAAAATGAAACAGCTTTACAGATACAAAAGCTTCAAAGACTTAAAATCCCTATTGCAACAAAGGAACGTTAATAAATATGCCAAGCACTAAAGCCACCACTCACTGCTATTTTTAATTAAAGAATTAGCCACCTCATCTAAAGCAAGATGAGTATTAATTACCAAGATCAGGATAATTATGCAGACCTTGCAGAAAGTATCACCACAGCTGGAAGACCAGTATCTGGTGTAAAAGAAAAAAAAAAAAAAGAAAGAAAAAAAAAACCAACACCCAAAAAACCCAAACCAGAAACACTCCACACATACAGAAGAACAGTCTAAAGAGGAAGGTCTATGGCACATGAAGGAATTTGTAGGAGGAGGTAGAAAAAGGGGATTATAAAGTACCATAAAAATCAGTGTCTCTGGTAAGTCTACCTCAAGTATTTGAAGAGGATCAAAGAAGAAACTCTTCCAATGGAAGAGGTCATGATTTAGAGAGCCACTGACATACTGCACCAGAGCTTACTTTGGCATCTCATCTACAGCACCCAGGAATCCCTGCACACCCACGTGGACTCGCAGAAAGGACACTGGGTAAACATTTCACACGGGACAAGCCCCAGCACCATCACTAACTTCTCCCTTCCAGTGTTCAAAGAACAGCTATAAGACAGTTGCAAGAGAGAAAGCTAAGAACTAAAGCTCTATTTGAGTTCAATATTTATTGACATTCAGAGCAGGGGTTCTCAATTCGTACTTGCCTTTGAAGGCTACTGCTTTTATTTTAGACCTGAGGCAGGGGCCAGGTGCCTGGGAAGTGCCAACTTTATTTTTTTCCCCCCAAGTATAGCAGTGAACTAGCAAAGGATACTATTTTTACTCACAAATCCTAATCCCAACATGGCTACAATAGTGCGCTCAATATCTCCACCTGAAGACAGATGTACACTAATTTGTTCTGGTTTGGGTTTTGGTGGTTTTCTTGTTTGCTTTTTTTTAAAAAAAAAAAAAAAACAAACCACAAACAAAAAAAAAAAACCAAAAACCAAAACAAAACTGACTTGGAACCACTGACTGATGAATACAGCTGACCTAGCACAGATACCACAGTTTTATTTCTCCTCTTCACACTCTCAGATTTTTTTTCATTACTTCCTTTTATTCCTTGTTACATCATACTTCAAACAAGATCACTAGATTTCAAATGAGGGTACTCCAGACACTGATTTGAAAGTCAGCGTGCAGTGTACAACCAACACGCCATCAATCTGACTTTAGAAATAAGAACTTATAAACAATATCATAATACTAGTGTGCATGTTTAGATGGGCCAGCCGAAAACTCAGCAAGAAATAATGTGCAAAGGGTGCTTCTTTCCAGATGCCATATAAGCATGCTTCCCACCACCTTGAAGACACCACACGTCAAAAAGATCATGAAATTTGGACATATTTTTCCCTTTCACGTTGAAAACAGGCTGTGAGTGTAGCTGATGAAATATTTCTGAACAGTTTCTTGCGCTGAAGTGCTTGTTAAAATGTTAAGAAATGATAAGGCTTACTGTAGTGGTACTGTAAGTATATAGAAATGAACAAGACAATGTCTTTAGATGTTGTCTGTTGTTTTAGATAAAGTTTTCCTCTCAGTCTGGCCAAAAAATGAGTGAACTCCCAACATAGTTAAAATACCGCTTGCTGCTGCAAGCTGACCAAATGAAACTGGCTTAACCACCTATCCACATCTACCTGCAAGCTTAATAGCTGTGTCATGACACACTGACATTATTAAAATCGGTGTGGTAGAGCCCATAACAAAAGCTGAACTGAAAATATATAATAACATACTCCAAACAGACCATTAAAATTAACACGGAGGAGGAGGAGAAGGAGGAAAAAGGACAGGAACACTCATCAATGCCTCTCTAGTTTAATAGAAGCGTGGCAAGGTCTAATTCTTGTTTTCGCAAATTTACTTTCTTCAGTTTTGGTGAAGTTGCCGTATTAGCTTTTATCCTGTAGGCCTTGTAGCCAGACACCAACACTGCAGTTATTGTGGTCTCAGACACAGCAATAGATGACTCCCACTGCAAGGCTTTCTTATTGCTCCCTACTTAAACTTTCACTCTAGCCCTATTTAAAAAAAAAAAAAAAAGCCAAACACAAAAACCCCACACAGGTAATATCTATTCTTATTTATTCTTAACATGGCAGCACACAGAATAAATCAGGACAAAGGCCCATTTCCATTAAAATCCATCAACTAGTTACTCAGAAGAACCAGTTTCTAGGTTAGTAGTAGGTCACAATCTTGAATTAAACAAGACAAAAAAATTGAGTAGGAGCAACATCCACTGGTTTCCTGATTATTTTAAACACCCAAGCTCCATACTATTGTGGACCACCCTTTGGTGGTATCCTTTGATGATATGGACCCAGCATCATTTATGAAATCTTGATCTCTTCCACCAATAAAGTGCTCCAAATGCCAATTCACACCTCCAAAAAGCCTCAAACTTTACTACGGGAAGGGTTCATACTCTGTATCTTACTGTAAGATTTACATTTCCTATAAGGTTAAAAAAAAAAAAAAAGGCAGTTTGCATGCAGTTCAGTGAAAACAGAGAAGGCTATGTTTAAAGAAGGTGTAGGTGTAAGACTTAAAAGTTATTGATCAGACCACAGCAAATTAGCAATGCTGAGCTGAAAGGTAAGATCACAGCGGAGCTCAACAGCAAAAGTAAAACTTTTAAAACTTAATGTATGAGTACATGCTATTCTAATAATGCTGATTAACTCTTCAAACTTCCCTATTAAGAAAGGCCTAAATCAAATAATGTGCAAACAAGGCAGCAAAGGAAGCTTCATGAGGCTGATATGCAAAAGCTCATGACTTTAGGTAACACGATTTAAAACACCATCATCACACGGTTTTGGGATTAAACAAGATTTTAATGCTAGAAAAGTTAGTAGAGTTTTCATATACTCAGAAGTAATTTAAAATATTCCCCTAATATTTTTCAATGTGATTGCAACATCATGTATACATGAAAGTATTAAATTAACACATGATACCTGGAAAGTATTTGAATTAATTCTAAATCTAGCCAGCATGTCTCCTAAAAGGGACCGGGCTTTCACTTTTCATGCACACATAAAACACGTAAGAAGTATAATTTGTCCTCAAAGCCGTGTAGTTTTGAAGCTGTAGTACATAGCAGCAACATTGCCAATACCTGTGAGCCAAACCTCCACGCCCTACCTCGGTACACAGGTTTGACTCTGAAGCTGGTCTATAGACACTAACAACAGAAAACTGCATGTTACCTTTAAAACTTAGCTTGTGTTACAGGAATCCTATTTCTCTCAAACTCAAGGGCCTAAGAAAATTACTTTGTCTTTAATCTGTGGGCAAAAATGCTGCTCCTGAAAGTTGGTATCTAAGCTGCCATCCAGTCACTCAATTGATCACTACCTCTTGTATTTTTCATTAATAGTAGGAGACATTGTGAGAAGAGGACTAGGTACACAGTGTCCACACAGTAAGATAACAACAAAAACAAAACCATAAGGACTCTGAAAATAAGGCAGAAGAGAGAAAAGGCAGAAGAAAACAAAATTAATTTTTAAAGAGAACTGGAGAACAAGTTGCATTATAAGCTATTTTAAGACCTAGCACCAGCAGTCACTGACTTTTACAAACCCTGTTCGGTTTTCCTGTCTATGAAAGAACGAACCCATATCACCATCACTCCGGGGTGCTAAGTGAACCAATTGAGATATTCAACTTAATACTGTCAAAAACATAATGATTTCAACGTCACTAGAAAATATGCACTGGAAAAAAAATATGTTTTTCAAGGGAACATTAGTTTTTCTTTTTTCCCTTCTACTTGAAATACCTCCTTGACACTAATCAGGTAATCTAAAATCATTTTCCACCCCACAGCAGAGTGGAGTAATGTAGAGATATGAGAAGAGCCGTGTGACTTGTTCGCTTGTACAGGATTGTGAAGTCAAATGACCAGTCCCTCTATCTCATACAGCATTTCCCTGATGTTTTTCCTTCTGAACCATAAATTTGAAACAATAAACCTCAAGGACAATTTCCCCTCACCTAGGGTTAAAAACAGGCATATGACTGCGCAGTAAGATGCATGACCTTGAACATAGCCTACACAGTTCTCAGCACTTTCAGACACGCAATAACTCATCTGCATCAAAACATCAGCTGGAGATGCTTTTTTGGGTCACCAAAAAATCTTGAGCATCAATTTTTGTTTGCATTAATGCGCACGTAACTTGAAGAGACTATATTGCAATTCAGCAAGTAAACAAAAGGCACTATCTTAAACTTCTAAGCATAACTGATCAGTCCACATTGGGGCTACAATTATTCACCACAAAGCGATTCAAGTGTAAAAGAACTTACTGAACTGAGGTCACAGCTGAATGAAGTCACACCCCGCCGCCACGGTATTAACAGTGCACTTCAGTAACTCAGCATTTGTTTTGTGGAAGAAAATAGACTGAACACTAACAGATTCCACAATTTGTGGGAAGAAAATTAATTTAAACTTTTGGTGGTTCATGTCTCCAATTTTCTAGTTTCAATAATTTATGTTTCCCTGTACAGATAGAATTTTCTCCTCCATTAATCTGGGCCAAGCCCTTCCTCTACATGCACGACAATAATGAAAACATATATTCAACTAATGTCAAATTTTTAAGGTTTTGGGGTTTTTTTCAATTACCTGATCAAATGCAGAAAGATGAATTTTTCTTCCAAATCAATTAACAAATTCACATTTCCAAAAGCAGGCTCTGATGTGAATGCCCAGGCTTGGCAAGTTACAGGCTTGACTTTTAGAAGTAGAAGTATATACTTTTTAAAATTTCAATGTCCTTATAATCACTCGGTTTCCAGCAAACATCCAGTGATTAAAGATGACAAAATTAGAAACCTTTATAAAAGAAAAATTATAATCAGCGCAAAATGTTTTTGGCTCCAATTTCCTCTAATTGTGGAGTTTGCTTTTTCACATATTACAAGAAAACTTAGTCCAGGAATTTGTCATTGCTGGTTACCAGGCCAAATTTAACAAGCTATCACTAGAAAGGGATTCTGAAATACTGCAACCAAGTATTTTATTGCAATTTGCTCATTCATTGAATGGAAAACATTTTGCTGAGGCATTTACAATGTCAATTTTTTTTAAACTGATGTCAGATAGGTTCCCAATGGAAACCTCAGTATGGGACAGGAGCCCAACATACCCTGCTCCCAGGAAACCTCAGAGGAGCTCTATTTTTTGGAAATTTCCTGCAGGTTTTAAAGGAAGCTAACTTTCAAAAATCTTCTAGAATATAGATTTACTGTTTTCCACTCAGTTCTTTTATTATAAATAAGGGTGTGTGAAATAAGTGTGGGTGGGAAGGTGGAGGGGAGAAAGGGAAGGAGCTAAAAAAGCCATATGCGGTAATGCTTTTTGATCTTTTCCTGCTTGGAAGGGTGACGGATGAGGTTGGGGAAATCTGAGTGCACCATTCATTTCCACACACTTCAAGAATTGTTCCAGAGCTGATTCTAGTGATCTTAATATGACGTAAGAAATACCCATCTAAAATCTTTTTTCAAAGATAAGGTTTCCCTCCTACAGAGCTAAGAAAGAATTAAATAATCTCTTTACCTTTCAAGATGAATCACTACTTTATAAGGATCTTGCACAAATGATACTCATTGGAGATACCATAGGTTGGGTGGAGTTTTCTTTGTCGTCTTTTTTTCTTCCCCCCCCCAAAAAAGCGTATTTGGTCCACTTTGTACCTTTTTGGTACTTCTAATACATGATACTGAAACAGAACTGTCAGACTTCACAGGCTGCTCAACTTTCAATAGCAATGATACTACTGCAAAGTGGGTGACACCTTCAATTGGAATAAGAAGGATTACCCGTGGAAATAGTCCTTAAAGCAATGAATGTTATCTAAGAACTATTTTCCATAAGGCCCTTATCCTCCTGGTTACACCCATGTGGCTAGAAAACATGTAGAGCCCTGCAAAAGACGGTAGAGAGAGGGCATCCACAGAAACTTTTGGAAGGACAAAGGCCTATATAAATAGAGCTTTCTCCCACATTGTAGGCAACTAAGAAATACTGTTTATTATAAAACTTCATCGGCTCCTCACCAAAGATAAAATTTTGTTTATAGAGCTCTGAGTTGCCTATACTGTTATACATTTTATATTTGAAGAGATTGAGAAAGATAATTTTTCCTTTTCCAGAAGCCACACTAGATAAACTTTAAACTTGTACCCAGTTTCAAAGGAAAAATATTTGTCCTACACAAAGCCTCCATTCAGAGTCCCTGTTTTTACCACAGTAAGAAAAATAGCTGTGCCCTGGATAATTTGTTCATGTATGCCAATAAAAGCACATTGGATTAGAGCCAGCACTTCTAGCAAGGACCCAAAGACTTCTGAAATCCTATGAAAAGCAGAACTCTTTTTCTCTACTTATCCTTTTTCTATTTGTCATTCCCAGTACTTATTACTTGTTTCCATTACATTTGTCTTTATATTACTGTGAGAAGCAACTAGAAGAGGAAAATAAGACTAAAGAATAAAAGCAAAGCTTTTAGAGAAACTCTTTTATGAAAAAAAGCTTTCAGATATCTTTATACAATGTTTAAAATGTTAAGCATGTACCCTTTTGAACTCCACTCTAATTAAAAATTGTAAAAGAGACTAAAGTATATTCATGTTTTAGAGGTATAAAGAATTAAGAAACATACTGACATAGACACTTAGGTACCTATGCTTTCATGCAGGACTCTGATCAAGATGCTTGCTGCTTAACCTAGGGCAGGTCTGCGGCAGAGCTAGGGTATAAAGGAACATGGAGAAAATTCTTGGGAAGTTATTCAGATCACAGCAGCATTTACCATGCATATGTGCTTCCCCAAAACCCAGTGTTTTTCTAAACAGTTGCACAAACAATCACAGAAAATAGGGCTGAAAAGGAAAGAAGTCATCTCCCATCCTCAGGGCAGGAGCAACTGTGCCAAGGTAGTATTTGCCCAATCTCTTCCTTGAGCCAGCAGTGAGAGAGGCTAAAACCCAAGCCTGGGGAAATACAGGGGCTCATTAACCTTACTCTAAAAAAGTTTTTCTCAATAAATAGTCTAAATCCTCGCTGGCATTTAAACTCACTTGATACTGCTTCTACCCACAAGCATACCCATGAAATACATTAGGTTCTTAATTTTAGAAAAAGAAAAAAAATGTAACAACAACACGCATCCAATCAGTGTTAAAATGGGCTTATAAAAATATCCTGTTCCTCAGTCTTGTTTCATAAAGAATAGTTGGCTTACTGCTACCTCCTCTTTCTTTTATAACTTATCACTCATACCAACACTGCAATAGGCCTACAAGGATGTCCTCTCATGCATATCATCTCATATGTTTTTCCAGCTAAGCAGTCCAAAGTAAGCAGACGTCAAATTCTATTTTCCCACAGGAGCCCACAAGGCAAATTTCAGGGGGAACAATATTACAGTTACTTCATCTATATATTATCTTTCATTATCTCAGTGTTTTTCTAAGCCGTATCCCCTTGCTTCTTCAACTTTGTATAACCTCTTCTCTTTCCTCATATTGTTTAATTCAGCCTTATGCTTTTCTCCTCCTTCTCCTTTTGTCATGCACATCTACAGCAGACTTTCTGAAACAAAGCAATTCAAGAAAAAATAATCCAACTCCAGCCTCAGAAATAGTTCCCGATGTTGTCCAAGGCCTTTAAGACAGGGACTCAGCTTGCCATCCACATCGTGACCGTCCCTCATCTCCTGTCTGATTGGGTTGGATGACCACTGAGTTAATTAACACTGACAGTTGTAAAGATTGTCTTTCCCAAGTGAGGTAGCAAAAGCATTAGAGGTAAGTTTTTTTGTGAATGGATGTGGTAATTTATATTTCCAAGCTATTGCTTTAAGCCTTCTGAAAACTCGCAGTCATTCACAGACATTTAGGTGACACAGACACAGAGATTTAGGTGAAATGGCAGAAGTAATTACTGCTCTAATTGCCTGTGCCCTCTTTCTGCCTTTACAAGGATGCAAAAACGTGACATAAATATCTCAACTTCTCTCTGGGAGCCAGAGTTTGAAATCCAGCACAGAAGAGCGAGCTGCAACTTACAGTTGTTGAGGTTATGGCCCAAATAAGATTCAGCACAGGGATAAGGCAGTTCACTGGGACAGCAGGAAGGCTGACAGATGTCCCATCTTTGTCCATCCACAAACAGCTTAGATAGTTCCCAGGCTACCCACACTTAGGTCACATTTAAAAAATTTTCTTCACAAACCAAGGAGGAAGCCCTTAAGAGACTCCCTAGCCCAAACTGGTACTTTGCAAAAAGCCTGCTGAACGGGGACCTGTTCTCATGTTCCTCAGCCACTTTCTTACGCTCTAAGAAACAGATCTAAACAGCTTTTAAAATCTTCTGTTCTCTCTAAATTTGCCTTTACTGCAACACCAGCTATCCATACGTTACTTCACAGACATGCCAGCCCAGTTTTATTGCAAAGACAGGACACAACACCATGGAAAAGCTCCACAGAGTGCAGTCAGCAGTGCAGAGCAGTGAAGCTTTTGCATCAGAGGCACCATGTCTCCTGCTGCTGCAGTCTGCAGCTGGACACTCTCTGCCAGACAGCAGCACAGCAACAGAGCCTGGTGTTAGGGACGGGGACCAGAATGGAGCCCTCATAATCCAGGGGGAAATGGTTAGCGACCTGCTGCATCACTGAGACACTCACAAGTCTATGGGGCCTGATGAGATCCACCCAAGAGTACTGAAGGAACTGGCAGATGTGCTCACCAAGCCCCTTTCCATCATTTACCAGCAGTCCTGGCTAACTGGGGAGGTCCCAGTTGACTGGAGATTAGCAAATGTGACGCCCATCTTCAAGAAGGGTCGGAAGGAGGACCTGGGGAACTACAGGCCTGTCAGCCTGACCTCGGTACCAGGGAAGATGATGGAGCAGATCATCCTGAGTGCCATCACACGGCATGTAGAGAATAACCAAGGGATCAAGCCCAGCCAGCATGGGTTCAGGAAAGGCAGGTCCTGCTTGACCAAACTGATCTCCTTCTATGACAAGGTGACCCGCCTAGTGGATGAGGGAAAGGCTGTGGATGTTGTCTACCTAGACTTCAGTAAAGCCTTTGACACTGCTTCCCACAGCATTCTCCTGGAGAAACTGGCTGCTCATGGCTTGGACGGGTGTACTCTTCGCTGGGTAAAGAACTGGCTGGATGGCTGGGCCCTAAGAGTGGTGGTGAATGGAGTTTACTCCAGTTGGCGGCCGGTCACAAGCGGTGTTCCCCAGGACTCTGTGCTGGGGCCAGTTCTGTTTAATATCTTTATCAATGATCTGGATGAAGGGATCGAGTGCACTCTCAGGAAGTCTGCAGATGACACCAAGTTGTGTGGGAGTGTTGATCTGCTTGAGGAGAGGAAGGCTCTACAGAGGGACCTGGACAGGCTGGATCGATGGGCCAAGGCCAATTGTATGAGGTTGAACAAGGCTAAGTGCCAGGTCCTGCACTTGGGTCACACCAACCCCATGCAACGCTACAGGCTTGGGGAAGAGTGGCTGGAAAGCTGCCAGGCAGAGAAGGACCTGGGGGTGTTGGTCGACAGCCACCTGAATATGAGACAGCAGTGTGCCCAGGTGGCCAAGAAAGCCAACAGCTTGTATCATCCTGGCTTGCATCAAAAATAGTGTGGCCAGCAGGACTAGGGAAATGATCGTGCCCCTGTACTTCTCATTAGTGAGGCCGCACCTTGAATACTGTGTTCAGTTTTGGGCCCCTCACTACAAGAGAGACATTGAGGTGCTGGAGCATGTCCAGAGAAGGACAATGAAGCTGGTGAAGGGAGAACAAGTCTTATGAGGAGCGGCTGAGGGAACTGGGGTTGTTTAGCCTGGAGAAAAGGAGGCTGAGGGGAGACCTTATCGCTCTCTACAACTACCTGAAAGGAGGTTGTAGAGAGGTGGGGGTCGGTCTCTTCTCCCAGGTAACAAGTGATAGGACGAGACGAAATGGCCTCAAGTTGTGCCAGGAGAGGTTTAGACTGGATATTAGGAAATTTTACTTCACTGAAAGGGTTGTCAAGCATTGGAACAGGCTGCCCAGGGAAGTGGTTGAGTTGCCATCCCTGGAGGTATTTAAAAGACGTTTGGACAAGGTGCTTAGGGACATGGTGTAGTGGTGGTCTTGGTAGTGTTAGGTTTACAGTTGGACTCGATGATCTTAAAGGTCTTTTCCAACCTATACGATTCTGTGATTCTGTTACTGAACCTCCTCCAGCCTGGTCTGAAACACTACGTTTTGTCCCATTTCCACAAGCAAGTCGGACAGATGCAGCCTACTGCTCAAGTAAGACGAGCCTCCCTAGTCCACGTGCTGATCGCCCACCCCACAGCAAAATGGCCCCGGGGCTTCAGCTACCCAGGCGCAGCAGGACTTGGGTGAGGGCAGCCTTCAGTCATACCTTGAGCTGGTACTTCAGCAACAACCTGCCCCATATTGCGCTCAGCAGACTGTTCAGCCCTACAAAGCTGTTTTTGTAAATATCCAAGTAACAGCCAGTGATGGTCTGTAAAAATATCTCCCGAGGCAGAGCTGCCCCAGCACTCAGCACCATGCTTCTTTTCCCCTGACCTCGCTTGCTACTGCTGCAAGACCTGGACCCTCAACCTGGCTCCACATCCCACTGAGCCACCTTCTCTAGAAATGACCCTGCGGGCCACCCACCTTACCCACCCCGCGGCCATTGTGGCCGTTTCCCTCGTCAGCCATACAGGAGGGCAGGTGGGAGCAAAGCCGTTAATTGGGATGTTGCATTGCGTGGCGGGAATGGAGAGGTCACCAAATCATTCACTGCCCATGCATAACAAGATCAATACTCCTAGCCAAAGGCATCAACACAATTAATATCTAGCCAAGCTGGCCAAGCCAACTACCTTTGTGCCCTTTGTCGAAGTGAAAATAGCATGGCTGGAGTCCAGAGCTCTGAAGGTGACATTTAAGCAAAATACATATCCAAAAAAAATTTGCTCCCTTTGCCATTATTCAGCTTTGTGACTCAGTACTTCCGAGCATATGTAAATCACAGCCAGTGCCAGCCTCTCAGGCAATGCTAACAGGAGATACACACACCCATTTTCTCTAAACGAAGTTAGAAAAGCGGAATGAGATTGCTGCTCTAATCAGATTGGGGAGGTCAAGGACTACAGAAATTCGAAAGGGAGAAGGCCATTGGATTCAGCCCTTTTCCTGCTACAAGGCCGTTCTCCTGGGCACGAGCTTTCCAGTTTTACTGCTGGAGCAGCACTTCTTGAAAATCTTACACCCAAAGGAAAAAAAAAAAGCAGATGAGACACGAGAGAGTCCTTCTGCCAGCAGAAACATGGTGCTGAGAGCACAGCTGTGCTGCACTTCCCCTCCTGCCCATGCACCCCTGCATGGCACGCTTGCTCCTGCCACCCAGGAGTCTCTCTTGTACCTCAGGAGGGGCCCTCGGTTTGGATCTTCACACCTGGCTAAAGGAAAGGTATGCCGGGTTTCAGCTGACAGCCTTGAGACTTGCTAAAACCCACGCTCATTTGGAGAAAATACTGAGAACTTATTATCCAGGGATGGGGAGAAAGCTCACGCTCTTTTAAGCTCAAATAAGGACACTTGCAGCCCATAGTCTCAAAACCCCTTATCATTTCTGAAAGATTGAGCCCTGTTACCCCCATCTTCCTCATTGCCCCTTTTCCAAGTGAAAAGCACGTATAGCTCAGTTTAGAAAAAGTCCCCAGAATATGTGAATGCTTCTGCAAGGAACATATTAGAAAATCATAGATTTAGGGGAGGGAGGAGATCCATTATTCTACAAACAGGGAAATCCCAACAAATGTCCTAACACCTTTTCCTGCTGCCCAGATCGACTGGCAAGCACCAGGGGCTCCTGTGCAGTCCACTGCTGCCAAGTTTTAGTATTGCTTAGCAGATGGCTACTTCTCACTGTGCCCAGGGCCTTCCCCTCGCCGGCACTGAATGGTTTCACGTCAGCTAGGAGCAGAGGCACCAGTTTGCCAGCCTTCACAACCAGCTCCCTTCACACCTGCACCATCAACAGCATGGCCCACTCTCTTGCTCAGGCTTGGTGCAATCTGGAAGCTCAAGAGATGCTAAGCATCCACTTTCCTTTTAATCAGGAGCAGAAGCAGCATCACAGCCTTAACGCACGCAGATCAGACGGCTCTGGCACATGATGAGAAGGACAAAGTGCTCCAGTAACACAAAACCAGCAGCAGCGATGGCTCTCCTTCAAAATTTCAGGTGTACATTGCAAAGCATCCTCATTCCCAGTAATGAAGTCTAACATACTGAACTGCGGCAGATGACACGTGCTTTGAATAGTTAACACACAAGTCTTTAGCCACTGTAAATTGTCCTTAGTACATAAGATAGTAAGGCAGCTCTAATGAGGGAAGAGATGATACTCTCTTGGACTTGCTCTTGAAATGGAAATATGTAAAATGTGATGTCATGTAATTTGCACTTCCCTAATACTAGGCTGTTCTTATCTAATGTTCCTCTCCTTCTCGTGTTCTAGTGCACTCCAAGGGGACAATATCCAAGAGGATAACACACACGATGCAGAAAACTAGCCACATGCAATATGAGAACTAAGGCCAAACTGACCACAAATGCTTTTCCAGAGCTGATTTCCAAAACTCTCCAAGCGGAGGCAAGGAATGGAAGAAATCTCTCACTCCTGACTCATGCTGTTGGCCTGAACATGAGGTGGTTCGTTACTCAGAAATGGCACTTGGACGCGCCTCTCCCCAGGAGCAGAGTGCTGCAGAGCGGGGGGAGGAAGCATCCAGAGCTCCAGATTTGTGGAAGAGAAAAGATTGCACAAAACTTGAGGAATCTGGGCTACGTTTCAAGCCACAAGAGTAATGAAGGAAATTGTAAGCAACATAATGATTTTTTGTGTAGTTTTGAATTATCTATAGAGAACTGTATCTCTACAATATATTTTGCCTACTGTCCACATCCTGCAGAGTTTGAGTCAGCTGTGTTGCTCTCTCCCAAGCCTACAAATAAGGCCAGGGGAAAAACATTGCTTCCACTTTATTTTTCATTCTGTTTTTTTAATCCCTGTTAAATTTTAATCCCTGTCTTGTTGCACACAGAAAACAGACCCTTGACATGTGATTGCTAATATAAGAAACATTCAGAACAACAGTTAAATACTTAAAATCAAATTACAAAAGCAGAAAAAAGAAGTCCATAGGGTTACCAAAATTCTTGGAAACTCTGTTAGAAGATGGAGATGACATTTAAGAACTATTTAGAAGTGGGATGCAAGGGTTAAAGTCACGACAGTGTACTGAGTCTGAGACTGCCTGGACACTGAAATAGTTATTCAGCACAGATAATCATTACAAGTCAACTATGAGATAGGCTAACTGATAGCTTGAATTAGAAGTGAAAGAAAACTCTAAAAGAAAAAGAGCATTATGAGATGCAAACCAGTTTCTCTCCAAATGAAAGCTACAGTTTTCTCATTTTTTTTTTCCTTTCCAGGGATTTTTAGGGGAAAAGGGTGAAAGAACCATAGGTCAGTCAGTTGCTCAGCTTCCATTTGTCTTTTTTAAATACTGATTTTGAAAAAGATTCAAAGAATCAGAAAGGATGCAGAGACTCAAGGCACTCGCATGCGCCAAGATGATTCTCAGAAGAAAAACATGGCGTGAGTAATATTTGTGTGCGCAGTAGTGCAGTCAGCTGGACACTTTTGTCATCTTTAACACTCACTTCCAAATGCCTCAGTTAATAATTTATTTCACCACAATATGCTCCCAGGATTAAATCCCACACTGTGTAATTTGAGCATTGCTGTTCACAGATCGGTCTGCTCAGAACTCCCAAAGTATTAGCCTTGCCTGATTAAAAAGCCTAAACCTGGAGAGACGACTGGCACTCTTTGAATACTCCAAACCTAAAAAAAAAGTTTTAGAAAGGAAATGAAGGAAATTTACTCTTCTCAGAAATTTACAATCCTCCACCTTCATCAGCTACTCTTGAAAAATTGCACCCTCCCATGTCTCCTCCCCACCCCCTTTGGATATGAAGGAAAAAATATCTCAATTGCCAATATCAGGGTGGTCAAGAACAAAACTCAGATGCCCAAACTTAATAGTTTTGATAGACAGGAATCAATGAGCTTGAGAGCCTGCTCCTACTTTAAATTGTTAGGCCAAGCTGGATCTGAAGCTTGGCTGTTCTGCAGTTATATAAGGGTTGTTTTTTCTTTTAACTGTGCACAGAGCTTACTGTATTGTGTACATAAAAAAGGTATGCATAGCATTTAATTTTGTTTGTTTTGACCACCTCATATAAACAGAGTCTCTGGGAAAGGAATTAGAAGTTAACTGTTAAAAGATTACAACTAGAAATGGCCTGGGTTGAGGGAGGGTTCCACAGAGGTAAAGCTTAATTATTTACAGTTTATTTCCTGAGAGACTAGGTCCCAAGGTCATTTATTACCAAGAATGAATATAAATCACTGGTTTCTATTTTTGCAGTGCAATCACCAGCACTCAATAAGAGCTGTAAGGTGAGTAGGAGGAGATATCCACCCCTAAATAACACCATGGGATGGACTTTATGAGCAAGAAAAATGACAGAGGATAAATGTATCTGCTTAAAAAGAGGAGATATGTTCCAAAACAAGAAGAATTGACATAAGTGGTCAGCCCCCTTCCTGAATCTTCAAGTGTGAGTAGTTATTCAGAACATGCCAGCAGTTCTCCAAGCGAACCATGAAAGCAAAAGCTCTCTGGAGTAGCAGGAGCTGATGCTTGAGCCCATGCTGGGGAAGCTGGAGCCACTCTGCTCACCCCGGTGCCCACAGGACTTGCCACGCACTGGCATCAGAAAGCCTGGGATCCCCTCCTGAAGCGCCAGCACAGATGCAGTTTGCTGGCACAAGTGCCGGGGAGATGCCAGTAGGCTACAGAGGCAGGAGCAGCACGAGCAGCAGGCACGGGCTCCCACCTCTGCGCAGGCGCACACTGGGGAGGAACAGGAAAAGCACGGGCGTGTGAGTACAAGCAAGTACAAAGGTTTCAAAAACAATACACCTGGGAGCAGGCACAGCAATATTGGCTGGCATCAGCTTTTAAAACAACAAAACAATCCCCAGGACCAGCAGGGATTTTGGCTGCAGCTGGAGCGTGCACCCAGCAGTGCAGAAGGACCTACATCCTCCAGTGACAAGGGATGCTTGAAACTGTTGGTTATACTCTACGGCTTAGACTAGATGTCATTTGTATTTGTATCTTCATTGCAGCAACCACCATGGCCCTAAAGGTATCTCCCACTGCACATAGGAACAAATTATTTCTCCCTACTTTGTTGTGGTCAGAAAAAAAAAAAAATGAAAGAAAAGAAAGAAGAGAGAATTATCATGAGAACAATCATGAACATAGTACTAATTAAGGCATAGTTCAGGGCAGTACCTGGACTCTCTGTGGCATGGCTTACGTGAACAGCCCGCATCACTGAGGCCAGTACCCCCACACACTCCCCAGGGTGACAGTGGCTTGGATAACTTGCAAAGAGGATCCAGAAAAAAAAAAAAAATCGAGGTGATTTGGGTGTGTGTAACTTTGTAATACAGGTATTAATCATACAAGTCAAAAGAGCATAATTTTCAGTACCTGCCTTCTGAAAATAAAGGTAGTTTCAGGTAACTAAGATCAAATATCACGAGGTATAAAACATGCACTAAGTCCTGTGTTGATTTGACTTCCAAGGTATTTGTACCATTTCAGATCTGTATTTATTGTTCAAGTTCCAAAAGCATATGATGATTCCTCTACTTCAAGGAAAAAAATGCCATGTTATGCTTTAGTAGTTAATGTACATTGGACCACAAATCACCATTTGTAGAATAAACATATTAGGAGGGTACATGTCATTATAGCCAAGCAATGGTGTTTATGCTTTGTGATGAGAGCAGTAGCAAAACAAATGCTTGGTTATACAAGGAATGAAAGTTCAATGATTCAGTAACATAACAAGTCAACTGCAAAATGAATATACACAAATGTATCACTAAGACTGTATCATTGCAGAAAGTTTTATTCTGGTGAATAAGTGGGATCACCCTGTTGTTACTGAGTTGTTTTTAAACAGGCATAAAGGAATACAAGTATGTTAATGACCTATCAGAGGTGATAAAAAGCTACAAGTTAATCCTTTTTTTATACTTTGACCCCACCCCCACCCCCAACACACAAGTTGTGTAGCCTAGCGGTAAACATCTTACAGCTAGCTCTCTTTTAAGGAGAGTTAAGAATAAGAACTTTAAACAAAATTCATTCCAAATATATACAGAGGCCTTTACCTCTATGAGCTATCAATTAGACAGTGGCTTATCAAGATCCTTTGAATACCAGCCTGTGCAAATATATTGAGTTGCAAGAGAGAGATACATACTTAACTCCTCTCCATCTTTTAGCCCATGAATCACCTATTGTTTCCTGATTCTGTGCTATGCTCACCAGTTCTTTGGCCTGTAGCATCTACTCCTTAACTGTATTATGTTTACATCACTATGTACTATGTACTAAATCACAATTTGTAGAAATTGCAGAATAATTTAGGTTGGGAGTGATCTCTGGAGGCCATCTAGTCCCAACCTGCTGATCAAAACAAGGCTAACTTTGAAGTTAGACCGAGATATGATCTATGAGTTACGTACAATAATCACAACGACTCCTCAAGCCACCAGATATTCAGCAAGTGATCGATAAATAGCTCCTGACCACCAGTAAAATAAACTCTCCCATTTTGGTCCCATGCTTATGTCCTGTTACATCTGAATGGGATCAAGAACAGAAGTAAAGTTCTTGGCAAGAGCACAGCTGCCAACCTACAACTCAAATGCAGTTCAACAGCATTTTAGGAAACCTGGTGTTGGGACAAACTGGCTGAGGAGGAGGCAGCATAGCAAGGATAGATAGCTGCAGGAGCCCAGAGGAGGAAGGTGGACAGCATGGCAGGGGAAGGACGATGGGTGATGTCAACAGAGCATTTCTCTGGAGGACAGCAGCACAGCTCAGTTGGCTAACACATGGAGAGGTTGCTGCAAACCCATTTAGTATGGCTTGCATGGTCCCTGGTGACCCAAAGATCCCACTTCACGAAGACATCTGTATTCGCAACAGCCTTGCTGCAGCTGTTTATACACTTCCCTTAACCGAGGCCTCACTATGGGGCCGCGGGGAGGAGAGCGATTGAGTTACAACAAGCTCTGTCCTCTAGCTTAGAGGAGAGGATGAACATTTACTATCTAGCACAGACAATTTGTCAGGCTCTAAATTGATATCATCGTTTGGGATTAGCATAATTCACATATATATACACATATATATTTAAATAAGAATTGTAGTACCTCAGTATGCCTCAATATGTTTGGCTTTGCCTCTTTGGACTTGGCATATACATCGAGGCTACAATAAGGAGCTATGCCAAGTGCAACAGGCTGTACATTATTAATGGTTCAACCATCCTACACCAGTTTGTCATGATTCCCACATGTGGAAACAAACCCTCTTAGCTAACAAGCCTGAAAATGGTCACTGAGGATAGTGTTGAAAGCAGCCTGCATTAGAAGGTATGTCCAAAAGATAGGAACAAATTTTGCTGTTCACACTTTGACCATACTGGAAAATTGAATAACTGCTTCTGCACCAGCAACAGCAACAACAAGAATGTTCTGAGCAAATTCCAGGTACTTTAACAAATCACAGTGCTTAAAATGACCCACTGCTTCAAATCCCTAGTGGCTGTAGCGGCTCCTGGCAAACTGAAAACATTCTTCCTTCTACACTTCCTCTCTGCAGTACAGCTGAATGACCTTGGTGGTGGGAGAAGGTCAGTGTAGATGAGAAAACAGTCTTTAAAACACTGTTTCACTATTTGATTTTAAGAACTAACTTCACATTTTGGAGACAAAGCCAACTGTATTAAAAACATTGAAGTCTTGAGACTTAAAGGAAGATGCAGGGGTTCCAAGAACAGGAATTTGAGCCCCCCTCAAACAATCCCTTCCTGCAAGTCAAAGAAGCAATAGCATGAACGATCTCAAAAACATCAAACTACTAAAAGAAAAAAATAAAAAATCCACACCACAAAACAAAGAACACACAAAAGGAAAGGGATGGGGCAGGGGGACACACACTTCTAACTTCACATACCCCTCACTTTGCACTGTACATTGCAAACTAACATAAATCACTTCACTCTTTTGCAGGTCACTTAAGATCTAGTTTATTTGTATTTTTGCCAGCCTCTCACAGTCTCCCATCCTCCATGAATAAGCAAAAACTGTGACTAGTTCACAAGTGAGTTCAGACAGCTTCTCAATACCCTAGAGCAGTGACTTCCAAACTTTTGGACAGGAAGGTCTCAGTATTTTTTACAGACAGGCATCCCTACCTTTAAATTGATTGCTTTACCCTTAAGAGAAATACTTTCAAATTAATTTTAAGCAAAAATTTACTGTATGCCACACACGCCCTCTAGACTCAGGGTATGTCTTAAAGCCAAGCTAAGAAGCTAGGTGAGGAGCCACAGGGTATACATTAAGTAACATAAAAGAACAGTTGCCCCAGAGACTGCAAGCTCGGTACTCAGTGTGACTGCAGCAGCATCCCAGGAACCTCTCTCTGCTCAGGGTGAACAGCATCAACTCAGCTCACCTAATTACTCTTGCATCTGTTTCACCCTGTCTCCACCCCCACACCTATCCTCTTGTTAGAACGTTATATATTTAGAAACTAGTAGCAATTATTCTTTTCAACAATTAACATCAAATCCCAAACCTCTTACAGCACCCAGACAAAAATATTACTCTAATATAATTAATTCCATGTAGCTCCTCCTTCCCTCATAACTCTTTGCTCATTTACAGCATAGTTGCATCTTCTTATGTGCTTGCTAACAGTACCAGCATTCTTGTAGTTCTGGCAATAGACAAAATGATAAAAATGAAGTCAATAAAATTTGCATGTACAAAAGATAAATAGCAAAGCTAGGAAAAAAAAAAAAGAAGGATTTGAAAACCTTGCGCTGGTCTTGTGCTACACTCTAGCTTGCTTCACTTCTATGCAGCTGACAGGTATTTTACTGCAGGTGTTTTACCAACAGCTCTAGGGTGTTATACAGATGACTTCAATGAATAGAAAGTGCCTTTGAACTTATCTGATAAATATTGAAACAATGGAGAACATAAGGGAAGTACCTTCTCAAAGCAGGTTGAAAGCACTTTTTCTGAATGCCGTTTCTCCTCAAATGGGTTTATACTTCTCTTCTTCTATAACAGTACTAATCTCCAAAATAAATAAAATAAAATAAATGCTTTGAGATTAAAGGCAACAGTTCCGGTCCGATAAATAACAACATAAAAACGGCACCCTTGCACTCAGCAGATCTGCCTCCGGTGTGCAGTCGGGAGTGATTGCTGCTGACTAGTGAGATAAATAAGGTTCTACTACTTTCATGCTTGTTTGAAACAGGATATTCACTGCTATTGTTGTGCAGCAAACTGAATACTACTGTCTTCTATATAAAGCTAAGTTCTTCATTAATTTTCAATTACATATCTGCACAGTTCTTGCTGCACCACTCAATGACAGGTAATGGGATACAGAGACAACGTCAAAGTATGCTTTGCTCTGCACAAACTTCATGATGTGAAAACATTCCGGAAGGGAGATCGGTCTATGTGATTTGCAAATGGTTAATTCAGAGCCAAATAGAAATTCCAGCCTTGTAAACCTGCTTTAAAACAAGTACTTTCCAGATTCAAGGACTGCAGTTTTTCTTCATAAAACGCTACAGATGCAAGCAATCCTAAAGGGGGGAACACTAGAGCAACGAATCAGTAAGCAAGTGCATTGGTATAAGAGATGTAACAAGCAGTTTTCACTGCCAAAGTTCAATGTCACATATGTGGGCTGCAGGTATAGTACATAGAATAAGAATACAACATACACATATTATACATAAATACCAGCTCATCATCTCAATGAAGACTATAGACCAGAAAAACTATTTTAACTTATGATAACTCCTTTAACACACAGAATATGGCTAAATTGTATTTTACAGGACTGGTTAGTAAGTGATTGAAAAGAAACAGGCCGTGCAAGTTCTCAGCATTCAAATTGGCAAGCTACCACTTCTTAGAAACTATTAGGAGAGAAAACATATGCTTGAAAGTGAGAGTTTAAAATATTTTGGAGTATATTTTGAGAATACTTAGAATAAATAACTAGTAATAGTGCCTGCTCTTTGGAACCTTGAAGTCAGAGAGATAAGGAAGCCTCTGAAAGAAGAAATGGATGGGAAAACAAGAAGCCTGGCTTCCAGAGTCTCCCAGGATGCACAGACAAAATACATCACCATTATTTTCTTACCGTTATCTGACTTGAAGCTCCTGAAAGCCAACTATTTCTCTTAAATCAAATACAGCATACACCATATTCCCATCTGGAAATGCCTGCATCTTTAGTAACATCTCAGTAAGAAGTTGGTGTTGCTGCTGTGTGTCACGCTGCCATTTTTTTCAGAAAGTCCACCCAAAAATAATTATATCAAGCCTGAAATTTCTTATAAAGAAGCCAAACAGTATTTTACTCTTTAAGCTAAGAAGGTCTGCCATATTAGTTTTCTTTTTTTTATATTGGTTTCCTGTTTTAAAAAAAAATAGAAGCCTCAGTGAAGTAGTAGTAAAGACTTCAATAAACTCCATTGTACATCTTAATGAACAGACACAAATATTGAATTAGTAGGCGATATTTCTTCTAAAAAAGCATTATTAAAAACACTTGATTTGTGCCAGTAATGATATACATGCTTGTGATATGTCAGATCCATTTCATGCCACCAAAGAACAAATCAAAAACTTAAGGCAGAGAACAGAAACAGAACCACTAAAAGTTTCATGTTGTTACTAACAGTCAGAGTTTCCCATTCCTTCCATATTTCAGAGGATGGTTGACATCAACAAAATATTTTCCTTACATTGAGAGTCCTAAAATGGTGCCAAAAAAAGATTAGAGGAACTTGTTCTCTTTTTTGTTGCATCTATAGGTCAGACACTTTAGAGTTTTTGGCACAGAATAAACTAAACTAAATCAACTTCTCTCAAATTCATGGCTTTTTATGACTCAAGCTGCCAAGCCTTTTAGTTATGTCAAGCTTCTGCAAGAATTAAATGCTGTTCAAATTAACCTGGCTTAAAGGGCTGGGTCCTTATCGGGTGAATACCAGCACAGCTATCACAAGTTCAGCAGCTCTGCAGCCATTGCACCCTGGGGCTCAGAAGAGCTGTCTCTGGTCCAGGACCAAATCCTGCCAGTGCTCCTCTTCAAGCCAAGGTAGCTCTGGGGAGAAGAGGGAAAGCTTCTCTCACAGGTTCACCTTCCCACACTTATTTATTACCGTTGCTACATCCTTCATCCTGATAATAAAGGCAGCTGTCCGAGCTGCTCAGAGATGGGCAACGTGAGGGTGAATCCCAGGAAGGGTACTAACAGGAGGTGGTAGGACCGCAGGCTTGCAATGCATCTTGATGCAATCGCAGGCCTGGGATGCACCATTTTGGTACAGGAGAAATGCTATTTTTAAACACCTCTCTGTTCATACGTAGGGATACCACCTGTGCAACATACGCTCACATACGTATATGCTCCAAACATTTGCACACCAGAAACAGTTATAGCAACTTATTTTCATGATATGCATATGATGATATTTGGTTAAAAATAAATAGATATTTTGGTGAGAAACTGCCATGGAAGAAAAAAGTATCGCTATTCCACTATTTCAAAGCGTGAAAAACCACTTCTATCTATCCCTCCCAGGGCAGGTTTGGGATTATCCCTGGTCCTTTCACCAACTGCAACTTCGTTAGCCTGGGCTGACACATTCCACCTTTCTGAAACATTTTACATCTGGCTTCTTTTACACCTCCTAAATCATGGAGTGCAGCACATCTTCCACAACAGGAGGTAGATGATTTCTCTCCATGCTTTACTTTCTCTCACACGAGACTTTGCAAGCACGTGTTCTCAGTCAGCAGGCAAGCGACAGGCTGATATTGGGAAAATGTCCTTTTACATCCCTGACAGTCCAATAGTAGCATATGGCGCTCTCTTGTTTCACAAGGAATCACCGAGAAGTATTTTTTGCCAGTTCTTATGACTCAAGTAGAAGACAGAGACAAACTGTCAGAGTGTATCAGCAGATGTTCTCTTAAATTCATTACTTGTTTCCTTGTTTGGGCTTGATGAGCATAACCTGATAAGTGGCATTTCTCTACCTGCTAAACCAACCTACTGTACAAATAGCTTTTGCCTTTGTGCATGGCCTCAGTTTGGATCACATGCATACGGTACAATGAAGAAATACATTAAAGTTCTCTCAGGTAAGCCGGTTCATCCACACAGTGGTACACTGAGATTTTCGGTCCAGTCTAAAAGCAGCAATGCCTGGGCATCGCTATACCAACGCTGCTGTGTTGTCGCTGCTTGTGCTGGCTAGATATCTTAGTCCGTAGCTACACATAACTGTTTTGGTAAATGTGACAGAGAACTTCCTTTGGAAGGGACCTGCCTGCAACTCCGCAATCAAATACCACACGCTGCAGGAGTGGATGGATTCCTACTGGGCAGGCACTTCCCAGAGTGCAAGTGCATCACTGTGTTAAACCTAAACATAGAAAACATGGATCACAAAACTCAAATCACCTTATAAACCTAGTATCCTGGTTTCAGCTGAGATAGAGTTAATTTTCTTTATAGTGGCTGGTATGGTGCTATGTTTTGGATTTGTGCTGAAAACAGTGTTGATAACACACTGATGTTTTAGGTGTTGCTGCACTAGTCAAGGACTTTTCAGCTTCCCATGCTCTGCCAGGTGCACAAGAAGTTGGGAGGGGACACAGCCAGGATAGTTGACCCAAACTGCCCAAAGGGCTATTCCATACCATATGATGTCATGCTCAGTATATAAAGCTGGGGAAGAAGGAGACGTCTGGAGTGATGGCATTTGTCTTCCCAAGTCACCATTACGCGTGATGGAGCCCTGCTTTCCTGGAGATGGCTGAACACCTGCCTGCCCATGGGAAGAAGTGAATGAATTCCTTGCTTTGCTTGCGTGCGCGGCTTTTGCTTTACCTATTAAACTGTCTTTATCTCAGACCATGAGTTTTCTCACTTTTACCCTTCTGATTCTCTCCCCCATCCCACCGGGGGGGAGTGAGCGAGCAGCTGTGTGGGGCTTAGTTGCCGGCTGGGGCTAGACCACAACACCTAGCACACAGCTGAGCTAGCACATTAACAAACATTAAGGACTTCAGCACTTCTGTTTCCATACCCCAGAGTACCTCTCCTGGCTATCATCATCTATACACCTCCCTAAGCAGCTCCCTCTATCATCACCTTTTTCTCCCCTTCTTGAACCGCTCACTTGCCATGGAGAATCAGGTGAAGCAGCAACGTGTTACACACGCAGTAAGAATCCCTTCAATTCCACCTCTCAGAACTTTAAAAAGTTGTTCTGCCACCTGCATTTCCAATCCGCAGTCAATTTTTGCTTTCTGAAATGACTGTGAATAAAGCTCTATGGGGCCCTGTGTTTGTTAAAACACTTCAGAACCTTTGCTCTTTGCTACTCAACACAGTTCTTCAGTAAGAATCTGGGTACTTTCCTAGCCTTTCGGGGGGGGGGAGTTCTGAAAACCACCTTTTTTCCTGAAGTTCCACTACCCCATCCTCACTTAGGAATAACAGCAGGGAGAAGTCTCTCCAATGCCTCCTCCCGAGCAGGCCCAGCACCCCTGCAGGGGACAGGGAGAGGATGGACACACAGACTACACGGCTCACGTGCAACCTGTGCAAGAGCTGCTGCTAATGGGCATCAAAGCTAAAGCTTCCTCTGTCCCTCTGGAAAAAAAAAAAACATGCCCTTGGTTGTTTAAAGGTTTCACGTAAGCATTTTCAATCTTGAAACAGGAAAAATTTTCAGCAAAAAGCTTTGAAACTGAATTCCTTTTCAACAAAAGTGACTGGTTTGGAGAAGTGATTGCTCAAGGTATACAGGCCCCCTCACCCCACATCACTGCAAACAGATTCTCAAAGAGCTTCGGCTCTGGATGGGCAGTTTCTCCATTTAACACATCCACTGATCTGCTACCATGTTCTCATTTTGTATTTCTGTTTAAAAAGTTAAAAAACTATGTGTCCTAATTCATAAGCAGTATGATAGTTCTGGATTTTTCAAGCATTTGTTAGTACAAACAGAATTAAAATATGTTTAAGCTCAGCTGCAAACAGATTTTAGTAGACACTAACAACTCAGGTAGCAAAATAAATAACAATATTTTTTCTAGGCTAACCCTGATGTTTGGACAGGTGTCTGGGATTTATATGACATGAAGTATTCACATCTGTGCATTAAAGCTGTCATCAACTTATAATACTTTTCCCTCCCTCCTGATTTGGATAAAACCAGAAACAAAATACCCACTCACAGTTCTCAGAGTTACCTCCTTGACTGATCACAGAAGTGAATAACCGGACTGATTTTTTTCTTCCAACTCAAAACACATAAGTGATTAACAGCCCCCTGCACTTTGATACAGTGCTGAAAGGGGGTCTCTTTCTGAAGAGAAGACAGACCTTCTGTTTCTTTTTACAAGCAAAGAAAAAAAAAAAAGAGATGGGAGGAAAATGAAAAAGGAAGCTCCCTGAGGAGAAAGGGTGCTTTTAGTTTTGTTTCTCCATGCCTCTTTCATCGCAATTTAAATTTGCATACCCTGTTTTTCCTGAGAAGAGAATGGGTGACTGGAAAACCAGTACACTGATATACATTTAAGAAAACATTTAAACCAAAAAACTCATTAAGGTTGAAAATTTATTCATAAGACGCTCTACTCGGTCCTACTCTTAGAGAGGCTGCTACAAGTCAGACTTCCTCAGTGCTCTTCATTTTGTCTGTAGTCCCGCACTTTCATTCACATGATTTCCACCAGCCTCGCTCTCCTTAAATTATGAGCAAAACTGGCAAACGGCAGGACAGCAAAGGTGAGGTTTACGAGCTCCAAAGGAAAAAGAGTCCAACCTGGCCCCAGCTGGGAGTGCTGGCTCATGGGGAAGAGGCAGAGCCCCGTTTCATTGCTTCCCATCCATTATTCATCCCTCCTCTATTTCAGTATGAACCAACTCTGCTAAGCCAGAGCACGACCAGGGCCCATCATGAAGGATTTGTCTCTAAGCTCAGTTAATTAGCCAGTGTAATCATCAAATGTCTCCCTTACCATTGGTTTTCTCTTTTTATATCAACTTGTAGCTTAAGACTCTAGCCAATGTTATCTACTTTTGATATTTTATATGTTGTGAGTTACTAACTACATGGATTTAGATACATGCAAGCCACCTGAAAAAACTCAGGCAGGCAGAAGTTGCTGATGGCAGAGCTGAAACCACTGATACCTTTGACAGAGCAGAATTTTTAAAGACTAAGCAGGAGCAGATGGATGGCAGCACCAGCTTAAGCGTACTATAATCACTCAGTTTTAGACGGCTGTTAAACCAATGAATCTCTGCAAAAATCCATGCAGGATACTGTAAAATAATCTGAGTATTTACTGTGTATTGTAAAGTTATAAGGTGTTATATTTAAATAAAAATAAATCAGAAACCATAGTACAGTGAGATACTTTGGAATAAAAGTAAACAAATGCCAATTACAGCCCTTTTACTAAAACAAGCACTTAACTAGTATTGGCAGAAGCTAGATAATGATAAAGACACACTAAGATGCTAAAATGGTACCTGATTTGTTCTTGGTGAATATCTAAACACTGACACTTATTCTGGTGAGTCCTAGTGCCTTGTACATTTTGATTCTAGGTGTGCTTTCATAATCCTTATAAAAAACAGGTTTGAAACAAAAATGTTTGTAACGAGGAAGCAAAATAGGGACTAGCATCCCTCCTGTATACCCACTCCAAAACATCTTCAGGAGCATATTAATCTCTCTCAGACTCATAGCTGCTATTATCCAAAGCCTTCCTTTCTCAGTGTTTTGTGACCGAAAAAAGAAAAAGAAAAGAAAAAGAGATCAAATTGTTAAATCTAGCTTTTTCTGCTTCACTCTGTTTAATTACTTATTGAAAGGAATTCAGACTTCATGAGTTTGAAGCAAGCATTCTTCAATGCCATACACCAGTGTAAACCCCAGAACACAAAGCATGGTAACAAGGAAAAAAAATTAGTTTCAGAAAGAAAAAAAAAAGAAAAGAGTGTAGTTTTTCCATGTGTTCAGGTCCCCAATTACTATTTAGTTACTTGAAAGCATCCCCTTAGCTCATGTTCACAACTTGTCTTTGGAAGCTCACTAAAAGCTTTAAATAGTGCATAGTAAACAAATACACACACTAAAATAAACCAAAGTTCTCTTTCTAAAGCAAAATAATTAAAACCACTGCTGTAAAAAGTAACTTTGTTTCAGTTAAGTCTGATGAACTCCAAGTAGTATTCCTTCTTTGCACTAAAGGAAAATATACAATATTTTAAAAATATAGAGGAGTTGACATTGTCTTTTTCAGGAAAGGAGGAGGGGGAGGCTGGGTGCTGCAGAGAAGGAAATTGAGGGATAGAATAAATCCAAAAGTAGGGCAGCCATCAGTGTTGCATCTGAAGTAGTCATCACCGCTCACCAAGCTGCTGCAGTCTATGCACTAGTACTCTGAATTCATGTTAAAAGGCATTCAGATGCAGGGGAGCTGCAACTGGGAATCCTTTAACGTGACTCAGGATGCACAGCACATAGCTGTTAGATTCAGGGCGTTTTAAAAATACATAGAAAATTTCTAAAAATCCTCTTAAAAACATCAAGTAGGGTTGTTGGCAATTTAATAGCTTTACTGATATGTTAAAATATTAATACTCAAACTATTTAACACAAATATTGTAAGATAAAATATTAAAGCATCAATATTAAACATACTTAACTGTGCAAAATAAACCAAAAGTACCAATATCAGGGTAAGGTGACTAAACACAGTTTTTTCCCAAAAATTTGGGAAGACATTCAGGCCAATTTACAAATTTTAAGAAAAAAATAAGGTTATAAGCAGCTACAGTCAGATTTAACCTGAAGTAGAAAGCACAATTTGCATCTTTAAAACACTTCCTATTAATATCAACTTCACTTCTTTTAATAAAACCTCAAACTTCAGTATCACTGGGTTTTTAATTCAGAATTCAAACTTTAATAATGTTCTCCAAGTGCCAAGACAGGATCTCCTGAAGACATATCATTCCACAGCAATATTTTCTGAAATGTCACATCAGCTAATAAAAAACAACACGTAATGAGAAGCAGACTGTGAAACAAATGGGGGGCCCGGGGGGGGGCGGTTCAAGTCTCTCCTGTGTAGTTTGAACCAGATTTTGAGTATAAGGAGTTTGAGCAAAAAGCCACTGATGCTGAATCACAGTGTTCATTCCTGGGGCTGGCTGAACACGGGAGGGGAAAAAAGTTGCAGCTGCTTCTGCAAGCACTAGGACTTCCAGAGGTCTGTATTTAGCACCATTACTATACACAAAGTTATTTCTTAGCAATTTGGTCAAACACAGACTACGTGGTCAACCCACTCCTTAATTAGATGACTAATTCTGAAGGACAAACAGTAATATCCAGCAGCACACTGACATCCGAAGGATGAAATGACTGCTTCTAGCAAATGAACTGAGAAGCCAAACCGGTCAAAAGGCAGTATATCCTGTGCTTGGGAAAAAAATATTACCAAAACCAAAATTAAAATCTAGTGCAATTAAAAGGGCCAATGTCAAAACAGTGGGGTAATACTGCAGTTCAGTCCGGTGTGGCTCCACTAATTTCCCACAGGCTGATTCCAGATGGCGAGCAGCTCCTGCCCCGTGTGCCACCTTCCCTCCTAGGAAAAGGGGAGCGGGTACTTGGGAGCATCCCTGTGTCCCACGTCCCTACAAGCCCTCCTTTCCAAGCAAACAACCTGGCACTCAGACCCAGCTTGCTCCTCTCTTCATCCCCAGCAGGACCAAAGCTGGTGACAATATAGGTGTGGCCCCACATTTACATCTGTGAGTCACTGCCCTGTGACGATAACCACAGAGCACAAAGGGACTCTCAAAACCCCAATCTCTGGACTGCCCAATCATACAGCTACCGAACCGAACTTAACCTACCATTGCTCAAAACTTGAGTATGATTTTCTCCCATCCTGTGGCACCCTTTTTTGCTGTCCTCTTTGACAATTTAGTTGTGTGAGAAGAAAGCAAGGGTTGGTAGCTTTATCAAATTAACACCCAGGTTTCCTCCAGCGCAAACAGTAAAGGATATACTACACGAAACAGTCCTCAAAGTTCAGTTCAGCAAGAGAACTTAAAAAACACAAAAAACCCCCAAACTACCACCATTTTCAGCTTTGTCATTATGAAAATGACTGAGCCAAAGATAGCATGATAGGTGGGCCGGCCATAACCCTGTCTCTGCCGTTCAGGTGACCAGAGTACAAAGTGTTTCACACAATCTGGAAGGAGTTTCTATTATTGGAATACAGCAAGATATAGGCTGAACAAGGTGTCATAAGTTACCTCGGACTTAGGCCTTTCATATTGCTCAAGAATGTATCGATAAGTACTTTAATTCAACCATTTCCAGTTAGGAAAGGAAAAAAAAAAAAAAGCAAAGCTTAATGGAGAAATATTAGCAACAACAGTAAATTAAAAGCAAACGTACCTGGATCCACTGCAATGTATTTCCTGCTCTGGGGCCAGAAGCCCCTTCCTTGTCTCTATGGGATGGGCAGCTGCTCTGTTCCTACTTTTAAGATCTTGATGATCTTACCAAATGTTGTTAAGAGCTGGGAACAGGCAACGTGCCAGGCAGAAACAATCAGCTGAGCCCCGGGCGGTGGCGGGCTGCCCCGAATCACTGCCCGCCCGTGCCCTTGACGGGAGGGTCTCGGGCACGAGGAGCAGGCTACCACCCGGTCGCCTGCAGGAGATTTAGGAAGCCCGGGTAGGTGAAAACTCTCTGCATCACCAGTGTTATACGGTTTAAAGTAAGAGCGTGAGATAAATAAGTTGGCTTTTTTCCTCAGCTCAAATTAAAAATGTAGATAGCGGCTGGCAAAGGGTGTTTTCCGAGTACTGCCTTAGGGATGGGTGAAAGGCAGTCAAGGTAAAAGTCAACAGGACCTTTAATTAATTCTTGATCTCAAAGTCATCTTTGTCACTATCACAGACAGCAAAATGAAAACCAACACGCAGCTCCCTAGCCATTATCCACATTGGTCACAACTATTTATCAATATCCGCTGAAACAGAAGGGAAGAGTGAAAACTACTTGGGGTCTTGGGTTGAGAGACTGGACCCCATATCAGGCACGTGACACCTGTGCCCCCACATACCCCTCCTGCACTCCTTGTTCTGGGGGAGAGGGGTGGCATTTGGGGAATATTTTTCCTTTTCCATTTTCCACAGGAAAAAGTTCTACCCCACACTTTATCTCCCAACTCCTTATGTAGGATTTGCATTCTCCTATGAGTGCAATAACACCCACAGACATTAATGAGAAGTAAATGACGGCTGCACACAGGGATCCACTGCAGGCACCCACGGGCACTGCACAAGGGATGGGGTCTGACCCAGTCCCACACTCATCCAAACCAATGTTATGCCCCTTTCCAAAGGGCGCTTTCTCTTACCTCCCTCCTTCTCCAGTCCCAGCAGGGCTATGGTCCATGGCTACACATCACCTCTTAAAAAAAGCTCCTCCTCCCTCCTCCCAAATTCACAGCTATCTTCAGTACCTATTGACAGACTTAAGTCCTGTTTAAAGGTTACAGCTGAAACCAGTGACTGCGCTAAGTCAATGGGAAAACATTTGACTAATCTGTTAGGCTAACAGAAAAGCCCTCAGAGAAAAGGCCCTGCACGTTCCTACTTCCTGCTCGGTACCACTGATGCTTGATTTGCTCCGAGCTGAAACAGAAGCTGCTCCTGCAACAACAGCAAGCATCGCACGTGCCGTGGGCACAGCTCAACAAAAGTGCAGGCATCACTTCAGGACTTCTCCTAGACCAGAGGCAGCACTACTGCTTGTTGCCACCTTGGAGATGTCCCAATCCCACTTGCACACGTCATCCCTAAAACAGGTTATCTTGCGTAAAGAAAATAACATCTCAAGAAAGCTGTGTCTCATTCTCCCCCTTAACTGGATTCACTGTGGACCCTCACTAATTCATATCTCAATGACTCCTTTTCCCAGCCTCTAAAACCAGGAATGTTCCTGCCTGCTCTCATCACAGGTTGGCATTAGAGCTCCTCTCTCAATGGTTATGACAATTCCAGGTGAAATTTAGTACGGAAATATTATTTTAGTACAGCACTTAAAACAAGCGATTCACTATTCAAAAAGAATTTCAGTTCAATTACAAATGATATATCCACCAGTGTAAAAAAAAACAAAACAAAAAATCCCACAAACAACAGATCAGATTTAAGCCAAGTTCTTTCCTTCAATACAAAACTCAAAACAAGTCTTCTACTGCAACATCTACTTGCAAGTCTACACATTGCCTCCAAGCCTTTACTATATGCTGAAAGTCATTAGAAGCAACATGCTTCATTACTTTTGGGACAAAAATCCTAACCCTTAGAAAGAAAATCCTTAGGATTAAGATTGTGTACTCACAGCTAAGACCAACCTGAACTGGACATTATTTTATCAACAAAATAAACCAAAAGTGTGTAAACCTTGTAGTTTGGTGTCAGGAAAATCACTTTGAATGAAGCTTAAGATTGCTGGGATAATCACATTTTCATCATCTCAGAGGAAACAGATTCTGAAGGTCTACAAAGTATAGGTGATATTAATGCTTTAAATTCTCACAGAAGTAATCTTTTACAAGACACTTTACTGCTAATAAGCTATAAATGGTCAAAGGGCCAACAGTCTAGTATTTATCAATGTTGTACACCATGCACTAATTTTGTTACGTACTTTGACAAACAACAATCAAAATCATTAAAATCCTCAAATAGCAAACAACACATTCTTTCATAGTTAATAATACATTATTTCAAAGCTCCACCTCAAAAAAAAAAAAATTAACACAGAGTCAGGCAGTATGGACACTCAAGATATTGCTTCACCTCTTCCCTAAATGACAAATAACTTTGCATATCAGCAGAGGTGTCATCTTCTTTATGAGTTAGGTATTGTATGAAGTTCCTCATTGAGTTTTCCAAGGGCGTTAACCAAGAATTCCTTTATTTACCAAGTAAATGGTTACCTCGTTTCTGTGCAAAATCTATCTATTGCATTCGAATTTTACAGCGGTGAATACCATTGCAAAAGGGAAGAAGAGAATCAAAGTATGGCTACTCACAGTAGTTTAACTGAAGGAATAATGAATTTAGTATCAACAAAACACTAAACTGCTGTATATTTCAATGCAAATAACATCGCTTTACAAGGTAAACATCGAGACAAGTATTGCAGTCTTTTCAAAGCCCCTGTGACCAAGGTCAATTTTATTATGCTGTGATACCACAAACAAGGACTTTTAAAAGGTACACTTGCCTACTTATTGCCATTTTTTAAGCATGCAATGTGAAAGAATAGAGAAAAAAAAATAACCTAAACTTTCAAAGCAGAACAGAGAACAGCGAGAATTCCTAGTGAAATGAATACTGCTTGCAGAATTATGTTTTCTAGTCTGCTTTGAAAAATCTCAACGCATACATTTTGGAACACTGTTGATATGAAATCAAGCACATAAGATCACTAACATGTATTATGCCAGAATCCTATAACATTTCAACTGCACTTATTAAATCCCTACCAAACTTGTCAAAGGGATTTTCTACAGAGATTTTTGTGAGCATCAGGAGCATTATATAATTCGATACCACCTCTGTGGCTTCCTATGTAAACCACAAAGTTCACCTCACATTTTCTATCAACAGCACAGGGTCACGCTCTGCTACTTCAACAGCAAGCATAGCACCTAACACCTGAGCATGGAACGATTCAAAGCACCAAGTGACAGGTTACACATATCCTGGAAGCAACAGAAAGTCAGACAGGACACACACAGCCAAAGCTTCGCTTTGCCAGGCCACCCAGGTCTTAGGTACCAAGCCAGAAGACTAAAGGGCTGGTTAAAAACACTTGGGAAGTACTGAGCTCACCTGCATAATTTTGAGGAAAAGCCCAGAGCAGAGAGCAGCTGCTCAAACCAAAGGTGGAGTGTCTGAACAGCAACAGATCTCAGGAACTCCTTCCACTTACAATCACCTACAGGAGCAAGCCTAATCTCTAAGATAAGTTATAAGCAGCACCTGAAATGTTTTGCTGGTTCAATAATGAGAGTTTCCTTGCCAGCAAAGAATGGAAATAAGCCCGGTGAAGAGCCAGGAGAGAAAGTGATCCCACACACACACATATGCAGGAACACTGAGAAGTACAGAACGGAGGAACTAATTGGAAGAAGGAGCAGGGAAAGGGGACTTACAGTGGCTTACAGTTCCTTGACTAATTGTATTTTCGATCGATAATGAATCGATCGATAATGAATTTAAAAAGCAGGTTTAACGGAAAATGTTTAAGTGATGGGAAAAAATACATCCTTATGAGTAAAGATGAACAGTGTCATTCTAAACACCTTCTATGACAGCACAGAGGAAGATTTTTCAATTTGGTTGTTTGTTTTTAAATAATACAATCCATTAGGCAATGAACTAGTTTAAAATGAGACACTGCTTTTCTAAATGGTCACATGGTAGAAAGGGTATTTTTTCCACTTTTTTTTTTTTTGTTCTTAAGAAGTCAAGTAACAATAATAAGAAGAAAGAGTTCTGGTATGAATTTCTTCGGGCCTCGCCTTCTCCAAACAAGAATAAGAAGAATGAGAAACAATTTAGCACCTGTAGAATAAATATTCTGTTTTTTTTTTTTCTTTTTTTAAAGCCTAAATATAAGATTAGTAAGAACTATAAGAAAAATTCATTTACACAAGAAGGAAAAATCAACAGCTTTATTTAAATAAGAAAAGCAATAGGACAAGGAATAAGAAAAAATGAGCCCATCATTGCAATACACAACCATGACGAGTCAGATGTTTGATCCATTTGCTTTAATATTTTGCATGTGTTAGCAGCCAATGCTCCATGGTTGACCACAATATAAAGCAGGTGATCTTTGTGACCTCTACTAAGAATTTCAGAGAAACTCCCTTCCTCACCCTGCAGAGGGATCAGCATGGAAACAGAAGAAAGAATGATACCCTTTCTCTTTAAAACCTGAAACCTTCAACTGGTGCTTGCAGTTCAGCGTTGTAAAGCTGTACAGGTGTATCAATGCCTTGTCAGTGTCCTGAACTTCAACTCTTCCTTTTCGCAGAAGGAATGTGCATTTCCTTATTTGCTATACAGGCCATATTTTTCTGCACTTCACCTCTGTTAAAGGAATTATTAGCTGCCACCAGCCACACCTCCCTCTAAACAGGCAGGTGCCAAAGTTCATGAGTTCCTGAAGCTCTGGGCAGCTCATAAGCCTACTCAACACAATTTGATAGGAACATATCGATACTGTGTAAGCTGTCAGCTGAATCAGATCCCTATTTATCAGCAATTAAGTCTACCAAGAAAGTAGCATAGCAGTCTCCTCTTTGCCCGAAATGCTGTTCAGCCACAGAAGACAAAACATTGATGAAGCCCTGTGTTACAAGGTGCACGTTGCATGACCTGCGTGAGAGCTACGGTATGTTAGCAAGGGCTCTTAAGCCATGGAAACAACGCTGACAGAGATGAAATTGGATGGATATTAGGAGCTTGGCAATAAATATGATGCCTTGCCACATACCTGGCTTCAAACAGAGCAGCCTGTGCCACAAAAGCTGGTATTGCAGGTTTGCCTTGACCTAAGCGTAGAGCAACTGAGGAGTGAAATGTAAATTACGCCAGCAGAAAAGTGGGTATTCTTTGAAATCGCAGAGTGTGATTCAGCCAGCCATGCCCTCTCTTACTGACACGTACATGCGTTTGAGTGACCAGCTGCAAAGAGGAGACCAACAGCAAGCGGCACGACGCTGACTACGACAAGCGTGCGTTCCTCTCCTTAAAGGAAAACAACAGATAATTCCTAAGGTAGCTACCCAGTTACTTAACATATACTGCCCACAAATACAAAAAAGCAGATGGTAGAGGAAATGGATACAGTTTTGTGTGTCTCTAAAACACACATACACACCATCACAAGTGCGAACAGCTATAACTCGGTATTTAGCTGGCTGCTGAGGATTTCAGCGAAGTGGCAATCTGCAGAGGCTTCTGTGCACACCTCAAACAGTCAGGCCACCAAAAAAGTAAATTTCGTACAGCCCAGTGAAATTTCACATGGTACAACTTTATTGCAGTAGTGTTTGACTACGCAGGAGATGAAAGTAATTTGGCTCCAGGTAAATAAATTTAGTAATTAAGTACCCAAAATGTACTTAATTTTGGATACTTACACTTGGAAACAAACGTAACCTTTAGCTCATTGCTACTACATGACAGATGATATTTGGTTACACAGTATGCTACTATATGGTGCTTTTGGGGAATACTGTATGTGAATAAATAGCACAGAGCAGTCTTTTTACTTTTCCCCCTAAACAAGACTTCCCAGATGCAGCAGAGAACATTAAGAAATTCTGCATGGCTTATAGCGGGCTGTATTTCACCTCACTTACTGAAAGGATTTCCAAAAAAAGTAAACTCTCCCATCTATAACCTAGGCTGCATTAGAAGAAATCTTATAGGTAAAGATATTGGCAACAACAGATCATAGTAAACATTTTCATAGTTTACTTTTTCTATATGTCAACAGGTCATTCATATAGAATTTCTAAATAAATCAATAAAGTGGAAGAAATTTCCATCTCCAAATAATAGAGTATTTCAGCTTCTGCTATAATAGCTACAAAATAAACTGAGGAACTGCAATAATGCTGACATAGGATCACTTGCTAAGATGTGCTACATGAAAATTGGGTTGCTAGCATCCTCAGAATGTTTTGCTGTCTATCACATCCTTATTGGCTCAACCATTACAGTTTCAGACCTTCACCAAGAACTGCAGTGATAAGAGAGATCACAAAACCGTTCAGTCAGCACTGTCTGTTCCTTACCCCATTCCCAGCTCTGCATTTCCAGGAACAAGGTATCTGTGCACACCTGATAAAAATTAAACCAGATACTAAAATGTTACTCGCAACTACTCATGAAAATACAAATCAGAAAAAAAATAAAGTTTTACACAGCACTATTCATACTGCTCATGCTATGAATTTATCTCAGCAATATAAACATTAAACCTGTATTCAGCCACAAATATTCACAAAACATATTATTCATCTAGTTTCAAGTGAGAAACTAAAGATACAGAGTACCCAAACACCAATCAGCTTTTCTGCTTAAAGCATACCATGGTGCCAAAAAGCTGATTTTTTTAACCCAGTTTTAAAAGCCAAAGGAAAAGAACCTGGTTTTAAAAACTAATCATTTCATCCTTAATGATCAGTACAGTCTAGACAAGGCATTGAGAATTTCATTCATAATCCTCTTAGATATTGGTGCCGCCTCTTCAAATATCCACGCAGCGGTGGGCTTGGCATCGCTGCCTGTTCATACTGAGCCTGGAGAAGGACGCGAGAGCCGAGCGGGCTGGTGCTGCCCACAGACACCCCCCGAGCTTCTGCGCGGAGACGTCGCACCGCACAGCTCCTGCTGATGTGGGAAGCCCGTCCCTTTCAGCGTGCTCTCCACGTTCGCCTCCATTTCTCTACGTGGGAAGGGAAAGAAGAGTTTTCCTCTTTCCTCTCCTGACAAATCCCTCCCTTCAGGCCTAACTCGTGAAGTCTGAAAAGTTGAAATCAGAACCCAGCAGTTTTCAGAGGTCTGAGCGCTCCCAGTGAGGAGGGACACATTTGTCTATGGCTTTGCAGAACAAGGTTTTTCACTTGCTCACTGGTGCACAGCTTTTACTGCTTGTTAGGTTAAATGGTGAAGGACCAAATACTTGCTCTGTGTCTGCAGCTAATTTACAGATCCTGTGTGTTTATAATCCAAAGTCCCAAGTGGGCGTTCAACTGAGTGCCAGATCTTAATAACTGTATTTTAACTCTATTAAGTATTTTAAAGGAAGACAACAAGACACTGTCAGCTATTAAGCAGGGGCATTCCCCTGCTAAGTTCTCCGATTAAACACATGCAGGAAAAACAATACACCTAAAGGAAAAAAAGAGCATGTATTTACTCCTTCTGTCAGCCATATTTTCTTAACACAAGCCAACATCAATCAATCTCTTCACTCGATGTGCAATTCTCACCATCTCCATGTGGAACACATTAATGAGTCTACATTTAAAAAAAAAAAATCATCTGTATTTATCAGGCACACAGCGATAACAGGCTCTGGTATATACAATGCAGCTTTCTATACGTCAAAGAAAAGCTAAGAGGTTCTTCTCTTACAATATGATACTGGACACTTCACTTCAATGACACTGTACTAGCTTTAACTGACATAAAATACAAGCTCACAAAGCCACTCTGGGTGTTCTGTTTTGTTGTGGGGTTTTTTTTATTTTTTCCCCCTTCCTCTGTGCTTCAGCCAGCACTGAATTTAGTGTTAATTAAAGTGCTGGCTTGGCACTTGCACTGGGAATGCAGCGGCGATGCAGCTGCACTGTTGAGCAGCAATGCTTGCAGACTGCAACAGCAAAAAAAGAGACGGAGAAGCTTATAGCAGAGAAACACGGGCAGACTTCATCCACTGCGTGAGGTCTCCTGCTGCTGCAGGCGATGTGGGCTGTGGAGACAACGTTTATCTGACCACCGACAAAGGGGAGTCTCTGCGGTTGGAGACCATGACCAAGCCTAGAAATAAAATATGGCCCTCCTACTACAAAAATAAAAGTTTTGCAGTGGCAAAGGAGGCTGCACCACTGTTCTGCTCCTCTAAGGAAGGTTTTTCTTTCCTAAAGTGAAATGATATAATGAAAATGACATACTTAGGTAAACATGCAGTACTCTGGTGAATAAGCTTCTGCTGGTAAGAAATGCTTTTCCATAGAGCTATACACACATCCCAGCACAAGCCCAGTCCTCCCCACAAAACTCTTGGTGAGGAACAAACTGGGGAGAAGGAAAACATGAGAAGTTACCTGTGGATAAGACCAACGGACTGCAGGCCATGAATCAGCTGTTTTCCATATCCAGGATGTAATTTACAGAGAACATTACGGACCAAAGTTTTCACATAAAATTATAAGAACAATTAATGCAGTCAGCAAATGACCATTTGTTGCTCTCAAATGTTGCATTAAATGCAGTTTGCAAAACAGCCTCAGCAGACACATTTCACCCTCCTCTACTTAAAAATGAAAATAAGAAATGATGCACATGTACTGGGGCAAAAAAAAAAGAGGCAGTGTTGTCTCCTTTTGCTGATTTGAATAAGCCGTATCTTTTCCTCTTCAGCTCATCCTCTGAAGAACATTAATCTGCCCCAACGCTACAACCAAAAAATGTAAAGTGCTGGTAACGAGGTTCATCAAAGGGTCAGGATTAAAAAACAAGCAGCAAGCACTGTATGGTTTCTACAAAGCTTACTCCAGGTCATCTTCTAATTTCAGCCTCCATCTGAACACCTATCTGCATGTCAGTGCAAAAGTACTGCTTGTAGCCACTTTGCTCTCCTCTCAGCAGGCTAAATCATGGCTTTACAGAAGAAACTGCAAGGGTATCCCAGAGCCCATCCAAGCACACTTCGCTTTGATTTTTTTTCTTCTCTTTTTGGCAAACAGCGCCCAGATAGTGCTCTGGTGTAATCAGGTCTCCTGACAATGTGAAACTCGCACTTTAAAGACCCCACTGACAGATGGATTCAATTTAAAGCATGACTATGAACAGCTGCTGCTGATCACCAGCTTGTAAAGTGAACTCATTCATCACAAAGTATTTCAAAAGACTGAACTGAAACGGAACAAATGAATTCAAAGAAGTACAGGAGGTGCGGTGTTAGCCTTGGAGAATGTGTCAGATGTAAAAAACACAGCTATGGTACTGCTATTAATTTATTCCTGTGAATGGTGGCTCCACTCTATTAGCAGCATTCTCCAGATTCTCAAAAATCCAGGAGGGGAGCCTGAATAAGGTATTAGAAGATGTAATTAAATACTCCTTACTGAAGGTGATTTTAACTAAGTGAACCACTAAAGGGAGCTGACAGTATGTTTAAATTGTGCTGGGGAAAACTTCAAGATGCCAAGCCTCGAAAAACTGCTGGAGGGAGAGGAGGTTATTTCCCCAAGTGCTCTAACCCAGCAAGAAGTCCCATCAGTCCCATGACTGATGGGAAGTCCCAGAAGTCCCATCCCCCCGCCAAGGGGGGCACGCACTCTGTCCTTGCCACCTTCACTTTAAATACTGCGAGAGGCCTTACTGCTTTTAAAACGTTTTCATCTTCCTCTTTGATCGTTCAGTATGGCTGCAGTCAAGAACAAGACAACCTTCAAAGTACGTAGCCTCACAAATGAAACCACCAATTATGATGGTCTCTGAAGAGATGAGGAGCTGACACAGAACTGAGTAATTCACACTTTTTTTTTTTTGACATTCAGGAATTATGCAGCAAAAGCAGACATTTTAAACTTCACTGTATTTGTCATGGCCACTGGATCACCTCCGAGTGACTCGGTTTTTCCCAGAGTACTTCCTACAAGTTATGGATGGGGCAGTTTCACACACATCGGGAACGAGGGTGATATGCAGGGAAGAAAATTCTCCATGAGCTGCCTCAGGTGGTAATTCATTCTTGCCAACCCTTGCTAGGGTTTCCTAGCAGGGGGGAAACAAAGTTTCCAAGACTTTCTTGAAGGCAATTCTTTACCTGGAAGTGATATTTATAACATCTTCAGACAAATGTACCATCAAAACTATACTTGTACCAGTGCAACTTCATGAAGAAAGCACGAAAGCCTCATGTAGAATGTTCATAGATATATTCTAATTTTCACAGTCACTTTTGTATCAATATGCAGTTGTTACATCAGATTTTCATATCTTCGTATGAAAAACACACTCATCTATTTTGCGCTGCAGTAAATTTAATAACAATTTGTTGTAATATTTATTGATAAATGGAGAATAAAAAGAAACAATACTAACCCACAGATGGTCCCCAGGTTTTTTCCTCAGTATAGAAAATGTAATCTTTGCAATGGTAGGGGGAAAAAAAAAAAAGGAAAGCCCTCTCAGATAATAGCATTTCCCTCTTTCCTTCTACAGAGTACCGCTGTCAGTCTATTTCTCTACCTACTATCCTTCCGCAAGCCCAGATAACAAGACAAAGCTCAGGTGTCATAAGCTTGCGCAAGTAAGGCGTATCACCTACCCTGCAACTCCCCTTCCATGCAATGGAAAAAAGCTACCGCTTTGCCACCACCCAGTCTCCTGCTACCTGGTATGAAAACAACGCGAGGAAGTGATCAGTAGATTAACACCATGTCAATAACTAGCTCTAAGACAACAGTTTTGTTATTTAACTCATTTTGGGGAGCAGCCGACCATTGCCAGGATATCTGCTCAGATGTAGGGGTGAAAAGCCGTGCGCTCAGCAGCATCGTTTTATACGCAAGAACCAAGGCACGCACGCACTCTTGCTCACACACCCTCCGCAAAGGTTATTCATCACCACAGCAACCTCCCAAAACAAAGGTGGAAGCCAATTCAAACAGCCCCGTTCCTCTGATGACGGAGGATGAAGGGTGCTCTCCGCCTGCACCCTACAAAAGGGCTTGTTTGCTTGGGTTTGTTTTTATGTCATTGGATCTCATTTATTAATTGAATTTTCAGCAGCCCAGTATGCATGCCCAGAGCAGAGAATGGCCGTACTTATGCATTAAACAAAAAAATTCTTCTATAGCCCCGGTTAAAAGGACAGAGAAGAACTGGCTGAGGTACAATTCCTTCTTGCCACATGGCTGAGCAAATGCCATACTCTATTACACGTACCCACTGTCACCCCACCTCCCCTGCAGCCTTCCCTACGTACCAGGAATAGCCGCTGTAAAATAAACACCCCACCTAAAACCAAGAAAAACCCCAACCTGTTTAACTACCATTTCTTCCTTCCTCTCCCCTCACTGCTCCTTTTCTTCACATCCTCTTTCACTCTGTGGGAGTTTAATGATTTTGGATATGTTAAGAAAATCCGAGACAGTAAAATAATTGTAAACTCAGCACAAATGAAAAGCCGAGTGTCTCTTCTCTCCCCGAATCTGGAAAGAACAAACCCCAATGCTTCCCCGAGTCACTTGAGGAAAGAGATTATGATCATTTCTAAACCTTTTCAACTGCAAGCCAGGTGGAAAAAAACACTGTCTGTAATGACAAGCTGTCAACACTCAGCGAGCAACGTGGTTCTCATTCGTGACACTGATCCTTCGCCTGCAGAGCGGGGCACGCGGGCATCAGCAGCCACACCACATGCAATGACAATACTCAAAATGCCCAGATTTCTCTGTCTCTCCAAAAGCAAATCCTCCATCTGAGCAGCCAGGTCTTGATGTGAGAATGCCCTCCCTATCTTCAGGATTTAAAAGATAGGGTAACCATGTGTTTTGAAATACAGGATTAAAAAAACCCAATAGATTCTAGGAATTTTATTTTTTAAATGGAAAACACAGGTGATTGGAGCAGATAACACAAAGTCTCAAAGGTTAAGTCCCATTTACTCCCGTCAAGAAATAAGTTAAATTTTGCTGTAGTGAAACCACTAGAAATACCCATCTAGCTTCAGTGATTCCATGGATCTAAGCAAAACATATGCTAGCAAAAGAGTAGTTTGATTTATATCGACTGCTTAAGCTAACAGTTTTCTTAAGTTTCACAATAGTCATTAATAGTTGACCATTAATCATTTGCAGGCTTATGATGGTTTGCAATTTCTGTCAGTGTGTTTCAGCATCCCAGCAACATAAACACCTGGGGCAGGAGGTTCATTTACCTGATTCTGCAATATTTGTATTAGCCAATCACTTTGGTGTAATACTGCTCTGACACCAAAGGATGCCTGTAATTAAGAAGAACTAGAAATGCAAAAAAAATAAAAGGATCAATAAAAAAAAGTATGAGAAAATTCAGGTTACAGATAAAGATTCAAACTGCAGTCTCAAAAGAGCACACTGCATTTGCAGGTAGCAAAAAGCAATAGAGCCGGATTGAAAGCAAAGTGCAAAATGCCGCCTAACCCCAAGCACAGGACACTCTCCACAGACGCTGCACTTGAAGCTCTGTGCTCTATTACTACCACACTCAGAAACAGAAAAAACCTGCATTTGAGCTCACACACTGTCCTTGTTTCAGCTGAGATAATTTTCTTTATAGTGGCTGGTATGGGGCTATGTTTTGGATTTGTGCTGAAAACAGTGTTGATAACACACTGATGTTTTAGGTGTTGCTGCACTGGTAAAGGACTTTTCAGCTTCCCATGCTCAGCCAGGTGCAGAAGAAGTTGGGAGGGGACACAGCCAGGATAGTTGACCCAAACTGACCAAAGGGATATTCTATACCATATGGCGTTATGCTCACTATATAAAGCTGGGGGAAGAAGGAAGGAAGGGGGGGACGTTCGGAGCGATGGCATTTGTCTTCCCAAGTAACCGTTACGCATGATGGAGCCCTGCTTTCCTGGAGGTGGCTGCACACCTGCCTGCCCATGGGAAGTAGTGAATGAATTCCTTGTTTTGCTTTGCTTGCGTGTAGGGCTTTTGCTTTACCTATTAAACTGTCTTTACCTCAACCCTCGAGTTTTCTCTTTTACTCTTCCGATTCTCTCCCCCATCCCTCTGGGGGGAGTGAGCAAGCGGCTGTGTGGGGCTTAGCTGCCGGCTGAGGTTAAACCATGACACACACATTTCTTAAGTGCAGCCACAGGCAAACCCATCAAATTTGGATGCATTCATAGCACAAGGTGATTTACGTCATGGTGTAATCACTACTTGACATGATAAGCAGGCGTTGGCTCACTCAATCTTTATTTGCACAGTGAATTTTCAATGTACCTTGCTGATGATCTTGGGTTTTGAAGGAAGTCTCTCCACATGGAGATGCTTTTCCACCCACGCTGCAGGAGAGCAAAGGTTTTTGCCTTTACCCCATGCTGGCATTCAAGCTTGTGAGTCAGACTGGGACCATAGATATGACAGAGCGCAGCTAGTCTTAAATTTAGGACCTTCCTGACCAAGACATAGACATGCTTCCACTGTAAGAGAATAATTTTATCTACATGAAATTATTAGGCTTCTAGAAAATCTGTGGTCTCTAACTTCTAATAATTTAGAATACTGGTGAAAAGAAGTGCACCTACCCAAGCAATAATGCTTTTAAATAAAATACATCGCTTCAATTACTACCTTGCTTTCTCTATTTCTACACGACCAGAAAATCAATTGCAACAATTTTAAAACCTTTCTCCTCCAAAGCTGCTGGAGTTATCACTGAAGTTGCTATATTATTTAAGTGCTGGGGTTGAGAGTTCTTGAGCAGTATAAAGGAACTGCATCTACCTTCAGCAGCTCCCAAGATAGCAGCTGTTATGCTTGAACTGAAGCGGGAAGAGCAGCGGTAACGAGAATGAGGGGAACTTAAGGACAGGTATCTTCCAACTTGCAAAAATACAATGGATACTTGACAATAGCACCAAATTTGGTTTTCCAAACTTCCCATTAACTAAAACCTACTTGTTTTAGCCTGGTTTAATAGACTACTGGACCTTGAAATAATGTACCCGAGTTCCTTGTTCTGCCTTTGCCTCCTCCAGCACAAAGCCAGCATTACCCTCAATTTTTCAGGCCAGAGTAATTTTCCAACTCCGCTGCTAATCAAGTTAGCATGTATAGCTCAGTATGGCACTGACCTCCAGGTTTTTGTCCAAATATTCTAACGAGCACTCTTAACAACACGGTAAAAACCTGAAAGAGTCAGACAAGAGCCTGGGACATGTATTGCCTTTCCCGCGCCCATCCTTACAGGGGCCGCCTCCTACCTTCTCAAGAAAATAACTTCAAGTGGTTCTGTTTAAAGCACCAATCTTCAACTCTGATACTCATAGGAAGATTCAGTATGAGATGCTGAACTGTTTTGTGCCAATGCTTTAATGGGACTCTATCCACGTACAGAGGGGCTACTTCCCCCAAATTTCACAGAGATGTTTAAATGATTAGCAATAGTGAAGGGCACATATGTTGTTTTTAATAGTGAACGTGTGCTTTGCAGACCAGGCTGCATCTCATCAATAATTCCTTGGTGCAACACTCCTGGGAAGACAGCAGTCAGCCCAGCATGACAGTGTCTTAAATAAAGCAGGGTGTAACAAGGTGCAAGGCAGCACTCCACACATTTGCTGTCAAAGAATCACAGCATTTCAGCTGCTGGAAGAAACAGATTGCCATTGTTTTATCAAGGAAAATCACAGATGGGAGAAACTGACTGGAAACCACCTTCCTCTCAAAAAAAAAAATTGCTAGCTATTATCTTTTGCAGAGAGGGTATGTCTAGTATTGAACTGAAGACAGGACCACGCTTTGGAGGTCAAAACAAGCACACTCTTTTCTTTACAAAGTATCTTCAAAAAGAAGCTGGGGATGAAGTTTTTCTGTGCACAGCCACACAGAGATTTAAACAGGAAAAAAGAACAAAAAAAATGCACTTACATAAAAGGCTTTGGGGAGTTTCATTTTCTATTCAGCTGGAAAGGGAGTGAACAAGCACATACACACACACGCACTTTTAATCATCCTCATGCTGACACCAGCCAGTCTCTATTTCTGTTATCAGAGCCCCACAGCTTGTATTTCCAGGCTACGAAGCGCTAAGGCAGAGGGTATAAAACCTCCTCTGATTAAAAAGGCACGGTGATACTGTCTAGTACAACACACCAACCGCTACAGATTTGAAGCGGCTTCACCAGGGTGTTACTCATTCAGTGGAGGGAGAGGAAAAGAAAGATAATCCATAAACATACAAACAAATAGTAAGGATTTCCTAAGATTAGCTGGTAACCTGGATCACTCTCGTTTTCTCTAAGCTCGTCAGTCATCCTCTGGGAAAAACAAGCAAGGCAGGCGAGTCTTTGCATCCAGAAACTTACAGTTTGCAACAAGGTGCCAGTTGTTAAAGAGACAGAGAGAGAGAGAGAAGCTGCACGTACGTACAACTCACCAGCAAACACTTCTGCAAATGCCGCGTGCCTGGATTAAAACTTCAGCCTGGGTAGATGCTGTCCCTGCCACTGCTTGATTCCACTCAAGTGGCTGGCATCTCTCCAGAGTCACTCAGAAGGCAGCTGCCCAAAAGGACAAATCACTGAAAAAATAGAAAAGAAACAGGTTCAGCTTTGCAATTCCACTGTGCATTATACAATCCGTTAGACTTGCTAAGCGCTGACTTCTTAAAATGTGATTTCCCTTATTACATGAGAGAGGAAGTACATTTCTGATTAGAGTTGATCCACTACTGTCAAATGTGAACTTTCTAAATAGCAGTAATACCAAAAAGAACTCCTCTGAACAGCTAACAGGATCCTCATCGTCAGGATACCTGGACAACCTCCACCCTAAACCCTGCTTTCAAGCACAGTTTGAGGCTGGATCCCTCTTCAAGGGTGGGGTGAGGACTTTACAAAGCCATGGACCTGACAGGCTCAGCAGAACTGAGAAGGCTGCAAACCCAAAGGGAACAAGAGCGTAACACGTTCGTAAACACATTTTGTAAAACCTTGGTCAAGCACAAGGATGGAGGTATGGGTGAGAGCGGAGCCCCTTCCTCACCTCACATCCCCATCCCCGTCAGGAGGCAACTGCTGCCCAGGCAGCCCCTGTGCTCCTGGAACTCAGCTGTGGCTGAGGGGCAAGCAGCCCAGGGCTGCGCTCACAAGCCACCAGCAGCCACGTGGCCCAAATGGGAGAGAGATGGGAAAAAAGGTGTTTGTATTGAGAGAAACTGGGGACAGCTCAAAAAACTCCCCACAAACCAGTGGGGCTGGAGCCCATGGGGCACTTGGGGAAGGAGGATGCAGAAAAGGAAAAGTAAGGTGAAAACCAAGACAAAAGGCAGAGGAAGGAGACAGCAAATGCTGTATTATTTTTTTAATTTTTTTTTTTTTTTTTGAAGGTGCCATTATGGTATTCTCCCATTTTCTCCTCAAATTTTTGCCACCCCTCAATTTTGAATCTGACATTCAAGAGTTCGGACAGGCTTAGTCCTTTTCTATTTAATTTCTTTAGTCATATCCAACACTTAGTTCTAACCTGGTTGTACATACAAGTCTCTTCCAGCTTTATAGCTCCACCATCCCAGGCACTGACCAGCCCTTCAAATTTTGCCAAACCTGCCCTGTTTACAGTTGAATTTTCTTACAAGTTACTCTCTTTGGGACATCATTTTGACATTATCGCAATTCTGTGGCTTCTATGAGCGGTTCCATTCCCCCTCCCTTACAGGGCCAACCCTGCAGTGATGTTTTCCATTTTAAGATAAATCCAATTAAAAATAATTAAAAAGTACAGATCAATTTGATATAGCAACAGAATTAGGAAGAAGCAGTAACCAGTCAGTCCAGTATCAGGGCAAGCAGCAATAGGTCAATGCAGTCAATCTGAATTGATCCAGTATTTGCATATTGATATACAAAGTAGTATACTGAGCTAGTTTACGTACTGAACCTTACCAAGCTGCTTACTAACATGACCAGCTTATAGTGGTGGTTTATCTGGTAATCACCTAATTCTGTCAGAAACTTAAAATTCTAATATTTTAAGGGAAGCTAGGTGATAAATGGTGCGCTGACCAAGAAACCCAGGTTGAAGAAGTGACACATGGGCACGGCACATTGAGGCAGCACAGGCTGCCTTCCATCCACACCTCATTTCCCAGCCACTAGCCTTGCCCTTTCCCAGCTCACTGGCCTTGGGCAAGACCCTCTACCTGCCCATGGCTGTTTTCTCCCTTGCAAAAACATGGATAAAGGTGACAGTCTTCTTAATAAAATATGACTGCAAGTGATGAGGAGCATTCTAAGAGCCAAGTATGTTTAGTAGCCCATCCAATGCTTACCAATACCCTGGGTCAGTGTGAGAGGGTTGCCATTGATTTCAGAGGAACCAAGGTCAAATGTTGAAAAAGCAACAGACCAAAGAGCCTCAGGAGCAAACAGGGTCAAACAGGGTCATCTATAAAGCTCTGAGACAGGAGAACAGGGTTGGCTGCATGCATACATATATACACACATGTATGTATGTATATGTATGCATGTAAAAAAGAGGACAGACTACACCTTTTTTCCAGTAGTAACTTGTGATTTCAGTAGCTTCTTATGCAGAATTTAATTCTTCTCAGTAGTATGGAAGAACTAAAGAATTCTGCTAAGAAAAGAAAGTGCCAACCACTAGCACATTCATTGTTTCCAAGCTCCTTATCTCCAGAACTTGTGACAGGTTTTGGGATTCTCATCTGAAAGGCAATGTAAAACAGAAAAGGAAAAAACAGGTTTCACTGGTGAGTCTCAAAGCTCTTCCTTGCTAATGTGATTTTACTGTTTGCAGCCCTGGACATGAACACAGTTAATGAATAATGACTGTGCAAACAAAATATCAGATAATGATGGGGGGAGGGGGAAGGTGAAATAATTGCGTGGGTGGCTTGGATTGGATTTGGCATCAATTAGAAAAATTGATGCCCTTTTAATTATAGGAAAAGGGCTTTGCTAGAAAGATAAGACAGACACAACAATCAAAACACTTTAGTCTTTGGATTTAAATGTATGGAAACGGAAAGTTTGCAAGGTTGGGGTTTTTCAGTGTGTTTTCTTTTTATAAAAAAACAATTTAGCTCTTTCTCAAAAATTACATCTGAATGCGTGTGTAAACCTTCAGCTCACTTCAAAGCTGTTACAGCAGAGATTTGTTCAGACAGGCTATAGGTCTGCTTTTATCACTCTCTGGGAATATTACTTACTACAAGTAGGACTGCCTCCTACAAGGTACAAGATATCTTTCATTTCCCTTCTAGTAAGAGCCCAAGTCAGTAAGAGTTATGGCCACTTGAAGAATCAGTCCAATAACCTATCAACATCACTTAAGATCCTCCCCTAATTGGTTTCACTGAATATAGTATCAAAAGAGGGCACTAGAGATTGCTCCCTGTTTGATTAAGGTTGCACAGCGCATGTTTCTTTCCCTGCTTTTATTCACAATTCCAGCAGCACATGCCAAATCATCACATGTGAGAAATGGCTAATATAAGTACATGAAACACATTGTCCTCAATACTCTTTTAGTAAGCCAAAGTAACTTAATAATATCCTTTAAAAAATGTAAAACACAAGGGAAGAGGACATCTCTCTAAGAAACTCGCACACAATTCCTCAACTACCCAATAAAGAAAAATGCCTTGCAGTTCTGGTAGGTTTACTCAGGTTTACTCTGTACTTCTACGGCTCTTTTCCAGTAACATCAATGATCACACAACCCATATTTATATGATAATTTCTACAATTTCTACAATGGTTATATCAACCACTTCTGAATAAGTGCTATTTTATAAACAACCTTTACTGTCCTATAATTTATCATCACCATTTCTATTATTCAGTATCTTTCATCAACAGACCTCAAGTAGTGTTTAGAAGATTTAATCATATTGCCCAACTACATCTGCAGATGTGACTTACAAAGTGAAAGCACAATTATACAAGGCAGACTTTATCCAGGAAATAGGAACTGCGATACTTAATCTTGCAAAATAACTGAGAGATAATTTAAAGTAAGGTATCTACAAAGAATAGTGTCTGTGCCAAGAGACTGTTTGTATTGGTTTTGCAAAGAGGAGACAGAATGTTCTCTTCCAAAGAACCACAAAACAAACTTCCTGAACTGATGTGAGTTTTCTTCTTGCTTGTATTTAATCCAAGTAAGTGCAGCCTGGCCAGATTTGCTTAATGGGGTGGGGGGAATTCAATTAATTTGGCATAGCCTTGTCTTGAAAAAGCACAGTCACACCCTTCAAAGCGAGTGGAACTGGCCATCTGAACAGATCTAGAACCACTGCTGCTCTGTGAAATTAGTAATAATAGCCTGGAAGGGGGGTTTTTTGGACTTTTTTTTTTAAACCATTTTTTCCACAGCATTCTAAGCAGCTGTAATCAAGTCTCCCCCCCCCCCCCGCCCTTCTTTCTGTATTTTAATGCTAGTCTCTTGATACACACCAGCAGGGTTTGAGAATGCCGAGATAAGATATGCAGCATGTTGAGAAGGTAAAGAAGCACAGGAAAAAGAACCTGAAGTCATCAAATACCAGGTTTTTTTTAACATAATATTTTGTTCCTAAATCAGTCATATATGTCTTCTAGCAAAAAAAAAAAACCAAAACAACAACAACAAAAACACAAACCCAACTTCAGCTCTGCTTTTACCTCCTTTTTTTTTTTTTGCTTTTACCTGCCTTTCAGCAGCTGATGGGTAAGTCCACAGGGAAAAGCTTCTTTGCAAGGCAAAGAGAAAAGCATTACTGGTATGTTCCAAAGAGACAACATATCGTTTAGTGTGACGTTTTTGTAAACGCTGTTTAGAAATAGTAATGGATTTAAAATAAAAAAAAATTAGATACACCCTCTACTCTACATGAGGACACTGAGCCCCCAGAATAACCACATTGATGTCTAACTCTGTTTACATGTACATTTGTGAAAGTTTCTTGACTGACAGAAATCCTCATTTCACAAAACTTACAATGCAAAACTGCTTCCAGAACCACCAGAAGTACAGTTTTCCCCACCAATGTACCACAGGCATATTTGTCATATTTGCCACAGAAATGCCCATCTCTGCTCACAGTCTCACGGGCTAAGGTGCTGCATCATTTTGCCTGAAACGGGCAGAATGCCAAGAGAGATGGAAACCTCCACACAACTCATATACGAGTCAGACACTTAAAAGATTATATTCGATAATATCATTTCAAAATGCTGCACTACAATCCCACTGTAGAAGAGTCATCCTAAATAGACTGATAAAATACCCCCCAGAACTGGGAAGGATATAAAAACAGACAGACACCTGATGGAAAGACAACAGAACTGCAAAATGTATTTCATGTTACTTATACTGATACAAAGTTTCTTAAATCTGAGTCAGATGTCCAAAAGTTGTCCATCCTCATTGCCACAGAAGTTCAAAGTTGCTATAAGGTTTTATTATTATTATTATTATTACTGCCCTTTGAATGTTGATACCTTTCCTTGGTTCTGCACATTAACACCAGACTTGGTTTATTAACAGCTAACTGTTAGATTATTTCAGTGGCTATTTACTTGTCACTGTTTCCTTGTTTACTTTTGCCTTTTTCCCAGCTTCAGCTTCTTACAGGGTGAACAATGAAGTCTGGTTTACTTTTAGGTTCCTCCTGCCACAATGTTTAGGTTTTAAGCTCTGCAAGGATCAGGTTTATTCATATGAAAACCACTCAGTACCATTTTTATTTTGAAATAGGAAACAAATTACATTGGTCCCAGGTTTTATAAAAGTTGTTTTCATATTTTCAACTTGGATCCACTTCTAATCTCGAGCACGTAAAAGTTACATTGGCAAATATATCCATATATAAACCCTTAGTCTCCCTACCAGGGCATATCTTGGTAGCATTCCTAAAATTACTCTGTTTTAAATTGAAGTAAAGGGAGATTATTAATAAAAGACTCACATGGTTAAGTTTCTGCCTTTCTGAAGTCAATAGACAGTTGGTCTCGCATTTCAACAGACCCAGGATTTCTTGTTAGCACTACAGAAGACAAATCTGTCTCTTTAGATACATGCATGTGGTAAGCAAACAAAACTGAACGCAGTATATTATTCAGGACGATTAGATTATTGTCTTCAAATACCATTACAGACTTTAAAAGGATGTGCATGGAGGGTATTGCAGTGGGGAACAGACACATGGATGTCAGCGGCTCAAGCATAAATTCCCCGCCTACTCCCACGAAGGGAGATCGTAAGATTGTGAACGCTCTTAAGACCTACATCGACTCTCAGACCTTTGACAAGGACTGACGTAGCTTAAAAGATGTGTGGGAAGCATCACATGTGGTATTGGAAAAACAAGTAAGAAAAATAATTTGTTTTTTTGGAAAGGAGCAGGGGGCACAAGAAGGGGAAGGTGTCTTTCTAGTCGCTCTGAAGGGTGTTCAGACCAGAACCGCTCAGCCCTTGATTCCCAGACTCACCACGTTCAATGTGACTTGAAGAGCATTTTAAAGACCCATTTCCAGATACTACCTTGTGGCAAAAATACCCATCATATCCCTGTTCACCATGCAGATAGTTTGCATTCCCCCTACACCACCCAAAGACGTTTCATCTAGTTCATTTTCTTTCATCCTCCTACTGGCTTAGAAGGGGACATTGTTTGCCACAGGTGCTCAGAGCAGCAGAAACTCGACCATGAAAAGTAACAGTGCTAGTTCTTCCAGCTGACTTTTTTTGCTCAATTTTCCTGTTCAGCAAAGGGAAAAAAAGCCCAGATGACATTCCACAGACACAGGGAAACAAAGAGGATATGCACGGGTCGGGGTAAAACAACATGCATCCTTCGCAGATTGCAGCACTAGAGCCTACCAAAATGTCCACTGTCCTCAGCGGCAAAGAAAATGAACTTTCCCAGCTGCTTGCTATCAAGTCTTTCCTTTGCTAGCCCTCTTGTAAAATGAGAGCTGAAATAATCCAGGCAACTGTCCCACTGTAGCCTGAAAAGTCAGGTTCCTCTTATTTTTTCAGAAAGGCAAAAGCACCCTACACAAAATACCCAGTACTCATACTGAAATTTAACAAATAAAGAAACTTGTTTAGAAAATTTGCTAATCTTGCCGTGTGTAAATTTATTGTAGCTCATTTATCTTGTGAGACTTCTAAAGATGTGGAGGAAGGAAGCCAGAAAAAAGGGAATCCCTTCACAAGGAGAAGGATGGGGAAACAGCATGAAGGAACAGTCAGTAACTAGATAGTTAAGAAGAAAACTCATGGCCAAAAGGTGAATGACTGAACATTTGGTTCAGACTGGTATAAATTTAAAACCATGCAGTTATTAGTCCTTCCTGAACCTGACCCTTCCTAATTCTGTTACCACAGTGCAAAACTGCGTCATCAGGAAGATCTTGAAACTTTTCCGTTTATCAAGGAAAGCACAAAAATCAGGCAGCCTTTTGAAATCACTTCTACAAAGACAAGCACAGAAGTTTCCACATCAATACACCTACAGAATTCCACCACATTATGGCCACTATGGTAATAAAAGTTATTTTAAGCACAGCCTGTAGTCATAAATCAGTTTTAGTGCCAATAATTTTCTCTTTGTAGCTGAGGAGCAGGGGGAGTTTCCCCATCATGATGTAATCAGAAGCTGCTTCCAAGCCATATCAAAACTTGGATTCATGAAATTTTTATCTCAAGAGAAGATAGGGCACACCATAGACATGGCCTCTGAAACACCTAACACTTCTATCAAACTCATACAATGTTTTTCCACACTCAAGCACATGAAGTCATATTGTTTATACTCAATAATAAAACCAGATACTCTTCACCAGTACGTGCTATCCTTTCCCTGGGAATCACAAATAGGCGCAGTATCAAGACATCTGGATGCCACAATTTTCAGTCCATCTCCCCATTTTCTCAAACACCATTCCCTACCTATGCCTTTACATTTATCCCCAATTAGAATCACTGATGTTAGAGCTCATCTAGTCCACTGGGGTCAAAGCATTGCACCATAAGTGATGTCTTCTAGTCTCTTCTGATATTGCCCATCAAGGTAATAAAGCTTCTGCTCTAACTCAAAGCAACCTGTTACGCAACTCAGCAGCTAATGACCTTTTTTCTTCTATTCCGTCACTGGTACTGATCAGAGTCTTTGAACTCACTATTATTTTCTGTATGACCTCTACTTCATGCATTAATGGTTTATCAGAATTTAATGTTCTTCATTGTGTTGCATTCCAAGTTAAATCATCCTAAAAATCAATGCAACTATGAAAAGCAAGGTTTGTAGTGGCTTTTATTAGTCTAGTAATGCACCTGGGGCGGGGTGGGAGGGGCGGGGGGGAAGAGAGCAAACCTGTTTTCAGGCCAACTATCAGGTCTAACCAAAAAAATGACATTATTTTGTCAAAAGAAGAATCGGGAACCTAATGGTCTGCCTACTTGGCAATAGGGACAAGGTGACAATTTTCTTGGGGCCACTCTATTCCTTCAAAAGAATCTGCAATGCTCCCAATAGAGCATAACTACTAATTCCTGTAAAAAACACACTCAAACAACAAAACCTATTTTTATAGTAATTATCACTACCACTTTACTTCTTCTATTGTTAGTTCACGTTGCACTAGTACACATCACCAGGAACAACTCAGTCTGGAGCAGAACTCTGGCCAGGACAGAGCTTGCAATACTCTGAAAGGCAGGGATTTCTGGAGGCCTTGAGCTAAATATTCTCCTCAGATCCTACATAAGAATAACAAGTATGACAGTTCCTTTGCTGTAGGACAAGGTCCCCTAGCTCCGTTTCCTGTAGGTGATGACTGGTACCAATGATGGCCAAGTACTCATAAGGAGCCCTACGATGGACAACTATAAAGTAATATTCCTTTAAGCAGTTTCTACCCAGCTACTCCCAAGCCTGAGCGAGGAATCAGCTTTCTAAAAGGTTCCACTTAAAAAAAAAAAAAAAACAAACCAAAAAAACTCCCAAAGAACAACAAAACCCACCACTTATCTCTATAAATGTTTTCTTGCTAATGTTTCTTTTATTGAAGCCTATTAAAAGGTAATATTTGCAGTAATGTCTTGCAGTAATGCCCTTCTACAAGTTAAGCGTGTACAAAAAGGAAATCCTCATGTTTAAATATTTAAAGTGTCACCTTCCAACTTTTCTAAGCATCTCTCTCCCTCCATTTTATAATTTCAGAACAAGAGTGCTTGTTCTTGATCTGATTCCAGCTTCTTTTTGACTTTCTTATATCATCTCATTTGTGCTTTTATTTGTCTAACTAATAAGGAGCTGATTCTGCAATGTGGCACATATAAGTACAGAAGTTTAATTAACATTCATTTTAGGCCAAGAGCAGGATTTACACCACAAACAAAAAAAAGCCTAATCCTGGGCTAACTGATCATACATAAAAACAAACATGCAAAAAGCTCAATCTCCCTGCAAACTTAAAAAAAAAGAAACAAAAAACCTACAAAACACCCCAAAAAAACACAAAACACTTATTTTCCCTGGCTCTGTATTAACCTATCTACATACCCCTTGTATTTCCACACTATTTTGCCTGGCAAATACGACCAGAACACAATAACCTAAAGCAACACAGCTAGACAAATTCGAAGCCTCAGAGCCAGAATAAGGACATCAAAGATCTACATGACCAAAATGGATTTTTGTGCATCCCATCCAGAAGCAAAAAACGTGAAAGCTAGAGGAAAGCCAGCCCATGCCTAAAATTTTGTCTTGCCAACATCAACAAAGTATTTTAATTGTGTTTGGTTTTGTTCACTGCATAGTCATGTATTATCATTACCAATGCTTAACATTCAAACAGAAAATCCCTCTGAAAAAACAATTCCTAATCCAATGTTTCATCATTTTAATCTTACCACCAGAATTCTATTGGGGAAAACAGACAAATAAAAGCAGAAATCTGCTCTAACCATTTAAAGTAATGTTCATCACCTTGATATTTTATGCATTCAAAGCTACTTTTAGACTTGCAATTGTGGCCATAAAATACCACATTAAGGGTGCTGAATCAAAAAAAACAAAATAAAACCCCAAACTGGTAAACAAGTTCAAGAAAAATGCGGATAAAATAGTGTTCACTGTAGGCTGAAAGAGGTTATGCCACATCTTTGCATGGAGCAATAAACTCAGGGCCAAAATACAAAACTGAAGTTAGGAGGTTGTAATGGAAGGGCTGACAACACAGGTACCACAAAAATGCATCTTACACACATATGTTACCAGGCTTGGAACAAAAGGAGGAAGCTTTTGCTGTGTTCAGAGCAGGTTTAGTGCAAACCCGTGAAGCTCCTAAGCACAACACGTTCCATTTCTTCTCTTCCTTCACCATCCCTCTCCTTTCACAGAGCAGAAATCTGGCAATATATCCCATGGAGTAGGACAATTCTGCAGCCTCAAGATCTACAGAGGACAACAGATGTATCCTAAAATGAAGCTGCCTGTTTGACAGTAAGGAAACCAGATTTTTCTGCTAGTCGAAGCAAGAACACAGCTCAGCTGAAGTGGGTGAAGCTGTGACCAAGCCAGCAAGGGCCCAGTCTTAAACTCTTACCAAATACACACGTTTGCTTGCGAATACAGAATGGCTGTGTATGTTGCGATTTTAATTAAATGTTAACATCTGTATCATTGCAATTTATTAGATAGTTTAATAAACCACAGCATAGCTTAGTCACAGAATTGGGCTCAGCAACCTCCGCAGAAGCCTACCAAAAGCAAGGAGAGTGGCTGGGTGCTCAGCAAACTTCTCAACCTCTGTTACGGCAAAACACATTAAAGCAAAGAAAGAGGAAAATTTTGGTAACTGTCCTGGGAAGTTTCATTTCTTTGGAACACTACAAAAAAACAGAGCATAGAGACACCCCTTTTTAAGCCTGATGAAGAACATAACAGTTACCAGCCTAACTGGAAGCTAACCTTTACCAATTGTTTGCAGGAGATGTGATGAGGCGAGAAACTCTAGAAGCCTCTCCGGTATGTCAGGTAACCCACTGCATTATTTACATAGTCCAAGCAGTGTTGTTTGTCTTTAACTTCAAAACAATTTGTGCACCCTTACTAGAGTTTAATAATAAATCCCCAGTTTCCCTCTGTTTGCCAGGACAAAATAAAGACTGCTAAAATAAAGGAAGGATGCACATGGGAGACACAGGGAAAAGACGACAGAGAAACCTTTTGATGCATCAAGATCATACTCCAGAAGAAACAGTTTCGTTTCCCAGGAGGCTCCAAACACTGCTGTCAGTGTCATGCCATGCCAAAAAAAACCCCAAACATAAACCAGCTACTTCAGGTTGCCCACCTAGGACACAGACCTATGAAATATACAGATTATGTCAGCAAATTACACTAAGCACACCCTGTAGGCAAAAACTTCCTGCAAGCTTCTAGGAATGGTTTTAAAACTAGATGAATGAAGAAATGGGCCAAGGAAAAGTGAGTGATAGCTTTTAACTAGGGTGTTTCTAGAAGAAAGACCAAAGCTAATAGCGTCTTTCACAGCTCTGGAGCATTGAAATCTAATTTAATGCAAAAAAAAAAAATGCTGGCAGTGTCTATTTGTGCACAAATTTTCTTATGAGACATAAAAAGAAGAGATATGAAAGAATACTAAATACGCCCTTCAGAACCAGAAGTGGGGAGACGCCTTGCTGTTTTGAGAGAGGGCAATACTGCCCTGATGAAGAAGAGTATTTAAAAAAAGTTTCTACTGGATTTAAATGAAAAGAGCCATTTTCCTCAGAAACAATCACTAGACCTAGAGATGCAAAACTGATGTCTGTTTTGTTAAAATGCAGACATCTTCAGGAGGTTAAGTAATTCTGCATGGTCTCACACACCTAATGATTCCTAGTGCAGGATTTAAATGGAATATTTAAGTCAACTTAAGAATACATACAAAAACCACACATATAAGTGACTACCATCTTTATCACTTTTAGCTTTGTCCCCTTCTAGCATATGGAAACATACACTATAGGAATTTTGTTTCTAATATTAATATTACTATTACAGTTGCAAATTTGATCAAAACAAGTTACAGGCTTAGCATGACAAGACAGGCTTATCAAATGAGCTTTCAACCAACTGGTCTGGAAAAATACTCTTCCCATGAAGACAAAAGCACAGTAATCAGTGTATTACTGAAAGTCTAACTTGAGTCTAAAAATGATTAAGTTAAAACGTAGTTACAGAAATGTGAATTTAAAATGTATTTACATTGTAACCAGAAAAAGTAACGGTCTGCTTGTCTAATGATCTTTCAAGCTTTAAACTCTACAATATTGTGATTTTCCCTTTTTTTTTTTTTTTTGGCCCCTCCTATCACAGGCTTAAATTTAATTAAAGATTAATTTGATTTACTGGCCTTCTAGGAATTGGACAAACATAATGAATACATTGGGCTGAAAATTCAATCTTTGATTAATGGGCTTCAAGCAACTCCATGGGGACCCTCAAGTCCTCAAAGAAGTTAATCCTCATGTTAAGTGTTGTGGCTTCAAACTCTGGGTTCTTCAGTGAGAGCATGCTAAACTCTTTCCCCACCCAAAGGAAAACAAGAGATGTGGCAATTCTCCACAAAGAATTAACAGAATAATAGCTGGACGTACAGTGAAAAGGTTCTTTGTCTCGAAAGGCATAAACGCATCTTTCTGCATAAGAGATGATTGTGTTAACTGGAGCACTGCTTATTCTGTTACGCTAAATATTGCCTCAGGACCTCAACCAACCATGAGATGGCAAGGCTACGTGCCAATTTATTAAGTTACTTCAGAAGAATGATGCTCAGGCCAGGATTTCAAAGTTCTAAATCTTTCCTTATAGGAAATTAATGTAGATGCAGGATGACTTCGAGTACAGCAGCAGAATGAAGATAAAGCATTCTGTCTGTGCACATCACCTTCTACTTGAGGTAGCTGTGCCACTGAGAGACGACACATTCCACCTACAATCTAAAAAACACCTAAGTACTTGTCTGTAATAGCTTTACGTTTTATCATCTATAGCGTTCATAAATTAACCCAGCAAATATTTGCTTAGTAGCGATGCTGAGCCAGTGACTTCACAAGATCCCCCGATCTACCCTCGTGAAAGTAGTGAGATTAACATACTCCACAGTCTCTACAGCAAACAACATTAGAACAAATTCTCTCGGGAAAACCAGGCAGGAAGACGCTATATTTATAGAAATAGGAGTTTAAGTCACTTGGTTCATTTTTTTAACCACTCATTATTTATACTGATACCAGCAATGGTGGGATGGATGCTGAAGAGACTAAGAAAAAAAGTTTTGACCACAGTGCTGTCAACATGCAGCTGGGAATTTAAATGTCTTCCCTGTTCCTGCAGTGAGCAGCAATAGCATGGCAAAGCTTTGTCCCCAGAATGCTACTGATTTACATGAAACTGCCAGAAATGAAGACTGCTTGCAGTGGGCAAAACCAAACACAGTGGGCACAGATGGATTTAAAAAAGAAATGCTTATTACCGAGCTGCAAAAATACTGCAGCAACAGGAAAATGAGAATATTATGTTTAATCACCTGTCTTCCTGAGGGAAGTAAAAATGTTTTGCATACAAGACTTACTCAAAGACATAACAATTCACAGAATTAAAAACATGACATATTTTTCAGTCTAATTCTTTTCTAGGTACTTGAAGTGCATTTTTGTTTGCACTACAACCACACAATGCTGATACAACAAAGAGCCTGTCAGCCCTGTAAATCATATTTTTAAGTTCCAGTGAGACATAATTATGTGTTATTCCGGTTACATGTGGATTCTTCTTGACAGTGTGAAAACTGGCAGTCCTCTAGGCAAGCAAGAAAATAATAATTTCCCCATGTATCAATGCTTAGTTCCTAAAAATCTAACTTTAGCTTGGCATATCGTTTTTTCGAAATCTGCAAATCTTTTGTGATTTGACAGTTTCCAGTATTATTTTCCTTATGAATCTCCTTGCAAAACCAGGGCTGAAAATCACATTCCTCTGTCACAGCCCAATAGAGAACTTCTCGTCTGAGCCATGAAGCCCAGCTGAGCACTTCCCAGTGCAAGCACTGGGACACAGCAGCAGATGCAGCAGCTCTCTGCTTAGCTTATACCCAAGAAGGAAGAAAAGATTAATATTAAAGAGTGTCTACTTCTAATTTGTCCCCTCTGTAAGCTGCTACAAACCCCATGTTTCACTCCACTATGTTCCAAGTTAAGCAAGAACGCAGAACAAGGAGGGGGTTGGGCAAATGTTTCCTGCTAAATTTGCATGAGGGAGGGGAAATATCTATGGCCTTACACAGTTATTCTCAATCAACATCCCGGGGGTAGAAACTATACCAGTTGTACCTAACTGAACGGTTATTTGCATTCAAGTCAGGACTGAGATGCAAAGCGTCAAGAACAGATTTCTAATTATAACTATGTAAAATATTAGCCCCCTCCCAACTATCAAAGATCATAAAAGAGAAGAAAAAAGAACTGTGGATATGCACAGTAACTCCCTCTCGTCCACCTCCAGGAAAGGCAGAAAGCTGATTATGAGCTTTGTTTTTTGAAATACTTTCCATTTGCCTCCTCTTCAGGGACACTTACAGAGAAAACAAATTACCTATGGGTTCCAAGTTGGCAACTGAGGTGGTCTGCAAACGTGTCTCGGCATAAGGCCTCAGGTCACCACCCTAAATTTCTTTGTATCTCTAGCCTTGAGCAAGTCCAAATTGTTTACTAAAACTGGCTCCAAAAAAAAAAAAGCCCAAACAAAAAACCCACAACTCCCCACCCCCCAAAAAAACCACAAAAAACAAAACAAAACAAAAATAACACCCAAAATAGAAGACTATTCTCCAAGGGAAAAGAAGAACTGGCAGTATTAGTTGAGAACTAGATTCCCCCCTGTGCTTCTGGGAGTAAAAAAAAAAATAAAGAAAAAAGAATAATCCTGAATTCCTGAATTAGGAAAATAGCCTCTTAGTTATCACAAAGTCATGGAAACCCAACCACAAGCAGGGCCCAAAGGCAGTTTGGACTCAAGAAAGATCCATCTGTTCTTTATTTTTTACCCCATAGGTACCGCAGCCATCACTCAATGCTGCAAATAAATTGATGATGAGCAGTAGGCAATAAGAAGCTACCAGATGGAACTGAATAAATATTTAGAGATGTCCCAACATGCCTAGCAAAAAGCCTACAAAATTTGAATGCAGCAAGCTGGTAGGATCTGACCACAGTGAGAAAGACTGACAAAGAATTTTTGGTATTATCAATTAGTCTGGGTTTATCTTGGCCAAATGCGCACGTGAAGTACACCTACAACCAGCAATGGAGGTCGCTGTCCCTCCCAGCCTCTCTTCTCTCTCACCCAAACGTACTCCAGAACACGAGACCTGCTGCTGTCTATAAACAGCTCACAGATGGTGCTAAACCCCTCAGCTAGACTGTAAAGAAACCCAAACCCAACACCATAATTCAATCCAGCTGCAAGCTCAGAGGGGCAGTCAGCCCATCATCTGTGATCCAGCCTGTGCTCTGCTCCGTTGAGTGCCTGGGGGCACCGACAGGGTTGGCCCACAGCCCTATCACAGAAGGAGTGGTAAAACATCACCCAAAATAAGAGAGAACATCCTACGCGGAAGAACAAAGAGAGCAGCCGTCACATTCTTGCACATGGGAGATGCCTGCATCTTAAAAACCAAGCCTCTTTTGATTAGAGCTTGGAAAAAAAGCATAAAAATCAAAGAGGAGGTAATTATTCCTACCAGATAATGTAAAAATATTTACACAATGGTTCCTAACAGTTCATCCCCATCAAGATTTCCTCCTTTCTTTTAAGTGCATATGCAGCCCCTTTTACTTCTGTTATATTCTTAGGAAAGGGGTGATGAAAAGGAACTGCTTGAACCGCCCTGGACAAGGTCCAGCCTCCAGGGCACTAACTCCAAAGGGAGCTCTTACCTGTGCAGTGCTTCAGAAGGAAGCAATGCCTCGGCAGGGCACAGGATGCCAGGTGGCAGTCACCAGAGCTTACATCTGCCTGTTTTTAAATCACAGGGAAGAGAAAGCAATTTTCAGGAGCAGGACCTCAGCGGTGCAGACCGTGCCCATCCAGCCCCTGCACCTGATCGGCTGGGTGTCCATGCATCACGCTCAGCTCCTGGGGTGTCCCCTTCCCACAGCCGCTGTTGACAGAGGGAGAGCTGTACCACCACAGCCCAACAGCTCGGGCCAGTGCCTCCATCGCTGCCTCCCTACGCCCGGGAAACACCAGAGCAGCATCTCCAGTCTCTCACTCAATGCAGAGCGAGAAGGAAGGCACAGACAAACGGGATGCAGCAAAGGAGGGCAGAGACAGAATGAGGAATTACTTTTTCTTAGTACACCAGAGATGATGTTTTATTGGAGTTCACAGACTTAACACATTTCAAGAGGACTACTAGAAAGTTAAACGAAGTGCGCACACCTAACTCAAGTCCCAAATGGGATATGTAGTGCCCAGTTACCATAGCAACTTCCCTTTCAAGTTCCAGGACAAATCAGATTTCTGATGCTCTACACTCCTGCTATTGTGAGAACAAAATGGACACGATAACTATTGATATATCATTACATTATCATCAAGCACCTGAAAAAACAAAGCAAAACATATAAAATTATTCCATTCAGGATCAGAAACACTTTTTTTTTCCAGGAGGTCAAGAGAAAAACCTATGCACAACAGATATTCAAAAGCAAGAACCCAATGAGCGGTGAAAAAGAGTCATCAGGGAGAACACGATGGTCCCCGTGAGCTGGTAATTTGACATAGCACTCCTCCATTAGATGAAGCACATCCTTTTAAAAATGTTATTTATCATAAGAGTTGTAAAAACGTGTAGTGCCTAGTGCAATACCTCAAAGGTTGATCAGGTAAGATCTTTCTTTAAGATCAGGTCGCTACTTCATACAGAAAACATGACTTTACTTGGAAGAGATCTCTCATTCACTAGTTAGCATTAGTGCTTTAATAAGGGAATATTTCAGTTTTAACCTGAGCCAAAGTCTCACCACTGTGTTACAGAAATGAATTTTGTTATTGGAAGTAGCATCCTCTTCCAAATCAGTGAGCTGCAGACTTCTCTCTACAAATGAAAATGGCTTTCCTTTATAAGCGTTTCTGTAAATGTCCAGCTTGATTATTTATATTGTGGCTTTTGGAAATTCCTCATACATTTTTTCAACGGATTCATAATTTCCTTTTATTCAGTGTTCAAACCTGATGTGAAGGGATTCTATTAATTGTTCAGAAGCATCCTCATTTTACTGATGGATTAAACTTTATACTACTCCTTTAAATACAGTTGCAATACTGAAGTGTAGCACCAGCAAAAAAGTTAGCAAAGTTTGCCTTCCTTTGGGATAAATGGGAAAAAAAATTATATCTAGCTATCATCACAGAGAGAAAAAAGCTAATATTCCTGTAAACTATGACTCATTGAGGTTTTGGGGTTTGTTTTTAATTTATTTGTAAAGGAATCTTAACAGCCTTTTTTTTCTTCAGGAAGTTTAAGGGTTGCAAAACTTCCTTTTCCTCCCAGTATTATTATCTGTTAAGAGAAGAAAGAGCCTGCAAGCTGTCGCATTGGAGGTTGGCAGAAATGTAATCTTACCTTAAAAAGGCTGGTAGTTAAGCCGACGGTCACAACTCTTAATTTGTTACAGAGAAATAAATGGGTTATTGAGAGGTAGTATGGAAATCACAAATCCATTAGTAAAATCTAGTTTGTCCTAACCATTGCCATCACCTTGAAAGTCACCTCTGCACTCTCTATCAGCCATCAGCTTCAGACAAGATCATTGTATTACACTGCTGCAGTCTGAACTCTACTTAGGGAAAAAGAAAAAGGTTAAAAACCAAGATTCATTTATAACTGTATCATTTAAGTTCTGTTTACCAACTGACTGGATAAGCATTTCTCTACAGGTTGCAGAAATATTAACCAGTGACATAATTCTGATGCTGTTATGCAGTTAAGACACATCTACAATTTGGTGAGGGAAGAGAAAAACAAAAAGGAAACAAACAAACAAAAAAATCAAAAAATCACACTTTGTCAGGTCAGTTTTACAAGTTTCTGAAATGCCAGTTGTTCATTTTAGCACACCACTAGTCTGAAATGGTGAAGGTACTGTCAATCAAAACACTCCTATTACAAGCAAGCTCTGGCCTTGTATTTAGGCACAGGAGAGAAGAGGTAGGGGAAAATAATCTCTGTTCTGAGAATATATTTAGACATAATAAAGTGGAAGAATAATGAAGAAATTAACATATATGGCTTTGCACACCACCACCTTATAAGAAGGGCAACGGCAGAGTTAAGGGCTGGTTTACAGCTCAAGTCACCCAGGGACTCCTTTTGTGTCTTTCTGCTCTTTTGGCTCACAGCCCTTCTAGATGACAAAAGCAACCACGTGCCAGCGGTGCTCGTGTGTCCTGAGCGCTTCAGGTCCTTTAAAGATAGATGGAGGGTCACAGCCTTCATTCTCCAGGTCTGTATTTTTAAGAATCATTTTGCATACCTTCAGTGTATGCATGGACTCTCAAGAGCCATTACAGAAGCTTAACTTTCAGTCAGAGCTTTGCATCTGCCCTCTTAAAAATCTAATTGCTCAAATGCTCATTGTCCCCTCCCCAGAATGAGTATTCCCAATTTAGGTTCCTCATGAGATCAAAACTTAGTGTCTTCCACGACATAATCTTTAGCTAAAGCACTGTATCCTCCTATTAAACTTTTAATCTTGAAACACAGTATTTTCCTGAATTGTCCAAAAATGCCACAACCTGCTTTTAGCAACCTGTAGGCAAAGCGCCCAACACCTCTTCGAGCTGCAATGCAGCTTTCGCCTCTAATTGTCCAGGCTCTCATGACTACCGTCACCTCTTCCTTTACTCTTGGGAACAACATTTGAATCTGAATGCGGGTACTTCATGTTTCATCCCTGTTAGATGAACCAGCATATCCATTTCCAGCACTAATAAGTTTAAATGAGTAGTGACAGTTTCCAGCCATGCAGAAACATAGGCAGACTCAGATGTCATTCTCAAAATGGGAACTGATTTGAGAGAGAGCATCACAGTCAAATTGCCAAAATAGATATCTGTTTTTAAAGGACTCATTAAAATCCAGGGCAGATCAAAGGGCCTGACAGCAAATGGATTATTAGAAAAAAACTCCACCATATTTAACGTGTTAGCTAACATGTTGAAATCCCCAAGAAGATAAAGCAATTCTAGCTTTAAATAAAAGTACTTGTCTTTGTGAGAAAAGACAACTTATTATTAATTCAAGATAAAATCACAGTACTGGAGGTGAGCCAGTTTATTGTTTTCACAAGACTTAGCAGACTGAACTCAAGATAACAGAAGAATCCCAGGGCTTTGCAAAAGAGGGATAAAAGCTACAAGCTCTGGTCTTCCAAGCGGCAGCACTGACATTCCCCACTCCAGACCTCTGTTTGCTACCACTGGCATAGCCCCACCTGATATCATGGACTGCGGATTTAATTTTCCAGGGTCGTTGGGACAATAATTTTGATCTTGGCTATCTGGTAGCTAACAATACAGGTCTGCAGCCAGTGCAAAAGATCTGGAGACTGTAAAAATATATGGAAACAAAACCTGTTTCTTTTGCTCCATCCATACAGTGGATGCTATGAAAAACACAGGGTTCATAAGCAAGAAAATTAGTGGTGTACTTACCATTGAACTGTTAGCCTTTACAGGGTTAAGTCTAGATAGAGAAAGTATTGAGTGAAAACACATTGAAGTGCCTCATGGCAGGGGACCTGGAGGCTCTCCTAACTCTCAACAGTCACATACTGAAGTTTTTACAGAGGTGAAACCATACCCCATACATTACCACCAGCCCATTCTGCTCATTCCCCAGTCAACAGCCCCCACTTCTTCATCCTCACATCACTTACCACTGCTACTACACCTACCTCTACAGTGCCAATACTGAAATCATGACAGCTGATTCTTCAGCCTAGCAAGCAACTGGAGATTGTGATGATTTCCATGGAGAAGCACTTAGACAAGTTTACAGTAAAACTTGCTTAATTTTGTTTGAGGTAATACTGAAGAGTAAAACTGAGGATGAGCTGCCATATTTCACTCATTAGCTTCAGAAATTCTAAATAGGCAACTTTGCACACAAGAGATCTCAGCTATTTATAAAATGAACAGCCCCAAACCCAAGATGTTAATCCTCGTGTTTACTTCACTGGGGTGCGGGAAGTGCCCAAAACACGTTATTTGTCATTAAGCACTCACATCAACCTCTGAATTTCCACCTCTCATCTGAAACTTACAGCTGAACAGAGTAAGATCACAATCAACCTATATGAAACAATGTATTGCAACACTTTCAGCCTCTCTGCACTATATAGTCTAAAGATGGTAGCATTTTAAGACTTCTTTGTAGTTCATACCCCAGTGACATACCAATGAGATGGAGTAATTCCTGAGGACTGCAGAAGAACTTTAAAGAGAGACAAGGGAGACCATTAGGTAGTTTTAGATCCTCTCTCTCTCTCTTTTTCTTAAAAAAAGCCCTTTCATCTCAGATAAACAGAGGGGTTTTCTTGGTTTATTTGCTTTTATGTCTGGAGCTAGACATTGCCCAGCAGAGTTTTGATGAAAACATAACGCTCTTTTAAAATAGTACACACTTCAAACAAAAGATGTGTCTCTCACTAAGATGAATCCATACATACACACACACACAAAAAGAATGGTGACAAATTATTTTAAATTGTTTCCAATTGATCTAAGTTTCTATTAATAAAACAAGCACATGAATTTTCTTGGGGTTTGTTTTGGTTTGTTGTTGGTTTTTTAACTTGAGATTTTGGGCCTCAATCTCACAAGCATTTAAGTTAAACAACAGGCAGACAGACAAGTTGTCCCATTACTACCAGCGGAACAAATAAGTATTTATAGATTAAGATTTTGATCCCGATTCAACCCTCTCCCCCACAGTTGAGGGCAACTCCTTCACGAACACTGCTACCAAGCTTCATCAGTGAACATTTCCAACAGGGTTGGAGAATACCTTCAAACTGGTCAAGGTGGGTCTTAGGCAATTCTTGGTAAGTTTTGAAACAAAAGATTTCTGTTCACTACATCCAGTGAAGGGGAAGAAGACTTTTTGCTAAGCCACAAACATTTGAGTACTACTGCACACCAGAGCCTATGCTCCATCAGATTCACAGTACATGAATTGTACCATTGTCTGGAACATATCAACTGCTGAAGACATATGTACATTACCAGATGTGGTTTTCCTAGGCAAGACACTAGATCTAGACAAAACCAAAAGACACAGCTGTTGTAAAATTGGAAAGAAACTGAAAAACTATCTGTGCAGAATACGTACACATATTGTCTTAAAGGCACAAATGAGAAAAATCAAGAGGGGGCAAAAACCTTGCCTTTTTTTCTGCCAGAGCAATGACTCAGTGCATTTCTAGAAGCTCTAGGGGGAATATGTGTCCAGAGTGAAAGTGCACATTTAGACCGAGAATGCTAACCACATGTGGTTTCTCATCAGTTAAGTGCAACACCACCATCCCAAGGCCCATGAAAAAAAAGTTTCTGTACAACAAAAATGACCCCAAGCTCCAGATCTGCATCATTTTTAAGGTCAGTTGATCCCTGAAGGGATCACAGGGTAAGAACAGGGGAATATCTGGAAGTCTCTATTATTTTATGTCATCATGGCAACAACACTGCCTCAGAACATTTCCTCATTACTGGAAGCAAGAGTCCCATGTAGGGGAGGCATGCAGGGAGCACATAAAGAGCAAGGTCATCTGTAAAATTACTATGCACTTTTCTTTATGTCCTAAAGAAGTCACTGAGCTAAAGCTCTGCGAGGGCAGTTCTAAGACCAAGGAGGACTTGCATCATTTGCGATACGTTCGCACACAGTCTTGTGGATTCAACTTACTAAATTGCCTGAAGTGACATCTGCAAATCTTGTTCAGTAGCAGCCATAAGGGAGACAGGGCCATGGAGCAAAACTGTTATTGCTGGTTATCCCAAAAATGGCTATCCCAAACCATTATTGGGAGTACTAGCACAGCATGCATCTGGACATCCCAGTCACTGTACAACACCATCTCCATGGTCTAGGAGGTAGGAAGGCCCCGAGTCGCCCAAAATGTCAAGGTGAACCTATACAAGAACCTCCCCAACACTTCCATGGATTTGTCCCACAGGGTAATATAGCCTTCAACTCTTAGAAACTGTTTTGCAACCAAGTGTCTCAGTCTGCCATGTGAGCAAAAATGATTACGCAGAAAAGTATATAGTAGTTCAGAAAGTGATCTGACTTTATACAATTTATACAATGAAGCATGAAGAGAAAGAAGTACAGACTCTAGGATTATCTGCTTTTAGCCTATGAGGTTTTGGGGTAAAAGGTCTATATGCAGAGAAGGAAATCTGCACTGCATTTGCTATGTGCCAAAAAATATATATAAACACAAACAACAGTACCGGGAGGGTAGCACCACACAATTCAAAAACAGAACCACTAAAAATTCACTAATGAACTTAGTGAAAAATGCCAATGTTTGCCACAGGCAGGCAGTTTAAATTATTGTGTCTATCATGGAAAGAGAGGAAGGACAAGAAATCTTTTATATTTTTTCACCAGAAATAGAAGGGCAGAAACTCTCCTCCCTCATACACTCTGGAGGTCAAACTAGATGATGTAATGATCCCCCATGGCTTTAAACAGGTTTTATAGATTATCTGACTTAAAAATAGACACAATGTTTAAATAATAAAATTCTCTTGAAATTGAGTGCCTAGTACAACAAGCCTCCCGTCACAGGCTAAGACCTGGAGGAGCTATGACCATACGAATATTTGTAATAAATCAAAGGGAAAATCTTAGGTAGATATTCTGAAGTGGAAATTTTATCCCACTGACTATCCGCCTGAAAAGCGAACGATATGTACTATCTTCTATACAGTCTGCTTTAGCTAGGTGCAGATTTCCAGAAAAGCGTGCAGACAGAGGATGTGTCTACAGCGCAGACACCATACCCAGGTTGGGGTACAGGACCCAGTCTAGCCATGGCAGCAAGGACCTCTGTCCTCAGCCAAGAGGCATGGAGTCCACCGTGTCCCATGCAACTGTAGCCTGTTTCTGGTACTGGGAGAGTACAACTAAAATCGGCTTGGATACTGCACTGTCCTGACACCTCTGCTGTAGGCACTCCTCTGAATAACTTAATTCAAAGCCTGTTACCATACACTAATTGCCAGAGGTCACGCCATCATGGTTCAGATGAGGACCTGAATTCATTAAGTGAACCAATATATGCGTTGCCTTTTTACTCCCTTTTCAAGTACAAGGCCAAAGGAGGAAGTACAGGAGAGATGTGTTGTCATCTCGTCGGTGCAGTTGCCTCTTGTCAGCCACACCATCGTTTAACTTGTCACAAGCACAAGCAAAACAACACAACACAGCAAACCTCACCAACTTGTATGAACGGCCTGGAAGTCCACTGGAAATCACTTAATTTCGTAAGCCTGTGAGTACACGAACAATAGGAATCAGATTACCTTGCTCATATGCTTTGGCAACGGCAATTTTGTTTTATTTATTACGATAATTCATGAAGCACCATCAAATACAGTGTAGAATCTCTTATAAAAATAATTACAGTCTAGTAATGGAAGATCTCATCGAAGCACACCATTAATTCCTTGACAGCTAGGGAACAAGCCAAATACTTTGTGCAAATGAAGGATTAGCAAGGTTTCAACACACATATTTCCTTGCACTTAAAATGTGCAAGGAGCAAACCTTATTAAACAGCATTCCGTATTATACTTTAAAATGACGGCCCCTTAGGCAGATTTTCTGTACTTCAAAAGATAGCTACTATACATTACAGTCTAGGATAACAGAAAAAGAAATTCCTATCAAATTGCTGTACCACTGTATGCAGGAAACAGAAAATAGTTGCTCTTTCCTACAGCCCTCAAGAAAACCCAGACTTTTATTCAAAATGAGGTGTCACCAGTCTCACACAATAGAGAACAGCTTTAATACAACGCTACGAAATGCCTTCCGCTTTGCTACTGAAAATATTTTGAGCAGCTAAAGCAACATTTTCTGAACGTACCACCCAGCATTTGGGACATCTCCATATGGGCCTCAGGGTTATATTGCCTATCTCTGTGTGTTTAAACTGCTTCTATTTCTATGTAGGAGGACTTTGTGGCTGTACGCTTTATAGTTGTTTTTAAAATAGGATTTCCCTAAAATTAAAAAATAAAAAGAGAAGGCTGGTGCCTTTTCTTCTTGCTGTTTAATGATGTTCAAAGTTGTCTAAAAATCTGCTTACACATAATCATAAAGGACTGAATCAGTTCCCTGCTTTGCATCATTTCTGTTTTAGAAGTCCTTGCAGTGCAGCCACTATGAAATCCTATGCCACATGATCCTATCCACTATGCCACACATGATCCAGATTCATGCAGTGTCTCTAACATGTTAACTGATTCAGGTCTTCAGAATTAGAACTGATCCAGAAGCTACTAGGAAACATCCCTAGCTATTTAAATAAGCATTATACTAGATATTAAGATACAATTAGGAACAGATCATTTGTTGTAAGCAGTTTGACAGCCTGACTTAGCAAACTAGAACCCCCTAAAAATCACCAGAAATATCTAACAACAATATTAAAATTGAGATCTCATAACAAGCAATTAAGAATGCTGAAAGAACTCACAGAAGGTGTTGCGTTCTTCCAAACTGTTCCATCTTATCTCAGATGTTTACAGTAAAAAGAACAGAGAAGTTTTCTTCAAAGCACAATTATTATCAATCCTCTCCAACATTCCAGCAGCACAATATTCTTCTTATAACGCGACCGAGTAACCCCCTCAGATCCTCAGGAGATGTTAGCAAAATAATTGTTCCCCCTCAGTATTCCTTTGTTATTATTTTTTTTCCCTACCCTTATTACTCCAGGCAGAAATGACTTGGAGATATTATCATCAACTTACCAAAACAGAATTCCCCTGCATTTATTTTCTTTTAGGTTAAAGTTTTACAATTAAATTGTACATTAGAGCTAAATCTAATGATTTTCTACCTGACTAAAACTGATTGGCCCACTAAGTCTCCAGTTTAATTTCCCTCCCCTCTCATTTTGCTAACTAGAAGAGAAATGAATCTACCTTCAAGCCGGTTGGAATCAATCTTCTTTTCTCTTCCTCACAATTTATAAGTCAGAGGCTTAAAAAGTGTTCATATCCTCTTTTAACAAGCTGGTTATGCGAGATAAGCGCAAGAACATTAATAAAAATAGCTCAGCATTAACTCATGGATGTTTTACAAAAGTAGACCTAAAAAAAAAATCCTAAAGGCTAATTGTGATTTATACCACGTCTCTTTTCCTATACTACCAACTATCAATCATCTCTCAAAGATCCCTTCTTTTACATGCCAGTGTCACAAATGCAACTGCTGCCAGCTCATTCCTCATCAGGTGAGACACTGCACAGCATAGACCACCTCCCAGTTAGCCCTGTGACTTGCAAACCCTGGCATACTGCAGAAGAGGTTTTATTCTTTCCCAGTTATGGACTTTTACTTCTTTTTTTTTTTAAAAAAAAAAGTCCTTCACAAAGATTTCATAGCTGGAAGTACAGCTTCTCTCATCCCAACTCTCCCACAGACCATCGTATCTCAGTATGGTCTGCACCATCACTTTTGCCACCACCCTCAATGTCTCTAGTGTTCACGAAAACTCTATCTAGAACAATGATAATACAACTACCAGCACAGAAACTTTTATTAGTGCAATTACAGCAAAACAGCTGGTGGTAATAATAATACTAATACTTAGCATTTATATGGTGCTTTATAGCTTCAAAAGGCTGTATAAACATTTGCTAATTAAGCCTCACAGAACTCCTGAGAGACAGATACGTTTTCTGGTTTATAAATAGGAAAACTGAGGCAAAGAGACAAAACAACTGTCTCCAAAATAAAGATCTTTAGATTATTTTTAAAAAGGGAATGGAGATCTCTTTGGACAATAGGAACCTTTAGAGTTATAAAAGTAAAGCTTAAAATACCCAAAGAATCCAATGGGACAAACTCTCATGCTCTGCGCATCCACCCCCTCCAAAAAAGTCAGTAAACACTTTCCCCGGGAAGATTTCATTCACTGCTGCCCACTGCTCTAAGCTACTTGCCACTGTGGAGCACAAAACGCCGGACTGCACAGGCCAGTGGGACCATCTCCTCTGCCAAACCCCCAGCCTGAAGTCCAAGCCCCTCTGAAGAAGTCCAACCATTGATAAACTGCACAAAACTGTGACTTCAATCGGTCACCACCAAGACTGGGCCTCAACGGCAACTTGCTTCTCCTCCAGGGCTGTATTCTGCTCTGCCACTATTTAAGAAACAGATGAACACTTCTTTTTCTTGCATTTCAACATTTAGCTTTAATATAAAAAGTGAGAAAAACTGTAAATTCTAAGTAGAAAAGAACAAATGCCACCACATATTGAAGGCACTTCTGAGAATATCTTACATTCCTATTCAGTAAGACATTGATTGAACAGTCTTTTTTTGTGTGTATTAGACACCTCACTCACAGAGAGAAAACAAATGCCTACGCACACTCTAACACCTCCTATTCAGGTCTTGAGCTCTAGAACTGCTTGAAGTGAGCTTAGAATTATTGCCTAGACAAAATACACAGCGTTAAACCTTTAGAGAAGACAGCACTTTTAAAGCCCTATCCCACAAAGGCTTGACTACCCATGTAATTTTACATACGAACTGTCCCACTGAGATCAATGGATCGAAATGCATTTCAGAAGACACTGGAATAATTACTAATGACACAAAAGGGGAAAAAGAGTTGATTTGTGAGAAAGGAAAAACTTTACTGCAAGAAGTGGCATGAAGTGCGTTCTGTGAAGCTGGAGATGGACGACTATGTGCAACCAGAGTGAAGTAAAACAAAAAGAGTAGAGGAAACTTGGAGGATAAATAAAGAAGAAGGAAGAAATAGAACAGGAGATTGAAGTTGTATCAAGACTCAAGAGCAGGATGGACCAGAATATGGAAGACAGTGGAGAGACATGGCTCAGGAAGGTGGAGAAGGAAGGAAAACATTAAGAGCTAACCCAGGAGCTAGGTTGAGCAGGGAGAAGAACTCAGACCAAAGCTGAAGGCAAGGCTCAAAATGCAGCAGTGCTTTAGCACAGGAGCAGCCACGAGAAGAGAAACAGTGACTGCAACAGAGAAGCTGTGTTTGTTTCTCTGCAGCAGTAGGACATTCGTCACACAGGGGTGATTTACCTAATGAACACTAAGGTACAAAGTCCAGATTCCTCACTCTGTCCTGCCCTCTGTACGTGAGATAGCAGTAAGAGGCTAATTACCAGTTAGCCCAGTTTTATTAGCCATAACGAAGTTCGCAGCTAAAATAGGAACAGACTCCACCCTCCTACCTCCCAGCCCTCTGCCTTCACCCCTGGACAATTCCTTATCCCCAAATACAGGAAGAGAAGGAAACAGAAGAGATGAAACATTACACTAAGGTAGCGGGAGCACAGGAAGAATTGCAAAGCAATAAATAATGCTAGAAGTGGAAAAGAGAATAAGTAATTCCACTTTGGGAAAAGCAAGCCTGAGATGACATTGAAGTGAAACAAGAAAAATGTGTATTTAAATACACAACCTGCCACCCAATTCTGAATGTGAAACTTAGATCTATATTTGTATCTCCAGCTGAAGGCACTATAATGCAGTCACTGGCTTCTCAAGACATGTTGTGCAAAGCTGTAAATTACTTTAGAGGCACATCTATAAATGGCTGACTTTTCCGTGCCATTTTAAAAATGGCACGGAAGATCATCAAGCTGAATTTTATTACCACTTGATATCACAAACTCCTCATGATGTAACTCAATTTCATTGCCCAGTCCTTACTATATCATTGTCATATGCACTCAGTTACAGTGAAGAACTCAACACACGAGATGAATGTCTCACTCTTTGTACAAAGGTCTCATATTCACATGCTCTGAGTAATAGAACTGCACATTCAAAATATTTTAATGATATACATTGGGATTCCAAAAGGCACTGAACTCTTGCCAAATCCCTGTATCAACCCGATACCTAACTCCCTGAAACACCGAGTGTTAAATCCCTTATGGGTTAGAAAAAGAAAGCTTTCTCAAGGTTAATTACTCTGAATTATATTTTACCCTGGAAACAAAGAGATCTTTGACTCAGGAAAGAGAGAGGACGACACCTCAGACACACTGTGGAAGCAAGCAAAAAGAGCAGTGGCATCGGAAGAAGGAAGAGTACACCAGAACGAAGAGCAGACTCCTCAGTCTTCATGAAAGGAGCATTCAGAGGGCTGAATTAACATTAAGTCCTCTCAACTACCCCAGAATGAAAGAAAGTGCACATTAATCAAAGTTCACGTTTCAGGTGAAAGACAAATCACCAGCAGCATTAAGCAAACAAATTGCAGCAACATCAAATTCTACCCAAAGTTAAAACACTGATAAAATTGGTATAATTTTGTATCTCACCAGGCATCTGCAAGTATTGAAGAGCAAATGGACTTCTGTGATCTCATGTATTTCTCATGCTTTTTAGATCAAGTTTTATGCAGCTAATTTGGGGGGTACGTTAAATATCGTCTCCCTTTCCTAATGGGTCTGGACCTATACTAATGAACAGCCAAAAGGCACTACTAACATCTGACTTTCAGCTTCTCTTTGCACTTGAGCCAATTTCTGGAAGGCGAGGGGGAGGAGAAGGGAGTACCAATGGGAGAAGCAGCAAGCATAGTGCCTTGCTGTTCTACTCGGTCAAATCTGTAAAAATGCTTTTACTCGTAGGAGCAGAAATCAAAGTAATACACACAAACCCCCATGAGTCAACTCTTTATTTTCCAGTCACAAACATTCCTGAGCTACAGACATTAAGGCTGGCACTGACACTCTTGCAATAGGTTAAGTCCGAAGCATCCAGCAGCTACAGCAAATCGCAGCCCCCTGCTCCAAGAACCAGCTATGGCAGCTTCACAATTAAATCAGCTGAATACAGCTCCTCTGTGCCCATGGAAGGCTTGAAAGAAGTCAGATATTCCCTTACCTGCAGTGGTAATCTATAAGATCCAGAAAATCAACAAATGGTAACATTTGGGATTACTAAAAGATAAAACCTCTATCTCATGTAAAACAAATGCATTCTTGAAAAGAAAAAAGTTACCTGTACAAAGCCTGCTTTAAGTTACTGAACATCCATAGTACATACCCTCGCTCAATAGATACCATTCTTAAAACAGTGATTTTTTTTCTACACATTCTGTTGAAATACTCAAAGGTTTCACAGTATGACAGGACAATGGGTTCATAATTTCACAACCCAGGGTTTTATAGCAGGTTTGGGGGTTTTTTTCTCTGTAGTTTTATAGAGAACATAGCAATCTCCACGGCTGGTCAAAATGCCAACTTGAGTGAAGCTTTAAGAACAAATGCAAGTAGAATCCCCTGTCACACCATTAGTAATGAAGATGCCTGTTATGCGTCAGAAAACTACACAACAGAAAACCCCACAGAAATGGATAACTTAAGGAGAGATGTACAAATTCCACAGAAAATACCAACCCTGCACCACTGAAGCTAGAGACATCTGCTAACTTCGTCTATGCAGAATGCATAAGGTTGCTGAAGTCTGTTCAGAAAAAGATAAAGGTAATAAATGCAAATAAAGTAATTTGTAATTTGCTATTTCCACTTTAGATCTCAATCCTGTGGAGATTCACAGCATGAGTAACTTTAATTACCTAGACAGTGGCATAGAAAGGGAAGGGAAGAAAGGACTGGAAGTGTTCAATTAGTAGCACTAGCCCCACGTTGGCTAGTATTTAAAAATTTTACTAAAACAGACATTACAGAATAAAATCAAAGGCACATGTTACTGATTGTGGGCTCATGGTCACAGCTCAAAATGAAAACAGGTCCTCAAAAGCTAATGCTAACAATGTTTTCATTTGTAATGGATTCATTTTTTATCCCCCCAGTGTCCATGACATGCAATGAGAAACAGAAAAACAAACAAAAAAATCCCTCCTCACAAAACAGATGTGAAGGTTGCTTCTTTCCACATCATTGCGGTCTTTCCAAGACAGCTGTGACTAACCTCACCAGGCAGCAAGCAGAATTACGTAGGATCTCCGAGTATCAAATGCTACAAAAGACACCTTGCCTTACCTTTCCGTTTCAGTGAATGAAGATCTCTGTTTTCTAAACAGTTACGCAAATGCCTTTCTACACACACACCAAATAGTCTCACTGACTTAGACGAAACTTTAAATAATTTTATATGTAAATTCATCTATGGGCACAAAAGGGAGAAACCCAGCAGTCACTCAAGACTACAGTAACAGCTGAAGTTCCCAGCAAAACGTAAAATTCAGATGACAACGATCCTCTAACTTGAGACCTTGGGTGGGAAACTGAAATTCCAAAGAATCAGAGTTAAATCAAGATCTGTACGAAATTATGAGAAAATCGGTGTTGGATGAATAGATCGATGGATGAATCAGAGTCTTACTCTGGAGTTGAGATAAAACAGCGGCAGTTACAGCTCTCCCTGAAAGCAAGAATTCAAGTTTCTGGTAATGCAAAGCATTTAATATTGGAAAAACAAGAAAAGTAGCACCAAACCCAAGAAATTAGCCTCTTAGTCCCTTTTTTTTTCCCAATGTGAAAATTCAATATATTACTGCACTGTCAGTTTAGTTACCGATGGTATGTTTAGTGACTTACAGTTGTAGCAGGTATTGTGTAAGTATGGCCCTACTACAAAGAAAAAGGGTTTTTCAGGCATCATGCTGCTCTCTGTACCACAAAACAAATACTGAGGCTTCAAAATCAGTTAAAAGCCATCTAGTCGCGAGCTGTTGATTAGCCTCCTTGGGAACCCAGCTCAAGTCTAGAACAATGAAAACTCTGAATCCCGATGGACCAAGCGGACACAGAACCAAATGCTGTTAAGTGAGAAAGCAAGAAGAAATCCTGGTTTCAAAGGAAATGTGAGAAACAGACCTATCCACGTGCAGAAAACACACAAGCAAAGCACCTTCCCAATTCTCTTTGAATGGAGGTATTAGGATTGGCCCATGCACACCGTACCATAAGTGACACAGCTCCGAGGTGTTAAATGTCTTTTCTTTCTGTCCACCAGCCCCGCAGCAGAGAGAGAAGAGTCTGGAGGGCTCACAAACCAAAGGGCTCCATTTTCTGCCTGCCACAGCTGAAAGCTGTGTCTTCAAGAAAATCTCGTACCTTTGACCAGTCATTCACCGTTTGAGAAGACAGAGTGATGCGGGAATTTTAATTAGGAGCATAAGAGCAACAAGTGCTAGACACTGAAATCAAAGTTAGAGAGTACTTTATTAGTGCAGTCTTCATTGTGTGGCCTTGAAGTCTTCTGTTACCTCAATGCAGTAGCTGAAGAGAAAAGTTCTTATATATTTAATCTATTTTGACCCTCAGGGCACCAATTATTCGACTTCAGATGTTTAGGTTTTAATAAGCTTTCACCCGCAGGGGAAAAAAATGCAGCAGTTAATGTGACTGATTTGCCATTTACAGCTAGACTACGAACAGAAAGAAAATAAATCATATTTCATGAATTTAGTTGTCATCAAGTGTAAAACTTCTGTATTTTTTTCCATCTGTGCATTTCACAGCAGGAGTAAGTATCTCTAGATCAGTTTTGCCCTCTCTATTATCACTATATATAACCCGGCACCTAATCACTAGTGGGTGTTGTTGCTTGTGGGTGTTGTTGCCTCCAATTAAATCTAATGGGATGCTTTGGCTGCTTTCAAAATTACACGCAATCAGAAACATTCATTCTGAGCTATGAGAAGGCACAACTCAATACTGCAGCCATTATGAGTATGTGACAATACAAGCCAGGTGGACAATTAAAGTCCAAAGCCACTTATATTTCCACAGCCTCCCCCAGTAAAAGCAAGCAGCAGCCCCAACCTGCTTCCGTGGAGCCTTGAGCACAATATCTCATTACCTGATGACACCTGTATGCTAATAATGCTACACTCACTGTGAACTGTGAATCAACGTGAAATACACTGCGTCTCCCTTACACCTTAGAAGCCCTGTAAGTTCTCTGCAGTCCCCACAGCTCACTGAGAGGAAACGACCGACCCATTTCAGGCCCAGCCTAGGAGAGGATGACTTCTCAGAGGCCACGGGCTGCAGCATTTCCATGGGTACTCAGTGGAAAAGAGACCAGTCACACAATGCTGATTCAGTATTTCCAGTTGCTAACAACAAAAATGGACATTTTTATGTTCCCCCATGTAAGCAGTTTTTGTAGCTGACATATAGACATTGCACAATCACAAACGAGAAGAAAGATGCTCAATAGGAAGGGAGGAGGACCACATTTTTGATGATGGAGAGGCACAATTAAAATATGGTCTACACTGCAAAGACACACCAGATCCTTCATTTGGTTAATATTTCAGCAGACACAACACAGAGCAGTAATACTTTTCTCTTCAGTACTTCACTTTAAATAAACAAAGCAGACTCCACCAAAGGTCATACTGCTGCATGTCTATAACTCTGGGGGGTACAAGACCCACGAGCCAAGGCAAAGCACAACTTTTGGGTGGGAGGGTTGGTTCCCAAACAACATCCTCAAGAAAAACTTGTTCCACCCTTCTTCTATTGCCTGCTACTAGCTGGCTTGAAACCAGGGTTTAGTGGAAGCTACAATGTCTCACTTTTCATGGATACAAGGCAGACCTGCTGAGGTTACAGGGAGGGCAGGAGCACCTTAGATCACACCGCAAAACACCACAAACCTGTTTTCCACTGCGTGCCCAGGTCGTTCTTCACGCGCTGGCACGATGCGCAAGGGAGCGCGTGTCATGGCGATGAGAGGGGCAGAAAGAGGAAGAACGCCAGGGAAAGTTAGCAGAGAGAGGGAAAGGGCTGAACAGCAGAGGAGAAGGAAGAGAGCCGGGCAGAGCACCAAAGCAACACAGGCATGCAACAGGATTATCCCACCCAAAAGCTGCCCTTTGCCAGCTACCAGCAATACACGCCACCTTTGGAAAAGCCAGCTTAACCGCCGGGGAAAAAATGCCACAATAAGGAGAGGAAGCCAGGTCACCTGGTAGAAGGTGAGGCGGGAGGAGGAGAAGGAGGAGGGCATGGGCACTGACGCTGCCCTTCCCAGGCAGCGGCGCAGATCCTCACCCGGCGCCTGGGCCGCCCCGGGGCCGCGGCGCGCTGCCGGTGGGAGCCCGGTGGGCAAGGTGCGAGCAGGTGTGGCGGCGGCGGCGGCTCGCGTTACCGCAAGGGGGGAGAAAAAAATATACGTACGCCTACACATACACACACGGAGAGCTACGCGAATATAAAGCCACGGCGGCGGCGAAAGGCTGCAGCAGTGCGCGCCGTCCCCAGCCGCCGCGGCAGAGCGCACAGCCCGGGGGGCCCGGGAGGGAGTTTTCCAGCGGCCCCTGCCTGAGCGGAGGGCGGCGGCGGCAGCGCCCGCCCAGCCCGCGCCGGCGGGACCGGGGGAGGCTGGGGCGATTGCCCCGCGATTGCCCCACGATTCGCCATGTTACGAAGCCGGGCGGTTGCCCGGGCGGCTTTTAGGGGCGCGGAACAAAGGGGGGGCTCGGCGACCGGGGGAAATCCCGCCCCGCCAGCCCCCTTACCTTCCCGGGCGTGCTCCTCCCGCGGCCGCGGGTGCGCCGCGCAGCTCCCGCGCCCTGGGGCGGCGGCGGCCGCAGGGCTCCCGGCCGGGGCTGCCGCCGCCGGGCTGCGGGCACGGGCGGGCGCGGGGTCTCGGCTCCGCGCCGCCAACAAAGTGTCGGAGCGGCGCGGGGAGGGCGCCGGCCAGCGGGAGCAGCGGCGGAGCGGAGCGGAGCTCCCTCTGCCGGCCCGCCGCCCGGCCCCGGCCCCGCCGCCCCAGCAGCAGCCCCGGCCCGCGGCCGGGGCGGGACAGCGCGGAGCCCCGCGGAGCCGCCGCGCCGGCGGTGCTGCCGCCCAGCGCCATGCGGGCTCTGCGCGCTGCCGGGGCTGCGGGGCCGCCTCTCCTCTCCTCCCGCTCCCTGTTGCGCTTCACGGGGCGCTCGCGAATTGCCAAGGTACTAAGAGCAGCTCCCCGGAGCTGGGCTGAAATACGGGAGTTGTTCAAGGCGATCGCAAGCGTTCCCCCAAAAAAAAAAAAAGAAAAAAGCCGCACACAAAACCTACCAAGACTCCAAAGCAAAATCCTTCCCGAAGAAGTAGGTGTATCTAAACCGCCTTTGGAACGAGTCTGCTACGAGAACAAAAGTCTCCCGTCCTCACTCGAAATCCCGGATGAAATCTCCCAGCTGTTTATGTTGTTTCCATCTGGCACCGCATTCCTCCTGACCCTGACAACTTACACGTGGCTTTCACTCAGCACAGGGGAATAGCCCCATGCACAGATATTACTGGCATGCTTACAGGTAGCCAAAGTCCTGACGCGACGCTGTTGCCACGGTCGTGATTTCTATAACGAGCCACTTCCACTCCTAAAATCGGGCTGTTCCCTGAGAATCTCAGTTTTCACTGCTTTCACTTTCAAATAAGTTTTTGTCTTTTGTGACTCCAGGGAAAAGCTAGAAAACATAAATCTTTCAAGAGCATTAGACAGATGAAACGAACCCCCCTTCGGGTAGTATATAGGAGAGCTACTCTGATTTTTGAGGTTCTTTTCCCGATTTTTGGTAGGATTGAATTGCCAGTCCTGAAAGACTAACAAACCTGCTTAATTATGTTCCCGAGTCTCCTTCCAGGCTTCACCAAGATTCCTTGCAAAGATCAAAATCGGATCTAGACCAAAGACATAGCCATTTCCAGGACTGCTCCACGGTTATCCAAACATAGCAACGGGTCCTTTATGCTTCAAAGTTTCTGTGATTCCAGGCCCTCTTCAAGAAATCCACAGAGGAAAAGTATAAACTAATGAAAGAGCAGCTGCTTGCTGAAATTTCCACTCAGTTCCAAGAAATGAGACTTGGCAGGTCCTTGCTTTTTATAACACTCTGTGACTCATTTGCAGAGGCAGGTGAAGTCAGAGCCATCACTGCCAGAGTCGTGCCCCTGATGGCTTCTCCAGGAAGGACACAGATTTTCCCAAACACTTTTTAAAAAAGAAGAAAGGAAGACATTGCTCAGCTACTGTTTGCAGTGGTTCGGTCGCTGAATCTCTTCTAAATTGATGCTAGTCCATGCTTGACCTGGTGTTTTCTAGGAAATCTGCCCGAGAATAAGGTCTGAACTCTGCAAATTGTGTTATTTTGCCAGGCTCCTGGGCAGGTTCAGAGCTGAAGGCAGCGGGCAGCGCACAGGCATGAGGCTCACTGCGGGCTCCCCTGAACCAGACAGGAGACAGCAACCAGAGCTTGCAGATCAGGCAGGGGGAGGTGGGGCCTCATCCACGGTTGCTTAGGAGTTCACCTTAAGCCTGCTTAAAAAAAAAAAAAAAAAAAAAAAAAGAGAAAAAGAAAAGCAGTTCAGCCAACTTCCCCTTCCTGGCTCTGAGCTGGGAAAGCCCCTTGTCATACTGCATCTTCTTCTAATGGTCCTCTAATGGTCTCTGCTACTTTTTCTGGTCTGGAGGGTCCTCCATGAAACAGGAAAGTGCAAAAAGATCTTGTGAAATAATGGGGGCGGGCATCAAGTCCACTTTTATGTACCTAAACAAGCAATGAAATGCACAGATACCATACACTTACCTTGTTAACAGGAAGTTTGTTTCCAACAAACCTTCAAACCTTAAAGAATCAGATTATGGAGAGGTCACCTAGGTCATTCGTGTGAATGAACGCTTACAGGAACACTGACATCTAAACTGACATTTCCAAACTATTCATGCCAGTTGCCATACACATGCTCCCTAGGTAAATAATAATAGTAATTTATATATAAAAGTGCTTACCCTATGAGAGGCGGAAAGGAATACGATAGATGCTATTAAAGAAAAGGTTGGGGACTGCTTCAGTCCTTGGCAGGGATAAACAGTGCCTCTCTTCCTCCTTCTTTCCTGGATAGCAGCCCAAGACCACCCCCTGCTCCAATTCCCATCAACAAAGGACAGAATACAAATGCAGAAGACCACTGTGGGCTGATATTTTTGTTTGTTTTTATTGGGGAAGAAAATATTTAAAAGGAACAGAGATAATAAAGAGGAACGTGGAAAGAAAGTGGGATGTGAGGATGAGAAAAGGGAAACCAGAAGATTAAATGGGAGAGAGAAAGATTTTGGGAAGAATAAATTCTATTTCTGTCCTTTATCAACTTTTCTTCAGGATGTGTACAGTAGGTAGGGACATTTCTAAAATTATTTTAGATTATTATGAAGCTAATAATGCTGCAGATAGGAAACGAGAACATTGTAACACAGGGATGAAGAAGACATTTAATCAATGTTTTTCTGATTGGGGAAAAGAAAAAATACGCCAAAGAATTTCCTTCTGTTGTAGAATAGCCTAAAGATACTTTCCATGCTGGGAACCTGCAGAATGACTTACACACAACAAACGACTTTCACAACCGTCCGGCAGACCCAGCAGAGTCTGTTTGCTGACACCCCCCCTTCCTGCATGGAATTGGGCCAAACGCCACGGCCCCACTTGCAATCTCCTTTGCAGGTGTACACGCGATGGAAGGCATGGTGCAGTGAACGAACCTGCAGATTCTTGGGGAGCGCCAGTGTTTAGGCTGTATTGAAAATACATGGGCAAGTGTTCAATTTGTACAGTATTGGCTGCTGCAAGCCTGGGGATTTAAGATTAACTGCTTGATACTGGAATTTCCACTCTCGCTGAAAACAGACACTACCGTATCCATAGAGTTTTCAGGAGGAAAATATACAAAGCAAGCCTGATTCTTCTCTTGATTTCAAGGCACATGCAGCTACAGTGAGAAACAGCAGAATTGTTCCTGATTTAGGATCATAAAAATGCAAGGTTAATCCAGAGGAATCCACAGCAAATGAGAGAAACAAAAGAGACTGGCTATCGATCCATGCTCCTCCATTCTTTATGATATGAAAAAAAAAATCCCAAATATGGAAAGTATTTATTTGCTGCTTAGGTAAAATTATAGAAAACTTTTTGCATAAAGGCTAAACATAGTCCTATCTAGAAGACAATGCAGGCCAGAGGATCTGAAGAATAAGCATAGAGATTCTTCTAGTTCCAATGTAATTTGTAGTCTGATTGGGAGTTTCTTTGGGGTGTGTCTGGTTTTAAAATATTCTGCTTAAATGTGTTGTCCTTTGTGCCATAAAAGGTGTTTTGTTTTGTTCAGACCATTTGCATTAGAAACTAAGTGAATGTAGTTGTTCTAAACTCAGATTTAATATTTGAGTAGTAAATCTATGAATAACATAATGGCCTCAAAACTGGTCAGATAGATTTTGTCTAAACATGCCAGGGAGATTCTATAAACTTCTAAATGAACTAGGAACCTAGGGTCTGCTATCAAAAGATTAGCTTTGGGCAAACGCTCTAATGTGCTTGGTTTTGTTTTTCTCCCCCCCCTCCCCCCCAATGAAATATAAAATAAAATTATTAAAAGACCTCCTCTCTCCCCATAGGCTTTGGAACATTAAGAAGTAGTTAGTCAACCCCTTTATTGGAGAGCTTGTGGTTAGTTTATTAATATGAAATTACAGAAGCTACTTGTGTTTTCTTTAATAACCTTTCTAGGGAAGGTTGGTTCAGGCAAACCAAGTAAAGCAGCCCAGAGAGCTACCCATGATGTAAGCCCGAAAAGGAAGGAAGAACCCAGTGTGTCTGTAACCCGCTCCTCACAGAAACCGAACTCCAGACTCAGTTCTGAACCAGAGGGAAAAAGTCCGGACTGCTCCTGGCTGACTCATACCCTTTATCCCAGGTACAGAGCCAAAGCAGCACAAAGGATTCCCAGAAGCCCCATTTCCCCCCAAGAATGATTCTGCTGAGGAGCTTGAGGATATGGCAGAGAATATATCAAGTGAGAACGAGGTGTCTGTCAGAGTGCAGTCACGACGCTGAACTCCACAGAGATTCCCCGTGACTGTGATAGGTAAGGGTGCCTCAAAGGGCCATTGTGAATCACTTTGTCCAGGTTATATGAGGGACCGCTCTGTACTGCAGAAAAGTCTGGCGTCCCAAAAACAAAGAAAAGGCACAATCATTTGCTCGTGGTCCTTGTGATGCCTGTATCTCCAAGTCAGAGAACGTGGAGTTACACCTCCTGGATGTTCTGGTCTCTTTTTGCTTAATTTGGAGCTTGCATCAGTAAATATACATTTTCCCTGTTTGTTCCTTAGTCTAGCTGCCAGGGGTTATCAAGTTTCTATTCCTTGTTCCTAATTATTGTTACATCCATGAGGGAGATTATTTGAGTGAGCTGACTAGGATAAATGAACCAGCTGTCTATCCCGAGCCCAAAACTCTTCAGCCTGAAGCTGCTGCCATCTATGACTTACAAACTTGCCATCCAGCCATGCCAGTTACTAATGCATCAATTACAAACCATGTAAATTTATGGCTAGGATTAAAGTTGAATGCATGACGATAAAAAGCCTTCCAGTAAGACAAGGGCTCTGTGACATTACGAATTATCTGGCAGTTCTTTCTGCACAATCCTGTGTGGATTGCAATCAGCCAGTGAAGTAACGCGGAGGACCTTTCTCCCACTGGAGCCATGGGGAGTGTTGCCATTTATTTTGGAAGGAATAGAATCAGACCCAAATCCTTAATTTGCGCATTACTCAATCTCTGCACTGAGAGCTGGCTGGCTGACACTCGGATTTGGAAGTCAAGGACCCTGTCCTGGAAGAAACCTGAGGCACAAGAAAAGCCATATGGGAACCACTGACATCATGTGGGCAAAGCTCAGCACGTTCGTGATTACTAGATTTTGATCTATCCCTTCTCAAGAGCTACACTGTGTTTGATTGATGAGACTCTAATTGAATTTAAGCAAATAAATTGCAGGTTACAAAGCAAACTCGAACGTTGTTATGCATTTTTGATGCCTCCATATTCCTATCTTACGGAGACAAAAATGAAATAAGACACAGGCAATCAATCTTTCTATATCTACGCTCTGCTCTTTATAGGGAAGCATGACAGATGTTTTTTATTACAATTGTATGTTTATTGGGAGAGAGGTAGAGCATTAAACCTCAGATATTTCATTTTCCTTATATCTCATATTCATGAGAAAAGAAAGAGGGCAGGCAGAAAGAAAAATATATAACTGAAAAAAAATTTTCATCTGTTTTGCCAGAATTTATAGAAGTTTCTGGTTTTCTTTTTCCTTCTAGGGTTTTGTACTATACTTCTCTGGTGGAGGAGGGGGGGAACAGTCTTAGCCATATGGCTCATCCCAGGCCTTCAGAATTCTTAAGTCAAGTCAAGCATCTAAAATCAAGACATTTCTTTAATAATCACGAAGTGTTGATAAAAAAAATGCCGACATTTTTATTCAGGTTTGGGGTCTGTAGATTTCATGTTTCCTAGCAGAAATGTCAGAGGGAGAGGTTTTCTTCTAACACATGACAAAGATTTGTTGCATTCACAAGACTATAGCCAATTAAGCTTTTAAGAAATATATCAAATATCATTACCACAATACTAAAATCACTAGATTGGCCAGAATTACTTTGTATTTTTATTGTTAATTGTGCTGAATTTTAATTTTGAAAACAGTAGTCCCAGTTCCTGTTTCTAAGAACAGAAGGGCCTGGTTCAGCTGTCTGACCTGTTGAGAGAATGTGTAGGTCATCTGAAATTCTGTATTTGCATGTGTGGGAAAAAATCGCCATCATGTCAGCACACACTTGCTTAGTTCTGATTGCACAATTATTTCATTAGCTGAGGGAAGTAATTAATAATGCTGATGACAATTTTTGGTTACATAGCTCTTGCCACAGACCTCAAAATCATCTACCAGCATTAATAAATCTGGAGAGACGAGCTTCATCATTGTACAGAAGGAGCAGCCAAGGCTCAGCTAATACTGAAAAACCTCACAGTTATATCCTGAAACTTGCATAAATTGTATTTTTATTAAAGCCTAAAATCATAGAATTTCAAAGATGGTACCATCTAATCCTGGGAGATCAGAAATGAAAATAACAATAAATGCATATAAAACAACTCCTTGTGTGTGTGTACATGTATAGTCTTAAATACATTTTAGATGCACCTCATGAGTTTTGCGTGGAAGAACATGACTTGTTATTTCTGGTCACACTGCATTGGCAAAGCTGAGGAGCCTTGGTAACGCTGGGAACTTGCATCCACTGTGCATGGAAGTTGGGCTATGGTAGGACTTGGGAACCCAAGCTGCCAGCGTGGTGCTCTGACCATTAAAGTGCCTTATACAAAAATGGGACAATGTCTCTGAATTTGATTTCACACAAAGTCACAGGTGCAGTTCTGGGACTTACGACTGAGAAGCTGATGACATGATTGAAAGGCTGCGTATAAGTCACAAATGCAACTAGGCTCAACAAGCTTTTTCTTCCCTAAGGAAGGAGCCCATGAGATAGTTTCATTTCCATACAGTTTTCAGATCAACATATGTAATGTCCAAGTTCATAATTGCTTAAGTCCATGAGAGATGTGGCAGATCTACAGCTGCATTACTTGAAGCTATGATTTTGCCTTAAGGCACCCCAAACCCTGTGGTAATATCAGCATTTGAAGCACACATATTACCAAATCAAAGAGGACCTTCCCTGAGCTTATAACAAGTAAACTCAGGGAAGGCTAATAATAATAAAAAGGGAGACTAAATCCTACCTTTATTATGATCATTAGTCAGCTAGTGGTGGATTTCATACTGAGGCAGTCACAACTGTTTGATCAGATATGCTGGCGCAAGGAGAAACCACCTACCGTAGGACACCTTATGCAGCGCTCCCGGAGCACAGAGAAATATGGTTGAAGGCCCTCTGATGCAGTCTGACACTGAGCAAGCAGTTTGACAGCTACTGTCAGACATTGAATAAAAACCTGCTTAGGAAAAGCAATTAACTGCACAAAGCTCATCAGGTGGACTGTAATGGCTTCTTAACAGTTTACTAGCACACTGCACAACAGTATAAGGCAAAGTGAGAACGTAAATGCAACCAAACAAAAACATGCTTTCAAAAGGCAGGGTTCAATTACTTGGGTTGAATTTTGCCCAAACTCCATGCATGCTGCAGAAATCACTGCAGAGCAATAGAGGAGATCTAGAAAGAATATAAATGATGTGCCAGTCAATACACACTTTTAAAGGAATTTTGGAACCTTTATTATGGACACCTGGGATAATATTCTACTTTAATTGCCTCATACGTTTATCCCATGGCCCACTCCTGGTTTCATCACCTTTATTTAGGATCTTGCCTCAAAGACCTATGAACCTCTTGTGAGATGTTTCTTCTTCTCAGACAGCTTTAAGTAAATTGAAGGAGTTGAGGACAGGGACTCCGCACTCTAACTCACCAAAATATCCCAAACACTATGAGACATACTGCGTATATATCTACAAAGTGGGAAGCATCTTGTACAGTTTACAGCATATTGCTGTTCTTGCGTGCCATTCTCCCTCCACCATGTGAGGAGTTTTTAATTTAAGATGGATTCTTCTAAATGCTATTTTGCACCACTAGCTTATTAAAATCTCTTAGGGTTACTCACCTTGGAAGTTCACTGCAGATGTATGTATTCAGAAAGAAATATCTTCCCCTTTTATTAAATAAATAAGCAAAGGTTTGGTATGTGGTTTTCAGACAGTACTGAAGGATGTCCTTCCAGAGGTCTGAAAGACCTTTTCTACTCCAAAACAATCCTGTCTGGTAAAGAGGGGATGAGAGATTTCAGATGACATCTACCATATGCATGTTTTTCCAGGGAGAAACAGGGCAAAGATGTGGGTTTTAACCCAAGGGCTTATGAAAGTTCATAGCGTTTGGCACCCTCTCTCTCATCGATGCAACGATTGGGAGGTAGCATCGCCAGCTGTGTGACACACATCACAGGAAGTATTGAATAGAAATGGCTGGGGCATGGAAAAGTACTCAGGAAAACTCCTGGCTGGAGGTCACTGCCCCTCACCGGACCTGGATGGTGGAGGGGTCTTTGAGAGCACCATCCCTGTAACGGCCATCCTACCATCAGCTTGTTCAGCTTTTTTCAGCGGTAACTAGAGAAGCAACACTAAGATCCCACCGCATGCTCCACTCCCGTGTCTCTTGGGCATCGGGTTGCCTTCAGGCAAGGGATGTTTTGCTTTCACTGGGTGGCTGTTTGCCAAACCTCCCTTCTCCCTCTGCTCCCCCAGAAGTGTCCCCCTCTCCTCCCCAGCCCTGTGCTCCCGGCTGTAGCCTCCTAGCTCAGGAAGCACTGCGCTGCCATGGCTAGGGACAGTCCACAGGCATTGTACTAACCCAGCAACACCTCAGCACATGTCAGACTTTGTCTGGACTTGTTTTGGCCCGCCTGGAATGATGTTTTATCTTGTTTAGCCATAACAGCAATTTTCTAATGTCAAGGTGGCTACTGCCTAATTTGCTTAACTTTTGCTTAGCTCTAGAGTTGAGCAAAATCATATGGCAGAATCATATGGCATAACCATATGGCACAATAATTTTTATACAGATAATACTAATGAGCTGATAGTCTGTGTATTATGACACATTTATAACCCTACTATAATCATGTGGGAGGACAGCAGAAGCCTCCAACGTGGGGACACGGGATGCAGCCCAGAGAAGTACAGGCACTGGATGATACCAGAGACGTCAGGGTGATAAACCATTCACCTGCAGTGAACAAACTGGGGTCAGACACAGCCCCGGGGTGGCCAGGCAGAGCCATGGGGACGAGGACAGGCTGGGATGTGGGCCCGCTGGTGGACCCAGCTCGGGGGGGCCCATGGCTAGGCACGGCAGGGCTGTTGGGAGCTGGAGACTGGCCCTGCTGTGGAGTCTCTGGAACAGGGACCAATGGCCCCGGGGGGCTGAAATGGGGTCCTGGGCCACGGGCTGAGCAGGGACAGTGAGGGCTGGTGGTGCTCCCAGGGCCATGACACATGGGACACTGATGTCTTGCTGCAAACCTGCTACCCACTTTGTTCGTAAGGAAGACTCACGCCATCACCCCCAAGATGCAGAGAGGCAGTGGAAAGGAGCGTAACACTGGAGAATAAGGGGTATATTTGTGAGGTTGGTTTTCCTGTATAACAATTTTTAACCATTTTATTAATATTTTATATTAATTAGATAATTTGGACTGTGAATATTTGTGTATTGGAATTGTACTACTACTAACTGTGTGTTGGATATTTGTTAGCCTGTTAAGATTTTAGTTAGACAAAAAAACTCTTGGCTTGTGTGTTCCCCCTTTGCCAATAACAAGATTTTGCACATAAAGCCCTCTTCATCAGTCCTCCCCTTTCCCCTTTCTTCCTCTCCTTTTTATGTGATGCCCCATCACTTTGCCCTCCCCTTTATAAGTAAGTGCACTCAGCAACACCCACTGACACAGTGACGGGCCAAAAGCATTTTTGTCCTTTCTAGCAGCAGTAAGATGCCAAGCATTCAACCCCACTGGTGCCAGAGGGCCGAGAAACAGAGGTGGGTTCTTCAAGACCAACAGCCCTTGGCCTCGATATGCCCGTCACTGGCACACCATGAACGTGAGACTTGCAGAGCTGACTCCCCCCATCCCGCTATGAAGCCAGGCAGCACCAGGGCCTCCCCTCCCTCCGTGACCCTATACAAGAGACACAAGGGAGTGCGAGGGGAAGGGGCGCAGGGTGGGGAAAAGCCATCGTGCCAGGCTGCAGGTGACAGGCACATCAGTGGAAAGGCTCTCGCGTGGCAGCTTAGCATCATGGTCCATCCCCGTCTCCGCACCCGACCACCACGGAAAGTGGGAGAAACCTGAGCTGCCTTCCCTCCTGACCCTTCACAGGGATGCTTTTCAATGAGCTGAAGGAAGAAATCGAGCTTACACACAATGATAATCACCCTGTTTGTTTACAGAAACATTTTTCCACATCTTTTGTGGTTTCAGTTTTTAAAAGGGTGAGATTTTCAAGGCTAGGACTTGTCCTCACATATATATGAATACAGTGCCTAGCACAGCCAGGGCTCCATGCTGAGAAGGAACTCTGTATCCTACCAAAACAGGCAAAATAATTACAAAACTAATGTCAGTCCTTCCTCTTTACACAATCCTATGTTAAAAGAATAAGCAAGCGCTTGGCCAAGAGAAGAATTTCTTCTTCCTCTGGAGTGGTGTCAGCCAGCAGAATTCACCGCTCCAAAGGGCAGAGACACCCAGACTGCTGTTGAATTTAAAAAAGGGGGGTTGAATGGTCTCGATCAGGCGATGCTTGTGGCTGGTGCAGCTGTATGGAGACAAAAGGAAAAACTGAGAAGGATTGAAACTCTTATAACGTGACACAGATGACTTAACCCCTAAAACGAACAAACCAAGGACTGGGAACACACTCGTGAATACGGATATTTCTGGACTATAAGAAAAATAGGAAGAGAAGGAATTGAGCTAATCCCAAAGTAAAATAAACAAAAAAACCAGTTACTGGAAATAAGTGAATAGATAATCTGGGAGACTCCCTGGAGGGACCGTAAGAGCTTTCAGATTCACAAGCCTAAGACAGCAATACATGCCAGAAATGTGCACAGCAAGGCATTGCTAGCCTACCTACTCTATCAGAAACCTATTTCAAGGATTTGTAACCCACAAAGTATTTGTGGATTTGTGGGATCTGAAAAAAACATAGCAGGTTTATGACTGGTTTTTTCCTTGCATTTAAAACTTGGGCGATGTATTTTTTTTGATGCAGGTGGAGAAAGTGAAACTTGGATGTCTGGAACATCCCTCCTTCTCAGTCTGAAAACAAAAGCAAAGCCAACACAAATGAGACAGTTGATGGGATTTCTACCCAAACAGCCCAAATCTCTTTTGAAAATAAAAATGCTTAAGTGCTCTTATTTCTTTAGACTGGTCCTTTGCTCTTTGTCTTTATTGCAAAGTGAAACTTATTCTTAATTTGTTTTGATAACAGTTGTGCAAATTATTTTGCTCCCTTCTTTTTAAGTGTATTTACACATTGTACAAGCTGCAGAAAATGGCAATAATTTTGTTGTAACACTGCTCCTAACGTGCCCTCAAAACAGAGGCTCCACAACACTTTAAAATGGTGCTGTATCTGCATAAAAAAAGAAGCTCTCTTTCTAAGGCGTATTATATGCACACCATAGCCAAGCAGAATAAGGGTAAGAATAAGCATATCTCAGATTTCTTTTCTTTTTAAATCAACACAGACTTTTATAGTCCTAAAAGAAAGTGCAGGCCCGTCAGAAGGGCATGTGAGTAGGCAGGCTCTGGTTTTGCACATGCACCCGCAGGAGAGGCTGCTCTCCCTTAGCAAGGCACTACGGCCAGCTTTGCATTTCTCTCTTGTTCTCTGCCTCCAAATTCTACCTTGCCCTCTGGAGAAAGTGAATAGTTACGTGGAGGAGAGTGAGACACGGTGAAGATTTATTTAGGTGTAATTACAAGACACTCTCAGATCCCGAGATGAGAATTGTGATAAAACTGAATCCAAAGTCTGCTGAAGCCAAAAGGATATTTTCAATTCATGGGATGTTGGAGCAGGCCCATACAGACTGCAAAATTACTACTGAACTTTACAGAGTAAACGACTGTTGCAACAGATAAATCAGGATGCACGCAGTACTATGAAACTAGAATTAATTATCCTTTCATGTGCCTTTGCTCTGTATTATTCCAAAGAGATATTCTTGTTATCCTCATCTAAGTTATAGGCTGTTAAATTATCAGCACGAAGACTGCAACAACTGAAAACAAATCAGGAACAATGCCTTGAGCTTCCCTGTCTGTGAGAACAGGGCAAATGGCAAAGACTGTTTTTCAGTGCTGAGTTGAACATAACATATATAACATCTGACAGCAGCCCCAATCAAATCACTATAGCATGGAGAGACAATACTCCCCCAGTGTCAGGCTCTGTGTGCTGAGAGCAATTTTCAATTAACTTTCCTCATTTACGAGGTAGATGCTAGAGCAGTTTTGAAGGAATCCAAAAGCTTAGTGGTAAATGAAAAATTCTCTTGTGTGCTTTATTCAATGTGCTTCTCCCAGGAAGAGCAGGGAGAGACAGTTTGACAGCTTATTTCTTTAGTGGAGAGACAGACAGACATGTTAGGTTACCCAGTCGTGTCAGCACTCTCCATTCACTGGCAACTGAACACACACAATAGGTAAGGTTGTCTTAACGGGGACACGGGATTTTTCCTGCAACCCCCCGTGCAGTTTCCTTGAGGACCTACTGGCCAAGAAAGCTGAAGGTTTTAAAGAAAATTTTGTGTTTATGAGTGCATCTTCTCAATAGGGGGTTAACTCCTGTTGGACACTGATGTGACCAGCACTGGCATATACTCCAGGATGTGGGCTGAATGAATTTTCCCATTTCAAGCAGATACAAACTTCTCCAGTTCAGACTGTGGGTTGTTTTCTCCACACAGCGGTCTGCCCAGTGCAGTGACTCTAGCTGATGGCCACTTGTGGCTGAATCTGAGATTTGGTGGACCTGATTCTTGTTTACTCCACTACAGCACTGTAGTTTCACCATTTCATTTTCTTATATGGATATTTTATTTATTTATTTACACTTACTTGAAAGCCCTGTAAAACTGCAAGAGCTGGGGTATAAGAGGCTTTAATATAAATGAGAATCAGAAAATTACAGATTCGGATAATAATTCAGTTTGAATTACACTCTAGAGGAGGTCATTTAATACAATCTCCTGCTCAAAGCAAGGCTAACTTCTAAGTTAGCTCAGGTTGCTCAGAGACTCCTACAGTTGAGTTTTGATTATCTCCAAGAAATGGAAATTCCACAACTTATCTGTGATTTTTTTTTTCCCTTTCATTTACTTGGAATTTCCCGTGTTCCAACCTGCGCCCATTGCTTCTCATCCTTCCCTTGCACCTCTGAGCCACATCTGACCCTGTCTCCTCAGCATGCTTTTGTTAGGTCGTTATAGACAGCAATAAGTTCTTCCCTAAGCTTTCTCTTCCTCAGGCTGAAGAAACCCAGCTTTCTCAGACTCTCTTTGTACATCGTGTCACCCAAATAAATCATCTTAGTGACCTTTTCCTTCACTCACTTCAGTTTGTCCATGTTGCTCTTGTATTCTGGGGCCCAAAACCAGACACACTGCTCTAGTCATGGCTTCAGAAGCACTATTGGAGAAGTGGAATCACTTCTTGTGATCTGCAGCTACTTTCTTGTTACTACCGCCTAATATGTGCTCAGCCTCCATTTCCTTGGGGCACACTGCTGATGCATGCTCAAACCTGGCTGCCTACCAGGATCCCCAAGTCCTTTATGGCAAAGCTGCTCCCTGGCCCCGTCAGTCCCCAGCTTTGTCCCCAGCTCTATAGCCCTAGAGCTAGTTCATGTTTGGTCATATTTTTCAAGCATTTGTACATTAAATTCAGCTGTTGTTTTGCATTTTGCATTTGATTTTAAGCAACCTGGAGTGGGGTCAACCTGTGTCCATTGCTTCAGTCTAGCTGCTGTGTGACCCTGGTTTGAGTGCTTTCAAGCACTTCTGTTCTACAAAATAATAACAGTAATAATATGGTAATGTCTGCAAAATCTGGGAGTAAAATAAAAATAACCAAAAAAAGACAATACATGATATATTCTTGTTAATAAGACATTATGATTATTGCTTATGTGGTCTATTATTATTATAGTAACCCTGTAATCCTAATAAAGAACCCAGCAGTGTAAGAAACCAGTTCATAGAAATCTTTAGGAGGTAAAAGGATTCATATCAATGTAAGCTGTTTCAGACTTGGGTTTCACTTACTATTGAGCCCATTTAACTGTAACTCTTCCAGCTCTTCTGTCTCCTTTTCTTGAAATACACATCCAAGCTGTAGTTAAGATACTGATGTAAAATGCAAATATGGTGAATTCACTTCCATGTCCAACCTTTCTCTCCCTCATCCATAAGCTGCTTTTTAAGACCACTGACACTGATCTGAGGGGCCTTCTCCCTGACCATTCCCACCAGACTTCTCTCTCCTCATATCCAAACAGCTTTATGACCCAAACTTTCTTTTGCAGTTCAAAAATAAATCCCAAGGCTTGAAATCTCTCTTTTTTTTTCAAATCACCCGATTTCTGAACTCTGCTGGCTATGAAATCTGGTTTACCATACAACCCCATTCAACACAAAAGTTTATGTTGACAAGTTAGGGTATGTTGCGAGACTGCATAACTGTAATGCAGGACTGCTGTGCGGAGGCATGGTAGTGTTTTTATGGAATATGAAGGAATTAATTGCATAGTTTAGAATGAACTTGAGTCTCTGGGTATGACTAAAATTCTTTTGCTGCCCAACACAGGAACAGACTATTGTTCAAGGCATGTTTATCCTAGTGAAAATATATTCATTTTTCCGAGTAACAGCTATAACAGAATGAAGGTCTCTTCAGTAGTAGCCCTGTTTTTCAACAGAAAGGCTTTCCTGTTACCAACATCTTTTCATAAAGTTTTATTTTCATATTAGGAAGATTTCATTGCTGCTATTAAACAAGACTTTATGGGCTAAGGGTTGGTGTAAAGTGAGATAGAACTCAATTAATTGATGGCAAGACTGAAGTTTTTGACTGCGGATCTTACAATACATTGGAAATAAATAGCTCAGTCCCCCATCATCATTTGTCAGCAAGTGATTTGCTACATTTTTCACCCTCATTGATATATTTCATTGAGTTTACAATGTTATATTGACCTTATCCTTGTTCTAGTCATCAATTTCTATCCTTAAGATATTTAAGGATATTAAATCTTTAGAGTTATTGCAGTAGACCTTTCTCTTCAGAGAATTTATTATTTTATACTAGAGGAATGTGATTTTTAATGACCTGCATTTTAAATTATTTCTCACTTGTAGGCAGTTTTGACCATATAGTAATAAAAATGAGGTACAGGTCTTCTCCTGGGTCCCGGGAGGAGAGCAATAAACTCTAACAGCTAACTACTTGCAGCATTACTGTTTGCATTAACTTAAATTGTGGGAATATGCCAAAGAAATTGCACTTGATTTCTCATTAAGTTGCCTAAATTTCAGTATGCTTTATTTCACCTTGTTGGGGCTCATTCTTGGGTTTGAGTTTGGTTTGTTTTGTTTGGAGCCCTGTATTGATACTTGGAAACAGAAAAAGTTGGCTGTCGGGTATGTTTTCATAGGTCATGACAGGGGGTAATTTAGAATTGCCTTTTCTACCACTGAGTCATCTTTTGGACTCATATGAAGATCTGCACATACCTTCTTCTTTCTACCAACAGCCAGCACTTTGTTTGCCCAAGGCTTGTTCTAGCATCCTGTGGATTCCAGGCCTGTGTTGTCACAGCTGCACTTACTACAATAGGAAGTTTGTCATTAAGTTAGAGATATAAAACAGAAAAGAATTTATTTAGCTTACAGAGTTATAAAGCCAGAAAGTATTGAGCTTCTAAACTGAAATGTCATCTAGGGCACTAAAAGTACACAACAGCGCAGTGTAGAGGAATTTGGACATTGAGCATGCCAGAGGATGATCTTGAATACAGAAGCTCAGCTGTTTTGTACCTTTTAAAGCTACCTTCTTCACTTCCAATACTGTATAGATACTGTATAGTCGCTTGTATGGCCACTATACTGAGGCTTGTAAGGTTGCCTAAGCTCCTGGACAGGGAGATTTCTCTTCCACCCTCTTTAAATGCCTTTTGGGCTTCTTTAAACAAGGAGATCAGAGTGAGAGCAGCACCTCTGCAGCAGAGTCCTTTCAGTGTCAGAAAGTTTCTTGACTGCTTGCACACTACCCAATGCAGTAGGGAGCCCTGATTGATAATATAACACAGAAGCACGAAACACAGACACTAGTGTTATGCTCTCACAAGTCAAGATTTATTTTTCCATTTTAACAATGATGGGCATATTTCAGTGATAGTGTTTTTTCTGGTTGTTTCTTTGTGGAACTTTATATGCCTAGGAGGGATATTCACGTTGGCTATAGTGGGTATCAGTATCTAGCTATTGATCACTAGCTCAGTTTCTCAAAGATATGAACACTTAAACCCAAGCTCGCTCAAGACCACAGCCCAGACCATAACCCTCACAGTGCTGAGGATGAAGTAGCCAAAACTCTGAATATTTAACTAGTGAGTTCAGAACCTGTGAGTTTTGCAATTGTCTGGTACATTTGGTTCCCAGTTCATCTGGAAAACCTCCTATGTATATTCAATATTTGGGTCCTACAATATATGTCCCTACCTAAGACAGGGAAAAAACTATTGTAGTTGCAATAGGACAGTCAGGCCACTGCAGGTCCAGAACAAACCAAAACCCAGCACTCTCCTGCTACAGCTGCCACCACCATCTTCTACCCAATTCTGGAACCACATGGCTGTTCAGAGGAACAAATATTTATGCATTCTTGATCTTAGTCTTTGCCACTTTGGGATCCACAATAGCTGCTCCTTATCAGTGGTTTCAACTTAGTACAGTTAGTACTTAGTACACCCTGTCTCCCCAGACAGACCTTCAGCTCTTGCTCAGTACAGCAGTTAGGCAGCTGGAGAACAGGCAGCTTAAGGATGGGGTGGGGTGAGGGGGTGGGGGCATCTTCCTAGGGCTTAAACTGTTGTAAGGGTTAAAAAGGAGGCAGAGGAATAAACAAAAGACACAAACATTTGATGTTGGAGAAGAGCCTGTTTATTTTTAATACACCAGAGAAATAGCTGAAGCACAAAACAGCCATGTGAAAAATATGAAGTTAGCTTGCAGAGCTGACCTTGGCAGCAAAGCAACAGATGCCCAAGAGACGATATCAGTTTTGCATCCAATTTTTGTGAGATTGAAAACAGAACAAAACAGTGTTAGAAGAAAACTGCCCTTTTCCTCTTCATTTGCAAGGATTTGAAACAGACCGCTCTTGAAATAAATGTGTAAACTTATATCCTTACCAATATCAGAATTTTCACACATTTTTGCAACAGTATTTATTATCCTGGACCATGTTGAGTGTGAACCAGAACAGGCTCCAAAATAAAATCATAAATCCAATCTAGAGATACCTTAGACCACATTATTTAAATTGAATTGTTCAAAGTCTAAAATGTTTCTGGAAAAACAAGGATCCCATCAAAAGTATTAGAACTTCATTTGGACACATTTTGAAACAAGAAAAAATGTTTCAAAATAACAAAAATAGCTTATATAGGAAAGGCATGGCTGTGTTCTCTTGGCTAGACAAAAATAAAATTGATTTGCAATAAATGTAGAATAAAAATAAGATAAAAATTAAGCCAATCCTATTGTATTCTCATAAGGTATTCTCATACCTTAAAGTGCCTTACAAATACCATTTAATTACATTCAGAACTTAATGAGAGACATCAATTATCTGTCCCATTTCATCGTAGGAAATAGAAAGACAGATATCATACATTCTTTAAATATTTATTCCCACTATAAAAATAAATGAAAAGACCATATGCAAAATTTGTTTCTGGTCTGGTGTCTGTATTTCAGGTACTTACTATGACAAATTTGGGAGTTAAATTCTATTAATTTGTAACATCCTTTGCCAAAACATAGTACGAATATCAATATATATCGCCATATTTTCCTAGTTGTTCCTTTTTCAACACAGGACAGCCATTCATGAGATACAGTAAGAACTTAACCTGATGTAGCACAAGCCAGTGGTTTTCAAACACAGTGTGTGATCTATCTGGAACAGGCAGAGGCATTTGATACCGAATTCCAGAGATAACGTCGAAACAGAAGCTTGTACATAAATGCAGTATTTTCAGTTGCAGAATAAGGAGCTGGACGTTCAACGTGACCTTGCAGCACTCGGCGATGCTGCGGCACACGTGGCATGCTTCACCAGAACATCTTCTTACGGCAGCCGGACCGTGCACACCGAGCCCAGGGTTCAGGTCAGCACTGCAAAATAACAGTACAGGAGGACAGATGTTTGTAGGCACACTGGTGTTGCCCTTGTAGTTCTTTTTAAATGTTATTTATTTTACCATATCAGTTTAGTATGGGATCCTCCAAGAAACTGATGTCCTTAACTTAACCACAAAACAGAAACAGAATGGACACAGTGTGCCTGAAGTGAGGGAAATGTGTTGAAGGGATAGGGATTTCTCTTTCTATATGCATTGAATTGTTGAGAAACTACCAGCAAGTATGCTATAAAACTGTTTCGCATTATCTAGAATTTGCACACCAGATAAGCCTCCACACCTTTTGAAATTTTTATCACTTTATTAATAGCTTTATTTGTTATATGCAGATAAATGAATACATCTACAGGCTTCAAAACCAGGCTCCCCTTCTGATAACCACTCAGTATGCATTCTCACTCATATTATTTTCCTTTGCAAAGTGTTCTGTTACGAGAGCAAAGGTGACAGAATCTGTCCCACTGTAACAATCTGCTTATAATCACACAGAAGAAAACCTAAAGAATCCCATTTTACAGATGCTATATGAGGCAGAGAGACTATGTGATTTGACAAATTGCACAGAAAACACAAGAAAAAGGTAAAAATAAACTGCAGTTTTGCTGACATCTAGTTGAGCCTATGCAGCCTTCCACAACTGATGACAGCCTGGTTTGTACTGGTAGCAGGTAACAAAAGCTGCTGCCCACTAACAAATTATCAGAAGTTGTGAGTTTCTTTCTTATCATAAATTCAAAATGGATAATGCATTTGTTATTGTTAATGTTATTCATGTCATCATGGCTCCCAGAGAATAAAAATCCCATGACACTGAGATCATGGGAACGATTGAAAATAACTCCCTTCACAAGTGAATCACAAAACTGGAATCTTTGAAATGTCTTTGAGGGTAGACCATTTTATATTTAAATTATAAAAAGTTATCCCAGAAAAACTGGTATCTAGAACAGAATCTTCGGCAAAATTGCTAGTTGTAAACATCACAAATTATGCAGTCTAGCTGTGAAATATTAAATGAAGATATTTTTAGTTTCCCTTTGACTTTGAGCCCTTAAGGTGCACTTGGGTTCATATTTATTTTTTTTTCTCTGTGGGACCTAATAACTTCATAAAAGTGAAGTTTGAGCTTCTTCAAGATCTGAAGTATCAAGTGAAAACATGAAATACTGAAAGTGTGAAAATGAAGCTGCAGCAATCAGTAGTGTTATTCCACTGTTGCTAGCCAAATAGGAGGATGGGTATGAAAGCGAGCACCATTGGAAAAAAAAGGCACTCTTAAACTACCACACAAATATCACAGGCAGAGTCCCCTTGTTGGCCTACTACAAGGCAGAAAAATAAAAGCAAAATAAATGAACCAAGAGTTGTGGGGTTGGTTGTCAGTTGTTTTTGCTTAATACTTCCTCTTTTTTTCCTCCTACTCACCAATAAAATGGAGCAAATTGTAGACTGTCATATAGATCAGGTGATTTTCAAGCTGCTACCCAATTCCTAGCATTGCCTGACCACCTGGAACACAGCTGATTGCTTATAAAGGAAAGATAAATCTAGTTTTCTGCAAGAGTCCCTTCACACAATGACAGGCACTCTATTGCAAACGTAAATCTTGCATAAAACTGTTGCTTGAGCAATCTCAGCATGAATCAGCAGCTGCAGGGGTTTATCTCCATCAGGATACGTGGAAAGGCAGAAGAGGCTGTTTCTAAAGGGAGTTGAACATGTAGCATAAATCCTTCTCTGTTAGGAAAGATTTACTTTATAATTTGAATCAACTCAGTTCTAGTGGAAAAAAGTCTTTCACAAGAAAGGTCTGGAGGTGTATCTAAAATTACTCAAATCTGGGAACTAACAGAATCTTTTTCCAATTGGCAAGCTCCAAAGTTGGAGTCCAGAATGTCATAAAGGTCCCAAAATGAACAGCACTATTTTTCTTTTTGTGCAAGTAACTTTTAAATGATTGTGGGTTTGTTCATTCTAGATTGTAAACAAATCTCAGTAATCTTAGTTTACAGTTCCACGTTTCTGATATAAAAGAAATTATTTTGTACCATAAAAATGAGGGGAACATTCTACAGGGGAGACAGGTAACTGTGGAAAGGATATGAGGAATGGTTTTATGGTTCAGGACTGCGGAGTGTATGATCTCCTTGAGAAGATTACTCAGTAGTGAAGACCCTCTGCCACAAATATCTGTCTTCAGCTTTAGCGTACTTTGTCCTGGACTCTCTGAGCTGCTTTTCTGTAGTGCAGATAGCAATGCCCTGCCAATAGGAATAGATTAAAACTTGGTGATGGCTTTGAAGATTAGGATCTGCCCCTCAGATTGGCAGCCAGAGTAGACCTGAAGCTAGCAAAGATCAGTGCTGAGTAGAATAGCTGCAGTTCTTAATTCCCCTGAAAATTAGACAGTTGCATTCTTCAGCAGCAGAAGCCCTGCTGTTGTCTTTACCTTTGGACAACCTCTGTAACCAATGGGCTACTGTTGTCAGGATCTCTTCTGACTGGATACAGGGAAATGAAATCAAGTTTAAGGATGAGTTTTTGCCACACTGCCAATGACCTAATGAATAGGCTGATGCTTCTGATCACATTAACATCTGGATGGAAGGAAGAAAATATATTCTAGCTACATAGGTCAGCTCTGGGAGGCAGCTACTGTTACTTTGGCATGGCACACCATTGATCTGAGTAACTGGTTCCTCATTCAAGCATTAAATACTGTGGAATTTTTGATGCTGAATTCTTCTGTGGAAAACTATATAGCCAAACAATTATACCTGATGTATGGTTGATATCACTCCATTTTCCCAAGTGGTATCATATATCTACTGAAACAGGATTTCTGCCTAAGACAACTTAGCAGAAAAGGACTTCTTGCTCCTTACTGATCTCACAACACTATTGATAGGGAATGACTGACTTCCGTGTAGTACTGATTGGCCAAATCGTGCATTTTTCCTGTTTCACTTTGTGATGAAAAAGGGTTTTCTACAATGATGGTCAGACATGCCATCAAAAAGCCATCAAAAGACTGAATATTCACATAGAGTTTCTATCCAGTGCCACAAGAAAGTCTGGCCCTTTCTTTGCATCATTGCTACCCTCTCTGTACCTTGTTGATATCCAGTTAATCCAGCAGCAGGAACGTTTGCAAGCCTTACTACTTATTGACAATGATTTTTGTCTAAAAATAGGAGGATGAAATAGTGCGATAAATGGGGAGGCTACCAGTATCCATTGTTATCCTGACGCTCCTACTGCTTTCATGAAATTCATGGTTGTCTTATTTCTCTGAAGCTCATAAATTCTGTTAATAAATATATGCTGCTTTGGCAGTCAGAAGACACGCCAGGCTAGTTTTGCAGGTTGTCATGTTTTGGAGCCCAAATGTGAGAGCTTCATGTGTGTGTCTAACTCAGAGAGGTGGGAATCCCCTGTCTCCGGGGAGTGCCACTCTTACTTGGCTGATATTGCCTGTAAAATAGGATAGACAGTCATCCCAGATATCACTGCTGTGGTTGGATTACACAGTTAGTACAACAGGATAAAAAGCTAAGAGATCTGCTTAAATGACAAGTGGCACTAGGTGACCTAGGTTTGCAAAAAATGTTATTTGAAATAGAGAAACTGTGTGTCTTCCATTTCTTCTAACAAAAGAAGAAAAGCCGGACACAAACTGAAAATGCACTCCATGGTTGTATAAATCCACTATAACTTCTTCAATCGTCTTAATGCTCTGTGTATCAACTATTGATTCAACTACCATACAACTTCTCCCTAGTGTGCTACTGTGTCGCTTTGTAATTATTTCCATATGTATACATTTACCAGATGAGTTTCTCAGGCTTCTGGAAGAAAAGATCTCTAGTTTCTGCAAAAAAAGGTCTAGAGAGAGGATGGTATATATTCTGATGGTGGCTTCTTGCAATCGCAAAAAAAACCAAAACCAAAACCAAACTTCAGGCATATTTAGGCAGGCAATCTTCTCAGATCTTTAAGCAAAATGATAAATCAGTAGGTTTGTTTTCTGCTTTTAACGCACCATCTTTTCTTCAATTAACTAAGTTTTACATAGTGTTTAAGACTCCTTAATAAAGATTGTGGAAAAAGAATTAAGTGCCCAATCTACTTTCACTAAAATCATTGTAAAAACGCCCACTGGCTTGACTGGAAACAAGTCTGGACACATTTCAGTTATCACTAGAAATAGAAAGGCTTGATTTTTTTGGTCACTAGTTCCATAACCATATCCAAACTTGTTGGAAAATACTCATTTCTTTTATAAGTTGTTTAAAAATCTGGAATATCACATGTTTTCCAAATTATTTTGAATTATTTTAATGCAGGGGCTAGAAAACACTTCACTGCCAGGACCAGCCACATGCTTTTTGGGAAGCAGCTAATGCACATTAAATTTCTGTAGAGGGGATAATAGTGAAGACACTTCCTTCAATTCTAAACTGAGTGTAATATAATATAAGCTCTTTACCTTTGGTAGATGAATGCATTTGTGATGAAATGACAAACATTACTGTCATCTCTCCACCCAGAGCAGGTATGAGAGCAGCAAAAGCAGTGACTGCAAGACTCCACACTCCCTGCAGTGCCCTAGCAATGACTTTGGTTCTGTTCCTTTGCCTTTACGTCTTAACTTTCAGCTGAGACTGCCCACAAAGCACCTAGCTAAAATTACTTTTCTTAATCAGCAGACATCTTAGGGAGGTGGACAAAAAAACCTGCTGACTCACTAAATAAATGCCACCCAAACGTCAAATGGTAATGTTGTGTAATCACTACTAATTGCCCTTTCTTCTCAGTCCTCCTAGGCCACGGTTTACCTTAGCTTGACAACAAAGAATGAACTTAAGCCCATCTGTTTACTACTTGAAGTTGATGGAAGATGTTTCTGACAGGTTTCTGGAGGATGCTTTAGAACCCCTAGCTTACAGACACCTTTGTTCATTTCCAACAGTATAATGCAAGATACGTGACACCACGTGAAATGCAAAACAAATAGGAGAGAAGAAAGGACTTGATAGAAGACAAAATTTGCAGCGTGACTTTTGCTGGTTAACTCTCTTTGGGAGTGTGCCTATGTTGATGGTTCAGTTAAAGCTGTTTTATAAGTAGGAGAGTAAGTGGGTAATAAACACACTGCTGGGAAGACATTGAAAAAACTCATTGAATGAACTTTTTTGTATGATAATGCAGAAATGATGGAGAAAAGTAGGGAAACAGAACGTTTGTTTTAAACAGCCCTTTGAGACTACTCTGTATATGAAAGTATCAAAGGAGCGTGACAAATGTGAATGAAGACATATGATTAAATTGCATGATTTGCAACATAGAAGCTGACCTCATCCTTCAAAGGTGACTGTTATTGAATCCTTCTGCTGACTACAGTAACAGCTGGATACCCAATGGCAGTGCAAATCAGTCCAAATCTGACCCAGGTCAGACTGTATGGCAAACCCAGGAAAAATAGCATTAACACCTCTAGCCTTAACTACAGAGTTGTGCTTCTTGCAGAGTACTAAATAAGGGGTCTGCAAACTTTTCTTCAGCAGTCTTAACGGTGGCTGCCAATGGCAGTGCCAGCTCTCATTTCATTTTGCATTTCTGTACCACAAAATGCATGTACTACACTTCAGGAACATCCACAGTAGACTTGCAGCAAAGCATGAGCTGAAAAATCACTTTCCCTATCTTGCCCTGTAATAGTTAGAAAAATCCGGTTTGACCACAGAAAAATTTCCACTGCTGATTGATTCCTAGGTCTGTTTGGCTGATTATAATTCCCCAACCTACCCTTATGTGATTCACACCCATACATCTGCTCTAGCTTCAGTATATAATTGTTATTCCATACAGACAGCCCAGTATTTATTCAAACAAGGGTGCTCTTGTGTATTTCTCCTTTTTTAGGTTCTCTAACAAAAGTAAATCGGTCACAATACATTACATTGTATGTGTGTGTTTGTGTGTAGGAATAAAAACTAATTTTATTATCCTCTCAAAGGCAGCAGCTGATTACTAAGACAAAATAAATAAAAGTATGTTAAATGGAGTACTGTACATTTACATGAGAGACAGGGAATTCCAGGCTCCTCTAAAATACTGTGGCTAGTTAAAAACGATGATGATTTCTGTTATTTTCCAACATCTTTTCCATATTATAAAACAAATGTTTGTTCTCCTGAAGATCTGTTGCTCCAGTAAAAAAAATCTAAGCCATGACTCTGGGATGGTGCAAGTCTTTGACTCCTATGTTATCATTTTGTCCTGGGAGAAGCAGAAAAGATGCTTGTGGAATGAGCAAGTTGGTACTGCTTGGATTATCTTCATAAAAGAAGCTGAAATTAGTTTAAAAACATTTGTGCTCTGCCAGAGTCAGCTGATTTGGTTCTCAGGAGTTTGTGTGAACACTTGTTTCATGGGGTTTCTTTGGCTCATGCATGTGTTAGGACTTGGGGAGAGTTCAATGAACCCAGATCTCAAAGCAAAAATATCTTATCTACATTTTCTAGTGAAGATGGTTTTTGAAAGCTAAATTTAGTTTTCTGGAAAATATTTTAAAAGTAATTTAGACTCCTTTAACTTGTTCTATGAAAACAATCTTTATATAGACTTGAAAGTCTAGGGCTAGCAGTTTGGCTTTTGGTTTAAGGCATTATACAAGTAGGGAACTACTTGTAAAAAATTTTGTAACTACAAGCCTAATGCCAAGTCATGTGGTACCTGGATGTGGAATTTGAGCTATTTTCAGTAACATTGATTGAGATAAAAGCATAGCATTGTTTTTTCCTTGAAGTATAAAGATTCACAGCAAAGGAATTAATATAGGTTTTATTCCTGAAACCTTTGTGCTTCCTACGACTGTTTTCCATGGTACTTGCAGTCAGATCAAGAGCATATGAAGCAGTATGTTTGTTTTTATCTACTCATTCACATTACAGCTCTGAACAAATATCCAGTAACTATGTTTCCCCTCAAACTCACATCTCTTCAAGTACTTCAATTCTGAGTTTCGCAAATGGAATCAAATCAGCAGCTGGCACTCCTGAGACCAAGACACTCATACACACTGAATTGAAAGTTTGCACAGAAAGCCACAAAACAGCTTTCATCTGGAGTCTTCTGCACTGTCATCAAGTTCCGCAGTGGAAAATGGGTGAAAGGAATGCATACATTTAGTTAGCAAAACATTTGTAAAGCAGTAAGGATAAGAATATTAAGCAAATTAGCTGTGGCTTTAATGGAGGAGCTGATAAGAGGCAGAAGAGAGAGGTAACAAAAAAAGCAGAGAGGTATCAAAGTCTGGTTAGAAGCCACAGGGCAGAAGCCCGAAGGCCTTCAGGAGGGTAGGGGTTACTTCAGTTATCACAGCAAACAAAATATTTCACTTCCAGGCAACCAATTCACACTCAGCTACAGTCAGCAGTGCCTATAAGTGCTAGTGATCTGACAGACAAGATGGTGATCTGACAGTTGTCTAATGGAATATGTAGAATAAATCCAATTTTCAGTAGAATGAAATGAATGTACTAATATATAACTTTATACTTTTCCACCAATGTATTTTAACTCTCACAAGAAGAAGAAAAATTGTTCAGATGATAGGATTAAACTGTCTTTGGCCTCTCAAGTGATGCTGTCAAGAAGAGGTCTTTCTGATACTTTTGATTTTTTTTTAAGATGACAAGCCAACTGATAGCAGGTTTTGGTCTTTCAAGTTGGCACAGATTTGATTAATGATCCACAGATGGAAATCTCTGTAGCTCTTGCCAACTGTAGTAACAGCCCATTCCCAGGTGCTGGGCAGATTTTTAATGGAATTTTTTTTTTTTTTTTGGCTGATACACTACAATGTAACATGATAAGTTAAATTACTCATATCATTCCTGTAGGTTACCCGTTATGAGTTTCCAAATTCTGCTCCCATTTCTAACTTCACATATGGTTATTTGTTCAGTGCCTTGAATAGGTGAGATACTAGATGCCTATTATTGGTTATAATACTATATTCACATGAATTATTTTCAGTGTTGTTTTATTATTCATGTAAATAGACTAGCTGAAGTCCCCAGATATGCTAGTGTGATACGGGGTTTTGTCTGTAATCTGTTTGCAGCTGTCAACTCTTAGGTCGTCACACTGTTCAAGGGATTTGCAGGAGCTGTAGAGTGTTACTAGTTCTGTAAAATGACTTTTTTTGTCTGCCAGAAAAACTTCTTCCCAAAAGCCTACACTTGATAATACTCCCACCCTGGTCCTCTGTACTTTAGCAAATGAAGAGTGCCCCAACTGTCTCAGGGAATGTCTCTGAGATGCCTGAATACACTGCTCCCTTTGGATTTACTGCCCCCACAAAGATGGGGCAATCCAAGTCTGTAAAACACAAGGACAAAAACTGAGATAAAGGATTAGGCGTAAAACCGGGGGGAAAAATGACAAGTAGAACACCTAGAGAATGCTATTCTAGCTGACACATAACTGGATACCTCTGTTTGCTCAGATACTCTTACAATGAGTTCCTATGATATGCTCCAGCATTCAGAGCCAAGTACTCTGTTTCCATAGAGATAGAGTACTTTCCAGATAAGGCCTAAGATTAACTACTTAATGATTTTTCCTTACATGGTCCTATACTTATTCCTTTGGAGTTAGCCTTTGTTGTTAAACTTCAAAGGCTCTTGATGGGTCTGAAGGGATCTAGCTACCTTGGGAACTTATGATTTCTTCCTGGTTCATGCTCAGTCAGCTGATGAACCTGTAACTGTATAAGCAAAGATGATGGTTTCACCTGGAATCAAGTGGTATGGGTGTCTAAAAATTATTTCTTCTATTTTTATCCAGTCTGAAAGCCAGCCACTTCTAGCCTAAATCTAAACTGCTCTTTCATATAAAGCTATTCATACATCCACATTAAATGTTATATAAAACCTGGGTCACATAGACATTCACATGCAAATAAAAGTCTTGGTTTTAGCATCCTGTAGTGATTGCAGATGATCCATTACTAGTACAGACTAGCTTGGACATGACTGTGAGATGAACTAATGCCTCCCTCCAGTTTGTCAAGCTGTTCTTGTGCCACCATCAAGAAACAAAAAGAAAGAAATAATTATACTTTTTGGAATCCTAGTCTGTACTTTGACGATTGTATGATTAATGTATGATTGTATGATTATACAATGTGCAGCACCAAACATGCAAGTCGCATAGAAACTCAACTGGCAGGTATCTTCATTGCACTAATGAATTTCCAAATATTTGTATAAGCCTTACGAGCAAAGTTCTACTCAAGAATAATGACGGTACTTCCTATCTTTTTGACTCACTCCACCATTACATATTTTCAGTTCCTTGGAGTTATATAACCATTATGCATCTTGGACAATAATCTTTGTTCCCCCAAATCTCAATAAAATGGAAACCTTTGCAAATCACCCTGCCATGTCTCATACTTGTAAAAACACCATCACTGTCTTCTACCATCAGTGCTATTAATTTCTTTCAAAGTTTGATCCTGGCAAAAAAACAAAACACCACAACTGTAGTTACTCCAAGCATAATGCCAAATTAATCCATGATTAATCCATGAGCTAATACTGATGACATTGGTGGATTCAGTCCAGAGACAAATGTAGCTTTAAGTTGTTTTGAAATGGAGCATACTTTCAAATCTCCAAACAGCAATAATATTTGTTTAAAAGTTGGGGTTTTTATGCCCTTAGGGCAGAGAGAGTCATATGAAATGGTTGTCTATGCAATGAAATTTTACCTAGTAATTTTTCTAAATACCACAAATATACACTGCATATGAGTAGTTTCTCTTATCTTTTTCTTACTATCCTCTGTTTTCAAGTTCACCTATTTTTCTGGTGTGTCCTAAAAGGCAAAGACAATCTAACACATATAATCTTGGAGATACCATTTAAAAAAAAGTTCTACTTTTTCAAATCTGATTTATGGTACAAGTAGTAGCAGAACAACATTGCTGTGTTCTAGTTCTCTGCAATGCACAACTTGCTCTGATAAACCAGCAAATGTCACGTTGTCTGGTGAAGAAAGGCTTGCAGTCAAGTTACAAACGAAGCTTTATTTATCAGAGATTATAGCCTTTTACATCCTGGCCCCATACCACTAATATTAATGATATAACAACTGGACTGTAAGTGATTGCTAAAAAATGGAATCTAAAGCAAATCTGCATGATTGTTCAAAAAGCAATTAGAAAAGGCTTATTAACAAGCCTGACTAATGTTACCCAGTTTAGCTTCTTTTTTTTTAAACTGTTGAACTCGGCAAAGCTTATACCTCTGAAAACAAGAAAAAAAATTACAGTACATGCTGACATAAATTTAATTCTGTATCTGCTGCCCTGTAGAGGTCTTGATAGCTGCCTTGGATTATATAAATAAATTTCACTGTGTTCTTTGCATTTGGTCTAGCTCTTTTCATTGCTGGAAGCATTTGCTGCACTAGCTTGGCATTATTGCAATGTAAGAGGTCACTTAAGGAGCATCACTGATCTTCCCCCTGCCATGTCTGGTTGCGTGACTAAAGGAAGCAGATGTATGTGTCTTTTGAATGATCCAATTTGGTACTGAGTTATAGCAATCCTGCATCAGTCAGCATTGTGTCTCTGATCTACAGAGTCAATAATGCATAGGAAGCATATGTTAGATGACATCCTGTGTATGAAGGTGAAGGACTTGTAAAATGTAGCAGTGGAGCAGGATGTACTTCTGAGGAATCAGGTCAATGCTTGAATGCAAAGTATGTATAGGGGACTCCTGTCAGTCCTTTAAGACATAATGTTTTGCCTTAAACAAGCTGACAATTTTGGAAGCTATTCTGACTCATCTTCAAAGGCTGAGGGCAAATACGTGTAGTGAAGGCATAAGAAATCATCATTCAAAGGAAACAGGAAAGGAAATAAAATCACATAGGCTGAAAGGAAACTCCAGAGTTAACCTCCTCCAACCTTCTACTCAAAGGAGGGACAATGTAGATCAGGTTGCTCAGGGACTTGTACAGTCAAGTTTTGAGTATCTCCAAGATAGGAGGTTCCACCAACTCTCTGGGCAGCTCTTCCATTTGATCACTGCTGTGGTGAATTTTTTTTTTTGCTTACATTTACTTGGAATTTCCCAACTTGTGTCCATTGCTTCTCATCCTTCCACTGTGCAACTCTGAGAACAGTCTGTCTCTGTCTTCTTTACACCCTTTTATAGGTAGTTATACATAAAAATAAGGTCCTCCACCTTTGCTTTATCTTCTCATGCCTGGATGACTCCAGTGTAGGACTTTGCACTTGCCTTTGCTGAACTTCATGAGGTTCCCTTCAGCCCAGTTCTCCAGCCTTCAACAGCCCCCTTGGGATCCCTCATTTGGGATCATTTGCAAACTCGCTGAAAGTGCACTCTATTCCATCATCCAGATTGTTAACAAAGACATTACGTGTTACTGGCCACAACAATGATTACTGAGGGATGCCACTGGTAACCAGTTGCCAGCTCGACTTGTACCACTGATCACAATCCCCTGAGCCCAGCACTCCGGCTGATTTCCCACCCACCTATCCACTTACTCAGTTCTTATCATTTTGGCTCTAAGGATACTATAAGAGACCATATCAAAAGCCTTGCTAAAGTCAAGGTACGTAGCATCCATTGCTCTCCCCTCATCCACACAGCCAGCTATCTCATTACAGAAGGCAATATGGTTGGTCAGGCATAATTTGTCCTTGGTCTGAAAACGGCTCTACAACCTTCCCAGGAACACAGATGAGGCCGACTGGCCTGCAGTTCTCCAGATCCTTCTCTTGTCCTTCTTGAAGTTTACCTTTTTCCAATTATGAAGAACCTCCCCCGATCACCATGACTTCTAAAGGTGATAAACAGCAGCTGTGCAACGGCATTAACTTGCTCCCTTGGCACTCTTGGAAGGGTTCTCTCTGGTCCCATGGACTTGTATATGTCCAACTAGCTTAAGTGCTCTGAGGATAGTAGGACTAAGGCTGTCTGCTATGGCTGATTTTCAGAGGCTTATGTTTTAATTACTTTAGCCTGTTAGAACAGTAAGTATAAACATCTTGCACTGTGAAGAACACCTTCCAAGTGAAAACATCAAAGCAGCCTACAATTATGGATGAACTCAGCTAAAGCTTGTTCCTGAAAATTTGTATTACTATTTCTTACAGTACAGTAAGCTCAGAGAGAGGTATTACAGATGTGATGATACTTAGAGAATAAGAATTTTGCTGAACTGTTTCCTGGAAAGCAAGTGAACTGCCAGACAATTTTAATTCTCCTTTAGCAAAGCTTTTACAATCTGATTCATTTTTATTATGAATTTAAATTATTTTTGCAGAGGTAAATACTTATTTAGCTAGCCTGAATTATCAAGTAGTTCCAATATGAGGCTTGAAAAGAGGTAGGAAAATAATATTATGTTACTTCCATGTCTCCTCTTTTACAGTGCAGTCATGCTTTGAATGGTCTAGAGAGCAAAGTTGCTGACTGAGATAGAAAATGGCTTATTGCAGCCAGAACTTAGCACCCATAATACCTGTAACTTAGCTGTTTCACTTTGTCTTGGTTACAAGATCTCTAAGCATGGGAACAGACTTGTGTATCTCTCTCTCTCTCCATTTCCGCTTCCCATCTCCCCTATTAACACTGCAAGATCACCTATCCTACCAAGCCTTGTGTGAGCTGCTACAATGCTGTTCATTGACCTTTGTTCCTTCTACAAATGCATATGATATGCATTGGCTTACTGCAACATTCTATGCTGTTAAATGGATTGACTGAGCACAGTCCTGGTTCAGGATTTTGGAACACACACACACTGTATGTTCCTCTCTAGGTGAGTTTCCTATATTGACTCTGTCTGGGCTTCCCCAACTGTGTCTTTAAATCTTTCAGCCTAAACCCTGAATATGTATACAATTACTTTACATTCCTTTATTTTCTGAGGGTTAACCTTAGCAAGTCTGTATTCTGAGAACATTTGGATAGAATTTAGAGAAGCACTTCCTTTTCTTGGATTTGTTTTTGTTTTAATAATTTCTTCAATTGTTGTCCCTTTGGTTTTGCAGTTGCTCAGCTTTTCAGAGAAAACACTGGCTACTTAAAGTTTGTTATTTCTTTTTCTTATAGCTCTCCTCTCTATCTGGCCAGCACTGTCAACTTTTCCCTTTCAAAAGACAGAATGGGACCTGAAGACTGAGGAACAGATAAGCTATTGTAGCAAAGATTAAACAATTTTTAATATTCCTTATTGGTTTCATGACTCTGTGGTTGGTGCATGCTCTGAATGTGCCTGATCCCTGCCCTCCAGAAAGATGGAAATTCTCCTGATGGTCTAACTTGCATGCAGAAAACATTAGGAACAACATTCTTCTCAGAAGAGGAAATCCTTTTGAGATCCTGGCACTAAGGTGGTGATTAAAGAAGTGATCTTACATCTGATCTCACCTGAAGAGATGGCGAAAAAAAGGTACAAATCCCACTATGAGGCACACAGTTGATCTCTGAGGTAAGTCTCCTATTTCCCCTATTATCCAGCTTCTGTGTGTCACATTTCTCCTACTAAACCATTTATTTTCTCTTCCTTGCTGCTCGCTCAAACTCCTCTTCACACTCTTCCTGATTCCTCTACAGCCCATTTCTCTGTCTAATCCCCTTGGCCTCTATTCACACAAACTATACTACCATGCACACCCAACTGAAGAGTGCTTGTGGTCCAGCCCTCACATTCCCTAGATCTACATTACAAGAAGTTGCATGAAACTAGAAAAAATATGGTCACCTGTTATGAAAGGGTGATCTAGAAATGACTCCTTGACTTGAAGCACACTGTTCTATTATTTGTGAAATATGATTACATCTGCCTTTTATCTTTCATCTTGTTACTCGGTGATAACTGACTGCTCAAGGCTGGCACTCAGCTGTAATTATTCCCCCAGTGAAAACACAGCAACATGCTCTTCAATCATTTTCACATATCTGCACACAGCATCTGTAACACATCATCCTTCAGCAGCCAGCTATTCCTTTTTTTTTTTTCCCCTAAATCAGCTGTACAAATTAGTAGGGGACATTTCTCTAAAGAAAAACTTAACAGAGGTAAAGAGCATCAACATGCCTACAGATTACACTGAATGTTTCAAACCTGCAATACATTAAAAGAACTCACATTCAAGGTCCGCTAACAAAGGGGCTGCCCTGCTGCTGTCTGTTGTGGCATCCGGAGATTTCCATTTACCTATTTAGCCAATTCATTTTAGAGAACTAAGCATCTAGTAACTTCTTGAGCACTACATCCACAAAGCTGCCAGGTACAAGCTGAAATAACCATCAGTAAGCCATCTCACAGCAGAAGCTCTCAGCTAGATCGTTAACGTACTAATAAATATGTAAGGAGCTCCACTCAGTGGCAAGAGAATGTATTTCCAACTATGATATCTAACACAACATGAGAAGAAAGGAGTCTTTGGAAATGTAAATACGTATACTAAACACCCTCTACTTAATGCAATCTCTGCTTGATTTATTTTAATCAAACCACTAGAATCACGACCTTTCACTAGGATAGCTTTATTCATCTTCAGCAACAATTTCTGAGAAAATTCCATCACTGGCTGTGGAAAGATGTTGTTTAATCAAGCAGACACTCTGAATTATAAATGTTAAGTAAAAGAGAGTCTTGCCCAGGTGCTTTATAACCTGTGATTGGCATACTTGTCATTCTGTGCAGTAATGGGGTGAATTACTCTGAATGATTAAAATGCCCTGATTACTTCCTGACAAGTTGGGGTTGACGAGTATTTATTTAACACTACAAGACAGTTATTTTGATAATAAAGAGATAAATATGAAACTATGAATAAAAATGTTTTAATGACATTTCTTTTCTTTGTAATGTTATTGGAGTCTGATATATAATCACCTTGGCTAGAAGAAAAAAACTCAGTATTTTTATTTTAAGCTTGCTAGGCTTTCATTTGTAACTATTTTTTCCATCTTTCCTTCTTTTTCTCATACTTTCTTGAAACTTCATACTTTCTCTAGACTTTCTTGAAAATTTGAGGCCTGTTTCACAGTTTCCAGCTTCTCTAACAATCTCTCTATTAAAAGTAGTCTAGCCTGAGTGCACAGGTATTTCTAAATCAAAGATTCTCAAAGTGTTTACGGAGATGCTCCTAGGGAGATCAGAGGAGGGCAATGGCAGGGGAAATGCCAGAGGAGTTGCAGCTAGGGCCTAAGGCTGTCAGGCTCCAACAGAGGAAAACAGCAGCTCTGAACACAAGCGGAGGAAGCATGCCTGATAGACATGATTGCATTAGGATGTTGCTCCTCAGCAAGAGCTTGCTAACCATGCCGGATCAGTTCAGCATCTCCTTTTACTCCTGCTCTGTGTGTATTTTGCCCCTTCCCTTCTCATCCTTGCTCTTGCTTGTTTGAAACACTTCCTCCCGAACACACTTCTCATTCCACTTGTAGTGGCTCCATGGCAAAGTGCTTCTCCTTCCCCAACTGCAAACATGCTTCATGGTAGTATTTCCCCTCCCCATGCTCAGTTTAAGAAATGCTGCATTATAAATTTCTAGTTGGAGTTGGGCTAGAGATGCAGAATGTACTCCAGAATGTAGAAGGAAAAAAGTCTGAGACTGCCGCTAAACAAACTGGCTGACTGAATTATGCATTATATATCCCGAGTTAGGCCTAAGACAAACTTTGGAGACTTTCAATTACTATGTTCTGTCTTGGTATTAAAGATTTGATTTAAGCAAAAATGTAGATAGCTTTATTTTCAGTATTATTTCTGTACGTCTTTAATCATGTTTCCCAAAGACAATAAAGCCCCCCCCTGCTTTGTAGAATTGCAATTTAAGAAGTCACATCCTTCTGTATCACTGTTAAATCTAGACTCTAAAGGCCTAATTCCTATACTTCCTGTCCAGCCATGTGGCTGTACTATTACTGTACGTAGGAATGCAAACATCTTCAGTGCAGAAGGCAAAAATCAGTTGGTTTCTGGAAGCCATTGTCTGGTACAGAGCAGAGGAGCTAGCAGGTGGGAAATGAGGCCAGAAAGGCTGTGGTTGGGGCCAGCAGGGAAGTGCCAGGCTCTAACTGGGAATCAATCAAGCACCTACTGCTGGAAGCAGATACAGGCACCATGTGGGATCAGTGCGCATGTGATCATCTACATGCTTATACTAAGTCCATCTAGCAGCAGAGTTATAACTTCTATAAAACTGCGCAGTAGCTGATAACAATCAATCCACAGGTACCCAGTACAATTATTTTCCTCAGGATGAAACACAGCAGTTAGTAGCGTGATGCCTAACGTCTGCCTAGGTCCCACACTAGGTATCTAAGTCCCTTTTGAAGGATCTGGCTTTAGTGACAGCCAACATGTTCCTTACTAGAATTTTCATGTTCCTGCAGCATATGAAAATCTTAATCCGTAACACCACCCTACAGTTTTGCCGGGCCTAGTGGGATTTTTAATATAGTCTAGATTTTATAGGTTTCACATCCCCATGATTTTTCTCTTTTTCTGATTTTTCAGCTACCTACCGGCAAATTGGAAATATTTTTGCCTTTGTCTGCCTGTTATAGATTTTGTGTCTTCCTAAGTGGACGTCGTATTGTTGCTTTGTGCAGGTGGAAAATCAAGCTCCAATTTAATAGAAGACAAAATCAATCAAAGCTATGAAATCATTAAAAATAAACTTCCCTAAACACAATCTTCCCTTTCTTTCCATTCCTCAATACTAAATTTTAAGTAGGTAACTTAAATTTAATGCTAAGTTTTTATCTTTACTGACCCCTAGGGGTTTTTTCACTCAAAAAGTTTATAACATCAGTTATCAAAACAGGGTTTTAAAATGTAAACCCAAGAAGCATTGCTAACTAGGAGATGTAACTCTACATTTATATTAGGCTTTGAAAAAAGTAAATGTAAAAGTGATAAATCTTTTGTTTAGTCCTGTTTTAAATATAAACTTAGATAAGGGATCTGCATCTGTCTTTCCACCTAGTCTCTGCCTCATTCCTATAAATGTATCTTTTGTTGTGCAATGGCTCTACTGAGGACAAAAACAGATACACAGTTAGGAATGAAGAAACAAAATGACAAGGAATAGGGCAAATATAGAACATCAATATAAGGTTTAGAACACTAAGACTAATATACCATGACATTTTGGAAACACTGCTATCATATAAAGTATAATAAAATTGCATGTGACTTTTGCACTCTGAAGTTTTAGCCACTCAAGAAAAGTATTTTATACATTAAGCTCTCAAAGTATTCCTAAGAATGGGATAGAATACAGAAAATTCTTCAGTCACAAACAGTTTTATCAAGGGAAACACCCATTTTGGGAATTCTATTTAAGTATGACTTTTAAAGTAACATTAAAAGCTTTCAGAGATACATTTGAATTTCCCATGATTATAATCTGTAGTCTGAGACTTGCTAGATTCAGCTACAGGCCTATGTCAAAGCACAGTGAGAGACTTGTATCACTGTTAGGAAAAAAGAAGTCCAGAAAATCTTAAAAGATACTGAGAAGGTCTATGTGGTAGTTTGTGCCTGTGTGTGGAAAAACTGGAAGTGTCAGCTACAGTGGTAGTATGTGCGAAAATTGGTCATGAAATTACAAAATCATTAGGAGTTACTTTTGAGAACTTTGGGATGACAACTGAAACACCACAAGGTCAGAAACTGAAATACAGTGCCTATCCTTTAAAGAGAAGCTGCAGAAGAGTGAAGTCACCTTAAACTTCAATTATCTGATGATGATTTGTTTTTTCTAGTTCTAAGACTTGAAAAAAGAGATGAGTAACCATCAATCATTCTGATTTTTTAGCCTGTTGAAGAAGAGAAACACCACTTCCCTAATTTTTAAGTACGGCTGTTGATGCATCTTCAAATGCCATCTTTAGATGCTTCTGAGCACAAGCCTAGACACTACCATCAACATGGCTCCCTTGTGTTTTATGCAAACCCAGGTGGGTGCTGCTATGTGTCCCAAGACCCCTACGTCCCCTTCAGTCTGTCTTCCCACCACCTCCCCGGCCGGAAAGGCTTATCGGGTCCTGCAGTGAGCCGTAAGGGGAGCTACCCCGACAGAAAAAACGGCGCTTCCTTTCGGCAGGATTAATTTACTGCTGGCTGAGGAGCCTGAAGAGAGCAGGGGAGCACCGGCGGGGGCACAAAGAACTAACTGGGGGGGGGGAGCTGGGCAGGGCCGTGCCAGCACCGGCATCCATTTATGTGAAACCCCAACTATTGAAAAGCAACTACAAGGCCGGGGAGTGCTGGGAACGGCTGCAGAAGGGCTCCTTCTCAAGATAAAGGAGCACTGAGGAGCGCCGGACCCTGTCCTGGGGTCAGTAAAGCATTGTTCCTGCAGGAGCTGGGATGGGGGACGAGAGAGCGCGGCCACCCCGAGGGAGCGGGCGGGAAGAGCCCGCCCGCCGGCCCAGCTCCCCTCAGCGGCCCGGCTCCCCTCAGCAGCGCGGCACACCGCGCGAGGCTCACCGCTCTCACCGCTCTCCCCGCCGTGCGCCTGCTCCTGGCAGCGCTTCCGGCCGCGCACCGGCCAGCTGACGTCGCTTCCGCTCCGAAGCGTTTCCGTGCCGTCATTTCCTCCGCCGCCGCCGCCGCCGCGATCGCCGTTTCCTGCCCGGCCGGAGAGGACTCGTGTCCCTCCCCAGGCTCCCTGCGCGCGCGTCCCGCCGCCGCCGCCCCGCGCCCCCTCCCCCCGCCTCCGGGGCCGCCGCCGCCGCCATGGCCATGAGGCAGACCCCGCTGACGTGCTCCGGGCACACGCGGCCCGTGGTGGACCTGGCCTTCAGCGGCGTCACCCCCTACGGCTACTTCCTCATCAGCGCCTGCAAGGGTGAGCGGGGACGGGGGGTGGCGGCGCCCGTGTCGCCGGCCCCCTCGTTTTAGCCTGCCCGGCGGGGATGCCCTCGCCACCGGCGTGGGCCGCGCCGCGCCTCTGCCCTGCTGCTCGTAGGCCGCCCATCGCCTTCCTGAGGGGGTGTTGCGGGGTGGGCGGGAGGGGGCCGAGCAGCCGGTGCTCGCCGGGACGGTTGTGCCGGGGTGCCCTGTTCGCCCAGCGAAACGCTGGTACTCGTAGGGTGATACCAGCTTATGGTGTTACCGAATGAAAAAGGGAGCGGACAGCTGATTTTCGTGGTGCTTAATTACGGGGTTAGCCTGGGGGGTATCACTGACCTCATTCGTTCAGTTTGGATCCAACCTGGGGGTGGGGGAGGAAGCCTCGAAAAGATTTATTTCTGAAACTGCCTGTTTCTACCGTCTGTGCACACGTGCTGTAGATTTTAAAGTGAGCTCCCGTTTAACCAGGGCAGCTGCCTTGCTGGACATAGAATGATGTCGTCCTCCTCCTTCCCATGAGAATGCTTTTCTGATGTGAATAGCATTTCCCCTTCATATATGTATATGTTGATCTTATGTACGTATTCATAAGTTTAAAAGGACATTCCTCTCTGCCTTGAAGTGCTTCCAGTTCAGCTCTACATCTTGTGTGAACAACTTTTTGATAGCCTCCCAGAAAAAATAATCACAGGAAAGGCTTTCTATTTCTGTTTCATTTTTGCAACATCTCTGTGTTTTAAACGTACCTGATTACAAACACCAGACTTATTTTTGACTACTGTTAGTCTGAAAATATTGTTCCAAAGTAAAAAACCGAACCTGTTCTGCCTCAAGAAAACTTGATTACAAAGAAAACCTAAACACAGTGCTCCTTTCTGTCTTCCTTCTACCTTAACACAAACCTAAAGAAAACTTTTATCTCATTTGGAGTGGTATTTTAATGCCTATACGGTTTTAGATGCCTGCAGCAAGTACAGCTGCATATCTAAGTTCTTCAGCTAAACTCTTCTACAAAGAATGGCTTCATAAAGTATGTGCTCTTTCCACGTGCTGGTGCAAGGGAATCTTTTTGTAAAACAGCTTCCTTTTTTTATCATGTTACCTGAATATTGGTTTTGTTTTTGTGAAGATGGTAAGCCTATGCTGCGTCAGGGCGACACAGGAGACTGGATTGGCACGTTTCTAGGTCATAAAGGTGCTGTTTGGGGTGCCACTTTGAACACGGATGCCACTAAAGCAGCTACAGCAGCAGCGGATTTTACAGCGTAAGTGATTAACTGTCTTTGAAGTCTGTATTTTGATTTTAGTTTATAGCGCTCTTTGACATATAGAAATTATTGATTCATTTGTTTTTCTTTAGTAATTGTTACCTAATTTATTGCTAGCCAGATTAAAACCTAGACTTTTAGGTTCTTGAAAGCAGCTACAGTTAATTCCATCATGATGAACAACCATGATTAATTCTTGATAAATATACTTAATTACCATACCTGTTTGCTAGAATAACATTTCTATGCGGCTCTAATCTCTGGCACTGTAGTTATAGCAGAGTTGAAAGAGTGATTTTTATTTTGCTTCTACCAGCTAGCCTCTTTTTATTACAAGAAAACTCTTGTGAAAATTCTAGTGAATTATTTCTTTGATGTTTTTTGTTGTTTGTTTGTGCTGTTTGCAGCATATATTAACATTTGGCAAGTTGAATCCTGTTAGTAGAGGGGAATCTCTATTAAGTTACAGAGAAGAACTGCCTTTGTCTTAAAACTAAAATGCTAGTTAGTCTGCATTATCCTGAAGAAGATGATAAAGGAAAATGGTGGGATAGTGCAAAAGAAAAAAAAAAAAAAGCTTTACTAAAAGCATGTAAAGTATTATCATTGACTTACTGGGTTATAACTTACAAGAATGTAGCATTTATGATAAAATGTTATGATGGTGTCAGGAAAGATTGCTTACAAACTAATCTGACTGTTCAGGTTGATTTGTCCTGGTGCTGCTAAAATATAAATGTTTTCTCTTGCTGTTTAGCAAAGTGTGGGATGCTGTGTCAGGCGATGAACTAATCACATTGGCTCACAAACACATTGTCAAAAGTGTGGATTTTACACAGGTATGAAAAGCCTTTATACCGTATTCACCAGGGAAGTAAGCTCTTGCGTATGTTTTGCTGTTGGTTACTTTTCTACTTTTTACATGTGTATCTTAACAGGCAAATAACCTAGCATACCACTTCTAGTTTATAAGATTGTAATGTAAATGTAATAAGTGTATTAGAGGCTGTCTGAGAGAAAGAACTGTTTTTTTAAGACTCACAGATGAAGGCTGGTATTTTGATTCAAAACAGAGTTGACTCTTTATAACTTCTGTTTCAGGATAGCAATTATCTGTTAACAGGTGGACAAGATAAACTGTTGCGTATCTACGACTTGAGCAAGCCAGAAGCAGGTGAGTCTGCTTTTAGAACTGATTCTTGGGTTTTGGAGTTAAATAGAAGTTCTGAAATTAAGAGCTACTTTCTGTTATGAATCACAAAAGGCAAAGTTGAGGGTTGTTTTACAAATGCAGTGTCTATAACCTTTTGGTAGAGTAAGATAATCTGGATGTTTTAAGTTTACGCTTTTACAAGTGATTTAGAGTTTATCTGTAATGGACTTCAAGGATAGCATGTTCCAGTTCAATGCAGACTCATTAGCAATAGGTCTAATTAATTAAAATTTAGTCATCTGAAAGAAAAAAGACTCCACATATTTAAGTGTGCTTAAGTTCATGTTGATACTGCACTACTAATGATTGAGATGAAGGTAGAGAACCTTGATGTTAAGCTAGTGAAGCTTTTTAAATTCAGGCATTCAGATACCCAGTTTACATTTATCCTGTTCCTGGAATAAGATCTACAAATAAAGTCATAAGTGCTTGAAGTAATTTTAGTTTCTAGTAAATGGTAATCCATATAGCTTAAAAAAGCTCCCAAACTGCTGCATGACATTATTTCATTTTCTTACATGTATTAAAATATTTGGCTTTTTTAAGAACCTGATGTTGTCAGTGGACATACTTCTGGCATTAAAAAGGCTTTATGGAGCAGTGACGACAAACAGATTCTTTCAGCTGATGATAAAACTGTCCGGTAAGAAAAAGTAACTTTCCGTTTTCTAAGAAGCTCACTTTTATTTGTTGTCATAATCTATGTGAGAAGATAGTTATGTTTTTTGGTAAAGGTTATAAGTAACACAGGTTATTTGATCCTAGATTATTATAGCTGCATGCCTAATACAGTTCTCTTCTGCTGTTAGAGACATAACTTTTGTAGTAATTCTAATTTACCCCATAAATGTGTCCTCCCTGATAAGAAGAGGTGGTCTTGGAGAACTGCATAGTGGAATAAATGTATGCCTTTCATAATCCTAGAGGAGATGAATTTATAGATGAAGTCTTGTGAATACACATTGTGCTGAGGTATTGCTGCCTTGTATTCTGCAATGCAGCCTTGAAGTTGCACAAGGCATGGACTAGCCAGGGACTGGAATAAACGACTAGGAAGAGTATCTGGAAACAGTGCAGTGTTCATAGACGTAGCCCTCTTTCTCTGCCATGCTGATAAGTTGAGTAGGCTTTAGTGTTTTTTATAAGATGGCTCATCTAGTTACAGTTAAGTGTTTTGTTTACTTTATGCCCAATTGGTAGGACACGTGCTGAAACCTAGACAAACCTGGCTGCTGGGGAGATGAATTGACAAAGACCCTTCCTCAAACTACGTTGTCCAGAAAAGATGGGTGATGTGCCTGACTGCTTCCTCAGCTTTCTGGCTGATACGACCAATGTAATCTCATGCCTAGCTGTCTCACCACTCTTATGGCACAAAGGAGAAAGAAATAGAATGGTCTTTTCTGCTTTGTGGAAGGAAGGATGGGAGGGTGAAGTCACTGGTGCAGTTTCCCTGTAGTGTCCTTTTCAGCTCCAATTCTTTTCAGTTTCCTAGTGTTCAAGATAGGCAAGAGCTTAGTCTTGTTTATTTTTCTCTGAACTGTAGAAATAGAAATGCAGCAGTCAGCTAATGAACAAAGATTCTTACGTGTCATAGCAAAAAAATTTATTTTCTTTTCTGTTTAGATAGCTCTTGCACCCTTAGAAGAAAACTATTATCTTAAATGAATCTCTGTTCTTTGCATAAATTGGCATTAGTACCTCTTTGCCTTGTTGAGGTATAAAGGCAGAATGGAATCTTCAAGCCTTGCTTCTAGAAAGCTGTATTGCTAGGAGACTTATAACAAGGTTTTTAATCTCTAAAAGAATCCTTGTAGTTAAATGGTACGTGTACCATTTAATGCTGTTGCATTAAGCTTCAAAAGTAGCAGTATTTTAAAATAAGCATGTCTTCATTCTCACCTAGGCAAAGTTTTAAGGTAAGGATGCCACTGAATATCCAAAGTACCTGTGGAATCAAACCACGTTCTTTGTTAGGTGGCTTTTTTGACCCAAATCTTACCATTGATGGGAGGTGAAAATTGTTTGATTTGCTGAAGTAATCTGAGAGTCGTCTTTTCCTTTTTGTTTCCTCTTAAGCCTCTGGGACCGGAGTACCATGACCGAAGTGAAGGCACTAAATGTTGCAATGTCAGTGAGCAGCATGGAGTATGTTCCAGAAGGACAAATACTTGTGATAACATATGGGAAGACTATTGCTTTTCATAGTGCAGAAACGTGAGTCCAAAACACAGAATTTTCACAAGTTGAGTAATGGGCTTGGTTGTGGGTAAAAACTGACTGTATGAGGCCAGAATCACCACGTTGTCAGAACTGGTGTGAGTAGACATCTTTGCTTGCCATCTTGTCAGAGGCAGAGTGTGAAACAACTGCCCTTTTCTAAAATAGTGAACCCTAACTGTCTATAAGATGCTACACTGTAAAGGTTCAGTGCCATTTTCGTATTTCACGCTAATTGTAATTGTGGTTAAATAAGTCTCAGCCAGGGTTCAGTTCAGTGCTTTTCAGATAACTAATTATTTATACATTTCTATGATGTCTTAGGAAAGCAAGTTACACACTTAAGTGTATTCCAGAAAGTAGTTCTGAATGTGTGAGCTTTTGTTTTGCTTATTCTGAACTTGTTTCTAACTTGATGAGCGTGATTTGCAAGTATTAAAACTTGTTTCAGAAACTGTGTGTGGGTGTCTTCTGTTTTTCTTAAAAGCAGTTGTGATTTGTAGAATCACAGTTTCTTTGCTCTCAGGATCTTTTTGTTTTTATGAACTTTGTTAATGAACTTCTCCCCCTCAGTCTAGAGCAGATTAAATCATTTGAAGCACCTGCTACAATCAATTCTGCATCACTTCACCCTGCGAAAGAATGTTTGGTTGCAGGTGGTGAAGATTTTAAACTCTATAAATATGACTATAATACAGGAGAAGAATTAGGTATGTTTGTCTTCTGTAATCAAAAATGAGTTCTGAAATAGGTATTAGATTAATGACATAATGACTAATAAATGAAACTGTTGTACTCAAATAAAGTCTTAGCATAGCATGCTGTGCAAGAGGATGAAAAGGTATATTATCAGTTAAGCATTTATCTTGGTATACCTAACATTATTCTTCTGGAACTAATTAAAGCCTCCATTAAACAGGTCTTTGTACCTATTTAAAAAAAAAAATTAAGTCATTCTGTATTGCTGCAATACCAAGCTGTATGTTAAGTGTCATACTATAGCATTCGTTAAATACGTCTAATGAGTTGCAGCTACTTGCCTTTATGAAAAATGTGGTATGTTTGTGTTGTTCTTAATGCTGGCCAAATATATTTCAAAAAAGTGTACTTCTAAATTTGTCGGTTGATCCTGTCCTTGTTTTAAATTCTACGTACGTAGAGGGCATGGCTGAAGGAACGGAGCATGTGTGCTCCATGCTACTGGCTTGCTTCATAGTTTTGCTTAGAATAGTTAAGCGCCTATTTTCTTGCAGTTAATAAAACATTAATGTTACCTAAATTAGAGATGGCTGAGATACCAATTAATAGAAGCTTTGGTTTTTGTCAGAAGTTAAATACTGAGAAAGTGCCTCCCATCAGTATCTTTTTCCTTCTTCTGATCAGTTTTTACTAATTAATTTCAGTTATTGACTGAACATTGAAATTAATGGTCTTGATATGTTCTCTTATAGAATCTTACAAAGGACACTTTGGTCCAATTCACTGTGTGAGATTTAGCCCTGATGGAGAGTTATATGCAAGTGGATCTGAGGATGGTACACTAAGGCTGTGGCAGACAACAGTAGGGAAAACCTATGGTCTTTGGAAGTGTGTAGTTCCTGGTAAGTGTGTGCTAGTTCCTGGTGAAACTTGGCTGCTTTGTGTGCACTTTTTAAGTGATACCTATCGTAAGTGGTGAACATCATCTGAATTTCATACAGTAACTGTACTGTCTTCTGAGGGTCTCTATCATCCACTCAAGTCTGTTAGATTTAAGGATTTACTTTTGTAGCTGTCATTTAAGCAATTAACTTCAAACCTGTAAGCTTATTGAATATAGACACTTTGTGGATAGTTAAGCAAATAGTCTAATGTATTTTTATGTTATAGAGCAAGAAATAAGAAATACCACTTTCATAAATCTAGAAACTATCTAGAAAAGAAGTGTGGATGATAGTTTTATTTTGTATTGTACTTTGGTTCTCTCAACTTGGAGGGGGAACAATTTCTAGAAAACTGCAAGTGAGTATTCATTAATGGATTGCTTACCCAACTCTTTCTCCTCAATACTAAATTAAGTGGAAATTTTTTTTTTTCATTAAGGTGGGTGGGGGGGACCTGAAGGTATTGACTGTTTTTTCTCCCTTCTCTCTACAGAAGAGGAGAATGCAGAAGCAGCAAAAGCAAGGACCACCCTTCCAGGAACTGCAGAGGAGGAAATAGGTAATGCACTGAACTTGCCAGCTTCAACTCAGCTAAGTGTTAAAAGATCAGTCAAGGTGGTAGCATTCTTTAGCATGGAAGAGGTAGTTTTCCCCCAGTACCTTCTGGCATTTTTCACTTTTCTCAAAAGATCTTCGAGTGCGTTTTCCTGAAAATGGCCATGTGGTAAGTGTCAGACTAGTGACTAGAGCTGTGCAGACTGAACAGATGAGGTAGGATAACTGGATGAGGTTAAGTGGAAAAACAGACTGAATTGGACTTTAAGCAATTCCTGCAACATTTCTTTGGTTTATATATCTAAGGTGAAGTTAAATAACACCCTTCTTATTTAATTGCAGAAGATCTTGCCTCTGAAAACTCAGATTCAGTGTACAGCTCAACTCCTGAAGTTAAGGCCTGATTATTGCAACTGTTATGCAGCATATGGACATACGAGACTAAATCAAGTTAACAGTGATAAACAGCAGCCTTCCAGAGTGCACTCTCTACATAAGGCAAAGATGGGCAGTAATTGATGAGGATGTGGTGGAACTGGCTAGGTGTTGTCTGTAAGAGAGCTGAGTATCCAAAAAAAAAAGAAAAAGACAAGTAGTAGAGTTTTGCTATCTTTTTAGCATAACTGCCTACTGTCTTTTCAAAGACGTGTGCAAGCCAAGAATCCAGTCTCTCCAATTTCAATTAGACTCATTGTAGTGTGTTTTCTTTATTATGGAGAAGAGATACAATGGCTTTTACCCATTTTTTTTCTTGAAAGTTGGAAAATTTGGCTTTAGTTGAAAAAGAAGGGTTTATGTACTAAAACTATTTGGTTTGGGTTTTGTTTCATTGTAAACTGCTTCTGAACGTTTGTTTTTAGTTGTCTAAATAAAAATGCCTCTCAAAACTTTTATCTTACTCTTGAGCGTTGGGTTCATGGAATGGAAAAGCAACTAAGTTAACTATGTAATCCTTTCTAGCATCTTGGTTTTGTACTATACAGAGGGAAAGCAGTAAGAATGTTTCAGTGTTGGTACAGAGGGTGGCAAGTTCCTTGATCTGTAAGCTTTGTGTCTTTTTATTCTTTAAACTTTGAATGTAAATGTGAGTCTCTCAAATCAAAAACAGTGAAAACTCCTAAATTAAACATGCTGCCTGAAATATTTGGTTGTACATGAAAATCTCAGAGGTTGGCTATGAATCTGTATAAAGCTTGGGTTTAGTCCTCCAGACTGGATTAAAAAGTTACTCTTTCAAGGTTACAAATAATTTTCTTCATTAAAGAAAATATTGCCATTCTTCCACTTGTCACTTCCTTTAATGTTATGCTGAAAGGTTTACATAATGCATTATGTATGGAAAGGAGAAAAATTATACACAGGTATATTTTGTACACAGTTTTATTCTTTTCATATTCATACTTGTCCTTACTGTTCTTTTGGATTTCTTCCCAAGAGTACAGTAATGCTGTCATCTTAAGAAAACTGAAGCTTAACTTTTGAAAAGTGGGGTATACATTGAAACATGGGGAATTCTGTCTGAACCTAAGAAAATACTTTTCCAGTGTGGAGGGCAGTCAAACAGTGGAACAGCTTGCTTGGAAAGATTGCAAAGTCTGTTCTTGAAGATACTCAAAACCCAACTGGATGTGGCCCTAGGGACCCTGCTCTAGCTGAGCCTGCTTGAGCAGGTGGTTGGACTCGGGTGGTTGCTAGCACTGAGCAAACAAGGCTAAAAGTGCAAGATGTTTTGTCTAAATGAGAATATTAACAATATTTAATACTTTTTTCATGTGAGTTTGTGTCATTACAACTCTGGAAAAAAGTAAAGGCTGTGAAGTTGTCAGTGGCTTTGTTATGGGACTTTCATTTTGCAGGTGTTACTAGAAAGTTTTACAAGGTTGGTTAAGTTTATAGAGCCCATTGTGTATGTGTGACACGAGTTTCTACTTCAACTCGATTCAACAAGATTGAATCTACTCAACAAGATTGAATCTACTCAACAAGATTCAACTCGAAGAAATCGGAAGTTGCTGGACCTCATTACCATCAAGACAAGGTGTTCTTTATCACGGAAGGAACACAATGTGCTAGCACCTCCCGTCACAGAAGGGCAGTGGTCTCACGCTGTGGAGGCTGAGGGGTGGGGGTAGGCCTTGCCTGCTTCGTTACCGACAGCTCCGGTGCGGTGGGCTCGGGACTAACACCATGGCGGCGGGGGAGCACCGTGCCCCGGCGGCAGGAGCAGGCCCGCCCGCCGCCGCTTCCTGCCTGCGCGGGGCGGGACCGGCGAGGCCGAAGTCTGCCCGCCCCGCTCGGGTCCGCCAGCGGGGGCGGAGAGCCGCCGGCAGCGGGGCCATGGCGGGCCGAAACCCGGGCACCGAGCTGGGTAAGGGGCGGCGGCCTACGGGGAGGGCCGGGGCGCCCGCCAGCTGCGGCGGCCCGACCGCGCGGGGGCCGCGGAGGCGGGCCCGGGCCCGGCTCCTCCGGGGAGAGCCGTTAGCCGTGGAGCCGTGGCGTGAGGGGTTCCCGAGGCGGCAAACCGGGGAGCGCTGCTCGGGCAGGGCCGCCCGCCCTGGGACGGGCGGAGAAGTGCCGGTGAGCGCCCGCCCGGGCGGGTGAGGCGCCGGGTGGCTCCCGGCTGTGGGACCGGCCTCCCGCCCGCCCGGCCGCGCCTCTCCGGCCCGGCTGACCCACCTCGGTGTGTGCGAGGCAGGCTGCTGCAAAACCTTGTTTTTCTGAAAAGCCAAAATAGAAGTAGGCTTACGATTCCTTTAGGTTCTTTAACGTATACTCGTGACCTATAACCGGGGGGCCTGTAGGAGGCTTATTTCCCTTTGGTACTCCAGGTTGAACAGAAATTGAGGTTTGCCCATCATGTACGGCCTCAGCTTGAGAGGCTCCAAGCAGGGCACCAGATTGTAGGACGGCCGGTACTGCGGGACTCGGCAGCCCTAGTCCTGTCACAAAGCTGGGCCTGGTCCCCTCTGCACACCTTTCTGGTTCTTACTGAATAATCCTCCCTCCCTCCTTTCTTCCCAGGAGGTTCAAAACACTTTTTATTAGTTGGATTCTGATTTGCAAAGTCAGGACTTTACGTCTCCTTATTGTTCTCCTTGTTGCTTGCTCTCTGAAGTCTGATAAGGATTTCCAGGCGTTTGCAGGTGGTCTTCAGGCCCGAAAGGTGGCTGTGCCTCAGGTGAGGTAGAGAGCAGCCAAGAAAGGGTTTCTCTGACATTTCCCAGCTGGAGCTCCTCTTCTACTGATTGCTGGGGGAGGGGAAGGAGAAAGGGCTACAGCTTTCTGACTTCTCCACCCAGCAAAACCCAACTGCAGTGGTGGAATGAATTAACGTGATTAGTCTTCCTACAGTCTGCCTTTAAGGTATGAGACTTTGGTCAATATGAGTAGATGGACAACTAAGTGGAGGAAATACAGGGGTGGCATCATGGAAGATGGGAAGCAAAGGACAGCTGGTGTGCAGCGGGGAGATCTCAAAGTTAGCACAAGCAGAGTTCAGGAGGCCATGCTGCACAGAGTCATACGGCTACGCTCCTGTCTCTAGCACAAGCACAGGCATTTTTACAGAGCTAACATACAGTTTAAATGATCAGCCTGTGGACAACTGGGAGCTGACTACGTTTTCATTCACTGAAATCATTGACATGTTGTAACTCCTAAAAGTGAGCTGTCAAGTTGCTCTCTGATGTGCTTATTCGTGGGCTGCTTGCAAGGACAGGTGAGTTTCAACTGTTGCCATCTGAACAGCATCTTTTTGCTGAAACAAACATGTTAATAATGTAGTGGCAAAACTTCAGTGTCTGTTAGGAAAAAAGCTAGCACGGAAGTTTGCAAATGCACTCCATTTACTTTAAGCTAGGTACATGTTGTGCTTTTTCTTACTGTAAATTTAATCTTACAATTAATTGTCAGTGTGTGGGGGGAGTCCAGAAACCTGAATGTGAAGTCAGTTCAGTTCTTATCAAAGTCATCCTCCAACGGACAGGCATACATATAAGGAAGGCCATGCTGCCAAGTGGGAAATTACTGGAAGAGATGAGTGACTTCACTAACGTTTGGCTGGATCTTGCTGTACAACCGTAGTCAAAGGAAAAGTATTCAATGTGCAACAGACCAGCACAACATAATTGTTGATTTTTGCACCCACTAAAATAATTTTTGAGTATGTTCCAAATATTTTCTGTAACTCTTTCTTCTTCTGTAAGTAGCCCTCCTCTGCCCAAGAGGCAGAGTCAACTAGTGCTCAAGGTTATTAACGGAGAGAGCAAGAGGGATGGATGTCTTCAGGGCTGCACCATGTGGCCTCTTCCAGCTGCAACTGATTTACCTGGAAAGGCCACTGCCCTCAGCTTATCCGCAGGTACTTGTTGCCATCCCTTCCCGATGATCTTTGTTTAAATCAGTTGCAGTCAAAATGAGCTGGGTTAGATGTGCAGGACGGGCATAGCAGGGGAACGGCGTGGCTGCAACCGTGTTTGTGTTAAGCAGCAGCATACCCACTGTGGCTGTTTCTAACAGTTGCCTTATGCTGGCCGCTTTAAAGGGAGAACTGAATCTCCCTGCCATTTGCTAAATACACATCTGAAATATACGTTAAGTGGTATATTTAAGTAAGTTGCTGTATCTTACTTAGTGCTGTATCTTAGCTGGTAGCAGTACTCAAAAAGGACGTTAAACCCTTGCCTTTATCTTTCATGGTTGTTAACAACACACACTGCTTCTGTGACTTAGGCACTTTGGCTTTTGAAGGTTTTGTCAGCTTGTGCCAGCAGCTTTAACAGTAATTGAAATGATTTGCCCTGTATCTCACAGAGCATTCTGTAGGATTATAGTTTCTAACAGGGACACCTAGTGGTAAAATATCTTTTACTTAAAAATAATTATTTGAGCCCTTCTCTCTGTGTCTGCTATTTCTGTGCTTGCTACCTAATGTCATTATTTAAGCAGTAAATTTCTAATGCTGCCATTAGAGAGCATCTGTTTATCAACGACAAGCCAAACTCTTCTCAAATCATGGTATAATAATGCTTTCCCATGTGATTTTATTTTTTTGGTAAAATAAATACAATTTTGTAAAAGCCCTTCATTCATTCTTTCTTTCTTTCTTTCTTCTTATCACTGTTCCTTAGTAGAAGAACAAGGTGTTTACTTGGAATAAAGAACAGGTACATGTAACAGATAAAAAGACACTGATTTGCATGAACTAGTCAGAGGGTCACTAATCTAATACACTGATACATTTGCCATCAGAGAGTTGTGTAAAGAAGGTGGATAAGGAATTTTACAAGTTTGTCATTCCACCGGGACTGTTTGTGGAGTCATTCTTGGGTACTGGGGCTCACCACAATGCCTGCAGGGGCTGAAAGGAGTCTGCCCCTCCTGCTCTGCTCCCAAGGACACTGTAGTATAATGGACCAGATGCTTCATGTTTTGTCACATTTCAGAAAAGCATCAGATGCAACTTTTTAATGACACTTCACAGTAAAATAGTGAAACACATCAATGAGCATCTGTTTTGTAGTGTAAGCTAGTAGCATACTCCTTTGGTTTAACTGTGGGGATGCAGACATCTGCCACATGGGTTTTCTGTTCCCTGCAGATGGAATTTTGATGCAACAGCTTCAGAAGTCATGGAGAAAGACAGACATTCAGTAACCTTGAGTAGAGGCAGAAAATGGCAAGTAGGATGTTTAAAACCGAGCAGATAACACAGCTTGTTTGTGTGGAGCCTGAACTTGTGCCTAGATACAAGTCTTTCTTCAGGCCACTCAGTAGGGAGATTGGAAGGGAGAATGGCCTGAACAATAATAACACAAGGTCACGTGGCAAAACAACAGTAGAGTTGATTGCCAGTCACATAGTTTTATCATTTATTGTGTTGGTAAAAGCGTAAATCGTGCCTGACCACCCTAATTGCCTTCCATAGTAAAATGACTGCATATGTTGACAAGGAGAGAGCGATGCATGTCATTTACTTGAACTTTAGCAAGGCTTTTGACACTGTCTTTTGCAATATTTCTTATCCAGGTTGGGACATTTGGATGGGTGGATGCCAAAATGGTTAAAAACCTGGTTGGATGGTTGGGCTGAGAAGGTGATGATCAATAGGTCATACTCTACTTTGAGGCTGGTACCAAGTAGGGTAATGCAGGGGTCTAGCCTGGGACCTATCCAGTTTAACATTTTTTTCAATGACCTGGAAGACGGACTGCTTGCTCATGAAGTTTAAAATTTAAAACTTGCTCATAAGTTTTAAAATTAGCCAGATTATTCAGAGGGACCCAAACTGGCTGGGGAAATGGGTCAACAGGACCCCAGTGACGTTCAGCAGGGCCGAAGGCAGAGCCCTGCCCTGGGGAGGACGAGCCCCGGCAGCCACACAGGCTGGGGCCTGCCTGCCTGGGGAGCGGCTCTGCCAAAAGACTCAGGGCCTGGTGGGCAGCGAGCTGGGCACGAGCCAGCAGTGCCCTGGCAGCAGAGATGGCCAGCGGCCTCCCGGGCCGTGCCAGCGGGGACACGGCCAGTAGCTCATGGGAAGAGAGGGATCATCTCCTCTGCTCAGCACTTGTTAGACCGTATCTGGAAGATGGCGTCCAGTTTTGTTGCCCCCCAATAGAAGAAAGAGATTGATAAACTGTCACAAGTTCAGCAGAGGGCCACCAGGATGGTCAGGGGCTGGAGCACCTGTCCTGTGAGAAGATACTGAGGGAGCTGGGCTGGTTCAGCGTGGGGAAGCAATGGCTTCAGGGGTCCTAATAGCAGCCTGCTCATCCCTACAGGGAGTGTATCAAGAAAGCAGAGCCAGGCTCTTCATAGCATTGCATGATGGGATGAAGCGAGACAGCAGGCTTGTCTTGAGACAGAGAAGTTCATACTGGATATAAGGAAAAACTTCTTCATGCGGGACAGTCAGGTGGTGGGGCAGGTTGCCCAGAGAGGCTGTGCAGTCTCCATCCTTGAGGAGTCCCAAACCCCAACTGAATAAAGCTCTCAGCAGCCTGGTTTGAGCTCAGAGCTGACCCTGCTTTGCACAGGAGGTTGGACAAATGACCTTCGGAGATCTTCCAACCCAAATTATTCTATGATTATATGGTTTTTTACCTATGTGTGTGTGTCTACCTAAGTGTGTGTGTGTGTATATATATATACACATATGTATTCTGAATAATGAATAATTAGTTACAGTTGTTTTGCAAAGTATGTTCTTGGATTCTAAAAAAAAAAAGATAATCTATCTGTGTTGCTCAGCCCCTCTAGTTGAAGGGCCAGAAATACATTCATTATATTTCAATTGATATTTTTAATTATAGTTGGTATTTCTGAGCCATTTACATGTGAGAGCTAGCCTGTTGGTAAGTGGCATTTAGATAATGAAGTGTTGCATCCCTTTTCAAGACAGCATAATTCTGTTCTAATATATTAATAGCTGGGTTTAGCCTGTACTGTGGCTCTGTTTCTTGACTGTTCCTTTCTAACACCTTTTGAAGCTGCTGGATAATTTTAATCAAATTTGAAGAAATAGATGTCTCGGAATTAAGTAAGTCACTGGGTGGAGTGACCAAATTAGTTCCTCTGTTGAGGGAAAGGCAGACACAGCTCAGCAATTACATGACTTTTCATTACATCTTTTTTGGAGGGGGCTTTATGCAAGTAACAACGTCCTGTTTTGCTCCATGATTGTAAGGACCGTAACAGGACAGCTGGGTTATTGGGGTGAGGAGAGGTCCCTGGAGCCAGGGAAGAAGAGAGGGACTCTGGACCTGCAGGAAACCAAGCTCCCATTTTTCTGCAGCTCGCTTTCTGAGGAAAAGCTTGTCAGAGGTTTTCAAAGTGCTTTGGAGGATACTGTGATCCATTTCACGTGATCCACGGTCAACATTGTGTGATTGCACTAATGTCACAAGATAGTAGAGCTGATTTCTGTCTAGTTCAGGGCTCATGCCTCGGTGTCCTGCTTTGAGTATCTAAAAGCTGATGACTTGGAGACTGAACTTCTCTCATATAAGGGGGACCCATCTGAAAATAAAATAGGTCCATAGCAAGAGTCACTATGGAAAAATAACTACAGCTTCTGTCTCAAAGAAACTGAATAACCCCCAAACCTCTAAACAGCTTACATGGTAAGATACCTGTAACAAGACCTGATCCTGAAGCTTTTTCTCTCTCTTCAGTGGCTTTGCTCGGCTGTGCGTGGCCAGCTGGGGTCAGCCTGTGTCCAGCTGGATACCTCATTGCTCCACTAAAGGTTCAGGACGCAGTTTCACTCCCTTCTCCAGGAATAACAGCTTTCATCACGTCCCTTACCCATTTTATCATGTTCATGGTAAGAGCAGGAGCACACATGCTGTTTCTGGCACAGAGGAGGAAATAACCAGTTGGGGGGGCAGCTTCTTTTGGGGACAGTGGTGCCTTAAAATGCTTGTGAAACTACAGCCTCAGGCATACTTGAGCTTTCTGTTTCACCATCTGAAGGGATGCCATCTACACTTTTTTTTTTTTAAACCTTCTGAAAAGCATAGTCTGTTTTATGAGGAATGTGTTAGGTATCTTAGGTATTTATGTAATTATACTAATGAAGTGGCTTTATTTATTGTTTTCTGAGGAAATGCTTGGTATTTTTGGATTCATGTTCTTCAAAGAGGAGATGAATTTCCTGTTAAGATTTTGAATATGATTTTTTCAAATGTCTTCAGAGGAAAAAGTAAACTTGAAGAGTGATTACAGAATATTGGCTAATTAGCTATAGTGTAACTGCTTTAATTACTTTTATCCCCGAAGCCACATGACTGTGCAGATGACTAGCAGATGACTTATTTAAAAAAAAAAAAAAAAAAAAAAGACGTGTTCACACTGCAAGGTTAATGAGCCTAATTAAATACGGTTTTCCTTAGCCAGATACTAAATCATAAAGCTTGGAGTAGTGGGGGAGGGGGAGAATCCAAAGGCAGTCAGTTCTATTTCAAATAATGGTTTTATTCTGATTTTTAATGCAAAAAAAAAAAAAAAGCTGGAATTGTGAGTGATTTTTCTGAATAGAGACGCATTTAAAGATTTGGTGAGACCTCACATGGCAAACTCTGAAAGTCTATTTAGAGACAATTACGCTGAGACATATTTGTTTTCACTTGCTCACTGCTTTAATTAATGGAGAAGTGGGCTTGAATAAAAGGTCTGTGTTAGACAGAAGTCTCCATCTGCTGCTGTGTATCACCAGAACCTTTGTCCTTCCTCACCGTGCATTTTTTTATTACACCATTTTATTTCCTTTAGTAAGCTGCATAATGTCTCACGTTAAGTTGTACAGACAGGATGGAGTTCTGATTTATTTTTAATTATTTTAATTTTTTTTTAAAGTTTTCTGCCTTTGCTGTGCACAGTGGTTCAATATCCCACATTCACAAATATACTTGGAGATCCAAATTCTTTCAAGGAAACTTGCGTCTCAGGCACAAAAATTAGATATTGCACCTTACTGAGTTGCCATGTGTCAGCTACCTTCATGACTAGTCCGGAGTTATTAAAAACAGAAGGTAAAATGTGTTACACAGTGAAAAGGGCTTAAGCCAATGAATTTCATCATATTTGCAAAGAACTAAGAACATTCAATCAGCTATTGCTGATCGGCTGATATATGGTAACTTTCACAGGTGACTTTGGGCAAAGATGAGCTAGCAAAAGTAGTAGCTTTTTTTCACTTCCACTATTCTTTCCCCTCTTTTCTCCCATTGATAGTGAATTTCTTAAGCATTACTTCCCCAACCCCCGCTCCCCCTGCAAAGGGTATTACACTTCACTATTTCTTCTAAGCTAATCTAGTGTGCAGTGCTCTGTTTCCTGCAGAGATTACTCAGACCCTCTGAGAAGCTATGCTCAAAAGTCAGGTAGGGGCAGATACAATAACAGTATGTTTCTACCAAAGTCCAGCACAAGATGAATCAGACTGAATCTGCTCCAAATAATAAGTAACGAAGGGTTAACCTACTCATGGGGGAAATTTTGGTTCTTTCCCTTAAATTCAGGTGTATGCCCCAAGAACCAAGAAGGTGAAAATTTTCCAAGTTTAACAGACTCGGTGCTGTCTCCATCATCTTCCTAACTCTTCTGTAGAAGGCAGTAGTTTTTATAAATTATTTAGTTGGATTTCTTGGTTTTTTTTCATAATGTAGAAAAAACAGGTTAGGGCAGAGTAACTGAAGCTCCTGGATCCATATTAGAGAGCAAGAAGCTGAGTACCTCATCTAAACGGCTTGCTTTGATTTTATCACGTTTTGCAGAGAAACTGAAAGGTCACCATGCACCCAGTAGGGTTCAAAAGTTATCTTGATAAATTGGATTATGATTAAATGATTCCACCTGAGCACTTGGCATACAGTAGGAGAATCACAACACAGAGTTTGTGTTTTATTTATTTATTTGTGTTTTCCTCCCCCATGGACTTTGTCAAATATTCCCTATAACGGCCCCATGGGAAGAGAGGTATGCTCTCTGCTGATCACATAGGAGCCTCAACCTTAAAGCAACTGTGGAGGATGTAAAGGTTTCACTAGCTTATATTTCATCTGTCTGTGTTTATATGGTTTGTATTTATTGGTATTCAAAAAGAAGGACATTTCTAGCCATGGGGTTTGTAGCAATAGCTTTTCTCACCTGCTTTCTACATGTCCGTTGAGCTTCTTGCTTTTGGGGCAGAATGAATAAGCCTGTGGCTTTGAAAGTGGAGAGAGGTGATAAGGGTTTGTTTTTCAACTGGTTTGTAACTTTGCAAGCTCCTCCTTTTCTTTTTTGCCGTACAGTGAGACTGATGCTAAAGTCTTAAAGAAATCCTTAAATTCCTTAGGATTCCTTTGAAATTCCTTCTTTGGTTTTACCTTTTTCGCTTTTGGCCAACATTTTGACCTTGCAGGTACTGCTCATTTAATTACTTGATATGGTCATAGGAAAGTGGTAGCAAGGTGGCTTACTGTGCTCAGAACAAGATTTCGTTTAGCTGTGTTTCATGCCTTTATCCTGCATTTCCACTGAGTCATCTTTACCCTAAATTGGTTTCTCCAGAGCTTTTTGTAAGTCTAATTAGGAAAACAAGTTTGTATTTACACATATTAGTTCTGCACTTTTTTTGGCTATTAAAGCTATAAAGTAGGAAAAAAAATTTGAGGCTAAGATTTCTGTACAAAATCAGTGATTTTGGCTATCGGCTTTTTAAAAAGTTTTAAACCTTTTTTAATCAATGTGCTCGAGGGAAATGCAAGTTTAATACAGTAGCGTAATGGGTTTGCATGGCAAGGTTTTGGTAGTGGGGGGGCTACAGGGGTGGCTTCTGAGAGAGCTGCCAGAAGCTTCCCCTACGTCTGATAGAGCCAATGCCAGCCAGCTCCAAGATGGACCCGCTGCTGGCCAAGACTGGGCCCATCAGCGATGGTGGTAGTGCCCCTGGGATAACATATTTAAGAAGGGGAAAAAGAAAACTGCACAACAGCAGCCGGAAGAGAGGAGTGAGAATATGTGAGAGCAGCAACTCTGCAGACACCAAGGTCAGTGGAGGAGGGGAAAGAGGTGCTCCAGGCGCTGGAGCAGAGATTCCCTTGCAGCCTGTGGTGAAGACCATGGTGAGGCAGGCTGTCCCCCTGCAGCTCATGGAGGTTAACAGTGGAGCAGATATCCACCTGCAGCCTGTGGAGGACCCCAGGCCAGAGCAGGTGGATGTGCCCAAAGGAGGCTGTGACCACGTGGGAAGCCTGTGCTGGAGCAGGCTCCTGGCAGGACCTGTGGAGAGAGGAGCCCACGCTGGAGCAGGTTTGCTGGCAGGACTTGTGACCCTGTTGGGGACCCATGCTGGAGCAGTCTGTTCCTGAAGGACTGCACCCCATGGAAGGGACCCACGCTGGAGCAGTTCATGAAAAACTGCAGCCCCTGGGAAGGACTTCACATTGGAGAAGTTCATGGAGAACTGCCTCTTGTGGGAGGGACCCCACGCTGGAGCAGGGGAAGAGTGTGAGGAGTCCTCCCCCTGAGGAGGAAGGAGCGGCAGAGACAACGTGTGATGAACTGACCGCAACCCCCATTCCCTGTCCCCCTGCGCTGCTGTGGGGAGGAGGTAGAGAAAATTGGGAATAAAGTTAAGCCCCGGAAGAAGGGAGGGGTGGGGGGAAGGTGTTTTTAAGATTTGGTTTTATTTCTCATTATCCTACTCTGATGTGATTGGTAATACATTAAATTAATTTTTTTTTTCTCCAAGTCGAGTCTGTTTTGCCCGTGACAGTAATTGCTGAGTGATCTCTCCCTGTCCTTAACCTCGACCCACAAGCCTCTCCTTATATTTTCTCTCCCCTGTCCAGCTGAGGAGGGGAGTGATAGAGCAGCTTTGGTGGGCACCTGGCATCCAGCCACAGTCAACCCACCACAAGTAGTGAAGAAGACTAGTAGAGATGAGATGCTGTTAATAAATTCAGTCACCCAGAATTATTATCTCTTAGTATCTGAGCCCATGTCCATAAACTGACCTTAACTGATGATGGTATTTGATGATTGATGGTGGTGATTTGCTGATGATTGGTGGTTAATGATTGTCGATGTTGTCTTCAGAGTATTTTCATGGACTGCTTCTATGATTATTGTCTTCAGAGTATTTTCATGGACTGCTTCTATGATTAGTATTTAGAAGAATTATTTATGTTTTGGGATATGAGAGATTTTAAAGATGTTCTGATTTCTTTTTCCTATGTACTTCTGTGAGCAGTTTGTGTTTATTGACATTCAAAATTCACTTTTGGTTTATCATACGAAGCAGAAATTTCAAGATTCAAGGGCCTGAACCCTCATTTCTCCTTTATCAGGCAGTTACCCTTCATTAAGCAGTGTCCCATTTTTGGTACTTCTGTTTCTAGACGGTTACATTATTTTAGTGAATGTTGAGTATCTGCTTCTCTTTGGGTCTGGTTACTGTTTCTGGATAGTGAAACTGATTGAAATTGTGAGCCAGGCTGTCTGCAGCAGGCATCTGAAGGAATTCACACGTTGAAGATGTTGCCCTGAGTCCTCCAGGGTGCTTGGCAAGGTGAGCGCTGCTCAGGCAGGCATCTCAGCAGCTTCCAGGCAGATATGTTGCCCAGGAATTCAGTGCTTTTGGAAACTTGCAGTCAGCCCCTGGTAGCAAATTCAGTAAAATTAGCTCTAGGCAATAACAACTCAAATGCTTTGTTATGCAAGGGTCTGTCCAGAGTTTTTGGTGACTGTGGGGTACAGTTCCTGTAAACAAAGGTTCATGCACACCACAAATGCTGGTGCATCCTGGGTGCTGGCAGACAAGCAAAGGACTGAATAAATGTTACCATATTCTGAAATCAAGAAGTAAATCAGCAAGCAATGGCAGAAGGCTGTTTTGTGGGGCTTTTTTATATGCTACATGTATAATAGATTTCATAGTCCAGGATTGGCAATTTACTCTCATTAACAGTAAGTTAATTCAGTTGTAATGGCAAACAGAGCATGCTGTGTGAAACATCCAGTTCACAGATCGTACCCTAACAGAAATTAATGGTAGTATGTTATTTTGGACTGGCGATAAATAGGCAAGCCCTTAAAAGGACATAAAAGCACAACATGCTCTTCAGAGGTCCCAAACCAAGCTACAATTTTCTTCTGAAGTCCCACACCATATATTAGAAGAACACAGAAATAGGTGAGACTTTTTCTTCTTCTTTTTTTCGCACCCTAGAACTTGGCTGGATCTCAGAAGTGCACGTGAATCAACCTGCAGTTGTGAGGCATGCAGAACGAATTAAAAAATGGAGAACTGTGAAAGGTAATTGGCAAGTAAGTGGTCTTTTTATGCATTCTGTTCCTGTATTTTTAAAGCAGTCACTCTCCCTCTCCAGGCTGCAATATTGAATTTTTTTCAAGATGCATGTAAACTTAAAAGATGTGCTTGTCCATGTCTTATTTTAATAATTTGTATTTGATGATGATGGGATGGAATAAGGTGACGCATTTATCCAAACAAGTTAAAAGCCTTATAACTCATGAGTGGCAAAACCGCAAATGAATTTAAGTCATCTTTATTCATGAGTGGATTAAATTGTATATTACTATCCCACCACATTTATTCTGTTTCCCAGACAGACTTCTCTGCACGCTGACTTCTTATTTTTTAATTTTAAAGCTGTAAGATATGATCATGGTCCCTGTCAAGTTTGACCTACCTGGATTATTTTTCTTTACTTAAACATCCTCAACATGTGTGATTTCTTTGCTTAACTAGTTCTTACCTAAAACTCAAAAATCCTGACTGGCTATGGCACTGGGGGGGAGAAAGGGGGAAAAAAAAAAAAAAAAAAAAAAAGAAAGCAAGAAGAAAACAAGGGCCACTAATGTTAAGGGGGCTAACTTCTCAACTTCTGAGATAAGGTAAATGATCAGTTATTGTCCATCTTAGTATAAGATGTAAGCCACCGCTAAAGCCAGTGGTGCACATGAAGCTTTCTTCAAGGCTATCTTGTATTCATTGAACACACACATTTAATGTCTTAGCAGTTACTGTCAACCCCTCCTGTTTACTGCCTCCCTGGCAGAACTGGCAGATACTGGCCCAGTATGCGTTTTGGTTTCTTCAGTTTGTATGTGAGAATCGTAATGCAAAGCCATCAGGTCAGCAACATAAGTTAATACATTCTGCAAAGCAGAGCAGGTGAGGCACGGCCACGTGCTGGTTTCTGCCGTCTCAGCGGCAGGACGGGAAGCGCTGAAAGGTTGAACAGCAGGCAGAGCTGGCTGCAGGATGCCCCAAGTGCTTTGGCAGCGTTCAGCCAAAGGCAAGGTCTGAGAAATGCCATGGAGCAGACCTGGAGCTCCCAGTGAGCTCTCAGCTGTGGGGTTGTAACCAGTGTCTGAAGGCCAAGTTGATTCTTCGTTCACCAAACAGCTGTTCTGCAAGCAAACCTGTGTGATTCCTCCCCTCTGCACGCTAAACAAATCGCTTACTTGCAACAGTAACTTAATGTGGAAGCAGAAGGAAGGTGACACTGAAGGATCAATCTTAACAGTCCAACATAGTAGACCAAAGCAAGAATCATTTAATTATACTTAATTATTAAAAAAACCTGTTCAAAATAGTTGGTATCCTAGCACGTTGGGCAGCCATTCTGGGGTGGCTGAAGCTGCATTCACAATGAGCACAGATTTGCGGATGACGGTTTGGGGATAATTTGATGTAGCTGTGTAAAATCCTACTGGAAGGTGACAGAAAACAACTTCCTGCCTGTTACATGAACCTGAAAGTCTGTGCTTTGAATGTTATAATTAAATAAAAAATGGACATAAACTGAGGAAAGTTAGACATTAGCTCAGCATTTCCCAAGAGCTTCTTACAAATAGAAAGTCACTTGATACTGAGTTTAGCAGTCCAGTGGCTCTGGTTTGGGAAGTAGTGTCAGTGAGAAAATCCAGAGGGTATTCCATAACCTTGGCTATCTTCAGATACTGCAGGTGCAGTAATGTAAAAAGTAAGTCTTCTGATTTGACAGAAGTTACTGTATAAACAACAAAGGAAGAGAGAGTCACAAGCTTTGATTACAAAGACTCATTGGGAAGAAAGGGATTTAGTGTCACTCCCTCAACATGGCTGTAGGACAGAGGTTTAATTTTTACTAACACTTCTCCACTCTCCTGTGTAGTAACACTGGTACTGAGCTACTCGAGTGAGGTTTTACATTGAAGAATGCCAAGAGATTATTTTCAGAAGCATCTCTCCTGTATTTGAACACTGTCATTGCAGTCATGATAGTCATGTGCTGTTTATTTCACAAAGATGATTTTGAACCTTTATGTGTTTGAATGTAAGTAGCACTACAGATTCAAATTTTGAAGGCCATTTACCAAAATACTCATTTGAAAAACCCTTTTAAAAAGATGAAGTTCATACCAGTTCTTGGAACTCCCTGGCTACATCTGTCTTGATGACTTTATGATTCATGTCATAAGAGATGAGACAAAAATTCCCTAAAGTGAAGGATAAAAAAATCCAAGTAAAAGAAACTTAAAACAATTTAAAGTGAAAAAACCTTCTGGAGTATTATAGGGTGAAAGTAGAAATAAGTTAGAAACAAGCAGTCAAGCTTAGATTAACAGACGTCAGTAACGGTTCATTACTCTGTTTAGTCACCCCAAAGTAGCTTTCAGTGTAACATGTACTGCAAGTTCAGAAAGGAGACTCCCATCAGTGAAGTCTGAAAGGTTTGTAGGCTGGCCAGCTTCTTCAGATTTGCAGACTAATACCTCCATGAAGAAACAACAAGTTTTGCTGCCTATACTGACAAATCATGTCACAGAGCAGAGCAGTCAGGGAGGGACTTTATGGACTCAAGTGGACTTTGCTGTTGCAAACTCCCCTTGTTGAACAAGTGCCCACTAAGAGATGTCAGCTTTTAGTGAAGCCATCACTGTAAATGGGAATTTGCTGGAAGACCTTCAACAAATATTTCACAATAATATCTTAAGCTCAATTTCTGTTCAGCAAAAAAATCTCAAAAAATTTTTAGTTGTGCTTCTGTTCCCTTCTCTGATTAGTAAGTAATTTAAAATTCTGTAGCATTTTCATCTAAAGAGTGCTTTAGCCCTGTCACTTAGCTCTTGCTTTTTTTTCCTGCACCAAATAATTACAGATGTTTTTTATTCCCCATTCACACAAAAGAAACTGGAAACATCTGGAGTTGAGACCCTAAGTTTTAAGAAGTCTGGGTTCTTACCCCCTATTGATTCCATGTTTCACTCTCACAGCAGGAGAAGCATGCAAACATGCAAGTGTGCAAATTGCTGATGTGTACACTCATCTGGTTGTTGGCAATTGCAGCCCTGTGCTCCTCTTGAAGCATGCGTATAATTTAAAGATACAGACGTACTATATAGAACGGAGCATGTTATAACAGCGAGGTTCCTCACATAGGTGATGTTTTTATCTTTGTCTTATAGAATTAAAATTGAAACAAGATGGTTTTTGTCCAGGTAAAAATGTTTGTCTGATTCTTAGAGTCCCATTTGGTAGTTAGCTTTTGCACCAAAAATTGGAACTAGATCCTTTGATTCTGAGAGAGCTGACTTTTGATTCCAAATCCTTTCTGTGCCATTAGCTACTGCTCAAGACATGAACAAATATCTTCTATCCCTGTCTGTCATAAACCATTCTTTGCATATCCTCCACGTTATATCCCATACGTTTCCTTATTCTTAGAGTGAGAGCCAGGCTTCTGATTCCTGCATCTTCTAAGTCAGTTTGGTTTTGGAAGCATAAGCTGAAATATTGTATTCTTTGCTTCACTCCCTGTGTAGGCTGCTTGGTTGCTGAAAGCTGTCACCTGCATAGACCTTACCACTCTTTCAGGTGATGATACTCCTTCAAATGTTCACAGACTGTGTTTTAAAGCAAAGCATCCCATCAGAGAGGATCTGCTGAAAGCCTTGGATATGCATGATAAAGGTATGATTGGTTTAGTAGTGTGTGTTGTGTAGAGAAAATGTCTGCATTTCCTCAGTGTTTTTTCAGTTTTCAGATAGGTGTAAAAATGGCCTTCTCTTCCTAGAACGGAAGCAGTTACGGTAGGCTGCACTGCAGAGCTAACAGTCCTGAGAGAACAAACTAGGTCCTATATGGTCTGTATTCAAAGCAACTGTCTTAAGTTCTAACTGCAAAATATCTATTCCTTTGAGTTAATGTAAGAATACAAAGAGAAAAAAATCCATTCTCAGTTTGGCAACCAAAGTGAAGCATGGACTTAGGGCAACACTGTAAGTGTTGATACCTGATGAGTAAATTTGATATGGAAGCCACGAGTGTGTAACCTCAGTGTATGTCTTTTAATAACAGTGCACTAAGGTGAAACTAATTGAGTATTCTGTTAATCTGCTGATGTCCTTACTAAACTGGAGAAGGGGGGTGTGTTCATGTGACTCCTTTGGATTTCATGCTTAGCTGCTGTTGCTGTATGTAACTACCGAGCCTGCCACTTTGCCTGTCAGAAAAGATGCAATCCACAGTCCTAAGCATGTTATTTTTACTTCGGAAAACATTATCTGTTACCTGCTTGTTTCAGTAGTTAAGATAGGAGACATCTTTGCAGCCCAGTCTACTTCAAGTAATCAGTCCTGTAGTGAGTGTATGTGGTTGTGTCCATATCATGTGTACACACACACACGCACACACACAGAGTTCCCAGCTAAGTCAACAGAGTTGAAGGGGCAGAAGGCAGCCCTTAAGAACCAGTGGTAAAACTTTCATTGATATTACTCAAGCAGGCTCCATCTGAAGTCCCAGTGTTACACCCAAGACTGACCATGATTCCACTTCAGAGCAAACTGAGACTGTCAATATAACTATCAATAAAACCTCTTTATATCTGAGCAGCTTTTCTGAATTTTTCCAGATGTAACCACTGATGTGTCGGTGAATAGCATTTGACTTTTGTCCTGTCATGTTGGCCTTATGATGATTATCAAAACAAAAATCTCAGTGACGTTTGGGGCATGCTTTTACTATTGAAATAATTGAGTTTTACATGGGCATTGGTCCACCGATTGAAGTCATATGATGTAAAACCAAAAGGGAAGTCATATGATGTAAAACCAAAGGGGAATCAGGCCTCTGATTTTAAGCCATACACATAAAATATCAAAGATTAGTCTTTTTTTAAACCTTGGATTTATGGACTCTTCAGACAGTTGAAGTATTAAATATGAGGTCAATTATCTGAGACTTTGAGAGAATAGCATTTTAACTAGAAATGCAGTAGGACTGCATTAACATAAAGACTGCTCAGTTGCTGCTGGGCTCAGTCTGGCTCAACAAGTAAGGACAGAGCTTGGCAGTGCGGTTGCTCTCGCAGTAATTTGCTGACTAAGCATGTCTTAACCGCACATGTTGGCATTAAACAGTGAATCTGTTGATAAAAATCTTGGCGGTTTAATTCCTGCTAATGCAAACTTGCTCCCAGGGTCAGGTGAAGGAACATGAGGGAGGTAACAATATGGAGAATCACCTGAAGTGCTTGAACAATAAAACAGATATCCCTAGTGTAGGTGCTTAAAACCCTTGTGAGAATGAGGAAGTGGGAGGTGCAAACAATGCGCACATGCTCATAATATGGAATGCACTAGAGAAGGTGGAAATCTATACATACGAAAAAGTGAACTGTGGCTTTTGCAGGTATTACTGTCGGAGCAGTTTGTGTGTATCCTGCAAGAGTCACCGATGCTGTTAATGCCCTAAAAGCTGCTGGTTGTAACATACCAGTAGCTTCAGGTATGTTTTACTCGAAGATATCCAATTAAATATTTTGATGCTATAAAACATATAGAAAAATCCAGAAGTTTGGACTTGCTTTTGTTTCAGAGAGTAAGGTAAAAAGGTAGCAGGTGGAAGGAAGGGAATGGAGTTGTTTTCTTTCAACTTCAAGCTTATCAGGAATGCCAAGTCTCTTTTGCTGGAAGCTCTTCAAAGAGGTCCTTGAGATCTGTCAGCGTTTTCCTCACCTGAATAGAAGAAATCGCAATAGTGTGCAGGACAAAGTATCAGTAGACGCTAAGTAGATAATAATAATAAAACTGCAATATGAGATTTTAGGAGTTCTAATACAAGGTTTTTTTCCTGATCAGTTGTTTGGCTTTTAAGTATAATCCTATAAACTGAATGAAGCTGTGTGCAGAGGCAAGGGTTATTGTCTGCTGAGCAGCCTGCAGGTTCAGGACTTGTACTCGCAAGTCTAATAGTGGCAGCTCTTCTCCAGTCACCACACACAACAGACAAATCCTGAATCTACAATAACCACGAAGCAGAATCAGAGAATTATGCAGGCTGGAAGGGAGCTCTGGATGTCATCTGGTCCAACCTCCTGCTCAAAGCAGGGGCTAACTTTGAAGTTAGATCAGGTGTTTAATGCTAAGATCACGTTTTCTGGTTTTGGGGTTTTTTTTTGTTGTTGTTATTGTTGTTTCATTGTCGTGTAGGGAAAAATGCATACTAAATGGATTTATACGTCAGAGAGAAAGAGGATCTCTTTGTCAGAAGCCCTCTTTGTCACTATTTCTTCCATTTCCAAAGTTACCTTTGGGTTTTATACTTAAACATCATAAAGGTAATCTTAAGTAGACCTGATTGAAAACATTTTTTGCTGTATTGTGATTTAGCTGTTAAACTTATTACTGGGATTTAACTTGAAATACTACTTAAAAGAATTGGGAAGAATGAAAAATGTATGTATTGCTTCATATATGAGTTCGCTCCTTGTTTGCTGAATTCTGCTGAAGGCCATAGATAATTGTGCTTTCTTATGTAGGCTGCTTTGGAAAAATTTAAGGCATGTGAAAGAGACCTTTGTGCAAGATGCGCTTATTATCTTGCTGGACGTTGGTTCTTGAGAGGAGAGCACATGCTTCTTGTGGTTGAAGAGAGGGTAGGATGAGGTGCTTTTAGATTTTTTGAATTGTGGTAGGGATAAAAAAAAGGAATAGCTTTCAAACTCTTCGGTGTGTTAGAGGTATTTGCAATTTTATGGTCAATTTATAAAATATTTTCTTCCCTCTACCTGCATCCTCCTCCTTGCTAGTGGCTGCTGGGTTTCCATCTGGACAAACTCCTCTAGAAACCAAATTGGCTGAAATAAAGCTGGCTGTGGAATATGGTGCCAGAGAGATTGACATTGTCATTAGTAGGAGTCTGGTGCTGACTGGCCAGTGGGAAGGTGAGTACCCACCCTTCGACAAGGAACCTAAACCTGTGTATATGCACATGCAAGCTCTGTCTTTGTCTCTTCTCCCAGTCTCCACATCAGTCCTTGAAGAATTTGGTCCCTCCCCTACGACTGCCTGATAATGCGAGGCACCAAACTAAATAAAAACTTTTTAACTAATTTATGACTAATGGTCAGATTTTTTTTAAAAAGAATGCTATTACTGTCAGGTTGGGTATTCAGAATGACTTTGTGTTTTGAAAATTTGAGTCTATTCCTTCTGTGCCTTTACAGGATTTTGAGTACAGGATTACAAAAATAGCAAGTGGAATGGAATTGAATGCCTATGGTCTAATTATTTGAACAGTTTTGTTAAAACCCCCAAGGGGCTGCTAATGTAGATGATACCTTGTTAAATATACGTGTTTCAATTCTTGACAAAAATATGTATTTTAGTGGTTTACTTTTCCCTGAAAGTTGAGGGTACAAATTGACTGTTCATATTATTTTTGATGTTCTTGTGCCTGTAGACTACTACTAATTAGTAAGAACAATAACGCTGAAGATGGTTTTTGCTCTAATTGCCTTCTTAATGTACTGTGAATAGTTTGCCTTAAGTGCTGACAATGCTCCTATAACTAATCTCCATGTGAAGGTAAACACATCATTGTCTTGGAATGAATTTTCCATTTAGTTGTATAATGCATTGCTGTAATAGCCTGTTTGCTTGGAAGACTTTATAAAGGACCCCTGGTTACCTGAGTTTGGTTAAGGAAATACAATCATCATGGTAACAGATCTTATTTTCTGATTTTGGTCTTCCTTCAATTAGCAGTTAGAATTGAACCAAAACCCAAGTTTCTGCATCTGTGTCTTCAGGACTGATATCCTGGTTTCCACTTGCTCTAACATCTTGGCCTCTTTTGTAGTGTTTACCTTCTCCATTCTTTTGCTCTTAAATGTATGTAGCTTTACAAATGTTTGACTTCTTGAGGATGGGCATTGTCTGTATGCAGGCAGTTGCAAATGCAGGCTCGAGGTTATATTGCCCAGGATTATGTGAAGGAGAACTCAGAGGAGAAATATAGGGCTAGATTCAGAGAGAAAGTTTATATCAGTGATTGAAATGAACCAGACATACATTGCTAGGTTTTTCTATATGGGAAAAAAATTGTTTTCTGTCGTCATAAATTACAGGGGAGAAGTACACAGACATAGCAATGATGGATGTAGTATAAAGCTGTCAGTTTACTAAATAAGTAAATTAGGAATGACTTTTGGTTTGGTATGCATATTCTTTTATCCACAGCTGAAGTTGTGACAAGGTTTAAAGCCATTGTTTTTTTGGCAATGGTTAGTTTACATTTCTTTTACTGAGGGCGGAATTAAAATTATTTCCAAATGTTTTCTGAAAGTTTGTTTATGAACATGCATCTGTGGATGGCACATATTTACATGGTCTTGAAAAAAGCTACCTCAGGAACAGAATTTACTTGCCATCCAGATAATGATGCTACAGGGTGAGAAATTCTAATATTTAACTTTCCCATCCAAAAAATTTACTTCAGTAGGTGGTCTGAATATTTTGGTGAAAATCTAGTGTTCTGGGTTCATGTTTAACTTTCAATAGAAGTATGTTACCTGTGTGAACGTGCAGCTCTCCACCTTTGTCTAATGATTAGATATGATACACAACAATGTGTAAAGTACATTTAAGGAAGCTAGAAGGGATGAGGAAGTCTTTTTTCAGGCTGGATTCCTACATAAAATTGAAAAAGTCTGGTGCAGTAACTATGCCTGTGTTCAAGGTACTTCATCAACTAGAGCTGCCTTGCAGTTACGATGGAACCTCTGCTTATGCTTGTAACACTAGTATATTTTTATCGTTATTTTTTCATGCTGCCTGTCTTCACAACTTCAGGAGTTATTGACAAAAATACGTATGTGGTAGAGTGCTTTATCTTACTGTTCATATATTTTTAGCTTTTCTTCTAGCCTGTGCAATAATTGGGGTCACCATGATAGAATAGTGTTGCTTTGTGATTTGTTTCAAAGGCTTGTTTGGTTATTAAATATTTTAGTGTATGTCCAATTATGTCAAGTTATTTTAAAGCAGTTCTTAAATATTGTTGGAACTCTTTATGACACTCAGAATATATTTTCTAGATCTTTACAAAGTAATTGTTAAGAGCTTTTTAATAGCGCTGAACATGAAAGCAGCTTTATTGGACAGTTAATTTAGCTTGGAAAATAACATTAAATGAGATTTAAGTTTATGAACTTGTATACCTTTTATAACCTATTAGCTTTTAGAGCAATATTACTTTATAATAGTTTACTCAACCATTGTCTTGTATCACTCAACAAAGTATGTATTAAGCTTAAAAATCACAATTTAGTGTCTTTAAGCCCAGAATGTGGAGCCTGTTTGTAAAGAGTGATGAAGTTGACCAACAAATTGTTGAAAGAAACTGGATTTTTTTTTTCCCCCTCCCACCCTGTTATCAATTAATATGTTGGACTTGCTGTACCTTCTGAAGCTGCCAGGGGTACCGTAATGTTACTTCTAGTTCCACAGCTTTTAGCAAACACCTGGACATACCAGAGTGTCAGCAGCTTCAGAGGTCTTGATAACCTATCCTTTGCTCTATGTCAGTTGAAGCTTCCTACAAGAAAAGAGAAAAAAAGTATACTGTAAGAAGTTTTAACACAGCTGCATCCATGAAATACATTAGGTATAACCTTGTTATGAAAGCTGCCTTTCAATTCTTCTTAATAATTATTCAACTGTGAGTTTAGAGGCTTTGTTCAGGGATTGGGCCCCCCTTTTGTGCTACATAACTTATAAACAGGGCAGGGAAAATACCCTCCACACTCGAAAGACTTGGAAAAGACTCCACAAGTTTTTCAGAAATATTATAATTGGATTTACCGTTTTATAGATGTGCAAGCTGACTTGGGACCTCAAAGTCTAGTCGCACAATTTCTTTCTTATATTGTCAGCAGCAGCTCAGACTCCTGAAGCCAAGCTCTCTTTTCAGTTTCATGTGAATCACTGGAGCCTGGAGTTGCACATATGTGGCTCAGAGCAGAACTGAAAGAGTCGTGTTGTGCTGATAGCCTTGTGCTTGTCATTTTGTTAACAAACCTGCCATTAATGTGCAAGACAGAAGGGATTCCAGCTCATTTTCCAGTTTCCCATCATCATTACCTTGATCTTTTGGTCTAACAGAAATTGAAACATCTTCCCTCCTCGTCTCAGTTTCTACCCTTAACATCAGTCAATGCGACTGACTAGATAAAACCACCAAATAAGCTGAAGTAAAAAAAAAAACAACAAAACAAAAAGTGTTTTTATCACCACATTTTTGGAAAAGAGCTGTTTCATAAAAATTTAAGCTGTGTTTTTTTTCCCTTAATATTTTCATTTCCTGTGTAGGAGATGTGGATTATCCCCTTTATTATGTGATTTTTAGGACAAATGTATTACACCAAAGTAAAAGGCCATCTAGACAATCTGGGGCAGATTATAGCCAGCAGTAATTGTCAAGGATGTTTGCTTGAGACCTGTTAGGGAGAGGCACGTTTTCTGTGGTGCATTTAATAGCTGCAAAAAATCAATGTAATGTTTGTACTGAATAGTTAGACTTTTAGGAAAACTACAAAAAAGCCACCTTCCAACACTTATCTTTTTTAACAGTGGAATTAAAACCACAGCTATGAAAGTATTTTTTTTGTTCCTATAAAATCTGAATTTTTCTTACTTTAATAAATGCATCTAATAAAAGCAGATCTAAAGTTCATGAAAGCAGCAAGGTATCTTAAGTAAGTGGGTGCAAAGTAGAAGAGTTCTTATGTCACATCCATTTTAACAGCTAAGTCAGTGGAGCTACAACAGACTACATCAGCGAGCATCTGGCTCCACATATATTCTATATAAGTTGGCTTGCTTTGGGTTTTGGTTTTTTTTTTTGTTTGTCTGTTTGCTTGTTTTTCCTGGCTTAAGTCTTAGACTTCTTTTAGAATGGATAGTGTTGGTGCTGTGTTCAAGATGCTGCACAGTATTGGCCATTTGCTTTGAGAGCTCTTGATTGTCTTTTCCCTGTTTTTAGCAGTCAGAAGGAGAATCTCTTGCAACTTCTTCATGGTGGTCTTAGCTCACAGCTGAAAATATGCCTGTGGGGTTTTCTGTGACAGAGGTTTTCCCAAAAGCTTTCTGCCACTACTGCTAATCAGAGAAGCTCTATCTGCTATGTCAGTGACTGGTGTTCTGCATAGGTTGCAGGTATTCCCAGAACCACAGTGTCCAGCTCTGCTCCTGCTACTGATCGGCTTGACGGAACCGAGTAGTTAAGTGATGGACTTTTTGGCAGCACAGACTGTCCCAGAAGCAGCCCAGGATCCCTTGAAACGTGTGATTAACTCCACCCATAGTTTAGACATTTGCCAGGAAGTTTCAGCATAATCAAGTTACTTGTGTCTTGATTTAAATCTGACTGAGTATTGAAACCTCTTTCATTTTTGAAAGGAGTTTTTGCACTTGTTCTGTATCAAAGCAGTCCCTGCTTGTACTGGGACTGGGGTGCTCTGGTTAATTTTCCCTGTCCCAGAGGTAGCTGTACTTCTATTTGTGCTTTTCCTGTAGGGCTGAGAATGTCCTATGAATGCCAGCTATTGTCTGCAATAATTGGTCTCTGAATAAAGAGCAGTATTCATTACCTACACACCTGCCCCATTAAAGCATGCCCACTTTTCCACCACCTCAGCTAACCTGATAGACACAAATGATTGAAGATCCTCAGTTGTTCCTGTCTGTGGGTTGATGCGTGCTGTCAGGTAGTGAGGCTGTTCAAATGATCTTGGCACTAATTGCATATAAAAGTACCTTACAACAATAGGGAAGATGCTGTAGCTGCAGTACTAACTCCCGTGAACAACAGCTAACAACAGCATAATTTATTTTAATGGAATCCAACCAAAATGTACATTTTGTTGATTTTATTTTGATATTTTTGGTGGTGTATCTTAAAAGTAGAGAAAACTCGAGTCTTTTCTTCTTGTTACCGAAACTAGAAGAACATGAAAGCTGCTTTCTCTGGCTTTCCAAAAGCTTCAGGAAAGAGTCACTCTGCAAAAAGAGACTGCCTTTGGATCTAACATAAGCAGTGTTATCAAATGCACAAGAAAATAGCACAAGTTCTTTGTATTTCCTTTCTGAGTCTCGATTTGATGTAGGTTTCTGGAGTATCATCAATTGATCAATAAAACATGTTAGACTGCATGCTAGTACTGATTAATTCACACCTTTGGTACACAGTAAGAAACAAGGTGAAGCCTGGTGTCTATAAAGGGACTTGCTAAGTGCATTAGCCAGTTGTCTACTAATGTGTGTGGTATGTCTCAGAGGACCACCCCAGTGCTCCCAGCCCCGGCCGCCTGGTGTGCTGATGGCATCAATAAGATGCGGCAGCAACGCGGGTGGAGGGGAGGTCCAGCCGTACGGCAGCTGGCAAACCCTACTGTATGTTTCCAGGTCTTGCTTGAGGACTGAGAAGAAAACAAAGCTAGTATTGCTGAAAAAATTTAGTCTCCATAGCCATATCCTGGACTTTTTCAGCAGAAAGATTTGTTAAAAGCTGTATTTTAGCCTTCCATAAACAAACTTTTTAATTATGTGCTTGAAGATTGAATACAATTTGTGAAAAGGACTCTCTTGCAAAGGATCCTGTTTGCTTATTTTGTGTCTTTTTTTTTTTTTTAAATAATTCAAATCCCAGAAATCATGACTGTACACTGTAAGAGCTGCTTTTCTGCCCACCATTAACACTGGATGAGTCTTAATCATCCCCAAGTGGCTAGCTTCTAACACTATGTTTTGATAATTTCTAGCTATTTTAATCTCCCTATGTTTAAAATTTTGTGGAGGCACTGCTGAATTTTACCAAAAAAAGGGTGGGAGGGTTTCCCTGTGCCCCCCGTGTTGCATTACCTGACCAGATCTGCAAGTTCTAGCCTTTTTTAAAAAACACAGTAGGTTATGTCCAAATTTATTCCAGTCCTTACTGAGTCTGTGAAAATATAAAACTGTTAGAAAGTTAAGCATGGCTCTGGCCATGACACTTTGTAGATCCGAAAGCAGGAGTTTGTGAAGGGGTGGTCTGCTCTGGACAGTGTCCATGAGCACCCAAATGCTGTCCTGTCCTCCCCGTCCCTGCTTCTCCCTGGCCGCAGCCGGTGGCCAGGTTCCCTGAGAAGCGGTGAGCAGGTGGGATGTGTGCTGGCTTGTCTCAGGGACACGCTGGCTGCTTGGAGATCAGAGCGATGGAGAGCTGAAGGTCAGAAGACAGACTGGTAGCAAGAGGCCCTCCAAAGGCGGTGGAGCTTTCTGTGGGGAGGGAGGGGCAACTCCAGGGCAGGGTTTGCTTTTTGTTTTTCAAGTGGTGTGAAGCTACAGAGATAATGGACTGCTTTATCTCTGATCTAAAAGGCTTTATATAAGTCAGTCCTGCTGTCTGTGTCAGTATGAGCGGCAGTGCTTGTGCGTATAACAGTGGCTCATGACAAACCTCCTTCCTGAACTCCAGACGGCTTCCTCAGCGAGCGTGGGCGTCAGAAGCGAGGGTCCAGCTCTGCCCTTGGAGCTGCAGCTCCACAGCACGCTAGGCAGGTGTTGTCCTGCTGGCCCTCCTGCCGCCGTGCTTCCTTCACCCTTGCTGGGGCTGTTTGAGGTCATGGCACAGTATGGTCCAAGTCCTTGGTAACCTCGTGCGCAATGCAACTACTTGGGGTGGTTTGTAAACACAGATCCATGCGGATTTGCTGGTCCTTGGGATGTGATCCCAGGCCTTGGTCTCTCCTCACCAGGGATGTTATCAGACCACATTGATTTTTTTCAGGAAATTCTTGTTTTCAAGAAGCTTAAAGTGGGATTCAGATGCCTAAACACGGGCATCTAGCTCCATAATCAGACTTCCCGAGATGGTCCCATGGTACTAGGGAGAACGGTAGGAGACCGAAGGGAGATGTGGAGCCTCCAGGAGTGGCAGCTGGAAGCCAAGGGGGATATGTCATGGCATCTCAGGTGGCACTAATGTTTCTAATTAGACAACTTGGTCACACCTTTGGTGTCTTTTAGGCTGAGCCCTTTGGCAAATGTGGCTGAAGGGGACAGAGAGGGTGATGACGTGGTGTGGACAGGAAAACATAACTGTCCCTGAGTACTGATTCAATGTATTACCATATTTATTGCTGAAAAAGCTGTTTTAAAATCAATCTTGACTATCGTAGCATTTTTTACTCCTGATGTATTCATGAGTGTTTGGCATACTGTGCACATTCTTAGTTTTGAGAGAACCGACATTAATAGCTATTAAGTTAAGTCTGAAACTGTGTGGCATTGTTAATTACCTCCAGTCATGTAATTTATTGAACTTACAAAACTTAAGTTCTTGAGTGCTATGACTAATTATAAGATTGGAAATTAATCCAGAAGTGGAAATTACAGCCATACTTGAAAATGTCTCTCAGGCAACTTTGATCATTTTCACATGCTTTTATCCACAGGTCTCTACAAGGAGATCCGTCAGTGCCGTGAGGCCTGTGGAGAAGCTCATATGAAAACAATCTTGGCAACAGGTGAACTGGGGTCCCTTGCTAATGTCTACAAAGCCAGTATGATAGCTATGATGGCAGGTAAATATATGTGTTTTTCTTTTTAAGCTAAGAATGTCTTTGCTGTATTATTTATGAAGCTTAAAAAATTCTAGTTGTGAAAGTTTATTTTTGCAAATAGTAGGTGAAAACTATTGTACAGCAATTACCGAAGTTGCAGGTGTAGTAATGAAGTGTCACTTGTTTTGTATAACCTACAAAAACTGCGCAAAATGTTAAATAACACTTAAAACTGCTAAATGGCAAAACTTGTAGGAACAAATATTTGCCGTCAAATGTCTAATCCTTGGTATATTTAATAAGGATACATATATTTGGGGCAGATACGCATATTATCCAGGCAGTTGCGGTGAGCTACAGATGTGGTGTAGGTGGATGGCTTGTAAGCTTATTTTAATGCGGGGGTAACTTTTCTGTGAAGATTCATGCTGACAGCTCTCGTTTCTGGTTTGCGATCACTTCTAACCACCTCTATGAGAGTGCGATTCGGGAAACCAACTGTACTGGACATGCAGCGAGGGGAAGAATACCATGCTCTCCAGCAGGTGCTGGGATGGGCTCGGTTATAACTGGTTATAACTGGCACACTCAAAAGCAGTAGCACTCACTACCGGCAATTAACTGGCGCTTCAGAAGGTGTTGGGTCTTCCCTGTCTTTGAAAACTCGATTACATCTGACCTGCTGTTTAGGAGTCTATCTGTCTTTTATCCTGAACCTTTCAGCTAAGAAACACATTCCCATGAGCAAGATAAGAGTTTTTAGGGGCTGCATGTAGTTTGTAGGTGTTACCTTTTGCATAGCTATAGCCATTGCAGACTGAATGTAGCAAAGCACCCATTTGAGCCCAGATTTACAGCAGTATATTCTCTCTGCAGCTTTGGGCCTGCGCTGGTATAATTTTCCCTAGTTTAACCAGGATTTTAGGTCTGTGTTTTAATGCCATCTTTAAGATGCAAAACTGGGAATTGGCTGATAAGGCTGTGTTCTTTGAACTCTGTTCTAGACACCGGCTTCTTGCACCATGCTTGAAAGAGGGGTCTTCAAGTGTATTGATAGAGAGAAGTGTAAAGATATACTGAGAACCACTTGGGTTAGTCTGTCTTCTAAACTTTCCCTCATTGTTGTGTTGATTTTTTTTTTTTCCTACTGTAAGCTCTTCAGAGCTGGAATTCTTTCTTATTTTAGAGCAAGAAAAAAATAATCCAAGTGTCTTGTCAGTATTTACATAAATATTCAACTTGCTGCTGACCTCATTGTCTCCTTATACAACAATACGCTTATCTGCTTCAAATGGAATGGGAAGCATTTCAGGCTTTTTACATGCTCAGCTACAATGTCAATTAGTATCATTAGATACAGAGGATCAGTATTATGCAAGTAAATATTGCTTTTAATTAGCAGAGGTGTAAGAAATACACATTTCCTGTCATTTAAATTGATGTACTAATCATTATGATCACTTTTTGTAACACGGAGTTGTGAAAAATTCAGGTTGTAAAGCATTTTAACATTTTCAGATTTTTTGCTGGTGTAGTTTTTTTGAAATACAGCAGATGGCTCTATTGTTAATGATTTTCCTTGCATAGTTATTCATTTTACAGGATATTTATCCATCTGAATATGTGCAGTAATTTCCTTATTTCAGTCTCTTGCTTTTTTGTTGTGGGTAGATGTAAAAATAAGAATTTATCGGTGCCCTACGTACATGTATGAGGGCCAGGTTTTCAGACTCTGACTTGTCAGAACTGCTGAGAACCTCGAATTCCAGTTGAATTTTGTTTGATCTGCATATTTGTAGCATTTCTGGGAGAAAGTAATTTGGCACGGTATGTTTAAATTCTAGCTTTAGTATCCATTTATTTTTTCAACTGGTGCCGTGATTTAAAAGAAAGAAAGAAAAAAACCAGATGATCTTGTGGATATAGGAGGCCCTGGCAACTTTTATCTGAAGATAAAAAAGCAATACCTCTGATAAACTCGACTCCAGTGATTAGTTTTATATGGGGAAATGAGTTACACACTATAGTGGATTCAACTGCAAAACTGGCTTTGAAGTCTTTGCTGCTGCTGGCCAATTGCTCCTGTCCTTTACACCAAAATTTGCTGCTCCTTCAGCTGTGCTGTTAGAAGTGCTTGCCATGCTGTATTGTAAACTGAGCTTTGAAAGTAATAGGGTTGAAAATTACTCCAGAAAAGGGGTATCTAGTTTGTTGTGGGGTTTTTTTGATTGGTTGGCAATGTTTTTTTGGTTTTTTTTAATGGTCATTACCTCAACCATCTGTTTACAGCCTTGCCTTGCATGCAACTGTATCAGTGCAACTGAGGACATGGCGTGCAGTCCTTAAGCTGTTTTCAGTTCACAGTGCATGATGTAAGCCTATCATGTATGGAGCACAAAATCCTAGCCTTACAGATGTTTACATTGCCGTTGCTGAGCATGCACACATTCACCTAGGTTCTGAAGCACAGAGCCACTAGATGTGTTGTAACATATATATAAAACATATGCATTTCCCATGTGTCTCATTTCTGAGACGCAGAAGGCTGAGAGAGTAACACAATGCTGATTTATCACTAGCTCCGTGCTTAAAAAGCTTGCCTGGGATGTCTGGGAGTTGGTCTGTCTGACTGAGGTTCTTCTTCCACACAAAGGTCAATTTTACAGTGTATTTGCCATTAAGGATCTCAGTCCCTCCCGATAAAGTTGCTCTGCTTTGCACAAAGCAATTAACTGAGCAGGGAATACAACCCAGATGTCTCCTCTCTCGACTTTCCAAAATTTCTATACAGTCTTCCATGTGCTGGCTTGAGGAATTATTGGTGTATGCTGGGAACCACAGCATGTTATATTTAGTCTGATTCAGCTAGCAGGTGGGGGTTCAGCCTCTGGACGTGAGGCCAGCTGCACAGACTTGAAAAGGGATGGTAAAAGGTCAAAAAATGGACACCTCTACATTGGCTGGGATTTTAAAAGAACACTAAGGGCCGTGCTCAGGCTGGGGTGGTGTGCCCATGCACTTTTATATTCAAAGCAGATTGCATAGGTTGCTTCTGTAGGCAAATATCTGTACTCTGAATCACAGCCATTGAAGGACTCAGCGGAAGCCATTCACTACACACCAGTGAGTGAGGCTGAGCCTAGCGAGATGTGCAGATCCCAGCAGTGCACTGGAGGTGGAGGCCAGTTGTAGAAACGGTGCTTTGTACAACATGCCTGTGTACAAGATGTTAATGCTTGCACCTGCAAGAACTTGGGAAAAAGTGTTGCTTCACAGTGAGGTGTGATAATAATTTGCCTTTATTTGAAGCGATGGCTCTTGGCTCCTCCTGTGTCTGAAATAGTACCTCCAAAGTACCATGACTACTTTTTCGTCCTTCTCTAGCACAGTACATAAGGAGAAAGACATCAGAATGGGAGCAGGCACCCAGTTCTCTTAAATTCTTCTAACCACACCTTTACAGACTTGACTGACACACTAAAAATTCTTCTGCAATATTTAAGAACCTGTTTCTGGGTGAAAGAGGCTGACAGCCCTCTAAGGACAGTGACTTACCTGGCAAGAATAATCCTTGCAGTGCTAAGGAGGACATAATTGCAGGTAGGATTGCACATCAGTGTGTCTGTGTCACCACCAAAGGAGCACATTGTTTTCACAAAGCTGACTGAGAGAAAATCTCAGCATTGAATCAGGGAACTTTTGGTCATTGGTTTATAACATCCACTGCCATTTCTTGAGCTTCTTGAAGTCTTGATTGTGGTTTGAGTACATGAGCTTCTCAAGGAAAACTGACTGCATCTTTGACTCTGCCAGGCAGCTTCCAGACAATGAGTAGAGCAAACTAATGAGTGGTTTTCACCAGCTGGTGTATACTTGTGTAAGTCACCTACATTTCTGCAGGAGAAACTCAAATCTGTGTCTTTGTAGCCTCTTGGAATAAACAGTCCTAAGGAACACAAACGGGAGTGCCTGACTCCCCCATACCAGAGGGAACTATTCTATGTTACTTCATCGTGGTGTCCTTGAAAAAAACAGGTCTTGTACTCAGTTGTCTTATGAGAGGTAAGCCATTTTTTAATTTTTATTTTTTGACACAAACATCAGAAACTGCCAAGGAAGCCAGACAAGGAAGGGAAAGATGATGAACTTGCAGTGGGAAAGGAATGCTTCAGTAAAGGTGTGGGTGACTTAATTGCATATTTCAGTCAAATACAAGGTTTTTATTTTGGAAAATCGTGTTTTAACCATACTACCTAATTACAAAAACTTTATTGTTCTGTATAAGAATTCATATTAATTAAGATATGGAGACTGAGGGAGAGGTGGAGGAAGTGATTAAGTAAATGTAGGGCTTTTGAAAGTGAAAACTTCATCTGTGTCATTTTAACTGTGAAAGCTGGTCTTGACAGTACAGCTCCTTTTATGTCAGTCTTTGGGAAGCTAAGGGAAACACAGCAGTCATATGTGAAAGATATTCATATATATCTAAATGAGTACCTGTGGAAAGATCACGGAGGTGTGATGTATGTTCTTCTGTAGTTCTACTAAATGTATGGGCTTAAAACAATTTTTTCCTAGGTCACTAAGCAGTTAGTCAAATAATTTGTAAGTTGAGATACTGACTCATGTAAAAATTGAATTTAGAAAGGGAATGAGTTAGTGCTAAAACAAACTAACATCTTAAGTCTCTAGCACAAAAAACTCTGCAAAAAGCAGTGGAAGATGGCTGAGGCAATAAGGTCTCTGATGCTGATAAGTTAGAAGAAGAAAATTTAAAAACTGAAATGTGAAGCAGAAATTCTTTTAGATGCTTTGATACTCTTCATCCCAAAGTGAACAGAAATAATATAGCCAAATGGTGAAGAAAAGCTGTGTCTTGCAGTTTTCAGGAGAGCCCACTATCAGTCATCCCAGGCTTCATCCTGCCTTACAGGAGTGGTTCCAGTTAATATACACTTACCATTTTCACAGCAAACCTTACCAAAACTTAAAGGCATGCATAGGCTGTCCTTGTACTGGATTCAGAGACTGGATGAGGGCTGTAGTACTCAGTCTTTGTCTCTAAAAGCAGAGAGCAGTGCCACAAGGTTCCCGCAAAGAAAACTCAGGACATGGGAGTACTGCATGAAGGGGTTTCCTCAAAAATCCTGAAGACCGGAACATCTCACTGCACAAAAGCCTAGTCCTGAATTAAGGAAAGATATAACAGTTTAATGATTATAAGAAGAGAGAGTCCAAGAAATGTGGTTTGGAACATCACAGGATAATGCCTGCCTACACAAAGCTTTTACCCCAGCTCTAAATAAGGTTTTTATACTGTCACTAATATTGGTGCAGATCCCTTTTTAGTATGCATAATGGAAAGACAAATTCTAAGGTACCAATAGCTGTTCTTTTGAGCACTGTCTTGCAAAGATTTGTTTTGAGCAGGGTTAGGTGGTGTGGCTGTAAACATGCTAGCAGCTGCCTAAGTGCAAGGGATGAATTTCCTACTGCTGGATGTGGACCGCCGTGATCCAAAACTTCTACCACGCAAATGTTTCAATGAAGAATGTAAGAGAAGAAGGGAAACCAAACTAGCAAAATTTGACTGAAAAGCTAGGCATGCTTTGTGCAAATCCTGCTAACATAGGAAACAAGACTACTGAATAAGTAATAATAGTTGGCACTTAGATAGTACTTTATGTCTTCAAAGCACATACAGACATTAGCAGAATAAATCTCACAATCTCCCTGTGAAGTATGAGACAAAGATCATACCAGACAAGTAAAAAGTCAAGCTGAGATCAGTTGTGAGTTCCTGGCTTTAAATCCCATGCCCAAACCAAAAGTCCAGGGTCCCCTCAATGGCATGTGAGTTGTATTACGTTTAAAGAAAAGTTTGATTTAATTATGTATCTACAACTTCAGCTGAATTTGATACTAAGCCAGTCAGTTATTAGAGCCCAGAGCATTTCCAGATGAAAGGCAAACCAAGGGAGGAGGCTTGGTAACACATATAAAACAAGATTTCAATTTGTGTCTCGTTTTACACATCTGAAATAAAACCAACTGTATTGAGTTTACAGTGTATCTGTAAAGGGCACACTTTACCTTGTGAAAGATCCGTTAGAAATCGGGGGCAATGTGTGGCTGTCATCTTCTAAAAGGAGAGCGGGTCAAAATTGGCAGCTCCTTTCTACAGTTGTGAACTGGCTCCAAGTGCTTTTCAGGGTGACAGATGATGTTAAGCTCTGGTCTGGAGGTCCAGTTTAGGGCTGGGGACCAACTAGTAAGTCCTTACTCTTCTGAATGTGTAAGAAGAGGACTTACCGGCTGCATGGTGACTAAGGCTTTGTCGCTCACGGGCTGGTGGCAGTTTCCTTCCCCTCCAACCAAGCAGGAGTCAGAGTGAGTCCAAGGTGTGATGGGGATTGCTTGCGGTTCCAGCTTGGCTGAGCTGCACTCACTGGCTGGGGAAGGTAGACATTGAAATGCAGCGTATTCTTGCATCTGACTGCTTGTCTTCAGAGAACAAAGCGCAGTGCAGAGAGAGTTCTTCCACCTGTGTTGTCAAATGGTAGGGAATAATCCCAATGTTCTTTAGCTGTGATCTTCTGGCAGTACAGATTAGATCTAGCATGGGCATGAGCACATTTCTGAATTTCTGTCAGTTTACTGAGAGTGCATAAAATGATGTTTATGTCAGCTCTCCTCTGTCTGCATGCATGCAGACAATACCTCATTTGTCCAAAGATCTGCCCATTCCTTCAGAATTTTTAGATAAATTTGAACTTGCAGAGTTTGTACTACTTGAGTACTTTGCATCATGCAGATGCAGTGTGGCATGTTGTTTTAGGAACATAGCCTTTGTTACTGTCTTGAATATGTAGAAGTGGTTGCACTTGGCTGCTGTAAGAGGCTCATCAGGACAGTAATTAATGCTATGGAATTATATTAGCAGTTGATAACTTTCCTGTCTGTTTGCTGCAGCAGATGTCTTGCATTCTGCATAGTCTGCGGTTGTTCTGCATGTTGAGAGCTCTGGTAAACATCACTGAAAGTTTAGTGCAAGGAATGAGCACAAAGCACTCTGTGGAAAACCAAGGTACAGAGCAGATCAAAGTGACAAGGTCTGTCTCAAAATTTTGAATGATATTATGCACTAAAAAAGTTTTTTGATTAGGAGTTAGATCAAAAGGTGTTTTTGGCAATATGGAAGGTCTTTAAATATAATAGGTCTAAAAGAGGTCGGTACAGGAACAAGTGACTTCATTTATTCTGGTACAGAGTGGGGGGAAATAAACAGCCAGTAGTATAAAAATGCAGACAGCTGCATGTTCACTAAGGCAGTACAAGGCTGCTCTCTTAAATGATGTAATTGCCTACAAGCTTAACAGTAATACTGCAGCTAATCACTAGAAATAATGTAGGTGTGATAGATAAGCTTGGAGTTGAAAAGTTCTAACAATGCAATCACAATATCCTCAGGTTTGAATTATTGATGAGAGTCCATGCAAAGACTAGTAACACAAAAAAAATGTTGGTCTTGAGTAAAGCAGACCTTGAAGGAATGCAAAATGAGACTTAAAAAACTGTCTGGAACTCAATAATGTGTATATAGGAAATCAGAACTGAAGGAATGGAAAGTGGTTAAGAAACACTAGGGCAGGCTCTAATGAAAAATCTTTTCAGTAAAGTCAAAAGAGCAACAGAACCCTATATGGGTAAGTAGAGGACAGAAGTAATATGTAAGAGAAACAGAGATGTTGAGAGAGAAGAAAGATACAAAGAGTCTGTGAAGGGAGAACAGAGTTAGAGTGTATACAGTAAAACCTCATTTGTTTGCAGTTTGTTAAGCTAGGAACCCAGACGTGCATGCGATGCCACATTTTGTTATGCATTTATTTATGTGCTTACTGAACTGTGCGCTAGCCTATACAGCCATATCTGAGGGGAGATAGTTATCTGGCCTGTTCATATTTGTCATACCAGGGTGCCTGGCAACTCAGTTTACTAATTTTGTGAAAGGTCTATTCTATTAATGCTGTTCTACTGTAATCAGAAAATAGCAAACTACAGCCTCTACTGAAGTCAAAGAAGATATACCAGTGTAAACCAGATGACATCTGTCAGCTCTGTACCTGTTTATTTGATTTTGAATTAGCCACAACACCGCTTGACTTTCTCCCTCCACCAGCCTCATTTACAAATAGAAACAGTGCTATTTCCAAGCACCTCTCACCAGAAGAATTCCAAGTTAGGTCAGGAAGCCAGAAGATGGGTAGGATTGTTCAAGATAGCAGAGTGGCCCCTAACTTGTCATCACCTTTGACAAGTCTGTTAGCTTCTCTGTTTTTCCATACGTAAAATTGACGTTGTACATTTCATAGGACCTCTGTGAGGTCTAGTAAATTAAGGTATAAGCAGAAATATGTTCCTCTCACTAGATGGCAGAAATTTTCCTTGTCCGCATGAAGATGGAGTACCCTTGGTGACAACTGAAATTGGGAACTGGAGCAAGAGAAAGTCTGGGAATTTTCTGGTGGGAGCTGCTGACTCTGATTTACTAGTACAGCCAACCCTGGTGAACTGTTGGGAACCCAGCTCCCAACAGTGAAATTGGGAGCTGGCACAGCTTGCCGTGTTACTCTAGGGTGATGGTATCCTGCACTGCACAATTGACCGGCCGTGCCTGTAGCAGCAGGAAGGTCACCTCCCTTCAGCTGTTTTCATAGCACTCCACCTAAAATGTTCTTTTAAATGAAGGAGATTTGCCGTGCCTCCCGTAGGCCTGTTTTGCTGTGCTTTGGTGTTCTCCCTGCACTGAGCAAAGTGGAATGAGCAGTACGCCCCTACAAGACATTGTGGGATAGCAGGAGTGTGATAACTCCCCAGAAATCCCAGGACTTGTCACTGGATCTCAGAGAAGGGTTTGAGCCCTGATCTGCTGATTTCTGCTTCTTGACCTGTAAGAAAGTGGCTATTCTTTACACTTCAACCTTTGCAACTGGTTGTGAAATAGTAGGTTACAGAGAGTAGGCAGGTACTGACAGTTTAACATACTGTTGAGAGGGGTCAACCTTCTATTAACAAACTATCCTAAATGCCTGAATAGCATTTTTCTTTTGCTAATGTTCACGATCTTTGCAAAACATGCTAATTAAGGAGTATCTAAATGGTATACTTTCAATTTATAACAACTGATGCAGAGAGGTGAGAAAGCACCCCTGTTGTGTTAATTTTCCCCATGAATGAAACCTTGTTTCTATGTTAAATAATTTGTTAGAATTTGAGTTAAAACTTCTGAAGTTTCATATCACCTCAGACTCAGAAATCGTTGCACAGTGAATAGTTCTAGTCAAACATGCCATCAAAATAACACGGCTTCATAGCAAAAAACTTTGCATTTGTGAAGCTCCGGTATTGAAGGTAATGGTTTGAGAGAATGCAGTTTTAAAACATGGAAATATTATGTAAAATCAATAGATGTACAGGGTGCTATTTATTTCTCTGTTATTTCAGGTTGGTTTTTTTATTGTGTTAGCAGCAGGTGTTAAATTCGACTAAACCAGTGAAAAATAGAAATAAATATTTAATTTACTGTATCTATCAATTATACAAAATTGGCTTATGAAATATTAAAGTGTCTTTTAAGAGATTGCAAGCAGGAATACTAGTTAGAAAATCCAATCCCTTAACGGAAACTTAATATAGATGTGGAAATAAACTAAGCATGATTTTAGGGTTGTAGGTCCTGGGATTTTTTTGTTGCTTTTGTAAGGCGGCAAGGCCTAGAGATTGTGCCTAATTTGAAGGTATATGCTCATGACAGCAGAAATGTGAAATTAGATTTCTAAAGAGAAGGATGTTGAATGGAAAAATATACTAGGAATATGTGATCTTGAACTTCAATAGGTTCTTTTAAAACACTATGGATGCTCATTTGAATAAGCCTATTTAATCATAAGGAACAGAAATACAGTGGAAAACGAAGAAGCATAACAAGAGATGGACGCAAACATAAGTAAAATACATATTGAGACATAAAAGTGGGACAAAAATTAGTCATATGAAACAAGAAGTTTGCCATACGGAGGTTATGGATAGTTTCCTTACTGATAGACTGGATGTTAAAACACACTGAGATCAATATAAAGACACCCACTAACTTTTAACAGATCGTGTCCTAATGGTGGTGATGCTGTATTTCAAAGTGTTACATCATTAAGTGCAGAGAAACAGGCTGAATACCCAAGCTGACTGCCGGGTTGCTACAAACAGATTCCTCACTGAGCCAAACAGGACTGCCTATTCAAATGCAAACATTCATGCTTGTGTTTAACATTTCCCCTTCCTTATAAATGCAAGTTTTTAACTGGAATTTAAAAGGTCTCCTTAATAGAGTTTGTCAGGCTTTTCTCAAAGGAAAATGTTTCTATCAGAATATGACCATAGGATATAGCAATATTCTTCAGGAACGTGCTCATTTCAGTGGTGTTCGGAAAGAGAGCTTCATGGCTTTTTCCAGCTTGCCTCTGTGGTTGCTAGCAGTATTTTGGTGAGTTGCACAAGGGACTTGAACTTCCTTGATAGGTACCTGGGTTACTTGGAGCCTGTCTCCCAGGCTTTCTGCGCTCCTTTGATTCATGTTGCCCAAGTGCAAACCGTGTTGGGAAGATGTTGAAAAGAATGGAAGATATTCCCTTCTTTGATACTATACATTGGAATTTCATGCCCTGGGAAATGTTCCTGATTTATATTTTTTTAATTCCTTTTCTGAAATGGTAGTTTTTAATTTCAGCATCTCTCAGATAAGACAATTTCTAGTTTCTGACTATGCTTACTTTATAGTTAGCAGAGACAATGGCTTTCCCGGAGCTGTCTGTAATAGTCCTGCTTTTGAGAGAATTTTTTCAAAGACAAAGATGACAGCAAAGTCCAAAGTCTTCATGGCAAGTCAACAGGGATCTGATATCTGATTGTCATTTGCACCCTTGATGTTTCTTCCCCTTTCTAGCATTTGTGCTACAAAGTTATTTCCCTGCGGTGTACAACGGCAGCTGATTTCTCAAGTTGAGTTCTTCCTAAATCTAAGATGTAGAAAAGATTCCTCCTTGATGATGCCAGGACTTTTTCTTAAGCAAAAAGTCTTCCTTCCATCACCTTTGCAGTTACACTGCCAATCCAATGTTCAACTTACCAGCCTATCCCAAACATCTCAGAGGTGAACTCTTGGAGTTTATAAAGAAGATTTGTTAATTCATCTCTAATGGACCAAAAAGGAAACAGATGACAATGTTCCATATTCTGTGCAGCACATTAAACTTAAATTATGCAATACAAAATTATTACTCGTATATCTTCAAAAGCCTCCTTCCCACTGGTCCTGGAAAATGGATGTGTAGAGAGCTCAAAGGAAACACAAAGCCGTAAGGATGGAGCTTTGATGGAGCTTTGAAATGAACCCGAGCCCCAAGATGAGAAAGCAGCTTGGTGGGGTGTGATGGAAGGGGGTGCCATGTTTCTTATGACTTCTAGTCCCCAGTAAGAGGAGGGGTAGCATTTTCAGGAGGTGCTCTGATAACAAGATACCATATACATGCTGTTGATACTGGTTACATTTATGTTGTAATCAGGTACTGTGTTTGCAGCTCCTGCGGATGTAAGCAAATTTAGCTTCACAGCAGTTAGCTTGGTTGCCAGTTGCAGCATGGTTGCAGCTTTGAGGCAGGCTCCTCCAAGAACTTCAGCTGGATGGACCCTGTGCTATTATAACGATGCCATTTCCAGCGATTCCAGCGCCTGGGTTAGAATTACAGCTCACTTAGCTTTAAACTAACTGTCTCCAGAGTGTACTGCAGAAACGCTGGTTTGTTGCTTAGAAGTAAAACAAAAAAATCCTAGTAAAATAAACAGAGCTACTCCGTGCTTTTGAACAACTTTTTGGCAAGTTCATTTGCAGGGACTTGTTTGTATTAGGGAGTAAGAACTGAAGGCAGGAGAGAAACCTAGAAAGAAAGTAATCTATTTTTCTGCTGAAATGTTCAAGAGATTAAGTAAAAAAAAAAAGTGTGAGGGGTAAAGAGAAGGTTTGAAGGGTTCCTGTGCCTTTTTTACTGTCTTAAGAACACAGTTTTGGAGGGAAACACAGGAACATGCAGAGCACTTTGCAATCTATGTATGAAAATGCTGCAGATGAGAACAAATAATTATTAATTAGTAACACCACTGCATTTTGTTCCTCAGAAATAATTCAGAGAAGGGTTCTGCCAGTTGAGGTTATTGTCTGATGTTTGTTTCATGAAAGACAGAAGCAGAAGAGGATCTGAGATTATTTGAGTGGAATTTTTAAATGGCAGAAAGCAAAGGGAAGGTAAGAACAGAATCCGTTCAAGTTGGAAGGAGGCAACTAATATGGCATTTGAGGTGTCAGTGATGCATTCTGTATTATTCACGGCCGTGACTCTGGTACGGCTTGTAGGTTTTCTACGTTTTCATTTGCTAAATTAGGTGGGACATCACATAAAGAGTAAAGTAGTCAGTGAAATGTAGAAAGGTTTAGATCATCATGATCATCCAAGGCTTGCAGACGCCTTTCCACAAAATGTGAGTTGCTACAGCACTGATTTTTATGTTAATTTACTAGTGAATAATTTAAAAAGACCTGTTTATTTTTTAATAAAAAGGAAAGATATAAATTGGCTGAGTGTTCCTAATGTTACTTACAGCTGCCATTGAGCAGATGTTAGGGATTCTTAGTGGTATGCTAGACCAAAATAAGTTTTATGAATAAACAAACAATTTCTTTTTACTACCAACTCTTTCAGGCTGATTCTCCCCCAAATTCACAATAAATAGCTTTTTAAAGTCTCCTCATAAATAATTACCTTTCTTGTGCCACTTTTTTCTAGGCACTTGGATTTTAATTACAATGATGAACTGTTTTAATAAGTTGTTAAATAATTTTATCTTTTTAGGGCTGAATCCATTTTCCATTTCTCTTTGACTTCATTGGTTCCTGGGATTTTAATCCTTTTAATTCTTGCTAATTCACTTGATATTGCACTTTCACTCCCTTTTATAAATTCACATTGGAAAAGCAAACAGCACGCAGCAGCATCTTTTTCTTCTGAACTCTACGCACATACACCCACCTTAGCTTGCTGGTTAACAACGGTCTCCTGTTACTAGTAACCATTTTCTTTAACTCAGTCATTTTGATCACAGTAGGTTTGAAAAGACAGGTAATTAAATGGAGACAATACGTTTTTGCTTTGGGCTAATGTCTGGGGGCCTTAAAGCACTCTACAGAAGTTGTCTAGCAAAGTGAAAACTGTGCTTAGTTGATAGATAAGGGGTATGCAACACTTCTGTACTCCACTTCAGACCAGTGTTTTCCAATGTAAATACTTATTAGATACCTTTGTATGTGATTTGATGTAGAGAAATGCTGAACACATAATTCCTCGTAACTTCAGCTGTGATTCAGTATCTGTGAAAAACAGCTGCTTTATTGAAATGTATGCATCGCTATCAGGATGGGGGAGAGAAGAGCCAAGTGACAGGTTTTTAAACTTCCTGATTTTTAGTCTCATGGCATGATCAAGATTTACTTCATTAAAAGTGACTGCTGTTAAAAAAAAACAAACCACAGATCATGTTTAAAATTTCATAGTTTTCTTTCAGATTATGTATGAAACACAAAACATGGTAGTATGTCTCATGATCCCACTCCTGACACTGAATTGGAGTCACTACAGAAAATATTAATACCAATTTAGATATTGTTAGAAGTCATAGTTAAAAGTGTGGATCTTGCAAGGCTTTACTTTTATCGGGTTAGGGTCTGTCTGTTCACATCTAATATCTGTGTCTTTGGGGTGCCTTGGGTAGCTTTGCTTACTATTATGCTCTGTATGACCTAAACGGAGCATGCTTAGGACCAAGCTGAAATGGAGAGACAGTCCTGCAACTTTTTGCTATTTATGTCAGAAGCTTAGGATTACAGAAGGAAAGGCATAGACCAGGTGGTCGTGCTTCCTGGTGTGATGGTGACACCATCACTACTGCTGCAGCTTGGCAAGTGACAACGCGGTAAAACACAGGTAGTGTTTTGCTTGACCACTTCTATTTCTGAACATGTAAGTGTGGATGAAGAAGCCATTGATACCAAAGTAAGGCTCTGAAATATTGCCATGCAAAGCTACGAACTTGAGATAGACTTTTTTTTTTTGTAGGACAGACATAAAATGTACTGTCTCAATGAACAGTGACATTTAATAACTTGCCACTAAATACCTATGAGGATATATATACATCTAACACAAAGAGAGTTTGATATTCAATTTCTTTTGTTCACAGTATTTCAGTAAAAAGAGTGGAATGCCAAAGTACAAAATGGTAATATATATTTAGTGTAGGTTTTTAAAAATATAAAACCTGTATATAAAATGTAGATTTGAAGATTGAAATATCATCTTCATTTTGGCAGTGGACTAACGAAATGTGCATTTCTATATCAGTTTCAATTATTTTTAACCAAAACCCAGGCAGTTGTTTAATCAGATTGTTGGTACTTTTGGTTTGAGATGCTCACCATGATTGCAGTCCATGACCAGATCAGTACACAGGCTGTTGACAAATGGAGGTGCATAAACAATGCCCCAGCATATTAAATACCTTTTTATGAGTTGCTGCCTGTTTCTGATGGCGCTTAAGAGTCTTTTTGATTTCTTTCATTTTTTAAAGTAGTGCTCAGTAGGTTGTTATGCCAGAAAAGTCTGACTGAATTTATCAGCAACACGCCTTCATAAAGCATCCCTTTGAAATAAAATTGTTAGTTTTGCCATGTAAGCATCATTAATAATACAGTGGGGGGAAAAAAGATTTCTTAAAAAAACAGAAGTGTGTTTTTCCCTGACCCCCAGCAGAGAGGTAGCTCCTTGGAGTGTGGCTGCACAGTCAGGGATTTTGGTTGTTTTTTTGTTGAAGGGGACTGGCAGGCTTTTTGGTATTCAGGCTACCTGAAGAGCTAGAAACCTTGTAAAACAACTGTACTGACAGTGGTGAAAACATCTGTCAGTACCTGGAAGTTCTCACCCATATTGCAGACTACGCATGTGGGCTTTTGCAGTTTTGCCAGGTGTCAAGTTATCAAGGTAGGGAAAGAAAAAGGAAACGCTCTGAGGGGCAAAAACTTCTGGGAAGCAGGAGCTGCGAGTAAGATCGGTACCTTTTAAAAACAACCATAGCTTGCCATTTTACTATGCTGCCTTTATGTGCAGGTAAGGCCCTCCAGGGTGTTACCCTTTGGATATTTATTGGACCAGGAGAATGCCCAACAGCTGCACGCAGGAAGTCTATGATAGAATCTACATGTTTGTTAGTTGATTGTATTGAAGACTTTCAAGTATCATAAAAATTAAACTAAAAGTGCCTAACATTTTCCTAGTAATCGCATGATTACTGGAAGTGGAATATTCAGCCCTCTATGCAAGCCCCTAAGTAACCTATTCTACCTGATTTGTAAAAGCCAGGAGGAAACAAACACATCACAGATGAGTCTGGTGAGATCTGGCACCTTAATTTTTTTTGTTCAGGCAAAGCCAAAAGCTTGACATTGGCCACAAAGTGCTCTTGGGAAATGCCTTTGATACTGGAAATCCCCTCAGTGCTGAAGCCTGGCACCTGTGCCAGCTGCCTTTTTATGTGTAGGGAGCAGTGTGGAAGAGGGGCTGAGGCTGACTGTTTGTCCTCTGCATGACAAAGAGACTAGATGCCGGACAGATTCTGACTGTGGCATTAAGACATGACTTAAATCTCAAAAATCAATCCTGCCTTTCTCTGGGTCAGAGTCAGAACAGAATCTTAAACTGCTTTTATCATGAGGTGTTGAAAAACACTCAAAATGACATTGAAGTGTCATGATTTTGGCTGTTTTATGTATGTTTTTTAAAAAAAATCTTTAAAATTCCTAGCACCTTCTTGATAAAATAAACTGATTCTCTACTTCCTTTGTTCAGTGTGGAGTATTTCCAAATGGATTTTAAACAGCTATTACTTCAATTTGAGTAATTTTGTTACAAGCTAATAGATAATACATAAGCATACCTGGGTTTTAATGTTAACATATTTGTTTCAAAGTTGCTATCAACATTAAAAAGCACAAAGCTAAATGTGGTTGCTGAAACATGGTATGCAGTATGCCATGTAGTGCTGTGATTCTAAGCAGTCATGCATATTTATTATTTTCTTCCAAATTGCAGTGCTATTACGGGTAGATATATCAGGGTTTTAGCCTCAGTCTGTAATATGTCATGTACTGGACAACGTTTTGAGAGACTGAGATGTATTGATCCAAACCCAAGAATGCCAAGAGGGAAAAAGCCTGACCTAGATCAGTGCTGTTTTAATTATATCGCAGTTTAGGATGGTTTATCATTGTTTAGATTAGTTTAAGTGTGAACAAGTAAATGATGCAATGCAATTCAGTGTTTGTAAAGGAAGCTTAATGGGTGGGATTTTCAAAGCAATTCTAGTTTCTTCCGCAGCATTTTGCTTTTTCACCCAGCCCAGCAGGAGCACATGGCTCAGTGCTGAGAACCTGAGTGCCTGCATCTAATCTGAAAGGAGAGGCCAACCTTTATGTTGCTCCATAAAGGAGCAACAACCTGTTTTAGAAGCAACCTGTGTGTTACTGGTAAAGCAATGAGAATGAATGTCATGGTTCCTTCTCAAACACTCAGCATGCCTGTAGCTGCTGTATGTGGGACACTAACACTCTGCCAAAGCAGAGAAAGTCACCATCCCCCTCTTAGCCCTTGGCCACATCCATATCCTTGTACAGAGACAATGTGTTATTTTATAACCTTTAGCTTTTTTATGCAAATGATGACTTTTGGACTTTAGGGCAATCTGCAGGATTCAGCCATGCATGCTGCGGAGCAATTCCACTAGATTTTATGCAGGTGCTGCGGCTACTCTCACCACTAGCACACTATCCATGCTTTTTTCAGTTGTTTGTGGTTCTACTCCCTTTCCCCCTTACTCTTCAGGTATTTTGGTAGCTGATGGAACAGCCACATCTTAAAGCTAATGGTAACCGACACGCTTCTATCTCCACGTACCACTTCTACTATTCCTTTGACCCTGTTTCACTCTTGTCTCCACTGGATAAAATGCACCACAACTGCCTGCTTCTGTTTTGTCATGGGTGTTGTGCCGGAGGAGGCCACAGGTTCAGGCATCTGGGGCCAGAGCTGTGCCACCAGCACTGCCTCCTGCCCTGGGTGCGGCTGGAGTGTGCTCTCAAGCTGAGTCTATGCTAGGGTAGAGAGGAGATTTGCACTGATGTCTCTTATATTTTGTGTCTTGCTCAAAATCAGAAGGGGTGTGGCAAAAAATAGCCCACAGAATAGTCTGTAAAGGAAAACAGCATTGCAAGTGGATAACCTGAGAGGAAAGGTGTATTTTTTCTCAGTGATTATAGTAAGGTTAGGATTAGGTGTTGGGATGCATTGATTTATTTCTTCTTTGTACCTTTGGCTCGTCATGTGTCATTAGGCAAACTGCTTAACCAGTTCTAGTAATGCTATCTGCAAAATGAAATAAGGTTAATATAGGTCATACACTGTACAGCCCTTGAGTGTAATACATGGTACAAAGGTTTAAAGAAGAAAAATAGATCTTGGTAAAGAAACGTGAAATTTAACAAGCACATAACAATTCCTTAAGCTTCCTTGTGGTCCCACTAGTAACTCTTGGGAAGATATCCTGCTGCTTCCTCTTTGGAGAGGAAGAGGAATGGCTGTTCCAGCAGCACGTGATTGCCTGAACTCTTCCTGCACCTTGGCATCTCCCAACACTGCTTCTGCCTGGCAATACAGGAGGGGACTGGGAGCATGTTTTCTCCTGTGCTTTAGTGTGGTTTGAAGCCTAAAACCAAGAGCCACCATTGACAGGGATTCCAGTTGTGGCCTTTGAGCTTGGAGCACATGTCAGTTATTTATCTTCTCTTTCACCATACCAAATAGGGATTGGATTGGAGGGAATGCTCTAAAAATAGCAAGAGCCTATGCTATATAGCCAAGTAACAGAAGGTGGTATGGATCTTTCTGTTGAACCTTCTAAAGAAACACATTTTAAATGAACACACAAGAAACTAATACTAATTAAGTAAGAGTATTCTATGGAGACCTGTGGTAGACGCTATAATAGTGCATTAGCGAGCTATGCATAATTCAGCAATGCTGAGTTCTTTCAGACATCATCTACAGGGAATTTTGCATAAGTATGGACTTAATAATTTGTCCCTTCGTGTGCATGCGTAAGTGTTCCTAAGGGCACCATTTGGCTTGCAGAATGCCTGTTACCGGAGGTGGTGTACAAGAGAGGAAGCATCCATTCCAAGTCTTGAAAACCAAGCTGAGATGATAGGATGGGTCATTAGAAAGGTTGTCTTATCTGTAAACAGACATTAAACGTGGAACCCTATCATGTGATTTTTTTCCCCCCTCTCCGTGCAGGCACTTTTCCAAAAAGAATTGCAAAAAATAGGCAGTTCACAAAAGACCAAGTTATAAGCTAGCATTTTTCAAGATGGTAGCTTAGACACAGGCATGGGAAAAAAAACATAGGCACTTAACCAAGTGGTCTGGCAGCGTAGCCATGTGTGATGGAGTTAAGGCTACTTGGTGAGGTACTGCTAAAGTGAGTTGTCACAGCTTCGTATTCTCTTCTCCTCCTCAATGGCAAAGTTAAGCTAGCAGGGAATGTATTTTATGTTGCCACTGGAGTAGGATAAGGACATCTAAGTGGAGAATTATGATGACTCAACTGACAAGAATTAGCTAGTACATTAGACTTTTACATCTTGCCCTGCCTCTTATTTTCAGAGGGTTGATAACCTGGTTGCCCCTAGTCAGGCTAATTGTGTGTGAATCTTAAGACCCTTATTTTGGATACTCATAAAATAGAAAGATTATTTGCTAATGGGACTTTATGCACATTTGATAAAGTACTATTTTATCATTGCTACCTTGTCAGCACAAACAGCAGGGGCTTTTGCAGGTCCCCTCAGCAGCATGCCTCTTTTTGCCACCAGTCCTAGAAGTCTTGGAAGGGTATGTGTTCACCCTATGTCGCCGCATATTGTTATATCTGAGTTGCAGCAACCAAGATATATTTGTGCTCATTGCAAGTACTCACAACGTAGCATGGCATAATTGTTCCTCTGCAAGCATGTCTTTCTAAACTATTGTTTAAAACTGCCAGATGCATCTTTGTTCTTTATTAAGAGTAAGGCAACAACACAGAGTCTGTAGTTATCAGGAGATAATCATTCCCCAAGGGCATTTGAAGCACTTCACAACCAAAAGGTTGTGATTACTCCACGATTGCTATACTGCTTATTATTCCTTATTGCTTAATTATGGAACCAGACTGTGTTTCCTGGATGCTGTCATCTAAATAAGATTCTCCAGTTCTCATGCTCTGCTTCAATGATATATGGTCTGGGAAGCTTTGTAGCATTTTGAGATGATGTAGGGGATAGCAGTAGGGCAGGCCAGTCACGGCAGCTCTTCTGGCCTTCGGGAGACCAGAGCATTCAATCCCTGCCCTTCCAAATGCTTGCTGAGAGGCCTTGGGCAAGTCACTGAGCTTCTGTATACCTCAGCCCTACACCTCTCTGCTCAGGTGCTACCATGATGTGTGAGTATCTAGAATAGAAGTACATAATGGACTTCATCTTGACTTCTAGATATGGACTCAGGCAACATGCTATGAAGACACTGATTTTCTTTTTAGTGCATGCACATTCAGCTGGCTTATTTTGAGTGGTCTTTGGTGGAGTGCAGTGGCTGAGGGTCGTGTGTGTATGGGGGGTGAGAGCACAAGGAAAGAGGGGATTTAATGTCTTAAAATCTCTACCCGATTTCACAAGATGTGTGACTGCAGCCTAAGTGGTCTGGCTCCAAACAGCACTGGGACCTCTGTTGCTCTCGACCAGAGGGAGCCTCTCAAACAGAGGCTGCAGCACTGTTCACATTTCTTAAGGTTTATTCAGATTTCCACCTCTGGTTTAAGTAAGCCGAAGCAGTTTGTGCTTGCCAGGCTGTGGTGCTGTAATGTATCACACACAGGTGGGTTACTAGGTTGGCAGCAAGCCCACCTGAAACAGGCGTGTAATGTTGCTGTGTTTCAAAAAGGCTTTGATGTCTCCACTCTTTACTGATTCAATGAGTCTTACATGACTCGCTGCCTTGAAAGGCAATGTACTGTTATGGTTACACATTAGAAAAGAGTAGAAAGTATGGCCTTTTCCAGGCTCACTGGGCCTAGAAATCTACCCTGAAGAACTCATTTTTTTAAGTCTTTGATGTAATATTTCATTGAATCATGTAACCTACTCAAAGGGGAAAGCCATCCAGTGTGTATTTTAACATTAACCTTGATTTTTTAAGTGTATACATTCATAGGAAGATGAGATGATGGGTGATAAAACTCAGTTTCTAAATCATCACCTAAATTTCCAGATGAAACTCCTGTTGAACTTCAGTCCTTAGACTTGTTTTTGAAAACTTGAATAAGAAAGACTTGGTGAAACTCCCTTATTATTACAAGGTTGGCATAAAGTCTACTTAATGAGGTGCTCTTTACGGCAGTGGTTGATTTTTAAATCCCCCTTTTCATTCCTGAAATCTAAACGTTAATAGCACCTTCCATTGTGGCGCACTCTGCTAGCGTGCATCTTCTATCTGCATGCAATCCTGCTAGCAAGCTCTTGTGTCATAAATAGAATTTGTTCAGGAAATAAAAATGTATTGTTTTCATTGTTAGAGGATGCTACTAAATTGGCTGTATGTTTTTCTAATAATCACATCTAAAGCTGATTATTCTGGTAATAGCCTTAAGATATTATTTAAAAATAAATATATAAATGCACTACTTTTGTACTAATACTAGTTTTTAATCTCTTCTTGTTTCTATGAAGTCTGAATGAGATTTTCAAAATTGAATAATAATTTGATCCGTTAATCTTTTGAAGCTAGTAATTTTATTTTCCCCTCTTTGCAGTCTCTGAGGCTCGCAAATGAATAGAGCTTCATTACTGGAGTCTGCATTTAATAACCATTATCCATTATCTTGTAATTAAGACTCCCTGTAACGAATCATGAGGACAATGCAAAAATACATAGTACATTTCTTTAATGAACTGGAAAATGTTCATCTTGTTCTATTTAGTAATGAGTTGCTGAATAGTCGTTAAATCCACTGGAGAATAGAGCTAGATGGATTTTGAAGACTATCTTGAGTTTGTGGTTAATCTATTAGAATTAAAATTTCATCTTCTATTTTTATCAACAGCTGATTAGAAGTCATTCTGTTTGACCAAATTGATTAGAAGACCATATACAAGGGCAGCTGTTGTTTAATGAAAGTTTTTAATGAAACTGTACCATAGAGACTTGTAATTATAAGACTTATAAAAGCTTTGACTTACCTTATACTAGAAAAAATGAAAAGTATTGCACTGAAGGACTTTAAGTGCTACATTTCGAAAGGGAAATTAAAAATATAATTTGGCGATGTTGAAGTTTCACTTCCACTGTTACTTGTTTTAATGTGACTATCAGATGTCCATAGTGTCTCTCTGGAAGGCAGTAGCTCTGAAATACGTAACTCAATTGTCTGTCCTATGTGCTCCGTTCTTTGCAAAGCTCAATCAACTATTAATTGCCTCTTTTGCGCATTGCACTTTCTCTGGAGTTAGAACTTTTTTCGCAAATAACTGTTTCTCTTTAGAATGGGAATTGTCATAGGAGGGTGCAATTTAATCACCAGTGGGCTGAGTTAGTGCCTAGAGAGGAAGCCTACAGAAAAAACCATGGTCTTACAAGACACAACGTTAATGATACCGTTCGATTATGTTTAAATCACAGGATGCAGAAACATGCCTGGCTTTGTCTTAACTTCCCATCAGGCTGAGACCTAGCTGTGTGCCAGTCAGCTGTGTCATCAGGAAGACAGGTCTCTGGAGTGTGCCACAGCACACCGTCAAAATGTAGTCTCGGCAACTCTTTAGTTTGAGCCAGTAGTGAAACTTTCCTTGCTCACTCTAGGGGATGTTGTAGAGGCATCATCATTCAAATAAGAGACAAAATGGACCCTAAGCCAAATTTGAAGTGGAAGCAGATGCAGTTCCAATTGACTTAAGTGGATGATGCGCTACTACATAATGTTTGAATTATCCCTCTTCTTCTCCCGATTACTTTTGATAATTAATGATCCCACAGCACACCTTTTCTAAGAAGTAGCTTCCCAGGGATGAAGTGCACCCTAATGCAATTAAAGAAGTTTTGTCATTGTATTGTGTCAATGCAGGGTCATACAGTGCAAGGCAATTTTTTTTGTTAGTTTCTTAGCTTTTTGTTATATTGTGCTGAGGATTCATTTTAAGCCAACCCAGAACAGCAAGAATGCACAAGAACCCTACACAAGTATTCAGGACAGGCAGTAGAGAATATTGTTCACAAGTGAGAAACCAGAAAAAAATAAGCCAAGGCTAACTCTCGTTCTTTAAATAACACAGATGTTTTGACTTTGTTACTGCACTATATCAGACCATGGCTTTAAGTATAGTAATTTTCGATGTTACAATTGTAAAATATATAAGAAGGGAGTTTTCCCCCTATTTACAGTATTACACAGCTGGTTTTGTAAATACACGGGGGATTTCTTTCCTTTCACTTTAAACAACTGTGGGAGATACAATACTAGGCTCTCAAATGTGAGACGAAATAGATGCAAAGTTAAATTTAAAAAAATGATGAAAATTGTTTCTATTCAGAAAGTTTCCTGTGGAAATACTAAAATGTTGATTTATATGCAAAATTTGTTCAGAGGAAATAATTTTCATTGTTGTGGTTAGTCAGACACTTTCCTGTTAATGTATATATACACATATATTGAGTGTCTGTACAGGAACATATATTATATGGGACTGTCCTGAAGAGATTCTTGGTTTGATAGCTAGAGCAAAGAATTAAGAGCTGGGATGTTCATTTAGCTGCTGGGATGTCGGACTTGCTCTGAAACTGGATGGGTATCATCCTCCTGCTCTAGCCTCAACCAGAGCAAGGTTAGCATCGACACCACGGGGACATATGTGTAAAGGAATGCTTCATAATTGCTGTGAAGGATGAGGACATCTTTGGAGGGTGTGAACTATGTATGTGCAGAGTGGCTCTTGTTCTAAAACTACCATAAAGCTTTTTACTTCCTTTCAGGTTCTGATTTTATAAAGACATCTACAGGAAAGGAGGTGGAAAACGCGACCTTTCCAGTCGGAGTAGTCATGATGCGAGCCATTAGAGAATTCTACTGGCAAACTGGCAACAAGGTAATTCTCACTACCAAATTAACAAAACAGCCTCACTCAGAAGGAAACAAGACTGTAATAGTTTCAAAATGCAGAACATATAAATCCACATACATTCGCTTCTGTGGCTATATGAGCAATAGGTAATGGGACTTTGCTCTTGTATTCCTCTTTTGATTTGCTAATATTTGTATACTTTAAAAAAAAAAAAAGGTGTCACTTTTTGGCTTTCCTCCCTTGCATAACTGTCACTTCATTCCCTGAAAGCTCATGCAATCTTGATGCATCCCCTGCTGCGTTTAGGTTTGAGTTTTGTTTTACCATTTAAGGTATTTAAACAGTCAACTCCATTAATAAAAGGGCAAATCTCAAGCGGACAGTGATTGGCATACTGCCATAAACCTCAGTGGAGCTATACAAATTTATAGCCACCGAGAGTCTCTCCACTGTACACAACTGTATTTTCTGACTTTGTTCTGGCAACCCAAGGGATAAATTCTGTTCTTTCCTCCCTTGCTAGAGGGGCTTTCCAAGGGGACAAGAAGGCAGATCCAGTTGGATCCTGTTGTCTGGGATGGAGGGAGGGAGGGACAGGGGCTGGAAGAACATTATGTCCTGGTACACAACTGTCCTGGTTTCAGCTGAGATTGAGTTAATTTTCTTTAGAGTGGCTGGTATGGGGCTATGTTTTGGATTTGTGCTGAAAACAGCGTTGATAATACAGAGATGTTTTAGTTGTTGCTGCACTAGCCAAGGACTTTTCAGCTTCCCATGCTCTGCCAGGTGCAGAAGAAGCTGGGAGGGGACACAGCCAGGATAGTTGATCCAAACTGACCAAAGGGCTATTCCATACCACATGACGTCATGCTCAGTATATAAAGCTGGGGAAGAAGAAGGAAGGGGGGGACATTTGGAGTGATGGCGTTTGTCTTCCCAAGTAACCATTACGCATGATGGAGCCCTGCTTTCCTGGAGATGGCTGAACACCTGCCTGCCCATGGGAAGTAGTGAAGGAATTCCTTGCTTTGCTTTGCTTGCGTGCGCGGCTTTTGCTTTCCCTATTAAACTGTCTTTATCTCAACCCTCGAGTTTTCTTACTTTTGCTCTTCCGATTCTCTCCCCCATCCCACCAGGGGGGAGTGAGCGAGCGGCTGCGTGGTGCTTAGTTGCTGGCTGGGGCTAAACCACGACAACAACATTTATCCATCAGGTCACTGTCAAGTGAGGTCAGTGGAGGCAAGGAGCAGAGGGGAGCGTACGGCAGAGCCAGTGATGAACTATCTGCATCCAGCCTTGCGCTGAAGCAGTGAGAAAGGAGGAGGTTATCCAGGAAGTCTTAAGCCACCTCTCACCTCCCTTATCCACAGGCAAGTGGGAGCTTCCAGTTAGATCTGGTGCTGGTGTTCAGCAGTGGGCTTTGTCCTCACCTGCAGCCTCAGGGAAGGAAACCATATCGCTAGCTAAGGCCCTTTCCCCATTTCTGGGTCACCCTTCTGTCCTCTCCAGCTCACCCTTCTGTCCCTTCTGCAGGTGGCCTTTCAAGGTATGATGTTAGGACATGGGATGAGCAGTGGGATAGGGGCTGAGATGGCTTCAGGGGCTGTTGGAGCTTGAGGAGGAGCACGTGACAGCAGGTTAGACATGTGTCCATCTGCTCTCTGTAGTCGTCTAGATGAAGGCAGTGTGGATCCCTGGGCTGTCCTCACTGCTCCCTTCACCAGCCTGCATCTCTCTGCCATGCAACAACTCGAGCAGCTCCAGTAGTCTTGCTTCTGTGGGAGCATCGTCACTGCTGCCAACCTGAGGCAGATCCCTGGGGCCGGGTGACTCACCTTGGCACCAGCGCTGCTTACACAAGCTGTGTGCCAGAGGCTGGGCTCTGATGCATTAACACAGCTTTGTACCTATAATTGGATATAAATGTTGAATTCAGCTTTTGCTTTAAAAAGATGCATTCATGGTATAAAATGTGTTTTTAAGAATGAGTGCTTATGTCTGTGTGCATGTGTGTGTCAGTGAATTAGATGTAAACTGACTTTATGTGCTTTTATTAACTGAAGACAATATTATCAGTGACAAGAGATTTCTAAATGGTTTCTTTAACAAACTAATTTTGCTGCTGTAGGGATGCTTTCTAGCAAGGCGTTGGCTGGGAAAAACAGGTTAATACGGAAATTAAACTTCGTCGAGGAAAGGAACAAGTTGCAGAGTAACATTTATTGAATGATAAGCTGTGGTGGTGATATGAAAAGTGTGCAATATAATGGGAAATAATCTTTTCCTGTCATTACTGAAGGACATACATAAATTGGTTTTTCTGTTGGGAAAACCCCCAATCCAGAAAAACTTATTACTTTTAATAATGCAAGGTGAAGAGAAAATTCTTGAGGAGATGAACTTATTAAGCAAAATAATGAAATGCTGTGAAACAGCAGGAAAGTGGTAGCTGGACTTTGTACTGCTCTTGAATTAAATTCCAACCCCCCTTCCTTTTTGCGATTTTATGGCAGTCAGATGTGCTGTTTGGAAAGCTGGTAAATGGAGGAGAGGACAGGCTTGTCTTTGTCAGCTTTTTTGCAAAGAAAAGAGCTTTCAGAATTTGCTAAAAGGGGAAGGAATTCTGCATGGTGTTTTTAATTTTCTTATTAACTCCATTTTACTTGTTTTTGCCACAGATTATCTCAAAGAGCTGTAATATTTCTAGGAAGAAGTCTAAATTTGAATTTCATTAGAATTTCTCTTCCTGAGAGAAAACACATTCCCACTATTTTAATTTATTGTCTAGAAGATGCTTTTCCAGTTGCTGTGGTTTAAATTCCTTTTGGAAATCTAATGTTAACAGATGTATGCATACACTCATGCATGCATCCATCCATCCATCCATCCACAAAAACACAGTCTTCGTGTTTTGGATTTATCAAGCTTTTTGAGTTATTGTTCTTTATAATCTTATTGGAAATATGCTGTTATCACAATGCTTCAGTGTGAGAGAAGGATTTATTCTGTGTTTGTTTGTCCTGAAATCACTATTAAAAAAAAATATTACCAAACACAATTAAAAACAGATACTTTTTGATTCCACTATTACATCCATAAGGTACAAAGAAATCCTCAATGCAGTGAGGTTTCAGGAACGTGTATACAGAAATCAGAACGATATTTCTTACAGAAGGAGGCTGATGGGAAGGAGTACCCAAGGTAAAGGTTTATGGCAGAGGGAAATGTAGAAAGAATTGTGTGCTACTGTACAGATTGTTCAGATTTAAATTTTTTTTGATGCAGAACCACTTTTTCCTAAGTCTCCTTATTTTTCAAGAGTTTAGTAAGCTGCTGCAGGCCAACATTTTGGCTAATGCAGGTAAAAGAATTTTTGGTGAGGTATTTGATAGCTGCATGTCACAAGCTCTGTCTCAGAATGAGATGCATTTAAATGGCACGTAACCAAACGACTGGCATTAGGGGTGCATGCCAAGTCACCTCAGTGCTGGCTCTGCACAGCGGGTTGATCATGGGATTCAAGACATGCTTTACCTCAAAGATAGGTTTTTCTTGGTGTGTGTGCCTCTACATACACTGCAGTTCACCTGACCAAATATGACATGAACCTCACATCAAGTGACTGAAAGCATATCCAGCATGTGTTGGGAGAGAAGTTTTGCAGTTCCTGTGAAGCACAAAACTTTCAATTTTTGGTAAAGACAGACCTAATTTAATTCCTGTTTGGAAAATTTTAGTGAAAATTAAACTTCTCATAGGTTTGAATGTACAGCGCAATCATGTATAACTGTGGTGCACAGGCTTTTTATAAAATACAACCATCTCTCACTGCTCTCCACATGAGTCAGCTGCCTCACGTGCTTTATTTGAGCACCTTTAGTGTTATGTTATTGCATGTATATTTGTTGTTATATATTTGGAATTAGATTGCGACGTGGGCAGTAGGTGGTATGCAGGTATCCCAGGTCCTGCCTAAATCCCTTGGCCTAATACGTGCTATGGGCAAAGTATTCCCATTAGACCTCAAACCCAGCTCCTGAGAAAGTGCACTGGGGTCAAAAGTATTACTCCCTCAGTTGCTGTCCTTCGGGATGAAAATGTTATCTTTCACAGTGATGGCTGAGGCTTGATAGCTCTCAGCACTAGTCCAGAGCTTATACTGTTTGCAGTCAGATACTTACCGAGTAGAGTTGTTACATACACCACAGGCACTTTGAGATTGCAGGTGTACAAATGCTGATTGCTCTTCTAGGGTTGCTGATGAATGAAAATGTGTAGCACTTCTTTTTTCTATATAAAGGTTGGATTTAAACCTGCTGGGGGCATTCGGACGGCAAAAGAAGCTATTACTTGGCTTATGCTGGTGAAGGAGGAACTGGGAGCGGAATGGCTAACACCAGAGCTCTTTCGCCTCGGTGCCAGTAGTTTGCTGGATGACATTGAGAAACAGGTTAGTTGTTAACGGTTTTCAGCTTGGTGGAGAGAAAAAGTAATCTTTCTAAATGTGCTGGCTTACTGTTTTTGCAGAATATGCTTTTGGTGCTGTTTAAAAAATAATAGAACATACATCTAATTCATTATTAATGACAGGTTCACTTCCAGCCCAGTATTTCTTTAAATTTGGCCTGTCATTACAGACATCTGGGACTCTGATATTCCAGCAGCTGGCAATTGCCTGGGCCAGGTTTGCAATGCAGTGAGCAAAGAGGCTCATTTTGTACATATACAGAATCTTTTGCAAATGCATAGTGGTGCACTCCCCTGCACTCCTAGCTGTTGCCAGTTCAGCTGACCCTCAAAATATCTCACAGACCCTTTGTGTCACTTGCCGCAACTGTTCACAATATATTTCCATGCTGTGGAGAAAGTCACGTTTCATCCTACATATGGTACTGCTGATAGAGAAGCTTTTACATATTGATTATTTCCTGGGGAAGAAAAGCAATTGCTTCCTACAAAGCCTCATTTTTCTAATTGCTTTTATTTTGTGCAGGCTGGTCGCTGTGTTTCCTGGCAGACGAATAGTGCATGAGGTGCAGTGGCAATGTGTAGTTTCCAGTGGGAAGAAGGGTTCTGACCTATGTACCCACGACCTACCTAACTGGCACAGGGTATCAACCCTGAAGGATGCAGCATAGTTGAGAGCAGTGTAGTGTCATAGGAACTGCTAAACCATTAGGACTGCTGAACTTCACTCCCATGTTCATTAAACCCAGGAGATGCAGTGATATTAGCTTTAACCAAGAAAAAAGTTTGAGAGTCCTTGTGCTGTTGCTGCTGGTGGGAGAACATGAGATGTAGGGGATTTGGGGGAGGAAAGAGGCGTCAGTCGGTTCCCTTTCCCCATCTTTCCTAGCAACTGAAATACTGACATGTATTAAGAAATATGGAAATATAGCTGTTATAGCTGTATATAGCTGTAACAGCTGAGAGATGTCAGGTATATTCATGACTGTTGAAAACCCCTGGCTCACTCCTGCAATGAGAATAATATTGGCTTGCTCCATTGCCAGACTGCCTCTGCCTCACTCTTGACCTAAAGTCATGTCCCTGGTTATGACAAAGCAGCATGATGTTTCTTGTTGCGCCTGCCATCGCTGCTGAGTCTTACAACACAGCCAGTGATTGTGTCACATGATTTGTTCTGATTTCTTAAGGGTGGCATCCTTTTATCTGCCAGGGATTGCACAAATGCCCCAGTCATGACCAAAGCTCTGCTATACTGTGCCATCTAAAAACATGTAAGATAAAATGTCCCAATCATTATATTCAATAAAATAAACAAGGATTTAAAAACAAACAAACAAACCTAGAAAATGGGGAGAACACTCCCCCACCCCCAAGGCAGTACAGTTAAAAGAATAGTTTGAAATGAGCCATATAAAAGCATAAGCAATTTTAGATACTTTGGATATTACAAAATTATACTGAAATCATCAAAATAAGACTACAGTGAGAGTAAAGCATTATCTTCTACCTGGCTGTTTTTGAAAGCTTAGTTAAAAACAACAAGAGTCTTTGCTTTTTTCTTTTTCTCCAAGCAAAGCAGCAAGAGCCCTTAGTTCAGGTCCTATAAACAAGTATGTAAAGGTATATTACATCATATATTATGCACACACACACACAAACAAATATCCATCATCTTCATTTGGCATGCCTTAAATTTGTTATTTCCTTGACACTTTCAGATTTATAGTCATATATAATTCCATCATAAATTTTCTTTTTTCTTGCAGATTTTCTATCATGTGACTGGCTCTTATGCACTTCAGCATGACCTGGCAATGGCTTAGACACAAAATCAACTCAGGGTTACTTTTACAAAAGAGGTCTTTAAGCAAACAGCATTCGGAAGCCTTCTGACAACCAAGTGCATATGACAGAATTAAAGGCCTAATTCTCCCTTTTTCGTATTTTATAATATTTAAAAATATGCTCAAGTCTGCTGGTTGTACTTGATCCAAAAGCAGAAAAAATGGTAATTCTGAAATAGTTAAATAGTTAATACTTACAGATTTGCAAAGTTAATCTTGCCAAGTCTTCCTCAGACCAGCCTGAAAAGCTTATTAATGGCAACACTGAAATACTATGAAAAAGATTTAGGTGGCCTGGTAACACTTTGCAGTCACAGAATATGAAATATCTATGGAATGTTTCAGATTGCTAATTAAGAGCTACAGATCTTGGAATAGCTTTCCATTTACCTCAGACAAAATCTTCAGCCACAGATGTGTTGCACTATTAATTGTTATGTTGATTCAGTTTCAAGCATTGTAACCTGAGAAAATGAAATTTGGCCATTACTTCCTTTTATAAAATGTCTCTGTAGCAAAAAAACCTTTTTTTTTTTTTTGTATTTTTCCCCCAAACTTGGGCACAGACATCCATATTTAGACCCTTGAATAAAGGTGGCTTGATTTCTAGAACAGCTGAGTATCCACAGTTGCTCCTGAAGTTAATGGGAGCTCTGGGTGATCAGAACAACTGAAAATCAAGCAGCCTCTATATATGTGCCTAACTATGCATTCAGGGGCCTATTTTTAGGCATTTCACTCTTAAAATTTTAGTCTAACTTGCTTAGAAGCTCCCATTCCTGTCTCCTTGTCATTTTAAAACACATTTATGCAAATCTTTCCATTTTAATGTAGGGGGGTTTGACTGTCAGTTTGCAGGTGTCACTGCTATGCTGGCTGAACTTCAACTTTGCCATTCTAAAAGCAATTCTTTAATTTAAAAGGTGATTTGAATTGTGTCCTATACGAGGTTTACAGCTTTAATGTAAAAAGTACTTTTCTCAGAGGACATTAAGAATAATACCAAAATCATCAACACCTTTTGAATATCAGACTGGAGCTAGTAGATTCATTATTTCAGAACTGCATTCCGCTCACTAACCAGAGTTGTACTAAAAACTTAATTATCTTATCATCATGACTAGTCTCACTGACTTAAGTAGGTCTCATCAGGGAAGTAAGAGGAGGAGGATTTTGCTGTAAATCAAGCTACAAGGTACATTTATTACAAAGAGATCTGTGCTTCATAAAGATAATAACTCAGTTATTTATCTGGTTATACCAACTGAATCACTAGTGCTCTACAAAACACTTTGGACAGATAGGAAAGCTGAATAGGGAAAAAACAACTATCAGAGAAACAACATACACAAAGCAAAATCCTATATGCAGTGCTCAGTACTAAAAATAGGCCTTAATTTCCCAGGAAGTAGTTAATTCAAGGCTCTCAGCCTTTTTCTGGTTTAGGTCTCAACACAGAAAGTAAGGCTGAGCTGTGACTATGTTTTTACACATTTGTTTTCCTGGAAAGTGGCCTTTTTTGCCACGGGTTTTCCTTCTGATTTCACTGCCAGTTTCTTGAAGGAAAACTCCAGTGCCTGTTTGCTTATTTAGAGGAAAATTCTGCTGCTGAGCTTTCAGAAATACAGAGCCCATTATATGAAGCTGATTGCCAGGTTGACCCTCCGCTATGCCCTCCCAGCAACCGCACGCTGGATTTTGCTCCTGTTTAGCCATATAAATATTAGAGTGTATTTCAATACTTTCATAACAGAAAGATTCACCTCACTTGCAAAGTACACTTTTCTGTTGTTGGTTGTCTTTTGGACATTTAGGGCAAAGAGAGAAGCTATTTTTTGGAGATGCTTTAGTTTCTAGGTGAAGGACTCTGTGTAGTTCCTTAAAATTAATGAAGGTCCAACTTTGCCACCTAACTATTTAACGTGAGTACCTCTGAGAACAGCCTCACTGTTTCCATGGGAGCTACGTGTTGATTAATGAACTTGCTAGGAGGAATTGTTTATATTTCTCTTGATGGCCCCCCTTCGTTTTGATGTGCACATGGGCTGCTGCTGGTTACTTTGCTTCAGAGGGAACAGGCTCCATTTGAAGAGGGAGAGGTTTGGCTTCCTGACAAGTCGAAGATAGCCGCTTCCCTTTTCCATGAACATTACAAACACACCAATGTGAAATACTGTGCAACTCCAAGCCAACCAGTGTTTTGGAAGAAGCTGGATGGGAAAGTAATTTAAACATTTTTTCTGTTGAAACCTGTAATTTTGGGGGGAAAAAAAAAAAAAGAAAAAATGTAAAGGTAACAGAATCTGTAAACACATTCAAATAAAGATGATTCTGGTTTTGGGGTGGGTTTTTTTCGAGGAATAAGCAGAAGGTTCAGTGTGACAGAGTGCCTGCTTGTCGTTGTTAACTTCTCTGTGACTCAAGTGAGTTGTATTCATATTGCCTGTGGTTGTGGACCCCCAACGTGACACAGAGCCATGTCTCTCACTCCTCCTACAGAAGCTGCTGCTACCAGCCACGTATTGGTCTGTTGACAGCCCTAGGCGATGCAAGGGAATGAACCTGGGCCAGGGGTCCCACCAGAAGCAGCAGGGGACTGGGCTGGAGACATAGGACAAGGCACGTCCAAGGGGCCCATCCAGGAGACAGCTACCAACAGCGCAGATCCGAGATCCATCCCGGAGGCAGAGGCAGGGCTGGAGACCAGCACCCCTGCGACGTAGCTCAGGGAGGTGCTGAGGGCCATGGGCTGAGCTGAAGTGGGGCTCGTGGGTCCCTGCTGTGGGTGGGGGAAGGCTGGGCAGGGCCAGAAGCATCACTGGGCTTATTCCAGTACTGAGCCTGTGAGAGAGCCGAACACGGGGGATACAGGGACTAACATACGTTTTCAGCTCAGGTCGGAGGCTGGCGTGGCAGGACCTATACCCCCACCCACGGGGAACTGGAAGCGCTCACAGTGTGGCCTCCTAGGCTTGCTGCCCTTCGCCCCGACCGGCACTTCCCCTGCCCTCCCTTCCATCTTTCCCATCGCTGAGGGCCATTTGCTGCTATTTAGTTCCCGTGGTCCGGGAGCAGTTGAGATTTATCGAGGCTGCTGCAGCTGGTTGTCACTCCTGCAGACAGCACGAGAAAAGCGATGGGGGCCTGAACTCAGTCGGGAACCAGGGAGGGGGCGGCGCTCCGTCGCTGCATCGACTTTGGGAAAAGTTCAGATTTAGCGCTGTGCTTCAGGCCATTAGAAAAGGAACAGGCAATTATGCGCTCCTGTCTAAATATATTTCGGAGTATAACATATGTTTTGTGCAAGTCAGTCTTGTATACTAATTTATTATTTTTATAACACTTATTCATTTAGGATTTTAAATAGCTTCATTTTGTAGACCACATTACTTTGCAAAGAAGAGAATAAATTCGGGAAGAAAGTAAAGTAGAAACTGCAAATCTAGAATATTGTGCATCAGCTTATTTACAAGAAGAGGGAATTGGGAGAGATGGTAAGCTTTTTTCTGGTTTGTAGGAAACAAAGATATTAAATAGTAATTATATGTGAAGCGTACATATCAGCTGGGGCAAGTAATACTTTGATATCTTTATTTCATCAGTTGTATAAGTTCATTCTTTCATTTCCTTTGCGAAGCAGGGAACATACATTATATACCATAGCACATGCTACTGAGACAGAAAAAACTGATCTACTTTTAATTTTATTTTGCTCAGTTGGAACTTTGGCTCCCTGCCTCCCCTGTGGGGGAAAAACCACAAAACAACAACAGCAAGTTTTATCCAAATCTTGGTGAGCTTTTGCTGAAATTACCACTGCTGACATCTGGATGATATGTATAGTGTGCAGTAGGAGTAGAAGGAGGGAACTGCTTTTAATTAGATGTAACCTGCCCAGGAGAGAAAGACAGAGAATTGTCCATCTGGTCAGTCCTTCTTTAATAGGGCAACCAAGGATAAGAGTGTTCTTAATATGCAAACACACCATAAGTAAAATTACTCATTGACCATTTTTATTAAAATCCCAGAAAGCTGGAACTTACATTAAGAGGTGGTAAGACTTAGAAAGAAAGAAGCATCAAGAAAGGTTGCAGTCCTTGCACTCCCTAAAAGCAAGGGTAAGCAAGTGATGGGTGACTATCACATCCCAACCAGCTAGACTGTAGAGACCTTTCCTCTGTTCTAGACAATTTACAGATCCTTCCCCTTCTGCGAGGACCTACAGTAACCATTTAGCAAGAGAAAGTGTGACAAAGTTGTTGTAATATCCTTTAATGAAATTTAACATTGATGCAATGAAGGAGGGCCAACAAGATGCTCTAGCCATTCCTAATGAGTAGTGATTTTAAGTGGCTCTGTTTTGAGCACTGGGGACATCTTGTGGATTGCTAACTCTGGAAATTGCAGAAAATTTGGTCTTCCGGAAGCAAAGCTTTCTTGAGGCATAACAGTTTCAGATCTCCGCGATCACAGGGAGTGTTTGAAAACACTGAATTGTAAAAGAATTAATTTAGAATTGCTTCCTTAGCTGAGATGAAAACAAAGGATTTTTTAAAGAAAGTTAACAAGCTGAGGAAGCCATAGTGGAATTGACTACACTTGTTTTTTCAAGTCTTGCTTTCTGTATAGGAGGAGTAGAGGAAGGAGCTTTGCAGGCTCAGCTGGTGGAGTTTAGCATCATCTCTATACAGTACAGTGTCATATAAAACCAAACCCCGAAATGGATGATGGTTTGCTCAGAAAAACAAGAGAAAGCTTTATAAGCTGATTTTTCCATTTCAATAATAGCATGAGCTCTCTTTGTATTCAAAGACTTCCATGAGTTCTCACCTATTTACTAGCCGTAACAAACAAGCGAACAAGCAAACCAGCCAACCAGTTCCCTACTTGGGTCTGGGCCGAGGCCAGTGACAAGGCTGGTTTGGTAGTCCCGCGGGTTAGGGGTCACTGTCGCAACCTGGAGAGCAAGTGGGCTGATGGAGGAGCCTACCAAGGCTTGCCGTCGTGCCTGCCGCCTGCATGAACCAGCCCGTGCTCTTACTGCCTGAGAGGTTGCCCTGGGGGTGGAAGGTGCTAAAACTGTCTGCAGTGGTTACTGGTCCATCGAGAACTTTTTTTTTTTCCAGCCTAATGCTCAGACCTGAGCAACCAGCTTCTGAGGAGAAGCTGGAGAATGCGTATTCTCCATAATTTAATTTAATTACACGTAAGTTGATTAAGGATGTTATCTTCATTTCCAGGGGAAATAAAACATTCAGCCGGCATCGTGTCAGAAGTCTGGCTGAAGGCTGGCACGTCTCAGCATTGGCTGCTTTCTGCTGCCTTCGGCAGAGTCTTGGGCTTTCTTCAAAGTATAGGCACCGGCTGACCCAGAGCGTGATTTCTTGCTCTAACTTATTTAAAGGCATGAATTGAACCAGAGCAAAGAACAACTAGCTGGGCTCTGAACAAGAAGTGCTTTGTGTTCTAGTTAGCACAAATCTGTCCAATTAAAAAAAAAACAAAAAACCGTGAATGCCATCGCCCTATCTGATAGCGACTGTAACGAGGCCTCTGGGAGGGCAGTGACAGGAAGATGTAGATAAAGGAAAAACAGAGGGGTAAAAAGAGAAGTTGTGAGAAGTAAGAGAGATCATCGCCACCACTGTTACTGCTCCTCAGAAGTGTAATCTTTTGTGATCTCTTTGGAACAGGAGGTAAATAATAAAACACAAGGGAGGGGAAAAAATTAAAATAAATGTAGTGTGTGTGAGTGCATGTTAAAACAGATACCAGATTAAAAATAACTGAAAAGGAAATTCTACTGGGGGGGAAAAACTGCTTTTTCCTTCAACATTTTATATTCCACCTTCATTAGGCAGAAAGTGAAAGAGCTGTAAAGGAAAAGGGGAACTTTTGTTGTTTCCCTCTGAACGTTAAGAGAAGCCTAATGTGAGCGCAGGGGGGATGCTCTGTGGTGCGTGGTGCTGGAGCAATTCTCAGGGTGAAGCCCAGAAGCAGCAGGGATGTTAAACAGATTCACTGTGTGCACCGAGCCCTGGGACCTGGAGCTTTAAACCTGCAGTGCTGCACATCCAGGTGGTTTAATCCTCTCCATCTTCCCTCCCTTAGTCCCTTCAGGGTTGACGAGTCCTCTAATGTTGTAAAAAAATAAACCCTGCAATCTGGTAGGATCACATCATCCAGTAATGCCCCTCTAACTATAGATCTAGGCACCAGGGAGTTCATTCTAATTTCTTCAGCACTTTTAAATGGGCTATTTCAGCGTTTGATGACAGCAGAGTGGGGAGCATCTACACAAACACGTATTTTTCCCCACATGGCAGCCAGACCACACCCATCCTTGGAGATGGCAAGTACTCACAAAAATACCAGTGCCACTCTGTAAAACAGTGTCATCCCGGGTCTCTTCTGCTAAACGTGCTTCAGAATGGCTCCTAAAAATTCCTGGTCTGAAAAGTGACCTGCCCTGCACCTTTTTAAAGCTCAAGGAGCTTTAAATAAATACCTTGAAGATGTGCTGAGGCTGGACTGGGAACCACTACATTTCTTGGAGAGCTAGCATGGGTCATTTGGCTTGTTCGGATTAGCTAACGAAATGAGAATAATCTTTACATGGTTTCCTCCTTTATTCCTGAGCGTGGGATGCAGGTTTTTAAAGAAAAAAGGCACAGCTCTGTGACTAATGCCTCAGCTTACAGGAGGAGTCAGAAACGACAGATATCTTTGGCTGCCGTTACAGTGTGAATGTCCACTGTACTCGAACAACTTGGTGAGATCCAGAGCGAGTATATTCCTACAGTGTTTGAGAAAAATATCTTTACTTCTCCCTACCATTAACTTGAGCGAATTCCCACAACTCCTGTTTCTTTAAGACACTCAAGCTAAGGAGGAGGCAGCTGAGACAGAGGTAAAAGGCGTCCTAAAAGGCATCCCAGCAGACTGAAGGCAAAGCTGTTTCACAATTTCTGTAACTTTTCTTAAGCGTGTCCTGAAAATGCCAGGTAAGATCCCAATGCAGAGTCCTCCTAATGAGAGCTGCTGACGAGCAGGAGCATCTTGGCGTTACGCTAGCTGAGGATTTGCCAGAGAGGAAGGAACAGACGTAGCCTGAAGCAACTCCACGCAGCCAGCCAGGGGTGAAACGGGTGCGTTAGCAGCACGGGAGAGTACGCTACTTGTTAAACGCATTGTGTTAGACTACGGTCCGATGGGACGGTGTTAGCAACGTGTAACATTTTCAGAGAGGATCGCTAGGTATCAACGGCCACGCACCGGACACACGCCACCTCTGCCCACAGACCGTCCCTCAGAGACACGGCAGAGAAGCAGGGACGTCCCCAGCAGCAATGACTTCCCCAGCAGAGGTGGGGAGGCTGAGGTCTCCAGGAGGTTTCACCTGCTGAGGTCTCCGGGAGGTTTCACCTGCGCTCTTCCCACTCATCCAATTTCATTCACCCCCCCACCCCTGCTCCTCACTAAAAAAAGAACGCATGACCTTCTGCTCTGAATAAACAAATAAATGCATAAATAAAAGTCACTTCACCTGCAGGAAAATATCTGTCTGCTCTTAATTGAGTATGTGTTTTCACAGCTGCCTCCTCCAGGGGAAATTTCTTTGTTAAGCGTTAATTCCATTTCATTTTGCTGAACGTGTCTGCCATTTTCTCCATTAGAGGGCTGCAGAGCAGTGTGTTACAGTGTCTTAGAAACAGATTTAAACCTGTGTATGTACTTTGGGCCTAATTTCCTGCTGTATAGCTCTCCTGAACTCAATGGGGTGTAAAACTGGTGCAACACACGGAGAGAAAAAAAAAATGCGCAGCGCCTCAGAACCCATCAGTGCTTTGGGTTTTGCTGACGAGATTAAGAAACGCCAAGATGCTAAGACAGAATTTTAAATACACGTGTGACAGGTAAGGCAGATGAGTAAGTTAATTGCTGCTTGTGTGTTTGAACACAGCGTAATTGGTCAATAGGGTATGTTTCCAGAGATGAGTAATGAAGTGCATGAGCAAAGCACAAGTAGAGCTTTAAATCCTTCCTTAGAAACTATGCTTATTCTAGGCAGAAGTTAGAGTCTCTAACACTTATAAGAGTCATAAACGTTATATTCTCCATTATGCTCCAATTGTGGCGTTGGCGAGCTAATTGCTTGGACTGAAATTTTCTATGTAGATGTCTTCCTCGGCTGAACTTTCTTCTAAAAATTAGTCAAAAAATAAAGCTGAATAAAAATATGGAGTGGGCTGGGGGTTTTCAGCCCACACCTAGAAACTTTGGCAATTGAGCTCTATGAAATTCCCACATTTCAGAGCATGAACCTGTGGCAAGGGGGAGGATGGTCCCGATCCTCGGCATCTGCCTTCGTGGTGTCAGTACGGCGCGCGGTGCCAGCGGCAGGAGTGTAATTCCACCGGCAGGCAAAAGCCAGACTAGAGGGAGAGAAAGACACTGGCATGGGTTAGAGAAATAAAGGAAACGGGGAGTGCGAGTGTGAGCAGGGGAAGTGGAAGGAAAGGCGTGGGGGGAGATGCCTCAGAAGACCAGAAGCAAGAACTGGCAGCTGCACAGCAAGGGTGAGGTGAGGCGGGCAAGAAGAGTGGGAGTGACCCTGCCAGAAACACGGTGCCTCTTCACCGGAGGAGGAATAGTGAGCGCAAAAGAAAATGGTCCACAGACCTAATCTCCCATCCATGAATTTAATTTTGGGAATGGCTGGAAAAGAGGCAGACAGACAGACCAGGGAACAACATTGTCACTGAAAGTGGCATTTACAAAGGTTGAGATGCAGTGGTGCAGGCAACCTTAGTACTTAGTGTTTTGTAACTTTGAAATACTTTGCCCTCCTGACCTCGGTGTTTATTCGTCGTTTCTTGTCGTGCATGTTGTAAATTTAATTCATCTGAGCAATTAACTCATTGAGGCAGGGATTGATTTTTTTTTTGTTCTGTTTTCGCACAGCACTTGCTGCGATGTGTTGTGGTTCCCGGCTAGTGCCCTTACGTGTCACTAATGCAAACAGGCAATAACATGTTGATGGAAGTAAATGTGAATTCCAGCAATGGAGGAGAATGATTTGATACAAAATACTGAGATTATATCAGGTGCAGCAGGCAAAAATAACAAGAGGAAAATTGAGGGTGAGTACCAACAAGTCTTTCTGTAAGTAGTTAGGCGAGGCTGTTTGGCAGCCCATCGGGGAAGCAGCAGAAGTCCCTCAGCTGGGGCCCGACCGAATACGAGACAGCTACGTTCGGAAAGCGCAAGCCTGTGCGGGGAGGCAGACAGGCTGGATGGTCTAATGGGTCCGCTCTGTCTTTAACTTCTCTGATTCTGCACAGCCTTCCCCAAAAGCCGGCACAAAGGAGTGTCAAAAGACGCAATACATATTCATGGACATTTCTGGAGCTGCAAACTATGAAAAGAAATCAAGTCGTTCTCATCCATGGACTGAAATTGAGAGTACACTGTAATCCAAAAAGGATACCAGCTCACAGAGTGGTGTATGAAAATCTTATAAAGCTCTGCAACGCTCCATAAATAATTTTCAAACAAGAAGCTTTTTGTTTCAGTGATGGCAATACTAAAAAGGAAGAATGGCAAATAGCCGTCAAAAAACGGCTGAAACAGCCTGCACTCTGTACCGATGTTAACTTTAATCACTGCAAGAGTTACACACAGAGTTATCAGTCATTTATTAGAAACCGCAGATGATCATTGCAGAAGTTTAGATTAACGCGGACCGGAGCCTGGTACCTTGCCAATGGGGCACCACGTGACGGGCAGCCCATGGAATAAACATTCTGGCACATCAGCGCGCCATAAATCCTCCAAATGAAAGAAATTAAAAAGCCAGGAGCAATTTTGAAAATTATTTATGATTGGAGGTGCACTTAGGAGTGCTTTTATTGTCACGGGAACATCTCCTCTCACATCCTTAAGGTGACAGACCCACTCCGCTTCCCTCTGGATTTCTTGGGCTACCCTGCTGCTGCGCGTGGTGCGGAGGCGAGCACCACGGGAGCGCGCTGGGTGGTGGGGGTCATCTGGGCACTTTAGCAGCACCCCCCATGTTGTGAGGCTTAGCTTCGCATGGCCCAAGGGTGAGAGAACTGCAAATCTGTTCTGACATTTTAAGTATGCGGAAAGACACCAGTTGTGGGGTGGTGGTTTTGTTTTTTTTTTTTTACAGCTATACCATAACCATGCTCTTAAGTGCAAGTATAAACATTTTATAACATGGATTTGGAATAATGCTTGAAAAATAAACTTAAGAATAGTTCCTAAGCAGAAAGTATTCTTATCAAAATAGCAGTCTGTTGCAAGTCAACCCTTTGCTCCATACGTAAACAGATGCAGCACTGTTAGTGTACTTCTAGTGTAAATATTACTAAATGTTTCACTAAAATACAATTTTAGTACTAATATAGATATGTTTTCTTAAACAAAAAGTGATTTCACTATAAACTGAAAGGCAAAAGATTGTGGTTTGCAGGCACAGTACTCTGTTGCCTATCTAAAGAATAGCAGTGCTGATGTGAGTGAAAGCCTGAATATCTTGTATATCCGAGATATGGGCACGACAGTTAATCCTGCCCCAGGCCGGTGATACCCTGGGCCATGGACACAAACCTACCTACAGCATTGCTGCCTTCCTCGTTTCTACTTTGGGCATGCCTTCAGGCACTTGGCCTTGTGCCTCTTGTTCTTCTGGGGTGGCACTGGGCTGTCCCACATGGGGTGCCATGAACGGGTACCCAGCAGGGCCAGCTGGTTTGGATACATTTGGATTAGCAAGCCTGTCTGATCATTACTGCTTCTGTCCACGGCTGAAACAAAACTTTAAAAAACATGGTCTGCATGGGTGATTATTTCAGCTAAAGGCTTACACATCTCCCAGTGTTGCCTATCTTCTTTAGGTGATTGTGGGTACCTGTATTGATCTAAAAGTATTTCCTCTGCATGTTCCTGCAGCTGACTTCTTAGAAAGGGTTAATTTTGCATCAATCTACTGATCCTTCTGATGTTCCCCTCCTGGGGCAGCGCAGCAGAACAACTTTTATAACTTGGTTGGAGGTCGGCTCTTCAAAGCCAGCAGCTCAGGAGCTGTCTTGTAAAACTCTGTGTGTTTGCCAAATGTGACTTTTCCTTTGCTGGGCTTTAAACTCCTGCAAGGTTCTTTCACCCTTTTTTGGGAGGCCCACACTCACTCAGACCCACTCACATTCCACCTCCATCAAATCTAGGCAGTGCCTCCTCCCCGGGGACGCCGTGAATGGGCTGATGGGATGGGGCACAACGCATGGGGACCTGCACCACAGGCGAACATATGTGAGCTTGTGGGGTCCCTCCTCACCCTCACGTGGGGGGGATGTGGTGGGAGGGCGTGGGGTTAAAACTTTTGGGGGATTACTTATGGAAGGCCTTTCTTGAATTTGCAAGTGTTTATTTACATTTTGTAAGCATCTTGTATTGTGGTTTATTTGTTGTGCTGCTGATGTTGACCCTGGATGTATAGTTCACTGATTGATTGCCAGTTAATTTCATGTCATTAATAAATCAATAACCTGCTTTGATCCTGATTTGCTTTAAAATGTATGAATTGAGCAGCTTTTCCCTGCAACAACACTAATCTTCCTCTGTCCATTTCTCAGAAATAAACCAATGAAGTTGTAAAGCAGACCCCCCCGCTATCTCTTTGCACGTACCATACCTCGTCCACCACGCTGAACAAAAGGGGCAGAATGAGATAAAAAGGAGCTGGACACTAAGGGAGAAGCATTTCAAGCCCCATGGCACTTGAAATGAAGGGTACAGCTAAGTGTTTTCCAGGGTAGTAATAACTCTGGGTGGGGGACAAGCTCTTGCAGCGCAGGGAGAGATTGTAAGTTGTACAAATTGTGCAGAGGGAAACTGGAGGGACTGGAGTTGTCTCAAATCGAGTGAGCACAAGAGGGCTTTAAGCCATTGAAGCTTCCTCCCTGCAAAGCCTGTGCGGAGGCACTGCAGACTCGTAGCTCAGTCGCTTCCCCGCCTCTGTACAGACCAGGTGTTAGTTTGCTCTGTGCACCTAGTCTGGTCTTGATCTCTCTTCCCATTCTGCTGACAAGGCTGCTGAGCAGTGGCTGCGATGACGTAATAGGCACCTGTGGATCCTTATTTAATAAGAAATAACCTGAGAGAAATTCTCCATCTGCATAGAAGGTTAATGTTCCTCCTTTTTTTTTCTAATTTGGATTGATTTAGAAATGCTAAGCCATAATTTTAACAAGGCAGATGCTGCTAGAAATGCAAGATGCAACAAAAAGTGATTTAATCGTTGAGTTGTATTTAAAACAAGAGTATGAGTAGATGCAGTGAAGGACATCTTAGCATGTATCAGCTCCATAACAAGTTCTCCATCCTAAGTGGAGGGGCACGTCTGAAACGGTGGCCTGGGAGCCAGCCATGTTCCTCAATGAACCGAGGGGCTGTGATCCCACCACACAACCCTACGCACCCCCAGTCTGGCATTTCGGCATTAGAAGCTGAACTGCTCGTGTACGAAGTATCTGTGGTTTTGTTAGTGGGTCTGCCTGTCCCCCCGCCCCATGAAATCTGCATCAAATCTCCCAGCGGACAGACTGATCTCCATTCTCGGAGAGAGATCTCACTTTCGCAGTTTGTAAGGATGTATGCCGTGTCTCGCGGGGCCTGTTCCTCCCTCTCTCTCTCACCCACCCCATCAACACTCCAGCGTGAAAATGGGATGCCATCAGGCGCAGTTATTAATACACAATAGAAGTGCCATGTGTGATTGTCTGTGAATGCTCCAGTGTTTTATGTAATGCAGATTTAGAGATTTCATTGTAAAGTCATTTTAAACTCTGAACTAATGGGTAGTTTGGCAACAGCTTCTAAGTATGAAATCATTATTAATTCCTTTAGTACCATAATAACATTGATTTAGATGAACTCTTATAACATAGAAATTGTATAGTATTTAGCTGTAATTAACGTCCCCTAATTAGGAAGTGTTGCCAAGTAGTTTTCTCTGCTGGCTCTGTTGTACTTAAGTGCAGCTGGATGAAAATTAACCACAAAGGGAACAGCTTGTGTTTTATGTGAAGTTTGCCTTTGATTGATTAAAAAAATATTCCTTGGTACTTTATTTTATTATCAAAAAGGGTGCACTGGATTATCGATGTTACAGAGAGCCACAAAGTCCACATGCCGTAAACTATACACACATTTGTATAGTATATAAGCCCAATGACTTAGCTACACATTCAGAAAATTCACAGATTTATTTGGTCTCAATACCACAAGTTACCATAATAAAAAGGAATTGATTTTAATGTGGCTGTCATTAATGAAGTCTGTAGAAATTTAAGCAGAATTAGCATAATTTCATGTCCACTCAGAGGAGAGAGTCATGCACTGCAAGCTGAGAGGCATTTGTTGATGTGAAAAATGCTGACATTTTTGGAAATTCAAATTATAAATGAAATACTGCTGTCAGTTTACTGTGCAACTTCGTAGCATATGGTGCTTCTGCTGGTGGGTGTTATTTCAAAGTTTGCAAATCACACTATGAGAGTGTCCCTCTGGTGAGCTTTTGCAACACTTAGCAACTGTGAATCAAAAGTGACAGTACAGAGGAAGAGGGACTAAAAAAAATTTCTCTCTCTAAGTCAGTAGAACAAAGTACATGATAAGTTAATACATTTTTACAGGAGGGGAAAGGAGGCCAACATGCTAAAGCTAAAAGAAATCCAGTGCCTTCATTCTTGCGGAATAATGCACAGAGTCTTCTAAATTGTTAAAATAAAAATATGGTTTCTCTCTCCCAGTCTCTTTGACTTTGGTATGACAAGAGAATTAAAACAACTGGCAGAGAGAACATATAATGGTTCACTTTCAAAATTAGGAAAGTTGCTTCAAGACATAATGCAACCTCCTCAGAAGGTCCAGATGTTTCTTTCACCAGTCTTGCTGAAAAAAGTTCCTATGACCACAAAATAGCATTCGCCATTTGAAAAGCATTGTCTACCCAAGGATGTCGATGCAGAGGAAAAAAACAGAAAAAAATTAAGTTTTGTATTAGCCCAGCAATGATGTCAATTCCAACTAATCTGATAGAAAGCATACACCGATAAGGTAAATTTAAGTAACCGAAATACTACAACATCCTACACCATGGTTTTCAAGAATCTGCCACCCAGTGACCCCTTTAACATGCATATACACTATCAAGAAATGAACATAAAACTTGGATTCATTGTGATTTGATATGACTGTAGTTGCTGCTCATTGTTCTGTTCCAGGTAGTGATTTTTGGCACCAAGATGGAACCGTGGCTGCACGGTACAGACCTTGTCAATTTGCCAATCAAGCTGGCTGAGAATAGAAAGTGATGGAACTGTCAGTAGGAGTTCAACCATAAGCAATTCTAAACTAAGCAATTTGGAAATTGAAATAGTTATAATGACCAAGATTCTCTATGTTGGCCCTTAATTACTGGAATGTCAGTTCAGCTGAAAATTGCCTTTCCCAGGTAATGATAATTCTTAGAAAAGTCTTTGCTTATACACCCACCCATAGCACTCATTAAGTCAAGCTTCTTCCTTTTGTCTGAAGAGCTGTCAATTTTATGTGACATCACCAATCATCTGCCATCTAAAAAATCTCTAGGCTGTCTTGCTGAAGGCAGGCTTATTCTCTTTTAGCTGTAGCACACTGCATGACAGCACAGCCTGCTGTTACAAGCAACATTGCACCAAATGTGTGTAATGCGTTGCCCAGTCTTGGCACCGCTAAAGGATGAGCCACTCAAATTTGGTTGTTGGCATCTCGGATGAAACCTAGGGTCCGTGAAATAGTAGTACATGTTTTATGCGTGAAGGGAAACTCCACGACCCAGCCCTTCGCAGCACTCAGCACTGGAAGAGAAGTTGACATCCCCTCCATCGCTTTTTCTGGAAAGGAAAGAGAGGAAAGTTGCTGGATTCGCTATGTCAGAGGGCTCCCCCTGAGATGGGCATAATGGGTAGAGACGGGTGGAATGAACCTGTGGGGCATGAACATATCCCTATGTATTCCATATATCACATTTCTTACATTTCTTTTGCAGCAAGCTGTTATTTCCAATTCAGAATTATTGCATTGCAACTGTCCGTGTCAATCTACATTGGTGGACATCACTGGTTGTTTTCTTTTTGAGAGAAAAAACATGAAAAAGAAGCAAAACCATCTCCATGACTTGAATGTGTATATCAGCAATCCTTTGTTATTGTCACCCATGTTAGTAAGATTATTTTTTTCCCGCAGAAGGCCAACAGCACCCTGCAGTTGTGGGTACAGAACAGCTATGCTTCGTTCCCCTCTTCCAGTCAAACTGGAGCAGACTTTGCCTTCTGCTTTCATATGAGTGATATGGAATTCCAGGGAAACCAAGAAAAAGTAAGAGTAGCACAATCACACCCGCTGAAAAAGTCCGTCACAGAGGGAATTCAAGTGCCCATGCATCTAAATTCAGACTAGTTCAAATCATTTACTGCCTCATCCTAGCAATGTGTCGTGTGCCCTAAGGCAGTATTATACCTCTCTCAACACCATGGCCAATACGTGGCGTTGTTTTTAGCACAAAAAAGAGGAAAGGGACTCCATTATTGCTTTGAAAAGGGGAGAGGGTTTCTTCCATGCTGCCTTCTTGACCATGACTCCTTCCCTCACCGGCCCTACATGCTGAACGTGCCATTGCCCCAAATCTGTAACAGCTGCATAAGGGTTGCAATCATATTCTCACAGTCAGAACTGTTTCTTACTAGTTTGGATGCAGCTTGCTCACTCTCTCTCCCCACTCCTGATTCTTGGCTTGCACACAATGAAATAGTAGGGGCCTTAGGCACTTAAAAAAAAAAAAAAAACCAGCCCTCAATAAATCCCCTTAAGGGCCCATTTTAATTCTGCTTATGCTCTTGATGTGCAAGTTCTTACCCTGCTATCCCCCTAGAAGCAGTTTATTTTTGTCTGTCAGCACTGCCAAAGTGACAAAATCCCCTTTCCCACCCACCATGTAATTGCTCTGTTGTTGCCCTTCCCACACATGCCTGTAGAAAGAAAGCTCTCGCTTTATTTGTACTGCCGAAGTGAATAGCATCTCTTTCCTCCCTCCCTCTATGTGGCTTTCAAGTAGTCACACTGTCATTAGTTATTTCTGTTCTGGAGGAGCTCACCATCTGAGAAGGGAGCATATTCCAGAGGAAGCAGAGCGAAGGCCTGATCTGACAGCTCTCATGTGCCCCCAAATCCTGGAGCTGAGGAATTTAGGGGTTGTCAGAAATGCAGAAGCAAGCATTACAAATAAAGGACATTCAGAGAAGGGTAGTAAAATAAGAAAATTAGAGGACCTGGCTGCATTTTTTAATTGCATTTTTCTTATTGCAAAGGCTATGGGGCAAAGTAGCTCCCTTTGTTCTGTGCTTGCACAGTGCCACATTGTTAATTTTAGTCTACGACAGGAAAACTATCCATTGGAATAGGGTTATTTTTACTTTTCCGGTGTCTCTCGTGCTCTCTCTTCTTCATTTGAACTTCCATTGTAGGCAGAGAACAAAAGCAGTTCTAGAACCAGTCTAAGTCATGGATTTCTTTTCATTTCTTTGGGTTTATCTATCCATTTATTTTAAAGGTGCACCACAGATTAATTTCCCCACCTCATTCTAGGTATTAGGCGTATGATTACAAGAAGACCACACTGCTGCTACTAACTAAATAATCAGAAATAATTTCTTCAACTTGCCTAAGGAAACTGACCCCTAACTCTTGTTAAAACTTCAAAATTCACTGAAGCATGGTTACGTGGAAACAAGAAATAGAGTTTCAGAACCACTCACCTCTAAGGCAAACAATGCGCAATAAATTCATTTCTTAATAACATTTTCAAATATAACAACATGGCCTCAGATAGAACACATTTTTGTTTTAGACATGCTAAGTTTTTCATGTAGTTTTGCTCCTCTGTGGTTTGGCAATCTAGGATTGGTAAATAGCCATAGTTACATTGTTAAATAATAGGAGAGCATGACTGTAACATATTTTGCAGTCAGCATCCTATTATATGCAGCTTCACAATTTTGCAATGTGACAACTCTCTTTGCGAAAAAAAGTCACTAACAATGGTCTAAATCACACATTTGCTCTTCCTTCGAGCACCGGTGGTTGTCAAAACCTGTTGCACTCTAGTAGGGGAGCCTTTTAGACATATTCCAGGGCTGGCTCCATGCGGACAAAATGCATTAGAGGCCACTCAAATACCACATCTAAACAATCACACAAACCTGCTTATGCCCACTTCATCCGCGAGCAGTCCTGTAAACCACACGCAGGGGTCAGCTATCCTCCCCCTCTGCGGTGTGGAGCACTGCCAGGCACAGCAAATTTCAAGGGCTGGTAGAAATTAATCTATATTACTTCCCAAGCATGTATTTAGGATATCAGAGGGGGTGTTATCAAAAACAATGCAAAAGACCAAGTTAGGAAAAAATGAGAAGAATCTAATTTTAGTAAGAGCATACTGGACTAACCTTAGCCTGTCCCTCTCTGGATGCCCAGACTTCTCCCTGTGCTACTGTTCCTCCCCAGCACTCCCCCTCCATCCCAGGTACTTCCTCTTAAAGCAGTCTATTTTTATTTAAACTTCTGTTTATTCGGAATTAATGAATTAATTTCTGAAGCAGCCAAAACGTATCTGTGAAGGAGCTGTATTACAGTACCGTTCTTCTCCTGGGCTAACCCAAAGAAACGTGTACTGGGGGAGAGCCTTATTACGCTACTGATAACAATGTTCTTCTGACAGTGCTGCCATGCTGGACACTGGCTGTGCACTTTTATATTTGGTTTCCAGTCCTTCACTCTGCTTTTTTATCCCTGACAGGACCTTTTCTCTCCAGTTCAGGTATCATCAAGTCTTCATAGCTGTGTCTGATTTCAACATTTTATAATCAGCTCTAAAATTTTCCATTTAAATCACGGCAGCATGGATTTGTTAATGGCAGCCTGGAAATAACAGCCTTCGTCATAAAGCCCTACATTAAAATTTTATCTTTATGGAAATATTTACATTTGGTTTTGGATAAACAGAGACCAGTTATGCCATGAGTGCAGATCGGTCCTCATGCTGTAAAAATTGAGGGGATGGAAAACACGAACAAAGAGGGGACTCTGGAGTATGCTCCCCAATGATCTGCAGAACCCCCCCCCAACCCTGTTATTTATTCCTAGCTAGTGATTCCAAAGCTGACATAAAACCATGTTCCTCAGAGTAGTTTTTGATTGGTTCAAAGGTGATATTTCCATCAGTGATGATTTACTATTCTCAGCAGTCCCACTGATCCAGCCCTCCTGAGAAATCACACCCCTTCTCTGAGCCCCCCAAACCTGTGGAGTTTGAGAAAAGAGACCCAGATGGCCTTGTGAAACTGCATAGCCTTGCCCTTTATGTAGCCTCTGATTTCTGCTGACCAAAGGAAGTGCCAGATAGCATGAATAATTTCTGTAGCGTTAGCCAGAGCCGATAAACAGCCCCTTGATGATGACAGCTCCCCACCTGGCTTGGACCAGCAGCTGAGCTTTGCCTTCCCAGTCCCAGTCCCGGGTGTTCCTGTGACCACCAGAGCCTTGCCGGCCATCCCGGCTCCCCAATGGCTGCGGGATCCCATCATCCAAGCGCAACATGCTCGGAGCGTGCCAAATGGCTTCTGCGGATGGCACACAAGGGGGAACTCAGCGACGTTCACGCTTTGAATTGTGTTGGCACTGCAGTACTAAGTGGAGGTACAAACACAAAGGGTTATTTTTCAACACTCATTTCAGCAGGTGAGACCTTACTTATAAACACTATAAATAAATCAGCTATGTAAGGCAGTGCCAGACCTGTGTTAAGAATTTAAGGTTCATCTGCTAAAATGGATTTAAGCAAAACAGGACTAATTTCCCTGGCTCGTGTGGCTACTGTGGGAGCAAGAAGCTGCACGCAACATCTTGCAGGCTGCCTAACTCAGATCCCTGACTGCCTGACACTTACATGCCTGTCCTCCCTGTAAGATGACCAGGAGAGTGACAGGTACCAAAGTACCATCCACAAAACACCAGCAGTGCCCTAGATGAGCAGCTAACCAAGAGCCAGGTGACAGAGGGCCAGCAATACGGGGGAGCGCTGCCCTCCACGCAGTGCACAGCTGAGCTCTGCTAACTCTGCTTCGTGCCCCAAAGCGGCAAGCGGGGCTCACCCTCGCTTGCCACCACCGCCTGTAGGGCTTGCAGCATTACAGCACTTAACTGAGATCCAGCACATCCAGGCGTGAGTCTTTTCTCAGTGCAACAGGACTCAGACCCACACGTCCCACCCTAACCACCAGGCAACAGCCTAGTACTGACACTGTGCCTATATGGGTGTGTGGGTGCACACCCGTGTGCCGTAACACAGCCATGAGTGAAGGCGGGAGCCTGCGTTTGAGTCCTCTTCTGAAAAGCCAAAGAGCTTCAGTACTAATTGGGCCAGAGAGAGAGGAGAAAGAGTGTGCCTAAGCAAGAGGGACCATGACTCTTCAGATTATTATTGAGAGCTTTCCTCTGAGAGCAAGAGTCTTTGGTCCCAGTGCACACTCCTGGAAAGTGATCTATTTTACATTACATGGATTTTACACGGATAAAATACAGAAAGAGCTGGGACTGGAACTCGCGACTCTCTCTTTTAAACTAAACGCCATAACCACACAGCTGGTTACAGTCTCCCTCCCTCCTTCTGGCCCAAATCATTGCTGAGTCTCTCCTGTGCCGTGGCACAGCTCCCACAGGGAGGCTGGAAAATGCAGCCCCCATCCCGGCAATATGGGCACACAGAGGGAGATGAGAGGAAAGGGAGGTAACTGACTCAGGACTCCTCCTTTCTGGCCAAACTTCCTAACACCGAGCCACGGTACAGGATCAGAAAAGCTCCAGTTGAAGACAGAACTTAAATGAAAGCAGAGGCTTCCAGCACATTTCACTCAATCTGGTTGGCATTCCCAAAATTTTCAGACTCCTCTGGGAGAAGCAAATGTACGAATATATTGTTTGAAGATCTTGATCAGGCTTAGGCATAAAGATAGGCACTGAGCTGTTCAGCCATTTCAAGACTAGGAAGCTGCTCTCTGTGCACTAAAGTGGATTGTGAGGTTTTTGGAAAGCCTATAAGGAGAAAACTGCCCATAAAAGATTATGAGGCACAAGCTGGGGGTCCAAATAAATGATGCTTCGTCGGACAGCAGTTTAGGATATACTTGACTACCTTTAATGGCAGTACCACTTAGGCACCCTGATCCTTTTTCTGTCTTCCTTTTTAGAGGCTGATCCACCTCCCTATGAGCACTCCTGAAACCTTGTTCAACTGACAAGGTCACTAAGTTTCGGCACCGTATCTCCGCTGGCTTTGATTCCCTCCTATTTTAAGCAACCGTACATGGAATGAAAGACAAGCACACGTTTCTTAGGCAATCAGAGGCATTTAACTTTTGGCTGTGTGACACAGGATGAGAGACGTACCCAACCTCCCAACTTCTCGCCTGAACTCACGCTTCCTTCACGGCTGACATTTATCCTTCTGCCAAGTCAAATCAAAACCTTCTCTCACAACTATCCTGAAAACCGCATTTACAACCAGTCCAAGGCTCCCTAGCCGGTGCCAGCTCTTCGTACGCCTCAGAGTGTTTGGTAGGAAGGAGAATGGCCTTATGCAATACACCTGCTTCGGTTTACTGGACAAGAGCCTATTCTCATTTAAGAGTCAGGCATAACACTTGTGAAGACAGAGGAATTATTCCTGTATACACTAACTGCAAGAGCAAAATACATCCCCCTCTATTCATGCAAAATATAAACCCTTTCTTTCACCTTTAGAAATCTACCGCCAGCTCCAAACTTGCACCGTCCGTTGATTTAAATCACAATTCTGTAGGGTAAAATTTGGCTCATGATGCCCGGTACTAATTTAGGAGGAAAAGAGGGGCCTCGCTCATGAAATATTTCAGGTATAATCAGGAAATTGTGGTTACAGATGCAATCCAGGAGCATTTTGGGTTGGTAACCAAGGCAACACTTCTTGCTTCAAGACACACTTTTCTGTTGATAATCTATTGTAATGCCAGTAGTTGCAGCTGACAAGGCTCTGTTTGTTGTGAGAGATAATTAGCACTTGAAATAAAGTAACAGATTTAAATAAATTGGGGGGAACTGAGTGGTGTGACCTGATCGCTTTAGAAACAAACAAGAGCTTTGCGGGCCTACGCACTGTGTGATGTTAGTGGTGGCCTCCACGGCGACTGAACAATACCAACATTTATTAGGCATTGTTTAATTGGGAATTACAGTGCTTTCGAGATGAAAACATTTTTTCTCTTTCTCATCCAGGTTATATTTACATTATAAGACACTCTTTAACAAAAAAAAAAACAACAAAACCCACAAACCACAAAAACCCTCTACCTACCTTACCAAACAAAACTACTGATGTTTTCATGTGCTTGCTCTTTTGCTTATAATTTGATTTGTTTAAAACCAAAGGTTTTAAAATAAATAAGTGTTTTGGAGAATTGCACAGTTTAAAGAAGCCTGGGTTCCTCCGCACAAGGTTGTGGAGGGAGTGTTGTTCATTCCGCACATACCGGCTATGTCGCTGGGGTCAGTACGCATGAAAACTGCTTCAGTTCGCTGCCAGTTTTTTCAAGCCCTGGTTTCATGGCTTGGGTTGTTAACACGGCTCCTTAGTTGATGTTTGTGTTAGGTGGTGTATCTAGAGCTAAACAGGCAAAACAGCTCTGCCCGATGTAATGCGGGATCTCATATCCTGCAGAAGGAGTATTAGCTGGAGGGGAAAGGTGGGGGTCGAAGCCACAGCAATTCTGTTAGGCTCCACTAATAAAACCAGATTCAGTATTATTTTTTTCTTTCTGTAATTGTGAGACATAACTGCTTGGTCTGTGGATAGCGAGAAGAGGAATGCAATCCTACTGAAACTTGTAGCTGTTGAAATGAGGATGCTTCTGGGATGGAGCAACACAACCACATGGTTGTATGCAGCCAAAAGTAACCTAGTTAAGTGATCCACTTTTCCACAGTGCCTGAGCATCGTTTTCGCAGTTAAAGAGAAAATGAGATCTCCTAAGAAAATAAGATCAGCTTGTTTATAAGAGAGGAACGGAGGCTCAGGCTACACAGCTTTGTCCAGGCTCACAGGCAAACACACGGCAGATCAGTGAATGGAGCCCACGTCGCACAAGGTCAACAGCAGCAGCCCAAACCACAGGCCACATTTCACTTCTGAAAGCCAGGCTATTTTGGGCTGGAATGGTTCAGCTCCTTCACAGAATCTCACCAAACCTGTGAAACCTCCTGGCCAGGAGATGATATCATATCCAGTGTCAAAACAGAGACTGTCATGTAAATGCTGGCCAGAAGGCAAAATCAGTACCCTCTCAAGATTTGCTCGTAAGACATTAAATGACTAACTATGGCTAGTAATATTGTTTCTTTCTTTAATACTTAATCAAAAAGACAATGTCTCTGTTATCCTCAAGATGACACATTATTTCTCCAGCAAACATTAATCACAATTTCTCCAGCAAACATTAATCACATCAGAATCATACAGTCATTATACATTACTATTCACAGCCCATGTAAGGCAGGATAGTCATATTCTCAGGAGTCCAAAACTGCATTATTTCTACCTCTTTCTACAAGTGAGGTCAGTGGTTAAAGATACCAGAACTGAATTGCCTGCTGTTTGCTAACCTCTGCTGAAGTTGTTACAAAGGTGGCTGGCAGAGACCAGACTGAAGCCCAAGGGGGTTCATGCTTCCAAGGCCAGTGGTGAGGCTCTCCTCTGCCACCTCCCACACGCCCTGTTTTCCATACAGGTTCTCCAGAAGCAATCAAAGAAAGCTGGTGCGTTAAAACTACAAGCTCAGCGCATGGATTACAGTTGTCTTCTTTATTTAGTAATCAGCAATTTACTTCTACCAGGTTTTCTACTTTCTAAATGCTTTGAAACACACAAAAATGTTGCGTTTATAAGTTATTTAAAAAACAACAACAAATAATGATCTGCAGTAGTTCCCCAGGAATTAAAAATTGCTTACAATTTGTAGCGTATGCAGGATCTTACCGCAAATCCCATCCCAGCCCCAGTTCTAAGTAGCTCATAAAAATGGCCTGTTTATTTTCTAAAATGATCTGCATAAAAGGATTAAGCTTATTTATTGTAAAAATTAACGTCTTGCTGAAACAGTAATGACTATATCATCGAGGAATGTTCTTTCCCTGAATGCCTCCCTCGGCAGTGCTGTGGAAGGAGACCCACATTTATAGCCTCCTAGAATAAAGTTAATGCTCATAAGATTCTGCTCTTGTACGCCTACAGCTAAATCATGGTATCTAGCAGATGGTGTACGTGTGTTTCCTAATGCAATGTCTTGTATGTGTGTAGTTGTCATAATTAAATAATAACTCCCTACACCATCTCATGTAACAGGACAGCCACAGCCATATTTCCCATCAGAGTGAAGCCGTCAAACCCAGCTTGTGGGTAGATGAAGTAGGCTATAAGGAAACTAATACACAAAGCACCCCACCATCTCCTCTCGGAAACGAAACAAGTTCTTCTGTATGTGGCTAGTCCTTTTTACAAAGTAAATAAAAACATCTCTGCTCAAAACCTGTCAGATACCAGGGTCCCAACACATCTCTGAGGTTATGTAATGTATTCTCATCCCGGAGGTTAAGTAATCTATTCCTGCGGGAAAGGAGTCTGGCCTTATATATTTCAGATTTTCCTTGCTTTTTCATGGTCATTGTCGTGACAGAGGAATTATGGACATCTGCAGGAGAAGTGCCTGTGCGACAAGGCAATTTACAGCTATCATCTTCTTAAGATAAATGCAACAGCTGCTTTTTATATTCCTTTATGGATGGAAGACAGAATGATAGGTCTCTGCAGATATTCATTCTTTCCTTGGCTTAGGGAGAGAATTAAGTTGTTGATTACGCCCAGCAAGAAACATCTCTGTTCAAACTGAGGACAAATGTAACTTATTTTAAGGGATACGAGTTTTACAATTCCAGTATTATCCTTCACTTTGCTGTAAAAAAATCCTTTTGCTAAGGATACTATAAATGCCTCGAACAGATGAAAGGCATTTAGCCTTTATTTCATACTAAAAATTAGAATGTGAAATCAAGAAAAGCGTCTTTCAAATTTGAGTGTGCAAGTTAAACAGGAGGTAGTGGGAGCTATTTACCTCTTTTGTGTGAAAAAATACAAGGAAGCTTTGGCTCTCCTTTGGCCAGGCGGTGCTCTGCCCACGGATCAGCCGCCTCCTCCTCCTGCCCCAGCACCTCCCAGTTAACTGGTTACTTCTTGGGAGCCTGGGGAAGCAATAAGCAACACCTCCCTGCGGCTTTCTCTTCTGTAAGGTGGCACAGCAATAGCTGATCCTCTTTGTCCCCTCTCCTTCAGCTCCAGAGAACTGAAAGTTAAAACCAGGAGTCAGTTCTAAACTTTGCAAAGGGCCTCATCCTCCTAGCAAACAAATCATTCCTCCTCTGTCTTCAGGACGCTAATATCCTCTTTTTGGCTTGAAAAAGGGAAGACATAATTGTGTAGAACATATGAATGACTATCTCGGTATTTTTATTTCATACAATGATCATTTTACTTCACGTACGTGAGAAAAAAAGAAAAATTCCACCTTTAAATTTCACATCATATACTCTAATTAAAGTCAAGGCGAGCTATTGCCACAGGAAGCTCATAAAGACAACAAACTCACTTTTTAATTTTTCTCCTGAAGTTTACATTATAATAAATATTCATGCCATACTCCCCTCCCAGTGTAACTGCTAGAGAACACACTGTAATCTGTTTAAGAAGAACATGAATCAGACTGATAAAAATAATTGGTTGGATTTTTCTTTTAATTTTTTTTAATGTTTTAAATAAAGCTGTCAAAGGTTCCTGTGGTAATGAAGAGCTTTGTTGTTATGACAACTGCTTACTCCTTTTCCTTTGAAGAAGTCTGCAATTTGATAGGCAAAACATCAGGAATAATTAAAACAAATGGTAAGTGAAGAAAAACATCTGCTAGGAAAAAATCCCTACCTGAAATCTTAACAATCATCTTGCTTGTGAAGTGACAAACTTCAGATGGAGTGTCTTCACGTCACCTAGCACAGAGGGGTTCGGGGAACCCCACGTCAGAAAGCCCATCTCTTCATAAGGGGCACATATATGTTGTTCACATGACTCTTCCCCTCCAATGTATATCATTATCAAAGAAGGGTCCTTTCAGAAGTTGATTCTGCTGCTTCTAATGATTTATTCTGCTCCTCCATTTTAAAGCGGTGATCTTTTAAACCACGACCTCCAAGTGTCTGGTAAATGATGCTGGTGTCTCCTGCGACACATCCCTCTCTCACTGCAGGACAGGGACCGGGGAATGGGGAGCTCTGGGCAAACTGGTGTGAATTACTAGGTTTTGGCAACCAGCAGGGCTTCCCTTTAGAAGTGAAGGTGGACGTTGCCAAAGAGTCCTCTAGTGAAGACGGAGTGATCCTCAGAGCACTGGCTGGGGACGTACCAAGGGTCTTGGTGGCTTTGATGAACCTTTGTGCGAGCAGCTAGGGCTGTCCGCAGCTGAGAGCATAAGCAGACAGCTTTGGCGTTGACAGCCACACACACGCAACGGATCTTGAGATGCCTCAATCAAAAGTATTTCTGCTGTCTGGGACTAATGTTAGGCACGAGGGGGAAGCACACCATAGACAACTACCAAAAATTTGGGAAAGTTTTCCACAAAGCAATTTTTCCCCTCATTGTTATCTCATGGCTGTCCTTCCCAGGAGACATGCGACTGTCAGACTTTAGTCATTTCTTCTGTATGATAATTAGTCTGCTCCACTTTACAAACTGCAAGACTTAACCCTATAGATGTAATATGGCAGAAGGGATACAAATGCATGCTCCTGGCTCTATAATGCTAATAAACTCGGTGTTTGGCAATAAGCTATGATGATACATGCTGCTCGGAGACTGGAATTGGGAGTGCCAACATTCCTGCTGCGTGTCTGACTTCATGAGAAATAGGACACTTTGCAATAATTTCTGTAGTTTTACACGCCAGCTCGTACTGCCAGGCACGCCACGGTCTCATTTTTGCTGTTCTTTGCGGCACACTCTGCTCTCCATCACTCCATCCTCTTGGAAATAATCCAGCGCTCTTAAGCAGCAGAATTTTAACCGCTGTCTTGCCTTGCCACCGACATTTAAGGACCTGCATTTTTCATGAAGTCTCTTCTTGATACCTCTGTGCTCCTCATTCATTCAGCCAAGATACTCCTATCGGAAGTGAGGATTTCAGCAACTCTAGCGAGAAAGCACGGTCCCTGCTTGCTACCCTTTTCTACGCTGAGAGATTTCAGACATCCGAGAGAAGATGATCTCCCTAAGAAGATGGCAGGATTTGGAAACAGAAGCAGTAGTTGAGCTGTTGCAACTGTAAATTTTTCTGAAGCTGCTGTAGGAGCCTATGCTGGCTTAAAAAAATAAAAAGACCCCCCTGAATTTTATTTTCCTTTTTTGCCCCCAGCTGGCTGTGTTCCTACGTTAAAGACATCTGAGTTGCCAGGCTCGGCACTAGGTGGTGCTAGGACAGTGGTTTGTCAGGAAATGTAGGAGGAAAATTCTGGGTGGAAGAGCACAGTAGGTTGTAAAAGGCTACTTGCCAATAAAACATTCGCTCTGGTACAGCTAATCCATTACTATCTGTCTTTGTTAGACTAACCCACATGACTGGACACCATTAGCTGGCAGCGGGGACACCTAATGCTGCCTTTTGCCAACCTGGTTTCCCATACATCCATAAGCTGTCAGAGGTATAATGCTCCTTTTGCCAATCTGTCACTCTTCCCCTCCCTCTCCTGTCCCCTCCTGGGAGGACACCAGCCTGGCTGCCTCTTGAATGCAGAGAGAAGGATGCTCGAGAAGGTTTCCAGAGCTAGCCCTGCCGCTTGGGCGGGAGGGAGGCAAGGGAGCGGGGCAGCTACGTGGCCACTGCACCTCCTGCCTCGTGCCATGCCCGTAATAGCTGTTTGCGTGGTTGCGCAGCTGGCCAGGTCAGGGAGCTGATCTGGTTTTAAAACAACCGTTTCCCACCACGTCCCAAGGTTGTTTTTCAGCTGAATCGGGTCCCTCACCCACTGCATCACCCACGTGAGACACAGGGTGCCAGCGCAGGGTGCAGGGTCAGCCCTGCTCACTGTGACTGCAGCGGTGCTGCCACTGGCCGGGAACTTGCAGCCCAAGCCGCCGTGGCCAGCTCTCCTGGTAATGAAGGTACCAGAAATGGCAAGCTTTGATAGAGGGCTGTCTGCTGGGAGCGGCCAGGAGGACCCAGCTTGGCTCCCTGCTCTCCTGAGCTGCTGCAGAGGTGCAAGGCTCAGAGTCCCCCGAGCCACCCGCTCCCTCAGGAGCCACGCTTCCCTCGCAGACATGGCACGCATCCTCCTGCAACTGCATTAAGGGTGTATCGTGCTCCAAAGGTTACAGCAGCTGCCGCAGACCGTGACAGTGTGCAAAGAAACCCGACGAAGTCACATTCAGATGCACTGCAGCACTCTGTGCTCCCAGAGGTGTGAGTGAATCTGGTGACAAGAGGAACGAACAACGCTTAGAAACCAATTAGCGAGAAAGGCTTGCTTTCTCTGATCCGGTTTTGACATGCAGCTAAAGTGTTTCTCCTCATTTATGGGGTGCTACACGAGTGAGAGCCCTCTCATCACACCGCCCGCCCACCCCTCTCCCCCAGCCTCCAGGCAAACTGCACCCCATATTTACAGACAGCAAATGAGATTAATTACCTGGGGTCAGCCAGGTGCAAACTGGACATAGCTTGGCCTTTTAATATGTTCAGAGAAAAAGAAGAGTTTGAAAGAATAAATCCTGTACTCGTATGATGTGGTATACCTAAGGATTGGCTGAAACTAAAAAACTCAAGGGCCAATTCATTTTTCATGCATTCAGTTACTTCCTAACTACACAATTTGGTTGTCTCTGCTTCAGCCTAAATCCTTTTATCCAAAACTTTAGGAATAACAAAGTAAAGGGGCCCCAGAGATCCTGTACTTGGTGCATTCTATTGTCAGAGAGCACTATCTGGAAAATCAGGACCAGTTTAAGGCAAATTAAAAACCTAACCAAACCACAAACTTAAAGAAGACAATGCAATTTCAGAATAACTAACAGCATACGGCAAGTAAATAAGCGTTCCTGTGAGTGGTGCATTGAACCTAGAGATGATACCTAGCTTAACCGTATACAAGGCCTGTTCCCAGACCCAAGAAATTAATTACAACATACAATACTTTTTTTTTTTTTAATTGACAAAGCACCACTTCATAGCAACCAGAAGAGTTTGTGTAAGAATGCTCCAATTTCAATACTTATCTGGAATGAAATATCTGGTCTGGAGCAGGCAAAGAAAGATCTGAAATCACACTTCTAGGTAAGTGACCAAGGGATGTAAACACAAGACTGCTCTGGATGCACTTTGGAGTCCAAGTTTTTCCTCCAAATGTTTTCTCAGTTGCTGGCAGATGTCTTGGCACAGAGTGGAAAGACATCTGAGACCTCAGAATTGCAGGGAAGAATAAACATACTGTCACCCAGGAAAGGCACACAATAAATTTAGCATTTTGACCTTTGGGTGATTGTGTTATGCACAACACGATGCCCATCACATCCTCATTCATCACTCACCTGCAGCAAGACAAACATCCTTCAGCAGATAGGGCAGGAGCCAGGACGTAGCAGCAGGCTGCATTCATCCTGTCCCAGTTAACCAGTAACTGAGTAAATGGTGGGTATTTGTAATGGCTCTCTCAGATGAAGAAACTATTGAGATCCAGGCATGCTGTCCCCCAGCCCGCACCCTGTACGCAGAAAGACCTTGATCACCTGGAAGCAAAGCCTGGGAAGTTGTGAGAAACCTGCAGAAGATTCAGCTAACAAAAAAGCTCAACTCTCCTTGCCAAATCACACAGTGTGCTCTGCATGGGTGCTTGCGGCGTGAAAGAGGTTCTTCAATTTTTCTCATATCCTAGATTAAACTAAGTAGGAATGTATTCTTAATCGCGAAGACGACCATTTGTACATGGAAAATTCAAACTAGCTATCATGATTTATATCTGTGTCTTCATCAGTCAAATTAGCTTTCATGGATAGACACGCCTGTGATGGAGCCAGGTATAGTATCACATCAAATAGTTTTACAAAGTCATTAATTACTAAAGGTCAGAACAATATTACATAAATCTTAAAGTGTCTTTTAATGGAATACCCTCTGTTTTGCCTATTACAGACAGACTGTGAGCAGCTTTCTATGGATTTCTTGCCTTTCCGTACTCCACTCTTGCTATGTATTCAGGGATCTTCCAAGACAATAGTTAATACACATTTAAAAAAGAATTTTTTTAAAAAAAGCAACAGTAACTTGGTGGCTATTTTGTTATCTAAATGACTAGTCCCAGATGACCATCTTGTTAATGCACGCTATTAAATATATGGTCCCTGTGTGGTGAATGTAAAACAAACACAGAGATTTGTGGGTTCTGGCAGTTGGTGCTTGCTCAGTAATGCTCGTGCATCTTGTCACACATATAAAATGTAGGTTTTTAAAATATATAAATATTTCCAGATTAGCAAAGTGATTAAAGACAGAGGATATCCATCTTCAACTATCCAAAGGTATAAAAATGAAAAAAGGAAAATATTAGCAATAACTCACAAAGGGATGGGTCAGAAGACCCAGATGTGATTATGGCTTTTAGCCTTTGAAAAAAAAAAATAATGTGGTTAGCCTGACAAGAACCACCTGTGACTTCAGGAACACATATTACGGACCCTGTCCTTTTCTGGCAGTGAGCCCCCCTGCTCTAAGTGCACTCCCAGCTGAAGGACACGAAGATGGCCGTGACCCACAGAGCCAGCTGCCACTGCCTGTCCTGTCCCCACCACACAGCCTGGTCCCACCGAGCGAGGAGCTCCGTACTGCCGTCCAGCAAGCCAGTACTCGCGAGACCGCTACTTGCTGCGTAGACATAGGGATCCAGAGAGCTAGTAAGAGGACCAAAGTGCCGCAGAAGTGCTAGGGCCCGAGACGGCTCCCCAGTGCCCTCCAGGACGCTGCGTTGCAGGACTTGCCAAGCCACGGGTGCCTGATGGAGGAGGGCGAGCAACCCACGCACACTGGGGGCAAACAAAACACACACCCAGGAGCTGGCTGCTGCTTCAGGCCGGGTGAAAGCGCTGCTGTGAGGTGCGTACCGCTGTATACCCCCTTAAATTAGTCCTAGAGAGAGAACAAAGATAATTACACAAAGCATTAATAAGATTTGAAGTCCTTTTGGGTAACAATCAGCGAAATCAATACAACCACAGCTGACACGAGCATCAGCGCAGAGTTGCTGAGCAAAAACTTCAGGGCATGAGGCGTGGCTCCTCAGACACAAAATGAGTCACTGAAAACTGACTCGCTGACAATACCTAGCCTGCTGCGTGCATTTATTGCAACGCGTGCGCTTGCAGCAGGTGACTCCAGCGTTAGCGAGGGGGGGAAATAGTATCCATGAACAACTCCTTGTCGAGTAGCTCTTAAATGCCTGCAATCCCTGCTTGTTCTATTGCTTCCCTTTCAGTGAATGAGTGTACCTGCACTGTCATTCTGTGCTTCCCGGGGATATTTATTAGACAACGGCCAGCAAATCACCTTCATTATAGCAACCAAATGCAAAGCCTCGAATGATGCAAAGATCTTTCAAGTTTACCGGCAGTGCTTTCAGAGAAAGAGAAAACGAGTGTGAATTTAGTTTTGTTCTTTGCATCCTGTCATCCCTCAACATCCAAGGGCTTCAGCTTGCTGCAGCCGGACTGCTGAGGACCCCCACGGATTAACACGAAGCCAGAAGATGGTAAGAGATGATCAGACGGCAGTCACAGAAGCAGACACTTAAAGGATCTTTTCATTTCACAAGGTGATGGACCTGATATGCTAATTGAAACAATATCTGTGTCTGCTCATGCGATTTCAAACAACTAAAGCTCTGTTTTTGACACAGGCACTATAAAAATAAAGTCCTCTTCAAAAGAGTAGTAGTGACCTCATTCAGACACGTTCGTTTTCATGAAAGGTAAATACGGCAGACAAAGTAGTGATGTTAGCAGTTTGTTCCTGGGAAGTAAGGCAGGGGAGGAAGAAAAATCATCACATAGTTTGTCTTTCCACCAGGCTGATTTCCTTTAGCAGCCTGAATAAGCAATTGGCTACTAGCCAGCTGCGGTGAATTTGTCCCATGTTTGCAAGATCAGTCAGTGAGCAAAGCTGTTTTCAGTTAATAAATATTTGATTTACAAGGTACAGTAAGTAATAAAAAAGGGGAAGGGAGTTTAGCTGCTGGGAGATTTGTTTAGCACTTTAGTGGGGATAACTAACAACCAGCTTTGGTTGTTTTTCCTCCTTCACATGGCCAGTGGGCAACCGACTTTATCAGTCTTGCTGCATTACACCTCGTAGTGAGCAGAACTAACACACTGAGCAAAACAGAGGTGGACTGGAACATACACCATGCCTTGACAGAAACACAGCTGAAGGGAACACTCTTAGATTCTCCTTTCTTCTTCTCTGTGAGTAACCTGTGATAAATATTGCATTTCTCAGTATCATTGGGAAAAATCAGAACCGTTTGATCGTTTCCATATGATAGAGGTAGCTATATATGAGAGGGGGAAGGATACAAAGTAGCAGGTACAGAACAGCCAGCAGCATTTTATCAAAGGAGAAAAGACCCCGGAAGACACTAATCATATGACTACATAGTCCTGGGTATTTTGGGTAGAGCTGGAAAACAAAGTGGGCACACACATACAAAAAAAGGAAAAAAAAAAAAAAAAAGAGGGCCTGTGTTTAAAAAAACCCCCAAACAGCTATGATATAGATGGTAGCATTTGTGTTTTTACACATTAATTTCTTCCTAGAGTACTGAGCCTCTAGGTAGGGATGTGGTAATGCGGGCAAGGCAGGAAACGGAGCATCAGGAGACCTGAAGTGCAATGCTCAGCACAGGTGAGCGCGCTCTGCATGCTGAAGGAGCCAACGCTTCTGTTCTCAGTCTGCGGTGCGCAGCAGACCTCCCGTGTGACCATGGGCACATCGCCTAGTCTTTCAGATCTCCAGTTCCCCCACTCGTAAAAAGACTGACTATCCTACCCACTGCTCAGGCACATCAGGTTGTTTCATGCAGGCTCTGTAAAGGAGTTTTGTGTTGTGTAGCAGGTACTAAAAAAGTGCAGAATATTATTGTTAAAGTTGTGGCTATTCATTGTAGATCAAGGACTCCACCAGAAGAGTAACAGCCTCTTTCTAGAGGCTCAGAACAGCAGTAAGGATGTCTGCGCAGCCTCACCAGAAGTACTGTGCGTACACAGAGTTATTGATTTCTAGGATGCTGTCAGTAGTTGCTTCCCAGTAACTACCAATAGGACAGAACAAAGTGTTTTCTCTGCCAAGTACAAACTAATTCTTCTGAGTTCTAGCTCTTCAGTCTATACATCTTTACACCGTTTTATACTGCTTTGCATTTGTCCCCAAAGTTATTCCAGTGTCTGCCTAGTGAGAGCACAAAGCAAGCCCTGGAGAGCCTGCAGGTGAGGGACAGACCACAGGTCTTACAAAGCAGAGTCTGGAAAATTGGCCCCTGCCGCACAGAGAGGTCTCAGACTGCAGCACCTGGAGAGAACAGCAAAAGGCAAGCCCAGATAACACCGCACCTGCGTGGCAGCACCGCAGCCTCGGCGAGGCTGGCCCACAGCTCTGCTCCGAAGGGCCGTACGGGGGCTCGGTGGCTGGTTTCCCTGCTGGAGCGAGCAGCAAGCCCTCGTAAGGGCTTGGTGCCTTACCAAGGACTTGGTGCCCACCAAAAGGACTGCCTTGCGAGTCCTTTTATGGTTGGACTCAATGATCTTAAATGTCTTTTCCAACCTATACGATTCTGTGATTCTGTTTTACTTCACTGAAAGGGTTGTCAAGCATTGGAACAGGCTGCCCAGGGAAGTGGTTGAGTCGCCATCCCTGGAAGTATTTAAAAGACGTTTGGATGAGGTGCTCAGGGACATGGTATAGTGGTGGTCTTGGTAGTGTTAGGTTTACGGGTGGACTCGATGATCTTAAAGGTCTTTTTCAACCTATGTGATTCTGCGATTCTGTAAGAGCGGCTTTTGCATTGCTGGTGTCTAGCGGGTGCTCTGCAGTGAGGAGCCAGCCTTGTTCAGAGCTGCTGTGGAGGGCAGAGCAGCTCCAGCAGGAGATGAACAGCCCAGCTGGGTGACCCAGGCCCCCACACAGCGATGGAGGAAGGTCCATGTTCACTTTCCTACCAGCACAGAAAGTCTGTCTTTAAATTCTGTTCCAGACTTCAGGAAAACTTCATGCCAGGAATTTCATCAAAGCATATGCTTCTGCAAAAGAGCTTTAATGAATCAATGTTTCCTGACAAAAAATAGTTTTTGCCAGGAATCCTGTCCAGCTCCCCTATTCAGTTATCTATCCCCAAAGACCGCAGCCTTCCATCTGCAAAACAAGGATAAGAATTTTACCTTCTTTTTATGAAGCACATTAGGACCTATGGGTGAACAGCTCACAAAATAAAGAGCTATTAAAACCTGGTGCTTTCACAAACAGATCTGACAGCTGCCATACTATAGTATGGACAATAGTATTCAAATGGGCCAGACAAATTAGTAATTTTGGCATGAATGATCCCACATTATATTATTTTAAGATATCCACTCATTCCCCCGGATTTGGAGTCCAAGGGTGATGCCAAGCGCTTTGGGGAAAGGAGAGAGCATTTCTTTCATATACACTTTACTTTTTAATAGCTATTGGGATATCTGTTAAACTGAACTGCCATAGTTGGACCACAAATGTTTATTGTAATAACAGCAACATTATAAAACTGATCAGCCCCATCCTTCAGAAACAGGCTGTGCCTCTGTTTGTTTTTCTGTTGAGGAGGGACGTGTCCCAGAGGATCTCCCTTTGGGAACCCCTGTCTCGGCATGAAATGAGTAACACGATTTATGTAGACACTGCCAGCTTCTTTCCCTTCTCAGACAGAAAATGGCTTTATCTAGTCAGGTAATGTCACAATAAAGTAGTACAGTAGAAATTTCATCACTGAATGGTCTAAAAGAGACAGATGACCCAATCTATATTTTCACAGGTTTTTTAAACAACATGCTGTGCTCAAATGGCAGCGAGCAGTAAAGAGAGAGGGGAAAAAGCCAAACAACCACAAAACCAAACAACTGATGCTACACCACAAATTTTAAGCCAAATATTTTCACGAGGGACTGATGATAGCATTATCAAAGTTGGACAAACAGGGAGGGGACAATGCAATACACTGATCAGATTTAGTGAACCTATTAAACTTGCTTTTGGTGAGCTTTTCAAAACAACTCTTGATTTATCATCTGTTTAACTAGGCAGGATTTAAGGGCAGAGGACGGGCTCCGGCAGGGCTGACAACCCCCTGCTAGCAACATTCAATACGATGCTCACACCTCCCCGGCACATCTGCACCCGTCCTACCTTTCCTCTCCCGCCCTCACCCCGGCTCCCGGGTCAGACCGGGCTGTGCCTGACTGTGTTTGCACATGCATAGATGGGGATTATTAATAGCTAATTTTTAAGTAAAGGAGGAAATGCAGTAAACGTTTCTTTTGCTACACTATTTCAGCTTCTTGCTCTAATCACATTTGTCCCCAGTCAGGGCCTGGCAGTGGGTACAAAGCTCTCTGCCCAGTTAATCTGGTACATTACAGCAAGGCTAGCGAGAGTAATGCTTAACTGTGTGCTTTGCACAGTCAGTCTGAACACAGGCAAAAACTGTATTTCTTATACTCCCTTCATATATCTGTTTTCATTTAAAAAAAAAAAAGAAAAGGAAAAAAAAAGGGGGCCTTAGGAAATGCCACAGGAAGTTTCATAGGAAAATTTGGGATACAAATGAGGGGGATTTGGAACCTAAAATGTTCAGCAGTGTCACTAATACTCACCACTTGCATCTAACTTGGCACACTTCTCTCAGCTATGTGACTAAATTAAATACTACTGTGTCATTTTGGTGTTTTCTTGTTTTTTAATACCTGAATATAAAGCCTTAAAAAAAACAACCAACAGCCAAATTACATACATAACTCTACTGTCACATTAGTGTCCAGAAGCTCCACTCATAACAAGGTTTTTCAGTCTATGAAAAGCCTTGGTGGATGTTTTGTTTGAAGGAAAAGAACACCACGTGTGATGCAGTTGGTTTGAGCCACTTTTGCTCTGTCAAGCAAAGACCAATTAGTGTCTCAGAAAATAAGTTCCTTCCAAAAAATCCAGACTTTTCTTGCAGCTCATATTGGTAACTCTGTACCACACCGTCAGTTGCCAAAGAGGGATGGGAATGCAGGAATCGGTGATGGGATTCAGTAAACGAAGAGAAAGGAGGTGTGTCACCACCCACAGAGATTTTTTTACTTATTTTCAAAGGTGCGAGTGTTTACAAGCTCGCTTCCCTCAAAAGTAAAAGCAGATCTAAACCAAAACTATGTAAGTCACTACTGTCTCAACTGATTCAGGCAGCTGTTGTTGCTGATGGTATCTTTGCTTCTTGACATTCATGAATAAATTCCTTCATCTTAAACCTTATAAACATATAAGTTCATGAAAGAACCCACATGACTCCTTTTATTTTTAGGAGATTGAATAAAATATTTATATGCCTCTGTGTCCCAAATATCAATTACTTCCTTCACCAAAAAAAGTACTATGCAACGTGATTAAAAATTGACCCCACTACAAAAAATATACAATTAACTCCTACATTTCCAACTTTCCTTGTCAAACATATACTCTATGCATCCACATCCATCCCTTTTAAACCATGAACACCATCAATACATCCTTTCAAATTTGACAGGTAAGTAAAAAATACAGCTGTTATCAGACAATGCATCCACATGATCTCCTGACAGCTACAAGCACACACAGCAGTTACCACTGGAAGAAGTCAGCATTTACTAATGTGTGTCGGATACTGGTCTGATTTTCTTAGATTATAAGATTCCTAAAGTACGTTGGCTTCAGAATTAGTTTTTAGAGAAATTTACACAAACACAGATTCTGATCATTTTCAGCATAACCTATAAAGTTCTATTTTAACATTTTTTTCTTTAAATTCTATACAATTATATTTGCATCTATTTTCTTCTTTCTCATGACAACTTCCCCCTCCTAAAAAAGAATATCCAGCAAAAACCCTCAAAACTTTATCCCAGTAAAGCTTTCAATTTTTTCTCTTCTGGAATAGAGAACATGAAATTCAATAGCAACCTTTGCTTTCATCACTGCATTTTACACGGGAGATATGAGGAGTTTAAAATTTTACTTAGAAATAAGTAATGGTTTTTAATTGCCTAGACAAATACAACCTCTGCAATAGTCTTACAATAATATAGCCATGAAGATCAGTGGTATTAAAAAAACTGCACAATAAATTACCTAGTTAAAAATTTTTTTTTAAAAAATCAAATCAACAAATCCAACCAGGAAACCAATGCTCACAAAGCAGAAGCCGCACTGCAAAGCTGTGTTGTTTTTTTTTTAACCCTACATCATGCTCACAATGTTTCTTTTTAGAAAATCTCCTGAATCTCTCTAAAAATTAACTTTAGTGATATATTAATATTCAGACCACAGGAGCAGAGAAAGACTGAGAAAACAATATGTGAAATATGTAGTGAAATGCTGTTTATGAATATCAGATCCTATAGCAAAATACAACAGTTAACCAAAATTTGTTTTCTAGTACAGAAAGTTAAAGGGTGTTTTTCAATTATTTTTTTAAAGTGAAATAGCTATGATACAATCAAACATCAACTGGTCACAGTCTAATTGGCATAAACTAATGTAGATTTTCTTCCAATGTGCAAAACCCTCTATACCAGCAGAAGTTATCTTTATGCCCACGAGGAAAGGGATCCTACTGCTTTAGTATGAGACACGTTGAAAGAGCTACACATTTTGTGTTCAAAAAACCCTCCAAGTTCATAAAAGTAAAGTTTTTTTTCCAAATACTTGGTGGCATCACCTCACTAAGCAGTGATTTTAGGAAAGCCCCCATACTGTTTCTGTTGCTTCTGCTGCCCTTTCAGTTTTAATTTTTGCAGTTAGTAAGGGCTCAGACCAACCTATGAGGAACCACACGGTTCTCAAGCAGAGGAAAGCAGAAAGAACAAGGGGAAAGGAGGAAAGCACTTTTGAGAAAGAAACTCCCCCAAATCTGTCTGTCTATCTGCATGCCTACAACCACACACACAAACTGTGTCATTTCTCAGTTGTGGATCTGAAGTGGCCATCCTTTCCCCCATCATTTCCAAGATGAGAGGAAGGCAACTGCCTGACCTGTCGTATACTCCCCCCTACGATGGAGAAAATAAGCATGAAAAAGTTTTGTGGGTCAGGGACGAGGCTCGCAGTAGTACGACTATACAGATACCTGAGCTCCTACTGAAGTCAGGCAGAAGTAAAACTTCTCAAGTGCTCGTGTGAGGTTGATCACGTGCATCTTGTATTCAGTTTTGGAAGATCGCAGGGTTGTCTCCACTTCCCTATTTCTGGCTTCCTACAGCCTCTGCTAATATAAAATAGAAGGACTTCCCATCTGGATGGGTCTTCTGACAAGCAATAACAACATATGACTCTATGATTTCCAGCAGGAGTACAGAAGAATGCACAGTGGAAAAATGTATCTTTGAATTCATAATTTTTGAACTTATTTTCATTCTCATTCTATGAAAAATTCATTTGTGCTGTTAAAAACTGTTGTGGCGGAAACCCAAAAATCCAAGCCAATTTCATAATGGAAGGCAATTAAGTTGATTGCTGAATTATAAACACCACATCTTTCTTCAATGGGGATACTGTTCTTGAGTAAGCAAACTGTTTTTCTGTTCATGAATTAAAAAGAATGCATAAGTCTCTCTCTCAGAAGTTCAATGGAAAGTAAACATTCATCACTGAGTTGTGCTTTAAAGTCTCAGCCATTTAAAGAGCTTATATACTAATACTGGGGGCAGAAAAAAGCAAATTGACTCTTATGCAAAAATATTAGGATTAGAAAAAATACCTCTACAAATCCTGACCTATATTTTTTGCTTTTCAGCTGTCTACTCATTTTCAGGAATGAATGTCTTCCTCTGGAATCTGTAGGTTGATTTAAGAATGGAATGAGAGAGTCACTATGAAAGAGACAGTTATTGCGCTGCATGTAGTTAAAAATGGCAAAGTTTATTTCTTAAGTAGGACAAGAAAAAATGTGCAACGGAAGCTTATTTATTTATTCCCTTGGTCAAAGCTATGTCAACTATATAGGTTAAGACAACTATATAGGTTAAGATCCTTTGTTCTGAAAACCAAACCAAACCAAAACAATCCCACCAAGAACTGACTATACCAGTCCAGGAATTCATATTGAACACAGATAAAGAAATTTAGTGCTAGGCAAACCTTGAAAAGGCTTTAAGTAGGAGAAAAATACATGGTTAAATCTGCAGTAGAGATCAGTTTTGAAAGTAAAGTCAAGTAAGAGTCTGGGGCAATAATTAGAATTTGCAGATTCCTGGGTTTAGTATTTTTCTGCAGCAGTAAAGTCATTCATGACAAAATGCCACACCTTACTATGGTATGATCATCAAAATCTAAATGTAGTTCTTAGTTTCTGTAAACCATATACATTAGAGATAAAATGTTGGAAATGTAAAAAAACCAATAACAATAAACAAAACCCTTATGGCAATTTTAGGACTTTATGGTTGAAAAATCCCATAGGTCATGCCACACATTCATGCAAACCATACTGGGCACACTCAGACCTTCACAAAAGACTAAGTCAAAGCAGGCAGCAAAACAAAACCAGGTATTAAACCCTGAACAAGAGTTCACTGCAGTCATGATTCTCATAATCTAGAAGTGATACTATTCACCAACAGCCGAGATGAAACTCAAACAACATGAAATGCTGTTATCAAGAGACATTAGCTAAATAAAAATTTTAATTGCTTGGAATACATGATATTTCTGTCTTGTTTCTCAGTATTCTTTTCTTCATTGTTTCAAAAGGCACCAACAAGTTCCTGGGGTGAGAGACACTCCATCTGTTGTATTTGAACAATACACAGAGAAGTGATCCCGAACATAATCTAAATCTTTGGACGCACTAAGGAAATTAACAGCGACACTAAAAAAGTGAATATTCTCAGCAAGCTAAAGATAGACTAAAGATAATACAGTATTAAAAAAAAAAAAAAAAAAAGGATTTTATAGTTTCAGTGGGAAAACCCAGTATTTTTGATGCTTCATAGTGTCAAGAGGCAGGAGAAGCTCTTTGAATTATACCTTTAGAAAGAGATTAAATAAGAAATATTTTTGTAAAGCCATAAATGTGGAATGGAATGGTTAGATGGAAAGTAATGAACAGTGCAAGCTACAGTAGCCACTATCAGAAAGGCTATAGCGTCCCGAAATACTGGATGATTAGGCACAGCAGATTACTAGGAAGGTACTCCAGCTCAGGAGCCCCAAAGCCAACATAATGATACGATCATTTTTCATGCCAAACAATCTCAAAATGTTTTGTGGGAAATGCTGGCTTGTAGTTTGCTGACAAATGGAATCTGGGTGCTCAAGATGATATTTCACCCAAACTCGATCTTCACAGGGTGCTCATGACTTTGGTAGATCACACCTCTTAAAGGGCAGCCAAAATGGGCATGTTATCTGGAAGGTACTGCCGGAGTCACAGACGTGACCCTAGACCTGTCCCCTTCTTTGCTTCCTTAGTCAACTGGCTGCAGTGCATTTGAGGAAGATCAGCACCTTCAGCAGTTCTGCACACAGCTCAGTCTTTGAGATCTCCCGTTCAAGAGACATGCTTCAATTGTATTTATTATAACCAAATACAATCCCCTGCAAGCTGCACCTCCCTCACCAGGTTTCTATTTGAGCAGAGACTAGGTTAAGCGATTTGGGAAGCTCTTAAAAGACATGCACACTGCCAGATAACAATAATAAAAAATAATAAAAAATAATGTGGCTGCTTGGCATGACTCAGCAGTCAAATATTTTCATTCAGAGATATTTAGCATTAAAATTCAGACAGACTCAGGTGTCATTAGCTATTTATGAGGAAAAGAATCTCAATTAAGTATTCTTGATTTGTTAACAATTTAAGTTACAATGGAGCTTTTATTTCCTTTTAATTGTAAGCAAACAATATTATTAGTACTCAAGGCAGACAAAACAGCGGTATTATCATTATTCATTTACCATTATTATTAAAAAGTACAAGAAAAAGCAACAAAACCCCCCAACCTCAATCTCTTCCTCCACCCCTCAAGATATCCTTTCTAATCCTATAAAAGCATCTGTCTTTGATTTCAAGTGGAGTACCTGCTGTGCAGGATGCAATGCCAATCCAATTTGTGTGCAACAAAACCAAATGGGTTGAAATGAACCCTGCATTTTAAAGATGTTTTTGTTTAATCATTACCGTCACTCCTCTTTAATGAATGCATTAATCAAGCAAACCTTCAAGCAAAAACGGAAAGGCTCATCTCAAGAAATGAAAAAACAAACAAAAAACCCCCCCTATCTTCACAATATCCGCTACTGTCAAACACTGTTACACTTTCCTTTGGCAGAACTTCAAATGCATATTTCTGTAGGTTGTTTGGAGACATTAAGTAGAAGCAGCAGCTCCCTCCAGAAAGAACTGGAGGAGGAAACAGGTGAGCTGCTGTGTAGTCTCAGCTCTGCTACTGAGCTGATTAATGACCTGCTACGCAGGATATACAGCCCTGAGTTTTCCTGAGCACCCCCTCAAATGTCCTAGAATTCCATTTTATTTTAAGGAAATAATAAGAACGGTCAATACTGCGTTGTCAGCAACGTGTAAAAATCATATACGTAACATTTATTCAGCCCTTCGAAATTAGTTTGTTTCAAAGCTCGGTATCAGTAAGAACAATTCAATTTTGGAATATTTCCACCACACAGTACAAGGCACAGGGCTGGCCTAAAGAGAAGCTTGTTTTTAGAAATTACGGTATGTAAATGTTCACTTCTGACAAATTCAGTCACACCCATTATTTACATTATGATGTTTATCCAAATTTGTGAAGCAGGGATTGAATATGAATTTGCATGGGAAAATACCAGCAAAAAAGAACAGAAAATGGGAGAACACCACAGCTTTTCCAGTCTGGCATTCCCACCTTCTCCATCACCCAGGCAAAATTAAGGACTGTTGAAATTTAACCATCATGATACACTGGAACAAGCCAGTTATCATTTCACAAATAAAGTGGAGATAATTCAATATAACTTGCTCAGATGACAAATGCATCTTATATAAAATGGCTTTCCTTTATAAGATTTTTTTCTTGTTGAAATTGTCATACTCTTTCAAGGTAATGTTTAAAATCCATTACTTCTCTCTTGCTTCATTTGTGCATCATATTTTTTCCAAATGTTTAAGGTATTTCTACTGGTCACTGCCACCAAGGTACCATGTGCAAACCTGGGGAAAGAGTTGCTAAGAGCTGTACCAAAGTTACAATGTTCCCTCAAAAGGCTTTATTACAGAGCTAGATCCTTTCCAGGAGGAATTATCCAATAGCACTCCATTAAAGGATCATAAAAAATTTAAAGACATTTTATGATTAGGCCAGTGACCTTTACTAGAATTTCTCCCATGGCTTCCACAAATTTTATCTCAATGTGGAAACAAAAACCAGCAGAGGAAAAATCATATTGTTTAAATTAATTCATAGTTTGACAACAAAAAAAGGCAGTGTTTCCAGTATCAGATGGACTAAGAGAAAGATAGTAATGTTACATAAAATTATCATAAATTGATTTTTTCTAAAAGAAAAAAAAAGAAATTAAGTTAGATTTTTATGTGCTCTCTTGATCCCTGGAGGGTTCATATTCTTTTCTTCATATTTCTGAACAAAACTAGGGAGCAAAGTTAGCTATACTGATGCACAGCAGATAGACATTTTGCTATTCTGATGCTACTAACTAGAAGATCAGCTAGTGACATTTCTGGAGTTACCAAGTGGGCAAAGGACAGCTGAGTCCTCTGCACAATCATACAACAAGCAGTCATTAGACAGGGCAGGGCAAGAAACATCTTCCATCCTCTGATGTAAAGGTCTAGAATTCACTGATGTTGTTATTCTATATTATGACAACCACAGAACAGGTCTTTGTTTAATTAATTTATTTTAAAATCTATCCCACTCAGAATTATTCCAGAAAAGCCAACTCAGTTAGGAAAATGGGAGACTCTGCTCCTCTGATGAGCAGTGACTGAATCTGATCACCACCAGATTCAGAAGAGGGAGGGAGATGGCTCCCCTCAGTCTCATTACAGACCCCAGATAAACCGAGGTACACATGAATTATGCATGAGGTAATTTGAAAAAGTTCTTTAAAAAGTTTTAGTTCTGATTATTTGTCATCAATTTTTTAAAAAATCTCTGTAACCTCTGGCAATAACATTTATTTACCAGTTATTCCAGTGTTATGCATTCAAAAGAATAGCTAATATTTTCCTTACTCTTTCTTCCAAATTCTCCATTTGAAAAGCAATTAAAAAATATCCCCAGATATTCTTCTGAGAGAGATTCAATTTCCTGATTTCAGTTGTTGATAGACATGAAGCAACATCACATAGGGGGGGAAGAAAAAGAAAGAGACGAGGGAAAGAAGTCATCCCAGCCTTCTGTCAGGCACTTTACAGCATAATGAGCTATGATGAAAAACAAGTCAAACGCTGAGAAAACAAGAAAGCTTGGAAATTTGATCTTACTGACGGGATCAGGAGTAATTAATTATAACCCATGTGACCACTGGATGTCCCCACTGTTCCTCAAATGCGGCACAGACTCCATCTACCTGGCAGTTACCAAACCAGCAGATCTGATAAAGAGCAGGGAGCGTGCAAGGACCCAGGTAGCGATGATTCCCACAGTAATCAAATCCCCAACGCACGCAGACATGCACACACACGCGTGCCCGCATGTGCGGGAGCAAAGCGGAGAGCAGAGGAACGGCAGATCACAGGCGCTGAGAGAGAAACACTCTTTGAATACGGCTTCCACCAAGTTCGCTTGGTGTCTACTCGATGCTTAATAATGCAACACTGAGCGAGGCTGGGTGACAGATCCTCAGAGGGAGACGGGAAAGCAGAATTACTTCTGAGGAGATGTGCAGGAAGCCTGGATTAGAACGTAGCATGCAATGGGGCAAATGGAAAAGACCCTCGTGCCATAACAGGTGAGAGGAAAGGTGAGCAGGAGCAGGGATGTCAGCATAAGACCACCGCGCAGCTGCCAGTCAAAAGCATCCAAAAGAGCTGAAATAGCAAGAGAACATCTGTAATGCCACAGGGTGCTCTTCATATCAAAGCTTTGAGGGCACTGGTGGGATGAAAGCTGGAGAAGGCAAAGGAAAACAAAAACAAACCCCAAAATACACCAGGAAGACTACTTCTACACATCCTTCTTTTGAGGTCAGGTCATATGAGAGGTTTAAGTTCACATGAAGGTGTAGGAAGCCGAGGTGTTAGCATCGACTCATTTTTATTTATTTTGTCATGTGACAAAAAGCCAGACCCAATTCTGCCATCAAGGAAGGACCAAGTGCCTTGCTTACTATGATAAAAAGGAAAGAGATCACCCTGTTTTTTAACAGAAGGAATTTCCTGCTTATAGATTCAAAAGCAAATTGCAAATCACCCATGTGTCTATTTTGCAGACTTAGAAAGCTCAAGCTCTGACAGCTCATGACTTCCTTCACGTTTGTAGTGAGAGGTTACGCCACAAAAAGCGGCAGATCCCTCCTCTGTCCGCACCTCCTTTTATTAGCACAGTTCACTGATGTTAGATGTTGAACTACAAAGCTATGGGAAGGGCAGCAGTTGCTCATACAAAATAATATTTGAAGAGTTTGCACTCTGTGAAGGTGATTTGTGAGTTTATTTTCCCTCCTCCATCCTTTCTCTCCTTCCTACCGCTTGCAGAAGCCTGATCAGTGAAGGGTCTGGGCCATGGCTGACTTCACCTTGGACTTCAAAAAGCAAGTCATAAAAAACCTGCAAGAGCACAAACACTAGCAGAGAGATACTAAAAACAAGTACCTAAATTGCACATTTCACTAGAACATGCTAAACTGGCAATTAGTATTACATTTAGTTATTATTAGTATTCTGATTAGTTACATAAGCTATTGGGATGAACAGAAACACAGAACTAAGGATAACTCCTTCAGCCTGGATGCCTGGAAGGGTTTACCAGAAGGGTTTTGTGTTTTGTTCTGTATTTTTTCCCCTCACACACTGTTAGAAGGATGACTGGTCTGACACACCGTGGATATTCTTTTGTTCGGATTTCAGATGTTCACAAAACAGAGCTGCACTGAAAAGGCAGGGTTTTTTAGGGGGAGAGCTCTGGGGGAGGGAAGTGCCTGAATATATTTGAATAATAAATTAATTTGAGAATTTCATGGTTTGCAATTAAATTAATTAGGTACTCTGAATTACTGGCCAGTGACTCTTCAAGCTTGTTCTACTTGGTTTGAAGTGATGTATATACACAAATGTGCCAGAAAACCTAGATAGCTTTTGTTCCCTCCCTGGATCTCATCTATACTTTCAGATCAGTAACTGACCATAATACATATGATTTGTATGAAGAATAAAATGGATAAAGTGATTTGCTGAGATTTCACAGTAATAATAAAAAATTGTTACCTGTTAGGCTGACTTCTCGTAGTCAACACTCTCTTTAGCAGCATGTTGTCTGACAGAGAGAATTCATTGTGTATGTTTCAGCCTTCCAAAAAATAAGAGTTACTATCAGGACTCTTCATCCAAAGATCTGAGATTGCTTAAAAATGTCAGGGATGCTTTATGACAGCTGTTCAAATTCTGAGCAGTTTCTTTATAGCTTTTGGCATTAAAGGAGGATAAGTAACATATCTAATCCCGAGACCTGATTACTTTCCCAGGTCTAAAATGGAGACTGTGCACTCTCATTTTCAGACCCGTTGTTGGAAAGCTAGTTCTCTGGCACCTCCTCCACTCTCAAGACGTTACATCTCCACTTGACTCCAAGCTGAAGTCAAGTAGGAGTGCTCCGCCACTCTCCAGCACTCAGCTTTTTGCATCTTAATCAGGTGCTAGAATTAGAAGTTAGCCATAATTAAGGCCTATGTAAGTTTAGGAAAAAATAATAAGAAAAAAAATATCAAGAAACAGTTAAAATCCATTAACCCAAACATTTTGGGGCCCAAAAGTTCAAGGTGCCACCTTGAACTAGATGCCCTAGTTTGAACTAGTTTGCCCTAGAGCCCAGAGAAGGAAGAGTTTAGCCTATAGTCTTATGGCCGTGATAGTAACATAGACCCTTCAGAATCAGTCTGATTCCTCCAATTTTAATATTATCGTGGTTTGAAAATTGTAAGGCCCACTATGGAGTAATTTAAACTAACTCTTTCGCCATTAGAGAGACAACTAAGCCCCATTAGCGTTTACAAAGAATTACCAGACTCATAGGAATTATACTTAGCTAAACAAAACAAAAATGATCAAGCCATTGCTAGGGTCCTCCCTGGTGCCTCCACAGAAAAGGTTTTGCCCATGCAAGCTGGAAGGCAGTTGAATGCAGAAGTATTAAAAGGTGTCCACAGAAGAAAAAAAAATGGCTTAGGCCAAGTTTGCTCATACCTTTATTCTATGGCATTTGTTCCTTATCAGCCATTCATGTAGCAGAGAAGAATTTGGCCCAGAGTTGCTACAGTTAAGTTGCTACAGTTGCTACTCTGATTAAGTTTTAGCTAATCTTGTGTGATAGAAAATGCATGCATGAAATTGCTGTGTAGTCCAGCCTGAAACACTCATAATGCCTTGATAGAGCCCTTTGAGCATGATAAACTAGAACAAGACTACACCGTAAATCCCGTCTTGCACTAAGGAGTCTCACAAATTCAGTTTTAATTTTTATAAACAGATTGCTTCTTGGGTTGTTATTATTAGTGTGAGCTGGACAGCTTGAATTAGAGAATAATTTATTCCCTGTGCATTTCTAATTACAGAAAAGAGGTTCACTCACTGACACACTTGTCCGTCTTGTTCTTTCCTGTCTTTCAGGCATGGCTGATTGCAGTTAAATAGACAGACCAGCACAAACTGCATAAGAAACACAACTCTGTCAAAAAAGGACTGAAGTGTTACCATTAATTATTCTGGACCATGTGCTCATTTACAACAGATCTAACATGAGAAATATTCTCAGAGGTGTCAAACAGCCTCAGCTTCATAGGTGCATGGGGGTAGCACTGACTAAATGTTTGAGTGACTGGTAGGATGTGACCTGCCAGAGACCCTTGAAGCTTGGGGATTTCATGTGCAATTTGTGTTTCAGCATTCAATAGATAATTTAAATTGGGCCACTCTCTCTGTGCGTTTCTGAAGGATCTACATGCCTGAGCCTGTATCGGAACTGCACAAGTATCTCAAAAAAAAGCATTTATGAGCATCTGCGCAAGTGATTATTTGGAACTCACTGCATCTTAAAAAGGCTCGAAGAAAGTGAAAATACCGTTTTCTAAAGAATGTCGAAAGGTAGGCGTAACAATCGCTGAGTGCATAGGAGGATAGTTTGAAAATGCTAACTGGGGGAAAGAACAAAAACAAAATCACCATGATTTAGTTAACCCTCGCTACAACAGGGGCTGTTATTTTAAATAACTGAGCAGAGAATAGTCCACTTTAGCCATTAATCAGATGAACAAACTTTGCAAAGGCAAGAATCAATTGACTGGTAATTCACATTGGAACTGCAAAGAAGCACTGGATTTACTAAGTAAGTTAATACTGAATACTGTCCAACTATTTCAGCCAGAACTACAAGAGAACCCTCTTTCTGGTCAATTTTTTTAAAATACAAGAAATATGTACTTTAGGTGTGCCCTTACTGGCACTGTATTTAGTCTTTTTAACATCCATGCAGTCTAACAGACGAGACCTTCATCCACTCTCACGTATTCTCATAAAGATGAATTTCCTACCCCAAGCAAGGAGCAGCAATCAAAAGCTCTTCCATAATGAAGCAGTACCATTAGGTAATAATCGCCTTCCTCCTCTCTTGGTACAGTTTGCTGCTCTCTGTTGTTGAAACGATTTGCTTGTTTTTCACAAGACCTGCATAATTTCTGTACTTGGATGTCTGCAATGAAGTTTCTCCCTTAAAGTCACAGACATTCCCTAGCTCTTTTTTTACAGAATACATAAGGGAGAACTTTTTGCTGCTTAAGGTTTTACACAGTATTGTCACCATTAAAGTTCAGTTTACAAACAGCTTAAGCCTAAAGAGCGTTTCCACTAAATGACAGCTCTTTACAAACAGTGACAAAGCTTGTTGAGGGGGTTATCATCTGTCAGCATGATATTAAAATCTCTCAGGTTTTTCACCTGAATATTTTAAAAAGGAACAATTTCAAGACAATAGGAAAACTTTATGAGCCAAGGTAAAGAAATTCAGAACTGCATGTAATGCTGGATTTGCTTTCAAGCAGCATCCTCTTGCAACCTTTGGTTTACTATTCAACATTTGTTTTGAATTTATGATTTTGCTTGGTGTCAAAGATTGCCTCTTTCTGCCAGCTAAATAGACAGTATCTTCATATCGTATTCATTGACCATCCAAAAAAACAAAGCTGAGATAACTTGCTGTGCCTTTTTACTAAGTGCTACTATAACTACTATCCCCAACCTCATCAGCGATCTTGCTTCTGAAGTTCACATGACATGACAATGAAAGCAGTCAGGATCTGGTTTCAAAAAGATGCTTTTTACCAGGCTACAAAGCAGGTAGGACAAACGTCAACTGCTTTAAGGTTTTTTCTGTTGTTTCTGCCCCCGCACATCCCCCCCCCCCGCACCCCAGGTTGGGTTTTTTTGTTTGTTTGTTAAGTGTTTCAGACTTCAAAACATTTCTTCTGATCTGAAAGGAAAAAGAATATATATGTGAATATTAAAAGGAGTATCCAGAACATATGCACACCTACATTCAGTCTCCATCCAGTCAGCACACTCTGCTGGGTATACAATACTCAGTTTCAAAACCTCTGTTCTAAGGTAAGCTGTTCCAGATGTGATAGAGCAAGCACTTGAATAGGAGTTTCCCACATTAACAGGAAAGAAGCCTAACCGTCAAAATGTGAAGTTAATATCTGCAATATTTTCCAGACATGTGCTTTTTCTCAAAGTGTATTAGATAATTGGAATGAGCATATTTTGGCTCTACACAAAATCCTGATGTTTGGAAAGGTGGTGGACTACTCCCCAGCCAAACTGTAAGTATACCTACTCCACATTTTTTATTTAATTTGGGGGGAAAAAAACCCAAACAAACCAACAAAAAACCAACCCCAAAACAAAACAAACAAACCCCCACCACCAAAAAAACCAAAACACCAAACCAACCAAAAAAACCCAAAACACCAAAGTGGAAAAGATGCTCGTCATACAATACTTTAAAAAAAGTTTCTGCTAATTTTCTTTTTGAGCGCATGTATCCCCCAACAAAATGTGTAGACTGTGTCTACAATTTGGTAGTCTTAGGGTGCATTATCCAGTACTCTGTAGAGATGAAGCATCTTCAAAACACTGAAAAAAATAATTGTCAGAGCAGTTCTTTTCAGTCTTACTACCATTGAGTACTAGAACTGATTAACTAATTTTAAAGAGTCAGCACCAGTACTATTAGACTGCATAAGGTTCAGATGTCAACCTTCTCTGAATCAAGGAAGTCTATATTTACGGTCACAGTCAGAGATTGAAACTAGAATAATTTAAAGTACTACACCAACAGAATATTACTTCTATGGTGAGATTTTCTAGAGACCAGGTAGATAGAAAGGAAAAGGTCATTTTTATTCTATTCAGAAGAGAGACATGATGAGGACACTTGTGAATTTGATTTTTTTTTTTTAAAGATTAAATAAAAGCAGACTTTCAAAACATTCTCTGGAAGGTAGCTGTATTTGCCCTTGCCAAGGCAAATCTATTACATGTTATAGCAAACAGACACCAAGCTGAAGTCCAAAAGCTTTATTTCTGCTCTGCAGCTCTGCTCTAGGGACACAAGGAAGGCGTTCTCCTACCTCATCTTTCCAACTCAGAGTTCCCACAGAAGCTGAACAAGACTGATTTTCATATCAAGTGGGTCACACACCTCTTTCTTCCATCACTGACAGAAAGCAAGCAATTCTAGAAAATTTACAAGAACTTTCAAGATGCACTAGTAGCTCCAACTAAAAGAAGGGAAAAGAAATCCAGCACAGACACAGACAGCTCAGTTTAATGCTGTAAAATTACCTCCAAGGTATTTTAATCAGACACACTCAGGGTTCTTTCCAATAAAAAAAGAATTCTGAATGTTATTCTTCCTTTCATACCTAGGGAACCTGACTGAAACAGATTAAAGAAGTTGCACAAGGACACTCAAAGCCTATGTAACATCTGATCTGGGTTCTACCTTCTGACTACTACTGCTGAGTCTTAACAACTCCCTCTTTTTTCTGCAAAGCTGCAGGCTTCAGCAAACAAAGCATTCCTTATAGCTAATTGGTATTACATGGAAACTCAACTGCTCTTATTTACAAAACTACAGATTTATGTCAAGCAAAGCCAATTATGCTTAATGTTTAAACTATTGCAGGTGCTCAATGACATTGTTGCTAGGCAGTAGAAGTGAAATTGCTCTTTTAATGCATCTTGTTCCAACTGGGAGCATGTGTTTTATCATCAGTGCAAACTTAACAGATGGAGAACTTAATCCTCTCCAGCGAGCTTTCTTCACCCTCCCTCACTCAAAATGGTATCCCATGCATTTAGACTTAACTGAGGTGCTCAATGAACTGTCTGGGACAGAACTTGTATTTTTTGTATGTGCATACATGAACACAGTATAAAACACACCTTTAACCCTTAAGAAACCCCAAAACTGTACCAGCAGTAACCAACGATACATATGGCTATTCAAGGTTAGTAATGACCTCTGCTGAGCACAGCACCTACTCAAATAGTTATAACCAGAGCTGGTAGCACAAAAGCAGCTTCTTTCAAAGTCAAGACTGAACCTAGAGAGTCCTTTATACTAATTTCACTGTATGCTGGGACAAGATTTAGAAAATTAAGGTAGTACTCAAACTAAAAACTGAACTGGGATGTTTCTGGTCACTCCTAACCTCACTTAGGAGGCAACGTTTTCCACAATAAATTTCAAAACTATAATCCTTTATGGTGAGGATTAAAACATGCATATCTTAGATTTACTTCGTGCAAAGCAACATCAACAGGTGACCTCAAACACAGGCGATCAGATCTGAATGTTTTGTTATCTCCCATAAAAACTGCCATAGATCAACAAAATGTTGAACAAAAGAAGGCTATTCTAACATTTTCCAGCTGCTTATTGCATTGTTTCACATGCACACACACCTCATTTTTTCTGTCCCCTCATTTTTTCTAATGTATTAAACCAGATGTGAAAGCAGCTTCTTTTAAAGTCAAGACCAAACCTATAGAGTCCTTTATACTAATTTCGCTGTGTGCTAGTACAAGATTTATAAAATTTAGGCAGTGCTCTGAAAGTACAAAGGATTCCATCAGCTTTGCATGGAGTCCCAGATGCTGCAGTTCAAGAAGCATCCCCATCTGTTGGGTATAACTGCTAAATTGCTCTGTCATAACAACGAGCATGATTGATAGACTTTTACATATAGCTTCCTTTGCACCACCAGCTGAAATAAGTCAAAATCCAGCAATCAGTACCCCTTTTCTTTTGCCATCCATCCAAAAGGCCAAATTCTTAACTAAATCTGATAGAAAAAGCCTTCCTTTAGTCCATGTGAAGAAGGCAGAGAGTTTTCAGTAGTCAACTATTCATCCCAAAGCCCATTCTAACCCATATCTTCCAGAGGACCTCTTTATGAAGGCTGCCCAACTGCTGAAAGCCTTTCTTGCATGTTTGCATGACAGAGAGGTCCTGTCCAGGGAGTTAACTAATCCTCTTTTTCTTGCAGAATGATCTTCATCAGACAATTAAACTGCAATAGCTATATTCCACTCTCTGTTGTCATCTATTCTCACATTTTGATTTCTGAGGGTGGGGGGGCGGGGGAGTCTTAGGAAGTTTGAGGTCATTCGGCCTGAGCATGCACCAGAGGAAACACTTTACCTTAACAGAAAGTTGGGTTTCTTGTTCTCCTGTTTTTGATGTAAATGATTCCAAACTGCTGTTATTTTTGCAGTTTTAAAGACAAAAATTATATAAATATCATTAGGTGTTAAAAGCGCCTCCAGCCCAGTTATACTCACTGGCTCAAATCTTAGATTTTACCCTTTTATTACATAGTTGTTCTCCTTTTGTGCATAACTCCCAAATGCATCGACAGCGACCACATACCTCTTGTCAGCAGACTCCAACCAGCATCTTTGCAGCTTTTCTGTGCCAAGACAAAGGTGAAGTCAAGTATTCAGGAATTTCTCACTTTTTCTTTAGGGAAAGAAACTAGGAGTTTCCGTGTCTTAAAGCTGGGTTTATTGCAATACAAATACCATTTAGAAAATGATATCTTACAAGCAAATAACTGTCAGGTGGGATGGACAGATTTACTCAAATACATGGAAATTAGTCTGCCTCCCACTCTCTGTTGGAGACTAGGTCCTTCAGCCTTTCGCTGCCTCTCCCTCTCACAGCCCCAGCACCAGCCCAGCTTATGCAGTCACTTTTGGAGAAAGAGGCTGTCTCTTGCTGGCAGGGCAAGAGCCAGGGCAAGGCAAGCAGGCAGCCTTCCCCCCCCCACCCCCCGCTTCTTACAGAGCAAACAGGGAGCTGTACGCTCAGCTCCGCCATCAAGGCATGATGTCCCACACCAGTCGGAAAGCACATCTTTGACATAGATGACCATTTCAGATGGACCTGTATGAAGATATACTTACTTCTTCCATCTCCACCAGTGCATCCTAGGATCACATTCTCTTTTACCACAAAGGAAGACATTAAAGAAGTTCCACTAAAAACTCTCTTCCACACGGGTACCTCCCCTTTCTGCAGTATCTGTTGCCATCTAGGCTTTATCGGGTCCCTCAGACACCTTGTAGCTCTTCTGCTGACCCTGATCTCCATCTTCACAAGTTATTTCCCACAGGACATGTCAAGTGCTTTACTGAAATCAAGGAAGATCATCTCTACTATGTTTTGTTTAGAAAATGAATTCTTATTACACACAGACATTAAGGTAGGCTGGCAAATCTAGCTTTGATATATCTGTGTTGCATTTTATTCAATTTTCCTTTTATCTCATGACTTTAAATATTCTCTTTTAATTTTTTAAAAGAAACCCTTAAATACTAGTGAGATCAAACTAACAGCTCCTGACTGCCTTCCTTCCTACTTCTTAGATGTATTTACTATGTTTTGCTCCCCCTCCTGCAATGCCCAACCCAAAGTTACAGCATTAAATATGGGTAACGATGGAGAGATGATTTCCTTTACCAGCTCTTTCATAGTTTCAGCTCACAAACTACCCTCTGTGTCACTTCAGTGCATTATATTCCCTTAATGTAGTTTCTCCTGCGGTAGAGCATTCCTCATATCTAGCATTCTGGCTTGACTACCACTTCCAATACGAACATCTTGATATCAAAGTGCTCCTTTAGTTTTTGGGTTCAATATGTTTCCTTATCACAAAGACCCCACTTCTATCCTCGCTCTTTTTAGTAATAAAACCTTAAAAAAAAAGTAAAGTGGTAAATGCTGGATTAGCATCGCTCACAATACTCAAGTCAGCCAATCTGAGCAGTGTTTTACACTGTTTAGATCTTTAAAGTGGAATGCATTTTACTAATAATTTTTTCCCCCATTTCCAACTGCATCTACCCTTTCCCAATCTTCTTTTCCTAACTCACTTCACCCCCTTCAACTGGGCTACAATTTGTAATTTTGATGTAAATAAATTCTAGTCTCCAGTTCTCCTACTAGCAATTTTCTGTATATCATCCTTTAGGAATGACAAATCTCACCATGCTTCTGCCAAATAAAAGACTAGATGCCTCAGCATCAATGTTTCACAACATACTTTATGGACTTATTACTGGTATATAGTTTCTAGTATATTTTTGGTAGATCTCAAAGCAATTTGCAAAGAAGGTTAGTACAGCTGTGTCCATTTTACTGATGGGGAAACTAAGGTAAAGAAGCAACTTGCTGAAGGCTGGGTAGCAGAGCCATAGGAGAGCCAAGAATAGCACACAAGTCTCCCACCTTTGCAAGTATCAACCAGCCAATATCAGACTCCAAAATTATTTGTAAATGATACTGTCACAAAGCAATTTGCTAAACAAATGTATACTCAAGTTTATTAATTTTGAACCATTACTAAGTACAAATACATGTGGATACCTATCTATTTCCCTATAGATATTAAAAGCCTCTCTCCATCAGCCATGCCAAGCAGTGAGCTCTCATTGTCCTCAATGTGCATTATGACAGTGCAGCATCCTACAAGGCCAAATCCTATGATGACTGCTATTTTGTAAGCTTATAAATAACATTATTATTCCTAAGATAATTCATAAATACATTGGCAGTTCCACTTAAATACACTAGGTAACATCGTTAGAAAGCCAGTTGGTAACATAATCAAAATTTAGTCAAACAAGGGTGAAATTTTATCAGGTTTTCTCCATAGGAGACAAAATGGGAGAACTTTCCAGGACACTATCATAATGCTTGATGGCTTTTTCATGCTTCAAAAGTTTTTCTTCATGAAGACTTCCTCTGAATTCATTGGTGTATTCCTGATGCAGATTGTTGTATCTGGGAGGGAGGATAGGGAAGGAAAATGCTAAAATAATCATCCTTTCTGGGATTAGCTTCACCCATTGTTTATTAGGTAATATTTTGCAAGTTACAGTGCCTTCTGAGTCCTGGACTTCTAAGCAGCCAAAAAAATAGGATAGTGATATGTGCTTTCCTAGAACCTTTCAGAACTTCAGGATGAGAAGTGCCAAACAGGATGCAGGTGTTAATAATAGCTGTACTGTGTCATTTTAACGAATTTAAAAAGAAACATGCTTTTTTCCTCAGAGAAATTTTAGTATATTTCTTCTAATTCAGAGTTTTAAAGCCTGATTTCCTGCCATTCCTAAATCAGTGTTTATATGAATAGTCCTCATCCTTTTTTCTCCCCTCTGGGAGAATTCTTATTCAGCACAAAATAAAACAATTACACGTGACCTCAGAAAATGTATTTCATGTAGGTTTTGGTTGTCTTATTAAAAAATGAGGTACCTTGATTTTGCTTCAAAATCCCAATTTGAAATAAAATTATAAAAAATTTTCTTTTTTTTTTTAAAAAGACTGGAGGTCAAAAAATTTCCTCATAAAAATAAGTTAAATTGTGGCAAAATTATTCGTTGAATTCAACCCAATTTTATGGTCACTTTTCGACAACCAAAAACCTTTTAGTTTTCAGCAGTAAATGTCACAAAAGAAAATTTCATTTTACAGAAGAATAAAATCCCATTTTATAAAAGGAAGACAAAGTACATGCAGGAGAAACATTTCTAATCATGACTCAAGTCACATTTAAAAGAGAATCAAGAACTAGCCACCAGAATAAATGGACACTTGTGTTTCAGGTTACATTGAAATACTTGACAAGATGCTATGGTAATCTTTGGTGCTGCAAAGTTAGTGCTATGTGTAATTAAAAAAGCAGTATTTTTCTCAAGAGTTCTAGAAGTACACTGCCCATGGAAATTTTCTATTATCGTCATTAGCAAATCACTACTTCTTCAAGGTTTCTGAAGGATTTCCATAGAACTGCAGCCCAATGTCTAAGAGAATGCCACTTGCACGTGACCCTTCCCACTCATGGTGGCACCCTCCCTGTTCTTGACTACGAGTATTACTTATAACACTGACAACAGAAAGTTAACTGTGATTAAATGTTCCGGAATACAGGATACAGGCCAACTTTCAAACCACCCTGGATGTAAAATGGGATTGCAGTTGTGAGTTCCTTGCATTTTGCAGGCAATATACAGGTATTAAACCTAGGCTCTACAGGTGGCATAAAATTGCTTCCTGTGTGGGGGCTAATTGATCAATTCCGTTGTTTCCAGCAGAAGATTGCTTTTATCTCATTGCCCAGTAGAGTATCAGAAAATACTTCAGGGTTATTCTGTTGAAGCCACTGCATACAGCATTAACCAGTAGTGGTCTGCTGTTTTCTTGCAACCCCTTCACCTGCTGTCCTATAGTAAAGATGTAAGTTCATTGAGAGAACAGCAATGTTTTCTATGTATTGGTACAAAGCCAAGTGCAGTGGAGGTCAGTTCCATGACCAAGATATTGTGGTGCTATGATCTAAACTCCATGCCAACATATTTATGTCCTTCTGTAAGGAACAGAATGCTCTTCTTTCTTCAAGGCATTTTTATATTAATAAGACCCCCTAAATATTTAAGGCTAATTACAACAGGTTTTTTTTTAACCTTACCACATAATTTTTACTGTGAAATCTCTCTCCTCAAGGCAGATGAAAAATACTAAGGTCTGAACCCTGAAAGATAACATATGATCTATCACTACTAATTCTTTATTACACACTAGTTTACAGGTTTTGCAGGAATTTCTACCCATATCTCCACATGAAATATCAAGCTTTCATTTTCTCACACGTACCTGTGTGCAATGGTCCAGAACCCCAGGGTGTTCACCATCATTAAGGAAGCCAAGAAGAAGAAGAATCTCTCCAATTTGCCTTCATGCAGCAAGTGTGGAAACCAGCTGCCTGGCAAAGCAGACATTTGAAGGAGAATTAGTTTACCTTGCAGGATGAGACGTGGCTCATGTGAAAGACACGGAGATAACTGTGTAAAACACAATCACAGCAGGTGCTTTGAACCCCCCTGTAGCTATTTATACAGACTTCATTCTCACAGCATCTATGTTTTTTTGAGTCTACATTCTACTTTGCTCCTGCTTTGCAGACAGGCAATAGGGATCTAGGGAAACTAAAGGACTTTACTAACAAATCTGAAGGGTACTGTAAAACCTAACTCTGCACAGCTACTGCTGTAATGATTGGGCCATCTTCCCTTTGTATTATCCTGTTCACATAGCTAAATGAACGTCAAATGTGAAAATTTTAGGAAGAGCTAGAATTAAGGTGGTCTGTAGACACCCTTATTCACATCTCTTACGCTTTTAATAGGCCCTTCTTGAAAAAAAAAAAAAAGAACCAAACCCCATGCATAAAAAGCATTTGTTCAGTGCCTTGGATGGTGCTCCATTACCAAGACGCTACCCGACATTTTACTTTACCTTTCTGTATAGCTGCCTTTAGCCATGAGTCTGCAACATGTCCTTGTCTTGCACACGGTATTTGTGTGCATGAATCAGACCTTTTTCTACCAAAGCTTTTGGCAATAGTGTCTGGGACATTTTGGCAGCTTAAACTCCATTCAGCAGAGGACAGTACCACCTATATACACCTAGAGTCTTCCCTGCCTGTATTCCCTCCCTATTCTTGTGTGGTTTAGTTTGCACTTGTGTTGCTTTCAATGTTGTCCATTGCAACCAGTCTGCAGACAAGCTCAGGTGGTAAATAACTATGGAAATCAAGATGCTTAAAAAGAAAGCCAGCCCCGGTCAGTCTGCATTTGAAGACAATCAGTACCTGAAGTACCATAATCAACTACAGCAAAAACATAAAACCAAGGTGAAAAAGAGGTTACAGTAGATACAGAATATCAGAGAGAGCTCTACATTACTTTACATTATTTGGGAATACAGTATATTTATTGCCTTTGAAGAAGACAGACAGTCTTCATTAGCAAGTAGTGAAGTGCAATAGGAGCAAATACAGAGCATGAAACAGCTGCTGCTGAGAACATGGTGTCCACACTATACACAGCTCAGGGGGTTCACATCAGACCAGTTCCCACTAACAGCTGGAACATCAGGCACGAGCATTTTTTTGGTTTAGCTCCAACCAAGAGGAATGCAGGGTTTTTGTGCTCCAAGATCACTCTGTGATGCAAATCAGAGATAATCAGGAGATTCAGATCAAAAGCACACTCCTGATCTGAACTAAAACACCAGCATCAATGTGCCCAAAGACACCTTCCTTTGCTCCCTCAAAGTCTGGTATCAAATCCTACCCATCGAAACGGAGTGGCTATTCACCACCTGAGCAACCTAAAAGGGAGAGGAGCCTCCTGTGCCATAGCTCTGCTGTACAAACCTGATAGCCTTAACCAATCTTTTGGCCACTAAGCCATCTTTAGCCATCCAATGCCATTCTTAGCTTGTCAAAATTTTCTAATTAGAGAGAAAGAGCAGTTCCACAGCCCAGGAGAGCCAGCAGTCAAAGGATTACACCCTACCCCCCTCCCCCCCCGCACATATATTTACATTTTTCTCTTTCCTCCACATCTTAGAATTGTAAACACATTTCTTTTCAAAGCAGTTACCTTTAGCTCTCCTGGGATTAACAGAGAACAACTGCCATCAGTGCAGCAGTTTTCCCTAACTCCTCCGCAGTTTGCTCCATGCCACGTTACCTTTCTGCCTGTCACAGAGCAGCAGCACCTCACCTCTGCGTGCGCGGTTCCTTTTGTAGCATTATCTCAGAGCGAGTTTTAAAACGTATCATTTAACATTGTCAGTTGACTGAGCTCCTAGGTGCTATAACTTCATTTTAGTAGCTTATAAACTTTTACTGTCATAATTCACAATCAGGTAGTTTTTCATTTCACATCCCCCAGTGGCCAATAGAAGTCACGGAGAGAGCGCGTGTATCTGATGAAAGAGAAAGCACGCATGGGGTTCGGTGCTACAGCTTGTCAAAGCAGAGTTCATACGGTCTGCTAGGTTATTTACATCGGCTAGGCTAACTATATGAGCAGCAGGAGCTTCCTAATGGAACGGCGTTTACAATGAAACCTGAACAGAAAATACGTACTTAAAAATAGCACTGAGTGATTAAAAAAAAAAAGGTGGAATTTAGCAGCTTCTAAGAGAATGGAGTAAAATGGACCTTTGAAACTGTCTTAACGCTAGCGAAGGCACCATATTGAAACTCTGAAAGTGGGAATGCTTGATTTTATCAGGATGGAAGGGCAGCAGGAGATCTGGGTTCTGCCCCCACTTCACCACCAGTCCTCTCCATGGCCTGGGTCAAAAATCATTGCTCTGTCTCCTCTCTGCTTCTTTCAGTAATTGCCAGTGTTTAAACAGTGAGACCAGGATAACGACACAAAGCCTTTGGAAAATCCTGTATTATAAAGGAGCAACAGCATAGGCAGGGCCAAAATTAGATTGGTATAGTAAGACTCCAGCTCCCATAGTGCTCTCTCTCTCTAGTTTACTGCTCTATCCAAAGCAAGAGGTAGGAGCAAGGCTTTCTTTTCCTTTCAGCGAGGGGCAACAAGGCTTGTCAGGTATGCCTTTCTCTACAGAGAAACAGGAGTGGCAGCAGTCCTAGAGATATACAGACCGTTATCCTACTGCCAGTATGCATTTTCATCAGTGGATACAGCAAAGATTAATGTAACCATTTCCTATTTTCAGCCAAAAATATTTACTTCTCACTTCTTTTTTTCTTCTTTTTCCTTTTTAAATGGAAGTTGGTTTTCCATGAAGGAGGGGATAAACCTGGGCTACATTCACTTCTACTTACTGCATAGAGAATCCTCTGCTGGCAGGAAGCCTTGGGAGAGCAGCCGTCGGTGTTAAAACATCAAACATGTTTCAGGCAGCGAAACTCCCTTTAGGCGCTTTCACCCCTTATCCCAGTAACACCTTCCACAAGCAGTCTGCAGACTCCAACACCCTCCACTGACTAGGCTTGGGGTTCATACTTGCAGGATTTTACTCTCAGCCATGAACGTCAGGAACTTATTGGGCCAGTTTGGTTTTGCTGGAGTAAGACGCCCTGGGCACTACTGTGTTTGAAGAGTCCAGCACTTTCTCATCCTTGAATCAGCATGCAATATGCTAACAATTCACTTTCCCCCAAAAGACACTGCCTTTGGGTTCTGTCAATCCTTTATTTTTCTATGGAGATTGCCAACAGAAGTGCCAATTACAAGGTTGGTTTGTCACATAGATAATTGCTCACTGGGAATTAACTTTCTACAACAAGCTCCTGATTTCCATTTTTATTCCAACAATGGAAATACTTTGTAGCATGAATCACCACAGAGAATCAGAAGTTTCCTTTAGCTGTGTATATTTTAAAGAGCCTTTTCTTATTGGTTAGAGGTGAATCAGTTATGCATTTAATGGCAAATTTAGAAAAAATTAGAAGATTAAGTCCAGGCAGAGTCAGTTCCTCAAGCCTGCTATACCATACATCATTGAAATAAAGTGCCTGGTAAACTTTCACTGACATTTTGCAGTCCTATTGATTTTGCATCAAAAATGCTCAGGTAGTACAAGGAGGAATATTATACAACACCAAGAGAAAACACCTGATCCTACCAACACAGGCAGAAAAGTAGGTGAAGCAAGGATTAGGACACAGACAAAAAACACTCCTGGGCTGCTTCTGGTGGAAGACTGACAGCGACAAACTGCTAGCAACACTAGCCATCAAAGAAGATGTGGAAAGGGCTGTAAGCCAGTCTTTGACATATATTAGTGCACACAAGGTATCTTACTATGCTGGCATCCTTGGGGCTCCCAAGGGATCTACAACAAAGCCCAAAGTTGCATAGGAAGGCATTCAGTTTGTTTACTGAATAACACCATCATATTTTAGTATTGGGAAAACACAGAAGACAAAGCAAAACAGTCACATGCCAGAAGTTAGTCTATTCTGTATGATTCCTGCATTTTTACACCTATCCTACAATGTAGATTATTACTATAGAAAAATTTAACTCATATCTTAGAAGATGATTGTATTGCCTTCCATCATTTCATCAAGTTAGTGGGCATATATATAGCGTTTAATCATATCCAAATTAAAGTCTCAGTCTGCCTCTAATCCTTATTAGCTAAGTAGGCACCAGTGGACACCACCATCTGGACTGCAAGAAATATCCTTTAGCTTTATCGTCTTTGGTATTTAGAATCACACAAGGCTCCAAACTAAAAAAAAAAACAAAAAAAACCACACCAACAAAAAAGCCCCAACCCACAAAAAAAGCCTGGTTCTCTAAATACAAGCAGAAAAACTGTGTCTGGGGCAGTTTCCTTCCTCTGACCTTTTTTTTTTTCCTTTTCTTTCTTACATATTTACATTAATATTTTTAGAGAAATGTATTCTGAAATGATTGGCATAGGAGGACAGGTTTTGTCTTGCATCTTCTTCCTTTAAAATGTTAGGAGAGGTAAGAGATCCAAAAGAAAGCAGTTTCCCAGCTTGTACTGAAAATATCACTGTCACCCGTCATCTGTTTGCACTCGTCAGATTTTAAAAAAAGTCTTATTTTATCATATTCACACCATCCTCCATAGATGCGTTAAAAATGATTAATGCAGCTTTGACTGTGACTGATATCTGATCAACTTTGCCAATAAAAACCCAAATAAAATTCTAAACTAGTGACATGAAATAGGATATAAAAGTGTTTAAATTTTGTCAACACCCTCTGTGCTTCAACACTTCAAAATACACACTGGAGGATCTACTTCACTGTATCCTGAATTGCTTTGTAGCAAACATGGTCTCATTGCTTAGAGATGGGAGAACCAGAAATAGTCTTGGCTCAGGTTTTAGTGAAACAAGAATCATGGGACAAGACAAAAGCACCCATAGCCCAAGAGTCACACACTAAGCCTTGTTAAATCTTACAAAACCATTGCATAAACACTATAATCTTCTTTCAGCAAAAGAGAAAGAACTTTGGTCTTCCAATATAAATAAGTTAGTTCAGCTTTTTAGGAAAAAAAAGTTCCGGTTGGTTTGCTTTACCCCCAGTTCCATAAATTGTCCAGATACCGAATGTTTTACAAGCTCTTTAAACAGAGCTGAAAAAAATACCAAATGTGAGTAATGAGAGCTTAATTTGTGTCATTTGACCTTAATTTGACCTAAGAGAGGTCACAATTTTCTTCTCTGAAGTGCTGTCATCTTTAGAAGGTTCAATAGGTAACCATTAGGTTTTATAAATTAAAAATTATTATTTTGCTGATGTTCAGCTTTTCATCACAAGCACCAAAGAACACCATAAGCAGCACAATGGAAGAGTTTGGAAAAAATATAGATGGAATGAGAATTTTGTATAAAACACTTCCTATCAAACTAGGAGAAAAACAAAACCAAGCCTAAATGCCTCTTTGGTTTTGTTACAGTCTATACCAAGCTCCAGAAGTCTGATCTCAAGCCTATTTTGATTTATGAGTCAGCAGGACAAAAGTCCTGTCACAATTTTTGTGTCCATTTTGTCACAATTTTATTCAAAAGTCTAGCTTTTGTCCTGCTCTGCTCTCCACACTGGATGCCTTGGTACTTAATAGTTCTTTGCCTGAGTCATTTAGGTAAGCATTCCTGTTTGTTACCCATCTCTAGGTGATGCTTTTATAGCTCGTAATAAATGAGTAGAGGAATACTCTAAGTCTTCAGGCTGAAGTGTTATAACACAAATGAAGATACAGGAATATCCCCATTATTCACAAGCTGTGAGTTGCATGAATTGTGGTAACTTGGAATAATTAATCTCATTCAAGCGGGGAACACTGGGAAAGAGATACCCAGTGAGATTCTGCTTATTTTTAGAAAGAAAATGTGAGAGCCCAATAATATGTTGTTTACATACTAATAGGGAAAGTAATCTCTAACGCTTCTAACTAGAGCAACAGAGCAAACATTAGACATTTTTCACTATATTTTCTCTAAAGCTTTTCAAGTTTTGCAGAGGACTTCCCTTTTTAGGGGCTTATTCAGACCTATTACAGCACCTTAATCTGAATACAGACTGTCACTGAATCCCTTGGAAATTTGAGTGACTTTTGCTCAGGATAATGGTGGGGTCAGTTCCATCTACAGGAATGGTAGGTCTGACAAAGTTAAAGACATAAGTTACACCTGTTTTTTTTCAAAGCTAAGTAGAGAAGTTTGCCACCCAACTTCATAAGAGTGAGGAGTATTTTAGCCAGAAAACTTTTTCAGTTTGGTCAAAAGTCTTGAGCAAAAAGAGTTAGAACATGGCAAGTGCAGTCTGTGGAGAATTTGGAGAGTTCAGGCTTTCTGGTCCCAGCCAGGATAAGAATTTGAAGGCTCTGATAAAACAGTACATCTGGCAAGAAATGAACATTTTTCTTTTTTGAATCAATTAAATTTTTTCACACAGACTTACAGAAAAAGAATAAATCATCTTGATACAAAATTAGACAAAAATCTACTGAATTGCAAACCAAATGCAAAAATTGATTTCCTCTATTGCTTTGTATAAAAATATTGTATAAAGGAATAAATTACATATATAGTGGCACAACATAGTCAAAATGTTTTGATGCTGACATTATGCTTAATTATTTTATAAATATTTAATTATACCCAAAGTCAAATTGCAGTAAAATATGTCAATGTTACTAAAACAAAATATTTCAACCTTATCAAAATTAATAATTTCCATACTTTTGGGGGGAGGGGAAGAAAAAAAGTCAGCAACAGTCTTTTTTGAAGTGCTAGCTTCACTGAACCTATATTACCTCATGGAAAAAAGAAAAAAAAAATCTATTCCACTGGGGGACATTCAGGGAGCTCTGCTCCCCGTACCGGATGCCTTGGTACTTAATAGTTCTTTGCCTGATTCATTTAGGTAAGCATTCCTGTTTTTTACCCATCTCTAGGTGATGCTTTTATACCTTGTAATAAAATTTTAATTGAATTGTTAACTTAAAAATAGCACTGCATGTCAAAGGACCATTTGTTTGTTCAGATCTTGCAAGTAGCAATTAAAATTTCTTGTCATACTTTCAAAAAAATTCACTTCCCCTTGTTTTTAAGTTATATGGTTCTCTACGTAGGGAAGAGAAGAACTCAAAACTGAACCATGAGCAGTTAAAAATTCTGCAGCTGTGGTCATTGCAATGGTGGTGTGCATTAGGCCCAGCAGTTGTGCTCTATAAGAGAGCAGTTATCTGTAACACAGTAACAACGAAGCTTATCAATGGAAAGCATCTTTAGAAGTACTACTTCAGCAAGTAGAACTATTTCAGATATGTGAACAAAGGGATCCCTGTCCTTTGGTTCATGAACTCAGGTGCTCTACTTTTCAAATTTACTTATGAAACAAGTCCTTTCTGTATTGAACAAAGATTCATCAGCAAAGCAAAAAAGACTTAAAGAAACTCTTGGCCTATCTTGAAGGTCAGCAATCCAGAAAAATCTCCGGTTCAGGGCTTATACTAAATACTCCTCCACAGGCTGAATCTGAAACAGCTCCTTTTGAAACAGTAAGTTCCCTGGGAACTGCAGTATTCATCTGCAAAAGGGTCAAACCACAGTGAGGCCGTATTGTCACAGAATCTGGTTCTTCCAGTAGCTGGGCAAAGGGAGAGGCATAAAGAAGGCAAGAGAGAAGTAGCGGGTCTAGGGGAGCAAATTCCCTAGACAGCTTTGAAACACTCAACCCAACCTCCTTTCCCCTACGACACTGTGGAACAGAAAGGCATGTTCTCCATTCTTTGAAGCACTAATCTTGCTCTCATGGCCAGAGGCTTCCATGTAAGCATGGCTAACACGAACGTACTTCTTCATGAAGATAGAAAGGTGCTTCCTAGACAATTTATTTTCTTGTCTTCCAGAACAGAAGTATAGAGATTGGAGGTGGGGGCTTCCTGCAAGATGCCATCCTCTAATTACTCCAACTATCAAAACTAAGATGACTCATTAAAATTGGATGAATACAGCTGGAAGGCTATTTCCTATCTTAATTCCATCTTAATTGTGAGAGCAAATCAATAAAACTTTGGCATCCCCTTTAATTCTGCTGCCTAATTCTCCAAATCAATAATATTAGAAAACTGCTCAGGAACACCGGTCATGAGCATATGCTTACCTTGAGTGCCTGCGTGGGCTGTCTGAACAAAGAAAGCTCCCATAAAGCAACCAGCTCCATTAAAGAGAGTTAAAAAATGCATGGAAATCCCTCTAATTCTTTCTGGCACAAGCCGGAATGAAAGTAAGGAACCTTAGAAAGGAAGCAGATACAGTTACAGGTTAAAAAAAAAAAAGAGTAAGTGATGGTAGAAGAGAGATAAGACAGAAAAAAATCCAAAGTGTCTCTAATAGGGACTTTCCATATTTTATACAGAGAATGTACTTGCTGCAGAAGGGCAGTCAGATGTGTTAGTATGTACCCTATTAACAAAGGATTATCTAAACTGTTTAAATGAATCTCCGTAACAAACCATCCCACATACAACTATCGATATTCCACAAGTACATAAAGATCTTTCACCCAGAGGGTTGCTTTCACCTTTTAAAACCTCAGGCACAGCAAGACCAGAGAAACACCACCACAGTCAGCAAGCATGGAGACAGCAGACGCGATATTTAACTGCAGGACAGCGGGACCTCCTATGTCAGAGCCAATGCGGCGCGGCCACTAGTAAATACTTCAAAAATCCAGAGCTCCACCTTAACCTGGACCGTTACCTTGCTTTAACTTAAGGCTGGACAATGCTCCTCTTCCCCAGAGAGCAACCCTCAGAGTCACTGGCTAATTTTTAAGACATTATTCCTCGCTTTCTTGCCAGAAGACTAACCAGAAGAAGCAACAGCTTTGGTGGTGAGAGGGAGCTGTAGCATGCCATTGTGGCATGGATGACTATAAATAATTCTACCACTCGTAATTTGGCTAAACTAGGTTACAGTAACAGTAAGTCTTTATGATAGCTGTTCTTTTTGAGTAACTTCTCCCGATTATCAAAACCTTTTGTTTCCTAATTTCACACATTGAGCCCTCATCCACACTTGTTCTCCAAGCCCCAGTGTCTCTGCTTTATTAGTGTTTGAATGACCTCCAGCTTGAGAAACTTGTCAGCAGAGCATCATATTTGGATGCTGAGTTGCCTGAAGCATCTCTGAATACAAATGAAACTTTGCAATCACCATCTTCCACCCTTTTTAATTTGGATGTCCAAATGAGAGCTTTGGAAGCATATTAAAGAAAAGAAAAAAATACCATGGGCAGTGTTTTTTCCTCATTCACAATAGGAACCAAAAGCCTGAGGGCAAGATAAAGCAGGTGAGCCTGGGACACCATCTGTAGATGCAACAGTACAGTCTGAAACATCGTTCAGTCAGTGTCCTAACTAATTTGAATCACTAAGAGCCTACAAAGTTTTTGGTTATTCCTCCCTTCTAAAAGCAGGGGTGCAAAACATGCATCTTGGCCAAATTCAGCTTGGGTAATTGCATCCTACTTACCTAAATTACCCCTGCTGTTTCAATTGCATACTCTGTTCCTCGCTTCTCCCACGGTGCTGCTGTGAACTATTAAACAGCTGCTGCATTTCACCCCGGAGACTATTGCGTTTCATCGGTGGGTGAAGTGATCCCCAATATATCCTTTAACTAACAGAGCTGTTTGTTACAAGGCTTCTCATTCCTAAGGGCTTTGAGACATGTTGATGGGCAGATGATATTCTTGCAGCACTTCAGCAAACACCGCAAATCTGCTAACCCTTTGTAGGGCAAAGCAGCTACAGTGCACCAGACGGCTTGGACACCGGCAGTGTAACACAGCTGCTGTGGCCAGCAGGCTGGCTTCCCATCACCAGCTATCTCATGCACTGTGGGGGCAAATGCCTGCTAATATTGTCCCATAGGATGGAGTTGTTTGGGGTCTTTTTTTGTGGTGGTATTTTTGGGGGTTTTTGGGCGTTTTGTGGTGTTTGGGGGTCTTTGTTTTGGTTTTTTTGTTGTTGGTTTTTTAAATCAGTGGGCTTTAAAAGAGTGATTTCCTAGTTTAAACCAAGCTGGGGTTACAAATTCAAGCTGTCAGAGGCCTGTCAGATCTTACATTCTAACACAGTGGAGGAGAGCAATTATTTTGTCATTGTTTTATTTTATTTTTTAAAGACTACCTCAGTGCTAGGGAAATCTTAAATGCTGATATTATTCTAAGAGATGCTCATGCCACCTGAAGCAGATGATTATATAAAACTCCTAACAACAAGATAATGAAATGTATTGTATAAACACAACTGTAAGTATCAGGACTCAAATGTAGATAAAGAGTTCAATATGCCAAATCAAGTTCCTCTAACCAAGCACTTCAGAAATGAGATATCTCCTCTCTTCCCTCTGATTACAAGTGTGAACATTTCTGTCTTCAACTTGGATCATGTACTCTCAGGTCAAGTAAATTATTATGATAATTGAATTTGACCTTCTGCATAACAAAGGCAGTAAAATGTCAGGAAAGGTGAAACAACTATTTAAGTGTCTAGGCTGTCATTACTATCCATGGAGATCCACTGAATGGTTCCTGAACAGCAATTCAGTTCAAATTGAAGTAGAAACATAGAGCTCAGTTCAGTAGCCTGAATACAGATGCCCAGTGTGCCTGAAATGCTCTAGTGCACCTTAGCCATCTGCATGGGGCTTTCCGATAAGGTGCAAGATCTACAGGAAAATCATGCTCTTCTCCAGCTGCAGCTGGAGGCCACACAGGTACCGTAAAAGAGCCTGCTTGCCCTGCGTGCAAGGCCTAGACACTCCATGACAAATGGTGCCAGACACCTATGTGTGTGAATGAAGGCCTGCATCCCGATTGACTACAGTAATAATGTACTATTTTAGGTACATACCTTTAGTTTTCTACATGCAAGTCTCAAAATCAGACTTAGTCCCATTTACCTGGGTTCTTGAATCACACCTCTAACTGCAGCTCTTAGCAAGATGCTTAATCTTTATTTAAATGGGGAAGACAACTTTTCTTCCTAAGAAATTCTAATCACAATCCTTTCAAAAGATTAAAAAAAAAAAAAGGATCTTTATTTCTTTTCTAAAGGCTAATGTCATCTTCCAGTCATTGGACTTCTGTTGTGTCCCAGCATGCTAGATTAAAAAGCCTTATTCTACCAGAAATATTCTTCTCATGCTTCTGCATGAGAAGACTGTAAGCAAGCCACCTCTTAACCTTTTTTTTTTGTTAAGCTAAACAGAGAAGGTCACAGTTTTCAGTTACACTTAGCCTGTAACCTAGAAACCACATTACCTGCCTAGAAACCTGTCTCAGTTAAGTACTTGAGAGCTATCGGATGAAGAGGTATTATGAAAGTGCTAAGTATTTAAAACTAGTGAAAATTACCTTTTTAGTGACAGACTGTGACCCACAGCTCTCAGTAGTCTTACAGTGTAAGAATGAAGCTGAGACACTGAAGTTATTTCCTGCTCTTAAATAAAAAATCTGAACATTTCTGGGGTTGTACTGGAACAATAGACACTCAACCTGTAGAATTAAATGCCTGCAGAGATCAGCTAGTCAATTACTTTACCTGTGTCTCTTTAAGTGAATGTTGATTAGATTATTTTTGTAATACTAACTTTTTTTTTTTAAGCTCTGCAAGGTTAAAACACTGGCAAGCACTCTGCGTGCTCCTCAGAAGAAAATAAACCTCAGGAATGTCACTGTAGATGTGGAATGGTAAATTATGGAAGGGAGAGAAGGTTCAGACTCACAATCAAGAGCATGTCTACATAATTTATGGATGGCAGGCGTGAGCTAAGCTCTGCCTGTGCTCTGCAAAACAGGAGTGTTTATCTCTGGCTCCATGCCACAAGCTAAGACACGATGCTCTGTGCAAGCATGTTCGCATGACTCCCAGTTAGAGCACAAAAATCTTGCATGTGCCTACAATATTCTCCAGGTTAGCCTGTCAGTTGAATTGTGTTACCCGCCTGCATATGCTCTGTGTCCATGAAAAACATGTAATAATTCTATTAGCTGGGGCCACAAATGACAAGGGTTAAGCTAAATTGCTTCAGCTTGCTTTGACTGTGGCCTAAAAAATGCCCATAGACCATAACCACAGCTCAGCTGTCATGTGCGTATTTGTTCTGTCTCAAGGAAATCATCACAGAAGAGTTCAGGTCAGAAGGGACCTCAGGAGCTCATCTGGTCCAGCCCCCACCTGAAGCAGGTTCAGCTTCAAGACCAGTCACGCATCCAAGCCCAGAGTCCCACCGCTCCAATCATCCCGCCCCGAACGGTGGGTTACGCACCCCGGGGACCTGAGTGGGCTGTGTCACCTTCCAGTTAATCTGGAACAACGTCATTGCTCACTGAGTTACAGCCAGAAAGACAAATTATGCTACTCTGCAGCAGGTAAAGGACAGATCTGCTCATTAAGCCCGTGGAAGAGAGCCAGGGATAAAATATCAGATGACAGTAATTATTTTTAGGAAGCTGATATAATTCTCTGCAAATCAGGACACTTTTAGCCTATTAGATTTTACTTACAGGAGGGAGTTACCAAAGCTTCAGCCACTCCAAGTAGGATATACTGAGGAGCTAAGTGGAAGCAAGGCATGGAGGAGACCAGGAGAACCTCCTCGGAAAGCATCTGCTCCACCTGAGGGAAGTGCTTTCGGTGTATTTCAGAGAAGCCAGCAACCATCACGGAAAGTGCAGCAGATAACTGACCTACAACTGGGTAAAGAGCAGAGAGAGCATTCACCAAGGTTGTAGTTACAGGATTATCATGTATTTAGAATGAAGCAGAGTCCCAGGAGATGCAAAAGAAGCTTCCCCTCTTCATCCTCCTCCCCAATACATCCTCTCTGAACAAAAACATGGTCAAAGAGTACTTGCTACACCATAAGCCTAACTAAATATATGGCAAAGGGACACCAGCTCAACACAGAAAGAATTCAGGGATGCAGAATAAATGAGAGAGGAAAAACTTTTCTGAAGAGCAAAGTTGCAAAGAATTTTTTTTTTTTTTTTTTTTTTTTTAAGATGAGGGGAGGTAAGAAAGGAGGAGAGAGAGAAAAGGCGGCAGCCCTTCCAGATATCACAAGAGATTGGGTGGGAATAAGGCTACCACACAGGAGAAATGCTCCTATTCAAGCAGCAATAAGATTCTGAAATATACACATACACCATATGCTTTACCCATTTGTTTTCTATACAAAAAGAAGTAGTGCAGGCAGTTGAAATACTGGATTTCTAAGGCTGCAGGCCATGGTAGATGGGAGAGAAAGATCAGCAGTGCATATCCACATCTCAGGAGATCAAACATTCCTACATTTTCCCCTTTCCCTCCACTATAGAGTTCTCCTGACCTATTTTTGACAGCTTGTTGCATAGTGCATTTGCTGGACTGTTTAACATTTTAGGATGAGATGAGCTGCATTACCAGAAGAGATAATCTCTAGCTTTCTACGTGTTTACACATAAGCTGTTGGACTACAGTTGCCTCCTGCATTCTTCAGTTGTCCTGAAGAAGTATCACTGCATGATCCATAAGATACTGGATCCATAATACATTTCGATATATTACTGCACACGCAATGCGTGGAGTCTTACTGCCTGCTTCAGTGGTAAGGCACAAGTACAAGTACTGGACCAGCACACAGGTTAGAAAAAAAACTCTATATGTTTAGCCTCATAATGCAAGAAAAAGCTTCTAAAACTCAGATGTATTTTAAATACCACACACTTCACCACACATTGCATAGAGGATACTATTTAAATGTATTATTTTATATTTCTTGATGTTGACAGTATGAAATGGTTGTAACCTCTCAGAAAACACAAAGAATGCGGTTTCCAAGTAAGTCTCCTGAACTTGAAACATTTATAGTTCTGATGTTTTGAGCTCCCATTGATTTTGACTAAGTTTGTGATTCCTCAGCATTTCTAAGCTATAATGTAAGTACAGGTGTGAGAATTTGGTTTCTTTTGACAGCTTTGGCTCAAATACCTGGACTGTGCACTGTTTTACCCATAAGAAACCTCATCTCACTTCATGACTGGAAATTGTTACATTTACTAGATTTGATGTCGACATTCAAAAGCTTTTGTTTCATTTTATATTTATAATATATATAGGTAAAGTTTGTCTCTTTGGGTGCCAGGACAGAAGAGGCAGAAAACTCATATAGCTAAGTGGCCTTAGCCTTGTTATTTTTTTGCATGCATCTCTGTCTTCTCTCAGCAAACTCTCACACCTTTCCACCAGCAGAGTTTTCCTGCTTTTTCAGAACTTTAAATACCCTGTCCCCCACCTAACCTGAGGCCTGGAAGCTGTTTTGCTGTTAAGGCCCCTCTAGTGGTTAATAAGAGCATCAATGAGTTATTGCTTGAAAATTGATGACGAGAGGGAATTCAACAGCATTTTCTAGCCAACGCACCTTATCAAGGCCAGGTATAAAGCCCTCAAGGAGCTTCTTGTAATCTATGAAAGCAAGAGTTCTCCTAGTGAAAAATTATGTTAGTACTAAAGAAACCTCAAGCAGTTCGATATTACTACACAGTGCTATATTTTAAGCATTTTCCTTGCTAAAAGCCAAAACATTTCAGAAAAAGTAACCTCTGAATGCCCAACAATTGTAATATTTCTTTTAAGACATTATATGGCAGAGGAAGAAACTGAGAGCTGTGGAGACCTGGTTTTCCCCCTACCTCTTCTCCCTTTAGTCCTCTTTAAAACAAACAGTTTGGAATGACCATCTGATGCTTTGGTTTTACAGGAGAACAGGCTGTTTTAGGAACACTGGGGGTTGATTCTAGGACAAGGATGTTTATATTATCTGGAGACTAAAGTTGTATTGGACCTTTGTGAATACCTAATCTCATATCCTGAGTAAAACAGGTCAAAGAGCTTTCCGGAAATGAATACTTGTTCAAACTAGACCATCTTTTAGGGAGAAATGGTCATCATCAAGTCCTAAATCACCTAAATCATCTCCACCACTGGACTGGAGGCTTGCTTTTGTGTACTGTACGGAGAGCTATTCCCCACATCACTCTTGTATGGAGTAAATCCAAGGCTTAAGACATTTCAGTATAATCAGGCATTAAGAATATTAGAGCAAGAACTTCTATGGCTCAGGTACTTCAGCTAGAGCCTCTTGCCTGTAGCTGATGGACAACTACCCAGCAGACACACACCTTCAGTTCTCTGCTGAATCTTCTAATTGACTAAATCAAGTAGCATAAAATACATTAAAAAAAACCCAAAACAACTATGAAATTGGAAAAACTCTAAATTTACCAAATACTCATGTTTTTCATAAAGATTCTCAATATATTTTGGACACAACCTAAATTCACTTTAAGATTTTAACATTTTTTAGATCATACCTAATCTACAAATAAACCAACAACTATAGAGAAAGTAACAGAGATTACAGTTTTCATGTAGATCCTTATTACAGAGCAATCAGATATTTCAGTTCAACATTGGCTGCATGGCTCGTCCTTGAAAACTGTTATTCTTAACATACTGAAAATTTCCAGAAAACTATTTAAATTTCTTCCTCTTACAAGACTTGAATTAAAATATAGTTATAGGCTGGCTTAACACCAACAGTCTATTTATACTTTCAATTTTGTCCCTGAAAATAATTGTGAACCTAATTAACTGTTGGCAAAAATATTGGCACTCAGAGGTCTACCATATTTGCAGGTGCAGTCATATACATGGATATCCAAAGCCATCGCCTGTACTCACAGATATTTTTATGCCTCAGGTAATTTATCACCCCTAACAGGAGGCTATTTTAATAAATGAAGCTATTAAGAATAAACCACTGCATATATTCTACTGCTGTTCAACATAACAGGATAGAACATTAATACTAACTTGAAATTTCCATGGTTTTAAGGAAAATTATTATCTGAATGTGCTTTTTGTGTTTTAATGCAGATGTTATTTTAAAAACTAGGGTAATTGCAACCTGCTGCGTTATATGCATCTGGTTTGTATAAAACTTAATAACACTCTTAATTAGGCTAATTTAGTCAGATTAATACCTCTGTGTGTGTCAGTACTCACTGTGCTGCTTGCATTGGGGCACTGAATTAATAGTAGCACACTGAGAAAATAGTCGTTTATAAATATTTTTGTCTGAGGTTTGTAATGCAGGCTGGAAGATAAAAAAATGTAGGAAGTTTAATGATAGTATCTACAAAAGGGAATAGTTTTAAGTGAACACAGAATGGAAGCTGATTTTCTGGTCATTTTCTGTAGCTGATATCAGAAGAGGGTTGCAGAGGATCCCTCCAGATCCAAGAACGTAAGAGGTTTAGGGGTAGGGGGTAATTAAAACAAACAATCAAAGCACACACACACACAAAACGACAAAACCAAAAAACCCCCCAAACCCACAAAAAAACAACATCGGAAGGAGGTTCAACCCCTACTAAAGCCATCATTACTTCTAGGCTATGAATTTCTCTGAAATGAGTGCCAATCTGCAAGCCTGAGTTTACAACACTTACTGTTGAAAACGTTGGGACTCACAACAGAGATGACTTCTTTGTATCACTTCTGTGAGAAAGAGATAATACTTCACCTCTGTAGATGCCTCTTTGCTTTACTTTAAGTGAGTGTACAGTAAGGTATGTTGCAGTTTAGGATTTTAATAAATAAAATTACTAAACACCTGGACCATTATCCCATACTACATATTCAAATGAAAATTCTAGTACTAGAGAGGAAAGCTGTACCTCTCCATGTGTACCTTCCACCTGTGAAATGCTCAGCCTGCTCAATGGGAACAGCAGTACAGCTATACGCATCCATTTGTTTTATGTAGTTGTCTACATGTTTTCTTTTGCTCTACAGTTCTAGAAACACCTATTGCAGACATAGACTTAGACTAGATACTTTTAGTTCACTTGGGACGAAACTGGAATAAACTGTACTAGCAATAATACAATTTCACTCTTATAAGCTGCAGTACTAATGTTGATGCAGTTATAGCATAAAAATGTAATAAAAACAAAGCCTTTATTCATAACCTAATTATTTAAATCCAAACTCATAGTTTTGAGCGACAGAACATTTCTCCAGTATCAGAGAGCAATTGAAGGACTCTCCTATTGCCAAAAAAGACTTCCAAAGTAAATTAACTTTCCAAAAGTTAATGGATAAACAAATGTATAGAAGAGAACCAAGTCAGAGTAAGTCTCAAGCCTAAATGGTTAGTACCGTTTCTCTCACCAGTTCCCTTGGATGACTCCTAGTTATTTGTGAGTGTGTCTCAAAAATTTTTATTTGTCAGAAGAGCCTCAATCTCTGTCCTAAACAAAAGCTATCAATTTTTTCTTTATATCTAGTGTGTTTTTTCAGGACTGTCTTTTCATCAACTCCTTTGAAACATATTCACCTCAGAGTCATCCCAAAACAAGTCCATCTTAATATTTATAGCCAGAAGTAATTGTATAGGATCATCCATCACCTACTGTAGTTTCTCTTTCAAAACCAGAATACATATCAAAACTGTATAAACATATGTACTTTATACATACCAATGTATATTGTTGGAGAATGCCCAGTGCCTTTGGAACTAAAGAGACACAAGTTAATGCATTCCAAAATAGGAACAAGAATCAGTAGTGGCACAATGCTTATCACATTCATTGCTGCAACTGGCAAGACAAATCCACTGAAGTTCAAGTTGGAATTCATGGTTTGAAGATAATATCCTGAAGGAATCTGTATTGAAGAATAAAACCCCACTCCATTAGTACACCAGTTACCTTTCATGGATAAGATTTTGTTTTACTATATTTGGAAACTTCTCCAACTCTTTTCCTTCTGAAGAAATCACTGTAAACCAAATACCTGCTGGCCAAAAGGAATGACCATTCATGATGAAAGCCTTCCAGATGGTGACATTCTTGTTCTCTGCCAGAATGCAACATTTTCCTTCTACTTCATTTGCTCCTCAGTTTAACAAATCTAAGCAGTGGCCCATTACTTTATTCGATCATTCCTAGCTAGAGCTATCAGCCAATATACTCAATTGTTCTGCTTAATACTTTAGTCACTACTTCTTCATAGACAGTGCTTAACAGAACAGAATTTTAGAATAGCAAGATGCAGTTATTTTGAATTTCCGATTGTACACTCAAGGTGGGAGTAATTTTTAAGACACTCTTGCCAGCACACGGCTTTAAAAGCTACAGGGAAGGAAGATTTGGCCACAGTCTTAGAATCAGTTTAGTGTGACTCACAGCCATAGCAGCTATATAAAGGACTTCCTTTTACTTCTGGGAATTGAAAACAGAAGAAAACAAATAATCAGATGAGCAACCCACCAATGACAATCATCAGTGTATTAAATCAAGTAGATTTGTAAGACTGTCTCTCACTTCAAGAGCAAATAATTTCTCCTGCTTGTGTGAGGCTCTACAGAAGATCCGTTGAGTTTATTTAAAAACAAAACAACCAACCAAACCCAAACAAACCACAATGGCTTCTACCAACAGATTTTTCAGGGTGGGTTTTTTTTTGTGTGTGTGATTATTTGTTTGTTTTTGGGTTTTTTTGATTTTTTTTTTTAAGATGCTTGATTAACTAAGCATTGCAATTTCATGTGCAGCTGGGAGTTATAATCCACTCCATTTTACAGACTGATGGGAAAGGAAAGAGAGGTAACTCGAGCAATTCACAGATTACAGTCATGACAGAGCTACAAAGAAACCATGTAGAACTGGTTTCTTTACTTCTGTTTTTAGAGAGTTCTGGATTCCTGAAGTATTCTGCATGGCTCTTCAACATGACTGGCAATGCCAAATCCAGGTATAATACTACTGCTTTATAGCTGTCTGAAAATTAATGTATAGTTAGTAACTGAGCTCTAGGGTTTCTCATCAATGGTTATAGTCAACCCTACTCACTAGGAGTCTGTTCAGTGCTAAAGAATTACTCAAATGCTAGCTCTTAATAAAAATATTTTTTACCTACATTCCACCTCCAAAAGAAGATACAAATTGTAAAAGGGTGAATAAATGGCAACAGAACTATGAAAAAATCAGAACTGAGACAAATTTTGTTGGTTCCTTCTTTCTACTGCCTATTGCAAATCAGAATTGACTTCTTAATAGGAATTAAAATATCATCAACATGAATCACAGGCACTGAAAGATGTTAACTTAATAATATGGAGAAAATACCGTTAATCTTTACAAAAAAGATACTGACTTATTGCCTAGTCTAAGAAAGAGCCTTAAACTTATTGGGATTTCTGCCAAAGGAATAAAAGTCTTCTGTTTCAGCAGCACAAGTACTTTTTTCTAGATATATACCTGATTATTACAAGTCCAATTAACAATATCTGGTTCATTTCCATCTGGTCATTAATGCATAGGCTCGGCCATATGTGTGCATTTGTTGGTTTAGGGTGGGGGGTTTGTGTTTGCTTGGATTTTTTGTGCTTTTGGGGGGACGGGGAGGGAAGAGGAGAAAGAATGAAGCAGATGGATGGGAATGTAGAATGATGGCAAGAGGGAGTGTCAATAAAGCATTATACAGTACATATTTGTAAGAATTTCCTTAAGCAGCATTTTAACACCAATAAGGAAAAATTAATTTCCAAGCCAGCTCATAAATTTGCTATGCCAGTTGCCAAGGGGTAAGCTACCTCAAACTCCTGCTTAGCCAGGATCATCCAGACAGAAATGAATCTGAAGGAATCATGTCAGCTTAAGTAGCTTCTTGACACATTTACATTTATATGACATACACACACTCAGAAGCGGAAAGAACCATGTAGCCTGATAGAGAGGCTGTGAAAGGACTGTTTCTTTCCACAAATGGAAAATCACCCATTTCCAGTGTAGGTACACTACCCACATAATCCCGCCAAAACAGTAGGAGCAATATGCAACCAAAAGAGCAAATAAAGATTTTCTAAAGATTTTCTCCCAAAAATGTAAGTGAACATTTAAGAAATTGGAAAATCAGATTTTTTCAAAAGAATGCTGAGCCTGAGTCTCTGATAACTGTAACATGGCAGTGTGAGGAACATGGGACTCTTAACACTAGATGTTTCAGCCAGTAAGGGTTCAGAGAAATAAGTAGGAAGCAGTCACACAAGCTCCTTCACGAGTCTTGATAAAGTTGATTTTACTTATTTGATGAAAAGAGAGGATGTAACAAGGTATATTCTCAGGTAACAAACTACTCTGCAAGGTTGCTCTGCTAGTAAGGCAACAGTTAAAAAAACGCATATCTAGAAACATAGTAGTAAACACGTCAGTATTTTTCAAGATTTTTGTTTAAAAGCTGTGTACCCACCTGCATAATACACGTTCTGTATAGAATTTGGAAAGCAAACAACGGGAAGAGCCTGGCAAGAGACTTTGTGCTTTCCACCTGAGTCTCACTGTACTGACCACCATAGTTTTCCTTGGCGTGATCTAGCCAGTTTGTCATGCCTCCGCTAAAGTAGCGATATCGCACGCAGCACATTTTCAGTGCACTAGCAATTACCCCAAAAGTCGTCAGCAGGGAACTGTCTGCAAACAATCAGAGACATTGGTATGCTTTTACATGCTGCCAAAACAAACAAGACAAGACAAATCACTTTGGGAGGGAAAATACAACCTGATATATTCACCTTTATTGTCTTTTTGGGGAGGGGGAAGGCAATAACAGTCTGGATTTGTTCCAAAACATTCCTTTTTGGAAGCCAGTTGGTTCACAACCTAATTGTTACAAAAGGAATCCAGCCCAACATCCACAGAGAAAAGTGCCTTTTGCTACCAGTTATTTAACACACCACAATTTGTTGCTGTGGTTGAAGCAGGCAAAGTACTACTTTGCTTTGCTTTTGCTTTCTATTGATTGAATGAGGTTAGTTTTTAATTCAAGACAGTAATGAAATATCGCATATCTGCTGAAGCCCAGCAAGGAAGGGTAGTAGTGAAGTGAAAAGGAAAAGGAGCTCAGAAGAGGGCTGATGAGATAAGAGAATTTTCATGGATGCATTTCAAAGCCAGAAATATTATCTCAGGACTTCCAGGTAGCATCTGGTGGGACAGAAGTTCCCAGTCTAGTATTTGGCATGTTAAAACTTGACCATTGGTTACTAGGTTCAGGAATTGCTAACTTGGTTGTCAGACTCAGAGGCAATGGAACTAAAACAAGGATAAAACTGTTAGCTTCAGGCTTAGGAACACAGATTAATTTACCTTTGGTAAGTTGCTGATCCACACAAACAGGGGTTACAGCACTTCTCTGCTTTTCTGAGAGTGTTGAAGCACTACAATAACTGGGGTATCTATAAATAAATACTTTCCAAAAGCTACAGTGAACTAAGAAGATGGGAGAGGGAAAGATGTCTCCCTACTATCTCTGGTATGGAAATTATTTTCTAGAAATATCCATTGACACCTACTGGAAGCACTTGCTCTAGAGTACTAAGAAAGGGAATTTTATTAGATAACTAACGTTTAAAATTCTGTTTAGCATTAACCTGTAGACTGTTGGCACTGTTGAATAAGATCTGAAAGAGAGAGCATATCAAAGCTTGCAAACACAGAGAGTTGGTACTGTTTTTATTGTTCTGTATGACTGTACTAGGCAGGTGTTCTTACCACTCATTGTAAGTGACGTTTAAGTTTAGGATCTAGACTATTTCAAGACCAAATCAGAAAACTAAAAGAAAAATATGCAGACTTCCAGAGTAACTTGACTAAGAAGCTAACCAGAGAACAAGTGGGACTTGGGGCTCTTGTCAAAGCAGAGTTATTTTCTGAAGTAAAAAAAGATAGCAGAAAACTCAGTATCAGCTCAACTCATTGGCAGAGCTAGTAATTACATGTTTTAGGTCAGAGAAGTGATAATCTTTTGCTTTGCCATACACTAGAGGTTGGACATTCACAAAGAATGAATTAAAAGCAGTAAAGTGGTGTTATTACTGTTCTACAAGGGTTTGAACCCAGTCAGTGTTGAAATCAGAAGATGCGCAGAGTACCTCATGACAAGACTAGAAGGCAGCTAAAACAGAGTGACAACATGGCTGTGTCCTGGTTTATCTGACCTAGTCTTGAAGGTAGGCAGGGCCATCTCCTTTCATTTGGAACAGAAGATGTTGAGCAGACTCTTCTTTCTTACTATTGTTGAAAAAAAGACTAAAATGGACAACAAATCCTGACAAATACTAATGGATCAGCTGAAGCCCTCTTTAATGTAATTTCCACCAACTACCTAGGAAACATTATTTTGTATGAGGCAAAACAGACAACTATATTATTTATACTATATTGTGTTTCTCAGCATGGAATTCCAGCAGATTATAAGATCTAGTAAACTGGGAAGATAAAGCTGCTTGAAGTTGTAGTTCCAAAATCAACTTGAATGACAAACAGACCTAATCAATATCAAGAGGATTTTGCCAATGATGTAGTTAGAATAAGTGTCTCACCCTTTCTTTAAAAGAAAACAAGTAAACCCCACAGAACTTCATAGTGGTGAATTATTGAGATTACAAATCTGATCAGCTAGCAAGAGGCATGTTTAAAAGCATAAATATTTATACCAGTACACATTGTGTAGATCAACATCATATACTCTATACTTGTATTTCTAATGTTTTCTTAAAAAAAGTAAAATCTATCTATATAGATATTAAACTGCAACTTCCAGAAGGCAATTTCCCTTCTCCTTTATACTTCAGTCCTTGGCTGTAATGTTCTGCTACTTTGACCTTGATCTAATCATGAATATCTATGCTACTTAATTACAATAAAAAGCCTACATTGCACCCTAGATGGTAGATAGACATTTTTTCCTCATCTCTGGTCACCTGCCAGTCCTCAAAATTATAGCAGTGGGAAGAAATGCAAATTAAGTCCATGCTTGACAGCTAAACATAATTGAATGCATGATCCGTATTTGAAGAGTTATCTTAAAATAAAAAAAAAGCAGCATATATAAAAATCATGTAAGGTCACCTATGGATTTGAATTACACTTCTGAAGAATTTCCCATTTCATCATCTCACTGGAAGGTACAAGGTATATTATCTTTTCTTTTGACCAAGGAGATAAAAAACTTTGCAGATATTACTGTAGAGATTGCCATTCTGCAAAGACTTGGAAAATATATGATAAATCAAACAACACTCAAAGGGAAAAACATTTGATTAAAAAAAATTCTTTAGTTTTGTTGATGGCCAAGATAGACATAATCCACAAATTTATGTTATTCCACTTAGAATTAAACTAGTTAGATGATAAACTACAGATTTAGTCCATATGAAATGGTCCAGCTCAGGGGTGGATACTAATGAAACTTTTTACCTTCTCAGGTTGTAAAACCTGTAGTGAGCCCCAGTGAGGCAGACAGCTAGCTTCTTAGCGAGAGAATGGTGGCTAATTTGATGCTAGTCTTTGCAGGCCTCAGTTGCATATCATCATGACCTTTTTGGAGCATTGTGGAGGGGACGCATTTCTTTGGCTCTACTTGTTTTGAAAAAACCTCTCTAGTGACATCCTCACTATGATATTCCCAGGCACTTGATTTATGCATTCATTCCCTCACTCCTAATAAGTTTTTGCTTAGATTATATTTATAACAAAAAGACTGAAATAACAACTTGCTTTCAGTTTCTGGGTTTTATTGAAAAAAAGAATAGCAAGGTTTGGGCACTTACACCCTTATTCAAGTCACCTAGGCTCCACTGACATTTCTGTGCTTGGTCAGTGGTGAGGGGTAGTTGCCATCAATGGATTTTGAAGAGCTCATGTACTAACTAGTGAGGTCACAGAAGTGTAAGAACTTCTTCTGTTTTAAAATATCTCCACAGTCAGCACAGTCAGGAACTATTTAGAGTTATTCAGTATTTCTAGTTATTTTCAAATGTGTAAAAACACTTGATGTTGTATAAGCAAGCACATTGAAATAACAGTAAGCATCAGACATTCTGCAAGATAAAGGCATTATATAACAACTTCGCTACTAGTGCATATTCCTGTTTAGCCGACTAGCCACACTGCTTGGCTGCTGAGGTGAAAGTTCAGGCAAAGCAATGGAGCACACTTAAGAGAGAAAACACAAGTGTGCTTGGTGCCTTAGCACAGGTCAGTCTGCTTCAACTGACCAAAACACATTGGGCATAGGTTGAACCAAACATGATAAAATAAAATCCACCAGCAGCATGCATATGATACCTCTTTCTGCACAAGCAAATGCTTCAACACGGCTTGACGTGACAGAAAATGTACATAAGTTTACCAGACTGCTTTCCACTTTTTCAGCTTATCCAGAATCACCAGGTCTATGTTTACAGAGGATGGATATTGCCTCTTACACATAGACCTTGTAGAGCTAAAACTCAAGTATCTCCAACCAAACAGGGCAGTGTTGTGGAAGAACTTGTTTACATATGCAAGTTGGTCTCTTCTGTGAAAATAATCTCTAAAGATATTTCCCAAGATATAGTTGCCTCTTACCTGTTTTGGGTTTGTAAATCATTTCACCACGCACCATGTGAATTGTGATCATAGCCATAAGCACGGACACAAAGGGGATAAGAAAACCAAGGTTCCTGGCCACAGACTGCTGGATATAAGAAATGCTGACAAAGACAACTGCTGAATTTAAGTTAATCAGCCAATAAAACCTAGTACACACAGACAAAAGAGAGAAGAGTGGAGAGACTGAATAATATAAGGTCTTTACAGAAGATTAAAACATTACATTAAAGGCATGGTAAGTATAGTAAGCATAGACAGCATCGGTACCATGCACACATTGACACAGCAATTAACATCAAACTTCACTTGGATGTCTCAGCTCCAAGAGGTTTATGATTAAAGTAACTGTACCAAGGCAGTAGAGCTGAACAAATTATCAATCTAGTACTGGAAATATTCTTGTGGATCAGACTAATTAAATGCATCAACATTTACCATTTACACATTTAATATCTGAACACATAAGTTTTGTGTATGCAGTATCATTAAATCACATACTTTAAGCTTAAGAGATAAATGTCTTAATGCCACCATCCCTTGTTTAAGAAATACTAGAATTTGATTTCTCAGAAGGGATGACTTTACCATTAGTTGCAAGGCTCAGCTTGAATTTTTGTTGGCTTCTGGAAACATCTTGATAAAGAGGTTCCCCAACATAATTTGCTCTGAGACTGCCTTTGGCAGTAGAGGTGCTTCCCAAGTAAGTGCTAAGCCCTTCCTATGCACAGAAGATATTCAAATGAAAATCGCATATTCTTGGAAGCAGATGGCATACCACTAGTGATGGGCCTACTGCAGTTTGGAACCCCTGACAATAGCACAATAAATATGCTTTAAGGAATTACAAGGATAGCAAAAGGCAACCCCAAAAAGTAAAAAAATGCCAAACCAATGCACTTCCCTGATAGGATGCAAAAGGATAACTACTTACTTTCTTTATCCTCGCAAACATGTTTATATCTGCACAGTTAGGAGTATATTGTCACCACACTTTTTTCCTTGGATTCTGACTCCTACATAACACATTAAATCATGAGTTCTTATAAATTCTGCTTTTTCAAGAAGTTAGTTAACTGTATAGCCATTTATTCAAGTGAAACAAAATGTACTGCTTATTCTTCTATTGCATAGCCCTCTTCTCACAACATGACTGACCAATTTTTACTCTACCATTCACAATTACAAGTGTTTCAGTTATAACTCCTCTAAGTTCTTTTAAATTCTAAGGTGCTCTCCTTACACTGTTTTTCAGGCCACTTGTGTTGTCTTTTGCTTTCAGCAGAGCTTTAACCAAGGTTTCCCTTAAAACATAACTCTCACACAAAACAGGAGTTGAGGCTACAGAGCAGCCTCGATGAATATTCAGCATCTCAGAGTAGAAGGATCAGATTTAGGGAGGACCTGCTTTGTGGAGTCACAGTTTCCAAAAATACAAGGATCAGTATGGTACTTCATTTGAAGAGTCAGAGTCAGTCATTCAGCAATTTTTGCTTCAGATTTGACTCTGGCTTGCAGACTTAGCCTTTGAAATTTTAAGTTAAGAATTTTAACTTTGACTAAACTTTCAAGTTCCAAGTTGGCTTTGAAGACACCTGTATTTTAAACAAAGAAGAGGGATTAATAATGGAGTAGTACTACCTCAATATATCACAGATTACATTTTGTAAGCACCGGCAAGAGGAGATTCCTTCACCTTTGCTGGAACCTTAGCAAAATGGTTTCATTTAAAGGTGAAATATACATTGATACATAATTATACAGCTTAATACATATTGCTTGAGGAAGCAAAGCTTGCTTTCTTGTCTGGTGCCACTTCTGCCTCATGTATGCTATTTGGACTTGAGTATTTATGTCTCCTAATTCATCTAGAATTACCTTCTCAACAATAAAAGAAAAATCTTAACATGTTGTAGAAGAGCAGTTACCCCTCAACAATCCAAATCCCAAACTTTCCAGCTTGATCCCTCCTTAACTGCAAATGAGCGGGTAGGGCAGGAGTGAGGTATCTGCCTACCATTGCAGCTCCCTGTATCAGCAATCACAGCAAGATGTTTTGAGCTGAAAATCCTAAGAGGGGGTTGCAAGTCTCTCTTGACACCTAGGAGACTTCCTTAACCCCATTTCATTAATTTAAAATGACTTCTAGGTGGCCTGCCATAATTGCCAAGAAAAAACACAGTCATATTGCAAGTTACAGTATTGAAGTGCCTGCTGTACTCCTTCCACTTGTTCTGACATTGCCCATTACATCTCATCTAGCTAGTGCCAAGAAAGCAAAACCTTTATCATGTCAGAAGCATGGACCTTGATAATGCTACTCAGGTCTGTTCAGTTACAAAGACAACACTCTCTCACCCTGCTAAGGGATGGGAGATGACCACAGGATGCCTACTGCTGCAGTCATCTGCAGCAGTAGGCATGGGAACATGCTTATGCAGCTTGCCTCACAGGACCCAGGGCAAGTGGCAGGAGAAAAATGACGTACTCCATCAGGGCAAACTCAGTGCTGCCGAGAGCCACACAACAGCAGCTCTCCTGGAACCAGCAAGGACATGCACAGCAGTAAGCTCTCCTGCTTCACACATTTCTCTGAAGTCACACCAAAACATGTCTGAGGTTCCAAAGCAATTACTGTTTGGATATTTTAATATCCAAATATCCAATTAATTTCCTTTAAGTAATTTACTTTTTCAGATGATACTTATCAGAATCATGGGCTTTTCCCCTCTGCTGAAAGCAGTCTCTAGGCACTTTGGAATTCTGTTATTCTGTGATGACGGTATAGTTGGAAGGATTTTGTACATAGACATGTTGACCCCTGTTCGACTAAAGCTTTTTAAAAAAATACAGTTACACAACTGGTTCAGCTAGAACTTATGTAGAATTTTTGAAATGATTCCTAACTGACAATTTTTAAGTTGGATGTTTCAGTGGCTGTTTTCCAAACTTTCTGAAGAAGTGTGCCTGGGCTACCTGAAGTCCTGACAGTCTTCATGACTCTATGACTGTTTCACTGAAAGTAGGAACCTCCAAAGAAAACCCCTGAGTACAGGAGAGTGCTTTTGGTTTTCACCACTGTATAGCAAAGTACTGTAAGACTGAAATGTAAAGCTCCTGTCCTCTTGCAGAAATGAGAAGAAAAAAACAAACCAACGTGTTTTCACAGTCCCTGTGGACCAAACAAGAAAGATAAACTAACCTCAATGCACACATCAGAATTTTGGGATTTGCTCACACCATACTGACAGCAGCAGATCAGAACCCACACAAACAGAAACACATCTTGCTAGCTCTCTACCACAGCTATCTAATATTGCAATATTTGGACTTGCATTACATAAAGTGTCTCAGAGATCCCAGTAGGGCACAGCTGAATTAGTTAACTATGTCAAACTGAATATCATGTCCAACTTCACAGGGAACAGCTCGTTCCTGGAGCTTCAGCACTCTGAGGTCTCCTCACAATGAGAGCCAAATGCCAGCTTCGGAGGTTCATTTCAAGAATGCAGTCCAGATACAAACCTAAATGTTGTTGTGGCACGCCCATAAAAACCTAATAAACTTGTTATAGCATTTTACAGAAATGTACTCATTGTGATTTTAAAGAAGTCACAGCCACGTGACTTCTTATTTAGAAGTATTGTTTATGTTTATACAGTGTTCAAAAAGTTTGTACTTAGTGTAATAATTGAGATGAACCTGCTGAATGAAACAACCTGAGATCACATGAAATATATGAAAATATTCTAAAATTGACCTTTTGTCACTTTTTGAATTAATTTTGAAGACTTAGTAGATTTCTGATCACTTGACATATTATTTGCTTTTATTTTTTAAGCATGCCTAGTTCTCACAATTTAAGTTTTGATTTATCCAAACTGAGACCCAGATATTCCATGTATGGACCAGTATCCAAGTATATATGTTTCTGTACTATAGCTTTGTAGGAGGAGGTACATTTTTTCAGAATCACTATGGAGTTCTCTGCAAAAACAAAGTGGGGAGAAAAAAAACCCAAAGGGGGAGAAAAACATTTTTAAAAGTCAAAATAAAGTGTGTCCAGGATAACAGCAGAAACTGATCTGCAGTATAGGGAAAGAAAAATTACGAAGGGGGAAGAGAGAGAAGGGGGAAGAGAGAGAAGGGGGAAGAGAGAGAAGGGGGAATCTTCTTCAAGGAATAAATTAGACAACAGGTAATTACAAGGTCTTTTAACCCAATCTTTAACCCAATAATTCTGATTGTTTACATAGAACTTGGCTAAGAACACAGACTCTCACTCACCAAGAGTATGCAACCATCTCATTTTATATTATTTTAAAATTCAAACCTTGAATTTTACCAAAAAGCACCTTGGTAGGTGCTTGTCACCTACCAAGAGAAAAGGATTATATTCTGAGAGGTTTTAATGAGATTAAGAATGCTAAGAATGAAGCCCCCATTTTTTAAATCTTGAGATTGCAATCAAATAACCCCTCGTTGGATGCCACTGCAAAAATTATTAAATTTTTTTTAATCGCACATGTGCTTTTCTTGATACTTCCGAAGTCCCAAGAACTGACCCATTTGGATTCCCCCCAAGGAACTTTTTATTCGTATAATGTCTCCTTTGTAATCAACAGTGAGAAATGTCACTTTGATTAAACACAATTCTGAATGGCTAAGACCACAGTACAATAAATTCTCCAGAGCTATCTTTCAGAACAACTGATTGCTCTCCAGTCTTAATCCCCCAGAGTCTTATTTAATCAAAATGATGTTGCTAATTAAGGATTAAAACTAAGAATAGAGTAAAAAGGCAGGATTTTTTTTTCTTCTTTCCTATGCGCAGGTCAAGGAGGCAGAATCTGCTCTAAGGAACTAAACAGTCTCATCCACCTTTGCTAAAGCTGCCTTATTCATTGAAGTTTGGATTCAATTCAAAACTCTTTGATATAAACATAATTGGAGGAAAAAAGACTAGCCAGGAAAGCCATTTCCAAAGAAAGAGAGAGCTGATTCACTAAGATCTTCATTGATTCTTCAGCACTGCATTGTCAATATGCAAATGTGCTCAGTTTTAATTTTAATAACTGTGCATGTACAGGGAAAAAAAAGAGAGAAGAGGGCAGTTTAGTACTTATTTCACCCTGCCTCAAAGCAGGAATCTGGAGGTTCCCACTGTAACTTCTTTGATCCTTACTCGACAGTTTAACCAGAAGGTACAGGTGAATTTACGTAGCACTCCACTCTGTACAGTGCTACAGAAGCGGTAAATGAAGGCAAACATATCATAAAAAATGACCTCTCTGACACACTGAGAGACACAAATAGTTAATATGAACAAATATGGAATTTTAAGACCCATTTTAGGAGCAATTTCTACTCAAAGTTTTCTTAAAAACTTTAAAATATTCAAACCGATACACAAGTGTCAAGTGTTTTATCTGATGCCAAAACTTCACAGCAACAGAGCTGAAACAATACAGCAGATCCCTACCACTGAGCTTAGCAGTTAGAGACTACTAGCAATCCCTAGTTTCAACAAATTAGCAGACTCTAATGCTGCCTGTCATTGCTAAATATTTACTCTGATGTAAGTTCTAATATATCATTAAATTTTGCCACTGTTAGTTAGGGAGTAACAGCAAAATATCCTAAAGAGATAGCCACGCTAAAGGTAGAAAACCAAATGGAATATGTTGTTCTAACAGCAACTAGGCTATCAAGTCTATGAGCATTTGGGCAAATCAGTTCATACTAATTCTGACTGAAGACTTCTGTAGGAGGCCAAAATAGATTATCACCTACTGGTCCTAGCAAAAGGAAAAATTTAGGAGAAGTTTTTACAGAAATTCTTGGAAAGTCTTCCAAAATCTAAATGTTTTGCAGTTAAAAACAAAACATGACACCCACCATTTGTGGAATCTGCCTTGTAAGTCAGCAGTGAATTTCAAGGCAATGCTCTATCATTCCCAATAGATATTTAGCTGACATTAAGTTACTAACCAGTTGAAAAAAGAAAGAAGTTCCTTCGGTCCACAGTCCTCAAGGTTGTATGCACTTAACGGACAAACTATAGCTCTTATGCCTCCTATTCCCAGACTAGCTGTGAGTAGTGCAAAGTAGAATACTATTTTCTGCTCCCTTTTGGTTAGCGTATGAAGAATATGTCGTCTGTCAATGTAAATATCTTCAAAGGGGAATGCCACAACAGGTAATAGGGCTGTGCCTGGAAATGGAAAGAAAGTTGTCATTTGAAATGGATTAGAATCAGACTGATGAATAAGCTTTTTTTTTAAGCATTTATGTTGAAAAGACAGATGAAAAAAAAATCAAAGATACACAACAGAGGAGGGCAAAGAGGGAGAGTCTTAATTCTGTAGAGAGGCAGAACCTTTTTGGAAGTTGCTATATATAGTAAAGCAAGACCACTAAGGGCCTCCAAGAGAGCAACCTTCCTCTGAAATGCTTGTAGGGATTCAGGTTCTTCAATCAACTGAAGAGTTCACTCTGGAAACACAGCTCCTCTCACTGCCCTTCCCCATTGCCTGCGCATAGAGGGCAGTAGCTCTCCACTTGCCAGAGGGCACCAGTTAAAACACGTAACTTCACCTAATGAACGACTGATCAACAACAAAAAAACCCCAAACCACCCCATGGTGGAGCGTAGCCTTTTTTGCATCTTCTCTAAACCCCAGAATTGTAATGAGAATCATAATTTAATAAATAAATTCTCAAAACTTTTGTGGAAATTTTTTTTTTTCTGCTGCAGCTTCATGGAAAATACATGCAGAAACTTTACCTATAGAATTACTGCCATGAATTGCATTTACCACCTCTATTCTGCAAAGCAAGTCTTTCAGATTTAATCAGCTACAGATTCTACAAGTTATAGTTGGAGACTAAACTGAAAATATATTGATGTGTCAACAAAACCAACATTAGCCATGACTAAGACTACGACTGTGCATCAAACCCTAATACGTCAGGAATGTTTAATGATCTATCTCAAAAAAAAAAGTTCTGGTTAAAACAATACCCAAATACATAAAATTCTGTTTGTGTCACCAGTCTTCGACTTTAAGATATGCATTGAAAGGACAAGTGGCAGAAGGAGACTCCAAACCAGAAGTCCATTGGAGAAACAGTGGAACATAATAGCAATCATTTTTCCAGGCTGCTTGCACAATGGTTTTGCAATCAGCTCAAGAATGTTTCAGGAATGACTCTGATTTTTTCCTTACTTTGTTGCATGTCTAAATAACAACGTGGCTAGCTATTGCAGAAATCAGACTTGTTTACACTCAACAACTGGCCCAAGTAAAACATATTTCTATCTGCTTGGTTTAAGTTGACAGAATAACCACCAGCTGTGAGATGCACTAATTGCTACAGAACAGTTATATTAGTTTGAACAGTGTTTTTATGTAAAAGATCTCCAGAATAACATGTGGGCAAGATTCAGAATGTGCTAACAGAAAGCAGGCTCTCAATACAGGTATTAGGATACAGCCTCTCTATTTAAGGTAGTTTGCTCATGCTGGTATGTGCTTAAATACATCTTTCCCTCTTGCCCAAATACAAGTCATATACCTTTACCTACAATAAAATCTTATTACCAACAGTGGGGAAACAGTTTCCAAATTCCCTCTCAAACTATCTCTCTGACTAAAGCTTTGCATTTGCCCCAAATGCTAATAACTGTAGATGCTTGTTAAAGGGACCAGTTTTAAGAGCTGAGCATCCGTGTTCTGAATAGCTAAGCCACTTTAGAGGAGTCAAGTTTGTCCACCAACTATCCACAAGATGCACATGAAAATGTTCCTTAGTCTTGTTCAAAGCACTGCCTCACAAAACGTACATAGGCAAAAATACCACAGTGCATTTTGTAGAGGAGAAATTAAGTAATTAGCTGTTAGAGAAGGTGGCCACGAGGTTGGAGAAAATTATTAGATTTCAAACACAATGCTCAATAATGGATTTCTGCAACAGAATTACTAAAATATGAAATGGTCACCAGGGTGTCACCTACCTAGGAAGTGTAGAAACATGCAGATGCACACAAGCTTGATCCTCCCCACAAGGCATTGGGCAAGCCAGCCAGCCAGTACTGGCGTCAACATGGAGGTGCCTACAAAGCACATATTGACAATAGCTGCCTGGTAGTTGCGATAGCCAAGTTTGACAGTGCAGAAGAGGATCATGTTGCAGACAATGCCAAAGAATGTGAATCGCTCACACAGCTCCACCAGCAGCACACAAATAGCCTCTTGGAGCTTCTTCTCAGATTGAGATAGGTTTCCAGCATGGTTGCTTCTCCCAGGTAACAGTCTTTGCTCCTTATCAGCCGTGTGGTACAAAAGCAGCTTCTCTTGCATATCTCTCCTGTCTGCACCCGGCATGCTTGTCTTTTTTTGAGTACAACTGAGTAGACCAGCTTAAGTTACAGGTATACTTCTGTTCTCCTCCACTGTAATTAGCAAACTGGTAAGACTCTGGCTTTGAATTCCACACTTCACTACTACAATTTCTTAGGGCACCTGTCACTTTTCTGACATTACATATAGGATCAAAGAGTATAAAAAAAAAATCAGAGAGCTATATCAACATTCCAATTTAGCAACACTCAGGAACTCAATCTGTTTATTTAATTAATCCATTTGGGGGTGAACAAGATTTTTCCCCAGAATTATATTACCTATTAAATTATGTGAATCCAATACAGTATGTGCAAGTCTATCTGTACATTAAAGATAAAGGTTTAAATACACAGGAAAGCTAACAATTTCAGCAGAATTCAAATAATAGATCAAGAAAATAATTCGGTTAAAATAATCTGATACTTTAATTAGGCAACAAGTGAAAAACTCCAAGTAGAGATAAAGAGAAGGATTTTTTTTTTTTTAAAGGTTAACAATATCTAATCATTATTACATTTCTTATTATTTTTGGTTGAAATTCAGATAAAGTTAATTATAAAAATAAGTAATGCTACTACATTTAAGTTAGAAAAGCAAATTTTAAAAGAAAGTAAGTTGAATGCATTAGCAAAGAAAAACAAGCAATCCAAAAGCAACCTAAACCAGAACTGTTTCTCTAGCCAGATATTGCACCATAGCTACAATGCATCATAAGGGGCAGGGGCACAGATGATGCGTTTTCTCATATCAACCAAAAGCAATCACCAGCTTGAAAAGAAATTAGGAAGAGCCAAACTTTCATAATGCTCCTGCTACCTTATCCACAGAGAAGTTTGCAGATTTCCCAGATCAGTCTCTCCATTTTATGAAGCTCATTAAGATCACTAACACCTGTTCAAAATACTCCTCCAACTAAGAAGGAGAAGCATTCTGCATTTATTTTGCACAAATGCAAATGCATACACATGTTACAAGGCAGTGGTAAATCAGGCCTGCTTCTCTAAATAGAGCCCTCAATGCCTCTGATGGCATTTTTTTGAGACATAGGCTCTGCTGTTTGTTTCCAACTGTCCATATAACTACTCAAATTTTACCTCTTCAGATCTATTTAGTATATGAGAACTCCTTCATCCCAAAACAGATGCACAACAGTATATAACCAGTATGGATAAACATAGGTTCCAAGATTACCTCCAGAAAAAAAAATATCTCTGAATGTTGCTGTCAAGTTTTGGTTTACTTTCCTGGCTTGTTTCTAAAGCAACTGTGATTCACACACAAAGCTTAGAAGCTCTGAAGCTTAAATTTAAGTAGCAATAGATTGCTCCCTAAAATAATTCTGAAATATATTTTTTTTAATCTAGTACAAGTCTAAAGCAAGAACTCAGACACCAAAGAACTTATAGTTTTCAGAGACGTTCAGTTAGGGATGAAAACAGCTGTGACTTGTAGCATGCCAAGAACTATTTGTCTTCTGATCTATGATAGCTAAAATGATCTTCATTTGGATGAACTAACCAGAGAAATCCAAACTAGAAATCACTTGTAACTCAGATTAGCTTCTCCATCAAAGCCTAATGAAGCCAATCCCAAATCAAAACAGGAGAGACAATAGTTTTTTGACTAAAAGGCACATATATCTTCTGTTGCATGAAGCTACTCTTATCTAACTGTTCATGAAGAAAATTATCTTTTCTTTTTTTTAAGGAAATATGACCCTATTTTACAATCAGATAGAAAACATCAGGATAAATGCACTCTTGCTCCTATAGACATTTCAATGTAAAATAGTCTCTTTCCTACAAATTATTTTTCTTAAAAGAGTGCAAAGTTTACCTGTTCTCATGGGTCCTAGTAATTCAAAGTGAATCATATCATGGGAACTGGTAGAGACAGCCGGGTTACTAGCTGGGATGGCTGTATCTTAGTCCTCATGTGGTTTCATTTACCCTAATTTTGGGTTACAAGGTAGGGAAAAGAAATAATTGACTGAGCCTTATAAATGCCATAGAAAGCAGGAGGTGGGTGATTTTCATTGTTACTTTTGAATTGCCTTTGCATGTGACTAATATGGGTGTGGTGGTTATGATAGTCACAGATCACAATCAGTACATGAGTTAACATGCTCAATGGTAAAAGAATATACAACTTCATGTAACAATATGATCTTTATTGGTTTATTTTTTTAATCACTCTGCATCAATTATAAGTGGTCTATCTAATTACTTGACATGGTTTTAGTTGAATTCTAGTTGAATCACCTTGCATTCACTTGGTTTATTCTTAAATACACAAGGTAGTACAACTGCATAATGCCTGATGAAAAACTCTATTATTTGTATTAACATATGTAGAGCTTTATATATACTGAAGCAGCTAGAAACTAGCTGGACCAAATAACTGCTATTTCAAAAACCAGCCCTTTTTCTGGCAGTACCTCTGTCTGCCAGTAAGGACTTTGTATATTCTTTTAAACAAATCTTTAAAGGATAGCTCTCAAAATTGGGCAGTCAGATCTTGGAGAGAGGTTTATAAAAATACTTCCTCTAACATGGCAGTGTCAGCTCACTAGAGGTCCGGCCATTAATAAAAGTCTTGCTATTTGATAGCCTATCAACCAAGGCAGAAGGTTACTTCTACCCATACTGAAGCCTATAAATTAGCATTAGGCAATGAATTAAGTTGGACAGGTTGGAACTGAAATTTTCTCCTAATTTTCTCTGACAAGTGACAGTTGTTGTTAGTGTTTTTATCATAGGAGTAGGTTATTGAAATTCAAGAGGCAGAACTTCAGTGTCCAGCACAACAGTTCCTCTGGCTAAAAGGCAGTAGTGGCTCTAGACCTCTGTTTATGTTCTAGAAGGGTCAGTCTCTCTAATGTTTTAGCAAATTTAATTCAGCTTTACTCTTACTCTTTTAAAAAATGTGTGAGAGATGTTATCCTTCATCATAGCAGCAGCTGTGGTTCCTGCTAAGTATCTGGGAGGGAAGCATAATTGACATGTGCAACACAACAATTTTGACACTGTAAATAAAAAATTACAAGGGTCAAATCTTTCTAGTTAGCACGAGGATTCCCATTAACTTGCATGGGTTGAGAAGTTGGCTCAATGACCACTGGCCTGAGGACTGCAATTTCAAAGATGTTAGAAAGGCAGAGCAAAAGCTCTGGGGGAGAGCATTGCCAAACAGGGGCAAACACACCTGGGGTTTGCTGCCTGATGGTGTAAACACTGGTCCAAGGTGGTAGGTTGAGCAGACAGCCACAGCAAAGAAACACAGCTCAAAGCTGTATGACAGAAAGAGAGAAAGCAGGAAGATGCTGCAAAGACAAGTTTGGAGGAATGCTTCTGGCACCAAATGTCTTGCTACAGCTCCCGGTGACTAGAAGAATTACAAGGCTAGTGACAGAAAAAAGAGATGTGGTAAAAGCACAGGCTAAGACTAGACTTCATGCTTTTCAGAATCACCACTTTACTTCTCTTAAGCATATTAGAAATGGTCAATATAACACACAATAGCAGTTACCAGCCCAAGTTTGATCCCTGCAGGATGTCCTTCACCAAAGGTAGCTACCCATCGCTTTCTGCAGGTACTGCTCATGCCTGCTTCTGTCTAGGGCAATGTGTGGCCTCAGAGAAAGGGTCAGGCACTCTGATATTAGGTATATCCTTCTCTCTTTTTTCTCTTCCCTGCAGTTACATCTATAGTAGGGGAAAAATCAACAAATGCAAATTACAAGTCTTTTGAGGCATAAAAAACAAGTGCTGGAAGCCATGGTTTTGTACAGGTTGGAGATGACCTGCCACTTGTGAATGTGCTTCACAGGACTTCAAAATGGTTGTGAGGACAGAGTTTAATTGTAGAAGGGGTAAAGCAGAGGTTCATATTCAAAAAAACAGATTTAACTTCCAATATGAACTTTCTTTGTCTTTTTCTGTCACCTTTTTTTCTTCTTTTTTTTATCTTTAGATGTCACTTCAGACAATGTCTTTTTTCCTATGTCCTATATCCTATTTCATGGGGTAGTAATGGAACTTCTTCTATTTAAAATCTTACCTCAGACAACCATTTTAGCGATTTCTGCACTGCCTATCAGTGCAGTATCAGAGTACTCTGCCTGCTGTGCAGATAGCCTTGAATCAGATCTGGGATAGAATATGATGGTGCTTCTTTTGGAGTTCACAGCATTTGAAACCTGTATCTGATGCTTCTGAAGAACCTCATCAGCATCAGTAAAAATGCTGACTAATATTTATCTGACTACATACCAGAAGAACAAATACACACAAAACCCAAGTGCTCTGTAAATAATGTAAAAGGTCAATTAAGAAACTGAAATGTAGTCCTCAGGAGGTTGAGAAACTTTCTTAGTGAAATCTGCTAGATTAGGAAATCTACTCAAATAAAATTGTTTTATATTTTAGAAAGATCTATTAAACGTTATAAAAGTACACTTTGAAGGCTGAAAAATAGCATCTATGAAATAATCAGTTATTAAAATTACTGATTATATGAGAAATTCTCTGGGAAGTTCTGGGACTATGGTACCATATCATGTTTGAATAATTTTGTTCTCCCTTTGGTGAGTATTCTTGCAAAACTTTCCACACTTTAGCCAGATGTAACCAGGAACCTTAGCCCAGTTCTGTCTTGCTGCAGGACAGATGTAACGCCTGTCTTGTTCCATGGCAACTTTTGTCTGTGAAAGTGCAAGATCAGGGTGAGACTTTTAATGTAGGGAAAAGCTGTATTTTAACAAGTATATTTGTTTATTTTTCCTTGTGTAGTCATAATTAAAAATGATGTGGGAAAGCCATTTTCTTCTTTATCCTGCCAAAAGGTAACCCACCAACAATCAAATCCCTCTTTCAAGAATGCCCAGGAGGTCCCTGTGGAGAGTGCAGACAGGACCTCTTCTGCAAAAAGCTTTCTTTTCTCTGCTTGTCCTACGACAGACTGGTGTAGCCATTTCTCCCAGAATCCTACTTTTTCCCCAGTGTACTTTTTTTCCCTCTCTTTCTCCTGTTCAAGCAGGGAGCATGGCTAATGCACAGAACTGACAGGAAGCAAAACTTCCATAGCTTTTTCCACAGTACCTAAGCAAGTGCAAGTACAAGTACAAGACATGGACATACTGGAGCGAGTCCAGTGAAGGGCCATGAGAATGATGAGGGGACTGAAGCATGTGTCTTGCGAGGAGAGGCTGAGAGAGCTGGGATGGTTCAGCCTGAAGAAGAGAAGGCTCAGGGGGGAATCTTACTAATGCATATAAATACCTGAACAGAGGGTGAAAAGAGGATGGAGTCAGGCTCTTTTCAGTGGTGCCCAGTTACAGGACAAGAGGTAACGGACACAAACTGAAACACAGGAAACTCAGTTTAAACACACATAAAAACTTCTGGGGTCGTCAAACACCAGAAGAGGTTGCCCAGAGAGGTTTGGGAGTCTCCATCCTTGGAGATATTCAAAACCCGACTGGACACAGTGCTGAGCAACATGCTATAGGTGACTCTGCTTTGAGCAGGTGGGGACGACTAGGCAAGTGCCAGAAATGCCTTCCAACCTCAACCATTCTGTGATTCGGAGCAGCAACATCAAATACTTTGCTAAAGCAGAATCTAAGCAAGAAGATGATAGAGGAAAAAAAAATAGTTTCTTGCCCAGTTGCTGGGTATGCCCTCTATGAGTGAGAAAGGTTTGCTAATTTACTTTTATAATTTTTTTTCAGGGAGATGGTTTTAAAATTGCTGATCCTCAAATCTTTGCTATAAATGAGAATTATTTTGGCATTATTACCCTGTTCCTTCAAACTGCACATATTTTATTTTGCAGATTTTGTTCAAACATATACAATTATCTATGCTAAGCAGTTTTTCATATGTTCTAAGGCTCTTGTCTTATTGCACCTCGTTGACGGTTTTATAATTCAGGAGTAATTGAATTGCAATTATTTTTCATGATGCATGGTATGGTTTTATATCATGTTGTTGGCAGATATTCTTTATGATGTTGTTTGGTCTAATAGGAAAATTAGATGTAGCTCTATCATATAGAAAGATGGGGTTTTTGTGTCATGTTATAGTTTGTAGATGGCACTTGGGATATTTTCTTTTGACATATATATTTTTAGGTACAGACTGAAATGAGATTCTAAAGCAGGGTTCACAGTTGAGACAATATTATCCGTACATCCAAGATGATTTCAACTATTCTCCCATAGTGACAGTTCATTTATATTCTAGTCCATTTAGTAGACTGGTTAGTATTCTAAAACACAATATATAAGTACTATGTGATGGTGGAGTTTCTGCTCTAAATTCATCCCTGATCCAACGTAACTTGTTTCAGAGAAGCCATGAAAAGATGTCAGCATCTTTTTTAGAAGCAAATATTCATCAGAACAAGGGATTGACAGTAGATCTCCCACCTCACTGAAGAGCTTTCCAACCACTGCAGTGCCCGGATAGTCTCTTAATCTCTCCTGCTGGAGCTGTAACACATTGTGTAAAGCTTTATGAGCTGCAGGGAAGCTGACTTTGTAACCTAGAGATTAGGGCTGCTCTCTTGGAATTTGGGGAGAGGCAAATTCAAGGCTCTATGTCAATGAATAGTTAATTATGTCTACAACATAGATAGTCCTCAACAGACAGGACTGAGAAAACACTATCTGAGAAAAGCACAGTTTGGCACATTGGATGTAGGAGAATGGTAGAAAATGAAAGCTGAATGCTAGAGCAGGCAGAGCATCCTTTTACAAAGGGAAAAGAAATACTTGAAAGTTTTCAGTTTTGCCCACAAAATAGTGTTTGGGATCTCACAAATTTTCATGGGATGGGTCAATGGTCATATGAAACCCAGATCGTCTGTCCATATGAAATTCTCACAAAGAGATGATTGCATAAAAGTTGATAACAGAAAGTTTCAGATAGCCATCTTGAAACCTTTTTTATTCCCCTCATCTGTTCATACACATTTCAGCCTTGTAAACTGGTACAGGAAAGAATGTAACATAACTTTATTTATTCAGCTGCAAACATGAATGTCCTCAAGCTGAGAAATGTGTGAGTTACTACAGACCCTGTCTACAGTACCTCATGTGGCTTTGTTGAGGGAGAAACTGGCAGAATTGAAAATGCTTCTCCTTGTAATGGCCAATATTTTCTTATTAAAATTGTTTTTTTAAATGGAGTTGGCAGTCTTTATGAAAGGTGTCAGTGTTGCCAGCAGGTCAAGGGAGGTGATCCTCCCACTCTGCTCAGTACTGATGAGGGCATGTCTGGAGTACTGGGTACAATGTCCTCCATTGTCAGCAATTTGCCTAAAATGAGTGAAACTGAAGTTACACTCCTAATCTGGGGGTATGTACAGTAGAACTGTTTCAAAATTAACTCTTATTCGTGCAGTAAAGACAGGTTGAAATTTTGTACCAAGCATGATCCAAACACAGATTTTTTTTGCTAAGGGTTTCAGGATACATCTTCTTGATGTGGATCTGAACTGAAACCATGAGTCTGAACAGGTCTGGGCAAGTTTGGATCCTGATGTGATCTCCCAAGTGCAGGCACTTCTTTAAGCTTTCTCTTATGTTTGACATTTAATGTAGAAGCCACATGCTTCTTCTAAAGTGAAAGCCAACATGCTGCTGCTTTTTTTGTCTGGCACACAACTGCGTCAGGGCCTCTATGTCACCTGGATTTAACTACTGTAATAACCTTTGACTGATGTCCCAGCACACCAAATTAGCAAATTACAAGTAGAACAAAAATGCTACTGCTAGGACCTAATCCAGCATAAGGAAGGGTAAATATGTAGCTGCAGTTGTACTTTTAATTATGGAAATAAGAAACCAAAGGTCTCTTGGGATACTACATAATATATAAGTACAATCCAGGTTGAGCTCTTACTTTATTTTCTCCGGTCTTTTGAAACCTTTGTGAAGAAAAATGAGCCTGAATAAGAATTCTAGATCTAAAACCCCTGGGAATGAGGCTCATCCCTAATTTGAAATAGGCAGGTCAATAGGAGTTTCTCTCTTGCTGAGGAGGATTGTATCATGTTACTTCCACGTGTTTAGATGTAGATGTATACGCATCCTAATAATCAGCCTTCGTTCTGCTTGCCTTCTCCCTGTATGGCATAGTGAGGTCACAGAAGTGACTAAAGGCCACCCTCATCATATGGCTGTTTGAAGCATATTGGTTTGCAGACACTCATGTACATATTTTGTTCCAATCAGCTCTTCTGAGTTCTGATTTTCAAATGCAGATGACAAACACTCACTATTTTAGTAATAATTCTGGGGAATTCCATGCACAGCTTCTGAAAGCACACTCTGTGTGCAGCAGCAGGTCACATAAATGGCTTGCTTTAGTTTCCAAGGAAGTTAGCTGGTGTTTGGGATAGCACAACATATCCAGTCAGTGGCATGAGCCATAAACTCTCCATCTTCTATTCCTTGTTGTTCCTTTTCCCAGTACTCTTGTACCAGAGTCTGAGAAAGGGGCTGCACAGAGGCTTAGCTCTCACCATATCTGCCTCTAGGATTTTTACAGCCTCCATGTTAGTCCAGTAGCACACAGGAACCTTAGCAAAAGGCAGAATCCTTGGTGCCAATAGGAGTCTCGATGCAAGAATGGTTTGTCTTATCAGACGTGCTCAGCACCTCCAGTCTTCACATCAATCCGCAAAAGCTACGGTTGCCTAGTGCCCATGGAAAGGCATGGGATGTACTCGGACAGCAATCTTCTGGCACCAATGCCTCCGGATTTCAACACAACCCAACTCATCAGCTGATTGCTTATGAGTTTCACTAATGCTGTACTAAAATGCATCTAGTACTTTCTTCCTACGGTCCTTCAAAGAGATGCAATGGAGAGGTTGAGTACACTGTATGCAGGCAAAAACAGAAGGAAACCTTGGATTAACTCATTTTATCTCTGGTTTTCATTAGTTAGCTGGAGTAAAGCATGGTTTTAAACCACTGTGCAGCTTATCATAAAGCACCCCGAGTTGTCTTTTAATATGATAAGGCATCATGTATGCTACTGATTTATTACTGGAGACAAGACAGATTAGTGGCTGTTACATTTTATAAGTGATTTAGCTATCATTTCAAACAAAGCATGCTTTTTTAATTAAAAACAGTTCAGTTCCTTGTTTTAAAAAGATCAATACATAGAAAAAGGAGAGGGACACCAGATATCAAGTTAGTAGAGAGTGAAAATAGTACGTTGCTATAAAAAAAAAAAAAAAAACCAACTTAAGGACTCGGCTAAAGAATCATTATTGCAGAAGCATGATTTTAAAGGCCCACTGACACTCTCAGTAGAGGGTGCTTAGCTCTGACAAGAAGGTGCTTTTGAAAATCAATGGACATTATGAGACTCAGAGTATGTTCAACGGCTTGCACTGATGACGTGTGAGAGTAAGGAAATACATTTTGTTAACGTGTAAGTGTGTGCAGCATCTATATTTAATTCCTCTGGATGTCTTGCCATTGAACATGGCAGGTAAAAAAAAACCCTGATAATTAACTTCAACCTGAACATAGTGGATTAACTCTTTCAACTTCAGCTATTGTTTAACCTGACTGATTTTGACTGAAACAGATTAAAGAAGGCTCACATGATCCTTTCCACTGATGGAATTGGTGGCTGCTGTGATGTCTGTCCCAGGGTAGTGATGTCAAAGGTTTATGTCAGCTGCAAAGGTTTACGAAGGGAAGGTTTGTCCATGCCGCAAATGCTGAGATCAATACATTGTGTAACTTTGTAGCAGGCTGTAACTTCTGGGCCTCTGCTATTTGATGACTTGAATATACTTTTTCCTGACTACTTATGGCAGTTTAAGGACATCACTGAATTTCCAAAAGTATAGTTACTCCCACCTAAATTCCAGTCTATAAGATCTGATTTTGTATTTGGAAATATTGTTTTCAATTCCTGCTTAAAAAATATACTACAACCATCAATGGCTGTTACACCCGCTATTCAGCGCTCACGCAGAATGCTTGTCATGTTCAATACAAAAACCACCTACAGCATCTGTCTGTGCAGTCTTCAAAGCACGGAAGCAATTTAAGAGGATGAAAACCAGAATAATTATTATTAACTTTGTTTATATTTGATACAACTTTAAGATTAGGAGTTGTTGGTTTTTAAACACTGGACTTTAAATTTCACTCTTAATTGCTGGTGTGTGAATTTCAGGACAGAAATACAATTGCTTACACAGTATTTAAAAATAATCCTCCCCCCTTTTGAGATGTGCAATATACTGCATTTTGAAAAATTCATTTTTTCAGAGGTGCGCTTGAATGTGCGATTCCAAAACAATATAATCAGACCAAATAGCTTTATCAAAGATAGCAATTCAAAGCTTTTAGTGCAAATGCATCACAAATACTTACACTTAGAAATTCTCTTTGTAAGATTGTGTTTACAGACTCTGCCACAATAAGTAAAAGAACAAAAATATCTTTGATGATTTAGCAGAGAAAAAGGTAGTACTGAAAAAGAGATGAGAAAGAATGGGATGCAAGACACTATTGAAAAATAATTGATACTGTTACAGGAAGAAAGGCTAAACTCAAAAAGAAAGACAGAGAGGGAATAATAATGAAATAAATTTGGTATTAGGTGCTCACATTTTACAATTAGATATATAAGTGTTTGCACATCAGTAAAGTTTTGTCACATTCGTATTACACATTGACCTAAAACCACATTTGAGTTTCTCAGCTTTCCTCCCTATTGCTTTCTCTTTGACAGACTTTTTGAAGATCTTAGATATGAAATCTCTTAGTGAGACATACATCAAGTAATTATATTTGTGGTAGAAGAGATGAAGGTGGAGGAATGCAAACCAGGTTTTGGTTATCACACCAGGATCTGACAGGGAAAGAAAAGCAAAGGGACACCCTAATTTCCTCACCCAGTTCCTCTGGCCCAGTTGGAATGGTGAAGGAGAAGCCTAGGTGCCAAGCGATGTACACGGGGACCACACAGGCTACACCATTTAACAATGATACAGCCATATCACCAAAATGCTTGCCTTTCTCCATGTGTAAGAGTGGGCATCAATTCTGGAGGGAAGACCTCAGGTTATAATAGAAAAAAGTCTGGAAGTGGCCCAACAAATCAGTCTGCACACATGTAAAAGGAACCGATACCTCACCATCTTGCAAACAGAGCTTTAGTAAAGATTATATTTAGTTTTTACTACAACAGTATTTCTCTATCTGCTATACACAATTCCCTTCAGTCCCCTTTCCCAAACAAAACACCACAAACATACTTGAGAGAACAATAAGACTTTAAGACAAGTACTTTAAAAATAGTAATTGTTAAACTTCAGATGACCTGTGCATATCTGTTCAGTCTTTTTTTTTTTTTCCTCCTGGATTGTGAATAGTCTTTAATTAAAAAATAAAATTTGTTAATAATCTCAAAGCACAAGGTGGATTTACTCTGGGGATAATTGCCATGAAATGAGAGTTTCTGTAAACCTCAGCTTTACTTTTTGCAGAGTGTGGAAAGGGTGGAGTGGATGAAGTAGAGGAGTAGGGCTACAGACTACTACTGACTCCAAGTACTATGCTAAGGAAATCAGGTTGGCTTCCACTTTTTCCTTCCAGTCACCACCCTTTTTCTTTTGCTATAATTTCCACCCCATCCTCTCTGTTCCTCCACCCTGCTGATATTTTTACTTATCTCCAGTTTAACCTGGCCCTTATTTACTTTTTTCTATCCCTGCAAACTCTTATTCTTCCTCTGCAAAGAGCAGCAGGAACTGAAACTTCTGTATCATTATTCCTCTCCAGTCTGTTCCCAAACTCCTTTTTCTTACCACTACCTTTTTCTTCATTCTCCCTTTCTACAGTTTTGGTGCCTTTTCTTTGAGAGGAATGGAGATGCAAAGAAAGATGTAAAAAAACATCTGTTTTTTTTCACCAGAAGCTGGTGAAAATTTACTTTTCTTAGAATATGCCAGTTCTTTAAAAATTGAACAATTACACTACATGGGTCCAGATTAGCAAAAATCTGGCAGATTCATGCTTGTCAGGCCAGACTCGTGCAAGACTTGCCTGCCTTGCTGTCCACCACTCCCATGGAGGCCTGTTGGCTGGACTGCCTTCAAGTCAAGAGTGACAGATGCTCCAGAGCCTACACCTCTTTAATCATCTACCAGGGCTGGGATCCTCAGGCCAACAGCTGGACTTTGGAACAGCTGGAACACACCAGCATGGGCGCTTCCACTGATGAGAACTTTAAAATGTTGGGGTCTTCTTCCAAAGTTGCCACAATTTTGAAATACTGACTAACTCTATGAAGTTGAAGTTCTTTTTTTCTTTTTTTTTTAACCCTCTCCACAGTGCAAGCTGGATGGAGTCTGGTTGGGACAGTGGGGAAATGGAGTTTTCCTCCTCCGTGTTCCAGTGCCCAGAGCCCCAGCAGCTTCTGATGGCCAAAAGCACTAAAACCAGCAAAAATGTATGTAGTTACTGCCTGCAGTCTGGCACACACTTAGGAGCAGGGAGGGGATGGAGTATGCTCTGTGCAAAGGGAATCTTCTGAAGATGCTGGTGCTACAAATCCAACAATCCTTCCAGGGCATACAAAACTGAGATTTCAGAGGAATATACAGTTACTAAATACAGACAGATATTTAGCATATTTGGCAAGAGTTTCAAGGGATGAGGAAGGCACCTTTGGTTCCAGTGGCTTTCCATAATTTCAAGTTCACATTTCATGGAAGACTTGCAATGAGTTTATGTCTCCCAGATTACCATATCTCACTCTATCAAAATAAACAGGGAATTCGGATCGGTTCTTACATTTACTTATGGTTGATACAGCACATAACTTGGTCTGCCTCCTTCCAAGAGAAAAGAATCATGCTTCCTGCTGAAAAAAATGGCAGGGAGATGTTTAATATGATTGCAACTAACTGTTAATATTCAGGCAGCTGATGGAAGAAAAAATAGCATAGTTATATAGTCCCACTGCAGAGATGTTACATTTGTAAGATAACCTCCCAACACAGTGCTTGCAGCTCATGTTTGTTCACATACTTCAGAGGAATGTTTTCTAATCAGCCAGAGAAGTTTACAGTGTTGTGTTGAGTTGACATCAGTTGAAATCAGGTCAGCAAGCAAGAGATCCATCATGAAAACAGCTGTATAGCACTTGTGTGCGCTGTGCAAGTGGCCGCTGCTTCCAGTTTGGTGATGAAATCATGATACATATTTTTCACAGTGAAAGATTTCGGCAGTCACACAAGCATGCTTTCATGGACTTGTAAAATCCTGAGCAGATCTAAGCTTGAATATTAAGTTTTAAAACTTCTTTCTTCTCATAGTCCAATGTGTTTCACCTCTGGATTTTGCAGGTAACCCTCAGTAGGTCTGGCAGAGTTTGCCCTTCTCTGCAAGAGAAAATGGAATATACCAACCACGAGTAGGTAGGATTTCAAGTCTTTGGCATTGAATAAGGGAAAGAGTTAGGTTTCAGAATACATGTATGAAAGTAGCCATTAATATATTTGCTATGATATATAGTAGTGTGTTTAAAATGCAACTTATCAGAGCACCAACTGTTTTTCAACAACTTATTTGTGAATTTTAAAGTGTGAATGCGTATCCAGAGGCTCAACCTGATAGTCTTCAAGAGTCTCAATTTTCACAGGATGTCTCTAACTAGTCACTTTTGAAAACACTGTCTGTTGTTAATTAAGTCTGGCACGTTTCTGTCAGATAGGCAGGGAATGTTATTTGCCACACTAGAGATGGGTCATTTATGATACAGAGAATTTGTGGCCCCCTTGCAAATCAACAGCAGGACCAAATATAGAAATGAAGAATCCTAAATAAGATCAGAGGAGAGACTAGGATCCTAAATAATGACTCTACTTACATAAGGATGAAATCAAAGCCATTCCAAATTTAACATGGGAGGGGAAAAAATAAATAGCCTTTTCAAAATATCCAACAGTGTGACAATCAGATCATGGGCTTGACGTGTGGGGCACACCGTTTAAAGCCCTTCTGTCACTGGTACTGAGCATTATGTTGATGTCTCTCTTGTTGGGAGAATAACTTCTGTCCTGAACCCACACAATTTTTCCAGGTAGAAGTTCTCTAAATTGCTCTGCCTTGCAAAAAGGCAATTAATTTAAGTGAATCTGATTTTTCCAAAATCAGGCATTAAAATAAGCCTCACCCAGCTGTAATCCTTATCAGAAACCCTTGGCAAGAATTGTTTTTCACTGCCTATTTGAAATCAGAAAACAAATACTATACTCCAAATATTGCAAGATATTTAGCAATTTTTTACAATGGCACAGACTTCCATTCGGTTCTCAGGAGCGGCTTCATTACATGGTGACACTGTGACTTCCGATAGTTAGCAGACATAAAATGTTCTTATTCTGCACAAGAGTTGGATTCTGAGAAATTCTTCTGAACTCAGTGGTAAGGCTGCTGATGCTCCTGCCAGAAACCTTATATTTTCCTGCCTCAGTGAAATATTTTTGCCACACTCTTGTCACTGTTAATGATATTTAATATAGCCCATAATGTGCTACCATTATCCTTGGCCACAGGAAAACATGGTTTGCACCTGAAGCTGCTCACAGTCTTTCTGATTTGGGTCTTATCTGCACTCAAGACCTCTTCCAGCATAACATTTTGGTTGCCTTTTTTCTTTTAGCTGTTACTGAAACACCAATAAAAACTTCAGCGTGCAACACAGTAGAAAATCACCACAGATAGCTCCCCTCGCTATACAGGGACGACTGCATGACTGAATGCTGTTTTACAGGGCTGTAACAACAACCAATGGGTTGTATTACTCTAACTACGGTGGTATATTTAAAGTGGCACAATTTTGGAGCACAGACAAGGCCTTATTTACCACTTGAGGTATAACAGCTGCATAAAAAATTATATTCCATAGATAAATCATCCCAGGATGGTGGCAAAATACTCCATTTAGCATCTCTCTGTGCCAGTAAGAGACCCAACACAGCTTCAGACACCTGCTAATGGAAAACAGAGAGGATGCTTATTTTTATTACCTTCAAAGTTTTTTGATACTAAGCTTGGTATTTATCAGGAATTACTGATTTTATTTCCCCTGTGGAAATTTAAACTTTGCTAAAAAACAAAGAGAAAGATTTTCCAGTGTTTTCCTGATTTTTCAACAAGCTGCGATACGGAGCTTGTGTATTCCCTAATCCAAACCTGTGCTGATCATATCTCAGGAGACATTATTATGGAAAGAAATATCGAGCTACATTGTCCCCACTCAGTGTGCATTTTGTGCCACAGAGCGACAGGGTACTTGTCACCTGGCTGCTGCTCCCAGGTAGGTCCCATATGCAGTCAAGTTCCCAGAGTAAATACTAACCTCCTAAAGCTGCGGTAGTGTCTATCATTTGGGAACAGCTGGAGTATTATAGGATCTGTTCATTTTCCTTTTTTTTTTTCCAAAATTCAAAGAGGATGTTGGGACTTCCTAGAGATCCAGCTTTCTTTTATCTACCATCTGTCCCACCAGCTAGTTACTTAAGCAGGTAAGGCTTAAGAAAATACTGCCCAATTATTATTATTTTTTTTGAAAGTAGGTTAGACTATATTCTGTTTTGCACAACACAATAAAGTGAGCTACAATCACATGCCACATTGGAGAACATAATTTAGCTCTACACTTCCTCATTTTTAACTCTTTATGTCTTCAGGCTATTCGGTACCTGTTTGTAAGTACACAGCTTATGTGTGAGAAGGAGAAATAAGTGGAACCAAATTAATATTGCTGCTAGTTACAGAACTTCATCATGGAAGGACTCCACAGCAAGCAAGTGCATGGCAGGGGCACGTATTCTTACTGGCTGTGAACACGTTCTGTACAACTCACACAAACCCTACCAAACCAGCAGAAGGGATTTTTTTCATTTCTGATACATTGAATATTGCTTCCAGATCATAAGTATTCAGCTGATCTCCCACTGAAAAGTTCCATGCTTCCATCGAGCAGGAGTTTGCCACATGCACCGTGTCCCCTTCTGTACCTGGATGGGGGCAGCCGGGCCACTGAGGAAGAGACCAACACAGATTTCTTGAACCCCACGGGACACCACCACACCATTTCCAACTGGGCAGCACACCCAGAAGCTAGTACAACATGCGAGCTTCCTACTAATACAAGGCTTCAAAGTGAGATATACCTTCAGAAAGTGAGGCTAATAAGCAAAATTACTGTGTTACTACAGCTTTGTTAAAGTTTTAGCTCACTATACTTTTCTAGTCAGCTGAGTCCTTCCACTTCAGCTGATAGCAAGGATCTAGTGCAACTCTAGCCTTGAGACAGAAAGATACTGACCAGACAGTGAAAAGATATCAGCCTCAGCAAACCTGCAGATACTATGGTTCACTGACTATCTATATTGCATTCATACAGCTCTCGTCATAAGAAATATGCTGGGTGAGTTCAGGGATAGGTTAACCTGCCATTGATTTATAAACTAATTTTTTTTTTTTTTTTTTGCATGAAACATTTTCTAGAAAAGTGTCTGGTTTTATTTTTTAAAGCAGTTCTGAAGTAAGCTAAATATCAAAGAAAGCTGTCAAATACCCAGTAATGTGATTCTTTCTTCTCTTTTTTTTTTTTTTTTTTAACAGAATGGGAAGAAATAAGTTCTCCAATAAATCCCCATTCGGTGTTTCTAAATGCTGGTCAGGACAAGCCCTCTCCAGGAGTTTAAATTCCTGTAGTCCATTCAGCCTTCTGCCTGGTGGCTGCAGCTACCAACAAAGCCTTATTTAATGAGTGCCAATTGTGACAGTACATTTTGCAATGCTGAAGGACCAAAGGGCGCACAACTTGCTCTGAGAAAAATGCCTCGTCTCAACTGGGGAGAGTGTGAAGCAAAAAAAACCGCAACAAAAAAACAACCAGTATTAAGGAACTTCTGCCTGATAAAGACTCAAAAATATTTTAAACCTCATTAGAAAAATAGTTTGCCTATTTCTCCTGTTTCATACACTGCACAGGCAATGAACACATATGCTGTCACATTCATATTTTACGGGCTCTTTTCTTCCCCCAAACCTTCGTACCTCAGATTTGAACTTTAAACTTGTGACAGTGTTATGTTCATTAGAATAAGAATCACTTGCTATTTCCATTGCAAAGCTCCCCCCCAGAGGTTATCTTAGCTGTTTTATAAATCATATCAGGAGAAAAGCTGGCATAAAGGTTGACAGCTCACTCTAGATAATCATTTCCCCTTCTCTTAAGTGACTTTAAGGAGAAAGGAGTGTGTAGCTTGCCAGTTCAGTTTTTAGTGGTCAAGCATCCACATCTAACCACCACCAACACAGTGACTAAATTAGCTTTTAAGCATTTTACTGAAATGCAGGAAAATCACAGTCCTGCTCAGAAGGAGAAAGAGACTCAAACATTCATCAGCTATCAAGCCATATTTTCTCCATCCTCCCAGTGCAGAGCCAATTACACAGAATGGCATGAACTCCAAAGCCCTTTGACATAGGCTAGCACTTGAAGAGAGGCTGGGGTTTAGATTACGGTTGATTTATCAGCTTCCTCAAGAGTCGGGCTGATTAGACTAATGGCTTATATGGGATAGGATTTCAGGAGAAAAGTCCTGTATTGTGGGGGCAGACAAATGAAGCAAGTTAGTTCTTGTAGGAAACAGAAGCTACAACTCAGGGCAACAGCCTATTAAGTAGAAACTTAAAGAGAATAAACAGGCACTGAAAGAATCCCGGGTTTAGGAGAAAAGATGACCTTATGTATTATATTTTTTCTACATACATTAATAAAACTAAATCCTGGGCAGAGAGACTGAAGCAGTTTGGAAACGGTGCCAAATCTTCCCAGGTTGAGTTAGAAGGGGATAAAAAAAGAAAGAAAACTGTCCCTTTAACACTGCACTTCACCATGACCTGATTACAGGCTTTTTGCAATCAATAGGAATCTTCAGCTGTTTCTATTGGACTTTGGAGACGGCATGGTTGGAAGAGAAGGGTTCACTATAGCAGCTAAAATGGGGGGTCACAGGCAGCAGATGGAAAGCCTTTCTTGGAAGTTGGTTGTGATAGTAGCAAATATGAAGGAAGAAAAAAACCTGAGAATATTAACTTGAACTGTGAGTATGATTCATCTGCTAATCACTGCATCTATCCCTGAAGCTGTTGTCTCTTATTTAAATAAGGAGAATAAGACTGCCCTTTATAAAATGGATAATCCTGAAAGTGTGTATCAGTAACTAAGATATAGGGAGCTTATTTTCTCACTGTCTCATAATACAGAATCAGAAGACAAATTCAATTCAATGCCATTAGGAAGAATAACATACAGCCCTGAATAAACAATACCTTTTTACCCAGCATATAATTGGACTTTGAAATTAATTTCTTTTGGAAGCCAAGAACTTGACAAAATACAAAAAGGGACTGGATATTTATGCAATGAAAATTATATCTAGAATTATGAATTTTGAAGAACAAATGTTTGGAAAAGATGTTAAATTTTATACTTCAGGTATTTAGCAACTGTAAACTGACCAGCCCAAACTCACAAAGACAGCAAGTAGTTCAAGTTGGTTAGCTGCAAATAAATAGTTAACTGCAGTGGTGTGGAAATAGAGGAACTTCCGAAAGTGAAACAGAATCTGAATCTTAGGCAACAACTTGAACGAAATACTGCCAGTTAAAGAGATATTGCATAAAGCACTACACATTGCAGATATTATTAATTCCCAGTCTTCCTGTACTTTTATTAAGCTGATCTTAGCTTGCACAACACCCCCAGGAACCAGATGAACCTTATATCTAGTACACCCTGGTAGTTTCAGAGCTTGGCAGTCTATTTTCATTGATGGAAGAGATATATATAAGTGTTATACAGTTATTTACATATGTAAATCTTAAAAAGACAAAGGATTACATAAGATGCCACCCAGTAAAGTGGGTCAGAGTTGAAGGCACATTTGCAGATAGGCAGGAGGACACTGAACAGCTTCCACTACCAACTCCTTGCTACATGGTGCTGGGTCTTTATTTTCCAGAGCTGTCAGGCTCCTTCAAGTCCACAAGAATACAATGTTTTAAAATGCACAGATTGCACAGATTCCTAGTCTGGTGCAAAAACACTGAGCAATGTTTACCTGATTTTTTGACATTAGGAGTTTTCGTTAGCTGTAGCAGAGCTGGGTGTGCACTCGCTGTTAAGCAGGTATTATGCCTAGCTCTCACCTGTCACTGGGTTAAATGCAGTGAAACAGAACTAGGAGGCAAATACAAAATCAATACTGTGTTTACTCTAAAGGAAGCAAGGAGGTGAGGAAATTCTGAACCAAAGCCTCGGCACTGTTTCTTCAACCTAACCTGTTTTCAGTGTTGTTACATGTATTGCACGAACTGCAAACTACACAAAAATGTCACTTCCTGCTCACTGAATGCAAATTCTTGGAAATCAAACAGGGAACTGTTAAAATAGAGGCAATGACTTGGGACAAGAAGGATCATATCTAATTCCTAGTGAAACTGCCTTAAGATGGTAAGTACTTAGAACTGGCCTCATTTTTCATGTAGCCATTAACTTCTTTAACGAGAATCTGCTGGAACAAAGATGCAGCTATTCCAGAGCCTGGCCAAGCGTTGTTATTGCAGTTAAGACCCAAGCGTGCTTTCAACTTTGCAGCTCATGATGCAAGAAAGTTGTTGCATCAGTGGGAGTTCCTGGCAATACTGTCTTAGATTCCCAGAGATGAGCTTGCCTTGGGTAATCTCACAGAAAACAGTGCATCGTGGCTGGGTGCCGAGGTCAGCGTCAAGTTGAGGACACAAAATAAGAATCACTTGGGCCCATTGTCCCCAGGAGCACAAGTGACGTAAAGCATCTTTCAGGAAGACAGCAGTATTCTTCTCCCACTGGGAAACCAGCTTCTCCCTGTTTTGCTTCTTATTTTTAGCTTTGGTCAGAGATGTGAAAAGGCCAGGGTGGTACTCACTCCTCCCTTGCACCTCCCTGGCAGTTTCTGAGGACATAGCTTCATTTCATCATGTACGCTCTCTGAGAGAGAGGAAGATCATTCATGGGTGTTCGTAGTTGTTTGGGACAAGAAATGCCTGGGAAACAGCCATATGTGTGGAGGTCCGTTTCAAAGGGAATTAAACATCAATGCACCTAGAAGGCTATTTACATTTTGCCTTTGATTTGGACACCGGAGATAATCTTATTCTTGTAAAGATGTAGTTTATGCAGAATTCATAACAATGCCTGGCACTCCAGTTACATCTCTGCTTTCTGAAAGCATTGGGGTGTGGTGTGGGATGAAAATATTGCCTTTTTTACTCCAGACTCACCTTAAACTCCCCACACAGATTTTACATGGCCGTTTTGCATTTTGCTATTACAGATGCCAAGCCATTAGTATGCCTACCCTCTTGTACTAACCTGAAATTATTGAATTAAATGTTTACGATTGTGGCTGTATTTCCTTGTTTCTTGAATGTGGACAGTTCAATACAATTTCTAACCTGCACATGCTTGCTGCCTGGGGGTTGTGAGTCATGTTTATTTTAAAAGAGGCAGCACTCACAGACTGTCACTCACCTGGGTTATTGGAAACAGAGCACTTTAAGAATTACTCTGCCACCTCCTCGCCTCTAAATATAGCTAGCGTGCGTGGGTCTTAAGCGATTTAGCTAGTCTGAGAAAAGGTCTCGTTCCAAATAATCAATTAAAAATCCATCATTTTAAGAACTATGTGGGCCTCAGGCCAAATGCATCTTGGATGCAATACCTTTGACTGCTTAATGCTGATATTAATTATTTGTATTACAGCTCCAGATCCTAACTCAGAATGAGATTTCTTTGCACTAGCAAGTAACAAGATCTGTTCCAAAGAGCGAACTATTTAAGTAGGCATGATGGACAAAGAGAGGCAGCAGAAAATCATCGTTATTCCCTGCTTCACGGATGGGAAACTGAAAGACAGATTCAATGACCTGTCAAGGGTTACAGAGGAAAAAAAGTAATTCATAAATCCCAGCACAAGGTCTTAAGCCATGAGATTTCCTCTCATTCTTTAATCAATAATAAAACACCACAGATGTCTAAGAATCTAATATCTACAAAATTGCTCCAAGGTCTATAGGCACGATACAATTAATTTCCATTAAGAGCAATGTGATGTGAGGGCACTCTGTACTGACCAGAAAAGTAGGCCTTGAAGAATTTGCAGGTTTTTTAATATTCTTTTAATAGAGAATATAAAAATCAGGGAGAGACTAATTAAAATAAAAATGAGAGGAAACACTTGCCAAACCTGTGACCCAAGCTGAAACCAAAGTAACTGATTCAGGAAGCAAACCAATTTAAAAAAAAAAAAAAATCAGGTCTAAAAAAAGCAAAATCTATAAGTGAAAATATTTATGATGGATTTCCCTTTTTTAAATGAGAGCATTGTTTCTCAGTGTTATGTGTTCTGTTGGCTTGAGCTTTACGGCTGTACTCAGCCACATTTTTTAACTCCCTCCTCCCCTATTAGCACAAAGGATTACCAAGAGAAAGTCTCACAGATTCACCTGCCTGAAGGATTTGGATTTCAGGAAAAACATCAACTATCAAAGAATTTGCAACATGATCACAAGAATCAACAATGCTGAATTGCGTAGGTCAATACCTTCAGGTTGTAAAGAAGAAGTTAAGCCCTGTGGGAGACGTTCAACTCACCCAGCTCCCATAAGGCCAACACAGGGAGCTTCCATAAAGACCTGGACTCCTTCTACCCAAATTGCTCTGTAGTCTCTTTTGGGTATTTCCACAAATGTAACAGGAATTATCACTAGGTTGTGCAGTACATAATCAGGCCTCAGCATGTATAGAGTATAACCTTTGAATCTTCCCACCACCCTCTCTTATTGCTGGTTAAACTAGTAGTAAAAGTAAAAAAAATGTACTACCGCTCCAACGTAAGCCTGAATCTTGCAATGAGTTATGGTCATGTCTAAATTTGTGCACAATATACACATTATTGACATTAATGCAATTGCACAGTTAAGCATATATATCTGCTTTTAGGTGTTGTGACAGGTCTGACTTTTATTTTACACTTTTAAAGCATATAGCTAAACTGGAACATGTAGCTAATGCTCCAATTAAAATATCAAATAACAGTACTCATGTTATTTTTAATAAAGCATGCTACATTTAGAGCATTGATGCCACAACAAAAGTGGAGAAATTAAACCACGTTTCATTACAACCTGTGCTAATCCTCCATCATTGCCAGTATGTAAATCAAACTGATAAAAGACTCTAAGAAAACCCCTGGCTAGTGCATTTTAACCACCACTCATTCTGCAGAAAGACATCACGATACAATACTATTTTCCTTCCTTCCAGTGTTATACAATGAACTTTGATTCTCTAAGGAATTCACACAGGGAGCCGACCAATATTCTTTGTTAAAACTATTGCACAAAAGTGCAGAAGTGAAAAATTAAGTTTGCTGCTTTATAAGAGAAGTTGAGATTCCTGGCTGGCATGGACTTACTAGATGGAAACTTTGTCCCATCAGTGTTTATTTTGATAAGTTATCTCTAGCTGTTGTAGGGTAAAGTTCTCAGGAAATATATGCCATTGCTATCACTCTCTGCACTTGTGAGAGTTAAACTGCAGATAGGCCCTACTCATTCAACATCCACTCTATGAATCTTCTTTATCACTGGGAAAATTCAGGTTTAAAGGAGGTGCCACTACTTGTGACTGGGCTTATTTTTGAAAAGCATAAAAATAATTGAAATCCTTGTGAGTTACTTAAGCTGAGTGTCAGCCATATCCCACAAGTTAGAAAGAAAAATCTGTTGGCTTCAATAGGATTTGGATCAGGTCTATTGCAGTGGAAGAAACAAGTCAACTACTCTTATTTCTGCAAGAATGGTAGTCAAAGGACTTGACTTCAAGTATCAGCCCACTAAGCAATAGTTATATTTTATGTGTTTCTGAACATATTGTAAAAGGTCATGAAACTTTCTAGGTGGCTTGTTTATTCAATAAAATTTAGTAAAGCAAGGAAACCTGCACTGACGCTCATGATTGAATGGAACGTCCATAGAGTTTAACAGCACCTTCTGTGGAAGGCCAGTAGCAGAAAGACTGCATTCAGGCAAATCAGGCTACTGTAACGTGCCCTTGACCTCCCTTTATGGAGCATTAATATCAATTTATCTGCCTTGTCATGGGAAGAGTAGAGGGAATAGTGAGTGGTAAGAAGGAGTGGTAAGAGTACCTGAACTGGCTTCAAAAGTAGAGTGGGCACAATTTCGGAGAGGCTTTGTAGAGCTTAAAAATGAAACAGTGCACCTGAAAATTCAGAATTAAATGACCGAAGTAGCTTCATGAAAGATTTAAAGAAAACATAAACTAAGAGTAATGGTGAACGTATACATAATTTAAATATATGGGGCTAGAATCTGCCCTTGGGTTATAAGGTTATGCAGTGTGGATAAAGGGGTTCATTTATGCTGCTGAACAGCTTTGACTGCTGTAGACTGGGAAGGCAATGAAGTGACTGAGTGCGTCATGCAGTGCAGTGCTAACAGCTGAGAAAAATGAAAGTAGGACGGGAAAAAATGACACCCCCAAACTAGGGATAGTCACTTAACTCTGTTACAAGTTAATTATGTAACTGTTATAACATTAAGGGGCAAATCCTGCAGTTTTGCCTAGGAAGAACAGTCAGCTTCAGTGCAAAGGAGGACAGAACTTGGCTTCCATCCTAGAGAAGCACATCATCTGAAGCTGCCTCTTCAAAAGGCTACCCATCGACAAGGATGGATTAAGTGTTGTAACATGCTTGTGATAAAAACCACTCTGTGAACACCTGGGCATGGTACTCAGCAACAGGCTTCAACAGAGCTACTGAGGTGAGACAGTTGTTGGTTTCTAGGTCACCAAAGTCCAGACAACATGGAGCTAGAAGGACTGTGCATGATTCATGGACTTGAATTTCATTGACTTTAGACACAGAGTTTTCTGGAAAAGGGTATTTAATGTTTACTGAACACAAGGTCTAAGGTAGTTGGTCTTTTCATTGACTTTGGTAGACTTTGGATCACAATCTGAAAGATCAAAAGCTACTGCACACAGAGACATTTATGAAGTCCACAAGGTAGAAGTGGAACATCAAATCTTCATCCCTGCTATCATAATGTCAGGGTGGCTAGTGACCAAAAGTCATAATCCGACAATTAATTGTTCAGTTGGCTGTTGAAACAAGTTCAGGATCTTAGTTCACTTCCCAGCAAATGACAGTATGCGACTGTTGCGGCAGCATTTTTGTCAGGCTTCACAGGAGGATCCAAGAACTGACTTGTCATTGACTGGTTATTCTCTCACCTCTTCTTGTAGTTCATTGAGGTCATTATTGAGGTGGGTATAACAAGCTTTCTATTCCTGTCCTTGGAATAAGGAGGGTGCAAGCAACATACTAAGTATTATCTGCCCTTTTAGGAAGATTGTCATTTGCCTGCCCCACCTCAGATTTAGCTATCTGATCAATCAGGTAACACTCTACTCAGTACAAAGCATTACAAACTGAATTTGGCCAATATGGACCATATTATTATTATTGAATCAACTTTTATTTGTTTGTATCTCACGAACTACTGGATAACTGGCCTCAGTGTGACTGTACGTACAATGCTCCATACTGTACACCCCTGAGCAAGTTCATTATTCTTCATGATCCCTTGCTGAGTCTGAACAGTACAGCACAAAACATAAAAATATATACACACATAAAGTCCCTAAAAAGGGTTAAAGAAGGCTTTGAAAAGGAGATCTGTTTGCTAGACGATTTCTCTGACCTCAAACAGGCTACAAAGTTTCAGGAAGAAAATATGTAACAGGTATGAATATGACTGCTATTGAATAACTTTTTCACACTTGTCAGTAAGATCATCTGATGAAACAGAAACAAATTAGTTTCTTGGACAAGGCAGTAAATGATTGGATCTGCACACATATGACTTTTTTGTTACTAAAAGAACCATTTTCAAGCATACTCCCACAAATACTAACAGTGTGAGCGTACACACATACAGAATCTTGAGGCACTGAAATTAAATTCATCACAAAATAACCCTTCTTTTAAAAGCAGTGAGGATGGAATGAAAACCCACCAAAGCAAAGGAACTAATTCTGAAATCAGCATGCATCAGTACCTGGGTCTCTATTGGATTGCAGTGCCCACATAAATATCCATCCAAACATGGTTTATCTGATAGCAGTCATGCAATCTCACTAGTAGTGAAGCAACATTACTACAATTTTCCCTTCTCTTAACATACATTGCATCCCTTCTCTGACTGCATTCTAACCCAGGATTTTTTGGAAGGCAAATTACCTCCCAAGAACATTAAGAACATGGGTCTCTATGATTCATTTTGCATTTTGTGTTCCACACTCTCACAATATACAGATCTTCAGTTTGTAGCTTCTTGTAGCTTCTTTACTTCACGAGAGCTAAAAGTCTAGCTCATGATCTGCATACTCTGGGACACTTTTGCCAGGGCAATATGACATGGACTTGTTCTGTTCTTAGGATACAGTTAATCACATTTTTCCAACTCTCTCTTCAACATGTAATCCCACCAAAATCCCTTATTCAGCTTCACAAGAAAGTAATTTTGCTTGCACAAAGACAGTTCATACTACTATTAGAGGCCAATAATAAGATATTGCCCTTTGGAAATATGCATCTGTGTAGAAATTAGGATGAGGTGAAGAGCATCAAGAGCTCAGTTCCCAGTACTCTTGGTGTAGCTACCAGGCTGGGAAGCCAATCTTCCATGGAAAGCAGCAAAATCCCACTGTCCTCAAAGTGGGAAGCTGATTATTTTTATTTTAGGAACACTTTGTCATCCTCTTTTGCTGCAGAGCTCCTACAGTCATTTTATACATATAGATATATTGATGATTCACTATAGCTATTGTCAAGGACCTATTTTTCCCTCAGATTCAACATACCCAAATATATAGTAAAATGCCTTAGCCAATGGGAGAGTGGCTCATTCCTGCTGAAAGAAGGCAAGGTTATTGCCTTGCAATCCTTCCCATGTAAGGAGGCACACAGTATTTTTCATGGCTCAGAAAAGCAGCAGGAGGAAACCTGGTTTTGCTCCATGAGGAAGTGACCTGCCCTACATCTGTACGATCTCACAGTGTGACGACTTCTCTCCCGCTCTGAATTCAACACTCGTGGCCAGGCTGCTGGAGATGGGAGGAGGAAAGGGGTGAATTCAGGTCTTTCCCTGCCGCACGGCAGAGAGAGGCTCTGTTCCTCCTTCTCACCTCCACCCCAGGCAAGGCCTGTAGATATCTTCTCTGCAGAAGGCCATAAGGGAGTATTATTTCAGAGCTCCTGTGTGCAGTGGACACAGGTAAGAAAACCTTGCCTTAAATGTGAAAAGACAGATTACAGCGGGGAAAAAAACAACAACCCAACAAAAACTCGCACAGCTACCAGAACTATGTTATTGAGGATGCTATTTGTCATCTGCTGTATAATAGAGCATACATTTTGAAACAGGCTGGCAATTCCATTTCATTCACTTCTTCTCTTTCCTATTCTACAAGTGTCATTGAAAGTAAGCAGCAAAGTCACCCTCTTCATGAATTTCTCAAACTGAAATGCTCTCCTGAGGATTGTTATCCTGCTGCTATGTGATCTAGTCTGGAAGCCTGCATGTACCAAATTAAAGAGAACTCTATGAATCAAAGCTGTAAGACTTGATACTGAGGTATATAATGAGCACAAGAGCACGTAAGGCCCAGTCCTGCTCCCACAGAAATGAGCAGCAAGGGTCTGATTCTGATTTTGCTTATCCAGCTATAAATCAAGTGCAACTTCACTGAAGCGCACATCAGTAAAAAGTGAACAAGCAGACTTTCAGCCACTAAATTCCCAACATATCACACATTGTATTTAGTACAAAACATTGTCCCAGCTTGACTTTGCCTGCAGGGTCATCCTGGGAGAAAATGCTGAGGAAGTGTTCAAATTGTGTCTTAAGAGAAAAGTGGTTATGATACAGTGGAGGAGTGGGTTAGCAGAGCCTACTGAGCCCCCACCAATTGCCCATCTGCAGAAAAAAAGAAGCAGGGATCCTTCTCAAAGACCAAACTAAGCAAGAGTAGTTCTCTCCCTCTGCTATACTGCCAGATCCTCCTGAGTCCAGACCTGGAGGCAGGATTTGATGTCCAGATAGCTATTAAGAGATTCCATAAAATTTTATGTGTTTATGAGCACTCTTTATTCAAGCTAATAGACAGTGCAGCTGAATATCCCTTTGTACGGTGAGATTTAAAACAACATAGAGCATCAAGCTAAGCCACAATGTGTTATATTGGCCAAAAGATTCTCACCAGGACTAGTTAGAACTGCAATGGCAGGGAAATTAACTAGTTGCAACGGAGTGTAACAGAGAAACACTAGTTACCATGGCTTGGGGGGGGGGAAAGAAATGGTATTTTTGTTAAGGCATAGTACTTATCAGAATGGCAAGGTTGAACCTATGAGAAAGAAAATTGCCCATTTCTACCAGAGGAACATACGATTTTATGATGTTCTTCGTAAATGGGATTGCACTAACGAACATCATCACTACTGGAGAGAATAATTGCATCCCTATCTTATCACTTCTTTATCTTTTTAATGAGGATTGCCTGGCAAAGCACCATACACGGGGTCACAACTCTGCCCAAAGAGGATTTGTGTTTGGGTAGTGACTGAATATGAATTTGTAGCCTATTATTAATGGGTGTTATATGGACCACTAAATGAAAAATGGTCTCTGTCCCAATTAACTTCTAAATCACTTACACAACTCCTTTTTTCACAAGCTAAAAGACAGATTAAGACACAGACTCTTGTCTTGCTGCTGTGGTTTGTTTGTTTTTATTTCCCATCCCAGGGCTTTAGGGAGTGTGTCTCTGCTAAGTATTTCTGCAGCTGTTCAAAAGCAATCTTACTGCACAATACAGTATCTGAATAATTGTCTCAGGTGACTATTAAACTCTACTGCTGCACCATAAAACCGTGAGGAGTAATCTTGCACCACAGCAGAAAATACCCAACAGCCAACCCTGCAGAGTGTCGTTCCTGTTAGCAGACAGCTACCGCAAGCGAGTGAAGATTCAGGAAGACAGAAAGAGCACAGGGAAGGCTCTGGACTTTAAATTGTTCCTTTTCTTGCCAACTAAGCAAAAGCTGCTGATTGTTAAATATTGAATTGTCTGTATTCATCCCTAGCCAACTGAAGTCAATGGACTTACTTCGGGGAGGACTTTAACCCATTACATGTGAAATGTTTGTCTTCTTTCTCTCTCTGTCTCTCCTTACAGCCTTTTATATACTGCAGTAAAGGAACCCCTTTAAAGCCTAATGTATGGTAATACAGTTTAATTGTGGTTGGTTGGCCTGTTGGGGATAAAATGTGCTGGTTCCAAGTCATTTTGCTGACTCTAAACTTGGCTCTGTACAGGGAGCTGGGGGAGGGAAGGTTGCTAATAAAAATAGCTGTGCTACCTGGGAAGGCTCTGCATACTGCAAAGGTACTGTTGGAGTAGGTCCTATAATTGCAGATAATTGATTTTTTAAAGCAATGATGTTTGGCTCACACTCACTACACAGTTTGCCTCTTAAGCCTTACACAAGAACAACTCACACACAAATTTAACTCCCAGACAAGCACACTTTGGGCACTCATTCCTCACGGAGCAGAATGTACTCCCTCTGCATTCATTTCACCAAGTTCTTTCAAGCTGTGAGTTGGAGACAGCTGAATTGCTGAAGGCAGGAATCTCCAGCCTTCATTTCCTGCAGGATGACAACAGACACCCAAAAGCTGGGGTGCCTGTTTCCTCTCCGCACATCCTCTGACCTAGTACTTCTACAGAATCCCACCCACAGTCCTACCACCAGATCAGTGATAAATGCCACTTGACAGGACAGGTGATTACTACTGATAAGTATCTTGCTTACATGCAACACTTAGGTTCTTTCTTCCAGATGGTTACTCCTCAAAAATAACCATCCATGCAGGAGTGCACCTCTCCTTGCCTGCCTTCAGCTCTCATAAGCATCTCAAAACTGCCAGGCAGAAGCTGCTCTATTAGCTAAACATGGCTCACATCCCACCAGTGTTCTACAATGTGTTAAGAAACTCCAATTTTAGATGACTAATAATGAGTGACAGGACCATTTAGCCTACTGACATTCAGCTGTGATATGAATCCAGTTAAGATTAACAGTGACCAAAGGTCCAGACCATCACAGAGCAGTTTAGTACCCTCATGGAAAAATGAGCTTGTTTCAATCCACGTGGCCATCCTTTCACTGCCTTACATAAATACCTACATCTACACAAGTATAAAAACCTCACAGTATGATTTGGGAGCACTTTAACAGTTAACTTTATAACCTTCCCTATTTGTCTATAGACATATCAGGTCTGCATGTCTACAGATATCTCCAGTATCTGTAAAGCTTTTGCTTGTTTACTTCTAGGAAACTCTTGTCTGGAGAGATACCTTGGCAACTTCTTGCTAGATACTTTTAATCATCTCTGTGTCTTCTCAGTAGCTCACTTAAACTGACTGTAAGCCTTCTATGTGCACTTGGAGCGGCACTGTAGCAAGAAACCTTCCAGTTTGGTCTCCAGCTTTGTAATTTTCTTGTGCCACTAGAGCAGAGCAGTAGTATAACATGGAAAACTTATCTTTACTGGACTCTTCTATTCATGATTAAAACCTCAATATCTTAAACCTCATTTTGCTCTCTATACTTTGTCTCCTTTCTGTTCAATCTGTGAAGTGAAACTTGATAACCTTTCTGCTTTTATAATGAGTATTTTCCTCCTACTTCAGTGTTATTTTAAAGGATCAGATTTTGTTCTGCAAGCTGTACTTAATAATGCTTAACAAATAACTCTTCTCACTGGATTAGTTTAAAAGGAACTTACTATGGTTTCTGCAAAATCTGTTTTATTGGCAAATCTGAGCATTATAATGATATTGACTCTCTCATGGCCTTTAATGATATACAATATCTTGCTTTCCTAATAAAAACAATTGTACAGATCAAATAGCATCACAAAAGCTGAGGTTAATGCCCTTTTCCCTTCAGTACAGCACAGGACTTTAAATACCTATATATTGCATTACTGCAGCTGCAAAGCTGTATATGCATTACTGTCAGCTGCAAAGCTGGTTCCATGCTGCAGACGTATTTTCAGAAGCGAAACCGTTGTTAGAGTATTCATGTGCAGTGAAAGAGGAATCAAGGCAAAAAATGGTCCATGATGTGCTTATATATAGACCTACTGAAAAGGTTTACCTATATGCCCACCAATCCCTTTCTGAGTTGTTCCTCAACTGGGACATCAAGCTGTGTAGGGCAACAGTCTACAGATATTTTTCATGTGTTGGAGTATTTCTTATGATATGTCCACATCATGACTTTTGATCCCCATCTTGCATATTCCTTCTAGCAATGGTGCTACCTGATAGAAGACAGTAGGCAACTTTAGAGAATAACCTTACTCATTGTCTCTTTAAATGACCAGCAAATGAGCTTTGTGGGATTTTTGAATAAGGTATTGACGATGTATAACTCAGCAGACAATCAGCAGATACGACCATTCTTGTGCTTTGTGGAGATTGTCTCCTTTCACCTTCTCTTACTGCTTGTTCATCACCACCCACTGTCACTTAAATTATATACTACTGTTTCTGCGTCATAAGTGAGCAACTGGAATTCTTCAAACAACCTGAATTCCACTACTGACAACTGTTTTCCTCCAAACAGTGGCCTGAATAAAAGAGACGGATGGGTGGACACAGCTATTTTGGAGTTAGAAGCTCAACCAAAAGGCAGCTTATGCCAGAGAAGCCTTCACTGAGCTATACCCAGCAGGAAGCGTTCCTAACTGAATAAAAATCCTTTCTTGCTGTTTTCGAAGCAGTTCCCCAGAGACACCAGACAGCAGTTTGAGATCCTCTGAAGCAGAAGCATGTGAATCACAGCAAAATTACATAGATGTCAACATTTGATATAGCAAAAGTGTTTTCTAACCAGAGGGTGTAGGTTCTAATGGGAGAAGCACAAAACCTGACTCTGGTCCGTTATATTAAACATTTTGGTAACACTTTCCTTTTGGCATTTAAACAGTATTTCAGAATTTAAGTTAAAATATGGACTGAATCTTAGTGGTCATGATTTTTTTTACTCTGTAAATCATTGGTTGATTTAATGCAGGAGGCATAATTTGTCAATTTTACAGAGAAGCTATTTGAGGAAACAACTAATTTATGTTAGCAAGGGGGTGGTGAACAGAAGCTTCACGTGTGGTGAAAATGTATTGTTGGTGCCTTCTTTACCAATGGTGAATAAATGGAGCCAGGGAAGGAGACAGGATGGAACAAGGCTGATCAATACATGCCTCTTCCTCGCCTTCCCTGCAGTCAAAAGAGAATGATTGCACTTATCTGGCCTCCTTCAGGAGTATCTATTCCTTGCTGGAGGTTAAATGAAAAACTCTTGTATTCCTACTTTCATGCTGACCCTAAATTTGTGTCCTGATTCTACTGTCTCTGGCTATATGGATAGTTCTTCAAGTCAATGGGAAAATTGTCATGAAAAAGGGTTGCTCACATGAATGAGGTTTGCAAGATCAAGCCCTTCATGATCAGTATAACCCTGGGCATCAGGCTGATATGGCATCCCTGATTTACAAGAGTAATCCTATTAGCATCAAAGGGACAATTCACATGAGTAAGGACTGCGAGAATGGGCCCCTCAGGAGCAACTATCACCACAGTTATGTATCTAACCTCACTTAGATCACAGCAGTTTTCAAACGTTGTACAGGCACTTTATGCTGCTACTGAACTTTGAGAAGAAAATAGACCTTGAGCACAAGTTTACTTCTGCTTTACTGACTATGGCCCCGGTTTTGCACTCTACTTAGACTCCTCTTCTCCCCACTCTAAAGTGCTTCAGGGTCTGCAAAAAATACTGGCTTCTCTTCTTGTTTCTTTTCTCTCTTTTTCTTTCCCTTTCCTTCTTTTTCTTTCCCTTTCATTTCTTTGTCTTCCCTTTTTATTTATTTTTTCTCTTTTCTCCTTTTTTATTTTTCTCTTTTTTCTTTTTCTTTCTTCTATTTTTTTTCTATTTTTCGTTTTCTTTCCTCCTTCCCTCCTCTTTTCCCTCCGTTCTTGTCCTTCTCCCTTCCTCATATCTTCTTTCTGTACCTTCCTTAGAATTAGGGAAATCCAATGATGGTAAGAAAAAATTAATAAGGTGTTGGCCTCAAAATTCAAAGACTGGGAATGTATAAGCTTTCCCAATTTCAGAAGTATGTTTTAAGGTCACATAAATCAATCTAAATTTCCAGAATCTGTAAAACAGGAATGTGAAATCCAAAGAAAGGGTGATTTTTGCAGAATTTCTAGCTGCACTTCTGCTTCTCTTTACATCCTACCTACATCTAGTGAAAATGTCCTTTCTCCTGGCTTTCTGGTATTTCCAGGTCTAGTTCTGAGAACTGTGTATAAATCAATTAGCAGCTTTTCTTCTCAAGTATAATAATGTGGGTTTAGTTTAACTCTGTTAACTTAATAGGTTTACCTTCTTTTTAAACTGTCTTCAGATAAGGATTAGAATGCCAACCAAAAAAAAAAAAAAAGGTGGTAATAGAAAACAATTATAGTTTTATTGCAATAGCACTAATTACACTATGTGATTGGGATATATTATGTGTTAGTGTTGTACAAAAATTTATGAAGATACAATTCCTGCCTTGAAGTAAGTTATGAGCTGCAGAAATGCTTCTGTTTTTTTAAAATAAATCCACTCCGTGATGGATCCATGCTTACGATTTGTTTTGTTGACTTCAGTGGAAATACTATTTGCTGTGTCCTTAGTGAGAACAAAGGTTGTTGAACCCAACTTCTACCATCATTTAAAACCAGTTCTGATACTATAGTCCTTGCTCAAACAAGTTTTGCTGTGTTTGATGATTAATAAGAAGAGACACAAAGGTTTGCACACACAGGTATTTAACATGACATGAAGCACAGACATGACATCCATGAATGCTGAATATATGTACCTAAGACTAGTTTTCCATAACGATGCAGCTTTAAAAATTTTATCTGACTTTGTACACAACTTTAGGATTATTTCTGAAATCTTTGCTGGTCACCTGAGTACATTTATCTCTGTCTTCTTCAGTCTTGTTTATCCTGAGCAGCTTAGTCACAAGCATTGCTCCGGCTATGAGGAGTGCTGTAGAAATAGCATAATTTTCTCTGAAGATGCAGTGGGAAGCTCGGACACCAGGTTTCCTCCTTTCATCACATCCTAGCACACCAGTAGAAGAAGCCCGTGGCCAGCCCTGAAGTTCCTTTATTTTCTGTTACGCTTTGCAAAGCAACATGATGCATATCAACCGAACAGCACTGACGGCTTGGCAATGCAAGTATTTTTGTGTTTTTTTTCCTTTGGTAAAAGTTCAGATCCACCAATGCAAATATTTTTGGGGTTTTTTTCCTTGGTAAAAGTTCAGATCCACCAAAACAACGTAGGGGCCCAAACTACTGAGACTTTAGGTGTTTTACATAGTTTTTCTAGTAAGTTTTGAGCCCGCTTGTGAGCTTGTGCAATCGCACGTCTCTAATGAAGCCTGGCTGGGTCATGATCTTTGGTTTCCCTCTGTCTCAAAGTCCAAGCATGTTCAGACGGGAGGGCTTCTCCTTCCTTGTTTGTCCTGGTTTTTCTTCTTTTCCTCCCACGTAACGTTTGCTGGGGTCTGGGCCTCAACCCTGCCTTTCCTGGGTGAGCCACCGCGGACGAACCCGCGGCCTGCCCGCCACGACACCGGGCCCGACCCGGAGGCCGCGGCGGCCCGCGCAGGACAGCGGCTCCGCGTGGGTGGCAGCGGCCGCCAGCCCTCACAGCAAGCCGGGCCGGGACCCGCCTCCGCGCCCGAGGGGGCGAGGCGAGGCGAGGCGGGGCCGCGCCGGGCCCCGGGGCGGGCGGAGGTGCAGTGCCCGGCCGGGAGCAGCGGGGCTGGCCGCGGTGTGCGCACTCTCCGAGGGGACGCGTATGAGGTGCGTGCGGGCTGCGCGATGGCGGCTCCCGCTGCCGGGCGGGAGCGGACGGTCCCCCTGCCCCCCCGCTGCGTTCCGGGCGCGAAACCCTCCGCGAGCAGCCGTGAGGGGGTGGCCGGGCCGGGGCCGCTCCGCAGAGCGCGGCGGCGTTTCTCCTCAGGGCGCGCTGAAGCCTGTCGCCCCGCGCAGGCGGCGGCCGGGTGTGGTGGGAGGCGGCGCGGGGGGTAGCCCGCCGCCCGCGGCGGTCGGCGGGGGCGGCTCCCCGGGGGTCCGGGCCTGGGCCTGGGCGTGGGCCGGGGCTTTCCTTGTCTTGCGGGTCCGTCCGCCCCGCCGGGAAGGGTGAAGTGAAAGCAGCGTGCGCGCAGGCCGGGCCGCGTTGGTAACGCGCAGGGGCCTGGGCGAGTCAGCGGCGCCGGCGGCCGCGCTCTGCTGCGGGACCCGCTTGTTTCGAAAGGGAGTTTGTAGCAGGGCGCAGGGCCTCGCCGGGCGATTAACAGTAGTTTAAGTGTGCTTTGAGCGCATTTTGAAAAGTCGCGTTTTAACAGAGAAACAACAAAAGGCCGTCCCAGTGCTAATCTTGCTGATGACAGCTGCACGGTCAGCCAGCACTGGGACAAAGTCACGCGTGATGGGAACGTGAGCACAGCTGTGCTCCCGCCGAGGGCACAGCAGCTGACGTACCTTTACCCATTTTCCTTTTACGACCCTTTACATGGCATCTAGACTTGTGCACTTAGCAGGCCCGGATTTTGCATTCGCACCACAGAGAGGTATGACATTTGCAGATCGGGCTGTTTGTCGTCTTAGTGAGCATATCTCTTCAAGCCCTGTGCTGTTTTAGTGTGTGGGGTTTGTTTTGGCTTTTATGCTGGTGTTAAAACGATGAATTCTCTGTCTTTGGTCAGGTTTTGATCTTTGCTTTTCATGGTGAAGGCAAGGCCTGGGCTTTATGAGAGTTTGGAAAGGCCAACCCTACAAGTAGGGAAAAGGGATAAATGTGGTGTAGTTCCAGCGGGAAGCTCACAGGGACACCAGTGAACAGTTTCTCATGACTTTGCATAGTTCTTGGATATATCCTGACCACCTCCGTGCCAGGAATGTTCCTTCAGAGCAATAGTCTTCTACTGCTCTCGTCTGGTCCGGTTCCCCTTGTGTGGCTATAGCTGGCAGCGACTCCGTGCTGAAAGCAAGATGAGAGATTGTTAGACCTGTAATCAAGTTAATAATAATATTAACTTTTTTATTACTATTGTTAAAATGATATCATAGGAAATAATGAACTTAACTATAACAAACAGTAGTTTAGTGTGGTCTCGAGTGAAGCTAAGGCATACTAGTTTTATGGATTCCTACTCACTAAGTGCACGATTGAAGCACTTGGTGAGACAAAAGCCTTGCTCCGTGCAGAGCACAAATTGAATGTGCGAGAGGACATGCTTTTTGTTTCACGTGTATTCAGTCCTCATCACATTCTTAACTTTATGGCGTTGATAAAAGGTACCACCTCCATAGGATTGTGGGTTTGGTATGGTCTCATTGGAAAGAGAGTTCATTAGCTTAAACCTCCCATAATAAAAGCATAAATAGTTCTCTGCTTTTTGTCATTACAACTTAATCTTTGCCCGTGAATCATGCTAAAAGCAATTTTAAAGAACAAGGTCTCAAAGGAGAAAAATGCGTGTTTAACTCAGTTTGATCACAAGTTATTGCTGGTTAGTTTGAAAGCTGAAGTGCAATTATAATTGTGTCATTTTACCAAAAAAAAAAGGTAGGCAATACTAATTTTCCTCTTTAAACATTATAATATGTATAGTATGTCATCACGCTCTTTCTATCCTGGTAACCACACAGGGAAATTCACTAGTTCAAATGAATTGGTCTAAAATTGATCTAATTCCTTGTATTATTTCAAAAGTGTACTGATTTCTGTGACTAAATTTTGTTTCTGCAATTACATTAAATATTTTGGTGGTTTATATTTTGACAGTTTAATAAGCAGATATAATGGAAGTAGAATATTAAATGATAATATAGTTTCTCATCTTAAAGTATTATATTATGCCATTGCGAAAATAAACTGAGGAAAAATAAATTTGTTTGAAAATAAACTTTTCACAGTGGCAAAATTGTGCTGTCATTGCAGCAATGCAAAAAAAAAGGCTATTCTGACAACCTTATGTCAGAACTTTGCATTGCTATGATGTTAGCCTAACTTTAATGTTTTTTAAAGGTCGTCAGTGAGAAGTGGAGAAATGGCTAAACTGACCCAGTTAATTGACAATGAAGTGTTCCGGGCTTATGCTACTTATACAGCTATTGTTCTTCTAAAAATGATGCTAATGAGCCTTATAACAGTGTACTTCAGAATCACAAGAAAGGTAAGAAATTGGGAATACCATCTGGTAGAATAGATTGAAATTTGTATTGAAATACAGATATCACAGGTGTTTCTTTTCTTTTCAGCTTTCAAATACTGGTGCTGTTCTTCTTCCTCCTCCTCTCTCCTCTAATGATGTTCTGAGTTTGGCATGCTGGTGCTTTGTTGATCTCTAATGGGCAATGTCTTTAACCTAATTCTGAGATAATTATGAGATTGTATCTTACAGTTGCATTTGACTTACTCTACCCTTCTAAAACATTTCTATTATTTTTAAATAAGAGTTTTTAATAACTGTAATTTCCATTGTCTTCTGCAGAAAGCTGGTGTCCAGGGTACCCAATTTATAAAGCAAATAAAATGTGATATGGAGCCATGTTACATGAATAACCAACTAGTAGGGTCACAAGAGGGGATATGAAGTGGATTTTTATGCATCTATAAGCCTTTCATCCAGTAATTCTAAAGCTCTCTACATTCCCTAATTGTTTTAGCCTTCCCATTGCAGTTAGGTCATTATCTAAAAAAAATTTAATTTTTTTCTAGAATGAGAGTCAGGCTGAAAATTTACATGGATTGATGTGTAGGCTAGATAAGTATATGAAATATCCACTGAGGTTTACTAAATAACACAGAAGCTGCATCTAGCTTAGGAGAGAGTGCTCATGGGAGGCATCGTGTTGTGTTTGCCCTGTTCTTGGTCTTCTCTAGGCATCTGCTCATGGCCACTGTTCGTAACACTCGATCCTGAGCTGAAAGAGCCCTGAGTTTGCCCCATATGGCTATTCTTGTGAGATCTGCTTCTGCAAAACAGTGTGTGCTTCAAGGATTTTGTTGCAGTCCTTTGGTTGAAATGCTGCTTTTTGTTCCTGCTGGGTGCAAGAGAATCCAGCTGAACTGTTCTGTTGTTCATGAAGTCCTAATAGCACAGCATTTGAGCTACTGCTGGTTTCTGATAGCTTTCTAGGTCTTTGGCACAGCTGAAGATTGAGTATAGTAGACCACACAGCCTGTCCTGTAAGTTCAAAATGGGACCCAGATGTCTGTGTTGTAACCTTACTTCCTTTTGCTCTTGCGGAAGCACGTCAGCTGCTGTACTGGTCCTATATGTAGATCCGGTGAAGTCCTGTATTAATGCTCATACCGTATTATGATCCATATGTATGCAGGTGACAATAGGGCCTTCATTGATTTGGAGTACTTGGTTTTCTTATGATGGAGAGTAATATTACAAACAGACAAATTAGTAAAGTCATTTTTATTTCCTATTTAATATAAAAAAGTCTTTAAAATGTTAAAAAAAGTGGAGGAAAGCAGTTAGTAGGGCGAGAGAAGGTAAAGTATTGCTGATGCTGATACTGTTAATGTTAACGTATCTCCAGAATTTTTAGTCGAAGGATTTTTCATAGAAAGGGATAAAGACTGCCTCAGAAAGCAATCATGTAGCTGTCCTAAAATCAAAGGGTTTTCTTGACTTAAGCCTGCATAGCCTGAATGGTCTACAGAATGCATGTGTTACCACATGTCAGCAAGGAGAGATCTACTGCAGTCTGCACTAACAGAATTAAATGTTGTTTTCAAATAGTGTCTTACAGTACTTGGTGGTAATAACGGGTCATATAAGTGGAAAAATTTGTACCTAAGAGGAAAGGGAGAAACTTATTTGGTTATAAATGGGGATGGGATGAGTCTCTTGGATGCTGTTGCTGTGTAGACTTCTGAAGAAGGAAGGATCCAAAAGGGCTTTCAGATAATTTGTCAAGAATAGTGAAAAAGAGGCTTAGGCAGTACAGGCAGTAGTTCTACCTTCCAGGTCCTTATGTTCCTTCAGCCCACTGGCATTACTTCAGGCTGAGTATCAGTCATCTGCCATGCTTGTCCATCTTACAAGAAGGCTTTATCTACATGCATAAATTACATTACATTAATTTGTCAGCCCGCAAGCTACATACAGGCTAGGCTCAAGAAAACAGTAATGCAGTGAACAATATATTATTCCCTGTGCGTTTAACTTCAGGTAAGTTATGTGAGGTTATAGAGGCATTAATAAAAAGAGTGACCTTTATAGCAAGCTGCCTTGACTAGAAAAAACATTCTGGCTTCTAATGTCTCTTTTGTGTTTATGTTTGAAATAGGCATTTGTCAACCCAGAAGATACAGCATCATTTGGTAAAGGCGAGAGTGCTAAAAAATATCTGCGGACTGATACAGATGTCGAACGTGTACGCAGGTAATGCATAGGAATCTTTTTAAAAATTATTTTAAATAGCAGAATAATACTAAATCAAGGAAGGAATTTCACCCCTTTCTCTTTGGCAAGCCTGTGCGTGTTTTGCTTTATGTAATAATCTGATACATTAAGTTGTCTAAATGAACAAACCATTCCACATTCAAACTGTTAGCATGCATACTGAAAATAGTAAGTCATTGTCTGGTTATAATAGCTAACTCCTGGATAGTATCCTATATGCATGGGGGAAGTGGTGAGAAGATTGTAAAATACGACCATAAGTTGATTTACTATGAAGCAGTATACGTTAAGTGCAAATCAGCTTTCCATATAATTTGAACACCAGTTGCAATAGTTGCATCTTTTCCTAAAGTGTAAAGGAAATAACAGGGGGAAGAGGAGTAAAACTATGTTAAAGTCATGGAACTCCAGAGTTGTAATGAGGGCGTTAATCTGGGAAATCGTACTGAGTGGGAGTCAAAGCCGGTGCTCTTTTTGCTGGATTGAATTGAGGTTACTCACTGGTGTGTCGATTGTACAGGAAAGTTGACCAGCCTTCTGGAAGAATGCTATTAATAGTATGTCAGTGTGCAACCTGCGGTGTATGTATTTCGTTTTGCAAGATTCATGGCAGAATGTGAGCTGTATTTCAGTGGGCTAAATGTTGCAGCTTATTTATTTTTATTTAGCTGATGGCAAAATTTTCAGTTACCAAATCATAACTTTAGAGGTGCTGTTTGATACACCTGTGCTAACAAAGAAAGCTTTAATGGAATGCTTTCCATATCATTGCTCCTTAGTGAAGCTGACAGTTTATTTGCTATATATATTTTAATACCAAAAACTTGAATGGGAATGAACTGTTCTCATTTAAACCACCATTAGGAAAAATCTTGAAAATAAGTATCAGCTCTAATTTCAGAACAGTGCATCCTTGCAAATGTAGATGACTGTGGTTCCATGAAGGCTAGTGTATTTCTGTATGTCTCTTCTGGATTAAAATCTCAGAAAGAAGAGTCTAATCTCAGTGGTCTGTAAAGATGCTCTGAACTTTCCTTTTCTCCCCGAGTGGTTCAGGGCGTTGTTAGTTGTTTAATTTGCTGGTTGTTATATAACAATGGGCACTTTTTGGTGAGGAGTAATACCTTTCTATTTGTAAATTCTAAGAGGACAACTAAGTCGATACTAACTTTATGACCAGATGCCCTTTTAACTCAAATTGTTACGTTAGAGAAATGACAACCACCTCACAGAGTAATTTACACAGATTAGGTTTTTAAAACACTGTATTATCAAATCCTGTGTTGCTGTTTTGCAGAGTTGTTCAGACTTCCCCAGACCTAGTAAGTCAGCTTGGTTCTAGTTACTCCATTGATGTTGCAGCATCCATTTTTTCCTCCCAACAATGGTTCTTAATGGAAGTTTACTGTATTTTCTTTTTGTGATGGTTTTGGCTGGGGTAGAGTTAATTATCTTTAGAGTAGCTTGTATGGGGCTATGTTTTAGATTTGTGCTGGAAACAGCGTTGATAATACAGGGATGTTTTAGTTATTGCTGAGCAGTGCTTACACAGAGTCAAGGCCTCTTCTGCTTCTCACCCCACCCCACCAGCGAGTAGGCTGGGGGTACCCAAGAAGCTGGGAGGGGACACAGCCGGGACAGCTGACCCCAACTGACCAAAGGGATATCCCATACCATATGACATCATGCTCAGCATATAAAGCTGGGGGAGGAAGAAGGAAGGGGGGGACGTTCAGAGTTATGGTGTTTTGTCTTCCCAAATAACCATTACGCGTGATGGAGCCCTGCTTTCCTGGAGATGGCTGAACACCTGCCTGCCGATGGGAAGCAGTGAATGAATTCCTTGTTTTGCTTTGCTTGCGTGCGCGGCTGTTGCTTTACCTATTAAACTGTCTTTATCTCAACCCACGAGATTTCTCACTCTTACCCTTCTGATTCTCTGCCCCATCCCACCAAGCAGGGGAGTGAGCAAGCGGCTGTGTGGTGCTTAGTTGCCAGCTGTGGTTAAACCACGACACTTTTGCAAGCTTCATGGCAACAGATAATGCCACATAGATTTAGCATGGCTTCTTTTCTATATAAGTGACTGGAATTTGTTCTGTTTATGGGTATAGAAAAGACATTACTTCCTTCAGTGTACTTTTTGGGGGAAAAAAGAAAAGCTGGAGGATATGTTTCCTTGTAATGATAAATGAGTTCAGAAAGCAGCTGCAAAACAGCACCATGTTCTGATTCTAGTTGGCTGTGAAATTTGACATGATTAGTAAGGCTTAGAGGTTGTTTCAATCAGTAAATTTGGCTAGAAGTATAATTTATCTAAAGAGGTAAAAGGAGCAGGGAAGGTTTAGGAAGAGGCGTGAAAGAATACTTCAAGATCTGGAGTTCAGTCTCAACACATTTTTAGTAAATTATATTATGGTTTCAAAATTTCAAACATTTTTCAGCTATTTTAGTGCTTAGTAGTGAAGAAAATGAACCAAAAGCATAACTGTCACACCTGTTAGATGCTCAAAAATAACATTCTTCAAGATGATTGAACTTCGTGAAGATTTGATAGAAAGTTTCATATATAGGATATTTCATATTTTCTTTATGGAGACTACAAACTGAGTTTATGGGATTGGAATAGACCATCTGGGCCCTGAAGTCTAGTAGTTGTAGTCACAGTCATCCAGTTAATTAATGTTCAGTTGAGAGAGGCTACAAGAAAATTCCAGCTATCTGTCTTCTTCCCTGCCTTTCCTTGCATTCTTGCACACCCAGGTGCACTTGTATACCTCATTTAAGTCCCTAATATTACCAAGATCCTGGGGAAAAACTCGTACCTTTCATACAGAAGATCAGAAGCTGAAAAATGTGGGGTGCCGCAAGAGAGACCAGGTGAACATGCCAAAATCATTTCAGTAGCTGAATCAAGTCCCCACTGCAGAGGAAGCCAGCAGTTGTGTTAGGGCCTTAACAGTAGCATGATCTGAAGATGCTGAAAAATAATGATGCTTGAAGTGGTTTATTCAACAAAATGTAACGCTGTAAAACAACTTTGCTTCTTTCCCCAGAGGCCACCTGAATGACCTTGAAAACATTGTCCCATTTCTTGGCATTGGACTGCTGTATGCTCTTAGTGGCCCTGAGCTGTACACAGCCTTGCTGCATTTCAGGATCTTCGCTGGGGCTAGGATCGCTCACACTTTTGCGTACTTGATCCCTCTTCCCCAGCCTTGCAGAGGTTTGTCTTGGGCAGTTGGGTATGCAGTGACCATCTCGATGGCATACAAAGTGCTGAAGACGGTGTTGTACCTGTAGCAGAGTTGTAGCTTCTGTGTACCATGCGACATTCCACGCAAAGTTTCCAGCAGTGTATGTTGATGTCTTAAATGAGCCAGCATGAGTTTCCCATGGTGACTGGAATTCATTTTTTAACAGAGGCTTTTCATTCCTGTTCAGAAATATTTCTTTTTGGAGGAAAAAAAATCCTCCCTATTCCCTATTCATGGACTGCATTGCCAAAATGTTAGATTGAATGTTCCCTTTGTGATTTGTTAAGTGCTTATGATTCTAAACATGCGATGATGCTGTATTGATAGCATGTGTGGTAATTTTCTACAGATGCACTATTTTTGTCTGTAGCTCTGAAGTCTAAATCAATAAAGACAAGAGGAAAAAAAAGTGTGTTTGTATTTTTGTTTTCGTTTTGACTCTTCTCACTGTAGCCAGCAAATAGCATGTCGCTATGTATCTGGAAGAGATTCCAATCATACAGTTCTTTGAAGAATGCTTACCTTAATAATAAGATATAACCAGTAATGCTAAGCTTGTTGTAAAAAATCTTTGATTAAATTGTTGTTTGTATAATCCACTTTGGGATTAAAAAACCCAAACCGTTGCAGCTCCATTTCTCTCAGTTGAATACATTAAAAAGAAAATAAGTATTTGGGCTAGGCTTTGTTTAGTGACACTGGTGAAAATTTGAAGTAATTCTTTTTGTTGAAGTTACTCCAGACATAGGTTTCATGACTCAATAAAGTGTACACTCTTTGTGGAAGGTTTTTTTTTATTTTTTAATAAATTCAGCATAAAATGAGTGACACTTGCAAATGTATGTATCAAGTAATTCAGCTGTGAATATATAATTAGTTTGCATGTTAGATTCTCATAAATATGTTGCTGATAGAAAATTTTGCTCTTTGCTTATACCTTTCTGTGATGTGTTAGTTTGAAATATTTTCTTTAAAGACTCTTCCTGGCCTTTTTTGTTTTGTTTGTTTGTTTTTGTAGCTGTGGCTTAAATAATAGCACAAGATTTCAAGGAAAAAAAAAATTACCCAGAAGAGTCTTTATATCCAGTGTGCTGGTCATCGATAAGTTTTAAATGGCAGAAGTCAGAGTGCAACATGTATTGTTTACGTTCCTACCCCAGAAGCTGTGCTGCTAAGGGATAGCCCAGAGAGGAGCTGGAGAGTTCTCTCTGCTGCCTCCGTATGCCAAAGGCTTTGCTTTTCTCTCTTTTTGCATGGGAGTCATGGATGTAGTACCTCAAGGCATATCACAGGAGGGCCTACCTGTCTACCCACAGTTGTGAGATGAAGCAGTGGAAGTCCATGCAGTGTTACGTTAGGCTGTAACTGAAAAGGGTAGCAGGAGGAGTCAGGAAGGGTACAGACAGACTGCTTTAATCCAAAGAGGGGAGATTTTTATTGCAATTCAACAATAGTGTTTAAGTCATATCTACTAAACAAGAGAAGGGTGGGACTTGAAATCAAGATGTTAACTTTGATTTACCAGAAATTAAATCTAACTAATGAGTGAAATAACAAAGAGCTGGATCCTCTAGAAGGAGGATTCTTAAGAGAGGAGTATTACAAGTAGAGCATTGTGGAGCTTCGGTTCCTGAGATGGCAGAGTAAGCTCATGTCAACACCACTGGGTTACCAGGGACTCCAACGGGAAACATGAACTTTCATGTTTCTTCTCTGCACATCTTTCTCTGCCACTTCCTACCTGTACACTGTTTTCCTCCTATTCCTTCTTTCTCTGCTAGCTTTTCATGGGATCTTGAGACCAGCTAACTTGTATGGTATCATTGTAACAAGGTAAGATTGGCCATCAGCTCCTCCTAGTTTGAGAAGGACTAGTGATGGAGGGAGAAGGGGCCAGTCTGGGGCCTTGAGCTGGGGCCCAAACCAATCGTCAGAGTCAACTTGCCAACTCAGATTGATCTGTTTGCAGCTGCTCTGCCTCCTTATATCATAAGACCAGCATCTAAAGCTGTATTTCCCTCACTTCTTTGTAGCTTGCCTTTTCTTTCTGGCTGCGTGTCTTTCTATCCATTTAAAACAATGGGAAAGTAGCCACCATGCAGAGGGACCCATTTGAAATTCAGCAGCAGGGTGAGTCCTTTCCTTTAGCACCAAAAAGGCTCTTTTGACAAGCCTAGTTGTCATTGCCAGACTTATTCAGGAACAGCATTTTTAACTCCTTTTGCATCAGGCTTCTGTACAGAAATTTCATTCTGAAGAGAAAGACCTGGGAGCCTGTCTTTATTTCTGTGATCTTACATTTGAAACACAACTAGTTTTAAATCCCTTCCATTTGCTCAGTGGTGTCAAAGCCCTGAACATACACTCGCTATGTGCTGAGAAGTAGAAAAGATAAACGGAAACCCTTAGAAATACCTAGAGTGATTCAATATTATTCTGTGTTTCTCTTGCATTTATTTTAAACCTATATTTTATTTTCCTTTGCTCCCACAAATACCATCTGTGCATCTGGGTGGGGTACGTGCTCAATCTGGGAAATCTGCCTTACCAGTTTCAGTCAAACTCTGACTGCCAGCTCTGTGGAATTGTGTTGGAGTGGTCCTTGTCAAACGGCTCTTGCATTTCTCCAGGCTGTGCCTTAGAGAGCTGTACTGTACCTGTTGTTGTACAGCTGTAAATTTTAAAAGGTTAGCTCATTTTCGGGAGAACTAGTAAAGGAAAAAGAGTGTATTGGTTGAATGTATTACTGAGCTAAACTGAATTTTCACCTTTTAAAACATGCACATGTGGATTTTGGGCTGCTATTATCAGGTTCTGTTACAAAATCATTAAACGAAATAACCTGTAACTCTGATGAAATGACTGGCTGTTATCAGCAGGTATGCTGCTTTTGACCTGGTGAAAGTACAGAAAAGGCTAGTCTGTGAGAGACATACAAAGAGGTCAAAGCAACATCTTCTAGGCTTCAGTTCTGTTCCTTATGTCTATTATTCCCACCATTAATCTTAGGCGACTGGAGAAACTACAAATTTTCTTCTCTGCTAATTATTCCTGGCATTTTATATTCTTACTTCTCCAAAGCATTTTGTGTATCTTTGAAGTGGCTCTAATAGTTGACCATGAGGTATTTTAAAATGCTAGCTGACATAGCTTGACCTAGTTAGCTGATTTCGTCTCTGAGTGAATTTCATGGGCTGCTTTGTTTTCAGAAGTGTAAACCTGTGAGCAATTCCTCAATTTAGTTTTCAACTCCATGGGTAAATGCTCATGTGGCTTAGGCCAAAGTTACTTTGTCCTGGTTTTCATGGCTGCAGACAGATGAACTGAAGGCAGTGAGTTGTTGAGAGGGTTGGTGACTGGCAGAGAGCTCTGAGCTAGGACTTGCCATTTGAGCATGACTTTGCGTCCTGTGACAACAAAGCAGGTGTTTAAAACTATAAATGATACATTAAACATTTCCTTGAATTTTCAGAAGCAAGTGTATATTTGAACTTCCCTTCCTTCAAGGTATTTATTTCAAGAAGCTGGGTCAATGTTTCTGAATGTGATGGAGTTGTGTAAGTCACCAAAATACAGGAAGAGAAAAGCTTAGGCTCCTAATTTAAATAACTTTGGGGTTTTGAAAAATTTTCTAGTCACCTGAAGCCTGTTGTGGTCATATACTCCATGCTTAGCTGTGTCTCTTCCTAGTTATTTACAGAAACAAATTCAATATAGATTTTTGGTGGAAAATGCTTGTAATGTATGTCCTTTCTAAAAGCAAAAAATAAAAAGCAAAACTTCAAAAATACCCTTTTAAAAGTACCTAGAATGTTGTCTGTTATTATTCAAACTAACATGATTTTCATTTCAAGGCTGAAGTTTAGGAAGAACTTTCCTTTTCCAAACCTTGTCCTGCTGACTGAGATGGCACATCAAGTGCTCTGTGAGAGGCTGTATTGACATACATTAATAATACTCTCATTATTAAATACCTCTAGCTGTTGGACACTTAGAAAAATACATCTTTGTGATTCACTTTAAGTGAAGCAAAGCAGTATTAATTAAATACTGATATTCAGACTTCCAAATCTTGATTAGTAACTCCCACTAATAGATTTTGAAGGCTGAAATAGATCATTAGCTCCTTCAGCCTGACCTCTAGTGGAAAATACGCCATGGAATGGCTGCCCTTCTGCTGAGGTTAGTTTAATCACAGCATGACTTCCAGAAAGGTGTGTGATCTTTCTTCAGAGACTTTGGGAGACAGGCATTGATTCACTCTTTTCTATGACATTGTTTTTCTTGGGAATATATGCACACTAAACTTAGTCTTTAAAAACAGCATAGGGTTTTTTTGTTGGCTTTTTTTGTTGTTGCCTTTTTTTAATCGAGGTAGTTAAATTATTGCAGTACAAGGAGGAATATGAAATATTTTAAACAGGTGCTTTCCTCCTACAAAGCACTCTGCTCTTTACTCCTGTACACTCTTGGAAAAACAAAAATTTAGAGCCCCTTTCCACATGTAAAAAAATACTACTCTTCTGTTTTAAAAGTAGGCATGAGAAATGTGAGGTATAATGCCTGAAGTTTTTTTCTGTATAATAGTGCTAATTAAGCATTCTTAGGAATATATGTTATGGGGAATATGCACACAGGGGACTGTATTCTGCACAAATGCTTGCAATGTGTGAAGCTGTAACCATGATCCTATGTCATAAATTCTGTAAGTAATACTACAGTGATGTAGGACATCCCTTGCTAGCCTGGAGTGAAGCATCTTGAAGCGGATGCATATAAAAGAGTGGAAAATGACATCTCCAGCACGCTTTCTTCAAAGCCTACTGAGTTGTAATATGGGCAGGGGAATGGTGGCTGACTTCTATTAACTAGTCAGCCTCCATTCCTTGACATAGCATTTCCAAGTACTGACCTGCATGCCAGGTGGCTGCTTTTGCCATGGAAACACATTTAAAAGTAATTTATTTTTATGCATTAAAGGACATTATTTTAGCAGTGGCCAGATAATCTCCACAAGTGAATGCTTTTATATCTAGTTCTTCTTTGCTGGTGGATCCCAGTGTGCATCACCACTGACAGCATCTTTCTTTTATTCTACATCTCATATGTGCTGGTGGACTTTTGAGAGAGCATAAAAAGAAGAAGTTCCAAGAAACCTGTCTTTTTTAAAAAAAAAAGAAAAAAAGAAGACTGTTTGTCTCATGGGTACTGCTTGTCCAGTGAGGGGGAATAAATTCAGAAGGTAGTGTCAGTCCTGCAGAAACAATAAGGAGAGAAAAAAAGAAAGGGAGGACTGAAAGGAGGGAAATACTTTAATGATAGCTTAGCACAGCATCAAGCAGCAAACTGGATGAAGACTAGTAGATGAAGTGTTAGGAGAGAGGCAGGTAGCATTCTGCTTCTGTGGTTTTGTTTTAGAAACCCACTTTACTATCTCTATTTAAAATAAGTTCATTTTTAAGAATGTTTTTCCTTGTGCATCCAGTCATTACATATCTACAAAGAGGATTATAAATACCTCAGATCAGAATGGAGATGACCCATGGGCTGAGTCAACTTGGTAGCTAATTCTGTTTTATCAGTTGCCTCTTAAGGCACTTGTGGCCCACACAGACCACTGCTGTGGGAGGTAGGAGTTGGCGTTGTGTGACTATGAAGAATAGCCTGTGAAACTGCCCCAAAAATGGCATCACACCTACAGCATTGGAGAGGATGATTTTTTTTTTTTTTTTTTTCATGGAAAGTCATATACGACACCTGTTTTCAAATGTATGGAAAAGTATCCCCTTTCACTGCAATACATTCATGGAAATCAGAAAGGACCTTCAGAGCAAGGGTGAGTTTGTCTTGGAGCTGGGCAGAAAGGGTTCAGCTCTGTAGGTTGTCCCACATTTCTTGGAAGAATTTCTGAGCTTCATCTCTTTAACACTCACTTTAGAGAGGAGCTGTAGGGATTGGTGTACATGGAATTGCCACAGAAGTGCTCAAAGTAGGTTAAAATTCTTAATCTCTAGGTGTCTAAGAGACCTCTATATAATTGCTATAAAGGTAGAACTTCATCTGCTTCCTCTTTTGATAGAAAGTGGCACTTAAATCTCAGTTTTCCTTAACAAGCCTGCAGTTACGTTCTAGCATGCATGACTGTCTCATTTATGTAATACTGGGTAGCTATACAACACAAAGTTGTTTACCAAGGGATTTTCACGTCAAACCTGTGAGCAGGTGTGGTCCATCTTACAGGCTGCATTTCTCAGAGAGTGGGGCTGGCTACTTAGTACTCTTCATGTGGGTGTCCCTTCTGTACTCCTAAAGGGGTGTTTTTGTAAGAAAGACCCAGTTTGTTGCAAATACAGATACTCCTTGGTACTGAAGTTAGCTGGGACCATGTAGCTCGTGCTACTCAGCTCTTCTGTTGTCTCTCCAGCAATGTGGAGTTTGCTGTTGATCTCTCCTTGTCTTCAGCTGGAAGAACGGTCCAGTGCTACTGATCTGCCTTGTTTGCTGACAGATAGCTTCCAAATATTCCCCTAATATTTCATGAGCACTTCATGATGATTATGATGAAATGTTCATTGCTAATATAAGTGATAAGCACTAAATCTTATCGTTTGCTCATTGGGTGAGTTTTTGGAAGTTTTGTCAAACTGGAATTTAGTTTCTGTTGATGCTCAGCCCTCGGTTGGAGTTTGATACACCTGTGTACTTTCAAGGTAAATGAAGTTAGTTCTGTGCGTCCTCTTGGTCTTCCTCAGGATTGTTCTGCAAGTGAAAGCTGGGGCGCAGTTTCCTTCTTTGTGTCTGGAGTTCTTGGCAGAGTTGTTTGTTTATGGCTCTTTCATTTAGTTTCAGTTCATTTTGAGGAACCTGACTTTCTTCAGACAAATCAAATTTACTTAAAAGAATGACTGTTAGCTCTCCTTTCGCTTTGCTTCATCTTTCTGCTTTGCCCAAATGGAGTTTAGTGTTAAGTATATTACCAATGTAAGTGTCTATATGTTAGAAAATAATAACATGGGCAGACTTTTCCCTGTCTTTAATTTTGGTCTTCCCTTCAACCTTTCTTCACTCCTGATGAGAAACGAGCGATCCTCTCGGATCCATAGGCATGGCAGCAGGTTTTTCCTGCCCCTGCTCGTTCTTAATTTCGTGCGTGGTACCACTAGATGTCCCTCTTTGGCTTTTTTATTAGGTTTCAGGACTGGGTCTGTGAAGAATAAAGTAGCTGTGCTCTGCATCTCTGGCAGATTGAGTTGTAGAGGGGAAATATTTTGCTAGCTTTAAAGAAGGAATTTATAATGGATATTAAGACAAAATAGTGTCTCTGTACAGTAAACTTGTACTAAAAAAAACTTTATGGAAAAAGTGACCTTTGTGAATACAGAATATTTAACCTGTGGCTGAAGTGTTAGAATGTTTTGTTTTGTTCTGTTTTGCTTTTTTAAATTAATAAGGCACCAAGTAACTGCAACATCTGAATTCTTCTACTGAGGTTCCTAGAGAACGATGCAATTTATATTTTAATTGTCTGCTATTGTTTTTGATAAGTAAATACATTTTATGATTTGTATTTAGCAGTAGGGTAATCAGAACAGGACTGAGGCTGTTCAAAAACTTGAAGTGAGTAAAGAAGCAGAAATAAAACTCACAAGCTGTGTCTGTCTGCCACAATATATAGAGGAGAGACTCAGCACAAATAGTTTACTTGAAAGTATCTTGATAGTTACAGAATTCAACTTGGGAATTTAAAGGTGCTATAAAAAAATGTTGCTTGTATTTATACAAAACTGGGATGCCCTATAAAGCAATGTGTGCACAGCAGATTTACTTGTCACACGAAATGCCAGGAAAGTGGTGGGGGGCATCTTTGAGTGATCCACTTGGCACAGAGGTGGAGTACAGTGTCAGCATAATGAATAGGACTTTGCTTGGTGGATGGAAAATATTTTAAATTGAGTTTTTATTTAATGGATTTGAACTTTTCATGCCCAATTACCTTTTTGCTGAAAGAGAACAATAATAATAATAATAATAAAGTGCAAAGGTTCAGTTTCACTCTAGAAATGGGGAAATGTGCTTGGAGAGCTGTCAAAAGGCACAGTCAGATCTCAGGAGCATGCAGCAAGGTAGCTAATGCTCTGGAGCGGATGTCCATCAATTCTTTTGTGGCTTTATATGTCCTTGTCAATGGTAATGTGACAGAATGGGATGAGTCATGTACGGGGACGGATAGCAACAGAGTTGGTTAAGGTCAGAGAAAGTATGTCCTTGCAAGGGGGTTTATATGATTTTCTTAATTTGTCCAGTTAGGTCTTATAGGTGCACGAATTATGGAGAAACCCACCCTGCAAAGTGAAGCTAACAGGATTTAGGGCAACTATTCCAGGATATATAGAAGTAAATCCTTCCCACAGAAAGCTTAATCCATCCTATAGCAGGAATGTAAGAAGGATGAAGAAAAGCAACAATCCCTATTAAATTCTATGGGTCTTTTCCTTCTGAAATAATAATCTGTTCTCAGTGAACTTCCACTGTAGGAATTTTTAACTCCGGGCACATGTACATCTATGAAGAGAAGCTTAGCCTAGATAGGCTGAACTGTACTAAATAAAAGTGTACTTTTAAGAGTGTATGTAATGAGAGAGGACACATCTGTATGTTATTTATTTAGTTCTCAACGCTATGATATCTGGGTTACAATATATTGACTATAGACCTAATTCAGAGACCAGTGAATTGAATGGAAAAGTTCCCACTGACTTTCACAGGCTTTGTATCTAGACAAGTAGTCTCTATCATATTCCATTCATTTAATTAAGTATGTGCAGAATACAGTCTGCACTAAAATATTTACTGCAAGCAACAGTGTCCAGATAAAATATTGTATTTTGTAGAATTTCAGAGGAAAAAACTGTCAGGTAGGTGCCACCCTACTTCAGCTTTAACTCTGCTATAACTACCACTAGCAGTGGCTGGTCCGTTGTTTACACATTCTTGATCACAGCAAGAGCTTTATTGATGGTTGGCCTTTGACTTGGCGTTACTGATGGCTCATATGGTGCAATCCTCAGCAGGGGACATAAGAGAGCACCACTTTAAAATGGATCCTGCTGGCCATGTGGTGCTGTTTTGTTCTGTACACTGCTAAAAGGGCCACTGTCAACTTGAAATCTAGTCAATTAAAAACAAACACGCTAATAGGAGCTTCATGTCCCCAAGTCCTTTTGCCAGTTTCTGTGGGATTGCAATCAAGAGTATCCTATTTTTAACCATGTTTTTCTCATTCTTGTTGGTGGCTTTGTGTGTGTGTCCCTGAAAGTATAAACCATGCTAAAGAAGGTACTGGCTACTTCACTGACATGGAAATGAAAGAGAGAATATGACTAAACCCAAAGCACACAAAGTAAATAATCCAAATACACATTTGCTTTGTGTATTTCACAAAGTAAGAATAAAAGGTATTTTTCCTCTAACTCTTTCAGTTACTAAGAATTTTGACTGAATATTTAAATGGAATGAGCTTAGCAGTAGAACAGACAAACTGAGTGGTTTTTATGGCAACCTCTAAAAATAGTAATTTTAAAAATTGAATAAAGTTTGTTAGAGCTGAATAAACATTTTAAAAATACTTTTTGAAGCAAACTGAAAAAAAAAATTAAAATTGCTCTGATTGGAGAAATCAAAATATTTTGTTTTGTGAAACACCACAGTTAATTATTTTTACAATGAACGCAATGGATTGTCCATGCACTTACCTACAGATAACATTTAACTATGCTTATACAAACTTCTCTTTATCTAGAACCACCCCCTCTGAATTAATAGTTCCAACAGTGCTTAAAATTGGAGTCTGGAGCTGCTCAAGCAGGTCTGTGTTTGGTCACACAGTGGGCTATGTACTGGGGAATGCTGTGGAGGCCAGACAGGGCTCATAATTAGGAGACTGGTTCTCGAGGCATCGAAGATCATCACCTTCTGTGGACTGCAGGACAAATTGGTGGCTTTCAGCACTTTAGCTTGGGTGTATGGGTTCAGGTCAGAACTATTGATTTGGGATATTGAAAGACTCTTGGGATGTTTTCTGTTCAGAGCACTAGATGGCTTCTAGAGAGCTACCCCAGCACCAGCGACAAAAGCAATGCAACTTGTGGACAACACATATCACATCCACTGAAGACCAGGGACTAACTGACCATTGAGATACCAATACAGAAGATACCGATGTCAGTCATGTATTGAGAGGCCCATCACACAACTGAAATTGTTTTTCAGCTACTAATATAACTGCTGTTTCTCTTTAAGTTTGATTATGAATTTTCTCCCTCCTCTGTTTTGAAGTATTGAAGTGAGACTAGCAAACATACCAGAGAGTGATCTGAGATCCTCATATTCTCCAAGGTCTCTGTGCTGTCAGTGGACTTGGTGTTGGCAATAGAAAGTCCATTGCAGCCCTGGCAGGGCCAGTTGATGGAGTGGTTAATGATGCAACACTTTTTTTAGTAATGTGTCTCATTTGGACACCACAGCACATCCTGTTTGTATTTCATCTCCTTTCCCTGGTACTTTATCTATGTCCACTACTCTTGCGTTTTGACCCAAGGGACTTTTATTTTAATCATTTGCTCTTCCTACCTGAACTTTCTTGTACATACTTAATATTACTTTACTTGGGACTTGAACATATGGAACAGATATTTTTAATTCTCCCAGTTAACGCTTGATTGCTTAAAAGATATATTTTTCTGCTTTCAAAGAAAGCATTTAAAATCTCCTATATTCTCACTTGCTACCCAGAAAGATGTTTAGTGCTGACCAGGAAAGCATACAAAGTGAAACTCCCTTGATTTTTTTTTTTCCCCCTAGCAGGATAGTAAGTGACTTTAGTGAATGAAGAAGCCTTGTCCAGTGGGGACTCAATGTTTCTTTGCAGGCATGTGGGCTCATTTAGCCCACTCATGGACCTGTTTTATGTAGTCATATTAGGGAGGCACCAAATGCTGGCATATAGGTTTTATTAACAGGGCCTTGATACTGTGAGAATCTGGTTACAGATAGCTCTGACCAAGAGTAGCGGTTGCTTGCTTCTGCTCATAAAAACTAAGAGTTTTATAACTGGAACACCAAAAGGCCTGTACTCTATCCTGATCTTGGTTTTGACCAAGTCAGGTAAAATCTCTCTACTTCTGTTTCCAGTCTCCTGGAAAACTTATATTAATAAAAGAATTGAAGCTTAAACAAATGCTAACTACTGAAATTGCCTGTATACAAGTTGTCTGAGTTGTGGATCATGCACACACACTCACACACTCTCAGGCATAAATGTTCAGCTGTAAGGCAAGAGAAGAAGAGACATAGAGACAACAGGCAAAGGGACAAAGAAAAAAGTAAAGCAATGTGGTACCTTGGACTTGGAATTAGAAAACCTGTTCTACTGTTGACATGTGACATGAGCTGGGCCACCTTTTTGCTTTGATTTTGTTTGCCACCTTTTTTGCTACTTTGAGCAAGGGACTGTATCTTATTACCAGTAAGATTTGTACAGAACCTAGAGTAACAGGATCATGTTTCTGATGGAAGTTGCAATTTTAATTTGTTGCTATAGGTGGTACTGTAATATTAATACATAATATTAAAGAAAGAAGAGGAAATAATAAAAAGGCGAGAACAATCAATAAAAAGAATGGTAGCAAACAAATGCCGATGTTTCATACTGTCTAAGGAGAGTTCCAGCTGAGGCGGTTTTTAAGCTTAAGGGGATATGGTGACATTCATGTGGTGGCTTTTGAATGGAGTAGTACAAGTCTGTTAGATACTTACTCTGTTTTCAGATCTCTTCCACCAAACCTCACAGAGCCATGGCTAGACCACACCCTGCTCCTTTCTCCTCCCCTGATAATTGTCTGTAATAAAAACCTGTCCACTTTACAAAAAGGTTGTTCCAAGATGACCAGGAGGTCTTGAGATAAGACATGAAAGTTAGAAGATACTTTTCAAAATGAAGAAGGTTCTTGATATAGGCAGCCAAGAAAAGTTTGAATGGAGTCTCATCCATAAGACAAGACTTAATCTCTACAGTCTTCTCCAGCCTCATCTTGAACAGGTTTCCCTCTCACTTAGCTTTTCTAGACTGTGTTTTTTTACTTACAGAGAAGTACTACTTAGTTTTCTTTTGTTTTATAGTATTGCTGTTTTAAAGTCTATGTAGTGGTTAGATAGTCCAGAGAGGAACCGAAACATAGTAAGACTTGTAGAAAAGTCCCTTTTGAGAGAGTTCTGTAGATCTCCCACTTCAAATTATTCTTTCTGATACATGTTACTTTGGCCAGAAGTGTGAATGTCAGTATCAAGCTCTCCAGCTTTTCCTTGGTTACTAAATTTGGGAATGCAGTAACATAAATCAGTATTCAAGGCAGCTGGATTTTCTCAAAGCTGCTATTCTGACAGGATAATGCTTACTGATCTTCTATAGTGGCATCCATAATAACACATTCTCAAAGAACAGTTACTGTACAATAAAGGTGATTCTTTAGGCTGTTGAGGTCAGCATGGGTCTCCTGGCTTGTCCTACAACCTCAGTGTTTAGAGTTCTCACATACTGTACAGGCTGTGAGTTGCAAGAGAACAAAGGATAAATGTGTGTCTTTAGGACTTTAGAAAGACTTAGAAGGGTTACAGGACTTACATGTTATCAGCAGACATGCTTTGTAGAAGTACCTAGTTCATTTTTGTAGTACTCGCCTGTACCTTGAAGGACATGTGGACTCTTTTCTGTAAGATAAAAAATGTTGGGTGGGGGGTTGAAAGAAATTAGGTTTTTAGCATGTCAAGGAAGATACCTGAAGTAAAAATACATAACATATAGAATCATAAAGTAATTTAGGCTGGAAGGGACCTCTGGAGATCATCTCGTCCAACCCCCCTGCTCAAAGCAGGTCCAATTAGGTCAGCTAGCTCAGGGCCTTGTCCAGCTGAGTCTCGAACACCTGCAAGGGTGGAGATTCCACAACTTTTCTCAGCAACCAGAAAGGTTAGTTACTGAAGTCTTCTTATCAAAAGTTAGTTACTGAAGTTTTTAAAAAAATAGTATAACCTTGTCCTAGCACTTGTAGTGCGGATGACCAAAATATAGAGGCACCGCTATGCGTCTGTAATGGAGGAGGCAGAAGGTGGCGGGGGAAAAGCCAGTTATGTTCTTGAGGCTTAAGGCCCTATCTTGCACATTTGAGATGTATTGCTGTGAGATGGAGAGCTACGGTCCTTGTAATGCCTCTTCCGTGCCACACCATGGACGTATGGGAGTGCCTGTAGGGGAGGCTTGTAAAGAGAGGGTCCAAAGGAACAGAATTAATTTCTGATGAATTTGTGCTAAGCCATGCATAGGGAAGACAAGGATGTAGGTTCAGGTCCCAGCTAAACCACAGCCTTGTGTTCCCTTAGACCAGTAATTTGGAACCTGATCCGGAAACCGTCAGTTACTTGGAGAGTCACTACTTAATTGGAGTAAGCCTTAAATCTTCCCTGCACCTCATTCCTATTTGGTAAAACACAGATGGTGAAACCTGTACCTGTTTTGCTTATCTACATCAGAGGATCTTTGGGACACATCACAGGATCTTTGGGACAGATACCATTGCTAATTATACAGTAGTTCCCCTGCATGCTACCATAACATTAATAATAATAATAACAACCATCTTTCAGTATGCAATTACACATTTCAGTGTAGACAAAATGTTATAGAGAAGGTATTCCACAGTGTAAAATGTTTATTGTATAAGCTGAAAGGTCTTTCTTTGTGTGGCGTGTGTGGTTTTTCAGATATAGTTATGTTTACTCAGTACTGCCTATAAAATATATTTTAACCTTCCCCCTCAAAATATATTCCACTGCATCACTATAATATCCTTGTGAAACAAACATTTGGATTTTTTTAACAACCAAAACCGTCATTTCACAAGGCCTTATACAAATGGGAAACGTAGTTAAGATTTATTTATTATGTAAAAGGCAGAGATTATTATGTTTATTACTTTTAAATTGCACAATGCTTTTACATTAGGATCAATTTTAGAACACAGGATTAGCTGCTATAACTACTGGCAGTTTCGGTGCCTTATTACCTTCTATTATATTCTGAAGTAATTTTCATTTATTTAATTTAAACTTCTGTCATTCTGCTTTTTCAAGCCTTAATGTCTCAGTTTCTAAAAATCCAGTTGGTGTTTTCTATCTCCGCTGCTAAAGAAGTGCTGTTATTAAGTGATTCGATGGCTTGTTTAGTCCCTTGACTATTCCAAGGCTCACTTTGCTTAATTTAACTACTGTACTCGCCTGCTCCCTCTCTCCTCCCCCCCCGCCCCTTTTTTGTTCTTAATTGTTTTCAGAGTACTCAACTTCCTGTGGGGAATCAGTCAGCACGCCAGACTTCAAAGCACTTGTTACAGTAGACCAATTTGGCAATATGCTAATTTAAGCCTATTTTTATATCTTTCTACGTTGTTTCTACGCAAACAAAGACCATTTTGGACATTAGCGAAAGAGCGAGGTCTTTGGAGGCTTTTTATTGCCTCAGATCTTATTGGGGGAAAAAAGAGAGTGACTCTTAGCCGTTGGAGATGGAAAATACCTGTAGGGTCTCATTTGATACATCCTTCTCTTAATTACTCACTCTGTTTTATTTGCTTTGTCCGATTCGGTCCTGGTCCTTCAAGTGAATCCACGTACATTGGACGTGGATTGGCTTTAAAACAGGGTAACTGGGGTACAGCTCTTACTGTATGACCGTGAGACGTGAGGCCTCGGGGCCTCGGCTGTGCAAAACTTTATGGGTTCACAGAATGAAAATATGTGAAAACTAAGGAACACTTAATTAGACAGTTTGGACCTCTGAAATTTCCGAGAACAGTGAAACAGGTTGAATCTGTGAAGTTTTTAAGTGTGCTGGGCAAAAACATTGCATCTATAATTACATGCACATTTACTGACACTATACAATTTAAGCTATCAGGCACCTGACAGGTGAATCTAGGAGATGCATATGAAAATTAAGTACAAATTTATCCACACACACAGTTGCATGACTGAACTGGTTAGAAGGATCATTGATTCATGTTCCTTCATGGATGAAGTTACAGAGTGGTTTGGGCATAATCCAAGTAAGATTTTATGTGTTTTACTTTAACATCACACATCATCTCAGCAAAGTCAACAAGGTCATAGTTCCAGCTTCATCCATATTGCCTGTGCGCATCTCTGAGTCGTCTATCTTTAAAGATTTGGTCTGGATCCATCACAAAGCTATGATTAGTGCTATTTCTGTTAAAGTAACGAGAGCACACAATTTGCTGCCAGCTTTGTGCTTCATTCTGGTTGTAGGGTAGAGGATAAATGATCTGGCAGGAAGTATATTGGGATGATTTTTTGAATGAATCTGAACTGGCAAGACATTTCATTTTGGGTCTGGAGAGCACAGCATTTTTGTTATGTTATTAGGGGTCAGTGTCTTGTAGAACCATGACCTTGGATTTATCACTTATAGTTAGAGATGTTTAGCTTTTCAGTGGGATTATTTGATGATAGAGACAGAAATCCAGACCAGATTCTGTAAGTCTTCAGTGGCATCAGAATCTCGTTCAAGGCTGTTATTAGCTTTGTGTTTAGTAATCGATGCGTTTGCAGTTCTTGATTATGGTAATTTCATTAGTGATACTGTTCCAAAATGGCACGGATTGATTTTTTGCAAGGAGATTCTTGTACACAAGGAAACGACAGGAATTCTTTTTTTCTCATATTCATTTTTCATCATCAAACTGAGGAATGCATTTTCAAAATGCTCTCTCCGTTTAAGAAGGCACTTCTGTGCTGGAGGACTTCAGACATGAATGGAGAGGCTATTGTGTTAGCAGAGGCTGACGGCAGAGGCTGCGTGTTTATAAAGGGCACAGACAGGTCATATTATGAAGAGTTATCAGGAATCTCTTACATGTAACATATAATTTCTATTTGAGAAGATGGTGAGCATGAACTCAGTGTAGAGTGCTGGCACAAGGACCCTTATGCGAAGGCTACGAAGTGAATTCCTGCATCACCTTCTTTCTGCAGAGGGAGCACTGTGCAAATCCTGAAAAGGCCAATGTGAAGACTATGCCTGAAGATTGTCCAGCTACTAGCTGAATAATTATCTTGATCTTGTGGCCCGAGATCATATTAAGTTCTTAGGGACTTCCATAAACTAAGTCTGAGGTCTGGCCCTTTGGAGAGTCTGACCTATTGCTGTGATTAGTAATGCTGCCTTTTTGGATGGGTGTGATCTAAAGGTGAGTCTTTTGGTTCACAGTCTCAGTTGAAAAATGGAAACAAATGTTGGTTAATTACCAAATGGAATTTTATTTGGGGTTTCCTACTATAAAGGAAAAATTAGAGACATGTAACCTGTAGTTTGGTTTTGTTTTAATGGAATTTAACTCCTTCAGTTCTTATAAGAAATAATTAATGTTCATGGATTTTAAAGTGAAAACATAATTTTTAAACAATAGGTTGAAAAAATAAAAAAAAAATATTTTTTAACTTTTCCAGACTATTTTAAAATTATTTTCTTATAGCCAAAACTGCTGTCTGAATTCTGTCCACCTGGTAAACAGTTTCAGACTCCCTAAAATGGTGTTTCTTGGTAGTTATGCCATTTGATATTTATTTACATTGCTCCAGTACAGTGTTTCTTTAAGAAATGGTCTCTTACACATTTAACCACATCTATAAGGTGGAGTGATGCCTGCATATGCAAAAGATCAAGCTATAATAATGTCTTTGGAAATGGAAGATAGCAGACTCTCCAGTAGCCCTCATTAGTGGAATTATATAGTTATAGCTAAGAAAATTATTATCTGAATACTACAGATGGTTCAATGGCTTCTTAGTGCAGGGACAGAGTGAAAAAAAAATCGTAAGCAAAACATGCTGGGAATGACTAAATGGAAAATGAGAAATTTTTTTTCTGACTCCTAGTAGAAACGTCTCCAAGTCAAAATGTCAGATTCAGATAGCTGCAGACCTTGAGGCTAATGAGATCTGGATCTGTATTTTGTAGCTTGCATCCATAGTTTAAAGTGAATTTGAGATCTAAATTTATATGTGTGATGCAGTTTAATATCATTTGAGTTTCTGGTTCTGGTTCCAAAGAGTCTTAGACAGTGATCTGAGGAGCTTCTAAAGAAGGCAATGGAACGTATGCCTCACATTTTGTCCGAGTCTTTAAAATCAGAAATATGTTATATTCTTTATGAACGTGAATGGACAAAAGTAGTGTCTCTATTGTACGAGCGTAGGAAAGTAAAACAACTTCTTTCATAGTAAAAGTTTAGGTCTTGTCCAGTAGATGTTTGTTGTTATTTATTGAATTTTGCTGTATTGATTTCTGTAACTCTGACTATTTATCTTTCTACTGCAACACACATTTCAGTAAAAACTCTTTTGGGGGCAAAAGGCCAGAATGAAGTCTTTGCATGGTTTATCTCTAAAGTGGGAGGTGAGAGACTCAGAAGTTGCACCTACAAAAACCAGTGGGGACTCTTTGATGTCTCTCTTAATGTGCTGGGTTTAGATTACTTTGTGAGTACAAAAAGGGTGAAAGGTTTGAGGTTACTTTTAACTAACTCTTAGGATCATGATTTGTCCATGGGGTAGTTTTAAACAGAGCAGATACAAGGGGATGGGCTATCAGATGCAGTATCTTGAGGCTGAAATCCAGCCTCTGTCCACAAAAAACTTGCATGACCCAAAGATTCATGGTATTTTCAGTATCATACTTATTTAAAGGAAAAAAAAAAGGCCACAGCACAGGATATTTCTTCTCCAGTTTTTCAGCCCTTTCAAGTTATTTTCTATAACTAAGAGCACAAGATCCTCCCTTTTAATTTTTTGTTAATTACGCAGGTGACTCCAAGATGTCTTAATGTAGAATGCTAAGTACCACAAACTGCAAGATACTGTCATGGGAGTAGGCTGCATGATGCAGGGGATTTAGCAGGTGCCACTCAGTCCTATTGAAGTGATATTGAAGTACGTTTGGAAGTGTTCCTGTTCTATGGCAATCAGTTGGTAGTTCTTTGTTCACCGTCTCCTGTATTAGCCATAAGTTTCTGCTGAAATGAAGAGCTTTTCATTCAAATGAAAAAAAGGAGAATTTTAAGGCTAAACCATTCAATCCAGGTCTTGCATTCTTAAAGGGTTACTGTTTTCAGCTGAGTCTGCTAGTTATATTTTGGAGCACATTTGTCCAATAAGCAAATGTAAAGTAGCGTGACAATGTTCAAATTTCAGTGAGGGAATTTTAAGATAAATAATACTTCTCTGAGTTTTGCACAGGTCAAGAGCATGCAAATTCACAGCTATTGTGGGTCAGCTCATTCATGCTAACCGTAATAACATGATTCAGGGTTAAGCCTTACAGTGGGAGCCAAATTCTGTCCCTCGGTTCATCTATTGCTTTCCTTCATGTTCTTCCACCAGGATAGGACTACAGAATATGGTGTCAATAGGCCCACATTCTTCTGACATCCTAATTCAAACCACAACAGTTTCTAATAAGCTGCCAATCCTATTGCATATTTATTTTTGCAATAGCACCAAACCCACAAGTTGTATCTTTCACTGTTAGGTACTCCCTAAATGCAGTAAGTGATGTTATGACACTATTGTAATGACACCGTCCTTTTAACTTGGTTGATTAAGACCTGGTTTAGGTGCACTGTCTTTAGTTATGATGTAAAGCTTTCAACTCATAGGTAATTGCTTCAAGAATTCTGTTAAGCTGATACTACTGCAGGATTCCTGACAAGTGAAAAAGTACAATGAAATATGCAAATAAAAAATATCATTAAAATTGATCCTTTTAGACACATTGCTAATAGGAAGCCTAAAGCTCTCATCAAAATTTTCTTTACAGAAAATCTAAAATAACTTAAAATCAGTCTACCCCAGATATATAGCTACACGACTTGGATCAGAACCTAGCCTTGAATATTCCACTTGTTTCTCCACTGTACTCACATAGGGAATTGATAATTTCTGCTATTCTTTTTCAAATAGAAATGTTACATTTTCACTCTATGGATAAATGGATTAAGGATTTGTCAGGCCAATTTTGCAGCTTTCTTTCAAGAAATTCACAAACCTTTAAAATGTCATATTGCTTTTATACTTTAAAATGTCTTAAAGATCTACCTAGGGAAAGGATGCATATTATTTATGACTTTCCTATGTATCTTGACTTCAACTATTTAAATATACTAATTACTGGAAGAAAAAGACAACTGTGATTTCTGAAGGACTTAAAAAATCAAAGAAAATGTACAGGTTAGGAATTTGTTAGTGTGGTGACAGTGAGCCCTGGATAATTATGGACTAATTTATAAGCTAATTATATAGGCTGAAAATACTGCCTTTTAGATCCATTTTGGACAGACCTGTCTATGTATGAATTTTCTATTACTTACTCATATCTCTCTTGTTTGTCACTGTGCTCTTCCCCATGTTAGAAGAAGAAGGGAAGAAAGGACTTTCTCCTTTCAACATTTCCAGGACTGCAGAGAGAGCACTTCACATGCTGGAACAAACAGGGCAATGCTGGCCCAGTTCTCTTCCACAGAGGGATAAACTTATTTCTCCCAGCAGAAGAGCTGGAGAAGATATGGATGTCTCCCTGACCTGAAAGTATCTGAGGGACACAGGATGGACTTCAGTCCCTACATTGGCAATGTCATTGGACTGCTTTTTTTTTTCCTAAATGCAATGCTGTCATTATCTTTACATTTCCCGAATTGTCATGTAGTGGCCACCATATTCAACAGACAATTTGAATATGGATTGTTCCATAATTGAAGCTAAGCTAGGACACTAATTAATCCCTTTTCTGCAGTTCTGTAATGAGTTGGCTAGTTTACAAGTACCACTGACCTCTAATGGATGGAATCAGAACTGTTCAGTCATTTGTCATGTTTCATAGGGCACAACTCATGGCAAATCTGCTTTAAGTTAAATAGTAAGGACTTGTGCTTTTGGGTCAGGAGAATCTAATTTCAAGCTCAGCTGCTGCCAGGAATTTCTGAGTGGTTGTGGTCTCCAGCTCAAGAGTAGGGTGTCATTAGCGAGCTCAAACGAGTGAGCAGTTACTCACAGGAATGAGTTAATGCTTTGCTCACCACTGTAAGAAAGTTTGCACTCTGTCCACAGTAACAAATGTGAAGCTGTAGGTGGTGAGAAATTTGTTATACTATATAAACAGAACATTTCAGAGCTATTATAAAATTTGAGATTTTTGGTGAACAGAGCTCTTTATTATGTCTTTGTTCATTGTGGGCTAGCTAGCAGTGATTCATGGAATATTACTGTACATCTGATTTTAGTAGTTACCCATTACATCATGTTAACATATTTCAGTAAGTAATCAATTCAAGTTTTGGTATGCTGTTTAATTCAGGTTTCATTCCTTGCCTAGTATTTATTTTCGGAGGTGTGTTGTCCATCTTCATCTGAGATCATACTGCCCTCTTTGCAGTAGCCATTTTAGGATAAAATGCTTAATAAGATTTGCATTTAAAAAATGAACTAAAAGAACTGGACCCCCTCCAGCGAGAAACAAGTAATTATATCATTTGTATTGCAAAACAGGAGCGGCTATAAAACATCAGTATACTTTTTAAGAAGATTGATATTCTTAAGAAGCATTACATTACATATAAAATGACAGGCCAGGCAGAGGGGAGAAGCCCTCTCCAGTGTAAGTAACCCACAGACTTATAGGCAGAGGCATGGTTTTTATTCTGGATTCTGCTTAATCAAGAACTCTGAATTTACCGCTTGTAGTTTTTGCCTTTTGCTTTCATGGTACTGTGATTATGAAAGCTAGTGAGGGACGTTATTAGACTTTGTCTGTGATCAGAAGAATTTTTCGGTAGATTTGCCCCAGAAAACCATCCAAGTGTTGCATAACACATACAGAAGTCTTCTGTCTGGGTAGTTTATCTTAGGTTTCTTCTCCCCACCCCTGCCAAAATATGAGCCACTGAAATTTTTGTCTGTACAGCTGTGCGAAAACTGGCATAACTAAGGTGTGTTTTGCACTGTTGGTTAATAAGGCAAGAGATATTTTATGTAGCTTAGATGCTCCTGGCCGTAAGATCTCTTGTTCTAAGTAAAAATACGGGAATTGTTATTCCTCTCTGGTTGGATGACTAAACCAGTTTAAACAGTCTTCAGGCAAAGCACTGTTTGCGCTAAAACCCATGTAACGTTTTGTGAATCTCAAATAAAAATGCTCATCAGTTTTTCAAATACTTGTGAATAATATGTAATCTCATGGACTAGAATCATGTGTGTTTGGCATTTTATTAATGAAAATATTCCCAAATCAGTGTCTGTTAGCTTGTTTGAATATTCAGTGACTTCTATCCTGAATACAGACCATTTGCAAAAAGCTGTTAGGTATTAATAAATTAATATGTTAATTAAATCTGCATCTGTGTACAGACTTTATTGCTGTTTGCTTTGCATCTTTTTTAAATAAAGCTTTTTGAGCTTTTATTTTTGTGTGTAGCAAACTTTACATTAGAGTTGGTCAATCTATTCTCATATTGGCAGAAGGGGATTTTCATTGATCGTTTTCTCTGTATTTGCCTTTTTTCCTCCTTCTCTAAACCCTAGTGCTGTAATGCAGAAGATTTATTGTCAATGATTTATTAAAATGTAATTCTAAGGTGACTCCTTATCGTGAAAGTAATCTGCAGGCTATCTTTGTTTAAACTTGCAACCCGCTTTGTCAAAGAAAACAGCCTATGAAATTTTCATTATAATAGACAGGTTTTTATAATGAACTGGGAAAAAGCTATTATGACCAAAAACCAAATTGTTAGGAAACTTATGCATTGAAACAATATGCTCATTAATTGTAATTTTTTGGGGAGGGTGAACAATTCCATTTAATGGTTACATTTTTCAGTCTTATAAATTAATTTGAATTACCCAATATCACTTAATTTTTCCCTAGGAAAGCTTCTGCTTGCCCGAGCAATATTATAACTGCTAATTCAATTACACTGAAATTGTTTAATAGAAAATATAATTGCTTATTCATACAGAATACCCATTAAAGAAGTGCAAAGGCCTATACCCTAGGGTTACTACATATTAGTACTTTGGGAATTCAGATGGGAATGCCGGGTAGGGAAGGTGCTGACTGATCTTTAATTGTTCATCACCTGCCTCCAAAATAATATGAATGGACCCAAACTAAATGACCACTCATTACAAGTTTCAATTTAGGAGCTTGGCTGGGGTCAGCAGATTGCTTATGCTGATCGCAATGATTTGAAGTTGTGATTACCATAAGCAATTTAAATTTTATTGATCTACCCTTCTGAAAGTTGTAATTGAGCATAGATGTTGGACCCGTAGCTCTCCAAACTAAATTGTACTCTGAAGCCCTTGCTGGATTACTGCAAGAATCAATAAGCAGTCAGTCACATTAACAATGAAATAGCTCCATTAACATACAGTGCTGCTGGTGAAACTTTATTTAGGAGGGGTGTTAGCTCACTTCATTGTTTTATCAATGAATTTCAGTTGTACAGGGAAAAGTATAGCTTGTGTACGCCTAATGAGCTTGCATAATGATAATCTTATATGCTTTAACTATGAGTCTTTTTATGGGAAAGAAAGATTATTTTTTTCTGTGACAGATTTGCTTTATTATGAGCAGAGGAACTATGTAACTGGAATTACAATTTGTTAACTGTGATGCACTGAAATAACTTGGGCGCCAAAGAGTTTTCTGCTGTGACATATGTTCACTATTAGTGGGTTTCAGACAAAAGGTCATGTCTCAAACAAGAACAGTCACATAGTGAGTTTGTAATTTATATACATTTGGAACTTCCAAGTGGAGTTTAGTGGTCAACCTCCTAAACACCCTCCTCTCCAAGTTTCCTGCACCTCTGTGGCATTGCTGAAGAGATTAGAACAGTGACCAGAGAAAGGCTGGTTGTTCTTACAGTATATACTATAAAATAGACAGTGGAAACAACATAGAAGGGGTTAGTAAGATGGATAATAGACCTGTCTGGATTGTGTGAAACAGTTTTTTCCTGAGACTCAAAAGTGACTCAAAATTTTGGAAAGATGATGCACAAACTGGACTGTTTGAAGTATGGCATGGCTGGAAACACAGAAATATCTTTGACTAAATCTCTTATGTATCCCTTTGTGCTTCATCTCTGCTTTCAGTATATCTGCTATCTCACTTAGTTTGTCGTGACTTTAACTCCTTGCAATCTTCTTTACTGTAGTAGCTCAAAGCCCTAGCTACAGTAGAGCCTGTCTCCCTTCCCTCCATACTAGGTTTTAAATGAGCAATGAACCAATATTGGTAGTCTTGATTGGCAGTGGTATTGTGCTAATTGAGTAGTTTTAATTGAGTAAACTCGCATTTGGGAAAGTGCCATCTTTGTATTCATCAAAATGATAGTAGAAGAGCCATAATGATAGCATTTTATGTTCATAAATTATTTACATTTATACCTCTTTACTACCTAAGGAGCTGTTGATTTCATACTATCCCAGACAATCCTACTGGCAACTCATTCATGAAGAAATGAAAGCCACTAGCAGTATACTGGACCTAGTTTAGATACTGGTGAAAACCATTGCTGTTAGATGTAATTACTTTTCAGGAGCAAAAGATCTCTCTCCCAGTGAAAGGATTCCCATGCTTTTGAAGAGGGGTAATGCCTTCAACTCTGGCCATGATGTTACATAGCAGCATTGAGAGCAGCAGTGCTTGATTACCAGCCACCCTTACATACTCCTTGACTTGAATACTCCTCGAAGAACACAAACTATAATTTCAGCACCTCAGTACTACAGAATTTGTGGTCTTATAAACACTCCACAGTCAAAATGGCTAACATATATCTATGCAGAACCGTCACAACTATGTTGTCAATAAAGGCTTATTCCTTAAAATTTAGCAGTAGATCAGCTTTTGTAGTCTAGGATATATACTTCAGATCAGTGAGACCAGGGATCCTAAAGGGTGCAGGCATCCTACAGTGAAGAGCACACACAGCCCTTTTCTAGAAATATACTCCTGAATTTGATATGAGCTGTTTTTTTAGTGTAGGACAGTTCAACCAGTTCTTTGCAGCTACAACAATGCAAACAAATATTTTGTCTTGTCCTACAGGTGTAAAAGTACTTCATGATATTTTTGCTGCCTTCTCAAGAATTTATTTTCTCCAGATTTCTGCCACTATATGCCACATCCTCACTGAGATGGTAAACTATTTTTCTCTAGATCTTGGTTTCTCAAGGGTTCAAATTAATGCATGTGTACTGTGATCCAGCCCTTGGAATTCCTCTCTCATTCAGCAATTCAACTGGTATGGTTTATGTGAGGTTCTTACTCCGGCCCACATCTACTTTATAGAAACGCATGCAGAGGATGAATAAAAGAAGAACACATAAATCCTCTTTCATTCCTTCAGCTGATGCAGTGTTGTTATCCTGGGGAACTCGTGTGGAACAAAAATACATGCTACTTACACATAATTTCTATACCAGCTTCTGACGTAGAGCAGACACACACCAATGTAAGATATGGCATTGATTCATAAAAGGCTTAATGTGAATGGTCACTTTCAAGTATAGCAACATGTTTACAAATCTAAGACACCCTAAAAAAAGACATAGCTGATCTTTATATAGGAAACATCAGCAAGAAAAATGTTCAGTGAAAACTGTCTTGTGGAAATTACGGTTCTTCAGATAAGAAATTACACTAATTAGAAGAGGACGTAAGTATTTTATAAACTATAAGATCACTTGTAAAATTGATAATCAGATACATACTCAGTTTTCAAAAGGGATTTTTGAATATGGTGTTCTACTGCTAATATATTTCTTGCAGAAAATCTGAGAAAAACATGTCTGATTGATCTATATCCTGTGTAAAATGTCATGCATCAAGAAAATTCCACATGTACTGTCTAAGTGTTATATTGAAGGGATGAAGAGTTCTCTGTCATGATAGCCCGATTATGAGATATTATATATCAAATTACTTTGAGGAAAGAAGATTCTCTTTTAATGCTTGAGATTCTGATCTCTCTATCATCTCTTTTATGTTAAAGAGCTTTGGGTTTTCAGGTCATTTCTGATAGGATCTCTAACCAAAAAAATAAAATAAAATTCCCTTTAATTGAGAGCCCTTTACACTAAAAAACAATTAAGTTTTGAGATCCATTTAATTTTTACTTGTTTTAAGCACCATCATAAACATCTGCCACCTGGCATAGAAATTGCTTCATATGGCAGGTGGAGAGATGAGATTTATTTAAAAGTTCTTTGTCTTTGATACTTTTCCCTGCTGTATTTTCCAGTGGAGTAATTTGAAACTGATGGCATTTAAATAACCATTTATTGCCAAAATGGAAGAATACACTTAAAAATACATAGAGTAATTGCTGTCATTCCAAGATAAGAATACAGCAGTAGGCATAATGGAGCAAACCATCTTCAGCCTAGTTTGGCCTCCAGCCATAACATCGGCCAACACTTTGATCATTGAGAAGAAAATAAAATGCCTTCCGCCTCTTTTCTGCACATATATGTAATGCATAAATTGATTGATTTATTAACCTGGACAAAAAAAGTGTTCTTTTTCCCTCTGTAGGTAGTGCTGGAAGCCTCAGATCTGGTAGCTGACTGTATTCAGTTTTTAACCGATTCACAAAATCAAAACGAGTTTTGTGTTGTTCTCTGGAAAGCACAATGTACACATGGAACCTCCTTCCCATGAGTTGCAACCTGCCCTGTTCCATATGCTCCCTCCCTTACAGACTTCTTTTGTATTTTTTTTAATGCCACCGGAATTCCAAAGCCATTTATAAAGAAAGATGAAGCCTTTCCATTGAGAAATTGCAGCAGTGTTATATAGCAAGCATAAGAGGTGTGGGGAGAAATTAAAGGGGAGACAAGTTCTTCTGCTTATCTTTTCCCTACCTTGGCTTCCTTCACATTATTGCATACTTTTTGCATGGCATTTTAGGGACAAAGAAAGGAAGGTATTTCCTATTGTCCGTCTCATGAGACTTTTGACCTCTGTAATGGAATCATCTCATAAGATCATCTGTTCTTGCAAAATTTGAAACATCTTGAGCAAATGACCTCATCTGAACAGTTCAACCTGTGAAATTCTTGCCGACTCTATTAGGTCCATATGAGCTTAATGCAGAACTAAGACCATGCAAATAGTTAGTCAAGAAAATTTACAAAAAGCTCCAAGTGCACTATTAGCAACTATAAAATAGTCAAACATTGCTTTAAATGCAGCCATAACACTTGATTCTCAGCTGAGTATGACTGCAAAACAGTATTTATATCTGATTCATTTTGATTGCTCTTACATTCCAAGTGGTCCTAAAAGTCCTTCTGAATATTGAGGGGAGGAGGGAGAGTGAAGAGGCCGATTTACGCATTGTAATCCTGTGAATTTTGGGTCCCTTACTCATCCTTTCACAACTTTTTCATTAAGTTTTTTAAACTTTACTTTGTCTGTGCTAGCATTCAATAAATATTCCGGTGACTCCATTCATTTGCTGACCAGAAATTTCATGGAAACAGCAAAACATAGGTAAATAATAGAAAATATTCTTGAACAGCAAATTGTAAAGTTGGTGACGTGAAAATTTTCAGCAACAATCTGGCCTCTGTGTCCTCTGACTTCTCATTTTGAGTGTGCATAACATACTCATTATGACTAATCTAGAGATCAAGATTTGCCCGAATTATTGGGAAAATCATTTTGAGCAAGAAATATATCTGAGGAAAAAAGAAATTATGTTTAAATGGAGGATTCATTTTACGTTCAGCTACCATAGTTTGTCCTATTTTATTCTCTTCTTTCCAACTCTTTAACTGACAAACCCAAAACTGAACATAAACCATTGTCTTATATTATCATTAAAGTTTCTTGATTGCTCTTTCTTCTAACTTTATTTTTAACTGCTGAGGGAACTGGGCAGATATACTTATTATGGCATTCAAATCAATTTCCCAGCATCTTCCTCAGAGGTTTCAACAATATCTGTTGTCCAAGGACCGCATTCATGGACCATCAGTGTGTGAACATAGATTCGTTTTGGCCAGCAACCGTCAGCTTGCCAAGCTTCATCTCCTCTTTACTTTCCCTTCAGAGTCAGAACGGCAATTTCCCACAACTAACAATCATTTTAAATTGAACCATTGTCAAATTTAACTACTTTCATCAATTTTTCGTTTGCGTCATTAGTAAATGGCTAGGCCAGGCCAGGCAAAAGCCAAGTTTCATACTCATTTTGAAGAAAAGTAAGGTCCAGGTTTTTGTGTATAGGCTTTTGGACATTCAGGTTTAGTTCTCTGCTCTGCTACTACTTTTCCTATGGAGACTAATCAGTTAAGGCTACATTTTTAAATGTTCAAACTTAGCCACTGCAATGGCAGTTAAGCTACTGGGCTGATTTTGAAAATTCCCATAACCACTTATGGGCCACATCCCTCTGGCCCATATTTTCAGATGTATTTTAGTGTTTGATTCCTATTGATCTCTGTTAACTTTTATGCCTCAGTCCCTTACTTGCATTTTGTTGCGAGGATGTTGTAAATCTGAAGCCAGCTGAGGATTATTTGCTTTTTTCATAATAGACAGAACAAAATTATGGATCTAAATAATCCAGAGCACTGTGATTGTGAATATGGAGTGATCAAGCCCAGATACACTGAATTTTGCATAGTAGATTCACTTTTAATATTCATTTTAGTATGACCCGTAGTCCTTCTCTCATTTCATTGACAAAACCATTATCATGTAAATTCTTGAACTATATTGGATGTCTCAGAATTTAACAGATTTAAATAATCAGAGATCAGAGAGGGTTTTTTCTTGGTGTTAGGAAAATATCAAAACATTTCTTTTTTAAATTTAAGTTGATAATTTTTTTGCTGCGGTGACTTAAATTTTATTATGATAAATGTTTCTGAGAGCAGAAATATCCTTTTTTTTTTTTTTTTTTAACTAGGTAGAAGTTTCTAAATATTTTTGGAACCTTGTTGCATTATCTTCTATTATACTGCCACATAGTGTCTGGTTTATACATGGAAATGTTAAAATACATAATTGCTAAAATAGTGTGTTTTATGTAGCATAACAATCTTGTGCATGTATAAAAATAACTGAATAACCTTACGTAACAGGACCTGATCATTTATTAGATATATTATTAATAATTTATGAGCTATTGGATCATTAATATATATTATAATAATATTATTATTATTATTGAAATTCTTAACTTGAAAGTCTGAGTCTATTCTAAAGAAGACAAAATCTTTCAGCTGGTGTAAATTGTCATAGGTGTTTTTATTTCTGAGAAACTTCTCTGTATGGCTCAAGATCCACATTTTGGTGCTTTCTGTTCAGTAGCAGGCTGGGGAACCCAGCAAAAGCATTTGGAAGGTGCCATGAGGATGACTGCCCACCCGTGTATTCATCCCCCAGTGCTGGACTGTCTAGTTCACTCAGCAGCCACTCAGGCTTCCCCATATATTTGCCTTGACCTTAACCTCTGAGTTTAAGAAACCACAGGGGCTACGTCTTCTGAAGGTGAAATTGCTAGTGTTAGTGGGGGTCTTTATGTCATTTCCTCCTATCTTTTAGTCACTATAACGTACCATAAGGTAGTCGTCAGGACTGGAAGAAAGATTAGGAGGATGGAAAATAAATGAGCCAAGCAAACTTTGGAGAGCAGTTGATTGGAGAGGATATGACAACGTCTAAAAGAAAGAGGAAGAGGATGATGAAGTAGAATGAAAACACAATTTCTTCCATAGTGCAGATCATATCTTAGTAGAGATATTAGTTATGATTTTCCACTGACTTGAAGGGGTATAGCTGGTGTACACACTGTGATGGATTTTGCATGGAATTGTGATGATTTCTGCCCTTTAACGATATGGAACATAATTTTGGGGGCCCATGAAATGGGCCTAATATCCTATTTGCTGTCCTTTTGTATAATAGCAGTCCTTTGAAGAGGAAACTTTGTGACTCTTGTCTTAACTGCTTTTTAAAATCTCTTTTCTGATGAAGTTCCTCAACAACTTTTGAAGCAGCTGGAATTAACCAGAAAAGGGTAAATGCTTCAGCCAAGTTCACTCCAAAGCACCGCTTTGGCAATGGTTGCCAGAACATTGTAGTGATTATTACAACCACAGAACTGCTGTTTTATGGGCTCTGTTAATTCTCCTAAGCACAGGGCTGCCCTTCTATGACAAATTTCTCTCAGTCTACTTTGATTAGTTTAGCCCTTTACATTTCACAGAACTTAAAAAACCACAGCCCTAAAATAGTGATTTTGTAGCCATCTCCCTTCCATTTGCTGAGTGCTTGTTCTGTTTTTCTTATATATAAAAAAATACTTTTTCACAACATTATTTTAGATAGTAAGATACACAGTTTATGTTGAAGCTAGTTGTAGTAAGTCAAGAATCTGAAATATAACTTTGTGACTTACATAATTAGATAGCTGTAAATGAAGGATAATTCATTATTATAGTACTCCAACAACCTGCCAGCCCGGAGCACAAGAAAAGAAGACCCTGGAAAGCTCAGATCTGAAATAATAACTAAGCTCAAGAACTTACTCGATGAGAAGTTTCTAAATTAAAATTAAAAGTTTCTCTTAGGGACTCAGGAGAGTGAAACAGAAACTTCCTCTAGATAATAAAAGTGTTGTTTTCTTTTTGTTAGGGGAATTTCTGAGAAATTAATATTATTACATTTTTCCAACCTATCCTCTAAAATACTAATTTATATGAAGAGGTACCTCTCCTCAGTTGTCTTCTGTGATGCTTAAGTAGCTTTGTGATTCCTGTGTCTTGTAACATAGAACAAATTTGGTTCCTCTCACTTCCAGCTGCACCCTTGAGAACCATAGCACCTATGGAAGGCCTGCTAAAGCACTTTCTTATGAAAACAGATGGTGTCAATTGTTCCTGTAAGACAAAAGATTAAAAGAAAATGTCTATCTGAGTTAGATTACATTCCAGAGATCTGACCCAACTGTACATAGGCAATCTCTGCAACAGGGGTGTCAGATTGACTGTGACCCAAAATCACGTTATACTTCAGTAGCAGGATTCTCGAAGAGATACCTTTTGAAATGGAGCATTGTGTTCGACCAGATGGTTGGCCTGAATTTCCATTGTTCCTCTTGGCTCTCTAGTGATATGCAGATTTCTATATTGCTTTATACCTTCTCACAGCTCTGCCTAGTATTTACATTCAGATAATTCTGATGAAGAAAATTAAAAAGCCAAACATAAAGAAGCTACAGAACACATGTTTGTCTCTGAAGTGTGTGTGTGTGCCTTAAAGGTGGTATTAAAGGTGTATTAATCTTGTTTTCTTTTTCTTTTTTTTTTAACATTTTACATGAAAGCTGCCACGATTGGGATAAGAGTGAAAGGAACATAAGTATGATAAATGATAAAGTGCTCCTGGGAGTAAATATACCACTCAGAAAGAGCATTGCTAATCAAGCAGTGCAGCCAGCTAATGCACTCTGAGAGCAAGCACCTCAAAAAGATTCTAAATTTGAAACATTGAAGACTGGCATTTAGCTTGAGTAGCTTCTGGTTTAAGATGGAACTGCTGCACCAGGGGATCACAGTAGCAAAATGAAGCCTTGGAAGGGGCAGAGGCTTGATGTCTTGTATTAAATGACAAACAAGATCGAGGGGAAAAAAGAGAACTAAAAGCCAGATTTGCTCCTTGGTTTGTACTGACTGACAGTTTGGGCAGTGAGTAGCATTAGGGAAAGGCAAGGATAAAATCTGGCCCTCTTAGGTTCATAATAGATGTGTAACTGTTGGTGCTGCTTTGTTACAGCTGTATCTTTGAAGGGCATTTGTGAATGCCTTCGTGAAGTTTGGTAGCCCAGGTGCCAAAAGGACTTTGGTCTGACACACTAAAGCAGGCAGTATGCGTTGCTTTTAGAGAAAGCAGCATATGTTCCGCTTGTGAATTTCATCTGCCACCCACTCTTCAGGAGTGTAACACTGCCCACACGTCTTGCCTGAATGACTTGGAAAATATATTTTTATTTCCAACTGTTACTCAAAGTTGGAACTATGTAAGCTATGATGGGTCAGGAAAATCATGCAGAAGGGCTTCTCTTTTTTAAAAGGAGGACGAAAAGTACTCCTGGCATGAGTAAATTGTACCTAACTCTAGAATCTGTTTTGGGTAAGTATTAGGGAAGTATTTGACAGCGTTTATCTAAAAAACTTTGTACTTACTGTATGTGTTTGTCAATGTTTACAAAATTGCATGTAAGAAGTTGCAAATGTGACTGTGAGTCCACCTAACTTTTTCAGAAAATCTTTTAATTCCACCCGATATTTATTCAAGCTCCCTTAATCTTGTGGATTAGCTGTTTCATAACTCCAGGAATGATGGGTGTCCTTCCTTGCGTCTTATCTGATCCCTACTGTGTGACATGGAAGGAAACAGAATTGCAAGCAGTAATCAAGATGTGGTTGCCCTGGGTCTAGATTATGATGTTTTCCATGTTAATCTGTATTCCTTTCTGAGTCACTCCTGATGTTCAATTTGCGTTTTTGACAAGCATTGCTGAGCAAACACAGTAACTTCAAGATCTCCTTCTGTAATGGTAATAGCTAGTTTAGAGCTTGTCATTGTAGTATACATAGTTACCATTATTTTTACTTGGTCCATTGTTTTGTGTTTATCAACTTTTAATTTCATCTACCATTTTATTGCACAGTCATTTAGTATTGTGAGATCTTCCTACAGCCAGTTTTAATTTTCACAGCTCCAGAGGTTCAAAAAGCATGAATCAGGCCTCAGGAAATCATTAGATTGCCTTTAAAATTATTAATCTGGATGCTCTTTACTGTCTTCTGTTTTATGCAAACTTTCAAGCTTTTCTCTGAGGCAACCAGGTCTAGAAATACCATTGTTTTTTTAATAAAAGTTTATATTCTCTAATAATCTTTTGATTTGGGGATCTGGAGATTTAAGAAACATATTAAGTGTTCCAAGATTCGTGCAAAAAATTCAGGTATTGGCAACAGTGTTCAGATTGTCACTCCATGCCTCCGTAGGGTTCAGGCATCTGAATAGTAACGGAGAACACAACTGTATGTGATGACCTTACAGTGGCATTGCAAGTTACCATATCTCAGCTGAGCTGCTATAATTGGGCATGTACTCTTTGGAAGTCTTCTGTTGAAGTATATGCATGTTAGAGAGACAATTTATTTACAAATTGGATCCAGAAATTAATCTCATGTGGATTGAGACTCATTCACAGCTGCAAACCCTGATGTCTCTTCCAGCACATCTTCAGAGGGATACTTGGAGCTCAGTGTCTGTAGAGGATCGTTTCACTCTTTACATGCTTTTATATTTGTGGGCTTTACTGATCAGAAAGTGATTGCTAATGATTAATCAGTAGAAGATAGGTAACCAAGATTTGAACAGGTGGTTTACAAATATCTAATAATCTAGCTGCCCATATGTGTCGGGACAAAAATATCTTTGCACCTTCCCCGGGAATAAGGGGGCTTGCTCTGCTGATTATATTGTTAAGAGAAGTATTTGTTTATTATTGTATTTTGTAGCATCTCCTAAGGACATCCTAGTGCATTATAGTGCTAAGGATCTTGGGAGAGCAGTACAGTTCAGTCATCTGTATTGTCAGACCCTCTTCCTTCCCTCTACTTGGACTTGCCTTGCTCGACAGCTTGTCATGCAGTAGAAGGTCACTTAGCTGCACAGATGGGGCATCTTTAAAGCCTCTTTTTACATTTCTGAAGTGAAACAAACCAGTCAGGATCCTTTGTAGATGGAGTCATAGTCCAATATAGACTTTTTGCATTGAAAAATTATTAAATCCACTTTCCTTAGAATCAGATTTAAAGGGGGAATTGTATACTAGAAACTAGATAATCTTGTAACAGTGTTACTGGTTATATTTTGGACACTTAAAAGTAGACAAAAACTAGAGAAATCGTAATCATAAATTATTGTTAACTTTTTTTGTGTATCAAAGTGAACAATAGAGGTGTCTTATTTTTAATTTCGAGATTTATTTTTGCAGTTTTCCTAAAGGAGGTAAGACTAAACTGCTGTAATATATGAGCTGTAGATGTAGGCACACTTAACAAAAAGATTGTTCCTTCTGAACCTTTTATCATTAAAATCTTTAAAAATATTTCCTATTTATGTGAAGATTTGTTAAGTTGGAGCATTGACATTTTCCAGCGTTGCCCCTTGCTTAAGTACAGTTGAGAAAGTTGCTGCATGCTCAATTACTTCACATAGTATAGGCTGTTAGTAAGCGGGACCAAGATCTGGCAGCTTGTAGCTCTGTATTAGCTTAGTTTGTGTTATAGCCAATTGCTGTCTGACCTCTCCACACTGCGGAGGAAATGCAATGCCATCTGTATATCTCTTAGTCACATTAAATTATGTCATTTATATTACATTGGAATGCAGAGTTTACTTTATGCTTTGCAGCAAAATTAGCAGAAGTAATAAGATACAAGCAGAAGCACAAAGGTGAAAATTTGTGGGGCCCATTTCTCTCCAGCTTGCTTTGATTCTGCCAGGTGTTGAATTTAGAGAGTGAGGGAGGTTGTTTAAATCTATGGAGGTGCTAGCATGTGTAAATGTTTATAGGTCTTAAACACCCACTGATCTCAAGCAAGACTTCCATGTGTTTGGTCATACAGGATCAAGTCCTTACTCTTACTACATTACACCCTTAGAAATATGAGCAGGAGAAGAGGAGCACAGGAAAGCACATTGCAGTTAGCAAATTGATGTAAAATTGATAAAATATACAAGGTATTAAACAAGAAATTTTGTACGTTAAAAACCAACTTCAAGTTAATACTACCTGATAAACAATTAAGTATACATCACTCTTTCTTTTTAGCAGTCTCCATGACTATGTCGTGCTTATACTCTGTGAGTACAGTCCTGGAGATTTTTTGCAAAAAGAAGCTAAAAGGAACCAGGATTTCTCTCCAGGGGTCCTGTTCCAACTCCCACGGAAGTAGATAGAAAAACTGTTATGGATTTAAGTGGAGCTGGGTCCTACATGTAATTTTTCTGTCTTTAATTTCCACAACTACATTTCTCTTGAAATATACACCTATGGATCCACTATCTGCTGCTCAAATAAAGTATCGCTCTGCCCAGAATATGAGTTACATTCCACATGGAATAGCTTCCAGAAGATACCACTTTTTTACTGTAGTTTTGTGTAAAATGGAAAGGCAATAAGACTGTCAGTTATATGGTACAGCTCATGCAGGCTGAAACAGGATCCAGCTGCTCTTCGGACATTTATTGCTTCAGTCCTTTCCTGTTAAATGTCCACTGTCATTTTGGTTTTATGTGAAACCCTTCGTTCAAAAATATGATCACAGACAAGAAGGACTCTTAAAATAAAAAAGTTTTCTGTGTGCTAGCTGATATAAAACTAGACTACGGCTGGCTTGATGGGCTTAAAGAAATTTTAAATGTTAATTTATGTCCAAAATATGTCCAAAATATTTATAAATGGTGAAAATTTATATGAATCTTTGACATAACTTATCCTATATTTTGTTTTATAAACATTCAGAAACTATTCGCAAGGAAACAGGATGTGCACTGTCTGAGGAGCTTTGTACTCTTTCCATAAAAGGATCTGCTACATGCATGTTATACAGAGCTGTTGTATATCACTTTAGTCTTAAAAAAATGTGTATACATAAAAAGGCCAGAGATGAAATCCCTGAATCCTTGAATTCAATAGGAAAACTCTTATTGATTTAATTGGAACAAAGATTTCACCTCAAATCCTCAAATGTTGAAAACTAACATAACTTTATTGAAGATGATGAACTAAGCTGAAGGATGCTCTAGTTGCATTATAGCTGAGGATCTGGCCCTCAGAATGCATGTATTTCTTAGGGTAAGAAAGCAGTCAAGAGGAAATATCTCAGAAGACAACTAAATGATTCAAATTTAGTTTGCAAGTTTAACCCTGGGCTAAAGAACAGAGCAAAGCCTGCGCTCTAGTCCTCTGCTACCCATTTGTACAGGAGTGATTGTCATTTTAAATGAATAAAATTAGGTAAACTTGTGTTCATGTCAGATTTATATCCTCATTTGCAATACATTAACAAATAAAGTGAAAATGTATTTATACACATTATATAAGCTGATCCGAAATCCTGATGTATGAACCCACAGATTTATAAATTATACTTGTAAATCAATGTAAATTGCTCGGTCAGAATGTTCATGCCTTGCCGTCATAGAAATTAGATACAGAAAAGACTGATTCATTTACCTAGTCCATCTCCCTGCCAGCGAATTACTCCTGTTCATTGTAATCTTTTCTAGTGCGTTGTCCAGCGTAATTTTGAAAGACTCAAATATTAGGATTTTTCTATTTCCCTATCAGATATAGATTTTATTTTTTTACATCTTGATAATTTAAACTGAGAGAGGTGGCAGCGTTTCAGGGCCTAATATTCAGAGGTACTGGGATCAAACACCTCCAAAGCACCTATACCATTTAAGAACAGGAAAGAGCAGTACAATTAGCACATAAAAATATATGGCGAAAATGTGAGCTATGTAATCAGCATACTTCCCTTCATCCACACCTAGAGCCCCTCAGTGATGAAAAACCCTTTGCCACCGCTTTAAAAAATTGGCTTATTTCCATTTCAGAATATGAGAAGCAAGGAGTTTAATAAACAAGTGCTAAAGTAAAGCAAAACCTGTAGTTACAAAATGGAGGTATTATTGTCTTGATTGAGGCTCTTAACATTAAGGGCATACTTGGTTAAGTTTTATCTCTCTCTCATTTGCACAGATTCCATTTCCCAGCTCCGGATGTACGGGAGATTATATATAGAGATCTGACACCCATCTCTATTTGGTTGTTGAATCTTGGCAACTGACTCCATTAACCCCGTAGTGTCATGTACTTCTGGAGTCTACTTGAGAGCTGTGTGATGTTAGAGGCAGCAGAGTTTACAGGTAAATGAGCGAAGAGTGAGGCAAACAAGGTCCACAGTTGTTACTGGCACTGCCTGAATAGAGGCTTTGTCCAGTCATCTGTTTCTGCACAATAGGAAGTTTTGCTTTTTATGGTGAGTGACTAGTACATGCTGATATCATGAGCTTATGAACTTATCCGTAATACAAAAGTAAAAGAGGCAATAGCTAACTGGAAAAGTGTGTAGCTGATTTATCAATTACTGATCAAACTATCCTTGCTGAGAAGGTTTGTACCCATGTGATAACTGTCCATCAAATTATAAAATAGCCCTATTATAAAATAGCCCTGAACTAGAACAAGAATGATAAAAGATCTTGTCATTAAGATGCAAGACTGAATCAAAAGATCCAGGCCCTCATCCTGGTTCTGATGCTGCTTGTTTGGATCTGATTAATGTTTCCAGAAGTATCCACTGAAGTTCATGGTGCCCAGCTAGGGGAATTGTTAGCCAGATTTTTCAGAAACTGTGGATGTTCATTCTTCCCATTAATTTGCTGGAAATTTTTTTAATGTAATGCTCTTCTGAAGTTCTGGTTCTTTCAATATGTTTTAGGAACTGAGGCTCCCAAATAATTGATGTGATTCTGAAAATGATGTCCTTAATCTTTACATCTTGCCTCCTCATTATCTCCAAATTGATATAATGCTTTCTTAAAGGAATGTGATGAGGCTGACATAATTCAAGATGGTAAATTGTGTTGAGATCTTTAGATGGAGAGAGAAAAATACCAACTCTTTATTCTCTGGTTTTTTCATTTTTCTTCTGTATGTGTTCATATTTTGTGTACTTTTGAACTGATTTTAGCTCTCCAGCTTGGGACTGTTCCTCTTCAGAGAATTAAGTCATTTAGTACAACAAAATGAGCTTTGTAATGCACACTATTATTTGATGGAAGGCTACTCTACTTTGATCACCAATACATCATCATTCATTACAATGCTTCATATCTCATTCTCTTTTCATTTCCAGTGGCACAAATCAGGAATAATGTCAATGAAGTCTGTGGAATTAAACTGGTGTAAGTGAGGATATTCAGGCTTTCCTTCTATTCAGACCTTCTTACTCTGACATGTAAATTGACTACCTTTTTACAATAGAAGCCATTTAGGAGTAAATTTCCGATGTGCTGTATGATCATTAGATTGGTATGTAATTCATGTGTGCCATTTTGAAAATGCCAGTGCCCCTTTGAAAGGGTATGAAGGAAAAATGGTTACTTCTATAATGTTACTTAAAAGGCTTCTGTTTATCAAAACCTCATTGTGTCATGAAGGTAGTGTTCGTGCTTACTGCAGAAAAAGCACACTTGTCTTTGTGACTGATCTATGGAACAACTCTTGAATAATGGAAACTTATTTTATACATATAAGAGGGATATATAATCCTCCTCCTGCCCCTTGAAAAAACTAGGAAATTTGGCTTTGCTATTTCTGAATTTAATCTTAATCTTCAGAGCACTAAAACTCTCCAGTGGGGCCAGTGGTTGAACTGAGCTACTGAATATTGCCTGCAGAAATTTATTACAAGGTTGAATAATACAGTATTTTCTCCATACTGTTTTAACCTGTTGTGTACCATTAAGACAGAAATTTGGGGTTGGAGAATGGGGGCTGTCACTTACTTCTGCCTGCACATAGCATTTTCATTTTGGGTGCAACAAAATAATAAGTGATATAGTTCTGTACTCCCTTTTACATTTTTCCTTCTTTTGAAACAAAAAATATTCCTGCTGCAGAAGTGGCTGCAGTTCAGCTAGCAGTGAGGCTACAGTGTTTCATGTTTTCAAATACAAAAATAATTGCTGTGGTTGTTAACAGAATTGATTTCATTACATGGAATTATACTCCTTAGGCAAGGTCTCAGGGACTTTTCTGCCCAAATGGGAGTCTCAATAAAGTGCTGGCTGATCCTTGTGCAAGGCTGGAGTTTACTGTTCTCAGTAATGAATCGTTCTTCACCACTGTCTCTGGTATACTGAACTATCAAAATAGAAAAGCATTTAAAACTTACCATAATTTTATATTTGTAGCATCAAAGACTCGGAGGCCTCTAGGCCTGTTAGCTAAATACAGACAATAAATTATAACCCAAAACAAGAAGCCCACAGAAGACACGAGAAAAAATTCCTGAAACAGTGTAACTACCACCACCTTCCAACATGTACACATACCTACCACATATGCATCCTCTTAGAGATGTTCATGTATGCAAAACACAACGAAGACAAGCCCTCAAAAAAATAGAAAACCTGAAGCATCCCGAAGGATGCCAGAAACTGTAAGGCTGTAATTTTGTCTCCTGAAAACAAGGAGGAATTCTGCTGTTTATACCAATAGCTCCGAAGTTTTTATCTGTGGAGGGGTATATCTTAACATTTTAAAATTTGTTGTATTTAATTGTAGTGTAGAGAGAAGAGTTTCAAAATGTTTGGCTTCTCAAATCATATTTAGTCAGTGGTTTTCAAATATTGACAATTTGTGTATCCCTAAGAATTATCTGATGGAGCTGTAGATTCTTGTACAAAGACTGATAACCTGCTGGGATTAGGCGTGTTTTGTTAGTACACAGATTTCCAGGGTCTCAATCACATGTTGAAAATTGCTAATTGGTATTTTTGTTATCAGTTGCCATATCAACAATTACCTTTTTGGGTTTTCAGATTGATTTCTGCAATGGGGTGCAGGTCCATTGAAGCAGAGCACATGCCATCCGTGAGATTTCTGCATGATGTATATATACTTCCCCAGTTCTAGTTGCTGTGGGCTTGATTTAGTTGTTCCTTGACTCTCACTGAGTTCCTGAAACAAGTTCCTGAACACTACTTTCAAGCAGAACAGCCATGTGCAGATGCAGTCAAAAGATTTAGGAAGGAGGAGACATATAATTCCTCTTTCCAGTAGTATACTACCAGGGCATTATATTATTAGCTGACTGCTATTCAGATCTTGATCACAGCAGAAGAGTATGTTTATGCTGCCAGTTTAAGTAACACCGTTTCACTCTAAATCTGTTCCCCTGATTGTCCACATCATGTACATATTAGATTGCTCCTGAGATCACTTCTGGATCAACTAGATCTCTCTCCAGGGAAAATCTAGGAATGGATTGGCAGTTACATTAATTTAGGGACTGAGCCAATATGCAGTATGGATATGATGGCACCAAGTCTTACTCCCTTTACCCAGCCTGGTATTTCAGTAGTGTCCCAACACCCCGACACCATCTCACACCCTTATATCACAAGGACTCTTTACTTCAGGGCAGTAGCTCTTAGGACTGTGCTGTCCAAGCACAAGGATGTTGGCTTGCAAAAGAACTCTCTCATTGTCATGGTCGTTTTATATGGAAGTATTATTTCTTAAGGGTTGCAGGCCAAAAGGAGGGCCACATGGAGCCGGAAGAGTTGGGCCATTGTGACAGTGTGTAGACAGGGGAAGACAATTTCCAGCTGCAGAAATTTCCCTGGACATCTTCAGGGATGGCCTTCTGCATGCTGAGAAGTTGGAGCACAGTCTTGTATGCTGCTAGAAATAAAAATAAATGAAAGCAGCCTAGATAACGGTCCTTGGTGGGAATATGAAGGCCATGACCATGTTGCAAGCAATGCATGGACAAATGTTAAGCATAGCACAAATAGTCTGCTAGAGAGGCCTGAAAGTGAGTGGGTGCAAAGATCTTTGTGGTAAGTATTTAGCCAGAGATCCCCTCAAATGTACATGTGGGCAAAGCACTGTAAATGGCACTAGCCATGAACAGCGTGTGGGCCATATCGTGCTGCCTGGCCAGAGGAATGGGACTGCTCCCTCCACCAGGTCATGAGGACGACAGAGATACAGCAAACAGCTGCCGCAGCTCTGCATCCCTGTGGTGCCGTACCTAGGGCTGTGTCACCGCTGCTCCCTTCTTTGCTTGCCTGCGCCTTTCCATCCCTCGTCTGGCAGCCGGTGTGACGTGGGCAAGGTTTCTCCTTCCTGTTGTTCCAGGTTATCTGGGTGGGATTTCTGACCAGGCAGCTCATATTGGGCTGTGAAACTCCATTTCTCATAGATCTTAGGGCTGTGTGTGAAAGCCAAGTTCTGTGGAGAGATGCGGGTGCCCCTGGAGCAGCCCACCAGGAGCCAGCAGCAGCTGAAACTGTTTGAACTCAGTGGCATTTGATTTCTGTTTGGAAATCTGGAGGCTCAGCTTTGGTGTGGAGCCTCCAGAGTGTTTTGCTGTGCCCTTACCCACTTTGGGCGCACTGATAAAAACTTTGCCAGTCGCCAGTGGGGCTGAGTAGAAAGTAAAGGGGAAACAGCTATGAGACAAACCCCAATAATCTGCCTGTCCTCCAAGGTATGGATCCCATTAGTTCAGTGACCCTGAGAGGGTGATCTGGTTTGTTCACAGTGGCTGGTAAATGAATAAGTGTTTCATGGTAGAAAGATACATTTTATGGTGACCTAGGGGTATATGTACAGAGTGCTGACTAATGCGTTTATCTGATAATTTCTATCTTGATTTGTTGAAATAAAAACATGAAGTCATACCTTGTGGAGGACTAAGTTAAAAAAGGGGAGTTAAAGTTTATTCCCTGTGCAAGTAGAAGAGTATGAGGAGGTGTCTGCAAATCAAATCTGAACACAGAAAATCCACATTCTGGAGTTTGTTTTACATGGTTGTAGGAAAATAGCTGATTTCAGTTTTTAAGATTGACCTGAAATATAGCAGCTGTTTGTGTCTCCTTCTGATATTTTGTTGAAGCTTTGCTTTAACTTTTATGGCCAGTAGCAGAAAGAGTCCTTGTGTCAGAAAATAAATTTGATCTTCTTTCCTCTTAGATACTCTTCTACTTTAGCAATTTTTTCAGGTACTGCAACTGAATGTAGAAAATCTCAGAAACTGCAGGTTCTTTCATTTCACTGTTTGAAAAGATATGTCCAAATCATTGGTAAGAGTCAGAATTATACAGAGAACTCTTCTTTGCTTTTCATTTACTTTTTCAAATAGATGTCTTTCCACTCTGCTGTGTCTCAGGTCACTTTAAAAAATGGCTTTAATATTTGTAGCAAAGGATAGATAACATCAATTTTTCCCTGATAAAAGGAATTAATATATGAACTCTACAGTACAGAAAATCACGTTTCTTAAAAAATAGCTTAATGCACCTTTTTTTCCTGCAACTGATATGTTTGCTTTCTTACCCCCCTCCCCCAAACATAGTTTTAACATGCTTATGGTTAAATCTTCAAGGGGTGGGAAATAACCACTCAGCAACCTTCCTTCATTGGTGTTTAATTGTTAATATAGCTTGGAAAAAAAAAGGTATTTGGTGGTTATAGCAATCCTTTTAAACATTTGCGATGGAGAAGAAAAACGTTACAACATACATGGTCTAAATTATGTCACAGACCACTGCTACTTTTATTGGCTTTATTTTATTTCTTTTTTCTTTCTTGCATAGCAATTTTTGGAGACACTGGTCAGGCTCTGTTCTAGACAGGGCCTATGTTTCAGCTGCTTGGAATTTCCCACCAATTTTTTTGTGATTAAAAAATGATTCTCAAAAATAGGAAAATCACAAAAAGAAGTAGTTTCCCAGCTAAAATACTCCTAATTTTCTGGACATACCAAAATAGATTTATATTTTTCTTGGGCTTTTTTCAGTCATGCACTGAAAGATTTAAGTGGGCAACTGAAATACTACAATTCAAAATGGTGCCACTAAACCTCAAAGGAACTGTACTTGACACATCTTGAGGCCTTATTCTCATGTACGAGTATGTTGCCATTCAAGTTGTTTCTCTGCAGCCGGACTGATTTTACTGTTGTCTTGCTGGTTGCCCACAAGCTGGCAGAATTTCCCAATTTAGAGGTAGTAGCTGTGGTACTGGATGTGTCAGAGCTACTGTACGTGTGCACAGCAGCTGATTTGCACATTGCGCGGTAACCCTGGCATGGCCTGGACCCATCACACCTGCTGTGCGTGCACAACAGATCTGTGGGTATGTGTTAATCGTTACCAGAAGTAGCCTAGTCTATTTTTCTATGGAAATTTTCAAATGAAATGGGGAAAATTAATTTGCTTTCAGAATAACCTTAATGAAGAAAACAAAGAAACAACTTAATTTCTGACCCAGGCTGGTGCACGCGTTTTCAAATGGATCCTTTCCTATGATATTCCTGAGTATAAGAATAACATTTTGAATGAGTGCATTGACATTTGTGCAGGACAAACCAGTTCAAGTCATAGTAGATGAGTCGCAGTACTTGGCAGTAGCATTGCAGCTACACTGGTGATGAGAAACCTTTGGACAATAAAGTCCTTGAAGTAGAACTAGGTTCAAAGTGCAGATTTCACATCCAGATTTCACTCCTGGTAAAGTATGCAGGACTTCTGGCTGATTAATTTTGTTAGAAATAGGAGCCAGCTGCAATACTTGGGTATACCTTCCTGTTTGTACTTCAGACCACATTAATGCAGGAACAGCAGTGACCAAATTTCTCAGTGCAGACAAGTCCCTAAGTTATACATTTTTTTAATGGGATACTTTCATTAGTGCCTTAGCTGATATTACTCATAAACCAACCCTTGCGCTACCAGGTTTAATCATTGTCTCCAGGCAGAGGCTTATTAGTGCAAGGTCATTCTATACTTTTTTATTTCATATTTTCCCTTAGAGAGAGTGAGCGATGTCTCCAGAAAAATCACCTACCTCCTGCCTGGCATATCAACATCCACAGACTTGCTGCCAGCATAGATATAACGCCTCTTGGTCAAACTTCATGTTGCACCAAAACAGAGAGTGTACAGTAAAAGACAGATAATAAGATCAAGTCCTGAAACTTGTATGCGGGATTATGTAAGCTGTTTAAAGAATTAATGATAAAACTTCTATTTAAAAAAGTGAACTGTTTCCTGAAAATATTAAATCTCTCATTGTGAATTAAGTGCTTTTGAAATGCTGGATTGATAACTCTGGAGATCAAAGTCTTACATCTGGCTGAGCTACTTACATGTCCCCATGGCCTTGGAGCACCCCACAGTCTAGCCCTCAGGGGTGGGGAAGTGTTCCGATTCCTTTGCTACTGTTAAGGAATTGAGGTGCAAAAAGGCAAAGTGACATATTTAAGCTCACATTAGAAGTCTGTGCTGAAGTAGGGATTTCAGACCAGGCATCTGATCTCCTTAGGTAGCAATCCAAATGGGAACTGTCACCTGTCTCCTACAGAAAAGGCAATGACAGCCAGAAAGTCTCTGATCAAAAAGCATGGGAGATTTCCCTGTTCGATCAAGTCCCTGGCCCTTCAGGAGCGAAACAACGGAAAAAAAGAAGCAAGACAGAGAGAGTAGTTTGAGGTGGCTGACACCAGTGTGTTAGCAACTGGACTGTGATCTAACAAGCTTATTTGTTATAGAATAGTAAATAATGACACTTAGCATAATATTTTTTGTAATTCTTTGCCATGTGACTATTCCTTATTTTGGAGTGTATTTCTAATTGAATTTGAAATAGCTTGAAAATTAGGGAAAAATTCCTGCTGCATCACTGTTCTCATAGCTTATGATGGGAACGTTTTAGATCAAAATATGCCAATTAAATAGAAACATGTTGGTCCCACTTGGAATTACCATTTTACCTTTTTCTCCTGCCTCCCTCTCCGGGCTCCTCAACAGCACATGGACAGGGTTTCTGGGCTTCTTTGTTCTTTGGTGACTTACTGGACAAGGAACCAAGAAGCCAAGATTTCCCACACCTCTATGTTCTTTGCTTCCTGTTTTTTAACTCGTACAGAATCATGCAGAGTATACTATGAGGAATCCAGATTCAGAATCTGCATGACAAATCAAAGATCTCTGCATGATAGAAATTGTAGTTCTTTGATCTGAAGTACTGATATTGCTTTGTTCATTTACATCAGTAGGAAATTCAGCCCATTTTTTTCCCTGTTCTGTGCACACTGCTTAACCCCAAAGAATAATAAATAATATTTTAAAAATTAAGCATAATTAATCTATCATATTTATAGCTGTGTAAATTAAAGAGGTCTCAACTAATAATGTGAATCACATAATTTAAAATAAATAAATAAAATGGTATAGGCAGAAAAGCAGTCAACCATATGCTTTCACCATATGCTGAAGCATACTTACTGTCCCTTATATCCTGTATTCCCTGTGAAAACTATGTATACTTATTCACTGACAAAAAAACCCCCAACCCTGCATGAAAGAACTTTAAAGCTACAAGATCAAGTGCTCTGTATTTGGACTCTATGAAAATTCATGCAGTCATAATTTCTCTAATAGATGGATATCACAAAGATATGGTCTCTATGGGCTTGATCACATCAGTTTTTGCATAGAAGCTCTCCCTCATTCACTGGAGATGATGTATGGTAGTCACTGAATGAGTATGCATATTCACATGAAGGCATTGATCCATATCCTAAAGTTGTGTCATATACAGTCTCCTCTTTTATTCAATGGAGAGGTAATTCTGGATTGCTTAGTGTCTGTATCTGATATCCTTTAAATGAGTTGGGGGCTATCATGGCTTTAACGTCTGGGCTCAACTGTTGCTGCTTTATTGATGGAAAGAAAACAAAGGTACCACACAGTATTCACATACCAGTAGGACTGGTTGAAAAATTTCAAAACATTTTTTCATTGAAAAACAGATTTTTCTTGAAAATATTAATCACATTTCTTTTTACTACAGGAAAAAATATTCTTTCAATTGAATTTTCCACTGAGAAAACTTGAGTTAAACTTTTCATTCCAGCTGAGGTAAAAGTTCTCTGCCTTTGCACAACCACCATATAGCTTTTAGGATGCAGCACTGTATGCTGACCTCTTCAGCTAGAGGCGATCTTCATGATGCACTACATTAATTAGTGTCCACACTTAAATAATCTGGGATATCCTTTGTTCTGTGAAAAGTGTAGCCATTTTGATACTTTGTCCCATTCTGAGAGAAAAATATATTCTGGAGTAGCAAAATACCGTAGAGGATGGTAAATCCATTTTTAAGCAGCTCTGTTTAGAAGGGTTGCCATAGGGCCCCGAAGAAAGCTTTCGTCTCGTGAAGGATTTTGTTTGGGTATGACTACTCTGGAGTCACTGCCAGCTTATGTACAGGGGCAGTCTTGATACTGGCAGCATAGTATATGATATGATAAAATCAGTGCAGGCTCTTTGCTGGAGCCCATGCTACCGCAGGATGCTGCCACTGGTACTGAAGCTTTGGCATGTCCACTGCAGTGGTCAACTGGTCTAAGCGGCACAGCTGAAGATGGCAGATGGGCTGAGTCCCAAACCCAGCAGGAGCTGTGAGCTGCCACCTCTCCTAGAGGCAAGAGCTTGGGAGGTGACCAAACTTTACCTTCCTCTGTGACCGCAATGCTGGTAGTGACTGCAGTCTAGGTATGTTTTATTTCTGTAACCTTTCCATCAGAGAAGTGATCCTCTATTTCTCCTACGTTTACCTGATTGTTTCGTTACCATAATTCACTGAGGCAGGACTCAGAAAGTCTATGTGGGTCAGTTAAAAAGTAGATACTGCTCATCATTGAAAAAATTCAAAAGAAGAGTGGGAAGGAGCAGAAATTTGTTGCATCTTGAAATAAACAGAATGGAATTGGAATTTGAACAGATGAATTATGTTTTTATGTTCATATCTTCTGTGTATCCATAACAATCCCAGGAGGCTTCACATCAACATTTTGAAATCTTTTTGATAAATGCATTCACGTTCTTATCAAAATTGACTTGTGTTTGGATTTCTCATCTTATACTCCAATTAGCATTTGAACCCAACACTTTAAGCACATGATACAGTGATGTCTTGAGTGCATATATTTAATTTAAATGTTTCAGATCATTACTACTGCTGCTACCAAGTGCTATTTTACTTCTGGGGGTTTTCAAGAGCTGATGTTATGATCATTTGGCTTACCTTGACAATGTATTTTTTCTATAATCTACTTTCTAACTCCCATTTATGTCTTTTTAGAAACATAGAAAACAATTAAGATTATGTCAGTGCTGAAGATACTGAAGTCTTAGGTTGAAACCTAAAGTGGAACCTATCTTTCAAAGAGGAACAGGTCAAAGGAGTTAATGGCTAATGTGTGACTTCAAGCTAATTTTGAGGAAAGAACATGGAGTGATGCTGCTATTATTTCCTGATTTTTTTCTCATTCTCCTTTTTTCTGATCTCACCTTATGCAGGGCATAAGAGTTCTGTACTAGGAAGACAAACGGAAAAGAAAATAAACCAAGAGGTGACATCCAGTCTGATAACTGTACCTGATATAAACATATATACATACAGCAGTGACTTCTTAAAAAAAATGACAACCCACATACAATTATACCCAGCATTCTAAATACAAAGTTGTAGGATTTTTTTAAATTTGTCCCTACTGTAGTAAATAAAATAGCTGCTACCGTTTCTGCCTCTAGCAATATCAAGAATATAGAAAACTTAAAAGACAGAGACTGTCCAAGGCAGATGAGATCAGGCCCCTGAGACAGAGACAGAAAATCTAGAAGTTCGTCATGTCCCTTCGAACAGAAGTTGGCCACAATGAGAGACAATGTACTAAATTTTGGGCTCTGGTGTAGCTCTCTTTGTGCTGGCTCAGCTGCTGGAAAGGAGCCACAAGGTTAGATTGATCACCCCGTGTGGAATACACCTCACAAGAAGGATGTAGCATATGTTTGGCACGATGACCCCACACTATTCCCTTGATTGGGACAGAGGGAGGGGGCAGAGCACTCCACTATTCTGGCTGATCACAAGCCATTCAAAGCCACAGTGCATTAGAGAAGCCTTTCTGAGGTGTGTTCATTTGTACTAGAATGGGGAAAGACACAGACCTAGCATCCAGGAGGTGTAAAAAGTGGCTTTCTCTGGTTCCTCTTCCTTAGTCCTGGGCTGCATCTTCTGACAACTGAAAGCACTACAGGATTCACCGTGGCCTAACTATTTTATTGCTATGAGACTCTGCAAGATGAGGAAAATCATGACTATCCAGTTAGGTTCAGAGGAGAGTAGACTTCAACCATATTATGCTTTCAAACTCTTCTGTGAAGCTACAGATGATTTCCTCTGCCTGAGCAATCCACTGTGTGAAAAGGAGAGAATTACCTGTCTCTGTAATGCTGACTCTGTGGCTGAAAGGACGTATGTCAGTTATAAATTGCTGTTTCTTTCTGTCACTCACTGCCCAAGCTTTGCTTTGCATGTAGAATTCAAGCAGGTCCTTGTTTTGCAAAGGACGTGGCTGAGAGGAAGGAGCTAGCAATGGATTAGGATTTAGGAGAACTTCGTTTTGCCACAGGCTCACTGTGGGACTTCCAGATTTTTCTCTCTTGGTGTTTCGGTTCTCCATATGTAAACTGAAGATAATAATGCTCCTCTTGGCTTGATCTTTGCCCTATTTACTTAGTTTATAAACTTCCTGGGGGCACTGATCATCTTTTAGTGTATATATAACACCTACCACAGAGAAGCTCAGATATCATTTAGGGCCTATATGTACTGCTGTAAAATATCAATTAAATAATTATGCTATGGCAGGTGTTGCCAAACAGTCTTGTCTCCTTAGACTTCTGAAATTTTTTTCTTAATGTACAGGAAAAGATTCCATCTCAGACATCTGCAAAACTTTTGCTTTGTGTAGAAGGCTGTACGTGCAACTGTGGAAAGAGACCTCTCTGAGTAGTGGGAAGCTTTACAGTCAGCTTTGTTCTTGACTAGAATGATTCTTAAGGCAGAATTGCTTCTGGAGGGTTGTTGAGCATTGTGTGTGTGTGTGTTTCTGATCCTATTAAAATGAACCTTGTAGGTAAACAAATGAATAAATAATTAGTGTCCTGCATGCTGTTTAGTCATTTTGTTGCAGGATTAGTGCGTAGGTGTAAAACACCCAAATTCTCCCCACAGATGTTACTCTTCTGAGAAGCCATTCTGCAAAATCTCTGGACATCTAATTCTACTCAAAAAATTTGAGCAATAATGAGATGAGAAGAAAGGCAGTACATTTGGTTTGATGTCTATATGCAACTGCATTTAAATATATAAAATCTTGTATGTTCTGTACTGGCAAAGAGAAGATAAGTCATTGAGATCTGCTGGGGATAATCAATTATGTTCTTTACAAACAGACACATACCCAAATTCTAGGTAAATAACATTTCTTGAACATAGTATTTTTTTAGCATTGGATAGCTCAGGACTATGAAGGTCTTTCTGTGTCTTGTAGTATCCTACAAAAGCAGAAAAGTCAAGAAAAATCAAGTCCAGATACTCTTAAAAGATTTGCAAGCCTTCTGACAAATTTTGAACTTCTGACAAAATTGGTGAGTAGACACATTTATTTGGGCTTATATTTTACGTGAAATAGTCACCCAACTTCATTGCTGAGCTGTGTCCACAAGACACTAATACTACCAAGCTTTATTTCAGTTGTGACCTCTGCTAGATGAAACTAGAGGAATTGGTAAGTGTGAGTGCCAATTACTCTGACGCAAGAAATTGGCTGCGAATCAGGCCCAGGGTAGTTGTGACACTTTTACTTACTTAAGTTTTTGTCTTAGAAACAAATAAACCCAGCTAGATTTAGGGAAAAATTTGAATGTTGTAGTCAAAGATCAAAAAGAGGGAAATGATTATGTGCGGAGAGCAGAAAGTGGACTGAAGAAGATACTCAGCATTCAAATTGCCATTTTTTTCTGTTTTCTCCTTCCTCCTCTCCCCAGCAGGAAATTTGCCCTCTCCCTTAAAATAAAGCTTTTTTTTTTCTTCCTTTCTTTTTGGTCGTTGCAATAAGACAACTCCAATGAAAGTGGCTGTCATGAGATAATCACACCTCTGGGGGATTATAGGCGTCTGGCTATGATTCATAAAGTCCCTCAGGACTGGTTCCCCCTTTCCCTCCTCCTTAAGGTAACCACACCTCCTGCTGTGTTTTATGACTTGAAAAATGCAGTTTTTGTGATTATAATGTACAGATATTATTTACATTGAGTTATTTTGTTTCATTGCATTGTGCATTTTAAAAAATCAAAGGGGTTTTACTCTCATTTTTGAAGGAGTTCTCACTGCCAAGAACAAACAAGTGGCTGATGACTACTTCAAAATATTTCCTGAGCATCCATCCCAGGCTGCATTCCCTTTACCACCATGAATTAATGAGGTGTGCTGACTTTCTTTTCTTTTCTTTTCTTTTCTTTTCTTTTCTTTTCTTTTCTTTTCTTTTCTTTTCTTTTCTTTTCTTTTCTTTTCTTTTCTTTTCTTTTCTTTTCTTTTCTTTTCTTTTCTTTTCTTTTCTCTTCTTTTCTCTTCTTTTCTTTTCTCTTCTTTTCTTTTCTTTTCTTTTCTTTTCTTTTCTTTTCTTTTCTTTTCTTTTCTTTTCTTTTCTTTTCTTTTCTTTTCTTTTTTCTTTTCTTTTCTTTTCTCTTTTCTTTTCTTTTCTTTTCTTTTCTTTTCTTTTCTTTTCTTTTCTTTTCTTTTCTTTTCTTTTTTCTTTTCTTTTCTTTTCTTTTTTTCTTTTCTTTTCTTTTCTTTTCTCTTCTCTTCTCTTCTCTTCTCTTCTCTTCTCTTCTCTTCTCTTCTCTTCTCTTCTCTTCTCTTCTCTTTTCTTCTCTTCTCTTCTCTTCTCTTCTCTTCTCTTCTCTTCTCTTCTCTTCTCTTCTCTCTCTCTCTTCTCTTCTCTTCTCTTCTCTTCCCTTCCCTTCCCTTCCCTTCCCTTCCCTTCCTTCTCTTCCCTTCCCTTCCCTTCCCTTCCCTTCCCTTCTCTTCTCTTCTCTTCTCTTCTCTTCTCTTCTCTTCTCTTCTCTTCTCTTCTCTTCTCTTCTCTTCTCTTCTCTTCTCTTCTCTTCTCTTCTCTTCTCTTCTCTTCTCTTCTCTTCTCTTCTCTTCTCTTCTCTTTCCCTCCCTTCCCTTCCCTTCCCTTCCCTTCCTTCCCTTCCCTTCCTTCCCTTCCCTTCCCTTCCCTTCCCTTCCCTTCCCTTCCCTTCCCTTCCCTTCCCTTCCCTTCCCTTCCCTTTGATGTGTTTTGCTGTACAGTAACATTATTGAAACATATTATGAGCACTTTTTTTTATATATATACATCCTATACCACATCTTAACACTTAAATTGCTTGGCTTATCCTAAATACACTTCTAAACCTGCCAATAAGCTCTAGAATATCTGCTGCCAACTGTGCATCCACACAAAATCCTACCATAATTTGAACAGCATCTTATTCTGCTCATACTTTCTCTCCATTTCTATTAATTATGAGAGTCAGAAATTAAAAATGACTGCTTTCTTCCAGATTGTAGGTGTGTGGATTTTAGCAATCACTGTAACCAAAGATAGGGACATTTCAAAACAGAAAAAGTAGCAGAATCTGTAGTAGGAACTGCTGAAGACTTGGATGGTTTTATTTACACATATTTTACTCTAAATTTAACTCTGGATCTTGACATTTAGGTTTATGAAGTGTTAACATCTCCAGAAAGATTTTACTGAAACGCAAGGTGCATTCAGTGTTTTCTTAGGCATCCCTGCTTCTGCGTGAATTTAATTATTTTTAACGCTATCAGTTAAAAATAAGAAATGGTTTGCCACAAAAATAGATTCAATCATTTGAAAAGTGATTAAAAGCATACAAATTTAGACTGAAACAACAATGAAGAAATAAAGGGCAAGGGAGAGATTCAAAACATGACATTAGTATAATGCACTTAGTACACTGTAAATGCTTTGCTGCTTCTGAAATTCCCTAACAAGGTGAGTGAAACTATTCTAAGAACACTATTATCAAGAGACACCTTTGAACTGATCTATCCTGAAGAATAACCCCCAGAAAGATAAGGTGAGAAGGAAGGGAAGGAAAAAAAAAACAAACCAACAAAAAAACCCCCTCCAACTTTCATATGTTTGTTGGCCACACAGCACAGCTCCGACTTCTGAACATTTTTCCCCAATTATTTTTGTAAAGTATTGATCGTAATTTAATTTTGCAGTCCCAACATGAGAGGCGCTTCATGCTGAAATGTCTCACAGGAGATTGTAATCAGGGTCTAGCCTGAAGGTGAAGCACTAGTACATAGGTTTTACTCTATTCCTCCACTCTTCATCAGTTCTGGGATTGGAGCAGAGGGCATTCTCAGGCAGATTAATTTTTGACGATGGGATCGATGGAAGATGTTTTTTCCTCCTGACATTGAGTCATCTAATTTGCTGTTTATCTTTGGCTTATTGAGTTTCGAGCATTGTTAAATCATACCTTTCAGCTGTTTAATTTCAGATGTGAATTTTGCATTCCCCTCTTGTACTTTGGCATAACTCTTTTACCTAAAATGAGCAGAGTGATGGGCCTTTTTTGACACCAGGTTACTGCTTTCGAGTCTGTTAAGTACTCCAAGGTAATGTTATAGTACTTTCTAGCCTTTTTTCTTTGCTTGTGGCCATAGATCAGATCATCTCTAGGGAAATCATTACTTGCCATCATTATTATCCCTAGCACCTTCATCTATTCTCCCTTGTTTCCTGACTCCATTGCTTGATGAAGTGCCTACTTGTGAGGACACCTTTAACTCAGGTCTAATAATTAACCCCTTCATTGCACAGGCTGGTTCATTTTTTGTTCCCTTCCTCAGTAAGTTGTGATCTATGAGTTTAGCTTTTGGAGCAGCTCATAATAACAGAACTCTGGACTTGCCTGTAAAGCTCTTTTCTTGGGGAGGCTGTGGTTTTTTTCCCCTTGTTTTCATTTTAGTAACAAAGTGAACGTTTTGCCAAATATATTGCTAATCATAAATAAAATGCTTGCACTCAGATGAAAATTGGCTTTACTTAACCTTTGCTAAAGGGTTCTACTTTATTGCTTTACATTTCATGGGGAATCCTCCAACCTTGGCCCACCTCTGAGCAGTCTATGAAATATTCTTGCAATTATTAATTTTTCCTGACTCAACATATATGCATATAATTATAAATATTTGTATACTGTGGTGACCAGTAAAAGGTGGCTAGAAGCAATAAGTTATCCTTTCATGGGAAGTTGCTAAACCGTTATACATCACACTGACTTCAAATACCCCATTTGTAATAATCAGAAAGATTTTCATTTTATATTGCCATTATTGTAGACTCAAGGCCAGGACGGCCCTGTGTACTATATGATGGTTCAGAGAGACATTGAGGAGGCTATTCCTCCTGTTCAGAAGCTCAATGCGATCGGTGCTTTAATTCCTATCATGTATGCACAGAGTGTCTATCACAGTCACAGCGGTCCTAGGAAGCTGTGGGTTCCATAGGAATTCCATAGGAAGCAAAGGGTTGAGTCACGCCCGTTCTTATTTCTGCCCAAATCACCCGGGAAATGACATAAAATTTCAGCTTGCAGCATGCCCGCTGGGTTCTGCTAAGGCAACACACCACCACAACCCTCTCTTGTGGTCTGTCACCACAAGATGTAAATATACTGTAGGGGTGTACGAGTGCTATCCCAGTGATGGGTGTTGCAATTCAGAGCTCCTCTGTGGAAATCTCAGCTCCTGAAGAAATGTACCAGCTGTCATGTATGCCTAATTTTGCTCACGGCCCTGCTAATCTAACCCACGACTGACTTGGAGGAGAAGGGAGTTTAACTCCCAGTCATGTCATTGATCTCCTGTTGCCTCCCCAGTTCCTTTGCCTGTAAAAGGGAAGGGCCGTAGGGCTCAGCATCTCCATCCGGACGTTTGATCTTTCCCTTTGATCCGTTCTGATCCTGTAGTCCTTCATAGTAGTGACTCCACCAAAGCAGCAGCAGAAGTCCATCTCCGGCAGACAGAGGAGTGTGCCTGCCCCTTAGCACACAGCCCAGCCACCAGCAGCCAAACGGAGTCGTGACGTTTGTGTCGTGGGCAAAGGGACCTCATAGGCCCCATTGGTAAGTATTTGCATGCATAACAATGTATATGTGTATACATGAATAAATACATATACACACATAATATTATACATATCCATAATGGTCCCTATACCTTAAATAAGATCTTCTGTCCTGTTTGTTCTAGCAGTTTCCTTCTGCCCATTTTAATTCATATCACTTCCAAAGCTTTTATCTTTTGGGCAGAAGACTACCCATTTCATCTTTGAAAGGCAACAACCTTAACTCACACTGCTTGAAGTTTAAGTAAGTAGAAAATATTTTGGCAAATTTATGTGAGAAAAGTTTTCAATATACTTTCATTTTTTACAACTAACTGACATTTCCTTACTTCAAGGCACTTAAAAATTTAAGATGAAGGGTTGACTTGGGCATGGTGTTTTCCATATAATAACAATGAAATGGTGATGAAAACTAAAAATGCTAATTTAATTGATATAAAATTAAATTGAAAACCTCATAAATGTAATATGAAACTTCACTGAAATATTATTTTTTATGGTGAAAAATAAAATACTAGTTTGCACAGGGTCTCTTAATATAAATATGTTAACATTTTATGCCTCAGAACAGGGCTGTGTATACAACACACAAGTATAACACACACTGTGTAGGGGTTGAGATGTTCTAGGGCAAGAATTTAGCTTTGTTTTTTTTAAGAACATTGTATTTGGAAATGAGCATATCACAGTTTGAAACGATATCAAACATCATGGCTTTAGCTAGTCTTTAACTTTTAGAGGTCTAGACAAGACTTAAGGTGAGGCATGTTTTATCTCACTTTTGAGTGCCTACATTACTCCCATATTTAGTCCCAAGTGGTGCATCCCAAAAGTTTTGCAAAGCGTCCGTCTTTGGGCCTTGGCTGATGTGCAGCCTCCTGAACGCCACCTTCCCCAGCTGCTCACTGCCAGCAGCAGCTCCGTCCCTTCATGGCAGGGAAGGGAAAGTAGCTGTAATTACTGGCTGCAGGTGTAACTGCTTGCTCCCTTGCCCTGAGGGAACTGAACCATAGCCATGATTAAAGGTAGTTAGCAATCCCTAATGACTACAAACATGCGGAGCTGATAATTACAACTACTTTTCATTCCACCACCCGTGAGGACTGACCTACTGCCAGCAATAAACTTAGTGGGGTTTTTTTCTTAAGTTTTATCCTTTTCTTTTCAGACTTCAGTTTTATAATTATTTAAAAATTCCCCTCCTTTTTTTCTCTTGTTAGATTTTTCTAATCCTTCTTGACCTGCTTTGGGTTCATTGTGACTGATGGTATGAGAAAGACTGCTGTAAAGGATCGGATAGCAGCTGAAAAGGGGACAATAGTGGGTAGAGAGGAAATCTGACCCAGTATAGTGAGTTCCTATATTCCAATTTGTGCCAGTCATATCAATTTGTATATTACTTTGATGTTATCAGACCTGTGAAACTCTAGCTAATGTTACTTTTCATATATTAAAGTTAATTATGAGCTTATATACCCTGCTGTTTGATGGCCTAAATGAACATATTCATGGTATCCACCATAAGAATCGGGTATTTGATTATAAAGCAAATTAGGATGTTCCTATCATTAGGCTCTGAGACTGCCTTCTCTGAAAAAGAAAGATGTGCAAGCTCCATAAAATGCTTATCTATTAATCAATTGCATTCAAATACAATCCTCTTTGAAGATATGGGTAAAGGGCAGGGTAGTTGCAGCAGAAGGATTTTTTGTTCTGCAATAGAAAGACACCACTCCCCAAATCTGCAGCGACTGGCTTCTGGCACTATAGCCATTACTCATTTTCCTAGAGGACACATCTGTTCAGAGGGTCTACTGTCACCTATGTAATCCCCGTTTATGACTGTTGCCACAGAAATACTTTAAAACTCATTGAAATCTTTTCTCTCTGCCTTCACAGAAAGTTAAAGGCTAATTAAGGAAATGCAAACAGGAGCTTCTTCTGAGCCTTCAATAACAACGTAACAGACTGTTACATGAGGACCTGAAGAAGTGAACATGCACTTAGTCCCTCTGGCAAAGGAAAAACAAACTGAAAAACATTATGATCTTTTTGACATTTAAAAAATATCCTTTCTTCCTTTCTATATTGTAACATATAAAACCCAAAATCAATAATGCAGAGCCACTGTTAAAAAAAAAAGTACTACAAGATGCTCCAGTTAAAATATCTCTTAACTGGCTCCAGAGGGGCAGAGTCATCCCTTGTCCTCTTCAGCTGGAGCAATTCTGACCAAGAGGTGAGGTTTCGTATATGGTAGTGAAGCAAAGCCGGAAAAAAAGGAGTGGAAAGGGGATTTCAAGGTTGAAACGTCTGTACAGCAGACTCCTTCGAGGCAGGCATAAAACAATCAGTCAGGAACTTTCACATGACTCGTATTTTTGACAGGATAGAACTGATTTCAATACTGGACTAAAGATTTTCTCTGCAAATAATTATTGTATATGATCCCACTGTTGGGGAATTTATTTCTTTAATGATAGATTTTGGGATAATCCTGTATATTTGAGGACAATTCTGTACAATCTGACCCTGGGAGAAGCAGGACCTTTACCACGGTCTGTGATAACGAATTCCCATGAGTTAGATTTTCATGGATACTGACTTACGTGATTTGGGGGAAACCATTTCACCTCCTTGATGATGATGATGATGATTCTTCCTTCACCTTTCCTCCCTATTCTTTCTTCTGTTAACTCTTTGTGCCTGGAACTTTTTTACTGGTGACTGAATAACACAAAGACCCAGTTTTGTGTGGGTCCTCTGCATATGTAAATCCTATTGCTACTAGTAAATAGTAGAAATATTAAAGTCTGGGAAAAAAACCAAACAATCCCACACACTCCTTTAGCTAATTTAGCTGCAGCTTAGGTAATTTGGACAATAAAAGACTTTATTTTTCTGTCTGGAAATAAACACAGGACTGGACTGCACAATCTGAGTTTTTAAATGTGAAAATTATGACCATTAAATCTGTGATTTGAAAATGTGTCAGCAGAAAGTAGAGAACAGTATGGATATGTTCTGAGGGTTACTGCCTTAGGGTCAATTGAAACAAGCAGATCTATGGGGCACAACAGTGGAAGGAGCAAGCAATTGCAGGTGCAAATATGCCCGGGGCTTGTCTAACTTCCATTAAAATAAAAAGTTTGATAGCGCTAATCATTTCTGTCCCTTTACATTTTAAACAGCCGCTGGCATTGCCTAAGCATTTTAACTGCGTACTGGCAGAATTGTGGGCTTGCTAGGAAGAGGCGTCAGGAAGGGTGATAAAGGGTAGAAGGAAGCAGAGGTGCAAACCTCCATTTTCAGGAGAAAGGGTCCAAATGAATACCCAGAGGTCAAAAATGGAACAGTTACAAGTCTCTCAGTTTGCACCAGTGACAAATACCTGTCTCCCAGCATTTTCAATTCTTGTGAATGAAATCGTGAGATGTACTTATGATGGTGGGCCTGTCTGGGCTCAAAGCGTCAAAACCCCATCCAAAAACCCATGAGCTGTATAAGTGGGCTCTGACAGATGAGCAAGGCTGGACATAGTACTGCATTTTACCCCTTTCTCCCCAGCAGCTTGCCCCTCATCTCTGCCTCATGTTACCACAGAGGCCGAATATCACAGCAGTGGACAGGTATGTGCCTGCACCTCGGTAGCCCCATTCATGCTGCAGTGCCTTACTGTCAACCCACCTTCACTGGTGGCTTAAGCTAATGGGCTGTCTGTGGTCTCCTGGGGGTAGAGGACTGTGGGATAAAGGCAGAGGAGTTTGCTAGGAACAGGAAAACTCTTGAACTGCTACAGCAAAGTCTGTCAGAAGTTGGTTTTGCAAGTCCTTATTTTCACTGACTTGCTTGCTTAAAGGGTAACATGCTCTAAGACTACTAAAAGTCAAATTTCCTATTTTTGTGTTAATCTGATTGTGCTCAATTTTTGTACGTGAGTTCTCGCTGGGTTGCTTTGCTACTTGTAGAAACAGGTTATTTTGCAGTTCACACATGTGTGTGGGTTAGTGATACCTAATGGACTGAAGTCTAACTGGGGGGAGAGAGATATGTGCATACAGGAGAGAAGCCTTGAGGAAGACCATTTTTCAGTGTCTTTAAGAGAGATCAGGTGCCGTGATAACTTATCAGTGTAAGTTTTCAACTCTAAAAATCTACGTTCAAATTTTGGCTAAGGTGTTGAGTGAAAGTCAGTTTGCCATGGCTTGAGCTGGCTTCCAGTCGAGTTATTCAGAGACCTCCTGTAACACGCTGTATGCTTTGACTAGCTAAAAAGATTAGCCAGGGCTGTGGCAAGCAATTGATGTAGAATGGCAAAGGGCTGCCTCCTGCTATTCATTATTCTTCGCAGAGGTAAAATCCTACCTCTGCTGCTGTCATCAGCAGCACTTCTTTTGAATTTAGTGAGAATGAATCTGATTTATATGGGCCTTGTGTATGATCAGAGATGTGTCCAAATGAAGTCTCTGTAACTGATTTTTGGTCTATCTGAATTAGTTAACTAATTGTGAACAATAACAAAAGAAAAAGCAAATATCAAAGTTCAGATTTTCCAGCTTGGGGCTGGGGTGAGAATGAGGTGTGGATACAGGAAGAAAAATTGAATTTAAACAGGCTTTAGTTTTTTCAGGGAGATAGCCAAAGTAGTTGCTTCTATGGGCGATGCTACATAGTGGGCAATACTGGTCTAACAGAACTAAATAATCTCTTTGGGGAAGCTAGAGCTGGGTGAGAGAGCAGGTGAAAGAGGATTTCCTATACTGGCTACTCTTACATACTCCAACAGAGCCAAAACGTGTTTGTTCCCAGTGCTCTTTCTCCATACTAGGTCGGACACAGAGGACCCACCGAGGATGTGGTACGGGCTCAATTTTGTTTGGTTTTCTTTTTGCTAGGGACCATAAGGAAACACCGCCGCAGCAGGTCTGAAGGTACCATCTTTTTAAATGACAGCTGCAACATTTTCTTCTTCTGTGAATTTAGCCTCAAGGATCTTATTTACTCTCTCTTTCAGATCTTTCAGATCACATCTCATCTGCTTCTGCTTTGTGTAATCAACCAATTAATAATGGCTTGAGAAGCAGGCAGAGATAATTGGCATACACTTTGTAAAAGAATAATCGGGAATGTGAAAATAAATTGTATAGATTGTAATTGTTTTCCTTGCTTCTCACTCTTTTGCACCATATTAGTCCTTGTAGTACCTCAGGGAAGAATATAATATAAGATGGGCATTCTGGGTCAGACCAAAGTTCTCATCTAGCCAAGTGCCTGTCTTTGACACGGACTATTAAAAGGCGGTTTGCAACTGTGATAAGAAAAAGTAAAGGCAGAGCAACCCTTTTCCCAGTACTTCTCCAGTATCCAGCAATTAGTGTTTTAGAGAATTCCTAAGCTAGAATTTGTGTATAGTGCTCTTCTCCTGCTTAGGTATTTTATATGCTTAGCTGGCGCAGTTCCAAAATCCCACAATTACTACCCTCATGGATCCTGTGAGGTAGAAAAGTGGTATATTATCTCCACATTATGGATTTTGCACTGAGGAGCATAGAGACTTGAAATGCCACCATCTAAAAATAGATAAGAGCTGTTACAGATCATTAGCACAATAAAAACTTTGGAACAAATTGATACCCAGCCTGTCCTTAAAAATCCAACCTCTCTATAAACTTCCTATTACAATTCTACACGATGAGACAAGGGTGACTGCAACCCTGAAATTTTATGATAGTTCTGTGTTGCTTCACTTTCCCAGTAAATGCCAGCAACACGATCTTACATAGTATGACTTCAATTACACAGAGTTGCTTCCAGATGAGTTCCAGACTCCAAGATCAAGTACCCCCAATTAAAGAAGGAAAGGTGTATGGATGTGTGGGATGTTCATCAGAAATTTACAGATTGTTTAAAAGGATTTTCAGGTTGTTGAAAATGTCAATAGCTCGTGACACTATGACATCATACTACTACAATAAGTAGCTGGTAGGTTAGAAGGACTTTGGATAGGTTGGAGAATATATGCCAGGAGGTCTAAACTGATAGTAGGCAATATGCAGGAGGCCTCTTTTATCCCTTGGACTACATTGCCTTAGCACAGTCCTGCTACTCTGTCTGTGGAAAGTTTTCAGTGCTCTGTCCTGCTTAGTTAACTTGTGGCCCTCTCTGTCACTATTATTTTAGCATCTCAAAATCACTAATGTATTTATCTTCATACCACTTTGAAGACATAGCAAGGGCCTGAGCACTATTTTCTAAATGGACAGAAAGATGTAAAGAATAAAGTCCACACTGGTGCATCCAGGTGTGTGCTGCTAATACCACAATGTCTAACCTTCACGTACCTGGCTCCAGGGTTAACGTGCCCTTAGTGAGTATATGGTACTAAGCCTGACTCTGAAGAGAGATGTGTGTCTTGTATCCTGCTCATTTCACAAGCTTACATCCCCATCCGCACTTGAGCTTCATAGCTTGGGAACCTTACTTCCAGGTGGGTCTTCCAGCTGGCCATACAGAACCCAGCAAAGGTGATTCCCTTTTTTTAAGAGGACTTTGAGGGGAAGTCAGTGAAAAGGTCTATTATAATACTCCCAAAATAAACTGGGATGAGAGGCCAAAGCAGAAATTTTCCTTACTGCTACAGTGTTAGCAGTGATATTTTATCACTTACATGATGATTGAGAGACTGTAGGAACAAATGTGAAGCTGTAATTCTAAATTAAAGACATTTGTTAGGCATTTATCTTGCTTTATCTTTTTTTTTTTTAATTAATTTTTTTAATTTGCACTCATTGTCACAAGGTTACTGTACTCCAGAAAGGCATTTTGTACAATGAGTACTGAAATGCTCTGCTTCAACTTCAACAAAAAACATCAAAATACTTTTATAGCTATTGCTACATGATTATTGTTCACAGCTCATATGTTTGGTTAACTGTGTAGCATCTGGTTTGGATACTTGGATACTATACTGCAATCATGAATGGCTAATAAAGCTACGTAGTAAGTACCTAAAAGTTCTTACTAATGTAACTGTAAGAGTTAAAAGGTCTATATTATTTTTTCTTATTCTGTTCATCCAAAAAGCTGGTTACAATACTAGCAGTGTATTGATTGGGTGCAACTGATAGAAGTGTTAATGACCTTGATATAAAGAAAGGCTTAAACAAACGTTATATGTTTTGAGTAAGAGATAAAGATGCTTAGAAATACTTAGGGATAACATAGGATAAAAAAGAAGTTTCCTGAAAGCAGAAAAGTGTTAAAAATCTGGTCTTTCTTTCCAGATCTGTGCATTCAGTTAGGTGAACAAAATATGTATGCATTTTTTTGTTTGGTGTAACAGTCTACTGATAGGGTTTTTCATATCCATTATTTTATATATGTGTCTCCTCATAAAACCCACACCATTGGGAAGAATAAAGAAAAATAATCTCATTTATATTGCTGTAGACGGTAGGTAGAAAGACTACTTTTCTGCATTGGAGTTTAGAGACACTTTTGTGAAAGGAACCACAGACTCGTATATGACAAACGAGCACAACCTGGATCCCAGCTAGTTACAAAGGCAAATCCATAGATTGTACTAATGTTGGTGTTTCTTGCTCCCTTCCCTGCCAACTAGTTTGCTTATGTATTTTACATAAAAGGAAAGTCAAAGTTTATGGCGAGATTTATATCCTGATATGCCTGATATCCTCATCTTGGCATCTATGGAGAGATAGCGTCAGGACAAGGAAAGAAATTTATCATCTCATTATCCTTTAATTTGGATTAAAACCACCTCTAAACAGTTGGCCTTCCAATGTGGCTCTTTCTTGTTATTTCTCAATGGCACAGCATATCACATTGCTAAATGTAAATTGCTCTTGGCTAGTTTTTCAAAGTAATTTGACAACATAGTTTGATTTTGCTCTAATGTAATCTAGAAACTGTTTCCCAGTAGTGGGACAAAGGGAATGTGAAGAAACTATTATACAGGATTCCTTGCAATTTGCTCATTTCTTACAATACCTATCATATTTTACTTAACCATAGCAATCTTCCTAGGTTCAAATGCTCTACTTAGATGTATTCAGTGATTACATGAACTGTATGGATTTCATACATTAGATGAGACTTTGCTTAGAATACTAATGTTAGGTGCTTTACAATAATGCAGTGAATCCCAGTTTGGTTTTGATTGCAATAATCTGGAGTCAAATGTGCAAACCCTTGCTAATTTAAGTTGATTTTACCTTTATCGTTTTGCATATTACATGATCTAGAGCCACACAAACAAAAGCTTGTTTGGACTTACCGTGCTTTCCTTTTCAGAAAACAGAATTCTTTTTAATTAAAAACACTTTAAAAAAATCAGTATGTGTAATTGCTAACACCTGCTATGTGTTACTAACAGATGTTTCTTACTTACCTAAGGGAACTGTTATAATTACACTATAAGCTTATTGGAATGGCATTTAACCAAGATAGTTTAGGAACTTTAGGTGGTGACTTTCTGTTCTTTTATTCATCTTTCCTCTCAAAAACTTTAAAAAAAAACCAACCAGCCCTCCTCACTCACCTCCCCAGCTCATATTCACCAGACACAGTTCACCACAATGAGGCTTTGGATGTTCAGCCTCTTCTTGGCCCATCCCTGAGCATTGAGGAGGACTTTGCGTGTGTTGCTCCAAATGTAGCACTGGAGCCTGTCTTGGCAAGGCCCAGATGGGGCAATTGTGTGAGGTCTTACAAGTCATGCTAATAGTGGGGTTCAAGGAACGCTGACTTGCTGTCTGGGCAGCCCACGTAATCTGTCTGCCTCTGTATTCTTCTCTGTGAAATACCAGCAACGTGGCCTGATGGGAGGCCTAAGTCACAGGTGTTTGCCCAGGGCTTTGAGATCTTCAGATGAAAGTAGAGGTCAGTACGACTAGTTGTGAGTGTTGTCCTGTCACTAAGACCTTGCAGTCCGGAGGCAGGCTGGCCTCGTGGGTGCTGCAGAGGTCTGCTGGCATGGCAGGTTGCAGGAGGTATGGTGGTTCCCTGCATCTTCAGACTTGATGCAGAGCAAGACACTCCATGTTCTCCCTCTGCATCTTCATTTATGAAACTAATCACACAATTACCTGCAGGCATGTGTTAAATATGACACTGGTCTCTGCAAAATAATGGGCCAATTGCAAACAATGAATAAAGAGAGGCAGCTCCATTTATAACTGCTGTTTCAACAGAGCTGTGTTGTAATCAAAGTGATCCGAGGGTGACTCATTAATTAATTGATGTTCTTTTTTATTATGTGCTATTGAGTTAATGAGTAATTTGTGCTAGATAACTCTCTGAACACACTGATTACGTGAGATATTTTCTGGGGCTTTCATACCAATGACATGCTGAATAGGTGGAAGATGGTATTTGCTTATGTATACTCATTATTAGCAGGTTCAGGATGAATATAAATCAGCAGAAGGGCATTTTAAAAGGTATTAGATACATGCAACCCTTACTTTAAGGCTTTAAACAGATACTGTTCAGCTTTTAATGCCTTAAATAGTATTAAAATCACTTCCTTTATAATACTTCTATCACCCACAATTGGCAGCTTCTGGAAAGGGTGCCTACACAAAAGATTTTTACTGGGAGCATGTTTGCGCTAATGGCCTATTACCTTGCACATATTGTATTTTGGTTTCCTTTTGCAAGGTACTGAAGTGAACAGTAAACAGGTTTGGTCTGCATCATTGGACTGAAGTAGGAGAAATGTATTAAGTGAATATGTAATTGGCTTTTTTTATCTAAAGTGGTATTTAAAAGAATAAAAACACTGTTCTTATATACAGTACACACTTTGCTTTCTGTAGTTTGAGTTGTTAAAGCTTTTGCTTTATTGAAACCACAACATCTCCAATGCCATAGGAGTTTTTTATTCATTAAACAACAAATGGCTAAATTGATAATTTAGTCTGACAACAGCAGCACAGTGGAAGCTTTCAGAAGAATCAGCTAAATGTATAAAATTATACCCAGCAATCACTACAGACCTTCATTTTTGACAAGATTTGTTCTAGGTACAGATGACTGTAAACTACCTACTGCTGAGAAAATTATAAGAAGCTGCTGTATATTATGTTGAAAAAAGCCTTTAAAGTACTTTGTCTGTACAGGCGAAACCTTGCCACAGTCCCTGTTTGTTTGTTTCTTTTCCCCACAGTCTCCTTTCTCACTGACCACTTTTCAATCTATTTTCCTCAAGTCATTTTATATGTAGGCAATTAGGAACATTTGAGGGGTTGCCGGATGATTTTTCTTTATTTACATTACATGAGCATAAATTTGAGCATTTTGGGAGGGTAGGAAGAGGCAAGAAGGTGTGCTTAAAAAAAACAACCCAGAAAATATGTTAAGCAAGATAAAAATACAGTTATGAAACAGATCAACTTTTAGCCCTGGTCACTGCTTCTGCAGAATCCAGGCTGTCTTGATTCATCACCAGTCGTGGCAGATAACAGACACAGCAGGTTATGGTTGGCAGAGGAGCTTTCTACAGTTGAAAAGCAAGGTTTGATAATTTGTACTTTTCCACGTGGCTTAAAAAACCAGCAACCCAAGAATAATAGATTTTTTTAATTTTTGTTGTTATTATTTTTGTCTGGCTAAACTTAGAGATTTGTTCAGATAGAGATGAAATACCCTAAAGATAGGAGATCCAAGTGGAAGCATTCCTGCCTGGCAAATGAGCATACACTGAACAACGGTCATTAGCAGAACATTTTGCTGTATGCAGACAGCATGTTGACGCACACAGTGATGGAGAAGGAAACCTAAGGTACATAAGTAAAAGCAACCCAAAGGAATGGTCTAGGCCTCTGTCAAAAAGATCAATAAAGCAGCCTGGCAGATAATCTCTCTTCAATATTGTCTTATGATATGATACTTTATTGGAGTTGTAAATGTTTCCATTAAATATTTCAACTCCCAGTTATTATTTTAACAGCCAGGCAAGATGGAAGTTTGAAATACAGGAAAATGTGTAATCGATCTTTGACCTGCGTCAAATCTAAATTTATACTGTATCCTCTACATACAAATTTTAGATATGTATGTGAATAAGATATATGAGCTTAAAGTGCTCAAAGCAATGCCGCACCATTGCAGCACTTCAAACAAGCATATCAACATTTCTTTATCCTTATGTCAATTAAGGTTGATAGAATGGTGAGACTATTTTTTTCTCCATAGCAGGACCACCCTCCTCTTCCCCATTTTGAGCATATGTGACAAAACCCACACATGTGCATATGAGTAACATGGCATGTAAGAATAAGCCACAGTTTTCCCATTCCACTCTCATTTACCCCATAGAGAGCTGAGCAGTGGCACTTTGTGGTAATGAGAGAGTGCTTTAGCATTTACAGCACTAGTCGTGTGTAGTTGCCTTCGTCCCCAACAAAGCCTTCCACAGGCTTAGTTGGTTGTGGCACTCTCCTACCTCAGATCTGTGGTTACCTACTGCACATACGAATGCTCTGCTTCTCCCAGAATGTCCTAATGCTACTAGTAACATTTGCATGCATAGCTCTTGATTTTCTGAAGAGCCAAAAACGCTTTACAAAAGGAGTGTATGCATTAGCCCCATTTGGCAGATAGGGGCAACCGAGGCACAGAGAAGTTGAGGGACTTGCCCAAGCTTACAGCAAGTCAAAGACAGAACCAAGGTCCCTTCTTTCCTGTTCCCCAGCACTATTTCTGAACCAGGGATTTCTATCCAGTCTGCAGTCTACTAGTGGAAAGCAGAAGAGAGATCTTTCTGGCTTCTAACTGAAAGACACAACGGAGGCTGGAGGAGAAAATCGAAACTGGAATCAAAATAAGATAATATGATTCTTCCCTTTCTGGCCAGCCTCACCTTTATGGAAAGGACAACTTGTTTATTGCACTTGAAGTAGATCTGTAAGGGCCTAATAGTACTTCTGACATCAACTGCTTCGTTATCCCAAAGACATTAAGGGACTGTGGAAGGGAGTGGAAGAGAGACTTGTGCTCAAGGTTAAGAAAGAGGATAGTCCACAAAATAGGGCTAAATTTCATTTGAAAAATGATGTGGAGCTATTTCTTCTAATTAGCAAGAACAGCCTGAGGAGTAGTTGCATTTCTTACCGGTCCTGTATGAGTCAAAGTCAAGTTTTGTGAGCCATGCTTATTTTTAAAAGGGTTCACAGCCAGAAACAAAACCACACTGTAACAACAGTCATTAGAACTAAATATCCATTTCTAAGGCAAGCCACTGTGTAGTGTACTCCAAACAATACGCTAGAGGAATTACCCCACTGCATTACAAAGTTTCTTTCCCCATCCCCAGGAAAAAAATGTTGAAACTGTGCAACAGGAGAGGAAGAGCAGGGAAAGACAGCACTCAACTTGAGCAGAGGTAAGGGTTCTTAGCCTAAATAAAAACAAGAGCTCAGCTTCATAGCAACATAGGGTATAGTGGGTTTCTTTTCTTTCTTTCTTTTTTTCTTTTCTTTTTTTTCTTTTTTTTTTTTTTTCCTTAATGTTGTTTTTTTAAATGCAGGCTGTTTTCCCAGTGAGCTAGATGACAGTGGCAAAGAGAAAAGAATTAAATATGCATTTAACAACTTTTTAAACATTCATCCTGCTTTCCTTTGCCAAACACCTGTAAGCTCTGTCAGGGGCACGAGCACTTAGGGACATCCTGCTGATGCAATAGCTTCATGGCTTTAAAAACAGAGGTCCACCTTTGCTAGAAAATGGACTGATTGCCAACAGTAGCTGTCAGCAGTGACTCCACCTCTGTCAAAAGGATTTTAATTGCCAGTATTGATGGGACAAACCTGTAGGATGTTGGCATGGACAGCAAAGTATCTGTGCAGTCGAGTGTGGTAGCTCTCACTTTCTGTATTGGTATTTCAAAGTTTTGTCCCATCCACATCAGCATTTAAATTACCTTCAGCATTCACTGAGGTGGGTAATTAGTAACCAGTCACTCCCAGTCACTCTCCTAGTGTCAGCTCAGCGTCATTTCCTTAATGTAAATAGACCCTCAGAGGGGGCTGTTTACAGTGCCTTCTACTTTCACTTTTTTCCAGGGTTTGTTGAGGACACAGCCCCAGAAAACTTTAGGGTTAAGCCCTGATTAAAAAAAAAGAAAACGGAAAGAGAGAGAGAGAGACCCCTCAAATTTTAAGACATTTTGAAAACGTATATAAACAGAAGTCCTCTCCCTTTCCTCCCCCCCCCCAAATCAAATTATTTCAGAAAAATAACATATATTTTTTTTTATATATATATATAAAATAAGATACCCAGAGGCACTGGTTTGCATTAGGGCTTAATTTCCAGCTAAATTAAAAATCAAATCCAGGCATTTCGAATGCCTAAGGGGCACAAAACCAGCACCCAAAATCATTAACTTTTGCACCTTTTATAATATATCCCAAACCGGTCAGATTTGTTTTTCAAAATTTTGTAGTAAAATAAAAGTGCTCTTTGAGGAAAATCTATGCAATTAAACAGCAGATGCTTAACCCCTGAAAAATAGAGGCTTATAACAGAAGTGCTGATAGACCCTTAACCATAGCATCATTAGCAGCAGGTGCTGCTAGAGTTATTAGTTTTCTAAATAGTTTTAATGTAAACAGTATTCTTAAGCTCTAAGTGTAGCATAATGGTTGGGATTTGCTCTTTAATGCTTTTTACTAGAAAGATACAGCTCATTTAAAATAGCTGGTAGATACAGAAAGCATAAATATACAGTAAGTTTAGACACTGATTGTACTAAATGCAACAATACAAAGAAGCAAACAGGAACACAAATGGTAACACAATAAAACTGTATTACATTTGTGCTTCAAATATTACAATACATTATATACAATAGTCCAAAATAAACATCTCATGCCAAATGACACAAAAAGAAACAAAAAAACCAAACAAACCAAAAACCCCAAGAGCAAGCAAAAAGAATCCAGCTGTATGTACAGTACCTTTTTAATTAACATTCAACTCTGAACTGGAGCAATTTTCACTACATACAGATGCAGTCCGCCTTTTATTTCACGCAACCATTCTGTCTCCCTATATCTATGCTATTCAGTAGGTTCCTGTGTCATTTCTTATATACATGTTGAGCAAAAAAGATAAAAGAACATAGTGCTTTGTATTCTTAATGATGTGGCATCAGATCAGCGAACCTGGGGTGCATAACCTTCTTTCATTAAACCCTCCTCATAGTCTGTCTGGCACAGAATCATGTTGTTCTTCAGGAAAAATTTGTCTCCGACGCAAAATCTGAAATTACAACAATACAGGGAAAAAAAAGGTAGTTTCAGGGTGAATTATGTCATATGATCTTACACGTAAGGATTGTACAAGTGTTCGTGATTTTGTTGTACTGACCGCATGGCTCGCACCTCTGCTGTCTGTCGCAGCACAAGCAGACACGTGTGCACGTATGTGAAAGCCCAGCAAAGGAATTGCTCTGGTATCAGAATTAATCCTGTGCTTTCAACAAAATCTAGTGTACTCAAGCGCTTTTGCTTCCCCAGCCAAAGACTTCATTCAAAGCCTACCAAAGACTGTGGGAGTCTTGGATCAGGTCACTAGCACACAGATAAAACAGAATAAATATCCCAGGCTACTGAGTTGAGTGAAAAGTAAATGTCCTGCTTTCACGCAAATCAGAAGGAAAACAAAGTGATTGCATGCAGTAGGAAGCTCATCTGAGATACGTTACATTTGTCTTGTGCAGGCGCACCGGTAAGAATTTCTTGTTATATTCCAGTTAGATATTTTACTAGAATTGATTTAAAGTGGTGGTTCCGAGAATCTTTTCTAGCATACACACAACTTTGCATATATTGTGGTGCGAACTAGAGACACACAGGCAGGTATGCAGAGAAACCTTTTTTTTTTTCCCCTGTAGGAGTTGATTATAAATTTAGTTACTCAGCTAACTACTCTCTCTCTTGTGGTATCCATATACCTACCTTGTTATACTATTATGTGCATCAGAACGATCTGATTGCTACAAAACACTACTGAGATATTTCATTTGATTTTCTCTGATGAGTAGGAAAACCACGTAACGGTAACGCTTCTGGCTGGCTGGCTTCAAACTCCGAGGAAAGTAGGATTTCCCAGCTAAGCAGTATGCTTGAATATAAGAAGGCTCTTCACTGACACCCCCCTCAGCCCTTCCCCCCCGACAAAGCCAATCTTCTTGAAGATACTTAGGGAGCATGTGAATAGGGCCAATGCATAGAAAAAGAGTTTCCCTAGTGACTGCCTTGGCAGGGTTACATGCCTTTGTTTATAGTGAACTCTCCAGCTATAAAATATATTGGGAGGCACTGCTCACATTATTCCAATTAAAATGAAAGAAAGTAACCTAAATGAACCCCTTAACACTGATGTGAATAAATGAAACCAGTTTCTACCAGCTAATTATGGATCTCACTACATAAAGTATTGTTTAATGTGTAACGGATTATAATGTCCTTTTTTGTATAATTTCCAAATGGTGACATCTTGGACACAATTAGGGTCAGATATAAATGCTTGTGTTGTTTACGGTAGATTTAACAACAGAGTAGCTATGGGAATAGCTGTATATGTATTTAATTGTAACAATTTAACCTTCAAATAGTGGTGCCTGCTGTAGTTGACCCAGTAAAACTACGTAAATGACACAGGTTGACCCGCCTGACCTCTGATAGTGGTCTCTCTTTATCAGATAGTCAATTTCTAATGATGTTCAAGCAGAAATCTTGGTGAATTGTCACAGATTAAATTGTGTATTGAAAGCAGTCCTTTAATGTTTTGTGAAGTTGGAGGTTTAAATGAGTAGCAGTTGGACTGATTTACATTTGTGAAGATTGGAATGCTAGACAAAGAGTGAACCCATTTATTTTCCAACTGGGTAGCTTTGGAAATTTATCCTTATGCTAGCTAAATAGATAGAGGGAAAATAGTGTAATAAAAAAGTGGATTGAAAAGAATTAGCTCTGCTCTTAAAGGAAAATTGGTTTGTTTATTTGTGGACTTTTTTTTCTGTAGGATTACTGCCTGCTGCTGATGATGATTGAAAATAGAGATTATGGAATGATCCTGAAATCTTTAAGTTATTTATGATCAAGACTCTTTTATAGAATTTACAGGTTCCTGCTAGCCTTCTCACCCCAATCCTGGTGTATTAGGCTACTAACAGCACAAAAGTATTTTGAGTAGGTGTGTTGAAATGCAGAATTCTTGAAGCAAACAAGTTCTTTGGTGGTTTCTCTAGTTTCCATCCTTTGTATTTTTGTCTTTGACAACAATGCTGGCAAAAATTCTTTTGTGCATTTTACCAGATTAGGTAAAGGAGTCTTAACTAGTGCTAACATGTAAAAGTGTTTTTCCCAAAGAAGTCACATTATAAAAAAAAAAAAAGAGTCCTTCTTAGTTTCTCTTAAAGAAACGTACAGATTAATGTAGACTAAAGCAGGGGAAGTTAGGTGTTGTGACAAATCAGTCACTCCATTGCAGTTAGCCCAAGGATTACTGATGGGGACTGAGCGGGAGACGTCTGGCCAGCAATGCCCACCACATCAGAGGGTTATTGCGCAGCAGGGCGGCTCTCCCCACGGGTCAGGCACCAGTGGGAGACACAACCACCTCTGCTCACCCAGCAGAAAGCACTAACTCTGAACTGTGAATGTTATTCAGCTATGTATTCCCTTGTGTTCCACCGTAATACAGAACTTAGCAGACCAATTTGTTTAAAATATTTAGTAAATGAAAAATACACTGCTGAAGTGCAATTCACGTGCATGGCAATACTTTCACATATGACTTCTTGCACTATTGCTTGCATCAAAATCCTTGCTGAAGGATTTTGTTTCTCAGCCCTCAGAGAAGTGCCACGGTTTGAATTAAACTACACCAGCTACACGAGGGAGTCAGGATGCCTTTCCCAATAAAAAGTGTCAATGCCTTTTGCTTTTGCTATGTTAATATGTCGAGCCAGAAATGCTCTACCTATGTCTACATGGCATTTGACAGCTTTATGCATGAGTGGCTTTAAACATACACAGTTCCACAAATCATTTACCTTCCAAGCGTACAGCTGTCTTGCGGAGAGGCTGCCAGTGGCCTGTCTAGACACGCTTAGCTGTGTGATAACCTGTGGGGTGGGGGTCTGTCTGCATGGTAAGAGACCCTCTGGGTTCATCTGGGGCTGCGTTTGCACGCTGGGGGGTGATCCTCTCTGCCTTGGGGGAAACCTGTTACTTGCGATACTTATGGTCCAAATTCTGCGACTGTTTTTGTATTGTGCAAGTTCAGCGACCGAAACACATTGGCAAAGACTGACAGTGAGGCTTGCATGTGCCCCTGGGTATTAAATGTGTGAATTATGCACTCATTAGGTGACAAGAGGTAAGCACTAGATGAAAAACATTTAAAGGTGGCATGCTAGCTCCTAAGTACAATGAGACCGGGCAATTAGATGGCTGAAATACAATAAATTCTGTCCATCCACACTTTCAACCTTATTTGACTCTCAAAAGCAGATTTAGCCTCTTCTGAAGTAAAGAGATTGGTTTTGCACACTCTAGGATTTAAACCTGCCTCAGCTTTAAAATGGAAGGGTAAATTCAAGCCTAGCCTTCCACCTCCGGCAAGTGTTTTTTTCATGGAATTGCCACAGGATGTAAATCAGGGCACAATTTGGGCACATATATCAAATGGAGTCAAGGAGCATATTGAGATGCCACTGGGTTAGGAGTATATAATGAGGCAAGACTATTACTCTTCTAGCAGGCAGATGGTAGTCTTCAGCCTTCCCTAAAACCCTCACCCAATTTATTTAATAGGCATGCAAGATGAACAGGGAAAAATATACAATAGGCTGCATTAACATGCCAGATTGGACTTACCACCATAAATTGATAATACTACTTTTGACATGACTGTGACATTAGTAGAATGACCATTATAATTAACCTACATCCTAGAACTCCTGTCATATTTTACAATGGCAAAAGGAAGGCCATTTATATTACAAAATGACCTCTGTTATCACCTTGTTTGGAAGGGGAAGGTGTGCCTAGACTAATCACAAGAAGTATAAAACTTCCATTTTGAGAAATAGCTATTTCATTGTTCAGAACAGATATTTAAGGAGATCTCACTGCTGTCTGTCATCTTTTCTGATGTACAGGACGTGTGTCAAGGTACTGGAGACTTCTTAAGTAAGCGAGAGAAATATTGCTGTGAACAAAGATGGCTGTGTGTGAAGTGCCTCCTCTGGTAATGTCAGATCTTTGTTGTAGAAAGAAACAAAATCTGGAAGCATTTAATTGATTTCCTCTAGGATAAAGAAAGCTCAGACTTACCCCACCCACACCCTTCTACTCTGCTTTGTGCAGTCAGTGATGTAACTTCGTCCTCTCCTCTTTTTTTTAAAGCTCCTTTGAGTTTCCAGTATAACTCAAATTAATGTTAATCTATATGCATCACTAAGAGAACAAAGCCACTTTTTTACATCACAGTTCATCAGTCCTCACCTATGGTTTACTAATTCTAGGGTTCTGTCAAAATGTCCATTTATTATTAAAGGCTGGAAAATGGGAGCTGTGCCTGGATTTGCACATTTTTACCAGTACGATGTAGTGTATATACACACAGAATCCTAGTTCAACTTACAATGTAAACCTCAACTTGGTGTGCTTTTCATTTACTGTTTTTTTAAAAGCAGGTACGGAAAATGTATTAATTTTTATTCTAAATTTAGAGACACTCAATGAAAATCAGCAATATTCAGGTCTTCAGAATTTATAAAATGACCACTCATGCAAAAATCTAATGTTGGTGTTTGAAATAAGGATGTCCCTGGCATTGCATTCCCTCCCCCCAGCTTGACAGAGAACAAAGGCAGCATTGTGTGGGCATTTTACAGTTTATACTGGAGGTAAGTGTTTACAGCTACATCAGGACAGCACTTTGAATGAGTATGTAACCATTTTCAGTTCAGTTCCCATTAAAATAAAGGCTGTTTCGGATAGAAGGATAGAACAGTGGATTTAAACACCCCTCAGTGACAGCAGATGGGGGTTTTAAACCATACCCCGAGCTGACTTCAGACAGCAGAGAGAAAATATTGCAGAAGTATGGAACAACCTGCTAAAGCAGCCGACAGAGAGTGAAAGGAAGGACACTGTAACTCCAGAAAGTGGGAGAGCTGAAGGCAGACTGAGATCATCGCTGTAGTCAAAAGTGTCAAGCAAAGATACAGCTGAGCCCACTCGCAAGATTTTCCACTCCATTTTGCTAGACACACACATGCAACCTGACAAAGTGTGAAAGGCAGTGTCTGTTTACAAGTTTATTTTTCCAGTGGTTTCCATTTTTTTCCCTTTAAGTTTTCTGCAGAAATCAACTATATTGGGGCTACTGCCAATGTGAGGTGAAGTGCTTCTGAGGAGAAGTTTAATATGTTTACAGAGAAGAAAGGGGAACACTCACACCATTAAGATGACTGTCACTAAGCTCTGCGGGTATTTAGGAGATGGAAAAACTTCAAATTAGGAGTAAGCTGGACAGAGACATGAAAGATAAGGGGCTGCTAAAACCTTTAGGCTAGGAGCAGAGCTTAATATTCACAAAATCCCTACAGCTTTAAGCATCAGTATCAAGAAAAAATGGGGAAAATATGTCAAAAACTGGCTGGATGGAGCAATTAGATCCTAGAGCTGAATAGCTTTATGAAAAGGAAAATAAGAGACAGTATGTATTTGACACCAGGGGACCAGGCTCAGTGGCTCAGGAGATCTCTTTCAGTCCTGTCTATGTCTACAGTCCTGTCTACAGTCTGTCTTCCTAGAATACGGTACGTGAGACAATGTGTTTTTCTTCTGAGACTGAAAATCTAGCCTTCAGGAGGCCAATAAATGGGGACAGGCACATTATGAGTTAGTTCAGAGATGGAGTTTATGGCCTGAACAAAAGTCCCCTGAAATCAAGGGGGTCTAACTACCATCCACACTGAGACTTGAGCTGGATGGTGAGTTATAGATACTCAAAAATAATAAAGCAAACAGTGAAGTTGTACATAAAAGCAGAAAAATCACCGAATCTTTCACAAAAAGCACTAGGAAAAAATGGGCAGGCCCCTCTCACCTGGGCCAGGATCAACTATTTAAAGGGCAGGAATATGAGGGCCATGCAATAGCAAGCCTGAAGAACAGGCTGCCCCTGTTCACAGTGTGATGCAAGTTAATATAATTATTAGCTAGCTTGGAAGGCAGAAGGCATTGGAAGGTGCAACCAGGCACAAAACATCAGAAGAAATTCAGTCTTGGCAAAGACAAAGTAATGCAAACTGAAGAATCGTTTTAGTCTACTCATGAACGTTGCATATATTCTGTTAGGAAAAAGCCTAAATGGTAGACGATAACTGAAAATCTGAAATATGGAACTGAACAGAGAGCATTATATAATCTCTGGTAGTACTCCAGCTATATTGTACTTGTATCAGTATAAAGAATGACCCAAAAGATTTAAAATTTAATGGGGGAAGAGAATGTAAAAGTGGGGAATCAGGTCAAACATAGATGTCTTGCAACAGCTGGTGAGCCTTGCTACCTCTGTTGGTGATTTTTGGATATCTCTGATGCATTTGTAAATAAAAATATTCTCTTAAATAAATAAATACCACATTAAGGATAGTGGTTGGAGTGAAAGGGAAGAGCATATCTAAAAAAGCTCAAGAACATTATTTTGCATACAAAGGGGCAGCATGGAATAAAGAAAGAAAATTAAACTGCTATCTTATAAACTCATCCTCACTTGGAATCTGCTGTTTGGTTTTGATTAGCTTAACTAGAGGAAAAAAAAGGATCCTGAGAAGGGCAACAGAAATTATTAATGGCATGGTGACTGACAAGATTATTCAGTTGAAAAGAAAAGAAAAAGAGGTTTCATAGCAGATATAAAAAACCTCTAAACCTGATGATGGGTCAAGGTGTCTAGCATTTCTATCTTTTATTGTTATACAAGTAATGAAAAACAAAAGATTTAAAGCTATTTATTAATGAGAAAATGTAGTCAGTGGGATGCTTTGCCATAGGAACCACAGAAGAGCTAAGCTGGAGCATCCATGAAATAGGATTTATTATAAAAAACAACAAAACTAATTCTTCGGAGTGCCACTAGCTCCAAATTGTGAGGAAGAAAGGTACTCTACAGGCAGTCTGTTTTATTAGGCTCCATGAGAGCTATTGCAATATAATCAGGATTAGGGCCACTTTTGAGAATTTCTGAAATTCTTTGAAACTTCTGGAACTGATCCCTGTTTTGACTAGACGAACTAGACCATATTTCAGGTAAAGCAATTCTTTTGTTCCCAGCCTAAGACTCCTCTAAGTCTATTTCAGCAACCCTTTGCCCAAACTACATGCAAAGTAAAAACCAAATAAGAGACTAGATTGAAGGCTCAGGAATGACAAGGCTAAGAATTATTAAATATCCCGGGAAAGCTCAGTTTCAGAAGCACCTAACAGCACTTTTCCAGGGGGATCAGTGGCCCTAGGGCATAGTATGATGTATATTAGCCACAAAGTGAAATTGTACATTAGTTCACGCTTGTAATGGTAAAAGAGGAATATTAAAAATAATCACAACAGCTTTGCTTTTAGGGGGGAAGAAAAAGAAAGTTCACTTCCTCAGATCCAAGAGTGCTAACTATGATGAAAATCTTTTGCACTCAGGGTAACAAACATTGTCTGTTTTGCTTGACTGATGAAGATTAGCTGACTTCTTACATTAAAGAAGTTTGTCTTGTATGGGCTGAAGTGACAAGACAATAACTAAGTGCTAATTGTGCATAACCAACACTAAAGATATGCAGCCCCATTATGGCATGTAATAAATGAAGCGAACAACAGAAATATATTAGGCACTTTAATAATGATACTAGAATCGTGGTCTGAAAAAAACAGGAATGTGAAGGGTTTAAGAAACGAAACCTAGGAGTGTGCGTGTGTCTTACTTAAGCGGGTACTACCGGAGGCTCTGCCTGCCTTACTCAGAATACAGCCTCTTAGTTCTGTGGCAAGACAAAATTGATATAGGACTTTAAATAGCATCAGAACCTATAATTACCTTGCATTATTATATAGTTTAAGCAGTGGTTATTACTTGCCTGGTATTTTAATTTCCCATGCAACATGATGAAAAAGGTCAATTTGGCTTTTTTTAAAGAGCGTAATTGTAGTGTGCTACACTTATTAGCAGCTGTACATTTTATGGTTCTTTAGGGAGGTTTGATTTTTAAATGACTACAGTGTTACAAAATAATACACTGTAGGACAAGGTGAGTTAGCAAAGCTTATTTAGAGCTGTATCTAACTTTGTCATGTTAGACTATTATCTTCCTAATTTTTTGTTACTTCCCTAGAAATGTACATCTCGTGTTTCTTCCCACCTGAAAACGAAAGAAAGTATGAATGCTATGAAACTCTAAATAGGATCATGTAATAACTGAAAAAACATAATAGGTACATTAAGGAACAGACATAATTGGTTCTCTCATTTCCTAGACCTCATAGAAGTCACTGGCAAAGCTGCTGGCAGCTCTCGTGGAGTCAGAAATAGAGCTCTCTGTGAAATCTCTGACAGGATTTGGCCACCACTCTGAATGTAGTTGCCATAAGTTCGGCTGTATTCGCCTCTGAAAAATTTAGTTGTTACAGTTTTACCATTTTTGACATTCGTTCTGCAACTGTACCATATGGGTGATGCTTCAGAACAAAGTGTCAGGTTTGGATCCTTGGGATTTTTATAACCTACAGTTAGGATATGGAAATAAAAATATGGCATAAGAAGTCCAATGCTGCTACAGAGAAAATGGTGGGAACAACATCTTTTAAATTTAAATTATTACGGTTCTGGCAACAGGAAGAAACAACATGTACTTTAAAAGAAATGTGTGACAAAAATGAAGAATTAAAGTGAAATTAATGTAATAATGACAAATGGTACTGCTATGCTCTTCTGCAGAAAAGGATCTCAAAGTCCTTTATAAATATTAATTAATTAAACTTGACAGACAGCCTTTTGAAGGAGAGGAAGTAACATTATTCTTGTTTATTGATGCGGGATTTGAGGCACAAAAAGTTTTCTGGCCAAGGTCATGAAAGAGGTTCTGTATCAATCCCAGGAAAAGTATTCAGGTCTTACTCTCAATTTTGGGTTTCCACTACTGGTAGATGTTTCCTCTTCACTTGAATGTATGCCCGCACCGGTGCCGAATTAGCACTTAGCTTATGGAACTGAGCCAAGAAATTCTCTTACCTCTGATTACAAAGTTGACATGCAAAACAGTCCAGGTGATAAACATTGTCCTTTGCTCTCATCACCATCTCAAAAGCAGGTATGAGCTTACTGCAGGCAGCACAGTTTCCTGTAACGCCGAATAACCTGGAGATACAGAAAGAAATATATTCTTGAAGATGCTTAACTGAAAGGAAAACCACGCTTTCTTTTTTTAATCTTTTTTTTTTCCTCAGCAGTTGCCTGGCCTTTGATTGACTTCCCAGCACACCTGCCTTTGGAAAGGCTGGTCTTTGGTGGTACAAGTCTGCCCAATTTACAAGACAAAGGCATAGTCCTTTTTGCCAGAGAGAGCTTTATGAAGCAGTGACAGACTAATATTGCACCCATTGTGATGTTATTTTTTTCTGCAGGTTATACTGACCTTTCTTGATAAAAGAAACATCTTGTTAAACTAAACAAAGAAATAGTAAACACATTAGGGATGTTACATAACTGCGCAGACAGAGGTCAAGCTGTTTGCATACGCGGGAAGAGTCTTCTGCTTGGATCCTGCCGTAGAGACGAGAGCCACATAACCTTGGCTTTTGGTGCTAGTTATTATTAAAACACACTTTAGCTAGAAAAGAAATAACACTTGAAAAAGCCAATATTCTTCGCATTTTTGACATCTAGTGCTAAAAGCTTTACCACTATTATTAAAAGAACATTTTATGAACAAGTCATTTAAATCGTCAGAAAGCATTAGCGGTTCATGCACCTTACAACCCTATACCATAGTTATTGCTATGATTATGTTATTCAGGTAGCACATTAAAGTAAATGAGGCTGTAAACTATATATAGTCACATCAGGAGTAGAAGTATAAAATACTGTAAGAACAATATGAAATGCTGTTTTTGCCAGACATCTATATCAATTTTTTTTTTAAATTCTCTTTGTTAAAGATTTTTCAATACTTTTCAAGTGAGTGTATTACCAAAAAAAAAAAAAAATAAAAAAAAAATCACACATATGCATCCTTTTGTAACATAGAAGGATTATAATGAACAAGAAGAAATACGTTAGCTCTACATGGCAGCAATCTTTGGAACTAAGTTTATTTAAACTCCTTAATAGTTGTGATGGATTATTAAAAGTAATGCTCTGCTTGTGCATAGCAGTTAATGCTGTTTTTAACTATGAAGCACACTAGATGAAAACGCCACATCTGCCAGTTTTCTTTTTTTCCTCAACATCAGGCTGACAGCAGAAAAATATAATGGCTCTCAAGGGAAACACCAAATTAAAAGCAGTTCTAAACTAATGAATTCAAAGGTGCTCTGTAGAAAATTCAGTTTGGTAACATAAAAACGAATGCAGTTTTTTAATCACATCTCTCCATTTTACTGAATTTCATGGGTTACCAACAAGCCTACTTAATTCCAAATCCTTTTACCTTCTGCTTCTACTTAAGGTGTGCTGCCTACGTAATACGTGCCTGCTTTTTTTTTAACGTTGCGACCCTTCTTCTCCTGTCTGAGGTGCTGGTTACCATGCTCACTGGGAGAAGTGCTGGGACAAGGCCACCCTCGTCAGCTCTTGTCAGAATGACTCAAGTCAACCTCCAGTTCTGTTAAGTCTGATTATTAAAATTATAGATTATTTAAACAAATTATAAATATTCCCTTTGTAAAACATTCTGCTCCAGTTCTGTCTCCATCATGCATGAGTTTTGCCGAGGTTATCTAAATCTCACTCAGACTTTCATTCCTCACCTCTAAGGGCACAAGACTTAGCTGCCTTCCACAGTCATTGGCTGGCTTTGCGTTAGAAAAGACTAAACCTGCTGACCAAAGGCCCAGCTCTGTTTTCCTTCACATCTATGTAGAAGATGATGCTAGTTTAGTTGTAGGAGGAAAGCAGATCAGGCTGCAAAAGGTACTGAGTAAGGACTGTAGGTACACAGTACTGTTTATTCTATATGGTTACAGTAAAAGGAAAGTCAGACTTTAAGGCTCTACAACAGCAACATGTAAACACAAACATGAGAACGGTCCCACCGCCTCCGAGTTCAGTGTGGAGGGATCAGAGAGCACCTCAATGCTTGGGTAGTTTAGGTGCAACAGCTGAATCCTTGAGATGCAGCTCAGGCCCCTTGCTGGAGAGGGTGCTAGGAGCAGGCGGTGTCACCTTCCTCAGCCACATCCTCTTTGCAGGGGTGTGTCTGTGTGCGTGAGAAAGCGTAAATCCATTACAGCTAGAATCGCAGTTTGCCTGTTGCAGAGCAGCGAAACAATTTGGGATTGTCATTCAGCACTGCGAAGGATGGAGATTTACTGCACCAGAGGCCACTATGTGCAGATTTCCACAGTCCTGAAATAAGAGACCCCCACAGAAGCTGCTTCAGCTAAGCACCAGATACATTAAAATTTTTCAATTACGTAAAGGGAAGGAGGCCTTCCTCGCTGTAAGTTCTTCCCCACCACATACAAAACAAACACGTGAGATTTATATTAGCTATTGTTAATTTTGGATAAAGCTGTTTATATGAAGAACATAGTTTTCTCCCATTAATAATAATAATAAAAACCCCACAATGCCATTTTGAAATTCTGGACATAGTTTCCCCCAATTTCAATTGCTCTCGCTCCCTGAGCATTTATCAGCTACCTGATTAGAATTTGTTTCCACACAAACCATTGATCATCAGCCTATTACTAGGCAAATGACAGTTAATTACCCACTACATTAACCACTGGGACCTGAGACCTGCTTCTGCTGCCATCAGTCAACATGATAAATGTGGCAAGTTCAGTAATGCATGGCCAGCCCTGAGCTGCCTGCTATAGTGTGAACAACCCTCAATCTCACTTCCATGCCCAGGAAAATCTATGGCAATCTGCATAATTACAAGCTCTGGGTTAATAACAGACAAATGATTTGTTGCATCTAAACAAAGTCCTTGGAATGGGCCTGGTCTCCTGTGGCTGCCCGGGTTGCTGTTGTGCCACCGGTGTGCTTCCCGCTACAACGTGCACAAAACAGATCTCCGACGCTGTATCCTTCCAATTTGTTGCCCTCCAATTTATGGATTCTGCATATGTGATTTTTAATCATTAAAGAACTCTTGAAGCAATATTATCTTAATTATTCTCTGCTGTAACCAGGGAATTAGGCTTCAGATAAAATTTTCTTCTTCTGTGCACTTTCCCTGCCTCACTGGAGGCTCCATCAGTTTTCATCTACACCTGGACTCTGAAATTCTAATGATGAATTATTGCCCCTTTTCCTAAGAGGGCGAACCTTACAAGGGAACATTTTACTGAACTGTCAGCTCACAGACTGAGTGCGGAGATGCGGAAATCTGATCTAATTTACTGCAAAACGATGCATTTGTTAGACTTTCTCCTCAGTTTTGTCCAAGGATCAAGAGATCAGTCAGGAGCCACCTTCAAGTACTCCTTTGCACAGGCCTATGTGCACTCGACTTGTCCATATGCTGTTTTGTTTTCCTCCCCTCTTCAAACCTGTTACACAAACAAGTTTCTAAAACATATGAATTTTACTACTGGAGAGAAGAAATAGTTTCTTGGCAGGCTCTTAGCTGGAGCTGATGCACTGAGCTATGGTCTCGTGCTTTGTCTATTTTACCAAAAAAGCAGCAAGGATTTCATTTCTACATAATACTCACAACTGCTTGGTACCATTCTGTGCTTTATTTACGATTTTCTCTGTGGTAAGAGAATGCTTAAACTCACTCCTTTCACATCTACTTACAGGTAGTTAGGCTATGCCCTAGCTACCTCAGCAGATTCGAAAACTGTTCTTTACTGATTTCATGTAGGAAGAAAGGATGAGAAAATTTAAAAGTACCAGATGGATCTCTTCTCTTGATATTCTGAACCAACATCTGAAATTTTATATTTATACCATATATACAACAACAGAGATTAGAACAATCAGCCACCGCAAAAACTTTCATTCTTAATGGATCTGACAGAACATCCTGCACAGAGCTACAAAATGAAAGACATGCAGAAGCCCTTCTACAAACAAACCCAAACCTGACATTTTGAGCAGCAAAAAGTGTGATTAAGCACCAGGCTATTGATTCTACTTTGGCAAGTTTACTAAACAGAAACCTGAAGGTTAAGTACTGAGAGATGAGGAAAGGGAAAAAGTTGGGAGGGGAAAGACAAGAAAAAGAGAGGAAAGGAAGAGTGGACAGATATGCAAAAGTGCCGAGACATTGACTAAACTACACTATATGTATGAGGCATGTGCTTTGTAGATGGACCCAATTTAACCACATTAACACCAATTTCCATCCACTCTACAGATTTTGGGTGAGGTCCCAAGTAAGGAGAGGGGCACCTGGTTCTCATCATTAGCTTAGAAATGTCCCATCACACAACTGCACCGTTAGGCAGAACCGCATATGCACTAAGATGAAAGCGATTTGGGCCATAATTCCCTGTCAAATTACATGGGACTTTTGCAAGATTTAGGATCTAATCTTGTTGGTTACAGCTGTTCCCACAAGCTTCCTCCTTTCTGCTGTTCTTGTTTGACAACTGTCCTCTGTAAGATCCATTGATTTGCTACCAACAGCACTCTTTTGTCTACTTTAATTTTATATTAAAATGTTGCATGATTTGGATAAGACGTCTGGGTTTCCAGTAGGAATACAAAATGTCTGTTTGCACAATGGAAAACGAAGGAGAAAAAACATCTTGAGATTCAGGAATGACAAAGCAGACATTAAATGGAATTTCTCCTGTGGCGCAGTAATTACGGATAGTTTCACATGGTTTCGAATTATTTTTTCTCCTCATTCTCACTACTGGGTTAACTAGGTTCATTAGGGAAAAAATATATATGGGAGCTGAGTTCTAAACCTGCCTTCACCACTAACTGAGTGACCCTGGCAACTCACTTAATTTTGGTCTCAATTTGTTCGTTACTAGGAGGTGAGACCTAATCTTCACATTGTAATATCCCTGCTAGATACTGTTTCTATAAAAAATTTAAATGCTACTTTCAAACCTCTGTTCTTCACAGTGCATGAGGGATCAAAATAATACACACACACTGTTTTAAATGTAATCAGACATTTACTGAAATAGACAATCACCTTTTTTTTCCTCATAGGTTTGTGTATTATTCAGGATTTCAATTCAAACTGTATGCACTGAAAGGCAGAATTTGGCCCTTAGCAAATACTTCAGACAGCATAACATGCTATTCGGAGAAGCATAAAACCACATAAAAGAATCTAAAAGTTAATGAGAGGGAGAAAAAATTATCTAAGGATCTAGATTACAAAGCACATTGAAAAGCATAGTTTTAGAGAACATGTAATTTTTACATGCTGAGTATTATTTAGATTATTAGGTGGAGATTTCTTAGACATTTCTATGTGACTTAGGGACACAAGTACTACTGGCTTTAAATAGTCTATATTCTCTTACTTCCCACAAGATATTTTTGAAAATCCTCCCTGTCAAATTGTAGAGAAAAGGAAGCAAGTGAATTTGTCCCACATGCATTTTTATGAATGCCTGGAAAACTTATTTCACTCCCACCCAACCTCCATTCCCTGGAATGGCTTTCTAAACGCTCATTGAAGATGAAACATGCTTCCAGCCAAGGGGAGAGGAGAAGCTGCCCCACTTTGCCTACCGAAGTTAAACCACGCAAGTGCAGGAGGAACGAGAGCAGAGAGGACCCATTCACCCTGCTCATCCACAGACCTCCTGACTGCACTCTGATATCCAGTAAAAGACTTCTGGTGACTCTGCTTGAATTAACTCTGATCTAGTAATCAGCAGGGGCCAGTCAACGGAGACTCCTTAGAAAGAAAGGAGAAATGTGGGGAACAAACTGAATGCAGGAGAAAATGGCCACTTCTGAAATGGTTCAGGATTCTCTCCTGTATCCTCGTTGCTGCTTATACGTCCTTCTCTAAGTCTCTCTCTTCTAAAGTCTTTTCTTGACGAAACTGGGGTGTCAAAAGAGGGGAACGCAATGAAGTTGCAAACCAGGATGCTCAAAAGATCGAAGCACTGAGCTTTCAACACTCCCCAGCTGCAGGTGAGGCAGCCAGATTTCCACGAGAGCTCAGTTCTCTGGGTGCTGAATTATTTTTGAAAATGTAAAATCACAAGTGTCATAACATGGGAGCAGTTAGATAACATGGTTTAGATGCCTATCCAAATTAGCTTAAAACCTTGTCCCCAATTTTAGATACTGCAAAAAAGATGAAGAAAAAGAAAAGACAAACAAAACAGTCCAGTCAGTTTAAGTGTGTTAAGGAAGGCATTCAAACACAATTGCTGAAGCGTGCTTAAACGTCTACTAAAATCAAAGGCTGATTCAGCGTTTGCCTTGTTTGGTAATGCTGTGAAAAGAGGGTTAGTTTTGCCAAACTAGAGCAGAGAAACCTTTTCACCTCAGTACCCTTTGTTTTATTTTAAAAGCAAACTCAGACACTGAAGAATTAACTTGACATTGGAAGTATGCTGATATTCATAACACTGTTTGTAGGGATACTCAGTGTGTGCGACCTGGAAACGCAGCTCCCCTTTGCTGAGGGCGAGCTGTGGTACATATCTAGGGCCTTTGCTACTAAAAATTTAAGTTGGTAGCTGGATTCACGGGCAGATGGAAATGCGACGGTAAAGCCTGGCCGTAGCCTCGCAGCACAGTGACACACTACTTGTCTGAGTGTGTTTTGCTTTCATGTTTAGCTAACCTGGGTGTGTGAGTAATCCCATCCGGCTTCGGTTGGGCTGTGCGTGACGTTTAGCACTTGTGTATCTGCAGCATGATCTGCACGCTGAAGACTGGAGGTGCAAACCTCTCTCAGATGAAGCTGCTATTTCTCACACCGTTCTACTGTATACAATTATCGCGGAAGAAAATAATTGTATGCAATCTGAAGTCCAATAGTTAATGCAGGGGTTTTTTTTTGTCTTTTTGCACCCGGGATTTATGTATTGCCCTCATCACTGTGGATCGTAATTTAACATAACTGAGCCATTCCCCTCAGTGCAGACTTTCAGTTTGTTCCATCTGTGTAGAGCAAACTATTTGCCAAACTCTGTCCTGCGCCTGCTGAAGTTCATGAAATGGAGCGTTTTTTTCTCTGCATGAAAGAATTCTTTATGTAAAGTTAACATGGATGAATTCCATTTTCAAACACCTCAAAACCAGACATTCGAAACAAAATATAGTTTTACTTCTATATCCTTCCCTAATTAGGTTATTTGTGTTCTGTGAAACAATCTAAGCTTTCATTTCAAGTAAGTATTACCAGCCTTAATTTTGGCTCGAAAAATTTGAAGCATGACCAGACATAATTGATGTAATACCACCATCTATAGTTTGAAAAATCTCTGAGAGGTGGGAATTTTGTTGTTTGGTCAATGGAGTGTTAACTCTGAAGCCTAAATCACACAACTTAAAAAACCCCTTGTTTGTCTTAGGAGCAAATATAGCTACATCGTTTATGTCACAGTCTGCTACCCTGTCCCTTCAGTCATGCAGTCAGATCATCAAACTTTCAGTTTAAAGCTAAAATGCAATTTTAAGGAGTATTCTGGCCTAATTTACTATCTGCTTTTAATAAAGTTACAATTTTGTTTCATTTTAAATTTTCTTTAACCACTCTCATTGACTCAGATGAAAAGCAAGGATGATTGTGCACAGTGCACAATGATCTATGCCTGATATTGCGGAAATAAATTCAAGTTAAAAATGACCTCCCAATGCACTCAGGGCTCTGCTCTGCACCACCACTCATGCATCGTGACATCCTTAAACTTCTACCAGTAAAGTCAACATCAATATTACATCCATTTCTACAAAGCAACCATATAAACTTCATCTTTCTACCACATGCTTTACTTTAAATCATGCATATAAATCCATCTACATGCACAGGCTGAATCTAAAAATTTGCAGATACTCAGCTGACGTATTTTCATTGTCAAACTCGAGCAACTTAAAAACAAATTTAATGCCTCAACTCAAATAAGAATAAGAACGCAATACCCCAAGCTGGTTCCCAGCCTGAGGGTGGGTCTAACTGGCACAGGATAGTGGTACAGTTCAGGGTCAGCTAAGTGCTGCGACTGTGTCTGTGTAGCACTCCACTGGGGCTAATTAGGTTTACGTCCCAGCTAACTAACCGCTTGCATCACCACACATTGGTAGACACCAAATGTGTCTACACTGTTTCCAGATCTGGAAGCTAGTTCAGGGCTTTGTGCCACATACTGCACGATATGGATATCACTCAAGGCTGTACCTGTACCTTTTGGTTGCGACAAAGCATCACTGAGCTCCGTTTGTCGCCTTCTTACCTGAATGAATGATCTCAAAGACGGTTCAGCGATAACTCGACAAGATTGCCGGGAACAGGCTGGAGGTGAGGGACCCTCAGGGATGACCTTCACTACGGTGCCTACAGAAGAGTCATGCTCGCCTGCCACACGGATGCTGCTCCATGCAGCAGCCATCTGTCCTTGTGGTAACGCCATGCAACTGATGTCAGATGGGGCAGATGACCTGCAGTCCCTCCTAGGAGGGAACCAGTGTCACTTGCAACATGGATGTGGGGAGTTTGTCACTTGCCCTACAACTGCATAGAGCTCCACCTTGCTGCAGAGGAAGCAGAACCCAACAGAGATGCTTCTAATGTGCATTTCAGATTCATCCCACACACAAAGGGCTAAACAGGGAAGGAGGGACCCAGGAAGAAAAGGACCTAAATGAACAGAAAGCCCCCTGATGAGCAGTGGCCAAGCTCCTACCATTTCCCAACAACTCTATTGTTTCTCCAGTGACTAAGGAGAAAAGGTCTAAGTGGTGCATACGGAGTTTGCCCCTGGTGATGGGGGAAGGGAAGGAAATTAAGGTACAAATATATAATTAGCTGCCTAATGTGAGGGACATAAAACATAGACATTTTTCATTTTGCCCCAGAGGTGACTGAGAATGTAGAACCTCTGGGTAAGAAATCAATGCACAGACTGTCAGGTAAATACATATTGAAATGGAAGTGGGGGGTAAGTTAATAGTTCTATGAGGTCATATAATAAAGTCTATAGTTCTTTCATCAGCGCTGCAAACAATGCAGTTACTGTGTTTCTCCCCTGGTGTAATAGCAAAGACGCTTGCTAGACTCTGAAAATAAATTATGCCATGCTTTATTAAATGGTAAACAGCTGTTCCAGCCACAATACAGCACATGCTAATTGAAGAATGCCTTAAGCAGTCCTATAATAAAAGGCTTTTAAGAGTTGGAGAGGAAAAAAAAGCCAGCATCATGACAGACTTACTATCATGGGTTCCCTTAGTTAAAATTCAACACATGGGTCATTCAAGGTGAGAAGTATATTCTGGGAGAAGATCTACAGTAATGAACATTTAAGAATCATTAGCAGGCTCTTTCATGCCATGATGCTGTAGGCAAAGACGTGCTTAGGTAGGAAGTACAGCCACAAGGTTCTCATCATGTTATCACATCTAGTTTTGCTAGGAGATATGTATCCAGGAATACAACAAACGTGTGGGAAGAATTGCCTTTTCTGAGGTGGTGATCCCCAGCCCAGAAACCTCACCGCTCCTGGGAATCACCCTGGAGATTTAGGCAGAGAATGAGAGCTATGGTGTGAGCTGTAAAAGAGCATACATATAACAGACAGAAGATGGTAAGTGGCATCCCGAGCCCCAGCCTGGCAATGTTTCTGAGCAGGTGTATCGCTGTACCTCCGCAGAGCCCTGGCCCCTCATGCCAGCCTGGCTGTGTTGAGCTGAGGAGGTGTGCTGTGCCCAGCAGTTATCTAAGGGGCTATTAGGAATGCCAAGGTATGGTCATTTTTTTCACATTAACAGGTTCATGATGAAAGTCGGTAGGGAGTGTGAGTCAATGTTTAGAGCAGGGAAAAGAAGTCTCCACCCCTGGTGTCTGTGCTACCTTGCTAAGTGGCCTTGTGCAAATATCCCCCCCCTTTGCACCTCCATTTTCCCATCTTTACTTTGCATTAAAAGGACAACAGGAAGCTTGGTGTGCAAAAGTCCCTTAAGAGTCCTGAATGATAGCTACTATGAAAAATATAAATGTATTTATAGCAGCTACTCACTGAACTAAGCATTTGCCCAAGAATGACATTCAGATATATGGTACTCAGACTACTAGACACCTGCTTTCTGGAAAATTGCTCGCAGAGCTAAACTAGATGTGCATGTGTATGCATGTGTGTAAGCATGTGTGCAAAATAAAAATAGGAAAATAGTTCCACAGGAGAGAATAATAAGGAAAAGAGTCATGTTTTCCCCACTATACAACACAATAATTTCTTGTCCTGTATTTGGAAGTTCTCCTTTCTAAAAACCGCTGTAACATGAGTGCTGCACGGTGAGTAAGATTTCTTTTTAATGTTTGCAATAAGCAAAAAGCTTAGAAATTAGCATGTGCATCAATCCATTAGATGGCATACAAACATTTCCTTCTGCTCGTACAAATCGTATGATGCGCTTGCAAATTCATGCAACAAAGTAATGGTTTAATAGAACTGCTTTTCCTATAGAAATAGAAACAGGTAAAGTTTTCCTTCATTGGAGCATTTCCTTTATAAATAAAAGCCGCAGTATCTACGGTATTTCCTTTGTTGTGTCACCTTTAGGACTTACTATTTGAAGTATTCCACTGAAATGGCTATGCTCTGCGCAGTGTTCAGAATTTTAAGTAAAACCTTAAACAGTTACAAATCAAAGCATCAGGGTACTTTGAAGAAGCACACACACTATATACATCGCATTCTGCATGCATATGCATTGCTGATATCTATATATCATTGACACGTTCACAAAAACATTACAGCTTTGGGAAAAAATATTTCAAGCAAAATATAAACATTAAAATGATGATTTAAAAATAATATAGTTTTCAAAACTCAGATTTCAGCATATTTAGGGCTGGTTCTGGAAGTATGCTTTCAAACTGTGTCAGATTCTGAGACAAATCGCCATGACATTTTTCTGGCATTAACCCGGTTGTTTTGATAAATATTGCACTAAAATAAGAAGATGCAGTAATTAAATAATTACAAATAATTGATTTTTTTCTCTCATGTATTTATTAAATTGTTTAGGTTTTAAGGTATTGATATTTTTACACCTGCATCTGGTTTTATAGTTTCTTCCCCACTCCCTGTGATTTTTCTTCCTCTTCTAAAAAGAATGCTTGAGGAAATTCTGTGCCAACGTCTCACTCAAATTTATAATTAATGTAGCAGAAAATTATATTTCTAATTAAATAAAACTGAGCATGAATTGAGGCAAATGCTAGAAGCATTTTAAACAGTATAAAGTTAGGAGAGGAACAAAATCGCAAACAATGAGCAGGTAATGTAACTGCATATATTAGAAACATCTCAATTATTACATCCACAAAGGCAGAACCTAAAAAGCTGCATTTCATAAGAAGGTGTCATGTTGACATATATTGCTCATTAAAAAAGGTGCCGTTTGTATATGGGTTACTGTTCTTCATATGCATGAATACTGGTAACACATTGTGGGAAAGGAAAGCCCTTGAGATTTTGTGTAGTTTGAATATTTAATGTAACAATAGTTTGCTCCCTAATAAAGAAAGGAAAGAAATTTGGGAGACGAGGACATAAATTTGCCTATTTATTATTTTATGCTGACTGCAGCTGGGTATCGGCACCCCCTGTATACCTCTCCAGATCTGCCGTTAAAATTAGTGACTGCTCACAGTAGCTGCTCTTTAACCGAAACCGCAGAGACTACAGACGAAAAGCTCCCCCCGTCCCCTTTTTAAGCAGAAAATACCAAGCGGCGTATATAATATTCGTATATAATATATATACGTGTACTAACCTACTAGTTATCTCTGCTTACACGCCGGCTGTCAGGAAACTGTCAGCTGTAAAGGCGATAAGGTGGGCAGTTTAAAGAAGATACCGAAGCCTTAAGCTTCTTAATGTGCCACGAATCAATCCCATGAAAGCAAACAACTTGAAAAAGGGTTATATGTATTTAGGAAATCTCTCAGCTCCCCTCGCCTTCGCCGGAGCCGGAGCTCGCGCTGGAGTTTTCTCACCCTAATGACCCCTGAAGCGGCCCGGAGGGATTGTGAAACAAGGCCGTTACAGGAGGCAGCTTGCTAATTGAGAAGTTGATCGGGGGGAGAGGGATCCTGCTTTACCGCGTTAAGTGTCCAAATCAAGCATGACTAGATTGACGTCGCCAAATCGCTGTCTGGAGGCCACTCCAAGCCAGGAGCAGCAGGGCTTTTCACACCTGATAGGCCCCCGCTCTATCTACATCAAGTCGCATTAAGAAAGGGATGTATTACAGGAGCGGAGCCCGCGCCCCTTAAGAGCGCTTGCCCGTGCCGGCTAATTGCTGCTCCCCGGCTTTCCTACAAGCAGCAAACGTGCCCGGGTGTCGGAGGCACGCGTTGCCGGCTCCCGGTACACGGCCCACCTTCCTCTCCCCTCCAAAAAAATCAGACGGGCGCTCTCGGTTCAAGGGGAGCAATTAGAAGAATTAACTCTCTGTTACGTGCTGAAGGGGCGTGCACAAAACCGCTCTGGGAAGGAGGGCGTTCGGGGGCTACGTGCCGTTGTTCAAAGCCATCCTAACAGGGAGAGCTTTAGCGGTGCTTCGGCCTCCCGCCATTAACTCCCGAGTGCTCCCGGCCGTCCGGCGAGACGGGGAGGGCTCGGGCCTTCGCCGCAGAGTGAGAGACACTAAGGCATGGGGACTCGGAGCACAAAGGGCCATAAAATGGTGAACTCCCCGGCTTTTCAATCACAGAGGGATGCCTAACTGTCTTTTACACCCCTGAAAACCCCCCTCATCAGCAGTTTGATCAAGGTGATGGAGAGAGTCCGGGATTTCATCCCATCTAGGATTAAAACTCAACAGTTCCTGCCCCACGGTCCTCAGCCTGCATCTGCTTTAAAAGAGGGCAGTTCTTATTTTCCCATACCGTCAGGAGATGCGGCCACAACGTGGTCAAGGTTGTCTTGTCAATTTATCTGTTATTTATGTAGAGCAGGGGGCCTCCTGAACTGTACCGAGGTAAAATTTAAGCTGAGGAGGAAATATAGCAGGACGGGAGTAGTCAGCCTCTGAAATTCAGCGGAGACAGCCACAGTCAAATACTTAGGGAGACGCTTTGAAAGCTCGAGTAAATTTTTCGTGAAGTGTGCGTTGTTATGCAATGATACGGAAGCATGCTCTATAGTAGGACTGTCGAATCCAGACTTCATTTCTCTTCATATACGACTTATTTAGATCTAAAAAAGGACTGCACAAAGTCAGGGCGTAGCATGATAACATGATTTAGAGGAAAACAACATTGGAGAGAGACTACAAGGCACTATAGGGAGAACATTTCCATATTTACTTTGAAATTTCTCTGAAAACCTGAGATAACTTTTGTTTTTCAGAAAGAAAAAAAAAGCAAACCCCACATTTGCCACTTCTTTGCATAAGCCCCTTTATTCCCCTGAAACTTAGGGAACCTTCTGTGAAAAATATCTATCTATCTATGGCTTTAATATGGCTTTTTTGATAGAAGTATGAAGAGAGAATAGTAGAGAAAAAATCTCAAAAGCATCAGTAAAAATTATTACACAGAAATGGCATCCAGCTGTAGGTCACATATACTGTATATATTGTATTACACGCCGACTATCACATGTTTTTAAATGGGGGTCTTCAAATTACATGTCTGGCATGACAACAGATAACCGTGGAGATCAGGATGAAATCCTCCTCTACCTGCAATATCCCTAGCCCCGCAATTCTTGAATAGCTCGGCAAAAGTTGGCTCGCTCCATTTTGCCACCCTCCCTCTGAAACTGGTTCCCCTGCGCCTGTTGCCGGATACCAGATATGTCAGATTAAAACAGTATGGCAAGTCCAGCGTTCCCAGGCATCACCCTGAAGAAGGGGAAATGGGAATTTTGTTTGGTTTCTACCGCCGTTACGACTCTGCGCCACCGAAGATGAGCTGATATGACAGCTTATCCCTTGCCTGCCTGTTGCGGCGGTCAGCAGCAGACAGCGCGGCAGGCACTGCTGCAAGCACAGACAAGCTTAAGTGATGGGGAGCGATAAGAGCGCGGAAAAGTGTGAATGAAGCGATCCCGTTCCACCTACGCGTGGGAGCAGGTAAATTTATCCTGCTCTGGACTATTTCTGTGATATTCCAGGGCTGCCTTGCTTTAGGGGTGATGCAAAGTAACAAGAGGCTGATGAAGTTAAGGAGGTGTGTTACTGCGACGTTTGAGTGAGGGGGAAGAGGCAGCTCTGAATCGGTCACAGTATTTAGTGTACTCTGCCTGGCACAGCAGCCCCTTTTCTCTCCCTGTTGCACTGCATATACATGGCTAGTGCATACATCTCCCCATGTGTTTCTGGAAGAGAGTACACTCTGCCATACAAGCAGCAGGGAGCTCATTTTTAAAAACTAAAGTGCTGCTCAAATATAAACAAAAAAGTGAGCAATGTGGGAGAAGGCATCCTTGGGAGGAGAGACATGGTTGGCTGTAGGCATTTTCACACCCTTCCTCCAAAACTGAGGTCACCCTGAGTCTGTGAGTGCATCTCCCCCTCCCTGGGGAAACATCCTCTGCCACAGGAACAGCAGAACCCAGTCAGATCTGTCCTGGCACCTGTACCAGCTGCTATTGCTCCAAAGGGTATCTGAAAAATATTTGACAGACACACACTCCCACACATCCCCACCCACCCATAACCTTAAAGCGAGAGAAGTCCGGCAACAGTATGGGAGTATTCTCCCTTTTCCTGCACCTTTTGGAGGCCTTTGTGTTGGTGCAGAGAAGATTTCAGATGCTGGCAAACCAAAAAGGAGCTACTACTGCTCCATGCCATTGCTGGTGACTAGACTGAAGCACAGTTAAGCAGAGGATCACATCTTCTATATCCCTGCTCCAATATTGTAAACTATAAGTTCCAAAATAAAGGAATTAGAAAAACAGGAAGTAGTAAAAAGAACAGAGATGCCCACCTCAGCCTTTTCCATCTTGTTTCTACCAGCAAAACACAGGCCATGAGATAAAATGCTAAACTGGATTGCAGATCTTTTGTTTCTCCCTCCTTACAACAGTTCATCCCTATTCTTTCCTCTGTTTCTACCTCATTTTATTCATTTCCTCTCATTCTTATTGCTATTTCTTTTATTGTTACCTTTCTCTACTACCTCAGGCTTTTCCGTTTCTGCCAGGTCCATTCCTTGCTGTATATGCTTACTCGCTCTTACTTGCTATACTATATTTTTGTGTAGACCCTGACGCAATTCACCTTTCCACTCAGGTTTCAAGTCTCATCTTCCACTGGAGTTCATTTTTCTTCTAACTCCAGTTACATTTCAGAAATGAAACTTTTTGTAAACTGTAGTGAGGGGTTTCCAATGCTTCCAGTCAGCTAGTTACCACCATTACTGAGGATTTAAAGAAGTATTTGGCATGGGCACCATGGCAAATTCAGGGCATCTTCCCTAAGATCTTCCCATGGTCTACCCTGCCTTTCCCATTACCCATGAAGTGAGATGGGAAGAGTTTTTCCTGAAAATGTAAATGTACTCCATTTGAGGCTAAATGTCTCCATGATCCGGACAAGACAGCCATACCGCTGGTGGGATTATCACGGCACCACAGAGCGAGTCACGCACATGTCTCTAGGCAGGGCTAACTGGGAAGAACATGCAACCCCTCATTAGCAACAGCAGTTGACAGCCGAGCTCCCTCCCTCCATCTGCTATCTACAGCAAGACAACAGGAAATGATGCTGCTACCACAGTAGCTTCTTGGTACCTTAAGAGGTGAGTTTGAAGTTCCTACTAAGGACGATGCAATGGTAGATGAAGCAATGGAGGAGTCTTTCCCTCTCTTTATAGCCAGCTACTGGTTGTAAGAACTGTAAGGGAGGGGATGAGGACAGGACCCCTTAGAAAGGAGCCCACCAAAAGCTTACTCATGAATGCAGTAAGAGTGATTACAAGGAATTTTACTGTTTATATTTACTGTTGTAACTGGCTACCCTACTGGACCCAGTATACACGTAGACCCAGGCAGTACGCAACCAACTAGAGAAGGCCTGAGCTGTAGCAGTGCTTACCCCCACGCGGCGCCGGTTATTCCTCATCTCTTGAATAAAAAATTGTCATAGAAGTTGACCTTAGGACTTTGGGGTATTACTCAGGATTTTGAGAAACAGAGAGCCAAAATTCTCAGAGGTTTCCTATGTCCAAATTCTTTGGAAATCTAGCCCCAAGCTCTTGAGTTTGATGTGGTTCATTTCAGTACAAGAGGGTAACTTGAGTTGATTTTGATTAAAAAAAAAAGAAAATTATCCTCCTTACAGACATGCACGTAAAGGGGAAAATAATAAGGCCAAAGCCCTTCATGCTACACTTTAATTGAAGTTGGAGAAGTATTAATCAGAGGGCAGGGAGACGTTTCAGAACAATCAGTTACAGCACCAGATGTGAAGTACACCCAAGACCAGTTCTGCACTGCAGGACAGACGGTGAGCCATGCAAACCAATGCCACGGCAATAGCACACACAAGCCTGGTCTACCCTGCTAGACCCCGCAGTCCACTAGCAGAGTACAGGTAAACACGGTCTGTATGCAACCACCACTCGGCAGGGATTTTGTCACCTGCTGCCCCACACAAGCAAAGGCCACTTTTTCTCTGTGACTCTGCCCAAAAGTTCCATTAAGGGATTTTCCCACTATTCATTTACAAGTATTAAATTGACCTGAAATTATTGAGGGATTACTTGTACAGATAACGGCCACAAATTCTGCAATGCATACCCCACGTATCTGCTAGCAAACCCACAGGGGTAAGAGGTGCTATTTCTGACTGAGCTGACCAAAAAAACCTGCTAGTATAAAGACAGTAATACTTCTACAACCCATATTTTACAAATATGGGTTTTCCGCTCATGCAAGACTGTTTTATTATACTGATACAGTATATTGCTATTAGGACTATTTTGCCAATTTTGTATGTCCATATTCCTAGACGTGCAAGTTTTCATAGCATTGAATATTCCTTAGTTTTATGAAGAAAAGATTGCAGACTTCAGAGGGCTGAATCATATCCACATTGATTTCCTCGATCGGACCATGTGTTACCACACTATGAGAGTCTGTCTAGAAAAAAAAACGATGTAAAAATGTAACAAATGTCTGATACTAGGGAGAAGTGCTTTTTCCTAATGAAAAAGGCTGCTTGTTAACTGGCCTTTACTTAGCATTTTTTTATTTTTATTTAGAGTGTTCCCACAGGCCTATTAAATTCCCCTACTCTTAAATATAATTAAAGGGTATGTTAATTATCTAAGATATCTCAATTCATAGATTATAAAATGTAGGAAGAAAAAAAAACGTAGTCTGGAGTAATAATATGCAGCATATTGCAGTTACAGATGTTTCCTGTAGATCATTGCTCTACAGTTCCATAGTCTTCCATATTTTCTATTTATTTCCAAAACAGATGCTTCTTTTCAGCTTATTTTGATTCCAAATGGTTGTCCAACAAAGAAGGGTTTCATATGACACCAAATAATATTTTCATTTATTTACATAATCACGGCATCTATGAGCAGACCTAAAATTCAAGAATCAGTGAATACTTCAGAAAGCACAGGACAGAAATTCACATTTGCAGCTGAATTTGTTTCAACGGTGTAAATGGCTGCTTTATAATCACTGAATATTTGCAGACAGCTCAACTAAAATGCTTCCTGGCACAGACGTTAGTCGAAATTAAATATTGCACACTATCCTTAGAATGATGGTTTTTTTCTACCAAGAACTAAGCTTATGCATGGAAAACTATAGGTACCACTACTAGATCATCTGGATTTAAAAAAAAATATTTACAAAATATTGTTTTATGTTGGGCAAAATAATTCAGTTTAAAATTTTGTGATTTCTCATATTTAATCAACTAATTGTATGTAGAATAGGAAGTGGAACTTATCTGAGTTTTCTGTCAAATTCATCATCTACCAAGAACATTGGAAAAAGAAAGGGAAGAAGAGAATCACAGATCAAGTTTATGATTAGTGTACTTATTGCTTTTATAGAAGGTGATCTAAAACCCACTGATTTCAATAGCAGGAAAAAAACCCCCAGTTTTATTCCTAGGGTGATTTTTTTTTTTTCCCCCCACAGCATCTGCAACATCATTAAGTTTCAGTGAGAGTGTACAGCATTTAAAGTTAGGCAAAACTCTGGCTCCTTGTGCCCAACCTCTACCCCTGAACTAATGCTTTTAGACAGGCTTAGGAAGAGGAGGAAAGCTGCCTTCCAGAAGTGAGCAAGGTATGGTAATAACCCTCTAAGTGATCACTTACAGTGCTAAACAAACATACACGAGTCATTCTGTGAGTCCTTTCTTTTATGAAGCTGTAGCAGGAGTGACCATGCAGAAGTGTTCCACAGGCGTTGTGCACTAATGGGAGTCAGTGGAAGCATTTCCCAGGGAGCCACAATTACAGCACTGACGGAAACACGCACCGGCCTCAGCAAGATCACCTCCGCACAAGTACTAGCTGGTATATAAAATAGATTCACAGTAAGAGCCTGTTTTATGAGGGGAAAAGCTTGTATTGCTGTATCATATCACTACATCATAAGCATTTCTCCAATAAGTTGTATAAATTTTTAATCAAGCAAATACTCTTATTGAGCCCAGTAGGTTCACTTGTACTAGGAAGATTTGCAGGACTGGAACCAAATGAACAATAGTCATAATCCTCTCTCTTTTTCGTTTGCACATGTGTGTAGAAGAGGAGTATATCTACACTATAGGAAACAAGCTGACCAGGAGAAACCATAAAAACACATCTAAAATAGTTTTTTAAAAGTTTGGGGGTTTTTTTGGTGACTGCACAACAGATCATTATCTTCCACCAGTTCTGTTCTTGTTATAACCAGGGATCTTCTCCAGTGACTTGTCTGGCATTACTGTATCTTCTGCCAGAACCAGTTGTGTAGCTTTTTGCCATTTCTACGCTACTTCAGACACTACCATCATTTGCTGCTTCTCCTGTGGAGGCACGGTGCAGGTCTCAGCGCGACACAGGTCTCAGCAACATGCCTGGCACAATTCAGGCACAGCACCATCGCTAAGAATTTGAAATTAAGGCACGGGACAATCACAGGTGAAATCAACAGAAATAGGGGAAGCACAAGAAAGTGATTAAAATAAAGAATTCTTCTGATTGGGGTGGTAAGCACTGTGCACAGCACACCAGCAGTTTAATAATATATAAGTTGTGGGGGGGTTTCTACAGCTATCGTCCATGGTGGTTCTTAACCAGCCTCTGCGTTTTCACCCTCCCAGCAGCTCCTCAGTCTCTGGAAGTTAAAGATGTTAAAATATGTCAGGAATGTATGTTCACATGTTCTCCTCGGCTGCTGGTTTCAAGTTCGTGTCCAATTTCACAACGAATCCATTTACTATCTTTTTTCCCCGCAGTACTTATTTGGGCTGTTTTCCAACGCTCACCGGCAACCTTTCCCCGTAGTACAGTGGTTCAACAGCTGGACAGATGTAAGACTGCTAGAAAGTTTAATTGCTACTTTTAGGGAAGGGGCAGCTATTTTAAGTCAGACAGGTGGCCTTGCCAGCTCAAGGAAGAGGAGGTGGCCATCAGCCTGTCATCTGTTCTTTTAAAGATTATTTCAGCCCAGAGCAAGTTAATTCTGAAACGGGTCACTGGGGGAAAAGAGAAGGCGACTTAATGGAATGACATAATTTTTTTAATGTCATTTAGGCGTTTTATCTGCATCACAAAATCATGCCATATTGTTTGTCACCTGAGCTTGAAACCTGTCCCTTCTACATTTTAGAAGAATATTATACATGTTCAAATCAATAGTTCTGTTTAGTTTCTCTTTACTTGAGGTTTTATCCAAAAACACTGGTATTTTGTGATTATATTCTAACCAGTACTTCACCTACACTGATCACAACTAAAAAGGAAGCTCTTCAGAAAGGGAAAGAAATCACTATTCATCCAAATATGTATATTTTGGTTTTTTTTTAAAAAAAGGGTTTTGTAAAAATCTAAAAATTCACTGTTTGCACAGTGTGTGTGTGTGTGAGAGAGAGAGAGAATAAAAAAACCCTACAGTTAAAATTATATTGAAATACAGAGTAATTATAATGCAGAGTGGAACACCCACACATTGCAGAATTCAGAACTTGCAAGTAAAATTGTCTACAAAACCAAAATCGGCTTTATTGACTTTTATCGCCCTAATCTGTGAGAAATGTAAAAAACAAACAAAGAGGAAAAGTATTAATAGCAAAAGAAAACTGGATTTGAGAGTTGTTTGTAATAAACAAATCACTTGCAACAGAAATATTTCTTTACAGTGTCCAGTATAACTTAAATTTGGCACCACCTCTTTCAAACCCTGCTGAAATCTTGTCTAAAATGAATATTTAGCTTCAATAATACTTTATTAACTTGAAGGTTTAACAAGTATTTAGGCTTTGATACCACAAAAATATGAGTGATGCCCACCCATTGCCATCACTTAATACAATTATATATGGAGAACCATCTCTAGGTTCAGAGTCCAGAACTCAGAAGTCTTCAAAGGACAACTTCTATATGTGCCTTAAAGGGTACATATGGGCTTGGAACATTTTCGTGGGGGAGGGTAAACAATTAATTCATACCAATGGTAAGCTGACAATCTCCAGGAATATGACTGTGTTACTGGATAATTATTTCAGTTATTTCTTGCATTGTGGTGAATATATTAGTCTTACCATCAGCGTGGTAAAATGTTCTTTTAGTAGATGAAAGGAGGCTATTACATGGAGGAAGGGGAATAAGTGAGGAACAACAAAAAAAATTAAACCTGTCATTACTTTGATGGGAAAAAAGTGACTTTCTTCCTGCACTATTATGACCATTTATTGTTTGTGATTTACTTGTACCTCATGATGAAACATAGTTAACAAAAAATACAGTATTTTCCTAGGTGATATCAGAGAATTTTCCTCATGTTTTTCCATTTAAAATAAGAAGCATCTGAATAACTGTTCACTTTTAGAAAACGACCTAACATACATGTTCAATTGCTCTTTCATTTAAACCCTTCAATTCCTCTCATCCCTGGGGAAGATTTTGGTTTGATGAACACAGAAATAGCATGACATTCTGCAGGAGTAAGGAGCAGCCCCTAAAAAGACCCTATCTCCTATTTTAAGTGTAAAAGCAAGTGGCCATATCTTCAAGAGAGCTGGCCAGATTTTCCAAAAGCCTCCAAATAAGGAGCTGGCCCTGGAGCACGCCACCGTTAAATCTGAAAGCTCTGTGTGCATTAATAGTGTTTACTCAATCTGAAAACCACATTTGTACGGCCAGGATACCCACTCTGGTGCTGCCTTTACTAGACCATCCGTGTACTCCAACGTCACCACGCATAACCCAAACCCTGCTGGGGAGTGCTCTTTCAAGCTCCAAGGGCTCAGACACACACATTTGTACACTCTACTGAATCTATCGGTTACCAATATAACACTGTTTATCTTCTGCACAAGCCAAGTATTTTCCAATTACCTTTTAGCGTTTGAGAAGCTAAAGCTTCTTCACCAAGGAACAGAAGTTGTGATTTTGGTAATTAATTGCACAAGGCAGATACAAAAAAATGGCTTGTCAGTGTCCCATAGACTGACACACATGAATTAGCAATTTGCAATTAGAAATTTGCAATGAAGAAATGGGAAGGAGCAAATAAATTCTAGATCAAAATTAGTGACTAATAATTTGACCACTATTAACTTAAAGCAAACATCTGATGATTTAACTGCACAAGGTTAGCCAGCCAAATACAATACAGTATTTGCTCACATCAGTAAACTGTTAATCTCAATATGCTTCTAAAACCAAATAAAAATATGGAGGAATGCACAAACTGATTCAAATTAACCAGGTCTCACTATTCATTTTATGAAAAGCACTGGGCGTGCCTTGCATCCAAAAGCAACAATTTGTTATGCGCTGTAGTGCTACAGCGCTCCACAGCATAAGTAACTGTTTAAAAATCTGAAGCATTCCTAAAATGTTTCACTTAAACATTTCTGCAATAAAATCTTATTGAACTGTTGCTTTTATTAATTTTTTACACACTAGAGACCAAGGGGTGCAAGTTTGATTTTTTTCTTTTCTCTTTTCTGCCTCCTCTTTTTTTTAAACTTTACCTACTACTAGCAAATAAACTGTCTCTCTTTTTTAATAAAACCACGGCCTTGAGTTTTGGCCCCTTAATAGTAGCCTACATGGTCGACTAACCTTGGTGTTAAATTTTCTTAAATTGTATTTCTGTCAGTATATCATTTTTTTAAGCAATGGACCCTATAATAGCAAGCTCTGTTCTGTCAGGAGTACATTTTAACAGCACGACACAAGTATTTTTCACTACAGGAGACAAACAATGATATGTATTACATGCAGTAAACATTGCCTTTGGTACATAGGGTTCTCTTAGCATTCATCTGTCTAAAATTTCATTGTGTCCTGCACGGGGAAAAAACCCTGCCTCTCATTAACTATTGCCGAGGGCTGTAGGTTTGTAAAGTGCCAACAATGCATTGTCACATTTCTCACAAAACAAAGGCTTGATTGAATATTACAAGAGCGGTAGAAACCCAGCAAGGTGGATTAGGGTATATTTTAATAGTAAAAACAAAATAACAAGCCTTTCACTGAGCTGCTTAACTAACAAACTTGTAACCAATTTTTTTTCCCTTAAAACAAGCCCCCTCTCCCCAAAACAAGCAGGAACAAGAACTTTATTTTATAAAGATGTTTTGCACCTAAAATCATAGGGGTCTGGCAACAAGAGAAGAAAAATGGCAATTTTTCCGTGTGAAATGCACCCGACCCTGCAGTTTTACAGCACGAGGACTGCAATGGCAGCAGTTCCAAAATTCCCAGCAAATTTACATAGGGGCTGCAGTTCAATAGTTAATCAGACTATTATACTCCCAGTTACTTGGAAAAACAAGTTTTCCGGTGCTGATGCCCATTAAGTGCCCTTTAGCTGCAAGGGACCACCCCTGAGAATCTCTCTTCTGTGACATCTTTGCCATACATTATGTGGGTGTATACGACCTCATGCGAGCCATCTGCAGCAGGGTCAACATTTCCTTTTGTGAATCGGCAGGTTGGGAGTGGATTTATAAACAGCTCAACACTGGCACAATTCTGCTCCGATTTCAAAAATCAGCAGGAGCATGGAGCACTTTCAGAAACCTCCTCGGCTTTGCTGAACTCAAACGTGACTTTCATCCAGCACCCTAAGCTACAAGCACCATAAATGGGTAACGCGCAGAGAATTATTCACGAGAATAAAATCAAAGTATACAAAATTACTCAGATGCAAAAGTGATGCATTATTTACTTGTTAATTGCTCCTTTAAAGAAATATGACTTTTTTCCCCGCTTTGGGATAGAATCATCATGGTCAGAAAACAAGCAGGATTGACTTAATTTTTTAGAGAGTTTGGGTAAATTCACTGCTCCACAAAAACATCTTTTGTGGTAAGCAAATCACTCCCAAGATCTTAGTTGTCTCTACTATAAAAACCAGAACAGGACATTTTCTCAGCCTTGAGGGAACAGACACCTTGGGCAGCAAGATAGAAATAATGCAGTCCCAGGTCCAAATTTAGGGCAAAACTTCCTCCCTCAAAATGGGGAAAGGCTTTTTAGCTCCTGGGAATTATTGGAAAGGGATTATCACAAACACTGATTTAAAGTAAGCTGAAAATATCTTGGTTAGATCTTCTGGGCCCAAAGCACAGAGGACTGCAGCACAGGGTAAAGCAGCAGTCTGTATACAGAGGATAACGTTAAAGCAAACAACGGATGGAGCTGGGGAGGGACAGGGAGAAAAGGGGAAGCAAATACCTTTTTAAAAGGTGACAAGACTTCTTAAAAGGCTGTTACGGAAATTACCAGGAATTTCTACTTCCTGGGAATATTTTAAATTAAAGCGCTGGCATACAAAATGTCCAGTGGATCGATCAGGAGAGGCAGATACACAACTCTTTATCCTAGGTACATAGTTCATTTTGCATCTGATAACTGTTGGCTGTTGTCAGGGTTGTTTAATGGGCGGGGGTTTTAAAGGAAGAGAAATTTACAGCTGTTTCACAGAGACAGAGAAGAGATCATTTGCTCTACATAGCCTTCAAAAAGAAATATAGAGAGTATCTGGCATTGGTAAATGCTGAGTTTCCTTGCCAAAGCCTGTAGCCTTATGAGATTCTCTATGCATCTCCTCGGCGGAGCTGAAGAAGGTTTGGCTGGAACAAAATTGCTTCTCACCAGCAACATCTGCTACAAGATCTGGAGATCTCTGTCATAACAAAGCGTTTTCAGATTCCTGCCCTCCTGTAGGTGCCGAGTGCCAGATGAAGGGGATGGAACAGGATAAATGGGCTCTGCAGGCCCTGCATCCAACCGAGGGGGAACTGCCATGAGAATGGGGAACGCGACCATAAACTCCCTTCCAACGGCCCATCCTACAAACTCTGCTTTGGCGGAACCAAAGGAAGGTTCACAGCAGATGTTCTGGATAGACCTGTCAACATTATGCTGAGCTCCTTTGGCAGCTGAAGCAGCGCAGGGCTGTAAGAGTACAAAAATAACTTCAAGAATCTTAGGTTGAAATTTTGGCACTGGATAGGATCACAATTGCTGGCCTTTTAACGCTTTCCTGAATAGTCTGTCTAGCCTCCAGTAGGACCTCTCTGGGGAGGTTCCCACCAGGGCTTCCCTCACCCTGCCAGGAAGGAGCTGTATAACTGGAAAACCTAGGCTGGGAATGAACAGAAAGGACACAGAGCAGAGCAGTACAGGGTTACAAGACACCATCAGAAAAAAGCACTGCAGGGGCCGAAGGAGAATCTGGTGCGCTGTCACATCAACCAGCATTGCTCAGAGAGCTACTGCCCAGAGCCTTTCGGGTGCAGATCACGTCTTTGCCCGTCATGACCATTACCTGTCAGCTCTGCAGCCTGACCTCTCCCACCCCCTCACAATATGAAGGGGACCGTTTAGCTGCTCTGCTCTCTGCGCAAAAAAAAAAAAAAAAATTGATGAAAGCCCATTGTATTTATCCAGGGTGATCCTACCAGGGGTGCTGAGACTGTATCTAGCTTCCCCCTTTGCCTTGAAAGGGCACCTCCTTGAACAGGGGGTGGTTGGCCTGCCTCCTGCAGAAGGCTTGCCTCCTTCTGTGTTAGCCCGCCTTTGGAGGATGTGTGCTATGCTGTCCAGGAAGAGTCTCTCAACACCGGAATGTAGCCCCCTCCGTCATTAAAAAAAGAAAAAAAAAGAAGGTAATAATCTCACCCATTTGCATTCCTTCATTTCTAAAGAACGCAATCTCAGGGCATCAGTAACAACTCTGCCTTTAACACAGCTGATCTGTAAGGGCTGCCAGGTAATTAGGTTGCTTGCTTTCTTGAGACTACAGAAAAAGCCAGAAAGCCCAGGGTGGGCACACGGATGGTAACTGCTATGTAACTCTATAAAACAAGATGCTCACCCACTCCTCCAGAGTCTTGTGTATCCATTCACTTCAACTCTGCTGACAGACACAGAAGGCCAGTCTTAACTTCAGCATTTGTAGGTGACGTTGATAGAAAAGCTTTTCCCCCCACCCACTGTTTTTTACTACCGTGAGTTCATGCATTTGCTACAAAGCCTCTAAAGCAGATGAAAAATACTCATAAAGCTAGATTTAAATCACTTCACCTTTAGTATATCATCCCAGACACTTCACAACTGCTGGAAAAGGTGTTGAATAATCCTAAATAAATGCATACAAGGGTTAAAACAGAAGCAAACTTCACACACCGCTCACAGCTCTGTATCAGCACAACAGCCTAATGTAAAACAAAGTCCTTGGCTAGTTTTACCACAAGAATTTAGTATGGAGATTGAAGACAAAGCTGGGGACCTGCTCACGTTCCCTGTGCATCAAGCTAATAGCAATGGGAGAACAAGGTAGAGAAGGAAAAAACATGCTGGATCTTGCCATAGTCATTACTGTGTATCCTCCGGTGTCCTCAGACACGTTGCTCCTTTTCTCTAACACCTGACACTGTACCTCCTCACTTCAAATTTTGGGTGAGCCTTAATAAAGCTCCAACATCCATTGTTAAAACTCACAAACTAAAAATTCTGTGCTTTGGTGCAAGAAGCGACTCAGCTTGTGTGACTTTTCGGAATCACTGCAGCAAGTCGTGAATGATGTATGAAATGAAAAATCCCTGCTCACTGCACACAATTCAGATAGTAAAATCTCCCTGGAGCATTAAAAAAAGCACTTAAATGTGTCATTTTATTTTTGTCCTGTGCCCAGAAGACTCCCTCATCTCTCCCCAAGAACATGCAGATACCTCAGCTATCACCAGAGAACAAGAAAGCACACTCAAAGCTAAAGTAGATTGGTTCAGTTCACACAGTGTTTCCAGGAAAAGATACGGGAACCCGGAGCAAACCAAACAGAATTACACTGGAGATATGTTCAGGCCTCTCTCCAAACACACTTTTTCTGGTCATTTTTTAAAGTAATATCTAATCTCATCAGCCTGACTCTTTAACTTGATTGACCTTTGGAGATTGCATTAAGGAAGAAACAGCAGCATGCTCAATACAGTTAGGACCATGAGAAGAAACATTTGATATAAATATCATGTGTGTGACTAGACATCATTTATGTTGGGGCAAATATAGCAACATGCTTTGACTTCAAGCCTTTATTCTTTCTTGAGCCTTTACTGGAACTTTTTTCCCAGCCTGCCTTTGGTGTTGACCTTTTAAATCTGGCAGAGCCAAACATCTGCTGCCATAATTTAGCCATCTTCTGACTTGCTGCATGTGCTGCTTTCATCTGTTTTCTAGTGAGCACCTGTTAATATTTTTCATATCCTTATTATGGAGGAGCTAGTAGAATGTGATAGGACTTTTTTCTTGTGGGCTTTATTTTGGGAGGGTAGGAGGTTTGGCAACAGTGATGCAGAACACAGAGAAAGGTTGGGTTACTCCCAACAGGGATTTCTTCCTTACCGAAACTTCTGCATGCAATGGGCAGCCTCTGTTCACACACCCCACATCCAGAATGACAGAGGATCTCCAGAATTAATCTTGCAGCAAAACCGCTCAGTTTGGAGCACACGAACTGTCACTCTTTCCCAATCGCTAAAAAGTGGGGAGTTGTCCAGTTTGATGGTGTTCCCTTTGAGCACAAGAGGATGGAAAATTGACAGCAAGACTGCAAGTCTACGGAAGAGTGATCTGCCCAGATGCAGCTGTCTTGGTGACTGCATTTAGTTTTAGGAACAGAAAGCACGGGTCCCATCTAACGACAACTGATGTTGTCTTCTCTTGACAAGTTTTCTTAAATTTGCAATTTAATAATTTTTCCGACCCAAATATTACTGATGAGGAAGGACAGTCGCCTACACCAGTGTCACGTTTTTGTCATCTATGGCATTCTGAAATTTCAGGGAAAGCAGAGAAAAAGGTGCAGCTGTTAACCCTTTTGCTTCTCTAGCTTCTTCATATGAAAACTAGAGCCATACCTATTTCTGCCCCTCGTACACAGCAGAAGGAAGAAGGGACTACAGTGCTCACCAGACACGTGCCACTGAAGCAGACCCAAGAACTTTGCAGTGCATCCTCCACCCATCAGCAGTAGTGCCTTCAACAAGCAACACTGCAGTGAGGCTGAATTAGCAGCAACTGCTGTATGTTGGGTTGTTTGTATTTTTTTTTCCTGTGACAAACCAAAAGGCAGACAGCAAACACACTGGTAATATCTGGTCTATTCCTCCTATCAGGAAGATGCCATCTTTGGATGTCACCACCCAGTCTGGAAAGCAAGGCACTGCTGGAAGCTACTATAGCGCATGGGCTATGGAACTGTGCTTTTCAATGCCTTTTCTCAATAGACAAGCACAGCGGGTCTAGGTTAGATTTGATTCCACAAGAGGTCAGCTAGAGCTTAAGGATTCAAAGAAGCAGTGCTTAAGAGTATGCATTAAACAGTTCTTCAACGTTTGGGAGGTAAGATGGTTGGTTCTCCAGTGCCTTGCAGGGATAGTGGTTTCCAGGCTTACACTGACAAAAATCATATCTTTCCACTTTGGCAAGACTTTCTGGGAAACTAAACATGCTTGCAATCATTTTCAAAATTTGTTTCCTTCCCGTTCCAATTTTTTTTCTTCTTTTTTTTTTGGGTGGAAAAGGAATACTTGTCCCTATACCAGCTTTTTGATACTCTGCTAAAAGCAACACTGTACTACTTATATAATATTGACAGTATTGCACAAATAAGCCAAACAGGAGGCACGTAGGAGTTGGTGGCAAGAACTAACTTTTCTAAAAAGCACACCTTAAAACTGGAAGGATCAGCTTATGAGGAGAAAGAGCTGGACTTCAGAAGAAAAGGATTTGTGGTGGTTAAAATGAAAGCATCAGACAAAATTTATAGAGTGGCTGTATGTCTGCTAAAATAACCTTACATATATATTTATACACACACATATATAAAATAGATAGAAATTACTTTTTCAACAGATCACAAGGAAAACTGTTTATCTGCCAACATAATAAGACTATGTGATTAATAGTAAGATTACTTATGATAGTTGGTTCCAGAGTTATTTGTTCAGACACAGTACATTCCTACCAAGACTGATAATCTGACAAATTACAGTAAATTTTGCAAATATATACTAGATTTATGCAGAGTAAACCTCAGGGATCTTTTAGTAGAAGAGATATATTTGTATAAGAAGGGAAAAGAAGTGGATGAAAGCAATCAGCTGCTTACGATAGCAGGAAGAGGTTGTATTTCTTGTGCTCACCTTCAAACTATTCCATGGCCAAATTGTTAAAGAACTTGGAGTGGGCGCTACCACCTCTCCTACGCATTTCAGATGTGCTCTTATAAAATATATATGTGTATTTTACCTATAATTATCAGATGAGAACCTACTTAAGAGAAACAAGGAACAGGGAGGAGAAGTACGACGCTGTTATGGCTATTACAGGAAAATGCTCAGGCTGTGCTGCACCTGGAAACAGAGAGTAATTGGGACCCTGACAGGGACACATCAGGGATCGTAATGAAAGGCCTCAGAAGAGCACAGAAGACACCCATCGTTGGATGTGTGCTCCTGAAGTAGTCGTTTCTCTTTGTTTTGCTCGCTGACTCTTTTTACTAGAGGTTCACACCGCATTATGACTGAATTAGGTAAGGAGGTGCTGGGGGAAGCGCTCTTGGCTAACTTCAGACTACAGCCAGGCTCATTAAAACCAGCACATTTGCTGCAATGTTTGCAGCATTTCCTCTAGGTTTTAAGATTGTTTTAATAAATGAAATTCTGAGCAGAAAGAATATATTTTAATTTACTTTTTAGTGCTCCCTGTTATAAGTATTCAATGTCACGCTGGATTTTTTTTTAATACTATATGGAGCATAAAAATGCATGAATTTAATATCTTAATAAAAATGAACACATCCTTCTAGAAGCCTGAAGCTGCTAAGTACACAGGACAGGTTCATTAGCACAATTTTGGAGCATGAAGAGGAAGTGAATTGAGAACCCAAGATTCACAAACATCAACACAAAATCCCAGGGCTTTTAAATAGTTTTGTCCCACCTCCTACCACTCGCTGTCTCCCAGGAAAACTGTGGAGAGCAGAGCCCATGAGCTGCCAATGGGTTGTAGAGGCAAGCCTAGAGTTAGACTCTTAAATCATCCACCAGAGGTTTGATTTGGGGGTGGTGGTATGTAGGATTAGCATACAAATAACCATCCTTTCCATCAGAGAGAAACAGGGCAAGGTTGTTACAGGTGTCAAAACTTTGATTGACATCCTAGACACGGCAGCAAGGTGCCTGGCCAGGAGCAGAGCGTGGGTTTGAGCTTTTCCTGGACCAGGAGGCCAGGGAGGGATGTCATGCTGTGGGTAGGGGTAATTGCTGTATAGTACATAGCACATGAAAACCAAGGACACAGCGATTCAAGATAGGTTTGCAAGCAGAGCCATTCCAATTTTAAATATTTGGCTTTACTAAGGCATGTTTCTAAATTAAGAGGCCCTATAGCTTTCAATAGGATTATTCAGGGTACATCAAGTCAAGCATGTAGTATACATTTGTAGGATTAGGGTTAATGTTATTTTAGTATAAAGTGTTCTTAAATGTATCAGATTACAAATTAAATAAGGAAGCCAACAAAAACTAGTGCAGAACAGGTCCTTATTGAGACTGCCCTCCCCCTTCTTGACACTTTGCATAAGGCAGACACATTAGGCTTATAAAGATTTCTTTGAAAAGTTTTGGGGATTTTTTTTTGTAAACCCAAATCACAAATCCTAGAAACTTCTGAATTCTGTGTAAAATTTGTTTAACACAAATTAAAAAGTAGAGAAACACAATTTGTTTCTTTATGGGAAGTTGAATTTTTACATTTTCTACTAAAACAAACAATCTTAATTTTTTAATGCAAATTTTGAGACAGAGTAGTAGGTCTGAAAGTAACGGTCCTAACTTCAGATAAACAAGATTTATGTAGAAGCAACCATAGTGACAGAAGATGAGAACTAAGACAATAATTCACAGTGATTGCAATTGTTATTACCATCCCTAATCCGTAGCCTGTAACTCATTTAAGCTATCACTACCTAGAAATCCTTCCAAAAATTTATCTAAAAGACAAAGCCAAGTTCAGCAATTGTTACTGGAACTATTTTTAGAAGTTGATCAGTAATAATAAATTCCTCTGTTTCTTAGAGATGTATTTAAAGTGTGTGGGGTTAATTATTAAATCTGTATTTGCATCAACTTTTCTCTAATACATATTTCTCTTTAAGGTATCTGCAAAGAAATAACATTATAAAATAAAATAAAAATAACATTTATTTTGTCCCATGGTGGAACAATAATACTGTTCAATGCAGGGTTACAATATAATAAATACTGTTCACTAAGCTAGAACCTGAGACTGCATATGCCGATATTTATGGCTTAGAAGCTTGCCTTGGACAAAAATCAGGTTTGATTCACGAGCATTTTGCACATTTTAGTATCAAGAGAGGATAGTGATAACTCCTGCACATAAAGTCCAAAGGTTCAAGCTTTGTTCAAAACAAAGGTGCGATATGAAAGCAGCGATACAATAGCAAGGGGACATTTGCTACCTGGTGTAGTATAGTGTCTTCCTAATTAGTCCAATATATCATCACTTACAGTATATCCAAATGTATAACTTGACTTATTCTCACTTATTCACTTACTCTCACCTCCCCCAAATGTAGAAAAGATACAGTAAAATCCCTGACGTTCTCTGCTCCCCCCCGAAAATAATTTTATCTTTGCATGTTGTGCAATTCTCACTTTCATCCACTATGTGCCAACGTAAGACATTATCCATTTTGCAAAAGAAAAGATGAAAAACTTAAATTCCAGTACTGCAGAATGCCACTTCACTCAAGACCTGCAGGAGAATTTCCCGAGGAACATCATTCCAGAGCTGAATGTGCTCTTCTCTTTTACAAAAGTAGCGAATTTCTGCTAGTGAAAAGTTCCCTTGTGTTGTGTTTTGTTATAAAATAGACAAACAGGGTTCACTCTAATCTCAAAGGAAAATATTTTGCAGTTCATAATTGGGGCCATTGTGCTCTTTGAAAAATAGGTGCTAAATACTCTCCAGTTGCTGGTAGCTGCAGTTCTGATGCGAAGCTGGGAGAGGGACTGAATTTTGAATACACTATGCTGGCACTCCATCATGTCATTTTAGCACATGCTTAAATTAAGCCTGCAACTAACCTTACCGATTGCCATGGGGCTATCGAGATGCTTAATTATTAGCATACATTTCAAGTCTGTCTTAACTGGTTTTAAAGACGGGACCATGATCATATTGCAAGTACCTGTATAACGTGGGGTGCAGAATTCCACCATGATTTCTGCATAAATATATGCGTAAGTGTCATACCAAGCAAATGTGCAGAGAGGACATGAGCATGGAGAGCTCGCAGGGTATCTGAGCTGTATATTGTTTCATTTTGATACGTGGCTTGCTAATGATCAAATTTGGCTGAACTATTTATCCTGTTTGAGCAATTTACATTTTCACTAGTATGTGGTCAAGATCTGATACTACTTTTGTGAATTTTTGGGATTGTTTCAGGGTTTTTGTTTGTTTTTGTTTTATTACCTTTCTAAATATTAGAACAAAGCAGAACCAGTAGTTTCTCTAAATCAAAGTTTTAGTTATTTCTAGCCCATTACAGACTTTTTTTTTTGGCCTGATCAGGTACATCCTTTTTCAGGAAGATGATAATTTGATAGATTCATACATACATACATCTAGAAAAGCATCACATTCTAGAGGTGACTTAAACAGCCTTTTCTCTTTTAAAATATGAATCTACTGATATCGATAACCATTTAAAAAAGTACCAATCACATACAATGAGCCTCAAGTGTCCAAAGGCTAATTGATTCAGAATATGCAAGAAGCAGCTTCAGGAAGGTGTAAAACAACCATACCACAATTACGTTACAGGGAAGTAGGTGTAAAACATGTAAAGCTTTTTGACAATGTAGACTCATTGCTTCAGATAATTGTGTCTGAAAAACTTCAAAAATTAAGAAATATTTTGACTAGTAAAAAAAAGTAAGCTTATGAGTATTAGACTTATTCAAAAGGTCATCCTTTATCACATTAAGGAATCCATTGGGAAGTTAGCCATCAAAAAACAATGCATTTAGTAAGGCATAACCAAAATATGGATTCTTAAGGACAGCGATAGTTAAGATCAATTTCTTTTATAAATCATTTGAGGATTGCATACTGTGTATTTTGGTTTCCAAATCCACCATGAATATATTTAACTTCAGTGAGAAATTAAAAGAGAAAGCAATTCCTAGAGTCAGGAGGGCTGAAAGCGTGTAACAATGTTGTCCATTTTGATTGTTACATATTATTCAAACATCACATCAAGAAGGAATGCTATATATTCTCTGGAACATTTGAAGAATATAGCAAATGCAACATAAAAAAAAAAGTTTTGTACTGAATTTTGTTTTAATTACACAGTGCAGATTTGTTTTTCAGTTTTGGGTGAAATATCCACAAAAAAATAATTAAAGTTTCAAACAAATTAAATAATTTTGATTTCTTTTTTTCTTTTTCTTTTTCTTTTTTTTTTTTAGGAACAGTTATGTAGCAGAAATCAGAACTTCTTAAAGGCATCTCTGTGCTAGGCAATAAGAGCTAAATATTCTTCTACAATGTTATATATAGATGCATTGTTTCACATATGCTTCTGGCCAAAAATGCAGAAACTTTCCAGTTAAACCTTGGATGCCAAATCACATGTCATAATATAGTTGATAATATTTACTCCTGAAGTAAATAATTTTAATACGGGTATTATTTTAAACATATTTCATAAAGACGCTAGCCACAAAGTCACTTCTGAGGAAAAATTCAGCAAGGAAGAAATCAAGAAACATTTCTTTTAAAACACGTCACAGAAAATACTAAGCAGACCTATAGAACTGTTGTTCTTTCACCAAGAATGTTATCCCATCCTCTGGCACGGCAGACTTACCTAGGCTGCCCCAAAATCACCGCTTTTATTAAGCTTTATTGAGTTGCTATGTATTGACAAAATCTTTGTAGTGAAATAATTTTCCATCAAAATACACTGTACTGTAGAAAGGTAATGAAGAGCTGTAGGACAGGCTTTAAGAGGCAGTGTACTTTCATCTGAAAAGTCTCCTGAAATTCTTTGAACGTTTCCAGGGGATTAATGAGGTATTTTGACAACACGCGAGAAGCATCTGGTTTTCAAGAAGCCTTATAAGAGGGAACATTCACATTCTTGGAAATTAAACTGTGTATTTTAAGCCACTAAAAATAACACAATTATTAAAAATTTGGCAGCTCTGAAGAAAAAATACCAGCAGATACGGGGAAACACATGGAACTACTGAAGAGCGTCAAACTTGAGTACACACATTTTACAGCATTTCAACATGACTTAAACACCAATTTTAACAGCTTAATTGAATGTTTCTTATTAAAAGCTATCACAGATGAACTAAAATAAGAACAAGCTAAACTAGCCAGAATGTGACTAAATCAAAGACATTATTCTTTGCAAGTTGGGTGGATTAACTGCACATACATGCATTACTCTCCCTGTAGTACACCCTTATCCCTTCAAGAATTGTTAAGGTGTTTTGAGCATTTCAAAACCCTTGGCAATTAATGGGAGAGAAAGTATTATTGCGCTTTTTTTTAAAAAAGACATGCTAAATGATACAATTAATGTAAATTTAGGATAACATTCATCTCACATACACAGCAAAATTAGTACAAGCAGACCATTACACCTACCATTTTTATATATATTTTAAAATATTTTTAGGGCCTATTGCTACAAATTAATACTCCCTTGAATTCTTCAATGCATTGCAACAAGGATATTAGTGCATAAATACGGGTTCAGTTCTACAAAGCTTTAGTGAAGAAAGCAGAGCTCTCTTAAGCCTCAGTTCTGTAAATACCTCAATATTCCTGAAAACTCAGAGTACTTAAATCTTCAAAGATCTACCCTTATTTAATCAAGCTGGGCAAGAAGCATACTGAGGTATCATTTTGAAAACACCTTATAACCCACTACCTGTGAAAATATCCATATAGAGTATTTATGCATGCATTTAAGAGACCTGATATCTTAGGCGTTTGCAATACTTGATGTGCACTTTCCACGACACGAGAGAGAAATAGGATCTGCTAATCAGTACCAAGCCACAAGACATTTTCAGTTTCTCTAAGTACTCCTACATAATAATTTTTTTAAATAATAATTGCCTTTAGAGTGCGAGCAGTTGTACAGGAAAAGGCTGCTTCCTAAACTCTACTCTTTTCAGTCTGCACCCTTTCACAAGCTAAATATTTTACAGAGGCAGCATCTTTACGATGCTTATGGTTGAACACTTTACTTTCTGTAGTCACGTCTCATTATTTACAAGATCTCATGCAACACATGTATTTTAAAAACTTGGCTTGTCTCAGGTCTTCGAACCAGCAAGTGGGGAAGAAGAAAACCTGACACGATCTGCCCCTTTCTTCAGGAACAGTGATCTACTCCTTGTCATAGCTATTCAGTAGTACTTTTAAAGTCTGCAGTATATTTATGAGCAAAATCAATACCAAGGTTGGGCAGTGGGGGGGATACACTTTTGTGTCACCACCCCCCCACCATCCCCGATAAGGTTCTAGATGTGTTTAAGGGCAAAAATTCCCCCCCAATATATTAGTTTTGTTAATCCTTTTCCTACGATCTGTTTGCCTGGCTAGGGAAATGATGCAAAAAGTAATAAAAGTTCTAATTCAATTTCCATGTTAAGAGATGGATTTGAAAAAAAAATAAATCAGAAAACATATTCTTTGTGTTTACTAAGAGATATGCACTCCAACATATAGTGTCATGGAGCTGGAGTTAAAACCAGAAACGGTGAAGATAATTTAGCTGCATGAATGCCTGCTCTTCAGTAAAATGCTGCCAAAATTAAATAGGAATGAAACAGCACTTTGTAGTCATTGGTCGCTCAGCAGGGTTTGCGTAGTTAAAAACCTAAGTGAAAAGGGTGATTGACCTACATTGCTACTAGCTTAGCACAGCTGTACTTTCATATTTTTGCTGCATCCGAGGAAGCTCATTATTTAATACAACTGAGTTACGTGTAATTGTCGGTCTTTCATTTCATACTTTTAGGGGCCAGATATTAATCTCAAATGTGCGGCAGGCATTACTGTGCATCTGGAAATATCCGCGGCTGCCCATTTGCACACGAGGCTAAGAGACGGGATTGCACACAGTTGCACCTGAAATTAGGAGGCTGCCCGGGGTAGAAGGACCTCACAAATATGCAGAAATCAAATGAGCAGATGGAACAGAAAGCAAATCCCTTGGCACCCCAAAGGCAAACGCGCTGCTGTTTCCCTCCTGTTTTGAGCAGAAGCAGTCTAGAACGCACAACCAAAGCACATTTCACACAACTCATACCTGTGGTTTAAATAAGGAATAACATTCCAGTCAACAACCAGTTTGACATGTTAATAGCCCAAGGGCTGTTAACATAACGACTGGTCATTAATGGCAGTAATGACAGATTTCGAAGGGAATACTGTGCTTGTAAATGGACATGCTGCCAGTCAGAAGAGAGGACAGAGCAAGATAGGCTGATACATTAAGATGTCACCGTACAGCTCTGGAGGGAAAAAGAAAAGGGGGAAAAAAAAAAAACTTCTTGCATATTTCACTTACTGTAAATGGACTTGAAATATTGGCGTAAACCTAAGTTCCTTAAATTAAGTTTTCACTTTCTAACCCAAGAGTGTATAAGCAGGAGACAGAAGCCTGCAGGGGAATTATACTCTGCATATCATTTTCACTGAGTGTGTGATTTCTAACATTGAGTCCTTTCTTTACTCAAGTCAGTTCTCATCCTCATTAACAAAACAGTTCATTCCTGCTGCGGCCACCCTAATACCCTTGGCGTCGTACGCCACCTCTGAAACCACTGGAGTGACTTACATGAAGCAGATTCCAGGGTAAAGCCTCTCACACCCAAAGTGTTTTCCAAGCTCATTACCTCATTAAAGATTTCTTCCATCCCCTCAACCCTCCCAACCCAGAGAAAAAGTTTTAATATAGTAAAATTAACTAATTTTACCAAAGTAGAGAGCTAAAGCAAAGCAAGTTTTGAAGTTCTGAAGATACAGAGTCTTTATAAAAAGCTCACCGAAGTGGGTATCTCGGGGCTCAAATGCAGAACAAGGAGTGCATCAGGGCCAAGGCAGTGTTTAGTTTTTTGGCAGACATCTCTAAATGAGAGATACTAGAAGTATCTTTTCAAGTATCCAAAGACATAATCACACAGTTTGTGAATTTAACCACGAATGTTACAGCACCCAAACTGGCTACATTATTGCTTATAGCATCTGTAGAATGGCTGTCTTATTGAAAGACATAATGAACACAGAAAGACAAGTTAATAAGCAATTTTACTCTTTATAGTATCGTGCAAGCCACATATCCTCTAGAGGGCACCACATAAATTAATAGGAAGCTAGAACAGTTTTACATGTAGCAAAGACTCCCTTTATGGTTAAAAATAATAATAAAAAAAAATTAAGAGGATAGTTTGAAACTGTAATCGAACCCTAATCTGATCATTAGTACAAAGTAATTTGTTCTTTAAATTCATATCAAGTGGGTTGCTAAATATGAAAGCTTATTTGACTACAAAGCTAGAGAACATTTAACTAGTTTCTACATTAGCATTAAAAAGATCACTTTATAGGTTCACTGCATAACTAAGTAGATAAGATGCAATGAGGCAAATGACTATCTGCAATTACCTTAAGTGCATCAGTTTGAAGTTTAGTGTAAATACCAAGTTTAAATCTATGCACTCACAAGAATCACTAAAAAAAGGCTCATGACAAGACAGCTTCATTAAGACTTGATAAACCCAGAGACAAAAATCAGAAACATCTTAAAACCGGTGACAGAATTTCTCACGTATGCTGGTTTCACCAGTGCAAAATATTGCATATGAACAAATACCTGAAACACCAGTTTTGAATGTGGTCATGACAGATAAAAAATACAGTCTCCTTTCTCTGAATCACTTAGTATGAATTTTAACAATCTGTTAGCAAAATATTTACTCCTGTTAGACCTTCAAAGACCAGAGAGCAACAGTGTGTGCGTGCGTGCACGCACGCACATCTGTGCTGGGGAAATGCTTTGCTCATATCTCTACTACTACATCACTTTTGGTTTTGATTTTAAACATTTGATTTTAAAACATTGGATCTGCTGCACTAGTGCTTGGGAGATTCAGTGAGTTCAAAGTCTCCAGTAAATTTGGAACTCGGATCAAAGAGCCATAGCAGAGTTTTCTCACTCCTGCAGGCACTTGTTGTAGAAAGATCCCCAAAATGGGTTTTAAAAATCAGGATAAGTGTTACCTTCCCCCAGGAAGCTGTTCCGACCCCTCTCTATAGACACACGCTTTAAAATCATGCGTGACCTAGGTTCATATACAACAATTCCCTTCAAATAGTTCCCTGCCTGTTTTTAAAAGTAAGGTTTTGTTATCTACTACTTTGGCAGCTTTAACACAATGGCTTTAAGACGCAGACTCTATGCTAAATTCCCAGCACTATCTTGTGTTCAGTTCAGACTTTTAATGGATAGGAGAGCACTTTTACCAATAAGTAGTCCAAGCCCACGCCTGAAGAACCCTGATCTGCCTTGCAGCCCCAGCTCAACAAACACACAATGCATTTGCGAAGGTTTTTGTTCCGCTCTAGAAAAAACAGGTTGTAACGTGGAGAGCCAGATTATCAACAGTTGTTAATAACACTTTAGCCTTGATTCCTGTTCCAGCCTACCCATGCTATACAACTTGGGAACTGATCAATCCGTGGGAACCTCCTATTTGGTACCTGTGCTTAAACTGAACTTGTAAGTTAACACGTTCAAAGAGAATTTTAATTTTTCCCCAATGTATTACTGACTTGAATGTCCCTTTAAAAGGTAAAGGCTTCACTACAGGGGCAGGGGAAGTATTCCCAGAAGTTCACGTTAGCCTGGAGCAGCTAGTCTCATTAGGCCCCCTCTACAGGGAATGGAGGAAAGGGGCTCCTATAGGAAATAGGTGCTCTGAATCACCCCAGAGGAGCCTTTTCTCTCTATTTACTATTGAGAGCCTAGGGAGACTAAACTTCCCGATTAAGCTTAGCTCCTGCAAAGTAGCCCTATTTATTCACATACAGTCTGCAGATAAACTAGCCTGGTGCTGCTCATCAGTACTTCGCTATGACTTATACCTCAAATACTTTTGAGAATGTAGGTCCACAAGCAAACAAGAAGATAGAAAATCAGGTGATGACTTGTTATCGCTGAGAAGCGGCAACAGGTTATGCAGTGTCCCACCCAGATCACCAAGTTAAATCAGGACCAGAGTGGATTTGAGCCTACTAGCTACACGCTTGTTTAGCACAGGGAAGACAGATGGTCATCTTGGTCCAGCTTCTACCAGCTAAAAGGCAACATTCATAAAAGCTTCCAGTGCCACAAATGAACTTCGTCTTTCGTCCGCTATGTCTTTCGTCTGCTTGGCAAACTAAAAGGACGAAAATGGGTAAGCGAAGATGAGTGAAGCACTCTTCAATTATAGAGTTCAAACCCTGCACTGGAGCTGGTGAAAGCCACGCGCGCGGTTTCAGGCCGCTACACCTGGCCACCACCGTGCCGCTCGGAGAAGACCACCAGCTCCCCAGGAGCGTGGTGCTGTGGGAAGCGCAGAGGGGTTTACTCTCTTCCTCCTCTGAGCACAGGACCCCGGTATTAGCATCAGAAAACTGGCAACCACTTGCACGACCTGGTTATGTGTGCTTTTTGATTCAGATTTTAGTTTTATCTCCATATTTCAGCGTTTGTTTTCTCATCCTCCGCATATACTCAGCCTTGCAGCCCTCAAGTACCACTTATGCAATAGCAACTACATAGGAAGGACTGAACAGGTTTACCAAGTTTGTCAGTGAACATAAGAAGGACGTGGCCTACCTCAGATAGTCTCTGCGACAAAGGATAAGGTTGGCTTTGGTGTACAAGGTAGAGCCCACCTCCCCCAGGCGACAGTCACAGCAGGCACATTTCAGGCAGTCTTCATGCCAATATTTGTCCAGGGCCTTTAGAAGATACCGGTCTTTAATCTTACGGTTGCAGCCAGCACAACCTTTCGGCTTGGTGTCTGGCTGGACTGAGAGCATTTGTATACCTGAAATACAACAAAACAAGAGAAGAGTGAAAATAGATATTCTCTCGAGTGCAAGTCTCGCCCTTTTCTTCCTCCACCTCACCTCTCTCCCCACACCCAGTTCATTAAAAAGGCAATCGTGTAGATAGGATGAAATAACCTAGATAGTCCACAGCAAGCTGAAAAGAATGTTAAGATAAATTTGAGAGCAGAAACTTCCACTGCTCTAAGTTCCACAGCTTCTCTTTAACACCTCCTTTACCTGGTCTCTTTGCTGAAAAGAAATAGGACTAAAAAATTAAAATGAAAAATTAAAACAGTTCAGCTGAAAAGTCATCCACTTTTGCCCAAAGTAGCCAATATTTTGCAACCAAAAATTTAAATAAACAGCATATCTATGATGGCAAACATAGCTAAATCTACATATTTGGACCTATTTGCACTACCTTTATGAAATATAAAAGCACTCTAGATTCTAAAGAAGAAAAGACTGAAGCTATTAGAGGCACAGGGCCAGAGTTTCAGGGAGGTTTGACATAGACATTTTGGTGCTGCCAAGGGCTGTTTTGTTTTTTAAGATTTAATTCTTCTTAGACACGTGAATGAAGCAATCAGATTTCCAGAGACTTCAGTACCAGCATCTCTAGTTACAACCTGCAGTATAAGGACCTTCTGAAAAATCAGATTTTAAATAATCTGCAGAAGGTAGGAGAGTTGCTAGTCTGTCAAGGAAAAAAAAAAACCCCACAAAACAAAACCATAAAAAAAAACTCTGCCCCACTTTCCAATCCCAATTTTAGCCAACAGCTAGTTTAGGACAAGGAGTACAGTAGCGTCCATTAAGTACATATACCTTTTGATGTAGTAGCAGAGAGCTTTTAAATAACAATTCAAACGCCTGAACCACTGTTTAAGGAAGGGAACTGGTAAAAGTGGAACACAGTTGAGCGATGGTACGCAGAGCACCGCAACCAGCTTCCACAGATCCATACAAAAATCGATTGCCCTCAGTTTTACAGTAAACGGGGAGAGAAGGTCACTGCCCCAAAGTGCTTACAGACTGATCTCTCTTGGTTAATCACATGAACTGCCGTCCCATTACAATCAGACCAATTCTCTGAAAGTCATTTCTTAGAATAAGCAAAATCGTAACCCTGCGGATGCGTTGTTGGACATCAAACAGGCACCAGAAAGAACGAGAGAACTGACATGCAGTTTGATTATTAGGTTATCTCACTGTTTTAAAGCCAATCAGAGACGTAACTTAAAAAAAAATGCTACTCATGAGAGTGCGTCTGAATAGTACAATGAGAATTTGTGAAGACTGGGGAATGAATGCTGTTGCTAACAAGCAAATCCTACCCCAAAATTCAGGGTATGGCACCCTGTTATCACGCAGAGACTGGGAAAGGTCAAATAGAGTCTTGTAACAAAGAAAAGCAAATTCAAGAGCTCCTCATCAAGAATGCTCTACTACCTACTGTTAAGAAAGCTTTACAGTCCCAGCTCCTATCAGATGATCTCGGTTGGTGCTGTAACACACCACTACAGACAGGCAGGCTTAGGGAGCTAGAAGGTGAACAAGCAGGGGTTTGGGTTTTTGTTGGTTTTGGGGTTTTTTTAACAGCTCTCATAAGGAAAACACAAAAATGAGTATAATCCTTGAAGCAATGGTACAGTGTGCCTTGATGGATATTAGCACTACAAAGACAAGAGGCTAAATGCTACGCTGGCTGAGGCGTCCCAGGGATCTGTACGCATATGTGTACATGGAACACATTGAATTTATGTGGACCGCAGTGACTGTAAAGCTAGTTAAGTGGCTTTCCAGGGTTACCAAGCTGAACTCCCAAGTTTCACCTGCAAAGCTGATCACTGAATTAGAAATAGTAATTCTGATTGTGACATATGACCACAACAGCCCTGCTCCCCTCTTCGCAACACACTCTATTATGCATTTTGGAGCGATGTATTTGTCTGTTAAATTAGCTGTCCAGTGATATGCAGACAGTTCTCCTTGTGGGCACCCCAAAGTACCACAGCAGTACTGCTGCATACCATCTAAAGCTCATAACAAAAGTGTAAGGTCTGTATTTTTCTATCAATAAGTATAAAAAATGGCATTGCTGCTTTCCCATTACTCCCCAATCAATGCTACTCTCATAGCTCCTACACCACTTACAGACTCGTAAGATCTGTTTCTCATTCACAGGGAGGAGGATGAGATCCAGCGACCTGCGCAGGGCTCCACAGGAAGTCTATGGCAGATCTGGGAACGAACGCACTTCTCATCCTGAGCAAGCACCATGAGACAAAGGCTGAGCCTTTACAGTATTTTCAATTGCCAACTGACTCCCCTGAATCCAGGGTACATACGTGAAGCAGCAAAATAACATGGCTACAAATAAATGACTAAAAGCAGTGAAAATAGAGATCTTTGGTAAAGAACCTATACTGGACTGTAAAGGGAAGTCCTGCTGGATCTCTAATGCCTTCACTTGGTCAAAAAGCCTTAATCTGTAAAGTTGCATATCACAGTAGAGTATAAATACCTGGTAAGTGCCAACAACATGCTTATCCCCAGACCCTCTCTTCGGCCACATGGAGGACAAATGCATAAAATTGGCCACAGTTTGTATCAACTTCTTGAAACTCAGTAAAAAAGTTCAGAAGCATGAAGGGCTGTTCTAGGACTTTAATCTTTAGCTCGAGGGAAACCAGGATAAACTAGGAGCTAACACAGTTAAAGGCTTTAAAGAAAAAAATCTTAATGTAAAAAATTTTGTCGCCTGATAAGGAAGCGGGTTAGAGAGCAGAGGCTGACAGTCTCTGATCCAGGCTGATCTACTGTCCTGCGCTGTCTGAAGGGAACAAGGTGCCACAAAAACACGGCTAACCAAGTGAATATCTGAGCAAATTGTAATAATCAAGCCTGATAATTCCTTAGGTGTATGCTGCGAACATGAGGTTATTGTATTACAAATAAAACCACAGCTTGCACAGTCTTGCACATACCCCTGCACAGTTTTTGAGACATTTGCTACATGAGGAAAGTAGACAGAGCACTGTCATTCATGTTGGTTAGCCCAAACCCTCTTTGTAGAGAGGAGTGAAAAGGGGCAGACGCCTTATGATAGTAGTGTTAGCAACCCTGCATGTCTATTTTCCTGAGGCTGAAAGAGAAGGTGCTGCTGACATCCCACTGGCAGCATCTTCAGATTAGGGATTCAATCTGCAGCAGCGTTTGGAGGGAAGGAATGCTTTTCTCCTCAGATAGATCTGATCTTTTCGCACTTTACTTGAGATGAAGCTGCTTCTATTTTAATGAAAGATAAAAAAAAAAAATAATCCCCAAACTACTACTTCATTATAAAAAAAAGTTACTCTCTTTTCGAAGTGTAGAATGGATCTAAACAAAACAAAGCACAAACCAGCACTCCAGTAAGTGTTCTACATATCTCCAAATTCTTTGCACATGCCCTTTTCTTCACATGCCCTGGATTAAATCACTTGATTTTGAAAACAGAACATTTGATTACTTTTTTTCTGTATAGTATGAGCGAGCCACCTCAATTCAGATCACCTCACAGACCATCTCTCTTCCCTTTAATGTTCCCATAAGATCTCCAATGCAGTTATACTTTTCAGATACAAGCTCATGTATTTTTAGCTCTCTCTTATTGCCAAATTAAGAATACCTGCAGCTTACTGTCAGCCAGCTTTTCACAGGCTGCGGTTTAAGTACCCATTTATTTCTTAGGACACAGGAAAGACCCTTTCAGAGGCTGACAGCACCCACAAAACCATCCAAACTGCTCGCCGCTGAAATATCAGGTAGCAGCACACAGCACTGCTGCCTGGCTGCCCTCCTCTCCCCCTCCCCCAGGAAGGCAGAGCTTATGGAGCACTTCCAAAAAAACCATACAATTCCGTAAGTGCTACACCTATGCAGTTAAAAAAAAAAATTAAACCCTGCTTTCCCTTCAGTTCTGCAGAGTCCTACCCATGCTCTGCATCACAGAGCAGATCTGTTCTCAGAACTGAGAGATTTTAGTTCCTAGTCTGTCACTGTCAAACAAACCCTTTTTATTTCACCCCAATATGCTTTCAAGGGCTTCCTCTATCCTTCCCTCCATTCTCTCCCTCCTTCCACCCCCAGTCCCCAAGATACTGCACATAAACTGCAGAGCTGTGTCAGGAATGAGACTTCTTAATCACCATCCACCACCTTTAGGATTTTTGAAGGGAAAACTTCATAACCTGATTTACAGGTTTTTGGATTTCCCTTGGTCTCCCAAAGTAACTTTGATGCAACTGATTCCCGTCCCTGGTTATTGTTATTACCTTGTGATGAAACACCAATTTGTAACTATGAATTTCAGGATAAAGAGGAAAAATTGCTGGCAAAAGCTAAATTAGGCTCCTGGAGGAAGGCAGAGAAACAAAAATCCATTTCACTCCAGTCATCACCCTTCTCAAAAATCAAAGGGAATAAAGATTTGACATAATGAACTGTATTTTGTTAGTGATGTAGTAGCATCTGTAAGCAGGATTGGTCCCTGATGGTGCTGAGTGCGGCACAAGACCCTCAGAACTCAGTTTCTGGTTTGTGGTACAGACAGTCTTTGAAAGGCATGTTAAGGGAGGAAGAGTTGGATATTATTATGCACCGGATCACTTAAAAAACTTTTAAAGACCACTCTCCCCCCCTCCTTTGTGGAGGCACAACACGGTTCTTACCAAGGACAGTAGAATGTACAGCAAGAAAGGGAAAACTTGCCTCTACTTCAAAAAAAAAAAAAAAAATCAGTTCGGAGCAAATTAGGTATCAGTGCCCTGGTCTTTAAAAGACAGCAAACTGACAGACAATATGCAGTCAACAAGAGAGTTAGAGATCTAGTAGAAGATAAAAAGAATACTTTTCCGATGCTTTCCCACTTTGTAGCTTCATCCTAAAAGCATTCAGAGCTCCAATTATTCAGGACAATACACACACGGACTTAAAAAAAAAAAGTTAAGGTTTCAGAAGCTAAGAAACATTTCAGAACTCGCATGTAGCACATCAGGAGTCGTAACTAGTTTTAGATTGGCATGTAAATTGTTCTGTGGAAAATTCTTATTGCCTCCGAGACCCTGCTATTCTAAGTTATTTGACAGTTTAAGGGAAATCATAATTAAAAAAAGAGACATAAATAATAGCCTGTGCAGTGTGGTGCACAGAAATAAGTAGAACCATTTCATTTAAACTCTGGTGAGCTTTTAATTGCCTGGATTGCATTGTGAAGCAGCCTAACGGTTGATTGCCTCCATTATGCTCTCTTGTTCTGTGCCATTCATCCGCACAGTCTCAGCTTCTGTAGTTAACACAACAAAGTAACCGCAACTCCATAACACTCAGGTTTTTTTTTTTAAATGAAAGTAAGCATTTTAGTACTCTGAATATAGTCTCTTCTGTATACTTTTGAGTTAATTTTCCATGGTATATAACTAAACTTCACCTCCTGCCCCTTCTTCTACAGAGAAATCTGATTTTTTTCTTTATTATTTTTGATTTTTTTTTTTTTAATAAAGGAGGTGGGTTGGAAAGCGGGGCGGGGGGGAAGAGAGAAGGGGTTAGGTAAAACCTAAAAATGGGAATGCAGTCCCACAGCTGGGAGCAGTGATACAGATTAAAAGAATTTGGCCAACATGGCTAGTCGACTGCCAAGAGACACCAAACAAAAGATTTCTCCTCTTCTTTCCCCTTCTCTTTTTGAAAGCTAGATTGGGCCTAAAAGCTTGTTTCTCTCTGTTCACTGGCCCAGAGCATCCCTGCAGGCTGTAGCCCCCTAAGGGACAACGCAGCAAATAGATGTACCCAGATCGCAGGGACGGGAGCTGCTTAGCTATGTTCCTACCCCTGTCGTGTCCCCCCCACCTCTCCCCCCGGCCCCCCCACTCCCTCCCTCCTTTTTTAGAGCAGTGGTGCTGGGAACCAATTTGATTCCCTTTTTCTCCAATGCAGCTGCAAGGCTCAGAGATACTGACATTTTTCCACTCTTATCAGTTTAATTACAGTTACCATGGCAGCAAAGTGCTAGTGCTTGGCAAAGGCCAACAAGAGATTTGCAAGACTGAGTTCAATTTTGATGCAGCTCACATGCAAAATAAAAAAAATAAATAAGAAACATACACTCTACAACAAAGAATCCCTTTCGGAGTTAGACGCTCAAGCCTTTTGTGCTAATTCCTTTCCGAGCATCACAGGGATGGGGCGATGCGGAGAAGAGGGGAGCGGGAGGTGTGGGGAAAGCGTGTAGCGATATTTGTTACACCTAGCAAGATAAATTGCTTTAAAGAGCGGTCCTACAAAGCTGTCCTAGGAAGCGGTATTTGGGGTCTCTTTAGAGCACCCGCGGACACGGACGCTCGCGACGGCAACGCGTTCAGGGGCGAAGAGGCCAGAGAAACACTCGCCTCGCCTCCCCCCTCGCCCCCCCGTCTCTACCCTAACGCGCACCGCTCCTGCTCGGTGCGCACGGAGACAGGAGACCGCCGCCTTACCAAAACTTTTCTCCTTTTTCTGCATGAGTTGATTTACGGGCGCCTGGAGAGCTCCTTCTCATTGAAGCACCAAATCCCGGCAAAAGTCGCAAGTGCTTCCCCGGCTGGGGTCAAGTGAGCGGGAGCGCGGCGCGCCGCAGCCCGGCGGGCGCGGAGGCGGGGGGCGGCGGGGGGGCGGCACACCCCGAGCCGCCGGCCGCGCACGGCGATGGCGAGCGACAAAGCCACATGCTCCCTAACTCTGCCCGTAAGCCTATAATCCCAGTGGTCTCTTAGCTTTGTTGTAACAAATGGGTTTGATTAAACTGTCACATGCGGCGTTAGCATACCATATCGTGCTCGGTATGAAGGGAGAAGGGGGGGGGGGGAAAAAAGAAAGGATCGTAGACAGAAGTACTGTTTCATAACGCCAGCCTGGCTGTCCGTCTCTCACGCCGGTCCAAGAGAGGCTGCGTGAGCCCGGACCCGGCAGCCCGTGTGCGCCCGGCGCGTCCCTGCCGCCCCCGGCCCGCTCTGCCCCCGCCGGGGCTCCCCACCCCGGCAGCAGCCGCGCTCCTGCCTCCGCTCTGCCCAAAGGGTTAAGCCTGCACCGAACCAGTTGCAAATTAAACTGCTGTACGGGGAGGCTTGTGGATTAAAGCCGGGGAGTGGGAAATTAACCGACTCCCTTGATAATTGAGAGCACGTTTCGAGAAGCTCTGGAAGAAGCAAGAATAATAATAACAATAATAACGGAGGGGGGGGGAGTGGTGGTGGTGCTGCAATTCATTGTTAACTTTGACTGCTATTTCTCGAGACATACAGTTGGATGGGTTTCGCTCAGCATCCTCCGCTTGCATGTATTTCATGTCTCATCATAAAAATAATGAAGCCTCACATGATTTAAACAAAACAGTCTCAGCAGAGCTGCAGCTTGAGTGAAAGTTGCAGTGCGGAGATGTGTGTGTGTGTGTATTGCAGCCCCGGCTTATGACTCAGAGAGGGAGACGGAGAGGGAGAGTGATGCAGACACATATACACAAATGACCCAAAGCTTATGTACACAGTTGCCTCACTTACCTTCTCAATTAAGCGATACAGGGGAGGCAGTTCAATAAGCACAGTGGCTGCTTTGTAGCTCTTCTCCTTGGAAAAGGTCAAAAAGAAGCATTGTTTGGGGAAAAAAAATAAAGAGGGGGTGGGAGAGATGGGGAGGGAGATCGCTATTCTTTAAGTTTAAAATAATGAGGTCCTCAAGGATCCGCCAAGTAATTGTGTTGACCGCATCCGAGCTACAGGTGTCCTCCTTTTAGTATCTTGCAGTCCAAGGCTGTCTGTCTCCGTCCTGGCTGAAGACAACTTACCTAAAGCAGCGTGTGAGGAGCCGAGTTGAATGAAGTCAGGGCTTTATCAGCTGCAAAATGCAATCCCTTACCAGCCAGACATAATACAGCAAAAGAAAAGGTCACTCAGTTATTACTGAGCCAGCAGAGCCCAGGCAGCTCTTGTGGAAGACCACAGAGAAGCAGCTCCCTTCCGATTTAAGGCTATTTACCTCTCTCCCCCTCCACCCACCCTTCCTCTCCCTCTCCCCCCTCCCCACTCCCCCTTTCTCTCTCTCCCTCTCTCTTTCTCTCTCGTTCTGCAGCTCGCTCAAGTACAGCCGCCCTCGGAAAGTGCAAAGCAGCCAGGAGACAGATTGGGCTTTGTTGGTAATTTCCCATGGTGAAAATTTACAAGCCTGCAAGTGCAGTCAGCAAAACCACATGCATATGCTAGACACAAACACCAGGGACACACACACACACACGCACACACAAGTGACCTCTACTGAAGCGGCTCAGGATCACCTTCCCAGAGAGTCTCTAGAAACGGACCCGGGGAAACAGGGCAGCGTTCCCCCCTCCCCCCCCATCACTCCTCCCAAATTACTTTGCTTAAACAAAACAATAAGTTGCCTACGCGAAAAAATAAGAGAAAAAGTGGCAAGATACATATCTCTCTATTAATGAGTAATGAGAAAAATCCCTGAAGGTGAAAACGCTGCCTCTCTCCGTGCTAGATCTGAGCTGCTCAGTAAGGAGTGGAAACTCCAGCGTGAAAGTTTCCCGCTCCTCGGCGCGGTCCCCGGCCGCCCGCCGCCGGCAGCGCGCCCCCGGCCCCGGCCCCCGGCCCCGCCGCTCGCCGGGCACCGCTTGCCCCATGCCACCCCCCTCGCTGCACTTCTGAAGCTGAACGCTGAAGGAAGACAAGCCGTGTCCCCCCTACAGGATCCTCGTCCCAGGAGCTGAAGACAGATCCTTATTCTCTACCTAGTGGTGGAGGGGGTAAAAAAATAATAGTCACGGGTGTGTTATAGGTGTTGGACACCCTTGACCAAGAGACAGACAGACGTGAACACAGAAGAGATACAGCACGCTTTGATATTCAGTCACGCTCACAGATGATTGTTTCTTCGTGTTTTATAATAAAGATGTTGAGCCTAGCCTACTGTAAATAAAGTTAAAAAAATCCAAAGCGTCTTCCTCTAAGAGCCATCTGCAGTTGGAGAAAGACCAGATTAAGAATTTGTGAATACAGTTTTCAGACTTCAAAGTGAATATCTGTTGTCTGCTATTAGAAGCACCACACTAGATTTCCACAAAGCTTTGAAAGATGTCAGCTTACAATATACCCTAAATTTGAATGACACTCATATTATAGAAGTCTTTCAAGACCCAAGAAAGATTTAAAAGCATTGAAGTGCTCTGCCATCTACACCCCTCCCTCATATAATCCAGCAGTTCTAATAAAAATCAAAGCAACCTCAGAAATGCATATGTTTAGGACAGGTTCCCCCCCGCCCCCCAGCAGTAAGCTTCTCTCTTTTCTTTTTTTTTCCTTAAATAGATGGATATATATAAAGGTTCCTGGAACAAGCATACTGTGCAATGAACAATTCCTGAATCTCTTGCCCCCCTCCCTCTAAGCAGTAACAAAACTCAGCCACAACCAACCTGAGCAAGAACCCGAAAAGCACAATCAGAGGCAGCAGACTAACAGAGCCCCTTTCTGCTGATTTGACCTGCACATAGAGAAAAGCAAAACTTGACAGAAACCTGCTTCTCTCCTGCACGCACCCATACGCTCAGAAAGAGCCTCACTTCCCTCTGTTTATAGACTACCTCTGCCACAACCTCTCTGAAAATACAGCAGTGTGAGTGTGTGTGTGCCTCTCTCCACCAATGCACTCAGAGAAGAAGAAAAGAGGGAGGGAGAAGTTATGTGTGGGGAAAGGGAGAAATAAAATCAAAACAAATGGTACAGCTAATGAGGACAATTAAATTAATTATGTTCAAGGAGATGAGATTTTTTTTCCCTCCAACTGTATGATCTGTTACCCCTCGCTGGCAACTGCTGCTCTGTAATTCATGGCAACTGATTAGTGCATCTATGCAAATCTTTGTTTAAATCATTCAACTAATTAAATGATGGGATTATTCCTCTGCCTACGGTGACATCATTCGCAGTAATTAGTACTCTATTTGGACTGTGGCAATAAGATACCCGATGTCAACACCAACCTGCAAAGACATTAACCACTTTGTCACTTTGTGTGTGTGTGTATGTGTGTGCATGTGCGTGTGCGGGAAAGAGAAAGGAACAAACACCCAGATCTAATTGCATCTTCCACCCCTCTTTACACTCCCCCCACCAATCAAGGATTCTTTAAAAAAAAAAAAACTTACTGAATAATATGCCAAACCACATGTGTAAAGGAATAAAATGGAATAGTTAACATTCAGCTCCATGCCATTCATTTCCCCCTAAAATGTAATGATAATTAGATGGGTCATAAAATGCTCTTCTTTTCATTATGACTGATGAAATGCATTAAAGCTGACAGGGTATTAC